>NC_084490.1:11612077-13057077 GCF_030035675.1 Rhineura floridana
CCTATTCATTCTCCTCATTGTACAAGCTCTTTCCATGCTTTCCCTACCTACTAGAGTTTACCTGTTGGAAATAGGTGCACAGCCCTTCGACAGCCTTGGGGCAGGCCAGCCCCAGCCAGTGAGCTAGCTCAGTTGGTCCTAACTGCCCTGATGCACCACTGGGCAATGAATCCAACCGGCACTTGACTCCACCTGTTAGGCACCTACAAGAAGCAGCAGCCAACAAGGAGAAAAAGAAGGTGTTCAGTTTTACTTGTTCTGCCCTTTTTTGGATTTTCCCACATGCCTCACTGTGCCCCACAACCCCCCCGGTGCCTCTGTGTAATGCAGTTGTCCAGATGCTATTAGCAACCACAGATGAGGAGACGTGTGTGCCAGTTGCGAGAGGAGACTGAAGGGAAGCTCAGGCTGCACCAGAAAATAACACCACCTAGGATTTGACCAGTTGCTGGAAGCTGCAGGAGGGAGACAGTGCTGTTTCCCTGTTTGTGGGCTTCCCAAAGGCACCTGGTTGGCCACGGTGGGAGCAGGATGCTGGACTAGATGGGCCACTGCCTGACCCAGCATATTCTTATAGTTATTGGCACTGTGGCATTCTGAGCAGAGCCACCACTTCAGCCACCATGCCGTGGTACTCCCATCCTCACCACCCACTTGAGCTACTGACTTTCTGCTGCCAATGACTCATGCCCCTCAGGGAAGGACCATAGCCCAACGGCAGAGCACATGGTTTGCATGCAGAAGGTCCCAGGTTCCATCTCCGTTGTCTCCATGTCAGGTTGGGAAAGACCCCTCCTATCTGAAATCCTGGAGAGCACCTGCCAGTCAACCGGGCCGATACTGAGCTGGATGGAGCGAACGGAAGCTTCCAGCCCCAGCCCTCCAGTCTTCATTATGAAGCTGCTTTAGGCCACAGGTTCATTTACTCCAGCACTATGTACTCTGGCTGGAAGCGGCTCCCCGGGATCTCAGGTACCTCTACTACCTGATCCTTCTAATTGGAGATGCTGGGGCTTGAACCTGAAACCTTCTGCATTTAAAGCATGCCCTCTGCAAGTCAGTGATGGCCCCTTCTCTCTATTTCCACCTCATACCAGTTCCTGGTCTTCTAGCACTAGTGTTCCAGGGGAGACCAGTTGCAGGGTATGAACAATGGGCGAGAGGGCTGTTGCCTTCACCCCCTGCTGTGGATTTCCTGCAACAGGGGTCGGGAGCCTGCAGCCCTCCAATAAGGATGGATTAATCTGTTCAGTTTCTTTCAGTTTCCAGTGTTCCCAGTCTTAAAATTCAGTTCTCCACAATCCTGCAGCAGTTGCGAAAATCCTCATGAAAATCTTGTAAGTGCACATTTCTCCTAATGAAACACATTTTTGTGTGCAGTTTTGACAAATACACACTTTTTTTTGGTAAGCAATTCCTCCCAAATAGAATGCACTTTTTGGTCTTATTTTCACTAATACATGCCTTTTTCTGCACGCTTCGCAATATATGCATTTTTTGTATGCCATGTTTGGTTGGGGAAGTGTATCACAAAATTTGCAGATGTGTGAATTTCAAAGTACAGCTGTGTTTCAGATAGCTTATTGTTTTGGATAACAGCTGGTATAGCACAGTGGGGAGGAGAGCCTGGCTGGGAGTACAGAGTCTGTGAGTTCAAATCCCCGCTTTGTCTCCTGGGTGTCAAGGGCCAGCTAAAGTTCACCCCCACAGTGAGTGGCTCAGGTGTTACATGCCCCTACTGCCTGGGCAGCCGTGGGCAAGCTGCATAGTCCCAAGGAGCCCAGTTGCCCCCCAGCTGGCAGTTGCGGACCAGGAAGGGTCTGGCTTTTGCAGCTGTGGCAAGCTGAGCAGGCCCTAGCCAGCTGGGGAGGACTAGCCTCAGAGGGAGGCAATGCGAAACCCCCTCTGAATACCGCTTACCATGAAATCCCTATTCATAGGGGCGCCATAAGTCAGGATCGACTTGAAGGCAGTCCATTTCCATTGTTTTGGATAATGCGAATCACATAAGTTCACCTTTAAATGCGAACCGAATGGAATTTCTCCCTCCAGATATTGCTGGATTCCATCTCTCATCAGCCCCAGCCAGCATGGCCAGTGATCAGGGGTGATGCAAGTTGTAGTCCAGCCACATCTGGAGGGCTCCAAGGGCTCCATCCCTTTCCTAGAGCCACCCCGCTGGCCGCTGTGGAAAACAGGATGCTTCAGTGGACTGGTTGGACCCTTCTTCCGATCCGGCAGGGCTCTTCTTACAGTCTCTCACCTGGCCTTTCGTAGTACCTTGCCCAATTCCCAGATGCGTGGTTCCAGGGCCACTCTCAGGCGCCCCACGACGGTGACTGGAAGGTTGCCCACAAACTCACATTCCGTGGCAGGGATCCCCAGGGCTCTGGTTGAAAGAGGAGAGGGCGAGAGGCACAGGAGAGGAGAGAAGGAAACAAGTCTAAGTAGCACATTGAGGCTCGCCAAACAAGAGGAGGAATTTCCCACCAACTTGCGTCTAGGGCCAATGCTGTAGATACACCACCCGTGCACAAACAGCCTGATCGTCTCTCCCAGGTATTAACTGTCAGGAACTCCAACCAGCAGCCTTGAGGCTTTTTTCCTGCTAGGGCAAAATCCATCTGGTTTTGCCTGCTGCTTCCTGTTGTCCTGGCTATAGCCATACAGTGTTCTCCAGTTGCCCCCCTCAAACCCTCCAGGTCCAAATCCTCACAGTCCCTGGGCCTGGTTCCAAAACCATTTAAACAGCAGCTCAGAGGTGTCCACGCTCTGGGAAAAACAGGAGTGGAGGCCTCTTGATCCCGACTGTGTTATATCCAGAGCTGTAGCATCAGGGTTGTGTCTTGATTTGACCCCCTCTCCTCGACTGTCACTGCCACTGCCTCTCTTCTTTGCATGGCTTCTTCGGTCACATCCACATCATCCATTTAAAACACACATAGCTTCACCCCAAAGAACCTGGGAACTGTAGTTTGTTAAGGGTGCTGGGCATTGTGGCTCTGCGAGGGGTAAATTGCCATTCCCAGGATTCTTGGGGTGGAGGCCATGTGCTTTAAATGTATGGTGTGGATTCAACCTTCCTTGGAACCAAATCTGTACCTCCAGCCAGAGGGAGAGGTGACAGCAACTGCTGTTCCTCCTCTGCATGCCTATTGCTGCCTGCTCAGTAAGGCAGACAAATGTGTGAGGAGTGATTCCTTTATTGAGGCAGTCCCTGTCCTCTGAAACTCTCTGCCTGTTGACATTAGGCAGGCAACCTCACTATACTGTTTGAGTTGACTGCTGAAAACTTGTCTGTTTTAGGAAGCTAATCCAGTTATGCCCATTTTAGATGTTTTATTGGTTTTACCCTTGCTTTTAATAATGTATTTATTTAATTGATTTATACACCGCTTGCTTAAAAAAAAACCCTTAAGCATTTTAAAGTAAAAAACATAAAATCACAGGATCAAAATACTGAAACAAGCCACTGAGCAGGGCAGCTTCCAACAGTGATGTGTAACATTTGACTCCTGCAGCAAGATCCAATAGCACAATGATACCTGAAGGTTTTCCACAGTGGCACCACCCCAGTAGCTACGAAGGCTCTACCCTCTCCACACTTACTTGGCCATCACTTTCTGCACGTTATTCGCATACAGCGTGGGGTTCACAGCCTCTTCGGCGCTGGGCTGATAAACTGGGAGGAACTGAAAATAATAGGAAGAATTATGAGAAAGAATAGGAAGAACTTTCTCCTGCTGCAGGAATGCAGTACGGTTGGCGGTTGCAAAGACCCAGAAGCCCCCCGCCCCAATAAAATTCAAGATTTTCCCCTATAGGTTCCTTCCACCCTCTTCCAGGACTCCTTCCCCCCATTATATTTCCAGTGGGGCAAAAACAGAAATTTTAGGAAGCCCTGAAAAAAACTCCTATGCAATATTTTTATTTATTATTTTATTTCTTTATTAAATTTACACCCCACCCTTTCTCCCAGAAGGAGCCCAGGTTGGCAATTTTTTTCTTCTGGAATGAGTGAAATGCCTTTCAAAGATGAGGTTTTGCTCACTCAGAATGTCTACCATGAAGCTTTTTATGTAAGGGGGTCTTCGCCAGATGCTGTTGGATCCCAACTCCCATCAGCCCCAGCCTGCCAGGCCAGGGGTCAGGGATGGAGCAGTAGTCCAGCAACATCTAGAGAACATTGTGTTGGCTGCCCCATTATCTACAGGGTCAGAGAATGGTAACTCCTGTGCATACCGTCTGTAGGCCAAACCACTCAACAAGATGCATTTGGGCACCTAGAAGGTACTGCCATCTGCATGAGAGATGCATACCCTGTTTTCATTTTCTTGTGAATTGCTGCTTGTCTTCTACCAGTGATCTTTGATCTAGTTTGGAGATACTAGGCGCAAGTATCCTGCGTATGCTGTCATTTTGCTTCTGAAAAACTAAGGCAGTCCTATGGCCACTTGCTTGGGTGTAAGCTCTACTGAACAGAGTGGGCCTTGCCTCTGACTAAGCATCCTTAGGATTGCTCTGTAAATTGCCAACTAAGTTATATATGATGTATTTTATGCTGTTAAAGCAGAAAATGAGTTTACCTTTGTTAAGAAAGAAAGTATTGCTTATTTCAATTGGCCCCAACATTTCCATTGCCTTTTCTCCAGGGGTGGGAGGACTTTCCCCCTACAGCTTCAGATTTTCAGAAATCCCCATCTTTGGATATGATAGAAGAGTTATGTCATGTGGGGAGAAGTGAGGGATGTTGAAAAGCTTCTACAGACACTCTCAAAAATGGAGTAGGTGGCTAGTGGAAATCTGAATCTGAAGTTAGGATTTTGAATCTGAATCCGGCAGAGTCTGGATAATTTGAGACTTTGCATTAGGAAGTATGGCAAGGCAAGTCAACAGAGGGCGCTGTGGTGCAAAAAAAGAAAGAAAAAGACTTTTTACCTCTACTTCCACAGTAGTGCAGGGCTGAGATGCTGTTAGCCAGATCACTTTTAACCTGAAAGGGATAACAGAAGGTGACACTTGGCTACAAACTGAGCTTCCGTTGGCCTGCAGATTAAGCACACCCACCCAACCCATTAATGCACACAACCCGGTGTTCCCAATCCCACCCATTCCCATGTCAATTACTCACACTCCGGGTCCTCTCCATGCCCATGTTGTTGAATCCTGCAAAGAAAAAAAGCACTTTATTATATTTAGGGAGGCTTGTACAATCCCCAATTCAAGTGCAAAGATTTTTGTGTGTGTGTGTGAGTGTAGGAGCTGGAATAGGGTCTTCAGCTGTCTCGCTATTCCCACTCTTAGGAACGTAGGAAACTGTCTTATGCTGATCCAGGCTGCTGGTCAATCTAGCTCAGTGTTTCAAACAGGAGTCTTTCCCTGCCCTATCTGGCTGGTGACGCCAGGGATTGAACCTGGGACCTTTTGCATGCAAAGCATGCTCCTCACCACTGAACTATGCCCCTTCACTAAAGTTCCTATAGACTCACCAGAGAGTTTGGGTATCGAATGAGGACCGGCTGGACAGGGACACCAGATATGAAGGCACCTGAGAACAAAGAACACACACCCTCAAGGTTTGCTCCAGTATCCTGTGGCTAATGGCTCCAGGTCAGTGGGGCAGTGAAATCCACTCTGGGTTTTAATCCAAAATGTATAATTAATTAATTAATTAAATTTATATCCTGCCCTTTCTCCATTTCAGTAGGAGTCCATTTCAAGGAGCTGTCTAAGATGCTGAAATCTGAGCTGCGTACTAATGGTAGGACAAAATTCTGCCTCCATCTTGAAAGTAGGGGGAACTTTTCTGTTTTTTATTTATTTAATTATTTATTTATTTTGGAGAGCTCTCCCAAAATATTTTGGGGACCATTATTTTCTTACCTTAGTTAACTTTACAAGGTGATTGGGGGTCCCCCCCTTTTTCTGGACTTACTAAAGAGCTTTGTGTCTCTCCGTAGCTTTCCAGTCTGACATTTCCCATTGTGCTCAGGGAAACATGGTTTCCATGGGCATTTAAGGTGATGCTTCCATGGGAGTTCCCACGGAGAGCTGTGAGGCTCTATTTTAAATGCAAAAGGGGGTTCTTTGCCCTCTTTGTAGCATTAACTAAGGCAAGGGCAGCCCCCTCCCTGAAAATTTTGGGAAGCTTTTCCTGCCCTCCAAACTTCAGCTGTATTTTCTTTTTACCCTCACCCTTTTCACCTAAATCAGGCTGTTCTCCCAGTGTTTGGCTGAAGATTTGCATAGCACTGGCTGGCTATCCCTTGTGTCAGTCACAAAGGGTTGCCTCCCCTATTCTTCAGAATAGGACTGCATGAAGTGCTGATTGCCTGGCTCTTCTGTCAGTCACAAAGCCAACATCCTCCATTCTCTGAACAGTTTTCAAAGTGTTTAAAAATAACGTTAAAAACACACACACATCAAGAAATTAAGAACAAAAGAAGAGCTTGCTGGATGAGGCCAATGGCCCATCTAGTCCAGCGCCCTGTTCTCACATGGGAAGCTCGCAAGCAGGACCTGAGCGCAAGAGCACTCTCCCCTCCTGCGGTTTCCAGCAATTGGTATTCAGAAGCATACTGCGGTCAACCTTGGAGACAGAACACAGCCATCATGGCTAGCAGCCACTGACAGCCCTATCCTCCATGGATTTGTCTAATTCTCTTTGAAAGCTGTCCAAGTTGGTGGCCATCGCTGCCTCCTGTGGGAACGAATTCTACAGTCTAATTATTTTATTTATTTATTTAAAATATTTCTATCCCACCCTTCTACCCTATAATAGGCCACTCAGGGCGGCTGACAATAAAATTGAGCACATACATAAAATTGTACACAATAAAAATCACAAAAACATTAAAATAAATTAAAATCCATAAAATGCAATTAAAATACATAAAATAATACACACACACACACATATATGCATATATAGGGAGTGGTACTGAAGGGACTATTGAGATAAAAATTAACATAGAAGGCATAAAATCAGTGTCAGGCTCTACCTTCAGTCCCTCCCAAAGGCTCTCAAGATTGTTTTCAGAAGTCTCCGGAAAACCATCAGGGAGGGAGCAGAGCGGGCTTCTTGGGGTAGGGTATTCCAAAGCTTGGGGGTGACAGCTGAAAAGGCTCTCTCCCGCGTGCCTGTCAGTCTAACATCTTTCACTCCAGGCACGCAGAGGAGACCCGAGGCAGATGATCTTAAATCCCAGGCAGGTACATATGGGCATAAGCAGTCCCTCAGGTACATTGGTCCAAGGCCGTTTAGGGCTTTAAAGGTCAGAACCAGCACTTTGAATTGGGCCCGGAAACAAATTAGGAGCCAGTGGAGTCGATAAAGCATAGGGGTGATGCGCTCCCTGCACTGTGCTCCAGTTAACATTCTGGCTGCTGCATTTTGAACCAACTGTAATTTCTGAACTGTTTTCAAAGGCAGCCCCACATAGAGTGCGTCACAGTAATCAAGCCTCGATGTCACCAATGCATGTGTCACTGTGGCCAAGTCAACTGCTTTAACTTAATGAACATTTAATCAGATGAAAATGACAGGCAGAAGGAAAAAAAGGGAACGATTATCTGAAGTATACGGAGATAGGAGAACAGGGAGAGGCAACTGGATCCACACGTCCATGTGCCTTTAAAGCAGGGTTGGGGAATCTTTTTGTAGGCCAAGGGCCTCATTTCCTCCTGGGCAACCTTCTGAGGGCCAAATGTCAGTGGTAGGCAGGGCCAGAGGCAAAAACAGGTGGAGCAATGAATGTGGAATTAACCTTTGTACAGTCAGCTAGTTTATATAGCTCACACACCCCTCTCTGTCTTCCATCCAGGCAAGTAAGGCGAGGCTTGTGCACACAACCTACATTTAAAGTATATTTCCCCCACCCCAAGAATCCTGAGAACTGTAATTTATTCCTCACAGAGCTAAAATTCCCAGCGCCCTCAATAAACTACAGTTCCCAGGATTAATTTTTTTATGGGGGGAGGGGGAAACCATCTGCTTTAAATGTGCTTTAAATGTACAGTGTATACACAGCAGTTCAGCCAGGCAAAAACCACTTGGGTGTGATGCAGGGCCAGTGAGGAATGTGGTCTGGGGAGAGTTCCAAGAGCCAGGCAGAGAGGTCTGGAGGACCACATTCAGGCCCTGTGCCGAGGTTTTCCATTCCTGCTTTACAAATGTGTGTAGAAGAGTATATGTGTGTGTGTGAGAGAGACACACACGGAGGCAGTCTCAGCGAAACCTCCCTGCACCCACTTCTGTTCAGAAGCCTCTCTGTACAAACCCTCATGCTCTCCTACCTGGTTTAAACTTCAGTAAGGCTTTCTTGTTTGAGCAGGTTCCCTCTGGGAAAAAAAGGACCTGAAAGCAAGTGAGAGAGAAAGAGGGCAAACAGAGTAAAGAGGGTGTGCCATAACTCAGGGTCCCAAACCGCCAGCCGTGGCTCCCGCAGACATCTTACTTGCGGCCATTTCCCCCGAGAAGTTGCCCGCCTCTTCACTTCCTCCACCACCTTCTTGCGAGAGGCCGGATCGTGGCGGGAGACCAGGATAGCCTGGTTGAACCTCAGCAGGGCTGGTGGGGACGGACAAGAAAGAGAAGTGGGACTGGGAAGCGCAGGGCAGTCATGTGAGCTTCTCTCAGTTGTCACCAAGCACCCCAATCCTGGTAACCACAGGAACTGGCCTGAAAAAACTCTCCCTAAATTTTATTTATTATTTATTTCTTACATCTGTATAGGACTTTTTCCTCTCAGGAGCTCAAAGTGGTGTACATGGTTCTCCCCTTCCCATTTCATCCCTGTGAGGTAGGTTAGTGCCCTATTTCCCAACAGTCTTATTTTATTTCATCTAAGATTACATAACCACCTTTGATTACAAAGCCCCAGGGCAGATCACAACAACACAGGCCCTATCTGCACTATACATTTAAAGCGCTATGATAATCAATCGAAACTGTGCACTGAGAAAACCTGAATTCTGAATCCCACACTCATATGGCTGATTAAACACACTGACACAGATCTGCCTAATTTCTGCTTGTACCATGGAACAGCAAAATGCTTTGGAGGGCACCCGGACACAATCCTCCATCCTTGACTCCTGGAACTCCTATGCAGCACCCACTCTGGATTTCATAGCCCACATGTTTCCAAACCTGTCTTCACAACCATGAGGTCTAGAAACGTACAGATTTTGCTTTAAAAAAAAGAGTCCATAATTCTGTTCCCAGTGCAAAATTCTGTGCTGGTGAGACACACTTGTGTGGGATGCATACATCCCCTGCGTCCTCACCATGGCATGTCACCAGAACAGGAACAGAGAAGATGCATTGCTCTAAGAAGACTGCACAGCCATCTCTTCCCACCACCCATGATTTGCTGTTTGCAAGGCTACCCCATCCCTTCCGTCCAGCCCCCACCCCCACTATGCTGGAGTTGCTCACCTCCAATGACTGGCACATGGAGGTTCTCTGTGCGAGAGACCACTTTGGGGAGGTCACAGGGCAGCAGGATGATGGGGTCAAAGAAAGTCGAGTGAGGAGCCGCCACCAGGATGGGAGCTTCGAGCCGCGACGCCCTTTGACCTCGAACTCGTATCCGCATAAATCCTAGCAGGAAGAACATCAGGCGGCTAAGGAAGTAGACAGAACCGTGGGAAACTGTGCTGAAAAGGGGAGAGAAATGGGAGGGGGGACAAAAGAAAGGGGCATTAGGACAGCCAGATACAGCAGGGCCCAAAGATCGACCCAGAGAGCTGTGCCCACTACTTACTTTCTCCAACCAGAGAACGGCTCTTGAAGGGTCTCCTCCGGCAGGCCGACCACTTGGAGCAGAGCAAAGGGCCAGATGAGAAACAGGACCACAAAGGCCAATGCGACACGGATTGGAGCTAGCACGGCCCCCAGCACGTAGAACTGCAAAGACACAAAGTCAGAGAGAGGCACATCATAAGAAGGCAACCCAACCCAGTCCCTTCGGCTATTCTGTGTGTTTTTAAAAGGCGAATATAAAATCATTAAGGCTGGAGGGGACACCAGGAGACCATAAACAGCAACCCTAGGTCAGCCTCTCTTCCTGCAAGTAGAACACCATATCAGGGATAGCCATCAAATTGGAATTAGTAATCATAAAATAAATGTGAATGCAGAGAAGAAGGTGCAAAGAATAAAAATCAACGGGAGGCATCCTCAAACACTTTTGAATGTATTTATTCAAGAATTTCAGTGCTACCTTTCAAAACACAAAAGTTTCACCAAGGAGGCTCAGAATGAATTGTGTTTATTTTTTTTACAACATTTCTAAAACACGTCATTTTTTAAAGTCTCTAAGCGATACACAAAACCACAACATAAAAACAATAGAACTTCATAATAAAAACGGATACAGCCTGCAACTGGGCATAACAGTATTATAAAATCAGGAATTCAGAAATAACAGTAAGGAAAGTGTCTGCAGTCTCTCTCCGGGAGCCCACACGTTTGCTCGCTCACGGTTTGGCTTAGCATTATATGCACACTGTGACAAGCAGTTCCCCAGGCCCAGCTGGCTGACACCAGATGAGCCAAGGGGCAGGGGAAGGAGGGAAGGCCCAGACTGGCGTCAGGGTTGGTGGGCCACTCCTGAGCTGCTTGAGTCTCAGAAGCCACCCAAGGGTGCTGGGTGCGCCTGCTCAGCCCAGCTCAGGCCGCTGGACTCTTAACAAAGCCATCACTGTATCACTTTGCCAGCCTTCTGTGCTCAGCATGCCAAATGCAATTATTTCTAATAATATATCCTGCTCTGACATCCAGCCAGGCTAATCACATGTACTCTGCAGGGACCCCCAACTCCGCTCTGCATGTATTCCAGCCCGGGTGACACTGTAGTATCTGCCAAGGCACATCCTAGGCATTCACTGCCCTGATAGTTAGCAATGCCTGTCCTGCTTTCATCTGCCTCTTTAGAACCTAATAATGACTGGATTTAAAGACATCCTCCTCTTTGACCTGGTTCAGTGTTTGCTGACAAAGAGCCACCCATTGAGTCTCACGCCAACTCACAGTCTACATTTATGTCTCCAGTGGCAGCTAGCAGATCCAACTCAGTGGGGCAGTGGAATCCACTCTGTTTTTAGTCTAAACTTTCAAGGTGCAGCTCCTTGACAGTTCGGACTAAAACCCAGACCAGATTCCACTGCCCCACTCACATCGAGTCATCAGCTGCCACTAGTATTTACCTTTAAGAGTAAGTGAATCCACATTGCACACAGAGAAGCTGAATTCTGAAATCTGACTTTAATTATTCAGTTTAAGCAATGTTTTAAAGATCCCTGTTTATCTTGAACATGTATTCTGCATCTGCTTTCTTTCTCCCCTCCCCTCAACCAGCTTGTAATATGTCAGCAGCCACACAGGCTAAAGTGTATCTGTAAACCCTTAAGGTCTAGAAACATTTTTCCATTTAACAACAAACATTAAAGCAGAGATTCTCAAGATGTTGAATCTGCTATGCCAAACAGCAAATGCCACATTTTTGTGACACAATAATGGACCTAACAAATACCAATACATTCCTGCTTTCAGTGAATTTAGTGTATGTACATGTGAATGTAGAGTCCCCAGCTATACGGGAAATTTAAGAATGCTGCAAAACTGGATTTTGCGTTTCTGCAAGAACATACTGAAGGGAGATAATAGGCACCATTTATTAACAAAATACATTTTTTTAAAAAAAGATTTCTTGATTCATATATAAATGCAGATTTAACTGATTTACAGTACAGTCCTATATGTGTTTACTCAGAAGCATGCTTGAGTGTGTCAAATAGGGCTTAAATCTAGAAATCCTATGCAAACTTACTTGAGAGTAAAACCCCACTGAGCAGAGTGGAAAGTCTTTAATTTAATTTTATTATTACATTTATATCTCACCTTTCCTTTAAGGAGTGGAAGGTGGTGTACAAAAATGGTTCTCCTCTCCAAATTTTATCCTCACAATAACGTGTGAGGTAGGTTAGGCTGAGACAGTGATTGACCCAAAGTCACCCAGTGAGCTTCTTGGCTGAGCAGGGATTTGAACCCTGGTCGCCCAAGTCCCTGTCCAAACTTCTAACCACTACACCACAGTGGCTCTGTACTTATGTCTGAATAAACGCTTAGGATTGCACTAGAATCCACCAATTAAAGCCACAATCCCATGCACATTTACTTGGGAATGTCCCATTGAACCGAATGGGGCCCCTCCAGACATGCTGTGGGTGTATCCTGCAACATGTCATTGATACAATAACAGTGCATTAGTGGTGGATTTATACCAGACTGTCCACACATCATTTCACTTTATTATTAATTGTTCTGTGATACTTCCCTAGTGTTATCACATTGCCAGCTGGAGGGGCACTCTTGTGCTACAACACAACAAAAGCAGGCCAAAAAAATACCCCCCACCAGAACATTTGTGCTATGGAAAGTTACAGGATTTCAACAGAAAGTTACAGAATATGCTTGGACTGGAAACGAAACTTTATATCCACCCTGAAACGTTTGCAGGTGCAAATGCAAGATTATGTACAATCATCCTGATACCATCCTGAGCACAAATCATCATGAATGCACTGTAAGGGTCTAGAGACAAACTTACTTCTGTGAAAACACATGTTGGACTGAACTACCAGCAGCCATTAATAATAATAACAAAATAATAATAATGTTGAAAATGACAGTATAGTTTTCACTTTGTTCACATATACAGAGACTCTCTTTGTTTTGATGGTAGTTCTTTGTAGTTCCTTGTTCCCTGTAAACCTGCAGCTGGAAGGCAGGATGACTGAAGGAGCTATGTGTTTTTCTGCATTGCACTGAAGACAGGGATGCCACTACATTAGGTAATTTGTGTACAAGCCTCCTTCCTCCTCCAGGGCCTGGGAGCCATCCTATCCTAGGCAGTGCTTTGGATGGCAGCAGGGTGAACGCACAGCCAAAAAACACCTTGGCTTATTTTTTTTTAACCACAGCTGATCACCCATCTGAACAGGTGAGCTGGTTTTAAGTGGGAACACATCTTTAGATGGCTGCAACATTCAAAACGGCTCTCGCAGCATGCATGTTTGTCCCCCATCAAGGTGTCCAGTGCAGACACGCATGGGAGTGGGGGGAGAGCTGTGACCTTTCTCTGCAGAAGCAGCGGCTATCCCTTTCTGGAAGGACTGGATTAGACTGGAGGCGCTTCCTGACTGTTGCTGTTTTGCAGGTGGGAAAATTTGGGCTGTGCAGTTAAGCGGATTTTGGAGCACAACACACCCGCTTCCCCAAAAGATCTGACTTTTTGTTACAAGGAAAATGACAGGGAAATGCAGTGGATGCAACACCATCTAGCCTCCCCACAAGCCAATCAGAGTGAATGCCGATTCAATAGCCAACGTCATCTAATCTCCCAGCAAACAAAGGGGAGATCCTTCTCAGGCTCCTGCCTTTGAGTTACTATGGGGTGAGACTTGGGGTGGGCGATGCCCCAGGCAAGCGCCTTCTTGTTTGTGGCACCCTTCTTGTAGAATTCCCTGCCTCTGGAGGTGCATCATAAGCATCTCATTTTTGCCATTTGCTGAAGATGTCTCTCTCCAGGCATTTGGGTCCCTTTGATGTCACTGTTGCACTGAACTTCAAAACCCAGAGTTGGTGGACTCCTGTCTGCTGGTTAGTTAGATGGCCCTTGATAATGCATTATCTTGCTTCCGCTTCAAGGTTTACAAAATAACTTCAATAGCTTCAACCTATGATCTTACTTGCTGTTGCAGTTCTTTATTTTCCATTTTGCTTGTGAAGTGCTCTGCGATCTTGAACGAAGGGTTGCATATACAAATGGAAAATAAAATAAAAATAGATGTTCTGCATTTGGAGGTGCAACTATAGCATCAACGTCAATTGCAACACACACACACACCCTGACCCAATTTGGATCGGGACTCTGGTGGGGAGGAATGGTTAACGCTTAGCCTCCCACCACCACCATTGTAATCTTGATCCAGATTGGACACTCTTGCACCTCCTATTTGCACCTGCAGCAGCAATGGGAGCTTTCTTCCTGATGCTGCTCCCCACCAGTCTGGATCAGGACCACAGCAGGGAGCAAAGGATTCCTTCGGAAGGAGGGGTGGGATATAAATAGCATAAATAAAGTAAATTAATACACTCCCCTGCTACCAGGGTCCCAACATGCATATTGGTGATTTTTTTTTTAAAAAAAGTACAAATATGCACCCAATTCCTAATTACATGAATGGTGTCATGACTAGCTTGTCCCTAAGGCTGCAGGTCTCTGCACCACTAACCTGAGAGTAAGCCCCATTGAACACTGTGGGATCCAGCCCTTGCTCAGCTCATGCTGCAGAGCAAGACGATACAGCGGACTGTACCACTTCAATCTGCAGCTGATGGATCATGTTTTTGGACGCTTCCCTGCGCTCATGGACTCCCCTGTATGTAGAAAACCTGCACAGAACTGAGCTGGCATCTTCCTCCCTGACGTGTTCCCTCTCATCTTGCAGGGAATTGTTGTTGCTGTGTTTAACTCCGGGGAAAGCTTCAAAAATGCTGTTGTCCACCGGAGGTCCAAAGTGGTACAGTTCACTCTGCTACCTCAGAACTTTACCTCCTCATTCTGCCAGGTGTGTAGACCAGAGAACAAAAGACGGCAAAACACCAAATCGGTGGAGGCTGATCCATCAGGGCAAATGGGGCACTGCCCCACCAGCCTCACTCTGCCCTCAGCCAGCCCCCCACCTGTCTGCTCTCTTACTTACAATCAATCAGGAGTTGGCTCTAAGAACAAAAACATCAGAAGAGCCCTGCTGGATCAGGCCAAAGGCCCATCTAGTCCAGCCTCCTGTTCTCACAGTGGCCAACCAGGTGCCTGGGGGAAGTACACAAGGACTTGAGCGCAAGAGCAGTTTCTCCTCTCATTGGCTCTGGCTTCAAGTGCTGTGGGTCTCCCTGCCTTCTGCCACAGCAGTCCCAACGGGCACCCGCCACTGCTGCACCAAATGCAAGAGGGGAGGGGAGGAGACTTCAGAGGTGCAAAGAGGATGGTCCCAAAGCGTCCTCTCTGTACCTTTGAGGTGTCCTCTCTGGAGTCTCTAGATTAGGGATGGGGAACCTCTCTGCCCCGCCCGATGCTCCTGCACTACAACTTCCATGAATCAGACCATTGGCCATGCTGGGTGGGGCTGATGGGAGTTGGCCTCCAAAACATTTGGAGGGCCCCAAGTTGGCAAAGGCCAACCAGTTACAAAGATCCCTATAGCAGTACCTTTGGGAGGGTTCAAAAGGGAATGTAAAATAGCTTCCCTTGGCACTCTATGTTATTTAAGCGTTGCCTTTTTCTTTCCCTATTGTGATAATAAATGAGAGAAGGAAGACAGGGTACAAATAAATAGGGACAAAAGGATCTGTCAATTTCGGTTCTCTCAGTTTCTCATTTCTCTAATCTTTATTTCTCCAAATCTTTGCAGCAATTTGTGACCCCCCCCCCAAATTCATGAAAATTCTTCAGCGTTTTGGTGCAAATTTCTCCCAACAAACACATTTTTGTACGCAGTTCTGACTAATGTACGCGTTTTTGCAAGCAACACCTCCTAATATAATGCATTTTGCATGCTATTTTCATGAATACATTCATTTAGATGCACACTTTCTCCTAACATGAGCCTTTTTGGAAGCGTTCTTTGGTTGGAGAGCTGCACGGCAATATTCAGATACGTGCGAGTTTCAATTCAGATAACTGCAAGTTTCAAAGGACTGGCTGTGCATCAGATCTCACATTGTTTTGGAAAGTACAGATTTGATAGATTTGGCTTCAAACGCGAACTGAATTGAATTTCTCTCCATCCCTAAAAATAAACAAAGGGGAGGGGGTCTTAACTTGGGCCCCCGCCAATTATAATTTGTCCATCCATTAATTAATACAGGCTGGCCACCCTACCATTAAAACAATCAGGCTAATATTGCGTTATAACACTGGCGGCTATTCTCCTCCGGAGGCAGAAATCCCAAACCAGCAGCTCCATGTGCGAGTGGCCGTTGCCCTGGAATTCCTGCCTTGCAGAGAAGCTGGTCCCACACGGGACTCCTCTTTCAGGCCTCTCTTGTCATAAATACCCCAATGAGCTAGCGCTGCATTGACCGCTAGTAACCCTTTCCCCTGGGAAGTGGCCAGCCCCAGAGCCTGCACTGTTTATCAGAAGGAGGGAGGGATTAACCACAGAGCCTGAGAGGGTCTGAGGATGCAAAGGAAAATGAGGGGAAGCTCTGAGGGGGCTGCAGGGAGGAATCTGGAAGCAGCAGGCATGGAATGGCACTGGGATTGCAGGATACAGGGCGGGGGGAATATGCAGCAGTAAATCTGGCAGGAGATGGGTGTGTGGAAGAGCCAGGGGAGATCTACAATGTGTGCACGAGAGAGAGCAGGTGGGAAATAAGTGTGCAGAATGGTGGGCGTGGTGGAAATATCAGGGGTGAGGAATAAATAAATCCACATTTCCCAAACTTGCGACAACCTGCAGACTTGCTTTTTTCTTTAATAAAATGAGAGGCACACTTAAACACACACACCTAAAAAAAGGGCTTACTTTTAGAAAGAGGAATCATTTTGCCACTCCTTATTCCATAGCTGCTTGGAGCCTCACTCTTGCCAAGTCCTGAGTGAAAATTTGCAGAGGTCTATCTTTGTCCGATCCGCCTTTAAAGCCAACAGCCATCACCACAATCTTTGATTTACATATTTATTCAGTATTACATTTATATCCCACCTTTCCTCCAAGTTGCTCAAGATGGCACGCTAACATCTCCCTCCCTGTATCCTCACAACAACCCTGTGAGGCTGAGAGACAGTGACTGGCCCAAGGTCACCCAGTGAGCTTCATGGTTGAGTAGGGAGTTGAACCTTGCAGGTCCCTGTCCAACACTCTAATCACTACATCACCCTGGCTCTCAAAAAACTTAGGAACTCTTATGGCAGTGAGTTCCATTGATGAATTTTGTAACATCTCAGGAAATACTTCCTTTTGTCCACCTAAAACCTCCTGCCAGTGAGTTTCATTGGATGCAGCAGTGTAGTGGCAAATTTGGAAGCGCAGGGTCACTTCATGAGTCACACCATGCTCCCTCACAGCCACACTCTCGGGATTCAATGTCTCTTCTGCAATTACAGAAGGACAGGACTAGAATAAAACTGCTGTCTGCATAGGCTCCTCCCCACCTCAATCTCGCTCTCTGTCTGGGGGCTAAATGTTGCCAGAAACATTTTGATTTTAAGAACTCTGAAATGAAGCAAAGTATGGGAATAAGGTTTGAGTAACCAAGGTACTTTGCTATGAAGTTCACTTCTGATCGTTGGAGCCAATCAGCATGAAAGGGGAGGAGTGTGTTGGCTACCGCGAAGAGTCTTTTCAGTTATTTACTCACCTCTTTTCACTCTGGATTGGCTCTAGTCAGTACAAAAGGACAAGGAAGCATGTTGTTACCCAAGTGAGAAGACTCTTCTCGGTGGCTAAGACACTCCCCTTTCATGCCAATTGGCTTGTACATAGGGACTTTGCTGCCAAAAAAGTAAGGGGTCTACAACCCCCCCCACTCCCCCGGACAACTACACACCTGCTTGGATGAGCCCCAGTTCTAGCATTATGAAAGAGAGAGAGAACATTCTCTCGCAGCCCAGATCTCTCAATTTCTCCCATTCCAGTCTTGCACGTGCAGGGGTGATGGGGGGTAGGAGAGCACCACTTCAACACAAAGGCATACAACAGGTTAAACCTACTCGAGTTTCACCCTGTCCTTCCTCCCCTCTTGACCTGCCTGCTATCCAAACAGAAACAGGATCCTCAGTCATCTTCCTCACCCCACCCCCATTCACAATTTGTTGCTGCCGCTTAAAAAAAACAACATCCTTCCTCGGCATCTGTGCAGTGCCGGAAGGCATGAAATGAGACCTTATTTACCACTAGGGAAGCTGCGCATCTCAACGTTTTCAACTGTTTGAAGATTTCCAGCTCAGAAATCCAGTGCAAAACAAGGTCACTCTGTACTTTTCTGTTTATGTCTCAACACATGAGAGTAAGAACCGAGGCCACATTCACACCACATATTTATTCCACTATTCCACTTTTAACATTTGTTCCACTTTTAACAGTCACAGCTTCCCCAAATGAATCCTGGGAAGTGTAGTTTGTGAAGGGTGCCACAAAGTTTTTGGAATGGACTGCCTTCAAGTCATTTCTGACTTATGGCGACCCTATCAATAGGATTTTCATGGTAAGTGGTATTTAGAGGGGGTTTACCATTGCCTTCCTCTGAGGCTGAGAGGCAGTGACAAGGTCAGAAAGTGAGCTCCATGGCTGGGTGGGGATTCAAATCCTGGTCTCCCAGGTCAACGTCCAACACTCTAACCACTACGCCACGCTGGCTTTCTGAAAGTTGTTAGGAGAGGCCTATTCTCACAGAGCTACAATTCCCAGAGTCGGTCCCTCTTCCCAGACAACTCTCAGAATTGTGGCTCTTCAAGCGGATTGAAAAATGGAAATGGACTGCCTTCAAGTCGATCCCGACTTATGGCAACCCTATGAATGGGGTTTTCATGGTAAGTGGTATTCAGAGGGGGTTTACCATTGCCTCCCTCTGAGGCTGAGAGGCAGTGACTGGCCCAAGGTCACCCAGCGAGCTTCATGACTGTGAAGATTCGAACCCTGGTCTCCCAAGTCATAGTCCAGCACCTTAACCACTACACCACACTCTCAGCTTCCTTCACAAACTAGACTTCCCAGGATTCTTTGGTGGACGCCACAAGGCTATTTAAAGAGCAACAATAGTGGAATAAATGTATGGTGTGAATTTGGCCTGAGTCTGCAGTGTCTGGAAAGTGATGGGGAAATGCACTGAAAAGTGTGGATGAACAAATGACTAATGGGAGGACGTCTAAACATCCTGCAAGCAAATCAGGGCCACATACACACCATGCTTTTAAAGCACATGGCTTCACCCAAAGAATCCTGGGAATTGCAGTTTGTTGCTTTAAATGTATGGTGTGGATGTGACCCTATATCCAAGCCCATATCCTTTTGAGATCAAGCATTACAAATATAGCAGTAATTGAGCACATGATACCTTGTTATTATGGGCTTGATACTGGGGGCTATGGACCCACAAATCATCACATGCCCAGGGATCCACCCTCTGGCTCCTGAAAGAAATATTTCATTCTGGAAGGAACTTGTACATTCCTATTTTTTATGCTCTTTAACAAACCTGAAGTCCTGCCATTTTTTCAGTTCTCAAACTGAGTATTTACTCTCCATGGGCAAACAAGGATGTTTCCTTTCCGCCTTCCAAAAATTAAGCTGCTCTGCCCTTGATTCTGGGCCCTTAGGCATCTCTGAAGAGACAAAGCTACAGGGAGTTGCAAGGAGGGCATTTCTTTTATGGCTTAACTACTCTGGGTTTTGGTTCAAAGCAGGAGCATGAGTCAACGTAAGAGAAATGAAAGAGAAAGTACACTCTCCGGAAAGAAGTAAATCCTCTACAAACATTGTACCTGCCTATTTAACTGCCAAAATACTTTAGGGCTTAGATTAGCCAATTAATGTGTCTTTTTCATATATATTTTTTAGGATATATATGGATTACCAGTGGAACACTTAAATCAGCTTCTCCCCCCTCCTCCTCCTCTAGTGATTTATTATCATGATTCCAATCAATTCATCCTGCTACCCTTCGGCACTGATCAGCATCCACAAAAGGGCTGGACAGACTGAGGCTTTAGAATGGCATAGGACCTTCTAGGTCGCACAGTATACGGCGCCCAGGCAGACTTGAATCCCAGCAGCCACTCATTTTGGAAACTAAATCAAAAGCTCCTGGGATGAGACAAGTGAGAAATTCAGACCAGAAGGAGAGATCTCCTGGATCAGGCCAAGAGCCCATTCAGTCCAGTATCCTGTGGACCCATTAAAATCAATGAGACCCCATCGGGAACACAGCAAGCCACTTTATACTGACTCAGATTGTTGGTCCACCTAACTCAGTGTTGTCTATACTGACTGCCAGCGGCTCTCCATGATTCGAGACAGGGGTCTCCCCCAGCCCTTTCTGGAGGCTGTGGTCTGAAGGCACATAAGGCCAGCTCTCTGCTGAAGCTAAGCAGGGTCAGGTCTGGTCAGTGCCTGGATGGGAGACCGCCTGGGAGCCATATGTAAGTCACTGTCGGTTTCATGAAAGGAAAGGCAGGGTATAAATGCAATAAATAAATTAATAGAGAGGCCATGGATTGCACCTGGGACCTTCTTCATGCAAAGCATGTGCTCAGCCATTGAGCTACGGCAGGTGCGGGAAACCTTTGGCCCTCCAGATGGTTTCCAAGCTACAACTCCCATCAGCCCCAGCAAGCATCGCCAATGGCCAGGGATGGTGGGAGCTGTAGTTCGGCAACATCTGGAGGGCCAAAGGGTGAGCTATGGCTCTTCCCATGCCATGTTCGTAGGAACAGTAACATGGCACGGTAAGGGCCATAGCTCAAGCGCTGGGCCATAGCTATGGCTGGAGAGGGCAAATGATTTCAGTGGGTCTACTCCAAACACACGACTAAGTCTAGATACAACCCAGTGGCTTCTGGAAAGCCAACAAGCAGGACATGGAAGGCAACACCCCCTTTCCCATTGTATGTCTCCCCAATGATAAATTTTCAGAGGCAGACTGCTTTTGGACATGGCTAGGCGCTGTTGGTTGGCCTACCCTCCTCCATGCGTTGGTATCCTCCCATTTCAGGACTCTGCAAGCCAGCGTCTCTGCTGCAACTCACAGCGGGGGGTCCCACAAACAAATTGGGTGCTGTGTGAAAAAGGTATCTGTCTCAGCTCTGCTGCCCGTTGGTTTTATTTGATGACTCCTAGTTCGAGTATTTTGAAAGAGGAAGGGGAAACTATGCCCAGGTGACCTCTATGCTTGCTCAGCCTGTTCTCTAGGTGCCAACTGCTGATGGGCAATTTCAAGGCCTCTCCTCCTGTTCTCCCTTCTTGTGATGCTTTATCTTTCAACCAGATTTGGACCAGACAGTTCTACAAGTAGAGGACTCCTTGATAGAACGGACTTCCCCAACATGGCGCCCTCTAGATGTTAATGATGGACTCCAACTCCCATCATCCCTGACCTTTGACCACATTGTCTGGGGTTGAGGAGAGTTTTTAAAATACGCCCTGCACCATTCCCTCCACAGAGCTGCAATTCCTAGAGAGGTTCAATAATCAGTCCCTCTTCCCAGGTAACTCTGGAAATTGCAGCTCCATGAAGAGAACGGTGTGTGTGTGTGTGTATGTCCTAACAACTCTCAGCACCCTTCACAAACAACCCTTCCCAGGATCCTTTGGGGGAAGCCATGACTGTTTAAAGTGGTACAATACTGCTATAAATGTATATTGCAAATAGGGCCTGGAGATACCAGCAGGACTTCAGGGTTTCAGACAAGGAGTCTCTTCCAGCCCTACCTGGAGATGCTGGGGATTGAACCTCGGACCTTCTGCATGCAAAGTAGATACTCTACCAATGAGCTATGGCCCTTCCTATAAGGCTCTCTCTTTCTCTTCTGCACCCAAGCCCTTAAGCCTTACACCAAAATAGGAGACATTAAAGTGTGTGCATTTATATATATGTGTGTGGCGTGCGCGCGAACACTTTTGCCTCTCTAGCTTCCAGTCCCTGCTCTCAGCACTGTGGAAACTGAACATTCACTTTAAATCTGTGCAGCTGACAAACACAAATGGGAATGTTTAGCACCAGACGGCAGGCGGGGAGTGGGGGGGGGAGGAGGAGGAGGACTCAGCAATAGCATAATAGAGTTACTGCAGGACAGGGTGGCAGGGAACTTGTATACTGTACTGGAGAGAGGGCATAAGACGGAGGGGGAGAGAAGACGTAGGGGCTTTCATGCCACAGCTGAGTAGAATCAAGGCCTGCATGGCTGGGTGTGGGGAAGAGGGGGGTGTCTCCCCCTCCCCGGCCCTCCCCACACCACACACAGCCCCCTGTTGTTGCCATGGAGAGGGCAAGCCTTAACAACTGCACGAGCGAATATAGAATCAGGGAAGGAGAATTAGGAAGGAGGCAAACTGCAAGACCGCCGTGGGGGTGGGGAGAGAAAGAGAGAAATCATTTGTCGGCCTCTGTTTGGTGTTTTGGCCCACTCCACCTTCGTAATCCAACCCCTAGGTCTCCATCTCCTTGCTATGGGGCTGCGTCGGGAACCAAACTGAACACAGGAACCCCTGGAAATGCAGACGCAGACCCAAGTCCTGCTTTGACAGGCCTCTGTGCCATTCTCCATCACCTCCTTCCTCTTCCCCTCTCCCCCCACCACTCCAAGCAATGCCGCACGGCTAAAGGAGAAAAAAATGGAGGGGTCAGTTATGACTTTACTTCTCCCCCTCCCCACATCTCCAAAGCCCTCCTAGAACCCAAGGCCAAAAAGTGCCACTCTCCCACCCACAACCCTCCTACAAAGTGACCCTCTCGCCACATACAACCATCCTGCATTTGCCCTATAGACATCCTATGTATTCCACCTTTTCATGTTCCCAGTGGGGTGGTGGTTGCTGTGGGTAAACCCTGTCCTGCTTATTTGGGGGTCGGGAGACGACCCCACACAGACCTCACAGCGACCTTTTCACTCACTCAGGACGACTGCATAATCACCCACAATGCACTGCAGCAGCCCCCCACAAAAGCTCCTGTCCTTTCCTGACCCTAGAAAGCCCAAGAACACCCCCAAATCCTTTGCCTTCTCTCTCAAACAAAGGCTCCCTGGTACAAACAGCTTTGTAGAAATCCTATAGGTTAGAAACATGCCCCCCGTGACACCCCCAAACCTTCTGCCCATAGAGATCCTCTATGGCCCTTCCTTACAAGGCACCCCCTCCGGCCTTGCCCTGCTGAAACTCCATCCATCACCAGGACAGCCTTAAAGTAACCCCCCACCCAAAAAAACCATCATTCTCCGAGCCGCTCAGACCATCTATAGGCCTCAGGGTCCCACACCCCCCAGCTCAAAGGAAACTCCTGCGGAAACCTCACAGCTTCTGAAAAACTGTGGCGGGTGGGGACACCACCTTACCCCCACCGCAAGAACTGCCATGTCCTCTCTGCTAAACACTTTTATACAATCGATGGCCCATCATCACCTTGTAAGCCATACAGTAGCCTCACCAGTCACTCCCCCCCGTCCCAGTGAGGGCATCCCAGCTCCAGAAGACCTATAGAGACAACCTACAACTTGACCAAACTCAGTTACATTTCTTCTTAGGGCACCTCAGAGCAACAGAATCGCCTTCCTTCCCTCCTCCTCCCCCCGCATCCCCCCTGCACAACTCCGACTCAAGCTCCGAGGAGACCAGGAAGCCCCATTGCGGGACCCGTCAAGAAACCCTACAGAAATCGCCTCCTCCTCGGCGCTGCTGTTCTTAGAGGGCAGCCCACAGAGGGCCGTCCAGATCGCCCGCAGTCATCATCCAACAACAACCCTGCAAAGACTCCTTAAAAGTCCATCAAGGCGCCTCCACCCCCGCGAGGGGACTCCTTTGATGGTCCCCACAGCCCCTCTTGCAAACACCCTTCACTTCTCAGGAGCCCCACATCCAGACAATGCCACTTCAGCGAAAGACCCACATCTTTGCTCCAGGAACGCCTCACACCCCAAAACAAGCAACTTCAGTCCCAGTTGGAACTGTTCTCTCCTAGACGTCCCCCCCCCAAAAAGTGGGCACCCCATATTTCCTGGAAGAATCGAACCATCTCCCGATCAGAGCGGCCCTATATCTCCCCTCGACGTCCAGGCGAATCGCCTGCAAGATTTCCCCTTTATTTCCTTCCCCGGGCGCGCCCTAGCGCTCCGCCCGCCCCGTCGGGAAAAGGAAATGGGGAATGAAAAAAGCCTCCCGCGGGCCGCCGCAGCTCACCTTGACTTTCTGCAGGCGGGTCAGCTGCAGTTCGTGGACGAAGGGGTTGGGGGCGGCAGCAACCTCGTCCTCCTCCGCCCGCCCCCTGCTCGAGCCCCCCTCCATGGCCGTGTCCCCCTTCCAGGCTCCCCTTCTTCCAGCCTGGGACTTGTCCCCGCGGCCGGAGCCCGGGGCCTGGGAGGGGAAAGAAGGATGGATGGGTGGGTGGGTGAATCGGCGGGAGGACCGGCGGGCGGCTGGAGGGACGCCCTGGCACCGGACCGCAGCAGGAGGGAGCCAGGATGCTCTAGGCAAGGGGGAGGAAGGCGGGACCACGGCGCGGTCGTCACGGCGACACTACAGCTGGGGGACGGACTTTCGCTTTGGAGGGACCGGATGGAGGAGGTGGGGAGAGGGAGAAGGAGAGGGAGAGGGAGGGGAGAAGGAGAGGGAGGGGAGAAGCTTCGGGCATCTCTCCGTCTGTTCATTCCTCCATCCATCTCTCCAAACGCTTGCATCTATCCACCAGGAAGAAGATAGAGGCTTTAGAGAAGGAGAAGAAGCGTCTATAGATCCACTTCTTCTCATGGGCATTCAGGTGCGTCCGTGTGTGTTGGTGCAAGGGGGCAATCTCCCCCCCCCCCATAAATCCCAGATTTCCAGGTTTCTTTTCTGAAGAGAGAGTTTGCAACATTGGTAGAACCTGAGATATGGGGCAAAATGTGCACTTGCTGTTCTTATCTTTGCATGTGAGAAACTGCCCTGCTCCCCCCTTTCACTGTTTTACTTCGCACCCCTCCCCCAGGAAAAATTTCCGGCTGACACCCATGCTCCTTTTCTCTTCCCCCTTTCTGTTACACTGCAGTTTTTTTCCCTTCTTTTGTTTCTGTTTGGGCGGTGTAATGCAGAGAAAACCACGTGTGTGAGGGAGAGAGATAAGGCTCCTCAGTCACCACCATTGTGGGAGTCGTGTCACTGTGGCTCATTATGGTAACACTTAAAAATAATGAGGTCACCCACTAACTCTTGCAGCTATCTGCCCATTTTCAGCACAGCCTTGCAAAGTAGGGAAGGACAGAGATGCTTGGCGCTGGCACTTGAAGGGCAGGGAAACAAGGCTAAAGTGACATAGTGGTTAGAGTGCTAGACTAGGACCTGGGAGACCAGGGTTCAAATCCTGACTCAGCCATGAAGCTCGCTGGGTGACCTTGGGCCAGTCACAGTCTCTCAGCCGAACCTACCTCACAGGGTTGTTGTGAGGTAGGAGAACCATGTATGCCACCTTGAGCTTCTTGGAGGAAAGGTGGGATATACACATAGTAGTAGTAGTAGTAGTAGTAGTAGTAGTAGTAATAATAATAAATAAATAAATAAAGTTGTTATTTATACAGCTCCATCAATATAGGGTGTTTCATCCAGTAAAAGGCAGGTCCCTGGTCACAAAGAGCATTACAATCTATAGTTCTGTGGCAGGGGCTGGAGTGGAAGAATATTGTGGCCTATATAAACTGTGCAAGGGGAGGAACTATGCATAACAGCCCCTAATTTAGCTTCACTCATTCTGCTTTTTGTTATATAGCCACAGGAAGAAGCACTGAAAAGACTCCGGCATTTGAGATTTCATCAGATTTCCTGAACTTCTTTGCAGCTGACAATAAGAGCTAGAAACTTGTTTTTAAGAGAGAGACAGTTCCATTATGATATTGAATTGTGTTGCCCAGCACCACATTTTGCATTGTATCAGAAGTGGGGAACCTGTGGCTGTCAAGATGCTGATGGACTTCAGTTCCCATCATTCCTGACCATTGACCATGCTAGCTGGGTCTGATGGGAAATGGAGTCCAACAACAAACTGGGCTCTAGGTTCCCACCCAGCTTTGTAACAGTATCATTTGCAAAGAATGAGAGAACAGGTCTCTAACCCCTAGGGGCTTACAATCCCTTTGCAAATGAAGGGGAAGGTAATGGAGGTGGGTGGGGTAAACAGGGGGAGAATATAGGTTTTTCCAAATTGGTGAGGGGGTGTTAATCCTGCAGACATGCCATTCAAATTTTGTAAAATGGGTTGTTGGCAACAGTTGTGTATATATTATTTTTTAAGTTAAAGAGTACTGGGAGAAAAATGTGGGCTAGCATTTTGATGCCATCATCATTTAGACTCTGCAAAAAACTTGTGTGAATGTGCAGCACCCATACCACAATATGCACACGTCTGGAAGTGCTGTATGTGACTAGGGATTGTCCTAAAGGCTTTACAGGGGCTGAAGTACACCCCCCCAAAAAACCCTCACTTATAGCCCTGACTATGAATCCTATTTTACAGATGAGATAACTGAGGCCAAGGCACTTTATTGTGGTTCAATGCTGGCTGTGTTAAATGATATTAAGTAGATTTTTTTTGTCTTGGACAAATTTAGGATTTTATTATTTATTTATTTATTTGATTTATATCCCGCCTTCCTCCTGGCAGGAGCCTGATTTTTTATCAGGGATGTTGTTAGGACTTGGACTAGATACTTGTTTCTCCTTAATGATTTTTTAAAATAATCTACAATCTGAGTGACAGAATTCAAGTCTACATGGAGGTCCCAAATTCTTTTTTTAAAAAGAAGAAAATAATATTAATGTATTTAACATTAATAACATACACATCAAGAGGAAAAAGTAATCAAAAACAGCAAAAACAAGATCTTCCATTGTGAAGGAAATAAGACGTAAAAGGGTAATTGAGGAGAAAGGAAATAAGCAAACACAGAGATAAAAACAATCAAAATCATATATGATAGATAAAAATTCAATGAACGCTAACCACAAGAAAAAAATGAAAAAACACAAACATTGTCTCTATAAATATCTGCATACAAAGTCTTGATTAGCAAGAATCAGGTTTTGCTGAGGACAATCAGAAATGTAGGTTATAAAAGTCTATCATATAGCAGCAAAGTCCTGTGGTTGTGATCTCCTTGTAACACGTGAGTTTTTTTGCAAGGGCAATGTGCAGTGCCTTTCAAAATCAGGTTTCCAAATTCTGTCCTTGATTTTTTTTTTGAGGGGGGCAGTGCAGGATAAGGTGGCCAGGTGAAAAAAGAGGATGGAGTTCCTGCATGTATAACAGGGAGTTCCAACAGGTGTGACTTGCCTGACAAGCTTCACCTCTTGAACTTCTGCCCTCCAGACAACTAGTAACCCTTCAGGATCCCTGCCCTCATTGCATTGAGCCACACTATGGGCAGCAGTGTGGTTGGTTAATGAAAGATAATCAGCACATGCTCTGGAGAATCACCATGTGTGCTTAGCCTGTGCCTCTCTGCATTCAAACAGGTTTGTTGGAAAGGCTCTAATGTGTTCTGCTTTTGAATTACATCCCGGCTTTGCCCACACCCTTCCTCTTCCTAAAAGTCCGATTCTGTTTGTTCCTCATTCTAGCTTCTTGTTCCCTTCCTGCCTGAATGGTTGTGTAAAAGAGGAAAACAGGTGCACCTTGGATGCAGGAGCTCTGCCCTTTTTTTGATTTTGCCCACCCTCTTGTTACAGCCCAGTGAAGGATACCAAGACTCAGCTAGAGGGCAACCTGTTCAGTGGTAATGTTTTTTTTTTTAAAAAAAATGTCTTTGAGCATGCACAAAGTGTATTTCTGCCAGTATTAAGTGCTTACAGCCTTACTTACTGTTGACTTTCAGGGCAAGAGGGTATAATTTTCAAATATGCCCCCAAATCCTGACATGTCTCTGTCTTTCTCATTCTCATTCTCTCATTTTGAAAACATAGCTACTAGCCACAATGGCTATGTTCTATTTCCACTGTTGGAGGTAATATTCACTAATAGGCAAAAACAACAACAACAATCCTTGTGGTTTAAGAATGTACCTATAGCCAACAGATATTTCTAGCAAACTTTAAAAAGTGAGGAAATTGGGCAGCTATAGTGAATGCACCAGAGGAACAGGAGACCTGACTTCCTCTCTGAGATATTGTACTGCCCTACAAATGTGTAAAAATGCAAACACAATTTGGGTTGGTCTTTCACAGTCCAACCAACTTCCTGTGTAGCTTTGAAGGATTTGGTAACTTGCTTTTGAATTACATCCTGGCCTTTGCCCACACCCTTCCTCCTCCCTAAAAGTCTGATTCTGTTTGTTCCTCATTCCAGTCTCTTTTTCTCTTACTGCTTGAATGATTATTTACACCTTTAAAGGTATTGTAGAAGAGGAAAATTCAACAGGTGCAGCTTGCATGCAGGAGCCCTGAACATACGGTGAGTGGTGGCAACACCTGCAATCAGCCCAAATAACAAGACATGTGTGATGCTGATCTTGTTTTAGCAGGGAGGAAGCAACAATATTAAGGCAGTTGATATAGTTCAGATAGTCACTTTAAATTTGTTTGATTTACTTTGCAATTTTAGTAAAATTTTTAGTAAAATTTCCTATAGTAAATTATTTTCTTTTGCTTCTGTTTCTATGAACAAGTGAAGTACAGCAACACTTTGCTTATTTTACACTAAGCAATTGTGGAATAATGGCACTGACAATTTTGCAGAATAGTCTCCAGTGGACACGAGGAGTGTCTCAGTTTGCACAAGATAAAACAGTGGAAGGTGAAATATATTCTAGCAAATTTCTAGGTGTGCTTTATGTTTTTAATTGACCATATCCACCCTTCCTTAAGTGGAGTGGTTTAAGCATAGCAGGCTGACCACATGCATCTTGGCAGGCCAAGTTTGTTTTTTCCAACAGCCAGAGTCATTGCTTAAGTGGCAACATATTGTAATCAGTTTAATTTTACATCAAATGGCAGTTTCAGATTCAACTGTGAATACTCCTAAAATAGAAATAGAACATAACCTCAAGTTATGAAACACTAAAGGCTGTCTTCACCATCATATGACATCGACCAATAAAAAGGCTTTGAAATTAATAAAAAATAAATTTAACACAAATTTCTGGGATGAATAATGAGAGAAATATCATTTTTTAGGTTAGATTCTCTGTAGAAGCAGTTAGTAACACAGGAAAAAAGGAAAGTAAGAAGAACACCAAAAAACATACAAAAAATGTAATTCTTAATTTTTGGAGATGCAGTCCTGATTGCAGGTGATGCCACCAGTCACCATATACTCAGAGGCACATGATACCAAATTCTTCCAAGCTACACAGGAAGTGGATTGGACTGTTAAAGACCAAGCCAAATTGTGTTTGCATTTTGACAAATGTGTTGTTATTGTTATGTGCCTCCAAGTCGACTACGACTTATGGCGACCCTATAAATCAGCAACCTCCAAGAGTATCTGTCATGAACCACCCTGTTCAGATCTTGTAAGTTCAGGTCTGTGGCTTCCTTTATGGAATCAATCCATCTCTTGTTTGGCCTTCCTCTTTTTCTACTCCTTTCTGTTTTTCCCAGCATTATTATCTTTTCTAATGGATCATGTCTTCTCATGAGGTGTCCAAAGTATGATAACCTCAGTTTCATCATTTTAGCTTCTAGTGATAGTTCTGGTTTAATTTGTTCTAACACCCATTTATTTGCCTTTTTCACAGTCCATGGTATCCACAAAGCTCTCCTCTAACACCACATTTCAAATGAGTTGATTTTTCTCTTATCAGCTTTTTTCACTGTCCATACATAGAGATTGGAAACACCATGGTCTGAATGATCCTGACGTTAGTGTTCAGTGATACATCTTTGCATTTAAGGACCTTTTCTAGTTCTCTTATAACGGCCCTCCCCAGTCCTAGCCTTCTTCTGATTTCTTGACTGTTGTCTCCATTTTGGTTAATGACTGTGCCAAGGTATTGATAATCCTTGACAATTTCAATGTCCTCATTGTAACTTTAAAGTTACATAAATATTCTGTTGTAATAACTTTAGTCTTTTTGATGTTCAGCTGTAGTCCTGCTTTTGTGCTTTCCTCTTTAACTATCATCAGCATTCATTTCAAATCATTACTGTTTGACAAATCTGTAGAGCTGTACAATATCTCAGAGAGGAGGTCAAGTCTGCTGCTCCCCTGGTGCATTCATTATAGCTGCCCAATTTCCCAGCTTTTTAAATTTTGATAGAATATCTGTTGGCTATAGGTACGTTCTTAAACCACAAGGATTTTTTTTGCCTATTAGTGAATTTCTCTGCTTTTTAATCCGGGATGTGAGAAATAGGATCCTGTGCACATTTGCTGAGAATAGATTGGTCATTTGCATGTTTATTGAGTTCAGTGGGATTTATTCCTATGCAGTCATGCTTAGGATCGGTGAAACCAACCTGGAGGAGGGGCAGGGAAGGGGGAAAAGGAGGTTGGGTACTGGGCAGAGGAGAAGCCCCTGTCCTTTCCAAAAGGAAAACATTGTTAACAGTATCATTATTTTTCAGTGTTTTCCCCACCTTTTTATTCTACAGCAGACAAGTATAATCTCCTACCCACATTTAGACCAAAGCTGTCCCTGGTCACATCCACACCTAACCTTTATTCCACTTTAAGCAGTCATGGCTTCTGCCAAAGAATCCTGGGAAGTGTAGTTAGTGAAAGGTGCTGAGAGTTGCTAGGAGATGCCTTATTCCCCTCACAGAGCTACAATCCCCAGAAGAAGGGTTAACTGTTAAACCACTCTGGCCACTGGCACTCTGTCAGGGGAATAAAATTACCAACTCTCAAAACCCTTCAGAAACTACGTTTCCCAGGATTCTTTGGGGGAAGCCATGACTGGCCCCCTGATTAGCCAAGCCAAACAGCTGTTAGTCTGTCACTGACAGTTGGTTCTTACTGAGCATGCTTGTGCTATCATAGACTCTAATGTTAAATTTCTTAAATTAATTAAAAATCAGCCAGGCATTTTTTTCACCTTTAAACTTCAGAAGATGAAGGTCAGAGTATGAGGCAAAGTCAGTAATAGGATTACAGGTACTCTGTGAACATGGCTGATTTTTAATTAATTTCAACAAATTATGAGAACACTGACAGGAAAAAGTCCAACAAAGTCTAGATATTTTCCTCTTGCTTTACACTTTGAACTCTAAATTCTCTCTAAGTGTTTTGTGTATTGCCATGAAAACTTAGGGGTTTGTTAAGCAAGTGTTTCTGAGTTCAGGACTGTGAGTGTTGTAAAATTTTGTTTTGAAATGAGTTTATGGGAAGCAGCAGAATGGTATGGGAGGTATTTTCAATTTAACTTGGAGGAATGTGAAAAATCCATGCTGGCTATAGTATGCAGCTACTCTCGTGACTGTATAGTGCCTCTGAATGCCAATTAAGGGAATCGCAAAATGTGAGAGTGCTGTTGTGCTCAGGAACAGTTTGTGGGTTTCCCAGATGCATCTGTTTGGCCCCTGGGAGAATAGGATGCTGGACTGGATGGGCCACTGGCCTAATCCAGGAGGGCTCATGTTCTTGATTCTGCTTCATACATAGACAACATCTCCCGATGATGATGATCTTAAAAATGTATAGTCCCAGACTCTGGCCACAAGGCAATGTAATAATGCATTATGCCTGCCAATTGAAAGTGTAGTCCAATCAATAAAACAGTACAAAGAGGGCCCTTGGGGGAAGGGTGGGAGGGGATGTGATGTTGTTATGGTGTTAACATTTAGTGGTTCTGCAGCCTGGTAAGTGCCAGAGGGTGGTGGGAAACCATTTTGAAGTGGAGGAAGAACTAATTGCTAAGTCTTTTAAAAGCAAAGCAAAACAGCCAGTAACAAGGATCCAATAAAAATGCAATGCAGTTCAATCTAAGCTAATAGCGTATCCAGCTTTTCCCTTTCCACAGCATGGGCCTAGGCATGCTGCTGACTTAGAAGGGAGCCCCATTGATTTCAGTGGCACTTATTCCCAGGTAAGTGGCCATCGACTGCTGCCTTGTAGCAATATTTACCTGGAAGTAAGCCCTATTGGATTTATTGAACTCAGTGGGGCTTACTCGCAGGTAAGTGTGCATATGATTGCAGGCCGAGTTAATGGAACCACACTGTCACTCCTTCGAACCGTGAACTCAGGTGGTGAGTGCCGACCGAAATATATGACAGCAAAGTATAGTTCGCACACTCACTGTCACTCCTCCTAACTGTGAGCTCAGATAGTGCTGACTGAATAGGAGCCAAAATTGGACTACTGAGGAGCAAGATGGGAGGATGCAAAAGCAGCAACAGAGAGCTCAGTGAAGAAAGAGGGTGGTCAGTAACTCAGGAATGGTGAGAGTTGGCAAAATGAAATGAAAAAATAAGGGGGGCGGTGGGTGGGGAGAAACGAAACGTCCTGCTTGGAGGGAATGGTTGACCAGGGCCTTGAACGAGAGTTATCTTGCTTTCCTTTTCCTTCTCATCACCACCAGTGTCTTGAATTGGGGGTGAGGGTGAGAGTGGGGAGCCCTTAATGAAATCCTCAATTCCCACCTCTGCACTTCCCTCCCCCAGTGTTAGCCAAATCATGACAGACACAAACGCAAAGACTAAGGGGGCTGAAGTGAAATGCAATGGGGCAGGCCCACTCTGGAAGGTGAACATTACTGTTGATCGACAGCTGCTTTATACGGAGGTAGACCATGGGTCCATCTATTTATTTTTATTTGTTTCAAAGCCTGTATAAACCGCTTTAAAAAACAACAACCTCAAAGCAGTGTACAACATAATAACTGCAAATGCAACACAAAACCAGTAAAACAGTGGTCCCAGGCTATGGTGCAAAGGCACATGAGGCCAGCTCTCTGCTGAAGCTAAGCAGGGTCAGGTCTGGTCAGTGCCTGGATGGGAGACCACCTGGGACCATATGTAAACCACCTTGGGTTTCTATCATGGAAAGAAAGGAGGGGTATAAATGTAATAAATAAATAAAAAAAACAATAGTACAGAAAGCATAACAAAATAGGGAATTCAGGGGATTAAAGAAGAATTCCTCTACTGAGCAGGGGGTTGGACTCGATGGCCTTATAGGCCCCGTCCAACTCTATGATTCTAAGAGGCAAGGTCTGATCTTACTGGTCAGGGAAAGCCAGGGCAAAAAGATACATCTTGACAAGATGTCTGCAGCCCAGTGTTGCCTATTCTGACCGGCAGCCACCTCTTTAAGGTCTCAGGTACGTCATCTGCTACCTGACATCTTTTTATGGAGGCAACAGGAACTGATCCTGGGACATTCTTTATGAATGACTTGGGCGAAGGAGTACAGGGGAAGGCTCATCATCTCTGCGGAGGACACCAAATTGGAATGGAGAGCTAAAAAGCGTAGAAGGCAGGGAAAGGGCCGCAGCTCAGTGGCGGAGCACCTGCTTTGCATGCAGAAAGGTCCCAGATTCCACCCCTGTTGTTCCCAGATAGGGCTGGGAACGATTTCCTGTCTGAACTTCTGGAGAGCCCCTGCCAGTTATTTTGGTTATAACCAACATTAGTCACATTGAGAGTAGACCCATTAAAATGAATGGATGTGACTAACTCAGGACTATTGATTTTAATGGGTCTGCTCTGAGTAGAACTTAGGTGGACACATACCTATGCTCCTGTGTCAGAGATAGGATTCAAGATGACCTTGGCAGGATAGAGAACTGGGCCAACACTAAAACCAAAATCAAATTTCAAGATGAGAAGTCCTGCATTTAAGTAGGAAGCACTGAAGGCACAAATACAGGACGCATCAAATCTGGCTTGGCAGCAGCAGTGCACCTGAACAGGATTTGAGGTGTTTTAGTTGACCACAGGCTCAATTATCATGAGTCAGCAGTGTGAGGTGGCAGCAAAAAAGGCTAATGCAGTTCTAATCACATCCAGTACTGTGCCCAGATTTGGGCATTACCGTTTAAAAAGGATATTAACAATATGAACATGTCCAGAATAGGGTTGCCAGGTTCATGACCTGAGACTGATCCTGTATCTTTAGGAGAAGAGAAAGTCAGCCAAGTGCAGGTTTTCTTGCAACACTGTAAGGGGAAAAACCACCAGGTGGAATTCTCCCTTCCCCATGCACAACTTTTAAAGATACAGAAGACCTCTTGGAGGCCGGGCCTGGCAACCATGAGGTCTTCTGTATAAGTTGTGCAGGGGGGAGGGAGAATTCCACCTGGTGGTTTTTCCCATTACAGAGTTGCAAGAACACCTGCACTTGGCTGACTTTCTCTTCTCCTAAAGATACAGGATCAATCTCAGGCCAGGAACCTGGCAACCCTAATCCAGAAGTTGGGAAGGACTTTAAGGGGGGCCAAGGCTGCATCCACACCATACATTTAAAGCACATTTTCTCTCACAAAGAATCCTGGGAATGGTAGTTTACCTCTCACAGAGCTACAGTTCCCAGCACCTTTAACAAACTACGGTTCCAGATTCTTAAGGAAGAGGGGGATGTGCTTGAAATATATGGTGTGTATGCAGCCCAAGTCCTATAAGAAATGTTCTTGGACTACAACTCCCATAATCCCCAGCCAGCATTGCCAATGGTCAGGGATGATCGGAGTTGTAGTTCAGTAACATCCGGGGACCCCAGGTTGAGGAACACTGATTTAGAGGCAATACGATAGCCATCTTCACATAAGATGATGGAGCAAAAGGGTTGCTCCTGAGTGATAGGACCCAAACAAATGGATACAAGTTACAAAAAAAAAAAAGAGATGAGTTTTCAGCTAAACCTGAGGAAGAGCTTCCTGATGATCCATGGGAAGATGCCTTATACAAAGTCAGACCATTGGTCCATCTAGCGCTGTGTCTGAACAGCATCTACACGATACATTTAAAGCATGGGGGTTATTCAGTGCTACTCAGATGAAACCCACTGAAGTTAATAGACATGGGTAACGTAGGTTCATTTATTTCAATGGGTGTACTCTGAGTCTGACTTGGTTGATTAAATCCTGGGAATGGTAGTTTACCCACCACAGAACTACAATTCCCAGCACCCTTAACAAATTACAGCTCCCAAAATTCTTTGGGGGAAGCCATGCGCTTTGAATGTGGGTTAAATGTATGGTGTGGATGCTGTTCGACACTGGAACAGCAGGCTTTCTTCCAAGGTGATGGACACTCCTTTGTTAGAGGTTTTTAAGCCGAGGCTAGATGACCCCCCCACCCCCACCCAAGGGATGCTGGAGAGCAGATTTTCTGCATTGGGTGGAGGGCTGGATTAGAAGACCTTCAGAGGTACCTCTCTGTGACCCTGCGAATGAACCCTGCCAGTGAGCTAGGGTGTCTTCTCAAAGCCTTTGATAGGGAAGGCCACAAGCACACACTGACCACTGTATGTAATACCATACAACTCAACACATCCAATGGTGACCTCCAGACGTTTTGGACTACAGCTCCCATCAACCCCAGCCAGTGCTGGGGGCAGTTCTGGTCCAAAATATCTGGAGGCCACCACCTTGCCAAAGGCTGGGCTACAGATTCCCACCTTCCAGACGCACGGTAGAGAATGATCCGCTGTCTGACATCTGATGTGTGAAGCGAATTGTAGAGATAAACAGCAGAGAAACCAGGAACCCAGACCTGCGTCATTTCTCTCTTCTGATGCCACATTCTTTGCATAGTCACAGGGCTGAGTAAAATAAATAAAAGGTCCTTTACTGATATGAACTTCCATGCTGTTCTGTCCCGCAGGTTCAAGGGACGCAAGTGTGCCCTATTCAGAAAAGTACACATGCACACACGATCCCATAAACATAAATTTGTGTTGCTAATTTAAGCATACTGCCCATTAACAACCCTTGTTATTATGTGTCTGCCCACAGACAGGGACAAGCAGCTTTCTGGACAGAGCAATGGAAGACCTCTAAGGTGTGTGTGTGGGATTCTGCAAATGTGGAGCACTTCACCTAAAAAGTAAGGCTGTTTGCACATGCTCAGAGGGCCTGTTTTTTATTGGTATTTTTTGCAGGTTCCAGGCCTAAGTCTTGGCTTTGGAAACGAGCTTCATGGGCACAGCCTGGCTCTTATTTCGCTTTCTGCATTGGAAGGGAGGGGTGGAAGAAGGACTTTGGTTGCTGCGACCAGCCTGGCAGGTTTTTCCTGCCAGGTGATATCAGAGGCTAGACTGAATTCATCCTTATCTTCCAACATTTGTAGTAACTGGTTATCTCAGCTTCCAGTGAGGTACACTGCGGTGAATAAATACATCCCAGTTGATTGTGTCTTTGGGGAAACTGAGGCACAGGGTGCAGAACTAGAAAGAGGGAAAGGGTTTGTAGCACAGCTGGGAGTCCATACGTACCCGCCTGACTCCTGGAATCACAGCTCCTGGCCTCTTCCTGCTAGCCTTAGAATCTCTCCTATGCCATCCTCACCCACAGCCACAAACGTACGTTTATGAGATTGTATGTGGACGAGCGCTTTTTTGAATAGGACACACTTGCGTCTCTTGAGCCTGCGGGACGGAACAGCATTTTGTTCAGCAAAAGCATTTGGAAGAGAGTCTTTTCCTGACCATTTCATTTCAGACTGCAAGGCCGCATTTTTGAACGTGCCCTAGGTAACAAAAATAAAATGCAAAGTAAAATCTCCCTGCAATCAGGGAGAAAGGTTTTAATCTTGCCCTGTCCCTGATCTGCTAGTTTTCTACATGCAAGATTTTTTTAAAACAATGAGGAAGGAGCCAAATATGAAATCCGCTGCGTGCTGAAGCGTTAAAATCTGGAAAGAAAAAATAATTGCATTTGAGATTACTGTATTTTTAGGACATTTTTACCTCTTTTAATCTTCACAACAACCCTGAGAGGTAGGCTTTGATAAGTCTAAACACCCTCTTTTCTCTCTTTTTCTGCTACACTCCTTTCTCTCTCTTTTTTACACCCCCTTCTCTCCCTTCCTCCTCACCCAGTGGGCTTCCGGAGGAGGAACAGATGACTTTTGCCAGATATGTGAACCGATGACTTGCAGAGTTAGACTTGAGGGCAGGTTATTAACCTCTGTACTAAGAGACAGTGACTGGCCTGAGGTCACCAATTTCCTCTGAGGCTATTGAGAGCCAAAGTGGTGACGAGTCTTGAGTTGATTCCAGATGAACTGTTCATCAGACATTCATCTTGATTTGTTTGCAGGGTGATTAGATGACATTAGCTATTTAATGAGCATTCATTCTGATCTGATTGCAGGCAGGCTATATGATGTTGCATCCAGCAAGGGTTATCCTATCCCACACTTTCCAGTTCATTTTCCTATCACTTTCCTTATTACAGGGGAAGTGGGTTTGTTGTGCCAGAGTGCCAAATCAGCCTGAATTTGCCGGTATGTGATTGAATCCCACACGAAAAGGGTGACAGTGTAGAAGTGCCTTTGGACTAAGATCAGGATTTGGGTTCAAATCTCCCGCTCAGCCCCTGTGGTTTCAGTGAATGACCCTGGGCCAGTCACTCACTCCCATCCTAACCTACCTCTTGGGGTTGCTGTGGAGACTGAATGGGAATGGGGGAAACCCTGATCTCCTTGGAGGGAAAATGGGATAAAAAGAAATAAACAGAAATGGCCGAGCAGGCGTTGATGTCTGAGGCTGCATTCTCACCTTACAGTCCTCTCCCCCAAGAATCCTAGGAACTGTTGTTTACCCCTCACAGACACCTGTGACCCTAAACAAACAAGAGTTCCCAGGAATCTTGCGGGGAGGGAATGTGCTTTAAAGGCAAGATGTGCAAACAGCCTGGGTCTCCCCGGTCTAAATATAACACGCTTATTCCTTCTACCCACTGGCGGATTTGGACCTGCTGTGCACTTCTGTGCTGGGACAGGATTCATTTTCTCTTTCTCTCTCTCTCTTGAAGGGGTTCAATAGTATCGCCAACAGCCATGAAAGATGTCAGAGCCTGGCCCTCAGAAGAATCCAGGGCAGGGCTGGGAGAAATCCCGTCTCCTGGTTTTCCTCCCCACCTGTTCCTCTTTGACCCTCTCCAGATCTATCTTTGGCTTGCCAGGTTCTCTGCTAAAGCAAAGAGCTCTCTGCAGGGACACTTGCAGCCCGGGACTGAGGTTAGCATCATCACCTCGGAGGCTTGGGTTACAGCCCAGGGAATAATCTTTGCGGCCCTCGAGCAGAGGCTGGAGCTAGGGAATCCTTGAAGAATGCCTTCCCTATGCTGGGCCTGGGCACAAATCTACCGAGCCCCACCGAGTCCCCACCTGCCTGCCTTCCCACTTGCAACTAGTCCAGGGGGTGGCAATACCTGTCAGCTTCCCCTGTCAGTTTCTCCCTCCAAAATGTCAACGTTGCCCCTTTTAGAACTCGTCAGGGAGGAAGACAGGGACAAGACTAGAATGACTTGGCTTGGCCTGTCATTGGCTCTTGGTCCGCCTACTGTAGGGGCTCCTTGCTTTCTGCCCCATCAGCCCCAATCGGCCAACATCTTTCAAGACTCAAACAGTTCTGGCAGGCACCCAGGAATATCTTGGGTGCTTTGAGCAGTAGATGCTAGTCCATAAGAGCAAATGGGGAACTGCCCCACTACCTTCTGTCTCCCCTCAGCTAGCCCCCCATGTGCCTGCCATCTTACTTACAACCAGCCAGAGGGTGGCTCTGCTGGTCATTGGCTCTGGCGCCACCTGTTGTTGGTCTTCCTGCCTTCCACCCTATCAGTCCCAATGGGCACCAGCCACCACTGGCTTTGAGAAAGAGGGAAGAAGACAGGGAGGGGGACTTTATTATTGGCCACAATAACTAAGTGGAGCCCCCATGTTCAGAAGCAGCATACCTCAGAATGCTAGTTGCAGGGGAGACAAGAAAGGAGGGTATTTCTTTCTTTTATGTCCTGCATGCAAACTTTCCAAAAGCACCTGATGAACCACCGCCGGAAACAGGATACAAGACTAAATGGAATCGTGGACTGAGCTAGCGAGTCATTCTTTACCACAAATTGTTAGTTTCACCATGCATAGGGGCGGCGGCATTGATGCAGTATTTAAATGTGGCATTATTGCAGATCTTTCCAACACCGTACTTCAAAAGATATGCAGAAATTGCACTCATTTATTTATTTTATTTATTTATTTTATTTATTAAATTTATATACCGCCCGACTAGCAATAGCTCTCTGGGCGGTGAACATAGAAATACAATAACATAGGAAATACAATAAATGACACAATATAATACAAAATAATACAGTCTAAAATCAATACAATAACATTTTTAAAATTAAATCAATTTAAATTAAAAATTAATCCACAACAATACATTTTTTAAAACATTAATTAAAAATAAACCATGCCGGTTTTTTAATTTAAACCTACTTCAGATGAAGTACTGTGTTTGGGGCAAGCTCGGGCAATTGATTAGGGATACCTTAGAGTCATCTCTGAGTTGTAATCAAAGACAACAGATTATGTCAATTTCAAGAAAAAAAAGTCCAAAGGGCTTCTAGTTTTTTTTCCTCCCATTTGTCACTTTAACCTGTGGATTCTCCGTGGGGGGGTTGTGTATTACCAAGAAAGCTTCCAGAGTTGTAGAGCAAGCGATTCTGAATCCAACAGTATAAGCCTTGTAAGTTTTTGTTTTGAATTGGGACTATACAAAGCACCAGAAAGGGGTGTGGGGGGTATTTTCATTTAACATGGTAGAACGCGAAAAATCCCTACTGACTATAGTATACAGCCACTCTCATGGCTGTATAATATGCCACCTCCAGTATTTCAAGGACTGGAACTGGGTAGGACTAAAAAGGCTTGGGGATGGGGGTGGAATAAAGACTAGTGTTTATTAAGTCCATCCTCTTTCTTTTCTGCTGCTTGGGAGTTCTGATTGTCACTGATGTGCAGATGAACTCTTGCAAAGCTTAGGTGGTTTGCCAAACTGATTCCTCCCTCACTTCCAGGAAAGTTCAGGTCTTGCTGGGAACATCAGAATACAATACGGGGTGGGTGGGGGTCATCGTTTCAGTCTGCTTTACAGGGCTGTTGTAAGGATTATTAAGAATAAGGTATGTGATGCACTTTGGACACTTGAAATGTGCTGTTCAAGTGCTACCTATTTTAGCAAGTCATCTCCCGCAAAGCTTCTGTAGTTTCTCCTAACAGCCAATTTTCAGCAAAGTTGTTAGAGCTTAGCATTTATCTATGTATAGATATTTCTATGCTCTACTCAGGCCACTTTACATCCATTTAAAGTCACAATGTTAATACCTGAAATAAAGATCCATCTAAATGAAGAAAATAAAAATAAAGGGCGGGGGATCCCAGAAGGCTTCTTAACATCGGTATGCAATTTTAATTTCCAGTGTCTGTACTTTGCTGCCCTCTGGTGTCCATAATATGCCATGTCACTTACTTTTTTTCTAATTGGTTTGTCACTGTTGCTGTTGCCACAATGGTTGCCAATATATATTTTTATTAACTGTGTATCAATCTCCCCCCACTTTACAGATGTTGCAAGGATGAAGATCAATTTATGGCAAGAGAGATTTGCCTCCTGGAGTCTTGCCAATGGCTCCTTATGTTGCTTCAAGATATTATTCTGACATGTCAATAATATTTGATAAAAGCCTGTTTTATGACCTCATTCCAAGCAACGCTGCCATCTAGGGATGGAAGAATCTGTCAGTTTTGCTTCTCTAAGTTTCTCACTTTTTCAATCTTAAATTTGGTTCTCCATATTTCTGCAGCAATTTGTATTTTTTTTTTTAAATCCTCATGAAAATTCTTCAGCATTTTGGTGTGAATTTCTCCTTGCATATACATTTTTTACTGTGATTTTGGCTAACTTACATGTTTTTCCAAGCAAGTTCTCCTATTATGATGCATTTTTAATGTTATTTTAACAAATATATTCATTATTATGCACACTTTCCCCTAACTAGTGCCATTTGGGCAAACATTGCTTGGTTGGAGAGCTGCTTTGCAAAATTTGGAAATGTGCGACTTTCAAAGATTGGCTGTGTTTCGGTTCTCCTATGGTTTTGGAAAGTGTGAATTTGATAAATTCGGCTTTAAATGTGAACTGGTCAAATTTCTCCCCCACCTCTATCGCCGTCTCTGCGTTTCTTTTCAGCTCCAAGTTTTGCTCAGAAATGTACAGAACTGTGAGTGCCAATAAAGCAGGAGGGAGGGCAGGACATTAATTAATTAAATATGAATGCACATTTCTGCCTGTTATTAATTGCAATTGTTAATTGCAAAAGATATTCTGGCTCACAATTTGGAGACCTTTTGAACCAGGAGTGGGCAACCTCAGTCCCAGGCCTCTTGCTCTCTCTGGCCCTCAGAACTCACCCTAGGCCAGATCCTTCACTGGCCTTGCTTGGCGCCCTGATAGTGTTTGCCTGGCTGGAGTGTGCCCTTGAGCCTCTTAATGCTTGCCTGGAGGGAGAGGGGTGTGTGAGTGTGTGTAGAAGCTAGCTTACTATACAAAGGCAACATTTGCTTTTATGGCCCTGCACACTTTTGCCTCTGGCCCAGCCCACCCCCAGCATGTGGCCCTCGGAAGATTGGCCAGAAAGGGAATGTGGCCCTCAAGCTGGAAAAGGTCCTCCACCCTTGTTTTTAAACAGTTCACAAGACAAGCTTGTCGCATAGTATGGCCAACGTGGACTGATGCCACTGAACCAACAGTGCCTTGAAAACAATGTGCTCCCTTTGATTCCTCCTGATGTGTACAATGCACACTTATATTAGATCAGGCGTGGGGAACCTTTTGCCCACCAGATGTTGCTGAGCTACAACTCCCATCATCCCTAGCAAGCGTGGTCAATGGCCCGGCAGGATGGGAGTTGTAGTTCAGCAATCATCCGGAGGGCAAATGATTCCCCATATCTAGAACTGGTCTAAACCTCTTCTGACCTATGAACAAGGAGGGAAGGAGAGGCGTGATAGAGAATGAGGGCCTACCCAGGGCAAAGGGAGGGAGAAGAAAATCAATTTGCAATGTCAGGAAATTGTGGCTTTGAGATCTTCAGTTTGAGAGGAGGCGCAGGAGCCGGAGGGGAAGCCGCAGCAGCTGCTGCCACCACCGAGGAACAAGCCCGGAGTGAAGCGACTGGTGCCATTTGATGATCTGGGTTGGGGCAGTCGGTGGTGGATGGACTAAAATCCACTCTTGAGTAGCATGGCGTTGCTAATCCATCATCTCGGTCGTCATGGAGAAAGGATCTCTCCTCCAGGTCTTTCCCCCCAAGATCCATTCCTTTGGACTTCTCCTGTGCCCATCCTTCCTTACACCCACATTTATTTATTTACGTATTGCCTGTTGTAAATTGTATTGTTTTTACTGATGTATTTTTATATTTGTGCTTTTTGTAAGCCGCCTTGAGGGCCTTTTGGCCAAAAGGCGGGGTAGAAATAAACAGCAACAACAGCAGGAATTTTTATGACTTTTTTTGGAAATGACATGGTGATGCCGTTATTCTCTGGCAGTGGAGGGAGAACATAGCCATTGTGGCTAGTAGCCACCAATTGCCTTAATCTCCAGAGATTTGTTGTTGGAAGTGCTGGGATGCAATCAATGTGCTGGTGGGTTGGCATGGGGTTAAAGTAGTTGGAGAGGGGAACCTCCAAGCTTCCTAGACAGTCTTTCTGACCTAACCTGTGCTGACCTTCCTTCAGGTGTAAACTGATACTCTTAGGGCTGCTGGCCTCACTTCCTGACTCAGCTATGACTATATCCAGGGAAAGGATGTGCTACTTCAGGTAGGATTCACTCACACAGCTCATCTAGTGGTGCCATCTTGCTACTCTGCTAACGTTTGTCTGATGCTCTTTTAAAGCCATCCAGGTGGGTGGCCATCACTACCTCTTGTGGGATGGAATTCATATGACTTTAGGAAGAGCCTTGTTAGATCAGTCCAGTGGCCCATCTAGTCCGGCATCCTGTCCTCACAGTGGCCAACCAGATGCCCGTTATGGGAAGCCTGAAAGCCAGATCTAATTGCAGCAGCACGTTCCCCGCTTGTGATCGCCAGTATTTAGAGGCATGCACCCTCTGGCAGTGGAGGGAGAACATAGCCATTGTGGCTAGTAGCCACCAATTGTCTTAATCTCCAGAGATTTGTTGTTGGAAGTGCCGGGATGCAATCAATGTGCTGGTGGGTTGGCATGGGGTTAAAGTAGTTGGAGAGGGGAACCTCCAAGCTTCCTAGACAGTCTTTCTGACCTAACCTGTGCTGACCTTCCTTCAGGTGTAAACTGATACTCTTAGGGCTGCTGGCCTCACTTCCTGACTCAGCTATGACTATATCCAGGGAAAGGATGTGCTACTTCAGGTAGGATTCACTCACACAACTCATCTAGTGGTGCCATCTTGCTACTCTGCTAACGTTTGGCTGATGCTCTTTTAAAGCCATCCAAGTGGGTGGCCATCACTACCTCTTGTGGGATGGAATTCCTGTGTGCTGTGTGCATTATGTACCTATGCATCTGGTTCCAGAACCTCTACAGGTACTCAGCTGCTGGGATCCTGTGCCTTTCTGTCAGGCATATAGGGAGCTGCCTTATGCAGTCATTCTGTCCAGCGCACTGTTGTCTACACTAGCAGCAGCTCTCCAGAGTTTCAGACAGAGGACCATTCCAGTCCTACGTGGGGATGCCAATGATTGAACCTGAGATCTTTTTCATGTGAAGCATGTGCTGTTCCACTGAGCTGCTGCCCTTCTCTCTCTCTCTCTCTCTCTCTCTCTCTCTCAAAAGTAAGATTCTGAATAAGGAACATGGGAAACTGGATCTCCCAGATCCAAGGTCACATTCACATCATACATTTATTTTACTATTCTTCCACTTTAAACACTCATGGCTTCTACCAAAGAATGCTGGGAAGTATAAGTTTGTGAAGGGTGGTGAGAATTATTAGGAGCAGAGCTTGGAAAAGTTACTTTTTTGAACTATAGCTCCCATAAGCCCCAGCCAGCATGGCCACTGGATTGGGCTGATGGGAGTTGTACTTAAAAAAAAAAAAACTTTTCCAAGTTCTGATTAGGAGGCCTCCTATTCAACTCATAGAGCAACAATTGCCGGAATGGTTTAACAGTCAGTCCCTCTTCCTGGGGAACTGTGGGAATTGTAGTTCTGTGAAGAGAACTGGGGGGATCTCCTAATAGCTTTCAGCACCCTTAATAAATGACACTTCCCAGAATTCTTTGGGGGAAGTCATGATTGTTTAAAGTGGAATAAATGTATGGTATGAATGTGGTCCTAGTCCAGCTCTCTAGTTGATAAAGATATTTTAACAGAGCAGTCTTAGCCATGTCCACTCAGAAGTAAGAACCACTGAGTTTTATTTATTTATAGAACAACATTTATATACCGCTTGATTTTAGAAAACTTCTAAGCGGTTTACAAAAATGGGTCTTACTCACAGGGAAGTGTTCAAAGAATTGCAGTCTAAATCTATGAACCTAATTGGTGAATCATCTAAATGTTGCAGCTTTATGAGAAAAACGGGGTTACAAACCTTGTGTTTTCCCTGTAAGGTGTCATTCTACCATAAAATGATGGGGTTATGGGAACAGCTAAGAGATAACCCCGCAGTGAAATATGGCTGGGATCCAAAGAACTATATTATTGTTTTATTTGAAGCATTTTTTTTACCCTGCCCTTCAGCAAATGAAGCTGCCAGAGTGTCTTTTTGTAACCAGGGCTTGGATTACAAATAAACTCTTATTTTTCTAGCATTTTGGTTTCCTTCCTCATATTCCCCTGGTTTTACTTGCTAGCCACTTTCTGTTGCTGCCTTTTTGTAACACCAATAAAAATATTCTCTGCCCTGCAATGGGCCTACAATCTGAGAGACACAACAGAAAAGGGAAAATGGATGAGGAGGGAAGAGGAAAGCAAGCAAACTCAGACACCAGTTCTTAGAATAATAGGCTAGGACGAGGAGGAGCCAAATGGAGCTGGCTTCTGAACAGAGGCCATGGAGGGGCCCTGCTTTCCATCTCTCCTCTCCACTTGATGGGAGGCTGCTATCAGGTGACACCTGCTAGAGGAAGGAGCCAAAATGGAGCCAGTGGAGTGGCCCTGCTACCAAGCTGTCCTCCTGCTACAACATCAGACATCAGATTTCTTTAAATACTAGATGACTCCATATCTTGAACTATGCATAGTTTTACAAGGGAGTGGCTATGTGGCACGGAGGGCCACCGTTCAAGAAACAAGCCCAAAGTCTGCTTGGGGACCCAAAGCCAGCTGCATGGTTCTTTAGAGTGTAATGTACATCCCCATTTCTCTCGTTGCTCAAAGGAAGAGCCATTGCTCAGTGGCAGAGCATCTGCTTTGCATGCAGAAGGTCTGTGCTTCCATCCCCAGCATCTCCAGGTAGGACTAAGACTATCACCTATCAGAAACCCTGGAGAGCCTCTGCCAGTCAGTGCAGACAATACTGAGCTAAATGGACCAGTGGTCTTAACTCAGTATTTATGTATTTATTACATTTATATCCTTCTCAAAGGAGCCCAGGGCAGCAAACACTTCTAAAACCATATTTAACCATTAAAAATGTGTGAAAACAATAAAGCATCTAAAGCATATTTAAGACCAGGTGTAACCAAATCATGTGTCTGGAGTGGAAAAAATGCAAATGGACTGCCTTCAAGTCGATCCCGACTTATGGCGACCCTATGAATGGGGTTTTCATGGTAAGTGGTATTCAGAGGGGGTTTACCATTGCCTTCCTCTGAGGCTGAGAGGCAGTGACTGGCCCAAGGTCACCCAGTGAGCTTCATGGCTGGGTGGGGATTCGAACCCTGGTCTCCCAGGTCGTAGTCCAACACCTTAACCCAAATCATGTGTCTGGAATAGCCCCACCAAATCAAAAACGTCTTCATCAGGCATCTAAAGGGATACAGGAACAGAGCAGGGAGTACAGGTGCTGCCACACTAAAGGAACAATTCCTTACACATGTGGGACGGACATCGCATGGCTCTCGCAGAAGTGCAAGTCCCGCAGATCGAAGTGAATCGAATCAGCACATATGAGGTCAGGTGATCCCTTAAGGAAACTTGTCCCAAGTGTAAGATTCCTGGGTTCCCACCTGTAAGAGGAAGTACCTGTGGATCATCCTCTTCATGGAGGAGGCCACTTCCTTGTTCCTCAGGGTGTAGATGACAGGGTTGGTGAGAGGGAAGATCATGGTGTGGAACACAGTCACCGATTTGTCCACAGCGACATTGCGGAACGGGTACCAATAAATGTAGATGGCCGGGCTGAACATGAACACAATGACAATGACGTGGGTGATGCATGTGGAGGTAACATTACTCCTTGCCTTTGGGGGGTAGCTTCGGAGCTTGAGTAAGAGGAAGCAGTAAGAGGCAATGAGCATTAAGAAGCACGGGAGAATGACCCCCTCGTTGCTGGCAAAGGCAATGATCTCTGTTGAGGAAACGCTGGCGCAGGCCAACTTGGCAACTTGGGGGATGTCGCAGTAGAAGCTGTCCAGGGTGTTGTTAAGGCCGCAGAACTGGAGCTCTGTGACGAAGCTCATTAAGGTGACAGCGTGGACCAACCCTCCTGTCCACGCGGCCACCACCACCATCCAGCAGAGCTTTGGGTTCACAAGGCTGGCGTAGTGCAGAGGCCGGCAGACGGCCATGTACCGGTCGAAAGCCATGCCGACCAGGAGCAGAAGCTCGGCGGCACCCAGGAAGTGGATGAGGAACACTTGGGCCATGCAGCCGCCATAGGAGATGGCCTTGAAGCTGGAGAAGAAGTCCTTCAGCGCCTTCGGGGAGGTGACGGAGCAATAGCAAATGTCCAGGAAAGCTAGCTTAGCTAAGAAAAAGTACATGGGGCAATTCAGACGCGGGTCACTCTGGATGGCGACGATGAGGAGAAGGTTTCCCAGCAAGACAGAGATGTAGAGGATCAGGAAGAGGAAGAAGAGGGCAAGCTGGACCTCCCGAGAAGAAGAGAGACCCAGGAAGATGAACTCTGTGACCGTTGTCCTGTTTCCTTGCTCCATCCCAGCCCCTGCAAGGCAGGCAGCAAAGGCAAGATAACGCCAGTGCAGTGGAACGATCAGGGCACGGAGCTTGGTGAGGGAGATCCTGGTTCAAAGTCCTGCTTAGTCATGGAATGCATTAAGAGGACTTGGGCCAGTCTCTCTCTCTCTCTCTCTCTCTCTCTCTCTCTCTCTCTCACACACACACACACACACACACACACACACACAGATGAGATGAAAGGCCCATCTAATCCAGCATCCAGCTGTCTCAGTGGCCCACCAGATGCCCATGGGAAGCCCAAAAGCAAGACCTGGAGGCCGCAGCTCAGTGACAGAGCATCTGCTTTGCATGCAAGAAGGTCCCAGGTTCAATCCCCAGCACCTCCAGGTAGGGCTGTTTGAAAATCCTGGAGAGCCGCTGCCAGTCAGTGTAGACATGACTGAGCTAGGCGGACTAGTGGTCTGGCTCAGTCTAGGGCAGCTTCCTGGCTTCCTCACTTGAGAATCCCAGCAACTGGCATTCAGGAGCATACTGTCTCTGACAGGGAAGGTGAAACCTGGCCACTGTGGCTAGTAGCCTTTCTCACAGGGTTGGCTGAACTGTGCCATGCGCATTGCTCTGAGAGCCTTGAAATAAGGGCAAGATTTATTTTTTTTAACAAAAACAATAAGAAGAGGCAATGAGATGGTTGATTTATATATGGCACTGAAACTTGGGGATGCGGGGGAGGAACATGCACTGTTCTCAGTCCTGCACCTTTACATCTTGAATGTGTCAAACTTCAGAAAAACATATTTTCAGAGAAAGAAAAAAATTACAAAATTGCGACAGGGAAAGAAAGGGAAGGAAGGTTTTTTGGGGTGGGGGAGAGAATAATTGAAACAGCCAATCATACCGTTCTTGTTACGAGTTTGTTTCTATGATGCCTTTTGGCCAAAAAGGCCCCCAAAGTTGGCTGGCAAAGGTTCAAACCCACAAACAAAATTCATGCTACAAAAAAGGCAACTTACAAAAATGTAAGACCAGAAAATCCCAACGTTAAAACAAGAAGTGTGTAGTGGTTAGAGTGTCTGGCAGGGACCTGGGAGACCAGGGTTCAGATCCCCACTCAGCGGTGAAGCTCACTGGGCAACCTTGGGCCAGCACTGACACGCAGCCTAAGCTACCTCGCAGGGTTTTTGTGAGGATACAATCAGGAGGAGGGAAGGACCGTGTTTGTACGCCACCTTGAGCTCCTTGCAGGAGAGGTTGGGTATAAATGTCATAAATAAAATAAAAATAAAAGCCAAATAGATCCTTGTTCCTGGCAATTCTCACAAAAATGTCAGGGAGAGGAGGAAGGAACCCTTAGAAAGAGCATCTCACCCTGAGGGTGCATCTCCTCCTCCTCAGGGTCCCTGGCCGGGGGGGGGGCAGGAGCAGAGATGGACAACTTTGGCTACCTTGATGGTATGACCCAGCCTCTTCCCTGTACCTGTTAACTAGTAGTGAACTCAGTTCTGATGAAGCTCAAATGTCACCACCAGTAATGCACTAGAGAGTCAAGTGGCATTGGTGGGAGGCATTGATGGTAGGGTTGCCAGGCTCAGGGCCTGAGAATGATTCTGTATCTTTAGGAGAAGAGAAAGTCAGCCAAGTGCAGGTGTTCTTGCAACTCTGTAAGGGGAAAAACCACAAGGTGGAATTCTCCCTTCCCCCTGCACAACTTTTAAAGATACAGAGGACCTCTTGGTTGCCAGGCCCGGCCTCCAAGAAGTCTTCTGTAGTTGTGCAGGGGGAAAGAAGAATTCCACCTTGTGGTTTTTCCCCTTACAGTGTTGCAAGAAAACCTGTACTTGACTGAATTTTCTCTTCTCTTAAAGATACAGAATCATTCTCAGGCCCTGAGCCTGGCAACCCTAATTGATGGTGGGGCGACCCCCCCTCCCCTGGTTCTCTGAACAATTCCTTTTCTACAATGACATCTATATCTCTTTTGCTTTTAAATGAAATCCCTCTGTTTCCCATGTCCAGGCTGTGAGGGCCGTTGCGTATGGAGCAAAAGCAGCAGCACCTACGCCCCAGAGGGTGGGGGTGTTGTACACAAAAGCATTTACTGGGTAAAAGCGTGCCTAAGAAAGGAATGTATTCATGGAAATTAACCTACAAATGTGCACTATATCGGGAGAAATGGCTTGCAAAAATGTGTACGTGAGTCAAAACTGCATGCAAAAATGTGTTTATTAGAAGACATTCACACGGAAATGCTGAAGGATTTCCATGAGGATTAAAAAATTTATTTACGTTTGTTTATTTTATTCCATGAGGACTTTTGAAAAATCACAGATTGCTGCAGAAATGTGGAGAACTGAATTTAAGATTGGAAACGTGAGAACCGGAAAGAACCACAAGGGGCAGATCCGTACATCCCTAGCTGCCAGCAACCGTTTGTGATATCACCAGGATCTGTTTGCATTATCAAACCTTCCTCTGGAAGACTCCCCTACGCACATACCTGGGACAGTCTCACTGGAACTCGGCAAAGCTTCCTTCTGAATAGACATGCACAGGATTATGGATTGTGCTGTTAAGAAATGAAAAAATGAAAATGGAACGAAGGTGCTGGGAACCGGTGAAATGAGAGATGTACAGTAGCGTAGTGGCAAATTTAGAAGTGCAGGGTCCCTTAAAGTTAGTCAAAGCCAAACTCTCTCCCCCTTTTCTGCTGCTGGGTTGAGAATGAGCCCATTGTTAACACCTTCTTCTGCAACATCAGATATTCCTAGGAGCCCATAAGCATGAAAAGGGGGAGCGTTAAGGGCTTTCCCAGTGGCTGGTTCACCTTTCACTCTGATTGACTCCAATCAGCAGTAAAGGAAGCATGCTAGAAGACTCTTCTCAGTAGCTAACACACTCCACTTTAATGATGATTGGCTTCTGGGCTGCTGGAGACATGAAGACACTGCTGGGACCTTGCTCCCAAAAACGTAAGGGGTCTAAGACCTCCTGAGACCCCAGAGGACTACACCTCTTGACATGTACAAAAATTATAATAAAATGGAGAGATGTTCAAATGTTTCTGGGATGAGATGGTCTTCATACAGATGCTTGATCTGGATCAGCTCCAGACTATCAGTATTTTGCAGGAGGGGTTCATTCACAAACCAGAAATGTAGGTTTGAACAATTAAAGTAAAGTAGATTAAAGCACTCTGGTGCAACAAATACAGTTTTAAAACACACAGAGACACACACTTTTTTTGCCTTTAGGAAAGTGATGGGGAAATGGATTGAAAAGTGTGGGATAAACAACTGAATAACAGGATGATGTAAAAACCCTGCACAAGCAAATCAGGATGAACACTCATTGTCATAGAACCTTTCCACAAACAAATCAGAAAGAATGCTCAGTAAAGACCTGACACATAAGCTTTCTGCAAGCAAATCAGGATGCACGCTCAATAAATTAGTCATCTGGAGAAGCTCTGGGGCTTGCTCGGCCTTGGGAAGCTATTTTGCAATGCAGTTCTCCAACCAAACAATGTTTAAAAAATGTATTATATTAGGGGAAAATGCGTATAAAAATGAATACAGTGCTGTGAAAAAGTATTTGCCCCCTGTCTGATTTTCTGCGTTGTTGCTTTTTTTTTTGTCACTGAATGTCAGATCTTGAACCAAAACCTAACATTAGAGAAAAGGGAAGCAGAGTGAACAAACAACACAAAATTTTGATACTTATTTTATTTATTAAAGAAAGTTAGGCAACACTCAGTGCTCTGTGTGAAAAAGTAATTGCCCCCTATTAACCCAATGAAAGGGATTATTAGGGTCAGAAGTTTGTATATCTTGGTATACAGTCAGGTCTGCTTTGGGCCAGCCCTGCCCAATATAAATCTGACTAACTTTGGCCCTTGCCATCAGATTGAAGTTGCCAGCACACAGGTTCCAAAGCCACATCATGCCATTATCAAAAGAAATTCCTGAACACCTCTGGAAAACAATTGTTGATGCATATCAGTCTGGAAAGCGTTACAAAGCCATTTCTAAGGCTCTGGGGCTCCACCAAACCACAGTCAGAGCCATATTGACCAAATGGAGAAGGTTTGGGACAGCAGGAGTGGCCATCCTGCCAAAATCCCTGCAAGAGCATAGTGTAAAATCATCCAGGAAGTCACGAAGGACCTCATAACAACATTCAGGGGTCTGCAGTCCTCTCTTGCCTCAGCCAAGGTCAGTGTTCATGACTCCACCATCAGAAAGACACTGTGCAAACATGGGATTCATGGCAGAGTAGCAAGGTGGAAACCACTACTCAATAAGAAGAACATGAATGCTCCTCTAGTTTGCCAAAAAGCACCTGAATGATCCTCAATGTTCTATGGACAAATGAGTCAAAGATGGAACTTTTGGGCAACATGGGCCCCGTTATGTCTGGCGAAAACCAAACACTACATCCCACATGAAGAACCTCATACCAACAGTCAAGCATGGTGGTGGCAGAGTCATGGTTTGGGGATGCTTTGCTGCATCAGAACCTGGACGACTTGCCATCATTGAAGGAACCATGAATTTTGCTTTGAGAGAATTCTACAGGAGAATGTCAGGCCATCCATCTGGACGCTGAAGCTGAAGCGCGGCTGGGTCATGCAGCAAGACAATGATCCGAAACACACAAGCAAGTCTACATCAGAATGGTTGAGGAACCAGAAATGTAAAGTTTTGGAATGGCCTAGTCAAAGTCCAGACCTAAACCCCATTGAGATGTTGTGGCAGGACCTGAAAGGAGCAGTTCATGTTCGAAAACCCACAAATGTTACTGAGTTAAAGCAGTTCTGCATGGAAGAGTGGGCTGACATTCCACCACAGAACTGTGAGAGACTGATCAAGAACTACAGGAAGTGTTTGGTTGCAGTCATTGCTGCTAAAGGTGACGTAACCCGGTTTTGAGTCTAAGGGGGCAATTACTTTTCCACATGGGGGCATTGGGTGTTGCTTAATTTTCTTTAATAAATAAATGAAATAAATATCAAAATTTTGTGTTGTTTGTTCACTCAGTGCTTCAAGATCTGACAACATTGCCAAAAATATGCAGCAACGCAGAAAATCAGACAGGGGGCAATGTAGATTCATGAAAATAACATAGAGAAATGCATTCTAGTGAAAGAAATTGCTTGCAAAAATGTGTGCATTGGTCAAAACTGCTAATAAAAATGTGTTTGTTAGGAGAAAGCCATACTACGCTGAAGAATTTTCATGAAGATTAATAATAATAATAATAATAATAATAATAATTTGCTACAGAAACCTGGAGAACTGAAGTCAGGACTGGAAAAAAGAGAAAATGTGTGAAGGAACCAGAACCAGAGTCAGCCCAGGTGATCCATCCTAGCCCAGGTGCCGACAGGGGACTTGTTTGCCACTACCCCAGTTAGGGTTGTGTGAATCTGTCATTTCTGGTTTCTTTCAGTTTCTCATTTTTCCAGTGACAAGCTCAGTTATAAATTCCAAATCAGTTTGAGATTATGACAATGATTTTTAAGAAAAAATCCTCCTGAAAATTGATCAGCATTTTAGTGCAAATTTCTCCTAATATGCACATTGCACAAATATGCACAAACATGCAGGGTGGCAACAAGGGAGGGCCTTGTCAGTGGTGGCCCCCAAATTATGGAATGATCTCTCTTACGAGGTGCACCTGGCACCATCACTGTTATCTTTTCGGCGCCAGGTCAAGACTTTCCTCTTCTCCCAGGCATTTTAGCATGTGTTTTTAAATTGTTTTAAAAAAATTAAATTGTGTTTTAAATTGTTTTTAGAAGATGTGTTTTAAATTTGTATATTTGTTTTTAATGTTTTTAGTTAATGTAAACTGCCCAGAGAGCTTTGGCTATGGGGCGGTATATAAATACAATAAAATAAATAAATAAATTTCTGTTTAATTTTGTCCAATATACACATTTTTGCAAAGTAATTTCCCCTAATGTAATGCATTTTTTTCGTTATTTCCACGAACATGTCACCCTTTTGCCTTAGTATATGGACTTTTGCACAAATTGCTCAGCAGAAAACCTGCATTTCAAAATTCAGAGAAGTGTGCTTTTCAAAGGATGGCTGTTAATTGGTTTGTGAGTCGTGTCAGAAACCCTTATAGAGTCCTGTGCATGGATGCACATGTTAAACCTCTGGCTGAATATGGTATTCTTCCCTTCGGGTCTGGCTCCACTGACGTTAACAGATGCTTTTCTATCAAAATGGAAACAGGCAGTGAACAAGAAACTGCAGTCTGGGCTTTTTCGCCAATGCGATTTTAGCTTTAGGTCATACCAAGTCTAAAGTGGCCATTTCCCAACGAATTAGGGACAGTAAACTACAAAACCACTTCAGTCTGGCTGCAACATACCCTGATTTTAGGGATAGTGAGAGGGAATTTGTACCCACAAACTATCTGGTAAATCTGACCATTCCAAAATATAGAAAAGCATTTACTTTAGCTAAGTTTAATGTGTTACCTCCTGTACTTCTGGAAGGAAGATTCATGAAGGGTTCCTACTGCGAGCAAGTGTGCCCTTGTGATGCGGGAGAGGTAGAGACAGGACGAGATGTATTATTGTGTTGCCCTTTCTGTCATGACCGTCTATATATTTTTATCACTCCGATTCTACAAAAAATTCCCAGGGGCTCAGATGCATATTACTGACGTTTTCTGCTGGCAGACCAGAACCCACAGGTCACAACCGAGGCGGTGAGTTTCTGTGCAGCCACTATTGCTTGTCAGAGAGGGATGACAATGTAATTATTTTAATATTTTATTATGTCTGAAGTGTGTATACATTGTTATCAGTGCTGTAGTTTTTTTAAGTCTGTTTCTGCTTTCTGCACACTGCATTTCTGATGCTTTCTATTTTATATTTGATGGTCTTTGACTGAAATAAAATTACTGCTACTTGTTTCATAAGCAACTACTTATTTAACTGCTGTCTCTGGCTGAGTCTTTCGCCCCTTCCCCCTGATTGTAGAACCCTGGGCTGCAGCTCAGAGCTCCAGTCCCAGCAGCACCACTGCGCTGGACGGAGCAAAGGGGACGTGCTGGGAACTGGCAAGAATGGTTTATTTTCTTTCCCAGGAGTTCAGGGGCCTCCTCCAGACTGCTGGTTTTTTGATGGGTATATTTTGTAGGACTGCATACAGCCCCCCTACCTGTCCTGAGTTTGTCCTCCATGAATTCGTCTATTCCTCTTTTAAAGCCATCCACACTGGTGGCCAACACTGCCTTGCAGGAGAGAATTCCATAGTTAAACTATGCTCTGTGTGAAGAAGCACTTTTTTTTGCCTCTCCTGAATTTTCTGGCATTCATCTTTGTTGGATGTACATGAGTTCTAGCTCCATGAGAGAAGGAGAAAAAAGTTTCTGTATCCGCCTTCCCCATACCATTCATAATTTCATACACTTCTATCATGTTGTCTCTCTCCCTTTTTCTCTAAACTAAAAAGCCCCAAATGCTGCAACCTTTCTTCATAGGGGAGTCACTCAATCCCCTTGATCATTCTGGTTGCCCTTTTCTGAACCTTGTTCAATTCTACAATATCCTTTTTGAGATGAAGCGACCAGAACTGTACACAATATTCCAAATGCAGCCGCATCATAGATTTATACGATGGCATTATGATATCGGCAGTTTTATTGTCAATACCTTTCCCAATAATCCCTAGCATGGAATTTGCCTTTTTCACAGCTGCCGCACACTGTGTTAATTGCCCCCGCCAGTCTCCTTGTAATATGCATCCTGAGTTTTGCATTTCCCAACCTCCTTTCTTCAGGGCGTGTCCAGACTGTTAGTATTTTGTGGGAAGGATTGAAAGGGATACTGGAAATTTTAGAAATGGAAAAGGGCTACCTTCAAGTCGATTCCGACTTATGGGCGACCCTATGAATAGGTTTTTCATGGTAAATGGTATTCAGAGGTGGTTTTACCATTGCCTTCCTCTGAGGCTGAGAGGCAGTGACTGGCCCAAGGTCACCCAGTGAGCTTTATTTTATTTTATTTTTTATTTATTTTATTTTCATTTCTAGACCGCCCATAGCTAATAGCTCTCTGGGCGGTGTACAAAACGAGATTAAAATACAATATAGAATAAAATCAGTAACAAAGGAACACATTAAACTAAAAACATAAACATAAAGCATTAAACATTAAAATGCCTGGGAGTATAGCCAGGTCTTAACCTAGCGCCTAAAAGAAAGAACCGTAGGCGCCAGGCGTATTTCCTCCGGTAAGCTGTTCCATAATTCGGGGGCCACCACAGAAAAGGCCCTAGATCTAGTAACAGTCCTCCGGGCATCCTGGTGAGTTGGTACCTGGAGGAGGGCCTTAGATACTGAACGAAGTGAACGGGTAGGTTCATAACGGGAGAGGCGTTCCACAAGGTATTGCGGTCCCACACCGTGTAAGGCTTTATAGGTCAACACCAGCACCTTGAATCTAGCTCGGAAACAAATAGGTAGCCAGTGCAAGCGAGCCAGGACAGGTGTTATATGCGCAGACCGATTGGTCCTCGTCAACAGCCTGGCTGCCGCATTTTGCACTAGCTGAAGTTTCCAAACAGTCTTCAAGGGCAGCCCTACGTAGAGCGCGTTACAGTAATCCAGTCTAGAAGTTACCAGAGCGTGAACAACCGAGGCAAGATCATCACTGTCCAGATAGGGGCGTAGTTGGGCTACTAAGCGCAGGTGGTAAAACGCATTCCGTGCCACCGAGGCCACTTGAGCCTCGAGCGACAAGGAAGGGTCAAAAAGGACCCCCAAACTACGAACCTGTTCCTTCAAGGGGAGTGTAACCCCATCTAGAACAGGATAAGCATCCACCATCTGAGCAGGGAAAGAGCTCACCAACAGTGTCTCAGTCTTGTCTGGATTGAGTTTCAGTTTATTAGCTCTCATCCAGTCCATTATCGCGGTCAGGCAACGGTTCAGCACATCAACAGTCTCACCTGTGGAAGGTGAAAAGGAGAAGTAGAGCTGCGTGTCATCAGCGTACTGATGGCAACGCACTCCAAAACTCCTGATGACCGCACCCAGAGGCTGCATGTAGATGTTGAAAAGCATGGGGGACAAAACCGACCCCTGAGGGACTCCACAATGGAGAGTCCAGGGTGTCGAGCAATGTTCCCCAAGCACTACCTTCTGGCGACGATCCGCTAAGTAGGAGCAGAGCCACTGCCAAGCAGTGCCCCCAACTCCCAACTCCGCGAGCCTCCCCAGAAGGATACCATGGTCGATGGTATCAAACGCCGCTGAGAGATCAAGGAGAATCAACAGAGTCACACTCCCCCAGTCTCTCTCCCGACAAAGGTCATCATACAGGGCGACCAAGGCTGTTTCAGTGCCAAAACCGGACCTAAAACCGGATTGAAACGGATCCAGATAATCGGTTTCATCCAAGAGCGCCTGGAGCTGGCCGGCAACCACCCGCTCCAGAACCTTGCCCAAAAAAGGGACATTCGCAACCGGTCTGTAGTTGTTCAAAACATCTGGGTCCAGAGAAGGTTTCTTTAAAAGAGGTCTTATTATTGCCTCCTTGAGACTACCAGGGACTACTCCCTCTCTCAAGGAGGCATTTATTACCTCCCTGGCCCAGCCAGCGGTTACAGCCCTGCTAGTCTTCACTAGCCAAGATGGGCAAGGGTCCAGAGCAGACGTGGTCGCCCGCACCATTCCAAGCACCTTGTCCACTTCCTCGAGCTGCACCAACTGAAATTCATCCAATAATAAAGGACAAGACCGCGCTCTGGACACTTCAATGGATTCATCTGTCATAACATCAGAGTCTAAGTCCCGACGGATGCATGCAATCTTATCCTTGAAGTGCTCCGCAAGTTTGTTGCAGCAGGCTTCCGATGTTTCCTTAGTATCATGAGAGCCAGAATGTAGAAGCCCTTGTACCACCCCAAAAAGGTCCGCTGGGCGGCAAAGGGATGATCTAATGGTGGTAGCAAAATAAGACTTTTTTGCCGCCCTAACCGCTTTTATGTACAACTTAGTGGAAGCACTTACCAAGGAATGATTACATCCGTCAGGAGTTCGCCTCCACCTGCACTCTAGCCTCCTTCTCTCTTGCTTCATCACTCTCAGCTCCGGGGTATACCATGGTGCTGTATGAGTTCGGCACTGAAGGGGGCGTGCGGGAGCGATCATGTCAATGGCCCGGGTCATCTCCGTATTCCACAGATCAACCATGGCCTCGACAGGAGCACCAGTGCTATCAGCCGGAAAAACTCCCAGAGCCCTCTGGAAAGCTTCAGGATCCATAAGCCTCCGGGAGCGGACCAACTTAATAGGTCTCCCACCTCTGCAGAGGGAAAGGGCTGTCGTGAGTCTAAAACTCAGCAAGCGATGATCTGTCCATGACAATGGAGTAGATGAAAAATACCCCACCTTTATGGCTGTGTGGGGATTCGAACCCTGGTGTCCCAGGTCATAGTCAACACCTTAACCACTACACCACACTGGCTCTCGGGAAATTTAGATTTATGCAATTAAAGTGGATTAAAGCACTCTGGTGCCCTAATCACAACAAATCCACATTTTTAAAAAAAGAAACAGACCTTTTGCAGTTAGGAAACTGGTGGCAAAATCCATTGAAAAGTGTGGCAAGAACAGATGATTAATGGGAAGATGTATAAACACTCTGCATGCAAATCAAATAGAAAATGTGCAGTTTTCACACATTTATATGCCCATTCAGTAAATAAATTATAGGCTCATGGTCAGATCTCAACTCATCTCTCCCTAAAAGTTGCTCTAAAAACTGCTGATCAGCAAGCATTTTAGCCCTAATGTCAATGATTAAACATTTGGCAACATTTAAAATGACCTTGTGACTATTATAGTTTAAACATACTGTAAAATGAACACCATCAGCTCGACCAGGAAATCATTCCAAATGGGATGCAGCAGCCTGTCCCTCGCACCCTTATAAAAACTAAAAACAAAGCATGTGTACTATAGACTCCACAGCACCAGAAGCACATGGACATAGACTCTGATCGTAGGGTCCTTCCATCAGAGAGCATGGCATGAACCCTAGCCAGAGAAAATGCTCTCCTATACTTTGCCACAGATAGTTTGCTGAAATAAAGGGCACATTCTTTGCGAGGGGGAACATTTAGTCCCAAGGCTATAGGGGAGCAGGAGTGGTTTGACAGGGCTGTCATGCTCTGTCTGTCAATATCCAGAATTCTCTGCTTGACCAAAAAGTTAGTGTGCAAGCTGTTAAACCTACACAGCTCTGAAGTAGAAAGGCAAAGTGAAGAGATCTTTTGTGACAGCTTTGTTCCATAGATAGGTGCATGAGTGTCAGATGAATCTGCAGCTTCCCTGTATAGCAATCAGATCCAAGCCAAGCTTGTTTGAACGCATAGGCCCACCTACAGATTGAGAACTGAGCCAGCTCCACATTTTGGGGTACCTAGAATAGATCACAGAAATGCAGACTAGACCCTTTCAATAGAGTGACCCACACTGCAACTCCATAGAGGAGTTGTGAAATTAGTTTAGCCTTTTAAAATCTCCACTGCAGCAGGGACAAACCTACCACCCTTAGTGAACAAGAAACAAAAAACTGGTTTTGAGCAATATTTGGCTGTTGTAAGTGGAGTCTTCCTGCGCGCTGCCCATTTACCAGATCTATGAAAAAGGATACCCAGGTACTTATAAGAACCAACCTGTTCAATCACATGCCCATCTATTTTCCATCTAAATCTGGTTCATTTCTTAGAGAAAGCCAAGACTTTAGTCTTGGTGTAATTGTTAATTGGTTAACTCTACGGTAGTCTCCAAAGCTGGCCAATGATCTCTTTAGGCCCAATCTGGTCTGGGACAATAAGGCTCTATCATCTGCATAAAAGAGACTAAGAATCTATACTGAGACCCCTTAGGGTGGTGGGAGTCTATTAGGAGCAATGCCTGTGGTAAGTCAGCAAGATAAATATTGAATAACAAGGGAGCTAACCCACAATCTTGCCTAACCCCCCTAAAAGAATGAATAGCATTAGTGAGGTAGCCATCAGATCCACAACTCAGTTGAGCTTTGGCGTTATGATATAATGGTCTTATTAAGTACAGCAATCGAGACTCAATAGGTAGAACTTCTAATTTCTTCCAAAGAATTTCCTGAGAAACAGTCAAATGCTGTCTTGAGATCAATAAAAGCCACAAATAATTATCCTGTCAGCAAGTTGGTATATTTTTTCGGCAGTATGGGAGAGGGTCAAACAATGATCCAGTGTGGAAGAACCTTCCTTGAAGCCAGTCTGTTTTTACCAATGATATTAGTTGATCCACTCTGTCAACTTGTTTGCAAGATAAGAAGCATACATTTCCCCAGTGATAGAGAGCCAATATTACGGGGCAATAATGATTAGGGTCAGATCTTGTGCCCTTTTTATAGATGGGAATAATAATAGCCCTGCTCCTTGTAGAGGGACTATTCCCAGAGCTCTTAGTCAATGAGAAAAGGTTAGTAAACAGAGGAGCCCACCCAAAATCCAGGTTTGACTTCAGAGCCTCAGGTGGGATTCCATCCTGCCCAGCAGCCTTGCTGGGGGGTAACTGCAATATAAGTTCTTTGATTTCTGATTGAGTTATTGGAGGGCAATAAAGGACCTCTGGCTTTAGTGAGGACTGTATATAAAAACATGCACGAGGTCTTCATTTTAAACCCCAAGGACATTCAGAATATGGCACATTTCTGCACCCTCCTTCTAAAATAGCTGAAGACTACTGCAAAGCCATCCTGTCTCCCAGTTTCTGCAGGTCCTTAAAATCACAAGGCAGGAATGCCAGGGGAATTTTTATTCAATGGTGCTACACAAATAGTAACATCTTGAATTTGGCCCAGTAACAAATTGGCAGCTGATAGAGAAGGGGCAGGGCCGTAGCTCAGTGGCAGGGCATCTGGCTTGCATGCAGAAGGTCAAAGGTTCAATTCCCGGCATCTCCAGGTGGGGCTGGGGAATGAAACCCTGGAGAGCTGCTGCCAGTCAGTGTGGACAATACTGAGCTAGATGGACCAATGTTCTGACTTGGTAATAGGCAGCTTCCCATGTCCAGCCTAGAACATTTTCTGCGCAAAGGCCAAGTGCAAACAGGAGAAGCACAGTGAATATTGCCATTTGAAACAGCTCTGACTGGAACATAAGGCAACCACCTGATGCTTGCTGTGCTTCCTATCACAGCTAGGAAGATTGTTTGGGCCCCCTGCTTACAGCTTTGGTCCCTGTGGGTGGGTGGGTAGATTGATGGATGGATGGATGGATGGATGGATTGTGGGCTTCACACAAGCACCAGGCTGGCCACCGTAGACAACAGGATGCTGAACTAGGCTTTTGCTCTGATCCAGCAGAGTTCTTCTCATATTTTTATGTTATAGATAGATAGAATCTGTCATCTGAAGATTAGGGTGGCCAGGTGTCAAAAGAGAGAGAGAGGATGGGGCTCCTGCCCCTTTAATGGTTGTGTAGAAGAAGGAATTTCAACAGGTGAAATTGGAATTACAAGAGGAAATTTTCTCTTCCACAAGCTATTAAAGATCCAGGAGCCCCATCCTCTCTTTTTTCCCCTCCTGGCCACCTGACCCAGGCTGCATACACACCCTACATCTAGACACACAGTTAAAGCAAATGACTGTCCCTACAGGATCCTAAGGGCTGCAGTTTGTTAAGGATGCTGGGAATTGCAGCTCTGTGAGGGGCAAACTACAGTTCTCAGGATTCTTTGGGGGAAATAATATGCTTTAAATGTATCATGTGTATGTGCAGCCCTGGACCTGCTTAGCTTCCTTCTGCAAGGCTGCTGCATTGTGTGCCCTTCTGACCATAGCCCTGGCCCCCCAACTGGAGGTCAGCCATTATCAAAGGTGCTATGGACTTTGAAGAAGCACGAGTACAGGGCGAAAGGGACAAACGAGCTAAGCGGAAGGCACGTCAAGCAAACCCTCATTGTGACCATCTTCCATCTGGAAACCTATGTCCTCACTGTGGGAGGCTGTGTGGATCCAGAATTGGCCTCCACAGTCACTTACGGACCCACTGTAAAACACCTTACCCTGGAAGACAATCTTACTCAGCCACGAGTGATCACCAATGAATGAATGAATGGATGACAATATTTATAGCTGAAACATTCCTAGGCTCAAATAAGACACAGTTCTCTGGATGGTGAGTAGATACCAGAGGGGATGGCTGGTTAGAAGTACAGGATGTGATGAAGGACACATACACACACAGAGAGAGAGAGAGAGAGAATAAGTGGAGTGGAGAGGGAGGGAATGACTTACCATGCAGGATCTTGGTGGGGAAAGAGATGCCCTCAGCTGGCCATGGCTCTCCACACCTCCTAATACTAAATCAGCTTCTGCCCCATGAGAATCCCCTTAATGGGAGAATAGATCTGCTCCATCCCTAGCCCTGGAAAGAAGCCCAACCCAGAGCACAGGGAGCTTGTTAAAAGAAGTTACCTGCTGCATTTGTCAGTGACGGCAACGTCCCCATGGAGGTGGGAGATGAATCAAGAATGAGCCCAGATTGCCATTGGATTTTTCTTTGGCAGCGGTGTATAGTTTTGCTCACTTACTTGAGTCATCCCTGGCACGCTTTATTGATGGTGGCTGGTATCCATCGGGACTGGTAGGGTGGAAGCCAACAGTAGGTGGAGCCAAAGCCAATGACAGGCAAGAGTTAGAGCCAATGACAGGTGGAACCATCTAGTTTTGGCCCCATCTTCCTCCTGCTGAGTTCTGTCAGGCACAAAGCTGAGACCAAGGAGGGAGAAGCAGACAGCCAGGGCCAACCCTGTTTGTAAGTAGGAGGGCAGGCAGCTGAGGGCTGGCTGAGGGTGGGGGGCGGTGCCCCATAAGCCCTAGGTGGCCTCCACTGGCCATCACGGCATCCAAGGCCACCTTGTGAGTTCATTCACTGAGTGAATTTAACACCAGAACTTGCTAGGCCATATTGGCTTTCTAGTAGCTAGTAATTTACGGGGAAGGTTCATACGTCCGTGGAACAGCATCTGCCTTGCTTGCAGAAGGCCCCGAGTTCAATCCCTGGCTTCTCCAGGTAAGGTTGCCAAGGACTCTTGCCTGAAGCCCCGGAGTGCCACTGACAGTCCCTGTAGAGAGCCTTGAGCTAGACGTACCAACGGCCTGACTCAGTATAAGCCACCTCCCTGTGTTCCGAGAGGCTGTATCTAATCTTTGTCCTACTCAGAGCAGACCCATTAGAATCAATGGGCATGGCGAAGTTAGGCCCAATACTTTCAAAGGGTCTACTCTGAGCATAACCTCGTTGGTTAGTTAGTTCCCCTAAGTATTTGGGGCGGGGGAAAGAGTCACACATCCATCTTTCCGTTGCAGAGGATATCTAAAGTAATTAGCGAGATTATCATATTATAAACAAATAGCTGGCACAGCCAAGGGTAACTATATCTGGGGGGAAAATGCAGAGAACAATGTGTGCACTCTCCACCCTTTGGAAAATGCATGTTTTTGATCATTTAACAGAAGGGTGGGGGGCCACAAGCCCAAGGGCGCAATGGGCCCTTCAGGCCTGTCTGCACGGCCCTTGGTGGTGGAGGCTGCTCCATGAAGGCAGATGGGGCACTGCCTCACCAACCTTAGTCTTGATTCCTCCGAGCCTCCTGCTTTTTCACTTAGTGACAACCAGTCCAGAGGGGGACTCTCCCTGTCCGCTTCCTCCTCCTTAGCCTCCCAACGTTGACCTTGCAAAACTCGGCAGGAGAATGGGGGCGGAACTAGAATGAGTTGGCTCTGCTTGTCATTAGCTCTGGCACCACCTTTACCTGTGCTGTTCTCTACCAAACTTCCTTCCCTTGTAAACTGATATGCTCAGGGAAGCTTATCTGCCCCTCCTTCCTTTGTCTTTGACTGTCCGAGGAGAGAGGAGACATCTTTGTCTTTGCTCTCTCTCCTGAGCCATGAGGGCAATACCCAAGTCTGCCACTGCACCTCCAACTTAGCTAGTTAGTTAGAACTAGGTATGCCTTTCCTATCTACTATGTATTTCTATAAATAAAGTAGCTCTTTCTTATTTTACCAAGTCTTAAGTCTTAGCCTCCAAATGTATAAGCAAGACTTGAAGATTTATAGCATTTCAAAAATTTGGCCCCATTTTTGAAATGATATGAACACTTGTTTCAGTTCTGCAGAGAAGCACTATGAGAGATGTCACCTGCCCTCATGAAAGAGCAGCATATAAATCAATTTATATGGATCCATTATGTTAGGAATGGGGAACGTCAGCTCCTGGGTCCCAAATGTGGCCTTCCAGGGCCTTCTGTCTGGCCCTCAGAACCCTCCCCAGGCTGCATACTTTCCCGAGCCAGTCCTGCTTCACACCCTCCTCGAGTGGTTTTGCCAGACTGGAATGTGATTACGCCTCTTGCTTGCCTGGATGGAGGACAGAGAAAGTTGTGAGTGTGCCTAGAAACTAGGCTGCTGTACAAATGTGAAATTGTTCCATTTATTGGTCTGCCCCCTTTTGCTTCTGGCTCTGCCCACCACTTGTGCGTGGCCCCCTGAAGTATGCCCAGACATGCATGTGGCCCTCAGCCTAAAAAAAAAAGGTTCCACGCCCTTGCATTATGGCTATCAGACCAACCCATCTCTTTAAACACCTTCACTGTTGACTTCCCTTCATTTTGCACCCCGAAATCTGTGTTTGTTTATCAACTTCCACATGGCTTGTCTGATCTCCTTGTTCCTCAGTGTGTAGATCATGGGGTTCATCAAGGGAAAGACCACAGTGTGGAAAATGGCCACCACCTTGTCAAGGGGGAAGTCCTGGAAGGGACGGCAATAGATGTAGATGGCCGGGCCAAACATGACAAAGACGATGATGATGTGGGTGGCACAGGTGGAGGCAGCTTTGCTCTTCCCTTGGCTGGAGCCAGTCCTCACCTTGACAAGAAGGGCCCCATAAGAGATGAGGAGGAGGATGAAGCACATTAAGGTAGCCAGGCCGCTGTTGAAGAACATGATGAACTCCAGCCCATAGGTATCTGTGCAGGCCAGCTTGACGATCTGGGTAATGTCGCAGAAGAAGTTGTCTAGCTTGTTGGGACCACAGAAGGGGAGTGGGGCGATAAGGATGATTTGGATGATGGAGTGTGTGAATCCTAGGCACCAAGAAGCCAGGACCAAAAGGCAGCAGACCACTCTGGTGACTAGACTGGCATAGCGCAATGGGTGGCAAATGGCCACATAGCGGTCAATGGCCATGCCAATGAGGAGGAAGACCTCCGACCCTCCCAGCCAATGGAGGAAGAAGATCTGGGCCATGCAAGCCTTGTAGGAGATGGCCTTGCGGCTGGAGAAAAAATCGGCCATCATCTTGGGAGGGGTGACAGAGCAGTAGCAGATGTCCAGGAAAGCCAGGTTGGCCAAGAAGAAGTACATGGGGGAGCCCAATCGGGGGTCGTTCCGGATGGTCATGATGATGAGGATGTTTCCTGGCAGGACCAGAGAGTAGAAGAGGAGGAAGAGGAAGAAGAGGAATAGTTGGATCTCTCTGGCCTGGGACAATCCCATCAGGACGAACTCTTTGACCACAGAATGATTCCCTGGGAGCATCCCGAAACGTCCTGTTCCTGCAGCAAATGCACAGAGCTGCAACCAAGAGGAAGTTGCTACAAGGGAGGGGTAAAGAAATCAAAGGACACTTTGTGCGCACGCATTCCTCATTTCCCTGAAGAACTCTAGGAAGTTCTATAGGCCAGCCTTTTGTTGGGCTATTTCCCATCCCAGCAGAGAGTGCTGGTGATGTTTCATCTACCTGTTTATTTGTTAAATATATGAGTTGAGCATTCGTAAGGAGGCAAACACCCAGTCAGACACGGCTAATTGGCAATAAGTTAAACTATAGAATTGGCTCCCACAAGAGGTGGTGATGGCCACCAGCTTGGGTGGCTTCAAAAGACGATTAGTCACATTCAAGGCAGATAATACTATTGGTAGCTTCTGACCAGTGGCTCCCTCCACTGAGGGAGACAGTCTGCTTCTGAATGCCAATTGCTGGAAACCGGGGGGAGGGGGAGAGTGCTCATGTCCTCAGGATCTACTTGTGGGTTTCCCATTGGGGTATCTGCCTGGCCACTGTGAGAGTAGGATGCTGCACTAGGTGGGCCATTCTGGATCAGGCTAGAAGCCCATCGAGTCCAGCGCCAGTTCCCACAGTGACCAACCAGGCACTGATAGGAAGAGACCCCCGTCATTTCGTCAGAGTTCCTACATCCCCTGTTTCCTCCACCAAATGTGTGAACTTCTCACATGACCTGAGAAGGAGGCAGACAAAAAAATAATTCCTCTTTCGCAGGGAGCAAAGCTCTTCAGACAAAAAACAAAGGAGGGTTCGACACGACACTGGTGCTGTGCTGCATGGTGCTGTTAGTAGCGCTGAACTGAGGATTTGTTCTCCTTCTTACCTTTCTCTGTCAGAACAAAGGATGTCTGTTGGAGGAGAATGACAAACCTGGGAGGGGTGGGAATGGAATGGAGTATCCCAGAAAAGAGATATCAAACAGATAAATCTTGCACTGTAGGATGCATTTGGCAAAGAATAGCTGCATGCAGAATCGTAAGAGGGATGAGGGATACATTTGATTTTGATTGCATTTTAATGAGGAACTATCTCATTTGCCCTTGTTCAACAAATTCGAGAAGCAAAACACAATCATCCTTCAAAACTTGCATTTCTCTGAATGTTGCAATGCAGTTCTACAACCAAATAATGTGTACAAACTATAGATCTTAGGAGAAAGCGTGTATAAAAATGCATATATTGATGAAAATATAATTTTGCTAGGGGAACTTGCTTGCAAAAATGTGCATATTAGTCAGAACTGCGTACAAAACTGTGTATTTTAGGAGAAATGTGTACTAAATTGCTGGCAAATTTTCATGAGTTTTTGTTGTTAAATCACAAGCTACTGTGGAAATGTGGAGAAACTGAATTTAAGTCAGGAAAAATGAGAAACCAGAATCGACCAATCTGTCCCTAATGACAGAGTGTTAGATGAGGGAATTGGGACAAGTGCCCCTTGTCATGCACAGATGAGAAAAATTGCTTCTGCAGGTAGAGTTCCTGTCCTCCTTTGTACCTGGAGATTACAGATGGGTGTTCATAGGAAGGACAGGCAAGCATTCCTCTTAGTAGTGAAGGCCATCCAGAGCCAAAGAATGAAGAGCATCAGATGTTATGTATGTTGTATTAAGCTTGATCAGAAGGATCCGCAATAAAATGTTGCAGTGTAGACAGCTCCTATTTGGGAAGCCTCCAATGTTCCAAAAATAGAAACCAAGAGGAAAATTGGTTATGGGGAGCTGTGGGCCCTGGTGAGAGATGGGGACAGAGAAACTCTCATCACATTTTTGCTCCAGTTCATTAAAAAAAAATCCCCCTTGTGGAGCAGCCTCACTGCCAGAGGTGCATGGAGGAAGTAAGACAGAAGTGTGACACATTCATGCTGCAGCTACCCAGTCTCCGGGAGGCCCCATTCACATGATATCCCTCCCTTATCTTCCTTATCTTCCATTAATGTGCCTAATCGTTTTTTAAAGCCATCATTGCCTCCTGCGGGAGCAAGTGCCATAGTTTAACTTTGCACTGTGTGAAGTCCTTTCTTTTGTCTGTCCTGAATCTTCCAACATTCAGTTTCATTGGGTAGCCCTGGGTTCTACTACTGGTAGAAAAACTGCTCTTATTTCCCCACACAGTCCATAATTTAATACACCTCTATCACATTCCCCCTTACTTGCCTTTTTTCTAAACTCAAAAGACTCAAACCTTGTACCCTTTGCTCATAGGGCAGCTGATCCAACCTCTGGATCATTTTGGTTGCCCTTTGCTGAAACTCCGTGGCGCAGAGTGGTAAGCGGCGGTAACGCATCTCCAGTAAAAGGGGTCGAGGTCCACTCAGCCTTCCATCCATCCGTGGTTGGTAAAATGAGTACCCGGCATACGCTGGGGGGTAACGAAAGGCCAGGGAAGGAACTGGCAATCCCACCCCATATATACAGTCTGCCTAGTAAACGTCACAAGACGTCACCCTAAGAGTCAGAAACGACTCGCACTACAAGTGCGGGGACACCTTTACCTTGCTGAAACTTTCCCTGCTCTGTTCCATGCGTACTATGGTATATGGTAGATTTCCTAACCCTTGCATGCTCCCAGCAATAAGTAGGGTTATTCAGTTATCGGAAGGTCTTTGCAGATCAATGCAGAAGGCATCACGGTGGTCTCTACAGGTCATGCAGAAGAAAAATCCAGGGAGACTTCAGATGTTCATCTAGAAGAACTGGAAATGAAGAGAGAGGGAAGGTGCTGGAAGACAGCCACACAGAAAAAAATGACTCACCGTTTAGTGAATTGATGAGAAAAGGAAGACTGAGTTCTCCACACGTCACAACATTAAATGACCTCGGGCCCCATAAGGAGCACTAATGATAAGACCCACTGAGTGGTTTTTCTGGAAGCAAGCCTAGCCCAGCACTCAGGGAGCTTGTTAAAAAGTTTGTGGCTGAAGTTGGCAAGTGATGGCAGTGTATCCTGGGGGTAAGGTGGGGGAAGATAGGAGGGTGAAGCAAGGATGTAATTATTCTAGAGGCATGTTCCCCAGTGGTGCGTGGCTTGGCTTACCTGCCTGAGTCATTGCTGATGTGACTTTATGCCTGAGCCCCTGGATTCCTTGTTGTTATTTGTTGCTAGAGCAGGGACGGGAAACCTCAGGCCTGGGGCCAAATGTGTCCCCAGCTTCTCTCTCTGTCCTTCCCTCCAGGCCACACCCCTCACTGACCCAGCTTTGCACCCCAAGAGCTTTTGCCGGGTTGAGATGTATCCAATGACGGTGCCTGGAAGGAGGACAGAGAGGGAGGTGTGTGTGCGTGTGCGTGTGTAGAAACTAGCCTATGGTACAAAGGTCAAACATTACACTTGTCGCTCGGTCCACTTTTGCCTCCGGCCCACACTGGCTTTCCTGAAGCTGTGGTTCATTTTTGGTGGCTTCCCCCCCCCCTTACATGGATACTAAGTATTGTGTAAGCCCTGAATGTAGAGGCAACACAAAATACCTACCCAAATTGCAATTCAGGGAGATGAGGCTTCTTATTATTATTATTAGTCATTACATTTGTATACCGCCCCATAGCTGAAGCTCTCTGGGTGGTTTACAATTAAAAACATTAAAAACAAATGTACAAATTTTAAAACACGTTTTTTTTAAAAAAAACAATGTAAAAACACATGCTAAAATGTCTGGGAGAAGAGGACTCATTATGGCTCAGGAGCATCTCCGGGCCGCGCTAGGCTTCATTGCCAGAGATGTTGGTGGGCTGATTCTGCCAAGGGCTCCTCCAGATGATCTGGGTTATTGAGTCTTCATCCTGATTTGCTTACGTGGAGGCAGGAGCACCTGGTTTGGTGGGGCAGAACTATCCGCCCGACACCTGCATTGCTGCAGCTTACCTGGGTGGGGCTGAGGAGGATGGCAGCAAGGCTGTGGCTGTGCCGGTGCACCGACATAGCCAATCCGGAGCTCCTGATGGTGTGCCCATGCAGCCTTGACCTAGCCGCCACTCTACTCCCCCCAGCCCTGTCTTGGTAAGCTCCAGAGACACCTATGTCAGGAGGGCAGCTCTGCAGCTCCGTCTCACCACACTGGCTGCTTCTGTGCCGAGGCTAGACAAGGGCTGGTCTTTATTGAGGATTCATTATGAATCATTTGCCAGGAGGTTATATAACCATGTCCTGGGGCTTCTCCAGTTGACCTATTTATTGAGCACACATTCTCATTTGTATGTTATACGACAAGGAGCATTCCTTTTGAATTCTTTCTGATTTGCTCGAAGGGTGGTTATACATTTTCCTATTAATCTTCTGTTCATCCCACACTTCTCAGTTCACCTCCCTGGCATGTTCCTAACCACAAAATTCAAATACTGGATGTTGTTCCAGGGCAACAGAATGCTTTGATCCATTTTAATTGTGCAAATCTAAATTTCTAGTATGTGCTTAAATCCCTCCCGCAAAATGACAGCAGTCTAGAAGCAACTTCACACTTTCTAAACTGGGATCCAAATGTGATTAGGAAAATCACAGTGGGGAGCCTGGCTGGGAGTCCAGAGTCTGTGAGTTCAAATCCCTGCTTGTGTCTCCTGGGTGTAAAGGGCCAGCTAAAGATCACTCCCACAGTGAGTGGCTCGGGGGTTACGTGCCCTGCCACCTGTGCAGCCGTGGGCAAGCTGCAGAGTCCCAAGGAGCCCAGTTGCCCCCCAGCTGGCAGTTGCGGACAAGGAAGGGGCTGGCTTGTGCAGCCGTGGCAAGCTGAGCAGGCCCTAGCCAGCTGGGGAGGACTAGCCTTGGAGGGAGGCAATGGTAACCCCCCTCTGAATACCGCTTACCATGAAGTCCCTATTCATAGGGTCACCATAAGTTGGGATCGACTTGAAGGCAGTCCATTTCCATTTTCACAGCACTTCAGGAACCCACTGCAGGGGATTTTCTTTCCTGCTTCCCAAATCAGCATTTGCAGCCTCCTTATTGTACTTCACCACCTCTCTTGTTTTTTTACCTATTGTTGGCCAGAGGCCTGGATGGGTTGAACACTGTGATGTCCACTTATTTAAAAGATATATGGCCTTCATTGGTGCCAATGGCAGGACAGAGTGCAACATAAAATAAATGATAAACAACTGCACCAGTGAAACAGTAAACCAGGGGCTGGCAATCTTTTTAGCCCCATGGGGCACATTTGGAATTTTGAGTGAGTGCCATGGGTGACATCCCTCTGGTCACTCCTCTCCTCTTAATTTTCTCCACCTGAAGGACAGAAAGAGAGAGTGTGTGTGTCCATACACTCTGCTTTCCCAATGGATTTGGGTAAAAGTCCAGAAGAATTAATCTGAACTTTGAAAAGCACAGGGAGTTGAAAAAGGAAGTGGGAAAGAGCGTCACTTTCCCAACTTCCTCCTTCAGCTCAATGTACTTTTCAAGGGAGAAAAAGCCACACTTTCCCAAATGCAGAGCTTGGAAAAGTTACTTTTTTGAACTACAACTCTCATCAGCCCAATCCAGTGGCCATGCTGGCTGGGGCTGATGGGAGTTGTAGTTCAAACAAGTAACTTTTCCAGACTCTGCCCAAATGTTGCAATGCAGTTCCTCAGCCAATTAATATATATTAACTAATAGGCAAAAACCTTCCAGTTTAAGAACATATAGAGGGGAGGGGAGGAAGAAGGGAAGAGGAAGGGAGAGGAGAAGGGAAAGGCAGGTCTGATCATTTGCATTCTTATTGAGTTCAGTGGGATTTATTCCCATGCAATCATGCTTAGAATAGGTAAAACTGACCATGGGGGAGGAGGAGGGGAAGGAGGAGGGGATTGGAAGGTGAGGGGGAGGGAGGGGCAAAGGAAAGGGGAGGGAAGGGGCAAGAGTGAGGGGATAGGAGGGAGGAGGAGGTGAGGGCAGGTTTGATCATTTGCATGCTTTTTGAGTTCAGTGGGATTTACTCCTGTGCAGTCATGCTTAGGATAGTGAAACTGACTTGGGGGAGGGGCAGGGAAAGGGAGGGATAACGGAGGAGATTAGCTGGGTGGGCACTGGAAAGGAAAAAAGGAAAACACTGTGAACAGTTTCATTGTTTTTCAGGGTTTCCCCCACCTTTTTATTCTACAGCAGACACATGTAGCCTCCCACCCAAATTTAAACCAAAGCTGTCCCTGGCCACACCCACACCAGGCCTTTATTTCACTTTAGACAGTGATGGCTTCTCCCAAAGAATCCTGGGAAGTGTAGTTAATAAAAAGTACTGAGAGCTGCAAGGAGATGCCCTGTTCCCCTCACAGAGTTTAAATCAGAGCAGCTGACTGCTAAACCACTCTGTCCACTCTGTCAGGAGCTCTGTCTCCTCTCACCACTCTTCACAAACTACACTTCCCAGGATTCCTTGGGGGAAGCCATGACAGTCTAAAGTGAAACAAATGTCTGGCGTGGGTGTGGCCCCCTGATTAGCCATGCTAAGCAGCTGTGAGTCTGGCTTTTAGAACACGGACAGTTGGTTCTTACTAAGCATGCCCAGGATTATCATTGACTCTGGTGGTAAATTTCTTAAATTAATTAAAAATCAGCCAGGCATTTTTTTTTAACTTTTAAACTGCAGAAGATGAAGGTCAGAGTATGGGGCAAGGTCAGTAATAGGATTACAGGTACTCTGTGAACATGGCTGATCTTTAATTAATTTCAACAAATTATGAAAACTCTGACAGAAAAAAGTCCAAAAGCGGTCTGCTTTTCTTTTCTCTCTTTTTACACTTTGAACTCTGTATTCTCTCTGACTGTTTTGTTTATAGCCATGAAAATTTAGAGGGTGGTTAAGCAAACGTTTCTGAGTTCAGGACTATGTTTTATAAGGTTTTGTTCTGAAATGAGCTTATGGGAAGCATCAGAATTGCATGGGTGGTATTGTGAATTTGACAATAGTATACGGCCACTCTCGTGGCTGTATAATACTGGGGTGAGGGGTTCATAAAAATGCATATAGAGAAGAAAGTAACATACAAAAATCTATTATAACAGGGAAAATTGGGTCTGTTAGGCAAAACTGCACACTGACATGGGTGTGTATTATGAGAAATTCAATAAAAAAGCTGATGGCTTTTCACAAGGAGTTTTTTTTAAAAAATAAATAAAATAAAATGGCAAGGATTTGGAAATGTGGAGAAGTGAAGATCAGAAAAATGCAAAACGGAGAGAAACAGAAACTGACAGATTTGCCCATCCCTCGTGTGGCTACCAGGTAGACTTCAGCAGGCGTACTTGGAAGAACAGAGAAATGAAGAAGCTTTTGTGGGTGAGTGGGAAGACAACCTTCCTGGCTTACCATTCAGTGGCTGGATGGGAAAAAGGAGGCCCACAATCAGACACAATTCTCCACAGCTCCTAGTACTAAATCACCTCTGGCGTTGTGAGTGTTGGAATGTATGAGGTTCAACTCCAACTTGTGGGTTGAGGCTGCATGGGGTTAAAAAGGGGAGCTAGAGAGGAGACCTCTTGGTTGCTGGGCTATACCTATCCCTTTGATCCAGAGCTTGGAAGATTACTTTTAAAAAGTAATAAATTACAGTTACAGTTACCTGGCCCAAAAAAGTAGTAATTACCGTTATAATTACAATTGCTCTGAAAGTAACTGATTACTTTACTTTTCCTCCAAAGTAATCACTACAATTACATTTCAGTTACTTAAAAAAAAAGCCTACAAGGTGCTGGCCTTGGCTGCTGCACATCTAAGTAGCCTAAAACAACATTAAAAATAAACACATACAGAGGTAGTATAATAATTATTTTAATTCGTAAGATAGCAATGGTGGTGGGGAGGGATCCCCTGAGATGCAAAAAAGTTAAAATACTGCAGATGCAGCACAGTAGCCAGAGAGAGTGGTGGAGGTCACTTTGTGTGCCAAGTGCAAACAGAGTATTCACACACACACACAAACACACGCGTTGTCATCTTTCACCACCACGGTTCTTTATCTCCATTCTGCTGCTGCCTCCTTCTCCTTTATCCATGTTCTTGACCTCTGGATCCTTTTTCCTTCCACTCCATTCTTCACCACTATCTTTTTTAAAATAATTGTTTTCTGCACTCCACCCCGTCTCACTCTCTGCCTCCTCCCTCGTCGCCTCCTACCCATCCACAGAGCATGAGGAAAGAGCAACACTACACAGAAGCCCAGTTTGAGGAACATGATTTTCATCCACAAATCAGAGGAGCAGAAGACTTCCCCTGCTCCCCCCAAGTAATGCCCAAAAGTAATTCTGGAAACGTTACAATTACTCCACAAAAGTAGTAAAATTACTCCTAGTTCTATTACAATCAAAATGTAAAGGAATTACCCACTCGTTACTCAAAAAAGTAATGAATTACAAGTAATTCGTTACTTGTAACTAGTTACTTCCAAGCTCTGCTTCGATCTCCTGCTGTCTCTCCCTTCCTGCTAGACTGATATGCAAAGGATGTTGATCCCAGTTCTCTCCCTTCTTCCCAGTCGTCGTCTTCTTTCTCTCGAGAGGGGAGCAGACATCTTTCCTTTGTCTCTCTCTCTCCACCAGCATGAGGGCGAGTACTGGGTGCAGTGCTCTTTGCTCCAACTTTGCTAGTTAGCTAGATATAGGACTCTTTCCTATCAAGTATGTACTTCCAGAATAAAGTAGTTGTTTCTTATTTTAAAGCTTAAAGCCTCTGTCTGACTAATTTGCAGGGAAGGTAGAATCTTAGCAAAGATTCAAACACACACACATAAGCTCGCTCAATACTCTCCGTTCCACTACGCAACTCTCTGCAGGGTCCTATAGGTTATTGGGCCCAGCGTCCTATAGTGAGAAGACTCGTAATGGGACACTAGACCGGCTTATGGTTAGCCAGGTAAGTAACCCTAGTCTAGAATGTGTGGACCTTATTAAAACAAAACATCAGTGGCTGAGTTTGCAAAAGATGTCATTGTCCCTTTGCGTAGGGGGGTGGGGAAATGAATCATGATTTTTGTTTTAATATGCTGCCAAACCTTCCTGTGGCTACGTGGGGGTGCTATTTCTACTGTTGTGTTGTCGTTTATTGTTATGTTTTTATAGTGTGTTTTATTTGTTTTGTTTTAACATTGTGTAAATCATTTGGAGACCTTTGGGTATCAAGCGACTCATAAATCTAAATAATAATAATAATAATAATAATAATAATAATAATAATAATAATAATAATTTAGACTTATTACTTGCTTGACACCCAAAGGTCTCCAAATGACTTACACAATGTTAAAACAAAACAAATAAAACACACTATAAAAACATAACACAAGAAAAGGAAGCTTTGGACTCGGTGAGGCAGCATATTTTTGGTTTATTAATTTTATTCACTTAGAAACATTTTTATACTGCTTATTCAACAAAAATAATAATTTGGTTTACATAATATGCTATAAGATATTCATTAAAATAGCAATAAAACCAGTCTTAATTTTATTATTTATTTAATATTGCATTTATATCCCGCCTTTCCTCCAAGCAGCTCATGGTGGCGTACATGTTTGTGCCCCTTCTCCATTTAATCCTCACAACAGCCCTGTGAGGTAGGTTAGGCTGAGAGGCAGCGTCTGGCTCAAAGTCACTCAGTGAGCTTCATGGCTAAGCAAGGGTTTGAACCCTATTCTCCCAGGTGATAGTCCAACACCCAAACTTTAAAAACAACAACAGTAAACATGATAAAATTATCAAAATATAGATAAAATCAACAGGTGTTAAAAAATAAGTATACATAATCAAACTACGTGTCTGGCTAGTCTTGCCTATACAAAAAATATATACAGGTTTAGGAATTTTGTTTCCATGAGTTGTTGGCAGAGATTAATACTCAAAGAATGTCTCCCTTCTATGTAAGACTGGATGTCAGGAGCTTCCTTCCACCCTATAGAAACAAGTTCACTACCCAAAGTGCTGAAGAGTCACCCAACTTGGCAAGGTTAAATGTCTTCCTCTCTGCAGTTAGGCTACAACAGTTCACAGGGATTCTCCTGGAGGAGTGATGGGGTCTAGAAAATATATGTTGCAGTGCAGGCTATATAGATGCCAGAGAGAAATCTCTAGGAAAGTGGTTGGGGGAGAAATGGGTTTGTGTCGGAGAGGGCATCAACAATGATTCTCTTAAGGGATTTATGCCTACCACCTCCTGACCTGCCCAAAAAAGTTGATCAGTAATTTAAATGTATGAAGTAGGGATTATAAATGTTTTTTTACCTCTCTGAATCCAGGCTCAAATCCTGGACTCTAGTTGAGACCGAATTATTTCCAGGCCAGATGTGACACCACCCAGTTCCAGTGGGTTCAAGCTCTATTCTGGAAAAAGCATGTGAACCAACCCTTCAGGCAGTGAGGGGCTGTCTCTAGACTGCACTTGTGCTTCACTTGTACATTTCCTGAGGCCCTTCCAGCCTGGTTTGTAGGATCAACTCCTATTCTCCCCTGGTGTTCATTGCTCTGCAGGTTTCTGACTGTGGTTCACCCCTTCTAAATTTTTTAAAGTATCGTCTGGGGAACTGGATATAGGAAAACAGGAAGTCACCTTATGCTGAGTTGGAACATCGGTCCACCAACACCATATTGTCTGCACTCACTGGCAGCAACTCTCCAGGATTTCAGGCAGGAGATGCCGGGCAGGGATTAATAACAGAATCGTAAAACCATAGAATAGTAAAGTTGGAAGGGGCCTACGAGACCATCAAGTTCAACCCCCTGATAAGTGTAGGAATCCAAGTTAAAATATACTGACAGGTGCCTGGACAGCTGCCTCTTGAATGCCTTCACATAATGTCTCCTTCAACATAAGAAGAGCCTGCTGGCTCAGGCCATTGGCCCATCTAGTCCAGCTTCCTGTTCTCACAGTGGCCAACCAGATGCCAATGGGGAATCTTCAAACAGGACATGAGCTCAGCATCAGAGCTTGGAAAAGTTACTTTTTTGAACTACAGCTCCCATCAGCCCCAGCCAGCATGGCCACTGGACTGGGTTGATGGGAGTTGTAGTTCAAAAAAGTAACTTTTCCAAGCTCTGTCTCTCACTCCTGTTCCCCAGGAACTGGTATTCAGAGACATACTGTCTCTGATACTGAAGGCAACATAGCTGTCATGAATCATAGGCATGGATAGTCTTATCCTCCATGATTATGTGTAATACTTTAAAAAAACATCTGAGTTGGTGGCCATCAAGGGCCATCATAACGTTATGCTATGGGAAAATGAACTTCCTTTCTTGCAATGTTCAGCTTCATCAGATTAATCCTGGTTCTAGAATTAGGAGTGAAGGGGGGAAAAACACACCCTTCTCTCTATCCACATTCTCCACAATGTGTATATACACAAAAACAACATTACATTAAATAGCTAACAATCTGGTGCTCTTTCATGATGCCTCAAGCCAACTACCTGAGGTGGCCGCCTCACTCTGCCTAATGGGGGTGGCCATGAGCCGACACCTGTCCAGAACCTCTTACCAACAGTCTTTTCATGGCGGCCTTAATCTCTTTGTTCCTCAACGCATAGACAGTAGGGTTCATAAAGGGGGTGATAGAGATGTAGAAGACGGAGAGCACTTTATCAAACATGAACCGGGTGTCTGGACGCAGGTAAATAAACAAACAGGGCCCAAAGTACATGGAGACCACAATGAGGTGAGAGGTACATGTAGAGGCAGCCTTGGAGCCCCGGGAGCGGATTGTGGAGAGAATGAGTGCGTAGGAGAGAAGCAAAGCAAGGAAAGACACCAGTGTCAAAATGCCACTGTTGGTCACCATCATGACTTCCAGGGGATAGATGTCAATGCAAGCCAACTTGATGACCAAGGGAATGTCACAGAAGTAGTTGTCTACCTGATTGGGCCCACAGAAGGGCACGTTAATGGTGAAACTCAGTTGCACACTGGCATGTAGGAGCCCACCCGCCCAGGACGCCAGCACAAGCCCTATGCAATGGTGCCGGCTCATGAGTGAGGTATAGCGGAGAGGATGGCAGATGGCCACGCACCGGTCATAGGCCATAGCTGTCAGCAAGAGCATCTCGCCACCCGTAAAGACGTGGAGGAAGAAAATTTGGGCCATGCAGCCCTGGAAAGAGATGGTTTGGCGTTGGGCAAGGAAATCAAAGAGATACCTTGGGGTGGCAAAGGAGGACAAGCACAGATCCAGTAAAGCCAGATGAGCTAGCAGAAAGAACATGGGTGAATCGAAAAGGCGGTGATTGCTGATTATTGCTGAGAAGATGAGAATATTGCTGAAGAGAGTAGCCGTGTAAAGGAGGAGGAACAATATAAATAAGAGGATGTTGACTTCCCAGGTTTCAGAAAGACCCAGCAGAACAAATTCGGTCACCATTGTCTGGTTGCCCCACGCCATTCACTTTTTTCATATCTCTGTGAAAATTGGGGAGGGAGAAAGGAGACAGCAATGAGATACTTCCATTCCTTCATAACCTTAGCTGAAGTCAACAAAGGGCTTACCTGTGTGTCAGTTGTTGTTATTAATTTTGGCTTTATCCAAATGGTACCTACATTATCCACAGGAACTTAAACAGCTGCCTTATACTGAGTCAGACAATTGTTCCTTCTAACTCTGTACTAACTTAGGGGTGCAGAATGTGCGTCCCTCCAGATGTTGTTGGACTCCAAACAGCCCGAGACAGCTCGGCCAACAGTCCAAGGATGATGGGAGTTGGAGTCCAACAATACCTGGAGGGCCACAGGATCCCTTTTCTTTATTTATTTATGAAGACCGGAAGCTGCCTTATATTGAATCAGACAGCCGTTTGTCCATTTACTCAGCATTGTCTACACTGACTGGCAGTGGCTCTTCAGGGTTTCAGGCAGGAGACAATTCCCAACCCTACCTGGAGATTCTGGGGATTGAGCCTGGGGCCTCCTGCATGCAGAGGAGAGCCTAAACTGCTGAGTTATTCCCCATCCTACCATCTCCTCTAAGAATGTTGTGGATACTGCAAAAAAACAGTAGTAAGAACCTTAAGGGCAGAAGCCACCCCAAAGTAACCCAACAAGGACTAAACATGCCCATTGATTAGAGAACAGTGGGTGCATCTTTAGTGGGAGCAGGGTGGAAAACTAGGAGAGGGAGAATGGAATGGAGTATCCAAGAAAAGGACATGGCTGGCTGGAACACCAAACAGGGGACAACATTTTGATCTTTTCTGTTTTATTCTATTCATGTTTAGAGAAATGACTAGATGTATCTGAGCATCACTCAAAATAGATAACTATTGCAACTCCAGTTTCCCTTCAGGGAAATATGGTTCAAACCACTGTGGGATGGGTGAGGAAGAAGGATACCAGGGCTCCAGCCCACCAGCCCCACATTGCCGGGGAGAAAAGTGGGAGGGGGTGAAATAAGGGGACACATAATTAAAATAGGGGAAAGAAGAACAAGAACAAGGATTTATTTAAGGGAGAGGTGAAAAGGGGAGGACGCAAAAGGAACAACTCAGATGGGTATACAATTTTAAGCTAAAGTCTTTAAACAACAGAAGAGAAGTGGATGCTGTTCAGTAATGATGGAGACTGACAATGGTCTGCGTTCAGACTAGGGGTATCCTAGAATTCTTCCCAATTTTGATTTGGAACCACATTTTCCATTAATTCACTTATTTGCTATCCTTGTGGATCGGATTGTTATGTAGTGATTTTCCATGGCTATGTTTGGAAACATATTTTTTAAAGAAACCTGTGTCTAAAATATTGCTATTAATATTTTATCAATATTTTCTTCAGTGTATGAATATTCCATTCATTTTATTGGCACCTCATTTCAAAATATCAATATTAATATATTTTTCCCCCCAAGGGGGGGAAAAGTTCAGTAAAAAGCAGCGGCAAAGGATGAACTCAGATCGATAACAGCTTGTTAACTCAACATAGTACTTTCAAACTGGCTCTGGCCAACAGATCCCATCCCTAATCAGAGTCTCCCAGTCCTGGGATGCCATCTCTGTCACACACCCTGCAGGGAACTGTAGGGCCAAAGGATCCCTGTCCTTTATTTAGACATATCTTTCCCGTCTTTTATGGAGACAGAAAGCTGCCTTATGTTGAGTCAGACAGGTGTTGGTCTATTTAGCTCAGTATTGCCTACACTGACTGGCAGTGTCTCTTCAGGGTTTCAGGCAGGAGACAATTCCCAACCCTACCTGGAAATTCTGGGGACTGAGCCGCGGGCCTTCTGCATGCAAAGGAGAGCCTAAACTGATGAGTTATGGCCTTTCCCCATCCTACAATCTCCTCTAAGAGTATTGTGGATACGGCAACAACAACAAAAATACGGAAAAATCCAAGGGCACAAAACACCAAACAATCCACCCCCCAAAGTAGCCAATAAAGACTGGACTTGCCCAGTGGTCACAGAATATTGACTGTGTCTTTAGTAGGAGCAGGGCAGAAAAATAGGAGAGGCAGAATGGAATGGAGTATGCAGGAAAAGGACATGGCTGGCTGAGCACTGAACAGGGGACAGCATTTTGGTCTTTTCTGTTCTATTTTCATGTTCACAGAAATGACTAGATGTATCTGAGTATCACTCAAAATAGGTAACTATGACAACTCCACTTTCCCATCAGGGAAATGTGGTTCAAACCATAGTAGGATGGGTGAGGGAGAAGCTTCGTACCAGGGCTCCAAAACGGCCTCTGGGATCTCCAGCCCATCTCCAGTCCATCAGCCCTACATTGCCAGGGACAAACGTGGAAGGGCGTGAAGAATAGCGGAAAGGAAAGAAGAACAAGAACAAGGATTTATTCATGGGAGAAGTGAAACGAGAGGGGGATATAAAAGGAATGTCTCAAATGGGTACACAATTTTAAGGTAAAGTATTTAAAAACAGAACAGAAGTGGAAGCTGTTCAGTAACGATGAAGACTGACAAAGGTGTGTGTTCAGACTAGGGGTGTGCTAGAATTCTGCCCAATTTGAATTTGGAACCAGTTTCCATTAATTCACTTATTGGCTGTTCTTGCAGATCAGATTTTTATGTAGTGATTTTCCATGGCTATTTCTGGAAACACATTTTTTTTAAAAAAAACCCTGACTAATATAGTGATAATAATATTGTTATCAGTATTTCCTTCTATTTATCAACACCTCCTTTTAAAATATTAATATTAATATCATTTTTTTCCCAAGGGGGGAAAACAGTTCAGTAAAAGTAGCAGCACTCAGGTCAGTACAAAAAAATTCAATTCAGTAAAAAGCAGTTCAGTAAAACCAGCGAATGAACTCAAATCAATACCAGCCTGTTAAGCTGATGGAATACTTTCAAACTGGCTCTGGCCAAAAGATCCCATCCCTAATCAGAGTCTCCCAGTCCTGGGATGCCGTCTCTGTCACGCACCATAGGGGATGGGGCCCCTGCTAAATAAAATCTGCTGGATGAAACTACACAAGGAAGCTTCTTCTTCTTCTTCAAAAACTTGTGCTCCAAGGCATCCCACAGGGTTGCACTGTATTTTAAAGCATAGCCTTTTTCTTAGGAAAATATTCACATAAAAGGAGCCCTGCTGGGTCAGTCCAGAGGACCATCTGGTCCAGCATTCTGTCTTCACAGTGCAAGCAGACAACAGAGCTATGATGGTTATGCTCTGCCTCCATGGCCAGAGGCAGCATCTTTCTGAGTATCAGTAGCTGGAACCTGTAGGAGGGGAGAGTGCTGTGGCGCTCAGGTCCTGCTTGTGGGCTTCCCATAATGGGCATCTGATGGGACACTGTGACAACAGGATGCTGGCCTAGATGGACCATTGGTCTGATCCAGCAGGGCATTTCTTTTGTCGTCCTGTTCCCCACTTGTAATTCCCAGCAACTGGCATTCAGAGGCCTTTTGAAAAATAAATATACACCCTCATCTGGTTTCTCACCCACCTGTAAATCCAAAAAAGAATTTCTTGAGGTTTTTTCGAGCCACTTCTTCTGAAGTTGAGTTTAGGATTGGGAGGGAGCTGCTCAGTCCAGTTCCATCTTCTGCCTGTGAGTGGTGTGTGCAAGAGACATCTGTGGAGATGTTATACCTGCTTAAAAAGCAGGATGAACAGCAAATCAAGAGAGAATGGAGCATGTGTGTGTGTGTGTGTTAATTGTTCATTCTTTTCCAAAAAGAACTGCATTAGCTGGTGCCTTATCTGCTCTTAGGGAGTTAGTGGGAGGGGGGCGGGGAGAGAGACTTTGTAACTAAGGCAAGTGTTACAGTGATGTCCTCAAGGGTGCCCTGTGTGTTAGTTTGACTTCTGGCTTGGTTTCCTGCGTAGACGGCAGGGGATTAAAAAAAATGGGTGGGGGAAGAACAGGGGTATGACTTCCTTCACCTGAATATGTGGTGCCACCTCCTCCCCATGGAATAATCTCCCACTGCCCTAAACCGAAAAGAAAGCAAGATGAAAAGAAGAAAGAAAAAGTGTATAATTTTTATTTATTTATTTAATTCCATTTATAAACCGCCCATAACCAGTGGCTCCCTGGGTGGTGTACAACATATAATAATACAATAATACAATAATACAATAAATCAGCAAAATCACACGATATAAAATACAGATGTACTAAACAATATTAAAGACAACTAAAGCATTAACACATTGGAATACATAACAATATATTAAATATATTTAAAATGTATTTAAAATGTATTTAAAATGCCTGGGAGAATAGGAAGGTTTTAGCCTGGCGCCGAAAGGATAACAACGTAGGCGCCAGGCGTACCTCCTCAGGGAGACTGTTCCACGATTCGGGGGCCACCACAGAAAAGGCCCTGGATCTTGTCATTACCCTCCGAGCTTCTCGATGACTTGGTACTTGGAGGAGGGCCTTAGATGTCGAACGAAGTGCACAGGTAGGTTCATAGCGGGAGAGGCGTTCCATCAGGTATTGCGGGCCCACACCATGTAAGGCTTTATAGGTCAATACCAGCACCTTGAATCTGGCCCGGAAACAAATCGGCAACCAGTGCAAACGGGCCAGAACAGGTGTAATGTGTGAGGACCGACTGGTCCTTGTCAATAATCTGGCTGCTGCGTTTTGCACTAGCTACAGCTTCCGAACCGTCTTCAAGGGCAGCCCCACGTAGAGTGCATTACAGTAATCCAATCTAGAGGTCACTAGAGCATGAACAACTGAGGCGAGGTCATCACTGCCAAGATAGGGGCGTAGTTGGGCTACCAAACGAAGATGGGAGAACGCATTCCGAGCCACCGAGGCTACCTGAGCCTTGAGTGACAACGAAGGGTCGAAAAGAACCCCCAAACTACGAACCTGTTCCTTCAGGGGGAGTGTAACCCCATCCAGAACAGGATGAACATCCTCCATCTGTGCGGAAAAGGCACTCACCAACAGCGTCTCAGTCTTATCTGGATTGAGTTCCAGTTTATTAGCTCCCATCCAGTCCATTATCGCGGTTAGGCAACGGTTCAGCACATCAACAGCCTCACCTGAAGAAGATGAAAAGGAGTAATAGAGCTGCGTGTCATCAGCATACTGATGGCAACGCACTCCAAAACTCCGGATGACCGCACCCAGAGGCTTCATGTAGATGTTGAAAAGCATGGGGGACAGAACCGATCCCTGCGGGACTCCACAATGGAGAGTCCAGGGTATTGAGCAATGCTCCCCAAGCACTACCTTCTGGAGACGATCCACCAAGTAGGAGCGAAGCCACTGCCAAGCAGTACCCCCAACTCCCAACTCCACGAGTCTCTCCAGAAGGATACCATGGTCGATGGTATCAAAAGCAGCTGAGAGATCAAGGAGAATCAACAGAGTTACACTCCCCCTGTCCCTCTCCCGACAGAGGTCATCATACAGGGCGACCAAGGCTGTTTCTGTGCCAAAACCGGGCCTAAAACCGGATTGAAACAGATCTAGATAATTGGTTTCATCCAAGAGCGCCTGGAGCTGGCTGGCAACCACCCGTTCCAAGACCTTGCCCAGAAATGGAACATTCGCTACCGGTCGATAGTTGTTCAAATTATCTGGGTCCAAGGACGACCTCTTCAAGAGAGGTCTCACTACAGCCTCCTTGAGACAACGAGCGACAACTCCCTCACTCAAGGAGGCATTGATCACTTCCTTGGCCCAGCCGGCAGTTCCAGCCCGGCTAGCTTTAACTAGCCAAGAGGGGCAAGGGTCTAGTACAGACGTGGTTGCACGCACCAGTCCAAGATTTTTAGGGTTGTGTTTAACAGTATATCTGGTTGAAGTAAACCCATTGAAATTAATGGTCCACAGTTAGTCATGGTTATGGGTCTACTCTGAGTAGGAGTAGTATTAAATACCACCCTAAGTGGATAACAAGATTAACTAGAAGATTTGTGGCTGTATTATTACCGAGGTGCCTGGTTGGTCTGACACCCTGGACATGCCCTTTAACTCCTTGGCTCTTTTGACTTTGCTCTACTGTTGGCTCTGGAAAGCCAACAAGGCCCTATGCGTCTATTTGGCCATCACTTAGCCCAGGTAATAACGGAGAACCTACATGTCACCCCTCACCAGCACCATCCCAAGTAAAATGATTATTGCTTGGATCTCTTAAGGGTTAGGATCCTCATCGGGCACATGAAACTCTCTTGGCATCCTACAGTTCTGCATGAGGTCACATCTTCTGCAGCCTGGTGGGGGCAGATAGGAGTTGTAGTCGAAAACTGCCAGAGGGCACCAGTTGTGAAAGGCTGCACAGTACTCAAGGCCAAGCACACTCTAAACTTCAGATTCCCAATTAGTTTTGTTCAAGGCCCTCTCATTCCCTCCCTAAGTCTCCCCCCACTCTTTGGTGGCAAATGTCGAGTATCCAGGTTCTAGTGGCTGAGCATGCCCACCTATTCTGCTGGCAACTCCTCCTTCCTGCAGCAAAGTTCTTGATCCAGTTCTCATTTTCTCTTAATTAATCCCTCCCTTCAGGAATCAGTCTTTAAGTATTAACGGTCCAGCCTGTTTAATTTGCCCCAGCAGCTCCATGGGACACTTCAGAAACTCCAGAAGCATTTCATCATCTGACAGCCCCCGGATTGGCTACTTAATTTCTGGCTGTTGCTGGGGATTTTTCCATAAAAATAGTATTCAAACCTTAGGTCTTTGTTCCCTACTGTACCCTATGGTTGTTGATGCTACCTAGGTGGGGTTCCATCTTCCATCCACTATCCAGGCTATACATCTCTGGGGAGATGTGGAACCATGAAGCTGTTTTATGTTTACCTCTTTGTAAGTATAGAATAGGCATGACAGAATGGTGGGGTTGAAGGGGGAAATCAGTCTGTGGCTTTTGCTCTGCAAATCACACCTCATTTTAAGAGATTGCTTAGTGAACTATTTGTTCTATTACCTTTCCAATGACAGCTTGATGAGTAGTCCTGCGTACACCACATCCTGTGTCAACCTCTGAATTTTTAAATGAAGCCTACTCCCTTACTAAACCAATACAAAATCTTGATACCATTAAGAACATAAGAAGTATATTTCTGTATCAGGCCAAAGGGCCATCTAGTTTAACAGTCAGATTTCCCTAGCAAGCCTGCAAATGGCACCTTGAGCACAACAGCCACTCTCCCCTCATGTGATTCCCAGCAATAGGTATACAGAGGCCTCCTGCCTCCGAGAGTGGAGGTAGAACACAGCCATCGTGGTGAGTAGCCACTGATGGCCGTTTCCTCCAGGAATGTGTCTAATCCTCTTTTAAAGCCATCCAAGCTGGTGGCCATCACTGCCTCTTGTGGGAGCGAATCCCATAGTTTGACTATGTGCTGTGTGAAGAAGCACTTTCTTTTGTCTGTCCTGAATCGTTCAACAGTCAGCTTCATTGGATGTCCTCGACTTCTAGCGTTTTGAGAAAGGGAGAAAAACTTTTCTCTGTCCACTTTCTGCCCACCATGCATAATTTTATACCCCCCACCATGTCTCCACTTACTTACCTCTTTCCTAAACTAAAAAGCCCCCAATGTTGTAACCTCTCTTCATAGGGGACATGCCTCATCCTCTTGATCATTTTAGTTGCCCTTTTCTGGACCTTTTCCAGCCCCATAACATCTTTTTTGAGGCGAGGCAAGTATAATTGTACACTATTTCAAGTCTCACCATAGATTTCTATAATATCATTATGATATGGCAGTTCAATGTAAGACATAGGAACATAAGAAGCCATATCTTTGTGAGACTTTGTATTTTACTGAGTATTTCTCATTATAATTGCTTTAATTTTTTATATTGTATAGATATTACGTTAACTATTGATATATATTGTTTCTTCCATTCTTTGTTGTAAACCACCCTGGGGTCTCTTGACAAAGGGTGGTATATAAATGGAATAAAATAAATAAATAAATAAAATATTCTGGTCTGTCTGGCTCAGTATTGTCTACACTGACTGGTAGCAGCTCTCCAGATTTTCTGGCAGGGGTCTCCCCCAGCCCTCACAACAGGGGCCTCTCTCTCCCTCACAGAGTAGATGCTGTGAACCTGAGACATTCTGCCCCTGAGCTATGGCCCTTCCCCACAGACCCTATAGTTTGGAGAAATGTCTCATATATTGCCTTCCATCCTGACCCTTGTCTCATCTCTCCTGCATCATCATTTATTTATTATTGATTTCTAAAAATATTTGTATACCACTATTTCATTACAAACATCAAAGCAGTTTACAACACCTTAACAATCACCACCATAGAATAAAAACGCAATAAAAATACAATAAAAACAAAGGTCAACTGCTGTGAAAAAAGCATCTTCTTAATGGCTTGCAGAAGCCTGATGGAACAGAAAGGTTTTCAGCAGGTGCTGAAAACTTAAAAGAGAAGGTGCCTGCTGAAACTCTGTTGGTAGAACATTCCAGAGAACTGAGCTGGTGACACTGGAGGCTCAATTTCATGTTGATATTAAATGAACCTTGCCAACTCAGTGGACAATCAAAGCTGCCTCTGTGGTTGATCTCAGTGATCGAGGTGGTGGTCTCTAGGATACCCTGCATTAAGCTGTTCAGGACTTTGCAAATTAATAAAGGAGCTGGAATCTGGCTTGGTTGCAGATGGGCAGCCAGATAGATAGATAGATAGAGAGAGAGAGAGAGAGAGAGAGAGAGAGAGAGAGAGAGAGAGAGAGAGAGACGGAGAGTCAGAGAGACGGAGAGTCAGAGAGAAAGAGAGAGGAAAACCTGATTTTAATACATTCCCAAAATACAATCCACCTGGATTGCTGTCTAGTACAGAGACAGGGTGCTTCCTTGTGGCAGTTTATTGTAGATTGGGCACTGCTCATTCATGCAAGTTTGATGCAGTATTTACACGATGCCTTCCTTGGCAAAATGCTGTCCCCTATTATTTTCCCAATTAATCTGGATTTACTGCTTCACAGAAGATCCAACGAAACCCTGTGGAAACAGTAAATCCAGATTCAGTGGGGAAATAGAATATGGGATGCCTTGAAGAGGACCATGCCATTTGCAGGACTTGCATGCAAACCTAAGAAGGGCCCTGCTGGATCAGGCCAATGGTCCATCTAGCCCAGCATCCTGTTCTCACAGTGGCCAAGGAGATGGGAAGCCTACGAGAAGCAATGAAGTGCTCCAGGGACAAACCCACAGAAGGTGAGCGTGGGCAGCCCTTTATCAAGTGACAACTTATCACAGCAACAAAACAACAATGTGGTTAAGCTCGTCACCCATAGCGTCCTTTCAAATGATGGTGAGAATCAGGGTCATGGAATGGGATTGTTTGGCAAGAGGTTCAGGGCTGGCTTTTGAGTAACACAGAATGCTTCTGGAGGGGAAAAGATGCTCAACAAAGAAACAAAATCTAGAGAGAAAAGGAAGTTGCTGCTGACGGATGGGACAGTGGTACATTTCCTAATAACTGTATCCTGCCAAGCAGTGGGATTTTTGGGGAGTAAAAAATGAGTTTGCCAATGTTCATGCCTTGATAAAAGTATTGTGGGTGCCATCACAAAATGGTTGCTGTGGGCAGCAAAAAGAGAGGCTCCATTAGGGGCCATAGCAAAGTGGTAGGACTTCTGTTTCACATGCTGGAGGTCCCAAGGTTCAATCTCCGCCCTCTCCAGTTAGATGAAACAGGTAGTAGGTGATGTGAAAGACCTACACTCAGAGTAGATACCTGCTAGGTTACTGCTGCTGTACTGCCTTCAAGTTGATTCTGACCTATGACGACCCTATGAACAGGGTTTTCATGAGGCTGAGAGGCAGTGACTGGCCCAAGGTCACCCAGTGAGCTTCATGGCTATGTCGGGATTCGAACTCTGGTCTCCCAGGTCATAGTCCAACACCCTTGATCACTACACCACACTGGCTCTCACCTGCTAGGTTAGATACGTGAATAATCTGACCTGGAATAATGCAGATTCCTGCGTCTCTGGCATTGCACAACAGATTCAGATCCTGGAGAAAAGGAACATGAAAAATTGGGAGCATTGGGAAGGGGGTAATGAAAAGCTTTTAAAAATCCAGGTTTATATCAGGGATACTTCTGGCTTGAGGACAGAATATCAGTTCAATTCAGTTCACATTTAAAGGTGGACCTCCCTAATCCACACTTTCTCAAATGACACAAGATCCAAAATACAGCCATCCTTCAAAATTCACACTTTTCCAAAGGTTGCAACGCAGTTCCTCAGCCAGGTAATACATGTACTGGGGTGAGGTGTTCATAAAAATGCATAGAGTGGAGAAAGTAGCATACAAAAATTATAACAGGGAAAAATTGGGATGCAAAATGTGTCTATTAGACAAAACTGCACACCGACATGGATGGGTATTAGGAGAAATTTGAAAAAAAATGTTGATGACTTTTCACAAGGTTTTTAAAAAATAAAATTTCAAATGAATTTGGAAATGTGGTGAACTGAAGATCAGAAAAATTAGAAATGGAGACAAATGGAAACTGTCAGATTTGCCCATCCGTTATGTGGCTACCAGGTAGACTTCAGCAGGTGTGTTTGGAAGAAGAGAGAAATGAAGAAGCTTTTGTGGGTGAGTGGAAAGACAACCTTCCTGGTTTACCATTCAGTGGCTGGATGGGAAAAGGGAGGTCCTCAGTCAGTCACACACAATTATCCACAGCTCCAGTACTAAATCATCTCTGGAGCCGAAATGGGACACTAGACCGACTTTTGGTTAGCCCTGGAAGGAAGCCCAGGGTAGAATGTGGGGAACTTATTAAAGCAAAACATCAGTGGCTGAGTTTGCAAAAGATGTCAGTGTCCCTTTGCGTAGAGAGATGGGGAAACGAATCATGATGTTTTATTTTAATATACTGCAAACCTTCCTGTGGCTATATAGGGGTGCTATTGCTATTGTTTTGTTGATGTTTTTTGTCGTATTGTTATTTTTTGTTTTTTGTTTTAACATTGTGTAAGTCACCTGGGGATCTTTGGGTATCAAGCGACTAGCAAATCTAAACAACAACAACAACAACAACAAATCAGTCGTATCTCTCCCCATGGTGTATAGCTGGGCTCACCTCCTTGTGTCACCACCGCTGATGGGAAAAGTCACCCAAGGTCATCCAAGTTGTTCATGAGCAAGGGAGGATTTGAACACGAGTTTTGACCCTCCGGGGTCATGGATTAAAGTGCTCCATGGAAATAGCCAGAAACTTTCAAAGTTAGCACTGATTACAGCCTCCCTACAGACATTCTTCTTATTGCACATTTATCATTATTTGTGCTCATGATGCCATCAGGGCAGTCATAAGCAATCTCAACTTCAATTCTCTTTGTGTCTGCAGACCTTTTGGAACAGACATACTGTCTCATTTCCAATCACTGCATATCTTGTAACTTCTTGCTGACATCCCATAACTTTTCATACCACAATTATTCTGGGTTTTGATTTGTTTTTGGTCCTGGTTTTGTTCTGCAATAGCCCCCCTGGACAGCCATAATGTGTAGACTTGAACTAGTAAAGCAGAATAAATCCACCACTAATGCATTATTATCACATCAAGAATATGTTGTAGAATACACCTTCAATAAATTACCAGCCTGAAGGGGTCCTAGCATTCCTGACAGCGACTATTTTAAATCAGTCACTGAGCTGACAGCCGTTATAGGATTTTCATGTGATTTTTTGTTTCATGTTTGTTATTGCAGAGAAAAAAGAAAGCTTTGGACTTGTGAGGCAGCATATTTTTTATTTATTTATTTTGTTTACTTAGCAAGATTTTTATACTGCTTATTCAACAAAATAATTTGGTTTACATAAAATGCTATAAAATATTCATTAAAATAGCAATAAAACCAGAATTTATATTATTATTTATTTATTATTGCATTTCTATCCCTCCTTGTAAGTATAGAACAGGCATGACAGAATGGTAGGGTTGAAGTGGCAAATCCTTCAAGGAGCTCAAGGTGGCATACATGTTTCTCCCCCTTCTCCATTTAAACCTCACAACAACCCTGTGAGGTAGGTTACCCTGAGAGGCAGTGTCTGGCTCAAAGTCACCCAGTGAGCTTCATGACTGAACAAGGATTTGAACCCTGGTCTCTCAGGTCAAAGTTCAACCCTCAAACTTTTAAAAAAACCCAATAGATACGATAAAATTACCAAACTATAGATAAAATCAACAGGTGTTAAAAACAAATGTACATAATAATTTACATGTCTGGTTAGACAATATGTTTGCAGGTTCAGGAATTTTGTTTCCATGAGTTGTTCACAGAGATTAACACCCAAAGAATGTCTCCCTTCCAGCTAAGACTGTATGGAAGCTCCCTTCCGCCCTGTCTAACAAAGTTTACTACCTAAAGTGCTGAAGAGTCAACCCCTCCACACGGCAAGGCTGAATAACTTCCCCTCTGCAGTTATCTTACGACAGTTCCTAGGCATTCCGCTGGAGGAGCGCCGGTCTCTGGAAAATATATGTTACAACGTACGCTACATAACTGCCCAAGAGAGAAATCTGTAGGGAAGTGGTTGGGGGACAAATGGGTTTGGGTGAGAGAGGACATCTTGGTGTTTTTGCTGGCCCATGCTGGTTCTCTTACAGCACTGATTCTGTTAAGGGATTTATGCCTCCCCCACCCCACCCAAAAAAAGGATGATCAATAATTCAAATGTATGAAGCAGGGAAAATACACTTTTTTGACCTCCCTGGAATCCAGGCTTAAATCCTGCACTCTGGTTGGGACAGAATCATTTTCAAACTGGACTTGGAACCACCCAGTTCCAGTGGGTTCAAGCTCTATTCTGGAAAGGGCATGTGGACCAACCCTTCAGGCAGCGAGGGGCTGTCTCTAGACTGCACTATGCTTCACTTGTACAGTCCTTGAGGCCGTTCCAAACTCGTTTGTAGGATCAACTCCAATTCCCCCCTGGGTTTCATTGCTCTGCAATGAACATCTTAGTTGGTGGCCATCAAGTGTCGCAGTTTAAACTTGTGCTGTGGGAAGAAGGACTTCCTTTCTTCCCTGTGGAATCTTGCAACATTCAGCTTCATCAGATTATTGCTCGTTCTAGAATTAGGAGTGAAGGGGGGAAAAAACCCTTCTCTCTATCCACCTTGTCCTCACTGTGTATATACACATAAGCAACAGTAAATTAAATACCTAATAATCTGATGCTCTTTCATGATAACTCAACTTCCTGAGGTGGCTGCCTCACTCTGTCTAATGGCAGGGTGTCCATGAACAGACACCTGTCCAGAACGTCTAACCAACAATCTTCTCACGGCAGCCTTCATCTCCTTGTTCTTCAAGGCATAGATAGTAGGGTTCAGAAAAGGGGTGATAGAGATGTAGAAGACAGAGAGCACTTTATCAATCATGGACCGGGTATATGGACGAAGGTACATAAACAAGATGGGTCCAAAGTACATGGTGACCACGATGAGGTGAGAGGTACATGTGTAGGCAGCCTTGTTGGGGCCTTCAGAGGGGCCCCGGGAGCGGATTGTGTAGAGAATGAGTGCATAGGAGAGAAGCACAGCAAGGAAACACACCAGTGACATAATGCCACTATTGGTCACCATCATGACGTCCAGGGGAGAGGTGTCAATGCAAGCCAACTGGATGACAAATGGAAGGTCACAGAAGTAGTTGTCCACCCGATTGGGCCCACAGAAGGGCGCGTTAATGGTGAAACCCATTTGCACACTGGTGTGGAGGAGCCCACCGGCCCAGGAGGCTAGCACAAGCCCTATGCAATGGCGACGGCTCATGAGTGAGGCATAACGGAGAGGATGGCAGATGGCCACGCACCGGTCATAGGCCATAGCTGTCAGCAAGAGCATCTCACCACCTGCAAAGAGATGGAGGAATAAAATTTGGGCCATGCAGCCCTGGAAAGAGATGGCTTGGTGTTGGGCAACGAAATCAAAGAGATACCTTGGGGTGGCAAAAGAGGACAAGCATAGATCCAGTAAAGCCAGATGACCTAGCAGAAAGAGCATGGGGGAATCAGAAAGGTGGTGATCGCTGATAATTGCTGAGAGGATGAGAATGTTGCTGAAGAGAGTAGCCGTGTAAAGGAGGAGGAAGAAGACAAATAAGAGGACTTTGACTTCCCAGGTTTCAGAGAGACCCAGCAGGATAAACTCGGTCACCATTGTCTGGTTGCCCCACGCCATCCACTTATTCTGTATTACTGAGAAAATTGGGGAGGGAGAAGAGACAGCAATGAGATACTTCCATTTCTTCATAGCCTTAGGTTCAGTCAAGGGGTGAGGAATGTGTGGCCTCCAGATGTTGTTGGACTCCAGACAGCCCCAAACTGCATGGCCAATGGGCCATGGATGATGGGAGTTGGGAGTCCACCAATACCTTTAGGGCCAAAGGATCCCTGTCCTTTATTTAGACATATTTTTTCTGTCTTTTATGAAGATAGGAAGCTGCCTTATATTGAGTCAGACAGGCTTTGGTCCATTTAGCTCAGTATTGTCTACCTGACTGACAGTGACTCTTCAGGGTTTCAGGCGCAGGGTGGAAAACTAAGAGAGGGAGAATGGAACGGAGTATCCAGGCAGACATGGCTTGCTGGAGCAACAAACTGGGGGCAAAATTTTGGTCTTTTCTGTTCTATTCTGTTCTTGTCCACAGAAATCTCTAGAAGTATCTGATCATCACTCCAAATAGGTAACTTCACTTTCCCTTCAGGGAAATGTGGTTCAAACCATTGTGGGATGGGTGAGGAAGAAGGCTACCAGGGCTTCAAAATGGCCTCTGGGGTCTTCAGCCCACCAGCCCCACATTGCCAGGGAGACAAGTGGGAGGGGGGGAAATACTAGAATAGGGGAAAGGAAAGAAGAACAAGAACTAGGCGAAAAGAGAGGAGGACACAAAAGGAACAACTCAGATGGGTATAGAATTTTAAGCTAAAGTCTTTAAACAACAGAAGAGAAGTGGATGCTATTCAGTAGTGATGGAGACTGACAAAGCTGTGCGTTCAGAGTAGGGATGTCTTAGAATTCTTCCCGATTTGGATTTGGAACCACATTTTTCATTAATTCACTTATTTGCTATCTTTGCAGATCAGATTTTTATGTAGTGATTTTCCATGGCTATGTTTGGAAACATATTTTTTAAAAAAACCTTTGTCTAAAATATTGATATTAATATTTTTATCAATATTTCCTTCAATTTATCAATATTTCCTTCAATTTATCAACACCTCCTTTCAAAATATCAGTATTAATATCACTTTTTCCCAAGGGGGGGAAACAGTTCAGTAAATCCAGTGGCAAAGAATGAACTGAAATTGATAACCGCTTAAGCTGATGGAATATTTTGAAACTGGCACTGGCCTACAGATTCCACCCATAATCAGTCTCCCAATCCTGGGATGCCATCTCTGTCACACACCCTGGGGGGTGGGCCCCCTTCTAAATATGAGGCCACACAAGGCAGCTTCTGCTTCTTCCTCTACAACCTTCTCAGCATGGCACCTTCTCCTTAGAACCTCCTCTGAGTGAACCCCTCGGTCCTCTATGGCAGCTCTGAAGTGCCCAAAACAGCTGTGCTCCAGGCATCTGACAGGGTTGCACTGTATTTTAAACCACAACCCTTTTCTTAGGAACTTATTCACATAAGAAGAGCCCTGCTGGGCAGGCCAATGGCTCATTTGGTCCAGCATCCTGTCCTCACAGTGTAAGCAGACAATAGAGTTATGATGCTTATGCTCTGCCTGCATTGCCAGAGGCAGGATGTTTCTGAATACCAGTAGCTGGAACCTGTTGAGAAGAGAGTGCTGTTGCACTCAGGTTGTGCTTGAGGGCTTCCCATAATGGGCATCTGATGGGCCACTGTGAGAATGGGATGCTGGCATAGATGGACCATTGGCTTGATCCCTTGTTTCTCCTTATGTTCTCTACCTGTAATTCCCAGCAACTTCTAATTCCCAGCAATTTGAAAAACAATGATGCACCCTCATCTGGTTTTTACCCACCTGTAAATCCAAAAAATAATTTCTTGAGCTTTTCTCGAGCCACTTCTCTGGAAGTTGAGTTTAGGTTTGGGACGGAGGTGCTCAGTCCAGTTCCATATTCTGCCTGAGAGTGGTGTGTGGAAGAGACATCTGTGGAGATGTTATATCTGCTTAAAAGGCAGGATGAACAAAAAATCATGAGAATGGAGTGTGCGTGCGTGCATGTATTAATTGCTCATTCCTTTCTCAAAAGGAACTGCAGTAGCTGGTGCCTTGTCTGCTCTTAGGGAGTTAGTGGGTGGGAGAGAGACTTTGTAACTAAGGCAAGTGTTACAGAGATGTCCTCAAGGGTGCCCTGTGTGCTGGTTTGACTTCTGGCTTTGTTTCCTGTGTAGACAACAGGGGATAAAAAAATGGGTGGGGGCAGAACAGGGGTATGACTTCCTCCACCTGAATATGTGGTGCCACCTCCTCCCCATGGAATAATCTCCTGCTGCCCCAATCTGAAAAGAAAGCAAGATGAAAGGAAGGAAAAGCGTACAATTAGGGTTCTGTATAATAGTAGCCCTACGTGAAGTAAACCCATCAAAATTAATGGACCTTTGTTAGACATGTTTATAAATTTCAATGGGTCTACTCTGAGTAGGAGTAGCATTGAATACCACCTGTGGCTGTATCATTACCGAGGTGCCTGGTTGGTCTGGCACCCTGAACATGCCCCTTAACTCCTTGGCTGTTTTGGCTTTGCTCTACTGTTGGCTCTGGAAAGCCAACAAGGCCTTGTGCCTCTATTTGGCCATCAGTTAGCCCAGGTGATAACTGAGAGCCAGCATGCCATCCTCAACAAACACCATCCCAAGTAAAATGATTATTGCTTGCATCTCTTAAGGGTTAGGATCCTCATCGGGCACATGAAACTCTCTTGGCATCCTACAGTTCTGCATGAGGTCACATCTTCTGCAGCCTGCTGGGGGCAGATAGGAGTTGTAGTCCAAAACTGCCAGAGGGCACCAGTTGTGAAAGGCTGCACAGTACTCAAGGCCAAGCACAGTCTGAACTTCGGATGCCTAGTTAGTTTTGTTCAAGGGCCTCTCATACACTCCTTAAGGCTGCCCCCAATCTTTGGTGGCAAGCGTCAAGTATCCAATTTCTAGTGGTTGAGCATACCCACCTATTCTGCTGGGAACTTCTCCTTCTTCCTGGAAACATCTTGGCCCAGTTCTCTCTTTCTGTTAAGTAAAACCTCCATTCAGAAATCAAAGTCTTCTAAGTATTTAATCCCAAAAGGAACACAGAGTTTTGTCTGTTTAGTTTGCCCCAGTAGCTCCATGGGACACTTCAGGATAGGTTGCTCCAATCTCAGCTAGTTCTCTAGCTGAAGGATGGGGAGGGGAGGAGGAGGAGGAGGCAGGGCAGGAAGTACAGAGGGGAGGAGGGAGTGGGGAGCAGGAAGGAGGGGAAGGGAGGAGGACAGGTTTGATCATTTGTATGTTTATGGAGTTCAGTGAGATTTGCTCCCCTGCAATCATGCTTAGGATAGGTGAAACTGACCGGAGGGGACGGAGGGATGGCTAGAGTGGGCAGGGGAGCAGGAAGAAGGAAGAGGAGAGGAGAGGGGAGGAGGAAGGGAGAGGAGAAGGGAAGGAGGGGAAAGGCAGGTCTGATCATTTACATGCTTCTTGAGTTCAATGGGATTTACTCCTGTGTAAGCATGCTTAAGATAGGTAAAACTGACCATGGAGGGAGGAGCAGGAGGAGGGGGAAGGAAAAAGGGAGGGAAGAGGGGAACGGAAGGAGGGGGAGGGGGAAGGAGGGGATTAGAGGGGGAGGGTCAAAGGAAGAGGCAGGGAAGGGCAGGTTTGATCATTGCATGCTTATTCAGTACAATGGTATTTACTTCTGTGCAATCATGCTTAAGATAGGTAAAAACGACCATGGGATGGGGGAGGGGGAGGGAAGGGGCAAGAGAGGGGGGATAGGAGGGAGGAGAAGGGATGGTGGGATTGATCACTTGCATACTTTTTGAGTTCCATCGGATTTATTTCTGTGCAATCATGTTTGAAAATGGAAATGGACTGCCTTCAAGTCGATCCTGAGTCGACTTATGGAAACTCTCTGAATAGGGTTTTCACTGTAAACAGTATTCAGAGGGGTTTTTGACACTGCCTTCCTCTGAGGCTGAGAGGCAGTGACTGCCTCAAGGTCACCCCGTGGGCTTCATGGCTGTGTGGGGATTTGATCCCTGGTCTACCAGGTCATAGTAAAACACTGACCTGGGAGAGAGTCAGGAAGGGTAGGAGGAGGGGGAGGGGAGGAGATTGGGTGGGTGGGCACTGGGCAGAGGGGAAGCGCCTTTCCTTCCCAAAAAGAAAACATTGTGAACAGTATCATTTGTTTTCAGCGTTTCCTCCACCTTTTTATTCTGCAGCAGGCACCAGGCATTTATTTCACTTTGGACAGTCATGGCTTCTCTCAAAGAATCCTGGGAAGTGTAGTTAGTGAAGGATGCTGGGAGTTGCTAGGAGATGCCCTGTTCCCCTCACAGATCTTCAATCAGAGCGGCTGACTGTTAAACCAGTCTGGCCACTGGAGTTCTGTCAGCACCAGCGGAATAGGAATCTCCTATCCTCACCTGTCACAAACTAGTCTTCCCAGGATTCTCTGAGGGAAACCATGACTGTCTCATGTGCAATCAAAGTGGTGTGGGTGTGGCCCCCTGATTAGGCAAGCCAAGCAGCTCGCAGAGCTTGGAAAAGTTACTTTTTTGAACTACAACTCCCATCGGCCCAATCCAGTGGCCATGCTGGCTGGGGCTGATGGGAGTTGTAGTTCAAAAAAGTAACTTTTCCAAGCTCTGAGCAGCTGTGAGTCCGGCTTTTAGAACACTGATAGTTGGTTCTTACTGAGCATGCCCAACTTTATCATTCAGTTCAATGCAAAATTTCTTAAATGAATTAAAAATCAGCCACACATTTTTTTACAACTTTTAAACTGCAGAAGATGAAGGTCAGAGTATGGGGCAATGTCAATAACAGGATTACAGGTACTCTGTGAACATGGCTGATTCTTAATGAATTTCAACAGATTACGAGAACTCTGAAAAAAGTCCAAAAGGGGTCTTGGTTATGTATCTCTCTCTTTAGACTTTGAACTCTCGAATCTTTCTGACTGTTTTGTTAATCACCATGAAAATCGAGAGGGTTGTTAAGTAAGTGTTTCTGAGTTCAGAACTATACGTTTTGTAAGGTTTTGTTTTGAAATGAGCTTATGGAAGCATCAGAATGGCATGGGGGGATTTTCAATTTAACATTGCGGAATGTGAAAAATCCATGTTGGCTATGGTACACAGCTGTATAACAGACAGACAGACAGACAGACAGATAGATAGATGAGCCCTGCTGGATCTGACCGAAGGTCCATCTAGCCCAGCATCCTGTTCTCACAGTGGACAAGAAGATGGGAAACCTATGAGAAGCAATGAAGTGCTCCAGGGACAAACCCACAGAAGGTGAGCGTGGGAAGCCCTTTATCAAGTGACAACTTATCACAACAAAACAACAATGTGGTTAAGCTGGTCATCTGTAGCGTCCTTTTGAATGATGATGAGAATCAGGGTCATGGAATAGGATTGTTTGGCAAGTAGTTCAGGGCTGGCTTTTGAGTACCACAGAATGCTTCTGGAGGGTAGATGTTCAACAAAGAAACAGAATCTAGAGAGAAAAGGAAGTTGCTGCTGATGGATGGCATAGTGGTACATTTCCTAATAACTGCATCCTGCCAAGCAGTGGGATGTTTTTTGGTAAAAAATGAGTTTGCCTATGCTCATACCTTGATAAAAGTATTGTGGGTGCCATCACAATATGGTTGCTGTGGGCAGCAAAAAAAGAGAGGGGCCAGTAGTTACTCTGTACCGGTGAGTATTGTCACACTAAAAGCCCTCTTCCAAGAAAGGATAGGGCACCCTTGAGATGTTTGAAGGCCTTTCACGCTCACTGTGGATAACACCATACTGGTTGTGAGGGCCATAGTGAAGTGGTAGGACTTCTGTTTTACATGCTGGAGGTCCCAAGGTTCAATCCCCACCCTCTCCAGTTACATGAGACAGGTATCAGGTGATGTGGAAGACCTACGCTCAGAGTAGATGTCTGCTAGGTTAGAGAGGTGAATAATCTGACCTGGAATAATGCAGATTCCTGTGTCTCTGGCATTGCACAACATATTCAGATCCTGGAGAACAGGAACATGTGAAATTGGGAGCATTGGGAAGGGGATAATGAAAAGCTTTTAAAAATCCAGGTTTATATCAGGCATACTTGAATCATGATGAATCATGATGTTTTCTTTTAATATCCTACACCTTTCTATGGCTATGTGGGATTGCTATTGCTATTGTTTTCTTGTCATTTATTGTTATGTTTTTGTTTTAACATTGTGTAAATCTCTTGGGGACCTTTGTGGATCAACAGACTAATAAATCTAAGTAATAATAATAACAACAACAACAACAACAAAGTATCTGGACAGCAATAACGTGGTAGCCTTGAACTACCAATGCAGAATAAATCCACCACGAATGCATTATTATTGCCTCAACAATATGTTGTAGAATACACCTTCAATAAAATACCAGCCTGAAGGGGTCCTAGCATTCCTGACAGCGACTATTTTAAATCAGTCACTGAGCTGACAGCCGTTATAGGACTTTCATGTGATTTTTTGTTTCATGTTTGTTATTGCAGAGAAAAAAGAAAGCTTTGGACTTGTGAGGCAGCATATTTTTGATTTATTTATTTTGTTTACTTAGCAAGATTTTTATACTGCTTATTCAACAAAAAGTATTAACTTGGTTTACATTAAATGCTATAAAATATTCATTAAAAGAGCAATAAAACCAGACTTTATTACTCATTTATTATTGCATTTATATCCTGCCTCTCCTCCAAGGAGTTCAAGGTGGCGTATTTGTTTCTGTCCCTTCTCCATATAATCCTCACAACAGCCCTGTGAGGTAGGTTAGCCTGAGAGGCAGCGTCTGGCTCAAAGTCACTCAGTGAGATACATAATGAGCAAGGATTTGAACCCTGATCTCCCAGGTCAAACTCCAACCCTCAAACTTCAAATAAAAAAGGAGACATGATAAAATTATCAAAATATAGTTAAAATCAAGAGGTGTTAAAAACAAATGTACATAATCAAATTACATGTCTGGCTAGACCTTCCTATACAAAAATATTTTTTTGGTAGGTTTTGGAATTTTTGCTTCAATGAGTTGTTGACAGAGATTAATACCCAAAGAATGTCTCCCTTCTACGTAAGACTGCATGTCAGGAGCTTCCTTCTGCCCTATAGAACCAAGTTTCCTACCGAAAATCCTGAAGAGTCATTCCCCTTGGAAAGGTTGACTGTCTTCCCCTTCACAGTGACCTTATGACAGTTCAGAGGGATTACCTTGGAGGAGCACCGGGGTCTAGAAAATCTATGTTGCAGTGCAGGCTCTATAGTTGCCCGAGACAGAAACTTCTAGGGAAATGGTTGGCGGAGAAATGGGTTTGGGTGAGAGATGACATCTTGGTGTTTTTGCCAGCAAACCAGGCCCGTGCTGGTTCTCTTACAGCAATGATTCTCTTAAGGGTTTATCCCTCCCCCACCCCGCCCAAAAAGATGATCAGTAATTCAAATGTATGAAGCAGGGATTTTACACGTTTGTGACTCCCTGGAATCCAGGCTCAGATCCTGGACTCTGGATGGGACAGAATGATTTCCACATTGGACTTGACACCACACAGTTCCAGTGGGTTCAAGCTCTATTCTGGAAAGAGGATGTGAACCAACCCTTCAGGCAGCGAGGGGCTGTCTCTAGACCACACTGTGCTTCATTTGTACATCCCTTGGGGCCATTCGAAACTGGTTTGTTTCTGACTGTGCTTCACCCTTGCTCAATTTTTTAAACTATTGTCTCGGGAAATTAACTTAGGAACACAGGAAGTTGCCTTATGCCGAGATGGACCATTGGGCCATACAGCTCCATGTTGGATTTCAGGCAGGAGATGCCAGGCAGGAATTAATCATAGAATTCTAAAATGATAGAATAGTAGAGTTGGAAGGGGCCTGTAAGGCCACCTAATCCAAAACCCTGCTCAATGCAGGAATCAAAGTTAAAGCATACCCAACAGGTGGCTGTCTTGAATGCCTTCACACAATGCCTCCTTAAACAAAAGAAGAGCCCTGCTGGCTCAGGCCAGTGGCCCATCTAGTCCAGCATCCTGTTCTCAGAGTGGCCAACCAGATGTCTATGGGGAATCTGCAAGCAGGACATGAACTTAACAGTACTCTGTCACTCTTGTTCCCCAGGAACTGGTATTCAGAGAAATACCGCCTCTGATACTGAAGGCAATATAGCTGCCATGAGTCATAGGCATGGATAGTCTTATCCTCCATGATTTTGCGTAATATGTTTAAAACCTCTGAGTTGGTGGCCATGTTGTGCTGTGGGAAGAAGGACTTCTTTTCTTCCATGTGGAATCTTGCAACATTCAGCTTCATCAGATTAGTCCAGGTTCTAGAATTAGAAGTGAACGGAAAAAAACCACCCTTCTCTCTATCACATTCTCCACACTGTGTATATACACAAAAGCAACAGTAAATTAAATATCAAACCATCTGATGCTCTTTCATGATGCCTCAAGCCAACTGCCTGAGGTGTCCGCATCACTCTGCCTAATGGCAGGGCGGCCATGAGCGGACACCTGTCCAGAACCTCTTGCTAACAGTCTTCTCACGGCAGCCTTCATCTCCTTGTTCTTCAAGGCATAGATAGTAGGGTTCAAAAAGGGGGTGATAGAGTTGTAGAAGACGGAGAGCATTTTATCAAACATGAACCGGGTATATGGATGAAGGTACATAAAAAAAATGGGTCCAAAGTACAAGGTGACCACAATGAGGTGAGAGGTACACGTGAAGGCAGCCTTGGAGGGGCCTTCAGAGGGGCCCTGGGAGCGGATTGTGTAGAGAATGATTGCATAGGAGAGAAGCAAGGCAAGGAAACACACCAGTGACATAATGCCACTATTGGTCACCATCATGACCTCCAGGGGAGAGGTGTCAATGCAAGCCAACTGGATGACAAAGGGAAGGTCACAGAAAAAGTTGTCCACCCGATTGGGCCCACAGAAGGGCGCGTTAATGGTGAAACCCATTTGCACACTGGTGTGGAGGAGCCCACCAGCCCATGAGGCTAGCACAAGCCCTATGCAATGGCGCCGGCTCATGAGTGAGGCATAGCGGAGAGGATGGCAGATGGCCACATACCGGTCATAGGCCATAGCTGTCAGCAACAGCATCTCGCTGCCTCCAAAGAGATGGAGGAAGAAAATTTGGGCCATGCAGCCCTGGAAAGAGATGGTTTGGCGTTGGACAAGAAAATCAAAGAGGTACCTTGGGGTAGCAAAGGAGGCCAAGCACATATCCAGTAAAGCCAGATGACCTAGCAGAAAGAGCATGGGGGAATCGGAAAGGTGGTGATCGCTGATAATTGCTGAGAGGATGAGAATGTTGCTGAAGAGAATAGCCATGTAAAGGAGGAGTAAGAAGACAAATAAGAGGACTTTGACTTCCCAGGTTTCAGAGAGACCCAGCAGGACAAACTCGGTCACCACTGTCTGGTTGCCCCACGCCATCCACTTTTTTGTGTATCACTGAGAAAATTGGGGAGAGAGAAAGGAGACGGCAATGAGATACTTCCATTCCTTCACAGCCTTAGGTTAAGTCAGGAAAAAGTGTACCTGTGTGTCAGCTGCCATTATTATACAGCCACAAGAGTGGCTGTACACTATAGTCAGCATGGATTTCTCACATTCCGCAATGTTAAATTGAAAATACCCCCATGCCATTCTGAGGCTTCTCATAAACTCATTTCAAAATAAAACCTTACCAAACTTACAGTCCTGAACTCAGAAATGCTTGCTTAACAACCCCTCAATTTTCATGGCAATACACAAAACAGTCAGAGAGAATTGAGAGTTCAAAGTCTAAAAAGAGAGAAAAACCCAGAGCCCTTTTGGACTTTTTTCTGTGAGAATTCTCATAATCTGTTGAAATTCATTAAAAATCAGCCATGTTCACAGAGTACCTGTAATCCTAATACTGACCTTGCCCCATACTCTGACCTTCATCTACTGCAGTTTAAAAGTTAAAAAAATGCCTGGCTGATTTTTAATTAAGAAATTTTGGCTGGAAGCCTATTATAATGCGGGGCATGCTCAGTAAGGACCAACTGTCAGTGTTCTAAAAACCTCACAGCTGCTGGGCTTCGCTAATAAGAGGGCCACACCCACACCAGACTTGATTTCACTTGAGTCAGTCATGGCTTCCCTCACAGAATCCTGGGAAGTGTAGTTTGTGAAGGGTGCTGAGACGAGACTCCTATTCCCCTGAGAGAATGGTTTAACAGTCAGCCACTCTGATTGAAGGTCTGTGAGAGCAACAGGGCGTCTCCTAGCAACTCTCAGGACCCTTCACTAACTACACTTCCCAGGTTTCTTTGAGAGAAGCGATATTGGCTTTGAGCCATGGCTTTGAGAGAAGCCATGATAAATTGTTTTAAATTGTTTTTAAAAGATTTTTTTTAATTTGTATATTTGTTTTTAATGTTTTTAGTTATTGTAAACCACCCAGAGAGCTTCGGCTATGGGGCGATATATAAATAAATAAATAAATAACGATTGTCCAAAGTGTAATAGGGGCCTGGTGTGGATGTGGTCAGGGACAGCTTTGTTTTAAATTTGGGTGGGAGATAGGCTTGCCAGGTTCAGGGACTGAGACTGATCCTATATCTTTAGGAGAAGAGAAAGTCAGCCAAGTGCAGGTGTTCTTGCAACGCTGTAATGGGAAAAACCACAAGGTGGAATTCTCCTTTCCCCTTGCACAACTTTTAAAGATACAGAACACAATTTGGGTTGGTCTTTCACAGTCCAATCCACTTGCTGTGTAGCTTGGAAGATTTTGGTAAAAATTCATTAGGTCAGCTGCCATTATTAATCTTGGCTTTATCCCAGTGGTACCTACATTATCCACAGGAAAAGAGACAGCTGCCTGATACTGAGTAAGACTATTGTTCCATCTGCACAAGGGATGGGGAATCTTGGCCCTCCACGTGCTGCTGGACTCCAACTCAGCCCCATACAGCAAGGCCAATGGTCCAAGGATGATGGGAGGGCCACAGGATCCCTCTCCTTTATTTAGACAGATTTTTCTGTCTGTTATGGCGACAAAATGCTGCCTTATATAGAGTCAACCAGTCGTTGGTCCATTTAGCTCAGTATTGTCTACACTGACTGGCAGTGGCTCTTCACAGTTTTATGAAAGGAGACAACACCCGACCTTACCTGGAGTTTCCGGGGATTGAGCCTGGGGCCTTTTGCAGGCAAAGGAAAGGCTCGACTGTTGAGCCATGGCCCTTCCCCATCCTACCATCTCCTTTAAAAATATTGTGGATACCACAAAGAAAGTAGTAAGAAACCTAAGAGCACAAACAAAAGAAAACACCTACCTCAATGCAGCCCAATAAGGACTAGAAAAGCCTAATGGTCAGAGCGGGGAAGGAAAATAGGAGAGGGAGAATGGAATGGAATATCCAGGAAAAAGACATGTTTCCCCCTGATCAGGGGGCAACATTTTTGTCTTTTATGTTCTATTCTGTTTTTGTTCACAGAAATGGCTAGATGTACCTGAGCAAAACTCAAAATAGGTAACTATGACAACTCCACTTTCCCATCAGGGAAATGTGGTTCAAACCATTGTGGGATGGGTGAGGAGGAAAGAGACCAGGGCTCCAAAATGGCCTCTGGGGTCTCCAGCCCACCAGCCCCACTTTGCAAGGGAGAAAATTGGGAGGGGTGAAATTCTAGAATAGGGGAACGGAAAGAAGAACAAGAACAAGGACTTGTTGACGGTAGAAGTGAAACGATGGGGGGAAAGAAAAGGATCGACTCAGATTGGTATACAATCTTAAAGCAAAGTCTTTAAACAACAGAACAGACATGGATGCTGTTGGGTAGGGATGAAGACTGACGAAGGTGTACGCTCTGAGTAGGGGTGTGCTAGAATTCTGTCCAATTTAGATTTGGAACGGCATTTCCCATTAATTTCCTTATTTGCTATCCTTGCAGATTGGATATTTATGTAGTGATTTTCCATGGCTATATTTGGAAACACAGCTTTTAAAAGAAACCCTGTTTCTAAGATACTGATATTAATATTTTTATCAATATTTCTTCAATTTATGAATATTTCCTTCACTCTATTGACACCTCCTTTTCAAAGATGAATATGAATATCATTTTTCCCCAGGGGGAAAAACAGGTCAAACAGCAGCAAAGAATGAACTCAGATCGATAACAGGTTGTTAAGCTCATGGAATTCTTTGAAACTGGTGCTGGCCAACAGATCTCATCCCTAATCAGAGTCTCCCAGTCCTGGGATGCCATGTCTGTCACACCCTGGGGGTGGGCTCCCTTCTAAATAAAATCTGCTGTATGAGACCTTCTCCTTAGAACCTCCTCTGAGTGAACCCCTCGGTCCTCTATGGCAGCTCTGAAGTACCCCAAACAGTTGAGCTCCAGGCATCCCACAAGGTTGCACTGGATTTTAAACCACCACCTTTTTATTAGGAACATATTCACATAAGAAGAGCCCTGCTGGGTCAGGCCAAAGGTCCATCTGGTCCAGCATCCTGCCCTTAATGTGCAAGCAGACAACAGAGCTATGATGGTTATGCTCTGCCTCCATGGCCAGAGGCAGCATCTTTCTGAGTATCAGTAGTTGGAACCTGCAGGAGGGGAGAGTGCTGTTGCGCTCAGGTCCTGCTTGAGGGCTTCCCATAATGGGCATCTGATGAGCCACCGTGAGGACAGGATGCTGGATTAGATGGGCCTTTGGCCTAATCTAGCAGGGCTCTTCTTTTGTCCTCATGTTCCCTTAATTCCCAGCAACTGGCATTCAGAGACCACTTGGCATCCAGAGACCATAATGATACACCCTCATCTGGTTTTTACGCACCTGTAAATCCAAAAAAGAATTTCTTGAGGTTTTCTTGAGCCACTTCTCCAGAAATTGAGTTTAGGATTGGGAGGGAGCTGCTCATTCCAGTTCCATCTTCTGCCTGTGAGTGGTGTGTGCAAGAGACATCTGTGGAGATGATATATCTGCTTAAAATGCAGGATGAACAGCAAATCAAGAGAGAATGGAGTGTGTGTGTATGTGTGTATTAATTGTTCATACTTTTTCAAAAGGAACTGCATTAGCTGGTGCCTTGTCTGCTCTTAGGGAGTTAGTGGGAGGGGGAATAATTCGTAACTAGACAAGTGTTACAGACCTGTCCTCAAGGGTGCCCTTGGAGTTAACCTTGTCTCTTTTGTCTTTGCTCTACTGTTGGCTGTGGGAAGCTAACAAGGGCCTGTGCCTCTATTTGGCCATCAGTTCGCCCAGGTGAGAACTGAGAACAAACATGTCATCCCAAAAAAGAACCATCCCAAGTAAAATGATTATTGCTTGTATCTCTTAATGGTTAGGATCCTCATCGGGCACATGAAACTCTCTTGGCCTCCTACAGTTCTGCATGAGCTCACATCTTCTGCAGCCTGGTGGGGGCAGATAAGAGTTGTAGTCCAAAACTGCCAGAGGGCACCAGTTTTGGAAGTGTCCTCAGTACTCAAGGCCAAGCACACTCTGAACTTCGGATGTCTATCTAGTTTTGTTCAGAGCTTGGAAAAGTTACTTTTTTAAACTACAACTTCCATCAGCCCAATCCAGTGGCCATGCTGGCTGGGGCTGATGGAAGTTGTAGTTCAAAAAAGTAACTTTTCCAAGCTCTGGTTTTGTTCAAGGCCCTCTCATTCTCTTCCTAAATCTGCCCCCACTCTTTGGTGGCAAAACTCCAGTTTCTATTGGTTGAACATTGAGGAATGTGAAAAATCCATGTTGGCTATAGTATACAGCTGTATGACAGACAGACAGACAGACAGACAGACAGACAGACAGACAGACAGACAGAAGAGCCCTGCTGGATCTGACCAAAGGTCCATCTAGCCCAGCATCCTCTTCTCACAGTGGCCAAGAAGATGGGAAACCTATGAGAAGCAATGAAGTGCTCCTGGGACAAACCCACAGAAGGTGAGCATGGGCAGCCCTTTATCAAGTGACAACTTATCACAACAAAACAACAATGTGGATAAGCTGGTCATCTGTAGTGTCCTTTTGAATGATGATGAGAATCAGGGTCATGGAATAGGATTGTTTGGCAAGTAGTTCAGGGCTGGCTTTTGAGTACCACAGAATGCTAGTAGTAATACTAGACCACCTCAAATCAAACAGCTACGCCACGCCCCTTTTGAGTTTGACGGGTGATGTCAGCAGAAGTCCCACCGGAAGGCCCACCCTGGAAGGCCCACCCACCATTTCCGTTTCCCCTGATGACCTCACCGGATATCCTGTCCCCCAGAAGCCCCAGCCCTCATGCCCCACCCCAGAAACGGTAGCCCTGTGACCCCCCAGGAGCACGTGGTCCTCGCTGGACCAATGGGTGTATTTTTACTCAAAACAGGATCCTGGATTGGTTCCTATAGGGGCATGTGACCCCTCTATGAGCACGTGGTCTCCAGGGGACCAATCTGAAGAGGTTTAAAACCGCAAAGGTGAAAGCAGGGTGTCAGAAATGCACCCCAAAGGGGTGCATTTCCGCCCCCCTCTCTGGACCGCCCCTATAGGGGCATGTGACCCCTCTATGAGCACGTGGATGCCTGGGGACCAATCTGAAGAGGTTTAAAACTCCTAGGTGAAATTAGGGTGCCAGAAGGGTCCATTTCCACCCCTCCTCTCCAGAATAGCCCAATAGGGATAAGTAACCCCTCTACAGCTACGTCACCCATTAGGGGGAGGTTTTGAATCCCTAACCAATCAGGAGAGGGGATGGAGAGACCTGGTACAGAAGTGCATTTTGCATGCCCAGACACGCTCTGAGGATCGAACATGGAACCTGAGTGCGAATCAGCATTTGGGCTAGTAGGTTTTTCCTATCCTCTAGCTCCTTTGAAAATGCGCTCAAAAAGGCTAGGAGATTATCGTTTCCACCAGCGAGTATAAAAATTAGCAGTGGAAAGGAAGAATCTGAGCTTTTTAGAAAAAAAGGTTCTGTTTCAAGAACAAACTTACCTGTGGCGGTGTTCACTGCCGGACAGTATCCAGACCCTGAAACCTCATTCCAGGCAAATTCTAGTGAATCCATGTCCGACACAGAGTGTGATTGTGGGTGTGATCTGAAGGCTCATTTCCTGAAGGAAGAAGAACTTATGAAATCTGCTGAGGTTGTGGATGGAAGTGTACTTTTTAAACCCATGGTGGAAATGGAGGTTGAAGAAAATGAGCGGCTGGAAGATTTAAAGAAGGCACAGAGCAAGGGTGTCCACAGGTAGGTGCTTCTGAGCTGTATTTTTATTAGTGTGTTGTTTTTCCCAGTTTGGTGCAACCCCAATGCTAAAGTGCCTCTCTTTTTTTTTCTATAGGAAGATGTGATGCATGATGGTGATTTGGAAAATCTACACATTGAGAGTTCGCAGGCTGTTAATATTTCCTGCATTTCATGTGTCTGTCCCAAACCTGAACCCTGAAAGCTTGAAGCAGGAGTTTTTGTACCAATAAAAATAGTTTACTTTAGCCCACGGTGTCCATACCTGTATCAACCAGCAATATGGGGGAGCATGATGAAATTCTAAAAACCACATATTACACACCTGAGGAGGTTGGGAGCTTTGGGGGAGTGAACCATCTATTTCAGGAGGCAAAAAAGCACAGTAAAACACTAAGAAGGAAACATGTTATGACATGGCTTTCAGACCAAGATGCTTACACGTTGCATAAGCCAGCCAGAATCCATTTTAAAAGAAACAAGACTATTGTGTCTGATATCGATGCCCAATGGCAGGCTGACTTAGTAGATATGCAACAATTTTCTAAGCACAACAAGAACTATAGGTACATTTTAACAGTCATAGATATTCTGTCTAAGTATGCATGGGCATTGCCTTTAAAAGACAAGATAGGCAAAGAGGTCTCTAAAGCTTTTAACGTTATATTCAGTCACAGTGGAAGAAAGCCCCAAAAGCTCCAAACGGACCGAGGCAAAGAGTTTCTAAACAGAGCCGTAAACGGCTTGTTAAAACAGCATGGAGTTCACCACTTCGTCAGCAATAATGAAGTAAAAGCTGCTATTGTTGAAAGATTTAACCGTACTCTGAAATCAAAAATGTGGAGGTATTTTACAGCTAACAACACCTATAGTTATATCAATATCCTGCCACAACTCTTAAAAAGTTATAATCATAGTTTTCATAGAACTATCAGAGCAAGGCCTATTGATATTAACCATTCTAATGCCGTGTCGGTATGGAAAACCATTTATGGAGACTGTATTTACAGAAAAGAGGTATCAACGCTGTTCAGGAAAGGAGACCACGTGAGGATTTCTAAAAGCAAGGGGGTATTTGTCAAGGGGTATGAACAAAATTTCACCACAGAGCTGTTTATAGTGGATCAGGTCATCAGAAGAGGAAGGAAACCTGTCTTCCTGTTAAAAGATTATGCTGGGGAGCCTGTAATTGGTTCTTTCTATTCTGAAGAGTTGCAGAAGGTTAATGACAAACAGGACAAGTTGTACAGGATTGAATCAATTCTATCAACAAAAGGCAGGGGTAGGAAAAAGTATCATTTAGTGAAATGGTTAGGCTGGCCCAGTAAGTTCAACAGTTGGGTACTTGCTTCTGATCTTTGTGAACCTGCACAGAAGAATGGGGGATAGTGGTTTTTACATTACTCTGCCTAGCAATGCCTGTGTAACTGTTTTTCCGCAGAACACTGGCTCAGCTTTTACTATTCGCCTAGCAAGGCCCCTGGATCTACCAGGGGCGTGGGAAGTAGGTCTGGTTGAGATACAGTACCCACACAGCTGGAACAATCTAACATCTGATTCCCGATTTGAAATTGGTAATGGAGAAAAAACATGGTCCTATCATCTGCGACGTGGTTATTACTCAAGCATCCCTGAACTGCTGGAAAACATGAACAGCCTTATACTAGACCAGAGCAGCGAGCACCCCGATATGGTCCTACACTATGACCAAGTGACTAGAATGGTTAGATGTAAATCAGATGATGGTTGCACATTTAAAAGCAGCGAAGAACTAGCCCACATATTAGGGTTGTTTCCCAACATCCATGTACGTCAGCTGCCTTTTACAGCAGACATTACAGGAGGCTTCAACACTTTATACATTTACACCGACATCGTAGAGCATCAGATAGTTGGGGACTTCTATGTACCCTTATTGCGCTCTGTACCAGTGTGTGGACAGAATAACGAATGTGTCAACATTGTTTATGACAAACCACATTATATTCCGGTGAGTAAGCATCATATTGACACCATTAATGTTGAAATAAAGATGGATCAGAACAAAAACGTACCGTTTCGTTTTGGAAAGGTGATTGTGAAGGTACACTTTCGCCCACGCAGAGGTTTGCCATTTTAAAAATGGTGATACTGAAAACCTACGGTGACCCAACCCTTTACCGGAATTATTACAGGGCCCAGGCTGGAAATGCTCTTCCGGGGTACCATGGTATGCCTGTTATGTATGGGGCAGGAATTGGGGGGATATTCAGGAGCCTTTTTCGAAAAGCCGTACCACTTTTGAGAAGAGGCCTAGAGATTATTACGCCACATGCTAAAACAGCTGCTAGGAATATCACTAAAGATGTGGTAGGACAGGTTACTCAGGCAGTTTTGAATAGAGTTAATCCACAACCCCAACAAGAGGGCTCAGGGCTGATGTATATTAAAAGGAGAAAGGCCTTGAAAAGAAAAGCATCACGGGTACAATTAACAGGCCCTCCTCGACCTTTTAAAAGAGCACCGCCGTTGAGGAAAAAGCCTCAGAAGCAGAAAACTTCAAGAAAGAAGAGGCAAACAGTACCGGCCCGAAAAAGAGATATATTTTAAACCAGCATGGCCTTCATCCATTGCAGTTCTGAGGAATGCACTAAATCTGAATTAGATCTATTCCAGATTGGGCCTACCCAGACCAGTATTGAGAGAAGCCTATTTATCGAGGTCCCTCCCTTGGCAGCGCTAACGGAAACTGCACCACTAGAGTTCTACTTTGCTGGAAATGGCGAAGATTATATGGATTTAAACAATACAATGCTATATGTGTGCTGCAAAATTGTGAACCATGATGGAACAAACCTGGCCAGAGATGCTAATGTGGGTTTAGTGAATTATCCGCTGGCCTCCATCTTTAGTCAACTGGATGTGACCCTGGGAGACCGACTCATCAGTCAGAGCAATAACTGCTACCCTTATAGAGCCTTCCTAGAATCTGTGCTGAACTACAGTGATGATACGCTAGCCACACAATTCTCTGCAGGGCTATTTTACAAAGACACACCTGGAGAACACGAAACAGCAACCCTGGATGGGGATAATTTAGGATTTGTTAGAAGGGCTGCACTGACAGCTGAAAGCCAGAAAATAGACCTCCTAGGACATCTCCATGCTGATCTGTTTTTTCAAGAAAAATTGCTTTTAAATGGTGTGGATGTGAAAATTAAACTGACACGCAACAAAGACGCTTTCTGCCTGATGACAAATGATGCAAACAGCTGCCACAAATTGCAAATTTTATCAGCTTCACTTTTTGTAAAGAAGGTGAGAGTTGCACCAGGTGTCCGGTTAGGACATGCAGAGGCATTGTTGACATCCAATGCCAAATACCCTGTGGATCGTGTCAGCATGAAAGTGTTTAGCATCCCTGGAGGAAGCTGTGTCAGCAATCAGGAGAATCTGTTTTTGGGCCAGCTACCCAAGCAAGTAGTTATAGGGTTGGTGGATAATGATTCCTTCAGTGGAATATACAATAAAAACCCTTTTAACTTTAAGCATTATGACATTAGTTTTGTATCTCTGTACGTCGATGGTTTCCAAATTCCCACAAAGCCTCATCAGCCAGAATTTGAAACCGGTAACTGTGTTCGAGAATACATGAGCCTGGTGCAAACTGCTGGCAAACATATGAAAGATAGGGGTCTTTTAATTAACCACGAGGAGTTTGCAAGAGGCTACACTCTTTTTGCTTTTGACCTGTCTCCAGACCAAGAATGCGGGGATCACTATTCTTTGATCAAAACAGGGAATCTGAGAGCAGAAGTTCGATTTGCTAGGGCTCTACCAGCTACAGTCAACATGATAGTGTATGGAGTTTTTGACAGCGTGATAGAGATAAATCACAGAAGAAATGTATTGTATGACTATATGTAAACATGGACAGCGTGCAGTTAACATGCATCCTCTCTTCAAACCCCTACACGTGAAAACCTTTCTACGGTGTGTTTCCCTGTGACAGACTCCCCAAAGAGAGATTACTACAAAGACCTGTGGGGCTAGTAGTCAATACCCATCCAAACAACATGCCTGGAGAACACTGGCTAGCCATCTACCTGACAGAAGATAACAGTGGTAAATTTTTTGATTCCTATGGACATCCTCCAGACCACCCGCTGATTCCCAAGACCATTATAAAATTTCTAAGGAAAAATACCTCTAGAATTGCTTTTCAACCCCGACAATTACAAGCCCCAGATTCTGTCACCTGTGGCTACCACTGCGTATTTTTTCTACAACAGCGTTGTAAGGGTTTAACATTTAAACCCGTTCAAGAACTGTATTCTTATGATTTAGAGAGAAATGATCAGATGGTGGAACAGATTGTAAACAAGAGAAATATGCCCAGACCTTCCTCATCTGTGTTTCAACCATTCCAGAGCTGTATATCCTGCAATGATTTTCATAGCTGTGTTTCCCAATAAAGCACCCCTAAGGGTTTAAATAATTTATACTGTTGTGGTGGTTTCTTATACCTGTAAAACAATCAGACACAGTCAGCATATAAGGTTAAGCACACATTTGAAAGTTTTATTTCTTTATAAAACATTCAGCAGAGATACTATAGGTCAAGCCATGCAGCAACATGCTTTTTAGAAGAGATAGAGGGGTTCTTTAACATGTCTAAAGATTCCCTGTTGGCAGCATTGCCCACAACAGATGTAGGAATGTTTAGTTCAGCTAGGGCTGTCATAAAAACATCCCAACCTATGGGGGGTGTTTTACAGAGAGGGCGCGGGACGGCGTGATTCCTTTAATCAGGTCCAATATATTGGATCCATCTATAGCTTTGCCCTTATACACAAAGACGCCGTTGTCGTTCCACGTGGAAACACTCTTGTTCTGTAGCATTTTGTTTAACAACAACCTAGCATGATTCTTACATCTAGCAGGCAGACTGTCCAGTATTTCTTGAATGATTGTATCAGAATTTACAGGGGTTTCTGCAGAGGCCTGTTGGGACTGTGGTAGAAACAGGTTTAGTTTTTCTTTCTCTGCCTCCCTATGTCTTACATGAATTAGATATCTCTGAAGCAGGGCATCATAACGTCTGGCTTTTTCATACTGAGATAAATCTGACCTGTGAAGAATTTCCTTCATTTCAGTATCGAGTGAATAGATTGTGGCTTTTCTGATGTCTTCCTCCTTAGGAGGGGTTCCTTTCAATTGTTCTAATTGATGGCTGGGAACCAGGTACATCTTTTCAGCATACTCCATCACTGTTTAGTTAACAGTCCTGTTATTAGAGGGATGGCAAAACTTAGTAGCGGTGCGAGAAAACCCCCAGACTGTTTCACTATTTGTTTCTTCTTTCTTATTGAGACTCTTGTTGCTGAGGCTTTTGATAAGGCTGCATTTTTTTCTTAATATACGCACCTGGTGGGGAGACAGAGGAATATTGCCTTTTAAAGTGTTGAGGGCTATCTCTGAGATTGCAGCAATGAGATCATCTGATGCTGCACATAAAATGGCTTTCCTCTGATGTGGAGGAGCCTTAATAAGAAGATTTAAGAGAGGGAGGTTTCTTTTTACGCGGCTGGACATGTTGACCAACTGGCTAACCAGACTCAAAGAATACAGAGCGGTTAAGCTACCGCCTGTTGTAACCACGAGTGGCCTTTTTCATAGTGTATACAACAGGCCAGTCTGGAGGGAAAAGCCCTGATCTTAATCTGTAAGATTCAGGTGTGGATGCATTTAAATCAACAACCAGGTAACCATAAGGTTTTTGTGTTGCATCTGCAAAAGCTTCCATGAAGAACTGTGCATTTCTAGGGTACATCTGCCGTGCTAAAGTTGCAATCTGTAATTTATCTCTGGGATTCTTAAACAACACCATATATTTAGCGTTTAGGCTGATGGTTGCTTTTTCCCTTGCAGAAAATATTCTGCGTAATGAAAAAAATACTCAGATTTCTATGATGTACGTACTGTGTAAAAGCTTTTTCCACTTCTTGATCCTGTGACGCACAATTCATTAAATCATCAATAATAACATAATTTGTTTTATTAGGAGGCAGCAAATTGTCATCATCAAATTTCTCTGGCAAACCCTTCACAAAATTAATAAAAGGGTATTTACATAGTAATTCCTGGTACAACGGTTGCCAGACATTGTAAAACCATACAACATTATCAGGCATAGCTGCAAGTACGCTGTGAGCATTGTCCATCATGTTTTTTATAAAAAAACTTTTACCGCAGTTACTAGGACCTGCTAGAATGGCCAAGAAGGGGTGGTGCCACCGTGTATCCATTTTAAACCCCGTAAGGAATGGTTTTAAACCCTTTGGTAATCACTCTCTTGTCATAGACAACTTTCTGGGTTTTCTTGAGAGTTTTAGTTTCAAGAGTCCAGGACCTTTTGTTTCGAACAATACCCTGTTGCTGCACTACTATCTCACGCTGCGGCAACTCTTTACTGTCTGAGACATGGGCAAAAACTAAGTCCTTCAGACTATTGAAATTAATTTTTGTACAGTTATCAGCCATCAAGGTTATTCCTTTGACCTTCAGGCATGCAGTCCCTCCTGACAATTTGTAACCATACGTTTTAGGACCTGAGGAGACGTACTCTGTGATATATTGACCTGCAGGGATTTCACTTGTGAGTTCCCCTAAAAAATCACCTAGAGGTGGAACCCATTGTCCCTTCTGACTCACAAATATAACAGAGTCTGTGTCATGATACAGGCAACGCTCCTGCAACTTGTCAAGCAGGCTGTAGAGCTCCAGGCGTGCATAGGCAGTTGTAAAACATGCTATGAACACATTCTTCCCACCTGAGACTGTCATACGATCTTTTGAATGTTTCCAAGTCACACAGGCAGCATCATCATCAATAAATTCACACATCGAAACCTCAAAAGCATCAGAAAACAGAACGTTAAACAAGTCATCAGGATCTCTCAACACCTGGGTGTTAGCCAGATTGGGTTTCTGAGCAAATTTCCCCCACAAAGAATTTAGAAACAGTTTGGCAATATTACGCTTTGCTTTGTTTTCAGAGATCAGTTCATGGCGCAAGAACACCCCCTCTTTTTTGAGAAAGTCATCTACATATTTCTGTTTATCGTCTCCACTGACACACCATTCAGGGTATCCTGATGCCTCCTGTTTCTGACGGTGCGTGTCTATATATTCTGAAAACAGCTGTGTAGATGTCCTTTCAAAATGCCACACTTCATAGATTTCTGCCACCCTGTAGCCCTTCTCTATAGCAACATCCAGTTCCACTCCTACCAGAGCCCTCTCCTCATCAGAATGGTTGCATGCTTCCATGTGTGCTTTTGCACAGGTTGCACAGAGGGGAAACATGAGTTTTCCATTCATCTTAACAGGTAGTACAGGGAAGAAAAGACCCCTGGGAGAGTACACCTTTACCTTCGCAATCCCAAAATAATTAGAGATGGGTTCAAAGTTCTCATATATTACCTCTGGATGTGCTAAGGGATATTTTTTATTTTTAAGGACGAACAGATACAAACTGCAGACATCAAAATATTCTATCTGTTCTTCAGCATTTGGTTTATAATAAAGACTGATAGCATTAGTGCGTCCACCATAGAGAGCATCTCTAGGTTCTAGAGGCTCAGGAAACCCCGCTGAAGTCAGAAAGTTTTTAAGCTCCTCATCTGATTTCAACATTTGCTTCCATTCATGCTCCCATATGCTCCTGACCTCATACCCCAACCCTCTAAGTTCAGCAGTTTTTTTCTCTGTAGAGTTGTAAAGAGACTCGTAAGATTTACCCATCAAAGGATTCCTATTTTCTGGAGGATAACATAGGACACAGCCGTGCCAAAAACATCCATTAAATTCAAAAGCTGTTTTCTTATTGTCTATGACTGCATAGCCATCAAGAAAATAATCACCAGCTTTGAATTCACCACCCTTTAGGGCATGCTGAATCTGGATATTTTCTTTATGTTCTAAGTATGATAGCCATTGTACTGAAGAGGTAGAGAATCTCTTACACTGTCTGTGATAGTTGTCTGGTTGGGGTAGGGCTATGGTGTCCTCCTTCAGAAACTTAAACCGGAACATTGCTAGACTCACACTAGCCAGTGTGAGGTATTGGAATGGATCTATAGCACGCCATTCAGTGCCAGACTTTGATGCTTTCTGAGCCTTGGTCATTTCTATGATTTCATGTCTGTACTTGGTACAGCCTTGCACCAAAATTGCTACATCCTGCTTGCAATAAAATGCCAACTCTTTCTGCATGTCAAAAATGTTTGATTTGTTCTTCTCATACCAAATTAAAAATTTCTCCCTTTCCTCGGGCATCATCTGATGTACACCATAGTCCTCGACTCTGGGCATCGGTCCCACATAATTCCAGTTCTCTGGAGTATTAAAATAATGGGGAAAATAGCCCTTACAACCCTCAAAACCCAAAGCAGATGGAAATTTAGAGAGGGCCATGGGTAAATGACTAAGGGAATCAATGAATTTGATACCTAGCCTGTTTACTGTCACACAGAGCAGTTTCCCCCCTTGAGCAACAATATCTACATCCAATTTTTCCTTGATCAGTTGACTAATTATAAAATAACAGTCATAACCTTTAGAGTTGTGAGCTATAAGTGTGCAGTTGCTGAACTGGCTATCCTTAGTGAAGGTGTTTATAAACTCAGCAAGGCATGACTCACCCTTAAACTCCCAAGATTTGCCTGCAGGGGGCCACTCATTCTTTTTCTGGCTTGGCTTCTTCCTCTGTTTCTTCCCCCCATTCTTTTTGCAATCCTTGCGCCTACCCTTAAAACATTCCACAGTTTCCCCTGCAAACGCTTGTGCAAAACAATAATTTGGAATGTGAATGCCTGTTGACTGATGACACTCAAAATCATAAAACACGTATTTTACAGACACTTTAGGTTGCTTAATAGGTGCCATGTAACACTGATGATTCTTGTCCAATGTGATAAACCCCCAGCAAACACTACATTGTCTTCCTTTACATTTTTGGTCATCATGCCCTGGATTCTGGAGAGAGGAATACTTTACACAGTAGATTCTGTGCTCACATTTTACACTTTTCTTAGAGGCCAATTGTCTGTGTCTAAATAAGCAGGATGCAGATCTGCAAACCATCTTACAATTATTGCATCTCTGCAGTGTACCAACATTACTAGCACATTCTGTACTCAGACAAAGCCTGCAGCGATACATACAATTATGCATGTGTGTGTATAACGTATTGCAATACTCACAATAGTTTTTAGATCCAAAAACAGCTTTTACATTGTGTACTCCATAATAATGTTCATCATGGAGAAGCATAGTATAGATTTTGGGGTATTTCGGTCCTATTGTGTGATACAGATTCCATCCCTTTTTTTATTGAAGTGGCCTACTTGGATGTTGACCTTTAAAAGGTCTTCAAAAAAGGAAACATCATTAAGGGCAACTTTCTTTTGATCACTCCAGCCTAGTTCCTTATGCAACTCCCCTGCTGCTGTCAACAATTCGGTATCTGTACGGGTCTTCTCAGCCATAACAGCTAAGAGCTCCCCAGCAAAACAGAGATTGTTACCCATGGAGTTTAAATCTACCAGATATTGTCTTTTTTTTACTGATGATTGCACTGTTGGGTATAGAACCTATTGCCCTATGGCTTCCACCATTTGGAGGCCTCACAATTGTAACAACCAAACGCAGAGAGACATCTGCAAGTATTTGTGCATTGCTCTGCAAGAGGTTGCTCATGTGCGTTAGAAAGTCCTCAGCGTTCAGGGCATCCCTATTCCTTCTGACTGAAAATAGTGGATCTGATAGACCCCCACCCTCTAACCTTATTTGAACATAATCCTCAGGAGTGATTCTACTATTAATATCTTGTAGAACCATCTGGATGGCATTGTATAATTCAGATACAGCGTGGGCATATGATCTGATACGGTCTAGATTAATAAACCGGAATACCTCAGTAACGCGCAATGCTTGGAAGCCTTCAAAATGTCTTTGGTATGTGGCAACACGTTCTACACATACCAGCCCCTCATGATCATTGGGTGCACATTCACCTTCACTATCCGGGGGTGGTGTAGGTGAATGAGAGACAGTCCCTATAGGCTCCACATCCTGAGATGGTGTAGACGTGTGTGAGCCTGAAGACCCTGCATCCTGCGGTGTTTGGAAATGTTTTAGAACAGCTGTGCCTAGAGGTGGAGTATTTTTACAGCCTTTTTTACCTGAACGCTTATGGCTTTTAGAGGCTGAGAGTGTTTTTTTAGCCATTCACAGTATTTTTTTAATCCTCCTTCTCCAGTACAGCTGGGACTGGGTTGGTTTGCTTTTCCCGAACCTTTTTTTGGGTTTACCACCACCCCTTTGTACATGCTTAGCAATACTATTAGCACTGCAGTGATACTGTTGTTGTTTTTTAATCTCTTTAAGAAGTGTTGTCAGGGCTGGTGAATCAATACAGCCCCCTCTACAAAACTGATTTCCAGATGTTTGATACTGTTTGGCATTCATCATCATCATGCTAGCTTTTTTAAACATATTCTTAGCTTTTTTAACCATGTTCTCAATAGCTTCATATGTATTTGATACCAGTCTATACTGCTCAACACAATTATGTAGATCTTGCTCCTCAGGCCTCTGTGTGGGAATCCATAACTTTAGGGATCCTTGTGATGATTGTAGAGGGCTGTCACACCTTCTCTGTATAGGTTCTGGAGCAGGAACAGCCTGGATCTCTGTGTCTCCACGCTTTTTATCTGTATTGCCACATACAGATTCTAAAATACAAAAGAATGGTGTTATGTGCAGCTATGGTTATGGTTATGTTTACACACACACACACACACACACACACACACACACACACACACACACACACCCCTTACCCAGTCCTGTGCCATGTGCCCCTGTAACTTCTGCTGTTGGTGGTGGTTTGTTGCTGTTGTACACTGTGAGGAATAACAACCATATTAGCTCTTTTGATGGTTTCCTTATTGAACTTAAATGACCACTACAACTTGAAATATCTTATTTACCTATACCATCTGAGGTCTGCGGTACTTCTATGTGGTGCGTTTTCTTTGTTTTTTTAAGGGACGGTCCTGCCACCTCAATTTCCTGAACCCTGTTACCTATAGCCAGAAAACATATCTGTGTTACATGCTTGAGAATTTTACTGAAATTAGAAATTGTTTCTTTTCATAGTCCCTTTATCATACCATTAATGTCATTATTAATTGAGATCCTGGAAGGGGTGGTGCTTATCTTTCTCTTCAGTTTAGAAACATGTCGAAAGCTTGGACCTGGAGATTCTGAAGGTAAGGAATACATGTTGAGACCTGCCCTCTTGGAACCAATACATAGCATAACTAGGGTTTAGCAGCACATTCAGAAAAGATGGAGAATCATACATTCATCATGGTTCAAAGCTCCTTAAATTTTGTTTGTGGGAGAACAGTACCTAAGATACAACAATTCAAACCGGTCCTAGTTTTTGAAAATATTGCCCGCCCAATTCAAGATGAGATTGAAGAAAAAAATAGCCCCATTTTTGAACTCTCTTGAAATTAAATCTACAGAGGCAGCATGCAATACTTTTGGCAGAGTGGCAGAATCAGTATTTGCTGATGGAAAATCAAATTGGGGTCGTCTTTTAACAACCCTTCTGTTTGGCGGTATTATCGCTAAAAAATTACAGATGTGTGGAGTTCCTCTGACACAAAGCAATGAGGATCAGCTTATACATTACATCACAGCATACATCACAAGTACAAAATCAGAATGGATCTTGGAAAATGGAGGATGGGTGAGTATGACAAAAATATATTGTTCTTAAGTTTGAGAAATTAGCTGCCTTCAGCCATAACAATAAATTCTATCTTTATTGCAGGAATACGGTTTTGTTAAGCATTTTGAGAGACCTTTCCACAATGTGAAGATCAGAATCATGGACTTATTCAAGAATTACTATTTGTTGTTTTGGTTAATATACCCTGTTTAATATACGCTGTATAATTTCTAGCTGAGAAATAAATGTACAAGCCCCATAACATTCAGAAGGTCTCCTATAATTTATGCACTGGTCTTTAGACCTCGTGCCTGATTTCTTTATATAAACAAGCATTAATTACCTTCAAACAGATTGGATAATTTTTGCTGCATTGTCTTTGATGCTTTCCCACCCTGAAGAACAGAATCTGTGGAAAAAGGGGGGAATTCTTCACATGGGACCAGAAATAAACTATATGTTGCAAACTTGATGAGAAAAAAAAGAGCTTACTTGCAGACATTCTCTTATGATGCTGGGGGCTTTTTCTATACTATATTTAAAAAGAAAAGTAAATTTAAACCATGTTATCGCAGCAGAGCGCTAACATCCACACGGCCTCAAACTTTTTAAATCGTGCTAGGAAACTGTACATACTTCCAATTAATAGCTAGGGACTATTCTATACTATGTTTAAACTATGTATCATATTAATGAAATAAAACTATGTATCACAATAATGAAACAAACAAGTGTCTTCTAGAAGCTCAGAGAGTGTTTACTGAGAGAAATAGCCCAGTGGGGGAAAAAGGTTTTTTAACAAGAATTTTAAAAAGGGCTAGAAACAGCCACATGGCCTCAAACTTATTAAATCGTGCTAGGAAAAAATGTACATCCTTGTAAATAATTGTTGTGGACTTTTTTATACTATGTTTAAACTATGCATCACATTGATGAAATAAACAATTTATCTTCTAGAAGCTCAGAGAGTGCTTGCAGACTGTGGGGGGGAAAGAATTTTAAAAAGTGCTAGGGAAAAATGTACATATTTGCAAATAATTGCTGTGGGCTAATCTATACTATGTTTAAACCATGCACCACATTAATGAAATAAACAATTACCTTCTAGAAGATTAGATTGTGTTTGCAGACTGCAGGGGAAAAAGTATTTTAAAAAGAATTTTAAAAAGTGTTGGGGAAAAATGCATCCTTGCAAATAATTGTTGTGGGCTAAACTATACTATGTTTAAACCATACACCACATTAATGAAACAAACAATTACCTTCTAGAAGCTCAGAGAGTGCTTGCAGACTGCGGGGAAGAAAGAATTTTAAAAAGAATTTTAAAAAGTGCTGGGGAAAAATGCATCCTTGCAAATAATTGCTGTGGGCTAAACTATAACATGTTTAAACCATGCACCACATTAATGAAATAAACAATTAGCTTCTAGAAGATTAGAGTGTGTTTGCAGACTGTGGGGGGGAAAAGAATTTTAAAAATAATTTTAAAAAGTGCTAGAAACAGCCACATGGCCTCAAACTTATTAAATCATGCTAGAAAAACAATAGAGGGTACTCACCGATGCCTGATAAAAGAGAGAGAGATCCTGGGCTGTGTAGGCTCTTTTATATCACCACACCTAATGTATGCAGACCTGGGCTTTGTGATTGGTTTACACTACACCCTGGAGAACTGCTATTTTTTTTTACCTATAGAGAGCGGCCTGTATTGGCCAATCCAATACCATGTGATCACAGCCAATTTTCTCATGGTCACAGCCATTTTTCTGGCCCATGTGGTCACTGCCATTTTTCCCAGGACCTTACACTGTATGGCTGGCTAGTTTCTAGGGTGCCATGCAAAAACCATGTGTTTTACAAAAATAACCATGGATAACTACATCCTGAAAAACACTGCTAAACTGGGTATCTTTGATCTGTGATTGGTTCCACAATATTACAGGTATGTTGCAGAGTGGCTCTTTTTTGTTGTTGTGGGGGTTGCTATAGCTCTCTGGTAAGACTGAATTTAACACAATTCATTCAGATTATACAGTATAAAAACCCTACATCTTACAAGCATTCTGCATGCAGGGGCAGCTTCTTTAGCTCACAGGTAACCCTATATTTTAGTTTTCAGAGATTTACCTAGAGGGATATAAAAAACAGATCCTGTACATTTATTCTGTTTAAACAGTAATCTCCCCAGTTTGAATTAAGACCTAGGAGAAGCTGACCATATAGGATTAAATCCTAGGAAGCTGCTCATGGTCAGCATCCAATATATTTATTTACTTTTGGCATTAAAGCAGAAATGGTGAGGATGATTAGCTCACCACCGTGAGCCCTGTCCTAATTTAATCATTCATGTGTTCCACAGGAGGAGTAATGTATTTACATCTTTATTTTTAAAAAAGAAAGAAAAACCCACAATGTTTCCAAAAGAGCGTTTTATTCAGAAGATTCATTGAGAGATGTAAGAAAAGTTTTGTAACTTCTGTTCTTCATAACATTTAAAATGTGGCTTAGATATGACTGGTCAGTGTCTCTCAGTATCTTTTCAACAACTTTGACAGACTTTTGGGAACGGCCTACTCTGGTAACAAGGCTTAATACTTCATCAACAGTTTCTTGTGTTAGAACAAGACAATTCAGACTGTAAGCTGTTAAGAGAACAACATGAAGCACACTTTTATAACAGATCTTTCCACATATAATTCTCAACATTCTAGAAAGGACAGGATTTGTCCAATTCAGACATTGATGTGATTTCTGCCCTGGGGCCTGAATTAGGCATCCCTCACAAGTATCATACATATTTTGCATTAAACAGTACTTCAAAATGGCATATACAGTTGCTCTGACAATGCATTTCATTGCTGCCTTCCGTTTTCTTGGTAAAATATTGTCTGTTTCATGGGTTTGAATGCCAAGAATGCTTCTAAGGATGATATGCCTGGGATGATTTCTTGTCAGATCTGCAGAGTTCTAAAAAAGAAAAGAAAAAATTAGAAAAATCAAGCACATACCTCTGTTTTTATAATACACATGCAAATAATCACTCTACAAACCTGCATGTGAATGTTTCCTGTTGATACCGTCTTCCACAGGGCTGTTGGACATGGATGGGAACTAGCTGCAGCAGAGTTTTCAGTTACTGAAGATCCCTAGAAAAGTAAGGACATGTTTTCACATTTTTTTTTACCCCCTCCTATATTTTGCAGTTCTCCATGCATGTAGTTTACACTTAAATCTTACCGGCATTACAGCGTTATCTGTTGCAATGGCCTCCAACATGCTGGTCCACATTTGGCTGTTCTCTTCCTCTTTTAGCAGTTTAGTTGGTGAAAAACATTCATCTTCATCAGAACTTGTGCTAATAAAACACTTTCGAGGGTTAGGTCTCTCTGAGGGTGGTGGCATAGTTAATTCCGTAGGACTCGATGGGGTGCTGGCTGGTTCCATGTTCGATCCTCAGTGCATGTCTGGGCTTGCAAAGTGCACTTCTGTACCAGGTTTCTCCGACCCCTCTCCTGATTGGTTAGGGATTCAAAACCTCCCCCATTGGGTGACGTAGCTGTAGAGGGGTTACTTATTCCTATTGGGGTGTTCTGGAGAGGACGGGTGGAAATGGACCCCTTCGGGGTCCATTTCCAGCACCCTAATTTCACCTAGGAGTTTTTATTTATTTATGTATTTATTTTTAAAACTTATATACCGCCCGACTAGCAATAGCTCTCTGGGCGGTGAACATAAATACAATAAAATACAATATAGTACAAAAACATCACAATCTAAAAATCAAATTTCACAATCTAAAACTGCATAAAATAAGATCAAATTATAAACAGTACAATCATTAACAAAAAATTAATTAAAATGCTTGGAGAAAAGAAAGGTTTTAACTTGGCGCCGAAAGGATGATAGTGTCGGTGCCAAGTGGACCTCCTCGGGGTGACTATTCCATAGTTCGGGGGCCACCACTGAGAAGGCCCTAGATCTTGTCACTGCCCTCCGGGCCTCCCTATGGGTCGGGACCCAGAGGAGGCCTTCGTAGCAGACCGTAGTGCATGAGCCGGTTCATAACGGGAGAGGCGTTCCGACAGATATCGAGGTCCCACACTGTATAAGGCTTTATAGGTCAATACCAACACTTTGAATTTGACCCGGAAGTGTATTGGAAGCGGAACCTCTTCAGATTGGTCCCCAGGCATCCACGTGCTCATAGAGGGGTCACATGCCCCTATAGGGGCGGTCCAGAGAGGGGGGTGGAAATGCACCCCTTTGGGGTGCATTTCCGACACCCTGCTTTCACCTTTGCAGTTTTAAACCTCTTCAGATTGGTCCCCGGGAGACCACGTGCTCATAGAGGGGTCACATGCCCCTATAGGGACCAATCTGGGACCCCGTTTTGAGTAAAAATACGCCCATTGGTCCAGCGAGGACCATGTGCTCCTGGGGGGGTCACAGGGCTACCGTTTCCGGGGTGGGGCATGAGGGCTGTGGCTTCTGGGGGACAGGATATCTGGTGAGGTCATCAGGGGAAACGGAAATGGGGGGTGGGCCTTCCGGGGTGGGCCTTCTGGTGAGACTTCCGCTGATGTCACCCATCAAACTCAAAAGGGGTGTGGCGTAGCTGTTTGACGTGAGGTGGTCTAGTATTACTACTAATGCTTCTGGAGGGTAGATGTTCAACAAAGAAACAGAATCTAGAGATAAAAGAAAGTTGCTGCTGACGGATGGCATAGTGGTACATTTCCTAATAACTGCATCCTGCCAAGCAGTGGGATGTTTTTTGGTAAAAAATGAGTTTGCCTATGCTCATACCTTGATAAAAGTATTGTGGGTGCCATCACAATATGGTTGCTGTGGGCAGCAAAAAAAGAGAGGCGCCAGTAGTTACTCTGTACCGGTGAGTATTGTCACACTAAAAGCCCTCTTCCAAGAAAGGATAGGGCACCCTTGAGATGTTTGAAGGCCTTTCACGCTCACTGTGGATAACACCATACTGGTTGTGAGGGCCATAGTGAAGTGGTAGGACTTCTGTTTTACATGCTGGAGGTCCCAAGGTTCAATCCCCACCCTCTCCAGTTACATGAGACAGGTATCAGGTGATGTGGAAGACCTACGCTCAGAGTAGATGTCTGCTAGGTTAGAGAGGTGAATAATCTGACCTGGAATAATGCAGATTCCTGTGTCTCTGGCATTGCACAACATATTCAGATCTTGGAGAACAGGAACATGTGAAATTGGGAGCATTGGGAAGGGGGTAATGAAAAGCTTTTAAAAATCCAGGTTTATATCAGGCATACTTGAATCATGATGAATCATGATGTTTTCTTTTAATATCCTACACCTTTCTATGGCTATGTGGGATTGCTATTGCTATTGTTTTCTTGTCATTTATTGTTATGTTTTTGTTTTAACATTGTGTAAATCTCTTGGGGACCTTTGTGGATCAACAGACTAATAAATCTAAGTAATAATAATAATAATAACAACAACAACAACAACAATAAAGTATCTGGACAGCAATAACGTGGTAGCCTTGAACTACCAATGCAGAATAAATCCACCACGAATGCATTATTATCACATCAAGAATATGTTGTAGAATACACCTTCAATAAAATACCAGCCTGAAGGGGTCCTAGCATTCCTGACAGCGACTATTTTAAATCAGTCACTGAGCTGATCGCCGTTATAGGACTTTCATGTGATTTTTTTGTTTCATGTTTGTTATTGCAGAGAGAAAAGAAACTTGGAAATGGTGAAGCAGCATATTTTTGATTTATTTATTTTATTTCCTTAGAAAGATTTTTATACTGCATATTCAACAAAAAATAATGATTTGGTTTACACTAAATGTTATAAAATATTCCTTAAGATAGCAATAAAGCCAGACTTTATTATATTATTCATTTATTATTGCATTTATATCCTGCCTCTCCTCCAAGGAATTCAAATGGCATACATGTTTCTGTCCTCCATATAATCCTCACAACAGCCCTGTGAGGTAGGTTAGCCTGAGAGGCAGCGTCTGGCTCAAAGTCACTCAGTGAGATACATGATGAGCAAGGATTTGAACCCTGATCTCCCAGGTCAAACTCCAACCTTCAAACTTCAAATAAAAAAGTAGACATGATAAAATTAACAAAATATAGTTAATATCAAGAGGTGTTAAAAACAAATGTACATAATCAAATTACATGTCTGGCTAGACCTTCCTATACAAAAATTTTTTTTTAGCAGGTTATGGAATTTTTGCTTCCATGAGTTGTTGATAGAGACTAATCCCCAAAGAATGTCTCCCTTCTACGTAAGACTGCATGTCAGGAGCTTCCTTCCACCCTATAGAACCAAGTTTCCTACCGAAAATCCTGAAGAGTCATCCCCCTTGGCAACATTGACTGTCTTTCCCTTCACAGTTACCTTCTGCCAGTTCAGAGGGATTATGTTGGAGGAGCACCGGGGTCTAGAAAATGGATGTTGCAGTGCAGGCTCTATAGTTACCTGAGACAGGAATTTCTAGGGAAATGGTTGGGGCAGAAATGGGTTTGGGTGAGAGAGGACATCTTGGTGTTTTTGCTGGCAAACCAGGCCTGTGCTGGTTCTCTTACAGCAATGATTCTCTTAAGGGATTTATGCCGCCCCCACCCTGTCCAGAAAAGATTATCAACAATTCAAATGTATGAAGCAGGGATAATACACGTTTGTGACCTCCCTGGAATCCAGGCTCAGATCCTGGACTCTACAGAATGATTTCCACACTGACTTGACACCACCCAGTTCCAGTGGGTTCAAGCTCTATTCTGGAAAGAGGATGTGAACCAACCTTTCAGGCAGCGAGGGGCTGTCTCTAGACCACACTGTGCTTCATTTGTACATCCCTTGAGGCCATTCCAGACTGGTTTGTTTCTGACTGTGCTTCACCCCTACTCAATTTTTTAAACTCAGTTTTTTGAATTGGACATAGGAACACAGGAAGTTGCCTTATGCCATGTTATCTGCACTCACTGGCAGTAACTTTCCAGGATTTCAGGCAGGATATGCCGGACAGGAATTAATCATAGAATTCTAAAATGATAGAATAGTAGAGTTGGAAGGGGCCTGTAAGGCCACCTAATCCAAAACCCTGCTCAATGCAGGAATCAAAGTTAAAGCATACCCAACAGGTGGCTGTCTTGAATGCCTTCACACAATGCCTCCTTAAACAAAAGAAGAGCCCTGCTGGCTCAGGCCAGTGGCCCATCTAGTCCAGCATCCTGTTCTCAGAGTGGCCAACCAGATGTCTATGGGGAATCTGCAAGCAGGACATGAACTTAACAGTACTCTGTCACTCTTGTTCCCCAGGAACTGGTATTCAGAGAAATACCGCCTCTGATACTGAAGGCAATATAGCTGCCATGAGTCATAGGCATGGATAGTCTTATCCTCCATGATTTTGCGTAATATGTTTAAAACCTCTGAGTTGGTGGCCATGTTGTGCTGTGGGAAGAAGGACTTCTTTTCTTCCATGTGGAATCTTGCAACATTCAGCTTCATCAGATTAGTCCAGGTTCTAGAATTAGAAGTGAACGGAAAAAAACCACCCTTCTCTCTATCACATTCTCCACACTGTGTATATACACAAAAGCAACAGTAAATTAAATATCAAACCATCTGATGCTCTTTCATGATGCCTCAAGCCAACTGCCTGAGGTGTCCGCATCACTCTGCCTAATGGCAGGGCGGCCATGAGCGGACACCTGTCCAGAACCTCTTGCTAACAGTCTTCTCACGGCAGCCTTCATCTCCTTGTTCTTCAAGGCATAGATAGTAGGGTTCAGAAAGGGGGTGATAGAGTTGTAGAAGATGGAGAGCACTTTATCAATCATGAACCGGGTATATGGATGAAGGTACATAAACAAAATGGGTCCAAAGTACATGGTGACCACAATGAGGTGAGAGGTACATGTAAAGGCAGCCTTGGAGGGGCCTTCAGAGGGCCCCCGGGAGCGGATTGTGTAGAGAATGAGTGCGTAGGAGAGAAGCAAGGCAAGGAAACACACCAGTGACATAGTGCCACTAATGCTCACCATCATGACCTCCAGGGGAGAGGTGTCAATGCAAGCCAACTGGATGACAAAGGGAAGGTCACAGAAAAAGTTGCCCACCCGATTGGGCCCACAGAAGGGTGCGTCAATGGTGAAACCGAGTTGCACACTGGTGTGGAGGAGCCCACCAGCCCATGAGGCTAGCACAAGCCCTATGCAATGGCGCCGGCTCATGAGTGAAGCATAGCGGAGAGGATGGCAGATGGCCATGCACCGGTCATAGGCCATAGCTGTCAGCAAGAGCATCTCGCTGCCGCCAAAGAGGTGGAGGAAGAAGATTTGGGCCATGCAGCCCTGGAAAGAGATGGTTTGGCGTTGGGCAATGAAATCAAAGAGATACCTTGGGGTGGCAAAGGAGGCCAAGCACAGATCCAGTAAAGCCAGGTGACCTATCAGAAAGAGCATGGGGGAATTGGAAAGGTGGTGATCGCTGATAATTGCTGAAAGGATGAGAATGTTGCCGAAGAGAGTAGCAGTGTAAAGGAGGAGTAAGGAGACAAATAAGAGGACTTTGACTTCCCAGGTTTCAGAGAGACCCAGCAGGACGAACTCAGTCACCGTTGTCTGGTTGCCCCACGCCATTCACTTTTTTCATATCTCTGTGAAAATTGGGGAGTGAGAAAGGAGACAACAATGAGATACTTCCATTCCTTCATAGCTTTAGGTTAAGTCAACAAAGGGCTTATCTGTGTGTCAGCTGCCGTTATTGCTCTTGGTTCTGTCCCAGTGGTATCTACATTATCCACAGGAACATAGACAGTTGCCTTATATTGAGTCAAACCATTGTTCCGTCTGCACCAGTGGTGGGGAATCTGTGGCCCTCCACATGTTGTTGGACTCCAACTCCCACCAGCCCCAAACAGCAAGGCTAATGGGCCAAGCATGATGGGAGGGCCACAGGATTCCTCTCCTTTATTTAGACATATTTTTCTGTCTTTTACGGAGACAGAAAGCTGCCTTATATTGAATCAGACACCTGTTTGTCCTTTTAGCTCAGTATTGTCTACACTGACTAGCAGTGGCTCTTCTTCTGAAAGGAGACAACACCCAACCCTACCTGGAGATTCCAGAGATTGAGCCTGGAGCCTTTTGCAGGCAAAGGAGAGGCTTGACTGTTGAGCCATGGCCCTTCCCCTTCCTACCATCTCCTCTAAAAATATTGTGGATACCACAAAAAAGTAGTAAGAAAACTAAGGGCACAAACAAAAGAAAACACCTACCTCAATGCAGCCTAATAAGGACTAGAAAAGCCTAATGGTCAGAGCGGGGAAGGAAAATAGGAGAGGGAGAATGGTATGGAATATCCAGGAAAATAGCATGGCTGGCTGAAGTCCCAAACAGGGGGCAACATATTTGTCTTTTCTGTTCTATTCTGTTCATGTTCACAGAAACATCTAGATATATCTGAGCATCAATCAAAATCGGTAACTATGACAACTCCACTTTCCCATGAGGGAAATGAGGTTCAAACCATTGTGGGATGGGTGAGGAGGAAGGAGACCAGGGCTCCAAAATGGCCTCTGGGGTCTCCAGCCCACCAGCCCCACATTGCCCGGAGAAAATTGGGAGGGGGTGAAATCCTAGAATAGGGGAACGGAAAGAAGAACAAGAACATGGACTTGTTGACGGTAGAAGTGAAAAGATGGGGGGAAGAAAAGGAACGATTCAGGTGGATATACAATCTTAAACTAAAGTCTTTAAACAACAGAACAGACGTGGATGCTGTTCGATAGGGATGGAGACTGACGAAAGTATGCGCTCTGGGTAGGGGTGCGCTAGCATTCTGCCCAATTTGGATTTGGAATGACATTTTCCATTAATTTCCTTATTTGCTATCCTTGAAGGTTGGATCTTTAAGTAGGGATTTTCTATGGCTATTTTTGGGAAAACATATTTTAAAACAACCCTGTTTCTGATATTAATATTTTAGATATTAATATTTCCTTCAATTTATGAATATTTCCTTCAATCTATTGACACCTTTTCAAATATCAATATTAATAGCATTTTTCCCCCAAGGGGGAAAAAGAGAGTTCAGTAAAAACAGCGGCAAAGAATGAACTCAAATAGATAACACCTTATTAAGCTGATGGAATACTTTCAAACTGGCTCTGGTCAAGAGATCCCATCCCTAATCAGAGTCTCCCAGTCCTGGGATGCCGTCTCTGTCATACCGTGGGGGATGGGGTCCCTGCTAATTCAAATCTGCCGTATGGACCAGAAAATGCAACTTCTGCTTCTTCCTCCACAACCTTCTCTGCATGGTACCTCCTCCTGTGAACCTCCTCTGACTGAACCCCTCGGTCCTCTATGGCAGCTCTCAAGTGCCCCAAACAGTTGTGCACAACCCTTTTCTTAGGAACATATTCACATAAAAGGAGCCCTGCTGGGTCACTCCAAAGGCTCATCTGGTCCAACATTCTGTCCTCACAGGGCAAGCATACAACAGAGCTGTCATGGTTATGTTCTGCCTCCATGGCCAGAGGCAGCATCTTTCTGAGTATCAGTAGCCAGAAACCGTAGGAGGGGAGAGTGCTGTGGCGCTCAGGTTCTGCTTGTGGGCTTCCCATAATGGGCATCTGATGAGCCTGTGTGAGAACAGGATGCTGGATTAGATGTGCCACTGGACTGATTCAGCAGAGCTCTTCTTCTGTCGTTATGATCCCCACTTGTAATTCCCAGCAACTGGCATTCAGAGAGCATTTGAAAAACACTGATACACCCTCATCTGGATTTTACCCACCTGTAAATCCCAAAAAGAATTTGTTGAGCTTTTCTCGAGCCACTTCTCTGGAAGTTGAGCTTAGCATCAGAATGGAGCTCCTCAGTCCTGTTCCATCTTCTGCCTGTGAGTGGTGTGGGCAAGAGACATCTGTGGAGATGATATATCTGCTTAAAAAGCAGGATAAACAGCAGATCAAGACAGAATGGAGCATGTGTGTGTGTGTGTGTGTGTGTGTGTGTGTGTGTATTAATTGTTCATTTTTTTTCAAAAGGAACTGCATTAGCTGGTGCCTTATCTGCTCTTAGGGAGTTAGTGGGGGGAATAATTTGTAACTAGGCAAGTCCTGTCCTCAAGGGTGCCCTTGGAGTTAACTTTGTCTCTTTTGACTTTGCTCCACAGGTGGTTGTGGAAAGCCAACAAGTCCCTGAACCTCTATTTGGTCATCAATTAGCCCAGGTGATAACTGAGAACCAACATGTCATCCTCAACAAGCACCATCCCAAGTAAAATGATTATTGCTTGAATCTCTTAATGGTTAGGATCCTCATGAGGCACATGAAGTCTCTTGGCATCCTACAGTTCTGCATGAGGTCACATCTTCTGCAGCCTGGCAGTGGCAAATGGGAGTTGTAGTCAAAAACTGCTAGAGGGCACCAGTTGTGAAAGGCTGCACAGTACTTAAGTTGAAGCACACTCTGAACTTCAGATACCTAGTTAGTTTTGTTCAAGGCCCTCTCATTCACTCCCTAGGTTTGGTTGCAAAGCTCAGGTATCCAGTTTGTAGTGTTTGAGCATACCCACCTATTCTGCTGGGACTCCTCCTTCCTGCAGCAAAGTTCTTGACCCAGTTCTCTTTTTCTGTTAAATAACCCCTCCCCTCAGGAATCAAAGTCTTTTAAGAATGAAGAAAATGGTGCCCTGAGAGGTGGGTGTGTTGCCGTCTGCTGCCGAATGCTGAATTCTTTGCTACTACCTTGATGCTGGCATAATTAATTTTATCTTACCTCTGGTCCTTTGGTCGTGTCGGAGAAAGCAAACAGCTCGGCTGCACTGTGCTTTTCTGTATTTGATCTGATGTTCATTATCTGACTGCTGCGTCCCTGAAATTCTTGAGAGTTCTCCCCCATGTCCATTTTACATTTCCGACACTGAAGAATTACTACTGCAGGAGTAGAACAAAGGGTCAAGTCAAGTCAACCAGATACCGACTCTCTCTACCCTATTTTGTTTCCGATGAGTCTGTAAGTTTAAATTGGGCTCTGCTCAGCTGTGCTAAATTCTGCGACATTGGCCTGTGTCCCGGAATATTCTTCTGTTGTAAATCACCTAATAGACAGCAGCCATGGTCCTTACTCGACAAGCCAGCAAGACATCAGGGGAACCCTTACTCCCCGCCCTAAGCCCCTCGAAGAAGAAGGAAAAGAAGGAAAAGAAAAGTAAGAAACAAACTAAAATCTCTTTGTACTTCTCGAAAGTGGATCATTTGGGAGTGGCTGAGGGAGGGGGAGGAAGCCCTCGGACACTTATTGATAATGATGCCTCCACGATTTTCCAGGAGCCTCTCTGCCTTGATTGGTCGGTAGATTATACTAAGGGTGGGCTGCACCTCCCAGAAAGGTCCTCCTGGGGGCCTAACTTGGCATTTGAAATTGCCGCAGTGGGGGCCTCAAGCCCCCCCTTAGAGAGGCCGCTTAGCCCAAATACTTCCCTGTCTGTATCACCTCCTCTTCACAGGAGTCATGATCCCTCCCCTCTACCTGGACGATGCTTATCTCCTGAAATAATCCAGCCACACCCTACAAACATGGCATTTACATCTTCTCCTCAACCTAGTAAGGCAATAGACTCTACTCTTCATCCTGCCCCATCGAAGCTATCTGCAATGATGAGCTCCATTGTTTCTGATACCCCCAATTTGGAGGCTTCCTTGCTTTTACTCGTCAAAGGGTTGGACTTGGTCAAAAAATGTTTATCTGAATGCTACGATTTATTGGTGGTGATAGCCAAATTTCATAAATCCCATCCTTGTGTAAAGACTCCTGGCTATTTGGAGAAGGTTAATGAACACCCCCCCCGGTAAGGACGATCTACCTCTCAGAATCCCCAAGAAACCACCAAAATGGGCCACCCACAAGGTAAAGAATAAAGTGTTGCTTCTTCCCAAGCCAAAAAATATTAAGTTCCAGGGATCCAGGCCAAAGAATGCAAAACAATGAAAAGGAATGAACTTTACAAGGCTTTTCAACCTACTTGATCCCTTTCAGTCATCTACTGCTCCCAAAAGCATAGAAAAGAAGGCCCTATGCCAGTCTCATGCGTCCAAATCTTCTAACGATGGTCTAAAACCTGTATCTAATATACCCCTTCCCTCTGACCTGAAATTCGACATACCTTTGCCTGATGTGCTGCCTTTAAATGCTACTTCTGTTCCCAGGCCCATCACTGCCGGAATACAAGACCCTGGCAACATATCCTTGAGTTCGATCCCCCTGCTCAAGTGGTGCCATGTTACTCTCCACTCCCTATATCCCAGCAAAAGTGGAAACTGTCTTTTAACAGTCGATGGTGGGTAAGCCCATGTGTGGGGCTGGCCCGGTATTTATTGATAAGGTGGGGGAATTAAATCAGATCATTCCTTTAGAATGACAAACCTCTACTTATATAGACCCCTCTGCTGGCCTTACCTCTGAATACCGGGCTACTTCCATGAGGGTCACCCAGGGAAGAGTAGCTATGCCCAACAACTCACTTAAATTTCTAACATGGAACATTGCTGGATGGTCTTCTAAACAATTTTCCCCGGAATTTTTGGATTTCCTAGGGAATTACGAGGTGATTTGCCTCCAGGAAACATGGTCTAATAAAAACATCCATCTGAATGGATTTTCTACAACTGACCTATTAGCCATGCCCGCCAAAGGCAGAGGTAGACCTGAGGCTGGTTTGTCGATTCTTATATCTACCTCGCTTCGGGCAAATTTTACGGCTCTGGGTTCGTGTGATAATATTGCCCTTGAGGGTCTGTTGCAATTTACATCTATATCTCTTCTGCTGGTCAATATATATATTCCTCCTGCTGCCTCCAAGAGGAGTACAGAAATGATCTGGGATAAGTTGGAGAGATTTATATTAGATCTGATTCTTTTACATTCTAGGGCATATCTTATTATCCTCGGTGACTTTAACGCAAGAACTGGTCCCAATAATAACGTTCTTTCTTCCTCTCCTTTATGGGGTGTGTCATGACCCCCAGACCCTCAAGGTACTGGGTTCATGCATCAGACTCACACCCCCACTCTTAGGGAAATGAGACTGGAACCAAAAAAGCTATTACTTCACCCTTGCCAAGGCTGTGTACGCTCACAACAACCCTGCAAGGTAGAAGGTAGGCTGCCACCACCCCTGTATACTGGTCCACTCAGAGCCAGGGGATCTCTGAGCCCAGAAGATATATAAAACCAAGGTCCTAAAAGGCAAGAGTCACAGTTACACTCTTTGCCAGGCACCTCTGGTTTAACACTTAAAATCCAAGCCTTTAACTTCTTAACCCTCTTTGGTAGTTAGTGACTGAGATTGGTCAAGGTACTGAATCCAGAACCACCCCTTCTCTCAATTGAACACACCAGGTTAAATAGAAGTAGCTTTATTAAGATATATAAGTGCACATAACATATAGCAGCAAGTAATTCTTTAAGACCATTCACCCAACAGGGGTTTAGGTTCTTACAAGAGAATTCATACACACAACAAGAAAATAACAAACTAACTCACCTAACTACTTACACACGAGGTAGTTGGTTGCGTGGCACCTCTCCTAAGAGAGATGGATGTTCAACATAAAGCAATGGAACCAGACATAGTTTGCCTTCCCATAAACAACCCCTGGAACCATAAGGCAGAAAGGTTTGGAACTCTGGTGCCAGTCAGCATAGGCAGAGAACAGAGAACAAAGGCTATGGGTCTCTAGCCCTATACTTAAGGGGAAAAGATCCTAACGGTCCAAGATTAATTGACCAATCAGGAATTGGCTGATGTAACTTTCTTCTCGATGTTTCTCACATTTTCGCGCCTTCAGGCCCCCCTCCCAACTGTGTTTTCCAACTGTACAGGCCAAGGATGACCTTGGGTACCAGGCACTTGCTAATCAGCAAAGATAAACAGGTGCAGCTTGTTAAGGCTTCTCTAACCATCTTCAGCTGGGAAGTGAAACTCAGATTTGCAAATTGGCAAAGGCTTGTCTTTTCCAACTGTAACCGTCTCCCAGAGTCCCTTACTGGAGCCAAAGTATTGCTATTAGATTTTTAATAACTCATGACCATTACAGGTTCATGACAGGGTGAGGTCGATCCTGTCAATTATATCCCTAGCCATAAAAGGATCTCCAAAGAACCAAAGGTAAAGTATGCCGGAATCTGTTTGATACAATTGGCTGCCTGCCTAAATTTGATGATCCTGAATGGTCATGCAGAACTAATCAATAGTGCAGAATTCACATATGCTTCTACCCAAGGCAGCAGCATGATCGATTATGTTTTAACTTCCTAATCTTTGTTTGCACAGATCTCAGTCGACAAACTTGATAGCGACCATTTTCCTTTAAACTTTACACTGACACTTAGTGAATTTGGTCATTTGGTCACTCATCCTCAATATGTAGATAAGGACCCCTGCTCTAGCTACAAGAGGATTCATTAGTCCATAGAGGCCTCAAACAAGGCTGCCTGTTTTCTTGCTTCTTCCCGGGGTAAGGCCCTTAGATGTCAAATTGTTAGTGCTCACCTTGGGGCCTCCTCCGATGTTTCTGCAGTTTTAGAAGATGACTCACTCCTGTCCTCTGCTCTATACGAGGCTTTAAGGCCTAAGCCGCATCCCTCTAGATCAGCTTCTAGACTGCCCTTTTCTTACTGGTTTGATAAGGACTGCCTTGAGGCTAGGAATCAATTGAGAACGGGAAAACAATGCTCATGTATTACCACCTGAATACTTTACCATTAAAAAGAAATACAAGCAACTAATCTCTATCAAAAAGAGATAAGCATTACAAAATGAATGGAAGGCCCTGACTGGTGCTTCCCTAAATAATAACTCGGAACTTTTTGTAGACAGCTGATGGTGGAAAGAGTCTGGTTTTCCAGAAAGACAAAAAGGGGTTAAAAGGCAGAGCTGCTCAAGGACACAGCAGCTGGCACAGAAGCCATAAAACCTTGAAAATGAAACTGCACAGTGTGGGGGTTGTAAAGTTTGTGGAAGGAAGGTGTTTGTTACTGTCTGTTTGAATCTTATTGAGCTTTGCCAGTAAAAAGACTCATCTTAACAAAAAGACTGGACTTTGTCTTTGGATCACTTCGGCGCTCATATACTCGCTACTGTATGCCACGCACATACATGCATCACACACCAACAAGAGTTATGGGCCCAGAGTGTGGCACAGAGCACGTACAGAGTGCATAATAGAAAACAAGTAAGGAACGACTTGTTCACCGTCGGGAAAGGGCAGCTGTGGAGAGCTGACGGACGAGGAACAGTGACTGGCAAAACAAGAGAGATGTGTCTGCAGAAATGGCTGTGTCCTTATCAGCTGGAATGCCTTTGGAATGCCTCACTGAACAGAACTATTCATGTTGGAGATTACAAATGGAGGCTTTCTTAACAAAAGAAGATTTATAGCAGGTAATTGAGAACGATCCACAGGCTGACCCACCTCCGGCTCCATGGAAACGTATGGAAGAGAAGGCGAGATCATATTTAATCCTGGCAGTGGATGACGCTCAACTGCTGCCCATTCAATACAAACCCACCGCGAAAGAAATTTGGAATACTCTGAGAGAAGTGCATGTCAGAAAAACAGTGAGTAGCAAGATTTATTTAGCATGTAAACTACATCAAATGAGGCTGATGGAAGGTGTGTCAATGTCTGCTCATTTGTTGGAAATGAAAAAGTTATTTGTGGAGTTACAAGAGAGAGAGGTTGTGCACTCTCAATTACAACAAGTGTATATAATATTATCATCACTAGACTCTTCCTGGGATCCATTAATCAGCTCGCTGGAGGCAATGTCAGACAAGGGTTTGACGGTACAGTACGTGTCAGGTAAACTGATCCAGGAGTGGGAGAGGCATGTGGAAACAAACGGAAAACAAGAAAGGAGAACTGAAAGGAGTGAAACAGAAACAAGGTCTTTTGGACTTAAGGCAAGTTATAGTTGTGGATCAAGACAGCATTTACGGAAGGACTGTATGAACAAAAGGTATGGACATAAACAGTCACATGTGCAAATAATAAAAATGGCAAGTTCCAAGAAGATGGATGAAGAAAGCACTGACTGGGTTCTAGACTCGGGTGCCACCCACAGCATGATAAAGAATAAAGACTTGTTCAAAACCATGCGTCCCACGAAGGAAGCTGTAGTACTGGCTGATGGTACATTCAGGCAAGTCGTGGGGAGGGGTACTGTGCAATTGAGTGTATTCAATACTATAATGACGGATGTATTGTGTTTTTCTGACTTAGATAGCAACATCCTATCTGTAACGAAACTAAACAGCACGGGATATGTAGTCAAATTTGAAAAAGGGAAATGTGAAATTCAGCAAGGAAATGTTGTATGTGTAAAAGGGAGCCTCAAGAATTCATTATTCTATGTAAGGCTCAGTCCAACAGGAAGGGCATCGAAGATAACAAATGAAAAACCACATAATAACTGTGTCCACATATGGCATAGAAAACTAGGGCATGCCAACTTCAAAACAATTGAGAAAACACCCAAACATTGTGAGGATGTGACATACCAAGAATGCACGAGGCATGTGGAATGCGAGGTTTGTAAACAAACCAAAGCAACAGTAGCTCCAATAAACAAAGAAGCTATGAGCAATACTACTCAACTGTATCAAACAATACATGTGGACCTAGCAGGACCATTCCAAAGGTCGCAAGGTGGTGCTAGATATTTTCTTGTAATTGTAGATGATTATACCAGATATTGCACTGTGTACCTGTTGAAATCTAAGAATGAAGCAGAGGGAAAACTGAAACTATTCCTGAGAAAGGTTGAGGTGCAACATGACACACATGTGAAGCAAATACGCTCAGACCAGGGTGGGGAATTCACTAGTCACACTTTAGAGCAGTATTTGGTGGACAAGGGAATAGAACATGCGAAAACAGCCCCATTTTCACCATTCCAGAATGGATTGGCGGAAAGGAAAAATAGGACACTTCAGGATGCAACCAGAGCCAAGTTGAAGGACTCTGATCTATCACATGTTTTTTGGGGAGAGTGTTTGCTATCTGCCACATACATCCAAAACAGGCTCCTTCCACAGAGCGCTGAATATGTCACCATACGAGAAGCTTCATGGAAAGAAGCCTCGACTGCAGCACATAATACGATTCGGTGCAAAGTGCTGGGTGCATATTCCAAAAGGGAGGAGGCAAGGCAAACTAGTGCCCAGGGCACAGAAAGGTTACATGCTAGGTTTTCAAAATGCATACTATCGAGTATGGCTGCCACATCAGAAACAGGTTATTCTTAGTAGGAGCGTAAAAGCCCAGGAACAAGATTGGGAGAAAACTGTTTTAGTAAACTTGGAAAATACACAGAGGGATAATGAAACGACGGAACACAGCATAAAACAGGAGGAAGTAGAGTCAGTTCTTGTGACACCAGATGAGATTGAATCTCAGGTAATACCCAGAAGGTCTGAAAGGGCGAATATAGGGAAACCACCTGAGCGCTTTCAGGTTAGCACTATAAAAGCACAAGAAGCAAATGAAATCACACAGTATGCAGAAAGAAGGACTGATGAAGAAACATTATACCTTGAATGTATCAAACCGAAACGTTAAAACTGTGTACTATAAACAAGTGACTGTCTGTAAAATGTCTGTAAAACAAAAAGGATAAACATCTTTATGGAAAAGGTGGGGGATGTAGACAGCTGATGGTGGAAAGAGTCTGGTTTTCCAGAAAGACAAAAAGGGGTTAAAAGGCAGAGCTGCTCAAGGACACAGCAGCTGGCACAGAAGCCATAAAACCTTGAAAATGAAACTGCACAGTGTGGGGGTTGTAAAGTTTGTGGAAGGAAGGTGTTTGTTACTGTCTGTTTGAATCTTGTTGAGCTTTGCCAGTAAAAAGACTCATCTTAACAAAAAGACTGGACTTTGTCTTTGGATCAATTCAGCGCTCATATACTCGCTACTGTATGCCACGCACATACACGCATCACACACCAACACTTTTCTGGGCTCTAGTGACTGATGCTCTAAGTTCGTCTAACTCTTCCCAATGCAATATACCATCTGCAATTTGGGAATGTCACTTCTCTGCCCTGTTTTGTGACGATGGGAGTCGGCTGCTCGATCCTTTGACCTATGTGGACCCCTCCCTTTTGCCTACTTGGCCTCCTGTAGCACCGTCGGAAATAGCCTCATTGATATGAAATCTAAAATCTGGCAAGGCTCCGGGCATTGATGCCTTACCATCTGAACTGTTAAAGCTTCATATTGATTGGTGGGCTCCTCTATTAGCCAACCTGTTTCCCCATATTAATTATTCAGGGCTATTCCCTATATCCTGGCTTGAGGCAGTAATTATCCCAGTTTTTAAGAAAGGGGACGGGGCAACCCCTTCAATTACAGGCCTATTAGCCTCTTATCAATCGTGGGTAAGCTATATGCCAGTTTCCTCAACGCTAGGCTGCTGACACGGATTGAGGAGGAAAACATTCTGGGCAGAGAGCAGGCAGGCTTTCAATAGGGTAAATCTCCCTTGGATCATTGCCTAATATTATTTCATCTGGCTGAGAAGTATACAAGTTCTCACGGCAACGGCCTGTCAGTTGCTTTCATGGACCTTAAAGCGGCCTTCGACTCTGTTTCGAGGACCAAACTATGGCCTAAGTTAGATCGCTCCACGATCGATAAGAGACTGCTTTTCCTTATTAGTCGTCTTTATCAACGCACTACCCTTCGCGTTCGCTGTGGCACCGATGGTAGCTTGACAAATTCCATCCCAGCCTCCAGTGGGGTTCGCCAGGGATGTATCCTGGCTCCCACTTTATTTAACCTTTTCCTTAATGATTTAAGTAACAGCTGTTCATCCAATAATTTCCATCCCCCCAAGTTGGCAGGGGTCGAATGCCCTCTTCTTCTGTATGCCGATGACGCTGTTTTAATGTCCTTATCCAATATAGGTTTAAAACGCCTTTTACGTGCTTTTATGAATTATTGTAGCAATAACTCTTTAACCATTTATTTTAGTAAGTCAAAGATTATGGTATTCTCCTGGCGTCTGTCTATTCACCCTTGGAATGTTAAGGGTCAGAAAATCGAACAAGTTAGGTAGTTCAGATACTTGGGGATTTTATTCCAGACAACTCTTTCCTGGTCTTCCCATATCCACTCTGCAATTCAATCCGTGTTTAATACTACTAAGGCTATACTTCGCTTCTTCTTTACCAAGGGTGGACAGTATATTCCAGCAGCAATTCAAGTGTTTAAATTTAAAATTCTTTCTCAACTCCTTTATGCGGCCCCAATTTGGGCTCCGCGCTTTAATGCTAAAGTTGAATCTGTCCTATCTTCTTTCCTGAGAACAATTTTTGGCATGCCTCGCTGTGCATCAGCTGCTGGCCTCCGCCTTGATTGAATGCAATGCTTGGCTCTTGGCCTTCAGATTCTTGATTAAAGTGGCCTATGCCAACCCTGATATGGGCTACTTACATCTGCTATGGAAAGATTCGTATACTAGCTCATGGATGAAGAACTTTCAGGACAAACTAGAGATGCTTGGCCTTTCATTAGACCTCTTGTCCTCATTGGGCTCCAACTCAGCCAAACGCATCATTGAGCAACGCATTAAAGATATTGATCTTCAATATTCTAGATCTAGGGCCCGTAATACTTGCTCTCATATGTTTTTTGGTTTGCAGTTTTCATTCCCTGCTCATGCTGCCTACCTGGTAAATTTGTCTCTTCTGAAATATCGCCTCTTGTTTTCCAGAGCGAGGTCTAACTGTTTTCCCCCTGCGAACCTTGAGGGCTGCTTACAAGGTATCCCTTATGTGAATTGTGTCTGTCCGTGTTCATCCACCAAGGTTGAATCCCTGACCCATATATTTTTTTCTGTAATTTCTATTATGCTGAACGTCTTCGATTTCTTTTCCCTATAATTAATTGTTTTCCCGGAAGACCCACTGATTGGTATTTACAATTCCTTATGTCTGATGCTGATAACGACAGAATCTGTTGCTAATTTTTTAAATTTATTCCAGGCAAAGTGAAAGAATGCCCCCTTTTAAAGTGATTTTATGATAATATTGTTACACTAATACGGTACGCTTTTAATGTTTTTATACTGTCTGTTAAATTTTTGTTGTTGTTGTTTGATGGGTCTGTGACCGTATAATAAAATTCATTCATTCATACTTAATCCGTAAAGGAACAAAGGGTTTAGCCTGTTTAGTCTGCCCCAGTAGCTGCATGGGACACTTCAGGATAGGTTGCTCCAATCTCAGCTAGTTCCCCTCCTTGCATCTTCTACCACTGTCTCTTCTACCTCGTGCCTCCTTTACCCTTTCCTTTTCTCTGTGTTTGTTGTTTTTCTTCAGGACAGTCAGGGACTCCTCATGGTATAGGAAGCTGCTTGTTTTCCTTTAAGGACATTTTTCTACTTTCCATTTTGGGAGGGTTTTAAAGAACTCAGGAAATGTGCTTGAGTGCCACATTTTGCAGGGCTTCACATCAACCTCCCCATCACAGCCAAAGACTGGATGGAGCACATCCTAAATTGTGGATTTGCTTAACTGCTCCAAGAACTCTGATAAACAATTGTGACCCTGAAATCTCAGGTCACTCTGGTTCTCAAGAAACCTATTTCATGTCCTCCTCTACTTGAAACAGGAGGATAATACAGGGTTTTATCCTTCCAATTCAGTCTATCTCCTCCATTTCCCTATCTTGCTGTTTTGTTTGCCCTTGGGTGACCCAAACTCCTGCATTTGCCTTAACTGTTCCCCGTTGTGTTGAAGTTCTCAATTTCAACCCATCACATCCCTTCCATCCTTCCCTGCTTCGTGTGCAGCAACAGTGAGTTTCCTTGGCCCCATTTATCTCTAGCTCTAGCTCAGAAGTGAGACTTAGGCAGATATGATTAAAATGTGAACTTAATGAACTTCTCCCCCCATTTCTAATCTCGATGTGGATAAAAGTCCAGAAGAATTAATCTGAACCTTGAGAGCACATAGAGCTGGAAAAGGGAGTGGGAAAGAGCCTCACTCTCCCAACTTCCTCCTTCAGCTCTATGTATTTTTCAAGGGAGAAAATGCCAACCACCCTCACCACCCCATGTCCATAGTGAGAGGGGGGCTTCGTCAGTGCCAGGGGAAGACTTCAGGGGCACTCTTGTGCACCCACAAGCACCATATTGATGACCCCTGCAGTAGATAATACTCACAGAAACACCAACAAACACAGGCTACGAAAAATGCTACACAGAGATATTACTCATTGTGGTACAGTTAGGTAATTTGAGTCTCTGGACTTAAAGGCTTTACACCCCCATCCCTGGACTTAAGAGTTCTACACATACACATACCCTCTGGCCCAATAGGTAGAAATGTATATCATTGCACTTGCTTCAAAAGATGGTCAGCCAGCCCTGCTGTGTTTGGAGGCACCACTCACCATATGCTCAGTAGCACATGTTACCAAATTCTTCCAAGCTCCACAGGAAGTGGATTGGACTGTGAAAGACCAACCAAAATTGTCTTTGCCTTTTGACAAATTTGTAGGCAGTACAATATCTCAGAGAGGAGGTCAAGAGTCCTGCTCCCTTGGTGCATTCACTATAGCTGCCGAATTTCCCTGCCTTTTAAAGTTTGATAGAAATATCTGTGGGCTATAGGTACCTTCTTAAACGGCAAGGTTTAAATCTATTAGTGAATTGTTATGTTTTTATAGTGTGTTTTATTTGTTTTTGTTTGAACATTGTGTAAGTTGCTTGGGGACCTTTGGGAATAATAATAATAATAATAACAACAACAACAACAACAATAATTGCTGTTATTATTATTATTATTAATGTTAATATTAATATTATACTTATCTCTCCCCATGGCATGAAGCTGGGCTCACCTCCTTGAGTAACCACCACGGATGGGAAAAGTCACCCAAGGCCATCCAAGCTGTTAATGAGCAAGGTAGGATTTGGACAAAAGTTTTGCCCCTTCTGAGTCCTGGATTAAAGTTCTCCATGGAAATAGCCAGAAACTTGCAGTAAGCACTGATTACAGCCTCCCTACAGACATCCATTTTATTGCACATTCATCATCATTTGTGCTCATGACGCCATCAGGTCAGTCATAAGCGATCCCACCAAACCTTTTGGAGTTCGGACAGACATGCTGCCTCATTTCCAATCAGTGCATATCTGGTAACTTCCTACTGGCATCCCATAACTTTAAATGCCACAAGTATTCTGGGTTTTCTTTTCTTTTGGTCCCGGTTTTGTTGTGCTGTAGCCCCTCTGCACAGCAATAATGTGGTAGCCTTGAACTACCAAAGCAGAATAAATCCACAAGGATTTCACCTTCAATGAAATATAGCCTGGAGCAGTCTTAGCATTCCTGACAGCAACTATTTGAAAGATGTGACTGAACTGATAGACATGAAAGGATTTTCATCTGATTTTTATTGGTTGTTTGTTTGTTAATGCAGAAAGAAAAGTACATGGTGACCACAATTAGGTGAGAGGTACATGTGGAAGCAGCCTTGGGGCCCCAGGAGTGGACTGTGGAGAGAATGAGTGTGTAGGAGAGAAGGAAGGCAAGGAAACACACCAATGACCTAATGCCACTGTTGGTCACCATCATGACCTCCAAGGGATAGGTGTCAGTGGAAGCCAACTTGATGACCAAGGGAATGTCACAGAAGTAGCTGTCCACCCAGTTTGGCCCACGGAAGGACTTGTTAATGAACAGGCAGGATGAACAGCAAATCAAGAGAGTATTGATTTTCTCTTTGTGTATTGCTCAGTCTTTTTCAGAAAAAATTGCAGTAGCTGATGCCTTATCTGCTCTTATGGAGTTAGTGGGGGGGATATATTGTAACTAAGGCAAGTGTTACAGAGATGTCCTCAAGGGTGCCCTTGGAGTTAACCTTGTCTCTTTTGGCTTGGCTCTACAGGTGGCTGTGGAAAGCGAACAAGTCCCTGTGCTGCTGTTTGGCTGCAGAAAGGAATCATGATCTTTTGTTTTAATATGCTGCAAACCTTCCTGTGGCTACATGGGGGTGCTATTTCTACTGTTGTGTTGTTGTTTATGGTCATGATTTTATAGTGTGTTTTATTTGTTTACACCTGGAGTGTATTAAATACCAGCCTGGAGAGGTCCTAGCGTTCCTGACAGTGACTATTTTTTAAATTATTATTATTATTATTATTATTATTATTATTATTATTATTATTATTATTATTATTATTATTATTATTTCCATTTATAGACTGCTTACTATCTAAAAGATCTCAAAGCGGTTCACAACAGAATACGCAAGGTACAATAAAAACATATCAAATTAATTTACAAAGGAAAATACATAAACAATATTCATTTTCATAAACATATACATAAACACAGTATAAAAGTCAGAATTCACCAAGGGAAGCCTGTGAGGCACCCTCCCCGCTCTGTGAAGGTGTCAGAAAAGTGAAATTATGTTGCCCATGGCGGAGGGCGACAAGCAGGTAAAAGGTTATCGCTAATATTTTAAATCAGTCACTGAGCTGATAGGCTTGACACTATTCTCATCTGATCTTTTAGTTTTATGATGGTTAATGAAGGGAGAAAAAAAAGCTTTGGACTCGGTGAGGGGGCATATTTTTTATTTATTTATTTTATTTCCTTAGTAAGATTTTTTATACTGCTTATTCAACCAAAAGTAATGATTACGTTTAAATAAACTTCTATAAAATCATTAAAAGAGCAATAACTCCAGAATTTATTTTATTATTTATTTATTATTGCATTCATATCCCCCCTTTCCTCCAATGATCTTGTACATGTTTTCCCCCCTTCTCCATTTAATCCTCACAACCTCCCTGTGAAGTAGGTTAGGCTGAGAGTCAGTGTCTAGACCAAAGTCACCCAGTGGTCTCCCAGGTCAAAGTTCAACATTCAAATGTAAAAAAACAAAAATAGACATGGTAAAATTATCAAAATATAGATAAAATCAACAGGTGTTAAAAACAAATATACATAATCAAATTACAAATGTGTCTAGTCTTGCCTATACAAACAAGAGTTTGCAGGTTTAGGAATTTTGGTTCCCATGAGTTGCTGGCAGAGATTAATACTCCAAAGAATGTCTCCCTTCCACCTAAGACTGGATGTCAGGAGCTCCCTTCCGCCCTATAGAAACAAGTTTACTACCCAAAGTGCTGAAGAGTCATCCCCCTTGGCAAGGCTGAATGTCTTCCCCTCTGCAGTTACATTCCCTTGGAGGAGAGCTGGGGTCCGGAAACTACATGTTGCAGTGCAGCCTATATAGTTGCCTGAGAGAGAACTCTCTAGGAAAGTGGATGGTGGAGAAATGGGTTTCGGTCGGAGAGGACATCTTGGTCTTTTTGCTGGCAAACAAGTCCATGTTGGTTCTCTTACACCAATGATTCTCTTAGGGGTTTATGCCTCCACTACCACACCGCCCAAAAAAGATGATCACTAATTCAAACGAATGAAGTAGGGATTACACACCTCCCTGGAATCCAGGCACAAATCCTGGACTCTGGTTGGGACAGACTTGACTGCACCCAGTTCTAGTGAGTTCAAGCTCTATTCTGGAATTTTATTGCCTGGGGAAGTGGATATAGGAACACAGGAAGTTGCTTTATGCCGAGTCTGGCCATTGGTCCAGTCAGCTCCATATTGTCGGCAGTCACTGGCAGTAACTCTCCAGGATTTCAGGCAGGAGATGCTGGGCAGGGATTAATAACAGAATCGTAAAACCGCATAATAGTAGAGTTGGAAGGGGCCTGTAAGGCCATCAAGTCCAATCCCCTGCCTCCTTCAACATAAGAAGAACCCTGCTGGCTCTGGCCATTGGCCCATGTAGTCTAGCATCCTGTTCTCACGGTGGCCATCCAGATGCCGATGGGAAATCTCCAAGCAGGACATGAGCTTAACTGTACTCTCTTACATCTGTTCCCCAGGAACTGGTATTCAGAGACATACTGTCTCTGATACTGAAGGCAATATAGTTGTCATGACTCATAGGCATGGATAGTCTTATCCTCCATGATTTTGCATAATATGTTTAATACCTCTGAGTTGGTGACCATGTTGTGCTGTGGGAAGAAGGACTTCCTTTCTTCCATTTGGAATCTTGCAACATTCAGCTTCAGCAGATTAGTCTGGGTTCTTAGGAGTGAAGGGGGAAAACACCACCCTTCTCTTTATCTGCCTTCCCCACACTGTCTATATACACAACAGCAACAGTAAATTAAATAGCTAACAATCTGATAATCTTTCATGAAGCCCCAAGCCAACTACCTGTGGTGGCTGCCTCTCTGCCTAATGGCAGGGCGGCCATGAGCAGACACCTGTCCAGAACGTCTTGCCAACAGTCTTCTTATGGCAGCCTTCATCTCCTTGTTCTTCAATGCATAGACAGTAGGGTTCAGAAAGGGGGTGACAGAGTTGAAGAAGACAGAGAGCAGTTTATCAATCATGAACCGGGTATATGGATGAAGGTACATAAACAAAATGGGTCCAAAGTACATGGTGACCACAATGAGGTGAGAGGTACATGTGTAGGCAGCCTTGGTTGGGCCTTCAGAGGGGCCCCGGGAGCGGATTGTGGAGAGAATGAGTGCGTAGGAGAGAAGCACAGCAAGGAAACACACCAGTGACATAATGCCACTATTGGTCACCATCATGACCTCCAGGGGAGAGGTGTCAATGCAAGCCAACTGGATGACAAAGGGAAGGTCACAGAAGTAGTTGTCCACCCGATTGGGCCCACAGAAGGGTGCGTTAATGGTGAAACCGAGTTGCACACTGGTGTGAAGGAGCCCACCGGCCCAGGAGGCTAGCACAAGCCCTATGCAATGGCGCCGGCTCATGAGTGAGGCATAGCGGAGAGGATGGCAGATGGCCACGTACCGGTCATAGGCCATAGCTGTCAGCAAGAGCATCTCGCCACCTGCAAAGAGGTGGAGGAAGAAAATTTGGGCCATGCAGCCCTGGAAGGAGATGGCTTCACGTTGTGCAACGAAATCAAAGAGATATCTTGGGATGGCAAAGGAGGACAAGCACAGATCCAGTAAAGCCAGATGACCTAGCAGAAAGAGCATAGGGGAATCAGAAAGGCTGTGATCGCTGATAATTGCCGAGAGGATGAGAATGTTGCTGAAGAGAGTAGCCGTGTAAAGGAGGAGGAAGAAGACAAATAAGAGGACCTTGACTTCCCAGGTTTCAGAGAGACCCAGCAGGACAAACTCGGTCACCGTTGTCTGGTTGCCCCACGCCATTTACTTCTTGCATATCACTGAGAAAATTGGGGAAGGAGAAAGGAGACAACAATGAGATATTTCCATGCCTTCATAGCCTTAGGTTAAGTGAACAAAGGGCTTATCTGTGTGTCAGCTGCCGTTATGTCTCTTGGCTGTGTTGTCCCAGCGGTACCTATATTATACACAGGAGCATAGACAGCTGTCTTATGCTGAGTCAGACCATTGTTCCGTCTGCACCAGGTTTGGGAATCTGTGGCCCTCTATATGTTGTTGGACTCTAACTCCCATCAGCCCCAAACAGCAAGGCCCATGGTCCAAGCATGATGGGAGAGCCACAGGATCCCTCTCCCTTATTTCAAAATATTTTTCTGTCTTTCTTTTTTTTAGACAAACAGCTGCCTATATTGAGTCAAACAGTCATTGGTCCATTTAGCTCAGTATTGTCTACACTGACTGGCAGTGGCTCTTCACAGTTTTCTGAAAGGAGACAACACCCGACCCTACCTGGAGATTCCGGAGATTGAGCCTGGGTCCTTTTGCAGGCAAAGGAGAGGGTCAACTGTTATTTATTTATTTATTATTTATTTAATTCATTTGTATCCTGCCCTTCCTCCCAGCAGGAGCCCAGGGCGGCAAACAAAGCACCAAAAAACTTTAAAACTTCATAAAAACAGATCTTAAAATACATCAATTCAAAACAGCATTAAAAACAATTTTAAAAATAACCTTAAAAAAGGGTTAAAACATTATTAAAAAAACATATTAAACAATTCTGACACAGATGCAGACTGGGATAGGTCTCAACTTAAAAGGCTTGTTGAAAGAGGAAAGTCTTCAAAGGGCACCGAAAAGATAGCAGAGATAACGCCTGCCTAATATTCAAAGGGAGGGAATTCCACAGGGTAGGTGCCACCACACTAAAGGTCCATTTCCTAAGTTGTGCTGAACGGACCTCCTGATAAGATGGTATCTGCAGGAGGTCCTCACCTGCAGAGCGCAGTGATCGACTGGGCATATAAGGGGTAAGATGGTCTTTCAGGTATCCTGGTCCCGAGCTGTATAGGGCTTCGTACGCCAAAACTAGAACCTTGAACTTGGCCCAGTAGCAAATGGGCAGCCAGTGCAATTCTTTCAGCAGCGGGGTGGCATGTTGACGATACCCTGCTCCAGTGAGCAGTCTTGCTGCCACATTTTGCACCAGCTGCAGCTTCCGGACCAACCTCAAGGGCAGCCCCACATAGAGCAATACAGTAATCCAGCCTGGAGGTTACCAGTGCGTGGACGACAGTGGTCAGGCTATCCCGGTCCAGAAACGTCTGCAGCTGTCTCACCAGCCGAAGCTGGTAAAAGGCACTCCTAGCCACTGAGGTCACCTGGGCCTCTAGCAACAAAGATGGATCCAGGAGCACCCCCAGGCTACGGACCTGCTCTTTCAGAGGGAGTACGACCCGATCCAAAGCTGGCAACTGACCAATTATCCGAACTCGAGAACCACCAACCCACAGCGCCTCCATCTTGCTAGGATTCAGACTCAGTTTATTGGCCCTCCTCCAGTCCACCACCAAGTCCAGGCAGCGGTACAGGGCTTGTATGGCCTCTCTTGATTCAGATGTTAAGGGAAATAGAACTGGGTATCGTCAGCATACTGCTGACACCTCACTGCAAATCTCCGGATGACTGCTCCCAAGGGCTTCATATAGACATTAAACAGCATTGGGGACAAGATGGTACCCTGCGGCACCCCACAGCACAACTGCCAAGAGGCCAAAAGACAGTCACCCAATGCTATTCTCTGAGAACGACCTTGGAGATAGGATCGGAACCACTGTAAAACAGTACCTCCAATACCCATCTCACCAAGTCGGCCCAGAAGGATACTATGGTCAATGGTATCAAAAGCCGCTGAGAGATCAAGTAAGAACAACAGGGTCGCACTCCCCCTGTCCTTCTCCCAATAAAGGTCATCCATCAGGGTGACCAAGGCCAATTCAGTCCCATAACCAGGCTAGAACCCAGACTGGAATGGGTCAAGATAATCTGTTTCATCCAAGAGTATTTGCAATTGCTGCGCCACAATCCTCTCAATCACCTTCCCTAAAAAGGGAGTATTTGCAACAGGTCGGTAGTTGTCACAAACCAATGGGTCCAGGGTGGGCTTTTTCAGGAGTGGTTGAATCACTGCCTCTTTCAAGGTGGCTGGAACCACTCCCTCTCTCAATGATGTGTTGACCACACCCTGGATCCACTCGGTCAGACCCCCTCGGCAAGCTTTAATAAACCAAGAAGGGCAAGGATCGAGAGGACATGTTGCTGGCCGCATCATTGCAAGCACCTTGTCCACATCATCAGGCCGCATCAACTGAAACCGTTCCCAAGAAGTTACAGCAGATGTTGCACTGGACACCTCATTGGAGACTACAGCAGATGTGGATGGGGCATCAAGACCGCTACAGAGGCGAGCAACTTTACCCTCAAAGTGCCTTGCAAACAATTCACAGTGGGCCTCCGAAGGGTCTAAGACTCCATTTCCTGGAGTTGATGTCAACAGACCCCTGACAATACGGAAAAGCTCCACCGGACGGCTACTTGAGGATGCGATGGAGGCAGAGAAGTGGGCCTTCTTTGCCGCCCTCACTGCCACACAGTAGGCACGGTTATACAGAGCTTGGAAAAGTTACTTTTTTGAACTACAGCTCCCATCAGCCCAATTCAGTGACCATGCTGGCTGGGGCTGATGGGAGTTGTAGTTCAAAAAAGTAACTTTTCCAAGCTCTGCGGTTATGATGTTTTACTCGTGCCCAATCAGCCTCACAGCACGTCTTTCGCCACTTGCGCTCTAGCCGTCATCCAGCCTGTTTCATTGCCCTTAGCTCACTGGTGTACCAAGGTGCAAGCTGGGCTCCACAGTGCCGGAGAGGGTGCATGGGGGCAACAGTGTCGAGAGCCCAATGCGCCTCACTGTTCCACAGCGTGACAACGGCTTCAACAGGGTCACCTGCTCTATCTACTGGGAACTGCCCCAGGCCATTCAGGAATCCAGTGGATTCCATTAGGCTCCAGGGGTGGACCATCTTAACATGTCCACCACCCCTGCAAGGAAGGATCGGAGCCATAAGTCTAAACTTCACCAGGAAGTGATCTGACCATGACAATGGGGTGACATCCACCCCCGCTATCTCCAGACCACCCCTTCCTCCATCTGGAGCAAAAACCAAGTTGAGGGTATGCCCTGCCCTATGTGTTGGGCCAGTAACAACTTGAGACAGCCCCATGGTTGTCATGGAGGCCATGAAGTCCCGAGCTGGAACACTAGAGGCAGCCTCAGCATGGACACTGAAATCACCCAGCACTATCATTCTGGGCTCCTCCAACACCACAGCTGAGATGACCACCACCAGCTTGGTCAGAGAAGCCGCCGGGCAGCAGGGTGGATGGTACACCAGCAGCAACCCTAGTTTACTGTCTCCTTGGTTCAACACCAGATGCAGAACCTCACAGCCAGCTCCAAGACAGAGTGGTTTCCCGGTGACAGAGATGGAAGTTCTGTAGACAGCACCTCCTCCCCCCCCCATCCCTGCAGCCTGTGCTGGTGCTGCAGTGAGTATCCAGGTGAGCAAAGATGGGTCAGATCAGCCCCTCCAAGCTCACCCACCCAGGTCTTGGTAAAACACACCAAATCGGCACCTTCATCCACAATCAAGTCATGGATGAGAGTGGTCTTATTATGTACCGATCTGGCGTTAAACAACACACACAGGCCAGTGAACACAGCAGATGAGCAACAAGGAATCAAACCATGAGAGGAGCAGCAGCAAGGAACAAGGCGCAGATAGCCTTGCCTTCGCCTTCTCGGGTAATTCACCACCTCCCCATGGCTATATTTCCCTCTGCCCATAATCACTGAAATTGGGGTGACATCACCGATGTTCCTTCGTACTAAGACTCCTCCTAAACACCAAATATGGGCCCAACACAAGCCCACCAACAAAGCCTGCCAGAGCAAATTATCCCAGTAGGCCTCTGCGAGGATTTGGAACAGTCACACCCATTCAAACTTTTTCACACAGGGCCGATCTACTCCGCCTCCTGTCTCACACCCAGGGAGGGCCAGCCTTCTGCCAGTTACAGACTCTCACTCTGAAGGCATCTGGTGACTTTCTCCTCTCATTCAGTTCACTGCACAGGTTCCCACCTGGTGCAGGAACTATGCATGCACCACACGCCCTCCCCACCACCAATCTCCTCTAGATTGGTTTAACAGAAAACAATTTAAAAAAGAAAGAAAGAAAGAAAGAAAGAAAGAAAGAAAGAAAGAAAGAAAGAAAGAAAGAAAGAAAGAAAGAAAGAAAAAGAAAGAAAGAAAGAAAGAAAGAAAAGCAACAAGAAAAAGTAATAGAAGGGGGGTAGCGGCCTCGCCCTCGGGACTCCCTAAGGGGCTCCCCAAGGGCAGCTGGGCTTTTATGCCTCCTGGCCCAGCCAGCAGCGGTTGCAAGGGGCTGTGAGATTAACTGCAGCCTCTCTCTGGAGCAAGGGCCAGGCAGGGGGTCCCAGTCCTAGCAGCACTTACCAGGGACTTCAGCTGTCTGGACAGACAGCAGCCCAAAGGAGCTAGTAGCAAGCACCCAGATGCCAGATACCCACTCCCAGGGCAGGTCTTCCTCAGCCCCCTCGTGCTGCAGCTGTTGAGCCATGGCCCTTCCCCATCCTACCATCTCCTCTAAAAATATTGTGGATACCACAAATAAAGTAGTAAGAAACCTAAGGGCACAAATTAAACAAAAACCCTACCCCAAGTAGCCCAGTAAGGATTAGAAAAGCCCAGTGGTCAGAGCAAGGGAGAAAAATAGGAGAGGGAGAATGGAATGGAGTATCTAGAAAAAGGACATGGCTGGCTGGAGCCCCGAACAGGGGGCAACATTTTGGTCTTTTCTGTTCTATTCCGTTCATGTTTACAGAGATGACTAGATGTATCTGAGCATCACTCAAAATAGGCACCTATGACAACTACACTCTTCCAACAGGGAAATGTGGTTCAAACCATTGTGGGATGGGTGAGGAGGAAGGATAACAGGGCTCCAAAATGGCCTCTGGGGTCTCCAACCCACCAGCCCCACATTCCCAGGGAGACAAGTGGTAGGGGGTGAAATCCTAGAATGGGAAAGGAAAGAAGATTAAGAACTAGGCGAAAAAAGGGGAAAACACAAAAGGAACGACTCAGATGGGTATACAAATTTATACTAAAGAATTTAAACAACAGAACTGATGTGGATGCTGTTCGGTAGGGATGGAGACTGACGAAGGTGTGCGCTCTGAGTAGGGGTGTGCTAGAATTCTGCCCAATTTGGATTTGGAACCACATTTTCCATTAATTTCCTTATTCGCTATCCTTGTGGATTGGATTTTTATGTAGTGATTTTCCATGGCTATATTTGGAAGCACATCGTTTTAAAAACCCTGTGTCTAAGATACTGTAATTAATATTTTTATCAGTATTTCCTTCAATTTATTAATATGTCCTTCCATCTATCGATCCCTTTTAAAAAAAAATACAATTTTCCCAAGGGGGAAAAAGAATTCAGTAAAAACAGCGGCAAAGAATGAACTCAAATCGATAACAGCTTGTTAAGCTGATGGAATACTTTCAAACTGGCTCTGGCCAACCGATCTCATCCCTAATCAGAGTCTCCCAGTCTTGGGGTGCCGTCTATGTCACACACCCTGGGCTGCCAATAAAGGGCATCTGATAGGCCACTGTGAGAATGGGATGCCGGCCTAGAAAGACCATTGGCCTGATCTAGCAGGACTCTTCTTTTGTCCTCAGATTCCCCACTTGTAATTCCCAGCAACTGGCATTCAGAGACCATTTGAAAAAATAATGATACACCCTCATCTGGTTTTTACCCACCTGTAAATCCAAAAAAGAGTTTCTTGAGGTTTTCTTGAGCCACTTCTCCAGAGGTTGAGTTTAGGATTGGGACGGAGGTGCTCAGTCCAGTTCCATCTTCTGCCTGTGAGTGATGTGGGCAAGAGACATCTGTGGAGATGTTATATCTGCTTAAAATGCAGGATGAACAGCAAATCAAGGGAGAATGGAGCATGCGTGTGTGTGTGTGTGTGTGTGTGTGTGTGTGTGTGTGTGTGTGTGTGAATTGCTCATTCTTTTTCAAAAGGAACTGCATTAGCTGGTGCCTTATCTGCTCTTAGGGAGTTAGTGGGAGGGGGAATAATTCGTAACTAGACAAGTGTTACAGACCTGTCCTCAAGGGTGCCCTTGGAGTTAAAGTTGTCTCTTTTGCCTTCGCTCTACTGTTGGCTGTGGGAAGCCAACAAAGCCCTGTGCCTCTATTTCACCCACGTGAGAACTGAGAACCAACATGTCATCACAACCCAAGTAAAATGATTTTTTTACCATGCCTAGTAAAATGATTATTGCTTGCATCTCTTAAGGGTTAGGATCCTCATGAGGCACATGAAGCTCTCTTGGCATCCTACAGTTCTGCATGAGGTCACATCTTCTGCAGCCTGGTGGGGGCAGCTAGGAGTTGTAGTCCAAAACTGCCAGAGGGCACCAGTTGTGAAAGGCTGCACAGTACTCAAGGTCAAGCACAGTCTGAACGTCGGATGCCTAGTTAGTTTTGTTCAAGGCCCTCTCATACACTCCTTAAGTCTGCCCCCACTATTTGGTGGCAAATGTCAAGTATGCAGTTTCTAGTGGTTGAGCATACCCACCTATTCTGCTGGCAACTCCTCCTTCCTCCAGCAAAGGTGTTGACCCAGTTCTTTTCTGTTCAATAACCCCTCCCCTCAGGAATGAAAGACTTTCAGTATTTAATTCGCAAAGGACCTCATGGTTCAGCCTGATAGTTTGCCCAGCAGCTCCGTGGGACACTTCAGGACTGGTTGCTCCAATCTCAGCTAGTTTCCTTCTTTGTATCTTCTGCCATTGTCTCATCTACCTCGTGCCTCCTTTACCCTTTCCTTTTATCTGTGTTGCTTTTCTTCAGGATATTTAGGGACCCCTCAGGGAACAGGAAGCTGCTTGTTTTCCTTTAAGGACATTTTTCTACTTTCCATTTTGGGAGGGTTCTAAAGAACTCAGGAAATGTGCTGAGTGCCACATTTTGCAGGGCTTCACATCAACCTCCCCATCACAGCCAAAGACTGGATGGAGCACATCCTAAATTGTGGATTTGCTTAACTGCTCCAAGAACTCTGATAAACAATTGTGCCCTGAAATCTCAGGTCACTGTGGTTCTCAAGAAACCTACTTCATGTCCTCCTCTACTTGAAACAGGAGGATAATACAAGGTTTTATCCTTCCAGTTCTGTCTATCTCCTCCATTTCCCTGATCTCACTGTCTTGTTTGCCCTTGGGTGAGCCAAACTCCTGCCATTTGCCTTAACTGTTCCCCATTGTGTCCAAGGTCTCCATTTCAACCCATCACATCCCTTCCATCCTTCCCTGCTTCGTATGCAGCAACAGTGAGATTCCTTGCCTCCATTTATCTCTAGCTCTAACTCAGAAGTGAGACTTAGGCAGATATGATTAAAATGTGAACTTAATGAATGTCTCCCCCCGTTTCTAATCTGGAATGCATTATGATTGCATCAAGAACAGGTTGCAGAATACACCCGGAGTGTATTAAATTCCAGCCTGGAGAGGTCCTAGCATTCCTGACAGCGACTATTTTTAAAAAAAATATTATTATTATTATTATTTCCATTTATAGACCGCTTACTATCTAAAAGATCTCAAAGCGGTTCACAACAGAATACGCAAGGTACAATAAAAACATATCAAATTAATTTACAAAGGAAAATACATAAACAATATTCATTTTCATAAACATATACATAAACACAGTATAAAAGTCAGAATTCACCAAGGGAAGCCTGTGAGGCACCCTCCCCGCTCTGTGAAGGTGTCAGAAAAGTGAAATTATGTTGCCCATGGAGGAGGGCGACAAGCAGGTAAAAGGTTATCGCTAATATTTTAAATCAGTCACTGAGCTGATAGGCTTGACACTATTCTCATCTGATCTTTTAGTTTTATGATGGTTAATGCAGGGAGAAAAAAAAGCTTTGGACTTGGTGAGGGGGCATATTTTTTATTTATTTATTTTATTTCCTTAGTAAGATTTTTTATACTGCTTATTCAACCAAAAGTAATGATTACGTTTAAATAAACTTCTATAAAATCATTAAAAGAGCAATAACTCCAGAATTTATTTTATTATTTATTTATTATTGCATTCATATCCCCCCTTTCCTCCAATGATCTCGTACATGTTTTCCTCCCTTCTCCATTTAATCCTCACAACCTCCCTGTGAAGTAGGTTAGGCTGAGAGTCAGTGTCTAGACCAAAGTCACCCAGTGGTCTCCCAGGTCAAAGTTCAACATTCAAATGTAAAAAAACAAAAATAGACATGGTAAAATTATCAAAATATAGATAAAATCAACAGGTGTTAAAAACAAATATACATAATCAAATTACAAATGTGTCTAGTCTTGCCTATACAAACAAGAGTTTGCAGGTTTAGGAATTTTGGTTCCCATGAGTTGCTGGCAGAGATTAATACCCCAAAGAATGTCTCCCTTCCACCTAAGACTGGATGTCAGGAGCTCCCTTCCACCCTATAGAAACAAGTTTACTACCCAAAGTGCTGAAGAGTCATCCCCCTTGGCAAGGCTGAATGTCTTCCCCTCTGCAGTTACATTCCCCTGGAGGAGAGCTGGGGTCCGGAAACTACATGTTGCAGTGCCTGAGAGAGAACTCTCTAGGAAAGTGGATGGTGGAGAAATGGGTTTCGGTCGGAGAGGACATCTTGGTCTTTTTGCTGGCAAACAAGCTCATGTTGGTTCTCTTACAGCAATGATTCTCTTAGGAGTTTATATCTACACCACCACCCCGCCCAAAAAAGATGATCACTAATTCAAACGAATGAAGTAGGGATTACACACCATTTTGACCTCCCTGGAATCCAGGCTCAAATCCTGGACTCTAGTTGGGACAGACTTGATAGCACCCAGTTCTAGTGCGTTGAAACTCTATTCTGGAATTTTATTGCCTGGGGAAGTGGATATAGGAACACAGGAAGTTGCTTTATGCCGAGTCTGGCCATTGGTCCAGTCAGCTCCATATTGTCGGCAGTCACTGGCAGTAACTCTCCAGGATTTCAGGCAGGAGATGTTGGGCAGGCATTAATAATGGAATCATAAAATGATAGAATAGTAGAGTTGGAAGGAGTCTGTAAGGCCATCAAGTCCAATCCCCTGCTCAATGCAGGAATCCAGGTTAAATCATATCCAATAGGTGGCTGTCCAGCGGCCTTTTGAATAAGAAGAAGAGTCCTGCTGGCTCTGCCCATTGGCCCATCTAGTCCAGCATCCTGTTCTCACGGTGGCCAACCAGGTGCCGATGGGGAATCTCCAAGCAGGATGAGCTCAGCAGCACTCTCTCACTCCTGTTCCCCAGGAACTGGTATTCAGAGACATACTGTTTCTGATACTGAAGGCAATATAGCTGTCATGAGTCATAGGCATGGATAGTCTCATCCTCCATGATTTTGCATAATATGTTTAAAACCTCTGAGTTGGTGACCATGTTGTGCTGTGGGAAGAAGGACTTCCTTTCTTCCATTTGGAATCTTGCAACATTCAGCTTCAGCAGATTAGTCTGGGTTCTTAGGAGTGAAGGGGGAAAACACCACCCTTCTCTCTATCCGCTTTTCCCACACTGTCTATATACACAACAGCAACAGTACACTAAATATCTAACAATCTGATGCTCTTTCATGATGCCCCAAGCCAACTACCTGAGGTGGCCGCCTCACTCTGCCTAATGGCAGGGCGACCATGAGCAGACACCTGTCCAGAACGTCTTACCAACAGTCTTCTTATGGCAGCTTTCATCTCCTTGTTCTTCAATGCGTAGACAGCAGGGTTCAGAAAGGGGGTGACAGAGTTGAAGAAGACGGAGAACACTTTATCAATCATGAACCGGGTATATGGATGAAGGTACGTAAACAAAATGGGTCCAAAGTACATGGTGACCACAATGAGGTGAGAGGTACACGTGTAGGCAGCCTTGTTGGGGCCTTCAGAGGGTCCCCGGGAGCGGATTGTGGAGAGAATGAGTGCATAGGAGAGAAGCACGGCAAGGAAACACACCAGTGACATAATGCCAGTATTAGTCACCATTGTGACCTCCAGGGGAGAGGTGTCAATGCAAGCCAATTTGATGACATAGGGAAGGTCACAGAAGTAGTTGTCCACCCGATTGGGCCCACAGAAGGGTGCGTTAATGGTGAAACCAAGTTGCACACTGGTGTGGAGGAGCCCACCGGCCCAGGAGGCTAGCACAAGCCCTATGCAATGGCGCCGGCTCATGAGTGAGGCATAGCGGAGAGGATGGCAGATGGCCACATACCGGTCATAGGCCATAGCTGTCAGCAAGAGCATCTCGCCACCTGCAAAGAGATGGAGGTAGAAAATTTGGGCCATGCAGCCCTGGAAAGAAATGGCTTGGCGTTGTACAACGAAATCAAAGAGATACCTTGGGATGACAAAGGAGGCCAAGCACAGATCCAGTAAAGCCAGATGACCTAGCAGAAAGAGCATGGGGGAATCAGAAAGGCTGTGATCGCTGATAATTGCTGACAGGATGAGAACATTGCTGAAGAGAGTAGCCATGTAAACGAGGAGGAAGAAGACAAATAAGAGGACATTGACTTCCCAGGTGTCAGAGAGACCCAGCAGGACAAACTCCGTCACCATTGTCTGGTTGCCCCACGCCATCCACTTATTCTGTATCACTGAGAAAATTGGGGAGGGAGAAAGGAGACATCAATGAGATACTTCCATTCTATCGTAGCCTTGGGTTAAGTGAACAAAGGGCTTACCTGTGTGTCAGCTGCCATTATTACTCTTGGCTGTGTTGTCCTAGCAGTACGTATATTATACACATACTCAGCCTCAAACAGCAAGGCCAATGGTCCAAGCATGATGGGAGGGCCACAGGATCCCTCTCCTTTATTTCGAAATATTTTTCTGTTTTTCTTTTTTTAGACAAAAAGCTGCCTTATATTGAGTCAAACAGTCATTGGTCCATTTAGCTCAGTATTGTCTACACTGACTGGCAGTGGCTCTTCCCATTTTTCTGAAAGGAGACAACACCCAACCCTACCTGGAGATTCCGGGGATTGAGCCTAGGGCCTTTTCCAGCACTTACCAGGGACTTCAGCTGTCTGGACAGACAGCAGCCCAAAGGAGCTAGTAGCAAGCACCCAGCTAGTAGCAAGCAGGTCTTCCTCAGTCCCCTTGTGCTGCAGCTGTTGAGCCATGGCCCTTCCCCATCCTACCATCTCCTCTAAAAATATTGTGGATACCACAAATAAAGTAGTAAGAAACCTAAGGGCACAAATTAAACAAAAAACCTACCCCAAGTAGCCCAGTAAAGACTAGAAAAGCCCAGTGGTCAGAGCAGGGGAGAAAAATAGGAGAGGGAGAATGGAATGGAATATCCAGGAAAAGGAGATGGCTGGCTGGAGCCCCGAACAGGGGGCAACATTTTTGTCTTTTCTGTTCTATTATGTTCATGTTCACAGAAACATCTAGATATATCTCAATATCACTCAAAATAGGTAACTATCACAACTCCACTTTCCCTTCAGGCAAACCATTGTGGGATGGGTGAGGAGGAAGGAGACCAGGGCTCCAAAATGGCCTCTGGGGACTCCAGCCCACCAGCCCCACTTTGCAAGGGAGAAAATTGGGAGGGGGTGAAATCCTAGAATGGGGGAAAGGAATGAAGAACAAGAACAAGGACTTGTTGATGGCAGAGGTGAAAAGATGGGGGGAAGAAAAGTAACTACTCAGATGGGTATACAATTTTAAATTAAAGTCTTTAAATAACAGAACAGACGTGGATGCTGTTCGGTAGGGATGGAGACTGACAAAGGTTTGCACTCTGGGTAGGGGTGCGCTAGCATTCTGCCCAATTTGGATTTGGAACAACATTTTCCATTAATTTCCTTATTTGATATCCTTGTAGATCGGATCATTATGAAGGGATTTTCTATGGCTATTTTTGGAAACACAGCTTTTAAAAGAAACCTGTGTCTGATATTAATATTTTAGATATTAATATTTCCTTCAATTTATGAATATTTCTTTCGATCTATTGACACCTCCTTTTCAGATATCAATATTAATACCATTTTTTTCCCCAAGGGGGAAAAAGACAGTTCAGTAAAAGCAGCGGCAAAGAATGAACTCAAATCGATAACACCTTGTTAAGCTGATGGAATACTTTCAAACTGGCTCTAGCCAAAAGGTCCCATCCCTAATCAGAGTCTCTCAGTCCTGGGATGCCATCTCTGTCACACCGTGGGGGCTGGGACCCCTGCTAGATCAAATCTGCCGTATGCACCAGACAATGCAGCTTCTTCTTCTTCTTCCACAACCTTCTCTGCATGGTACCTTCTCCTTAGAACCTCCTCTGAGTGAACCCCTCGGTCCTGTATGGTAGCCCTGAAGTTCCCAAAACAGTTGAGCTCCAGGCATCCCACAGGGTTGCACTGTATTTTAAACCACAACCCTTTTCTTAGGAACATATTCACATAAGAAGAGCCCTGCTGGGCAGGCCAATGGCTCATCTGGTCCAGCATCCTGCTCTTCATGTGCAAGCAGACAATAGAGCTATGATGGTTATGCTTTGCCTCCATTGCTGGAGACAGTAGGCTTCTGAATATCGGTAGCCAGAAACCATAGGAGGGGAGAGTGCTGTTGTGCTCAGGCTCTGCTTGTGGGGTTCCCATAATGGGCATCTGATGACCCACTGTAAGGACAGGATGCTGGATTAGATGGGCCATTGGCCTGAACTAGCAGGGCTCTTCTGTCTTTATGATCCTCACTTGTAATTCCCAGCAACTGGCATTCAGAGAGCATTTGAAAAACAATGAAACACCCTCATCTCATTTTTACCCACCTGTAAATCCAGAAAAGAATTTCTAGAGGTTTTCATGAGCCACTTCTCCGGATGTTGAGTTTAGGATTGGGACGGAGGTGCTCAGTCTAGTTCCATCTTCTGCCTGTGAGTGGTGTGTGCAAGAGATATCTGTGGAGATGATATATCTGCTTAAAATGCAGGATGAACAGCAAATCAAGAGACAATGGAGCATGTGTGTGTGTGTTAATTGCTCATTCTTTTTCAAAAGGAACTGCATTAGCTGGTGCCTTATCTGCTCTTAGGGAGTTAGTGGGGGGATAATTTGTAACTAGGCAAGCGTTACAGAGCTGTCCTCAAGGGTGCCCTTGGAGTTAACCTTGGCTCTTTTGCCTTTGCTCTACTGTTGGCTGTGGAAAGCCAACAAGGCCCTATGCCTCTATTTGGCCATCAGTTCACCCAGGTGAGAACTGAGAACCAATATGTCATCCCCAACAAGCACCATCCCAAGTAAAATGATTATTGCTTGCATCACATAATGGTTAGCATCCTGATTGGGAACATGAAACTCTCTTGGCATCCTACAGTTCTGCATGAGGTCACACCTTCTGCAGCCTGGCAGGGGCAGATAGGAGTTATAGTCCAAAACTGCCAGAGGGCACCAGTTGTGGAAGGCTGCACAGTACTCAAGGCCAAGCACAGTCTCATCTTTGGATACCTAGTTAGTTTTGTTCAAGGCCCTCTCATTCCCTCCATAAGTCTGTCCCCACTCTTTGATCAAGTATCCAGTTTCTAGTGGTTGAGCATACCCACCTATTCTGCTGGCAACTCCTCCTTTCTCCAGCACAGTTCTTGAGCCAGTTCTCCTTTTCTGTTCAATAACCCCTCCCCTCAGGAATGAAAGTCTTTCAGTATTTAATTCGCAAAGGACCTCATGGTTCAGCCTGATAGTTTGCCCAGCAGCTCCGTGGGACACTTCAGGACTGGTTGCTCCAATCTCAGCTAGTTTCCCTCTTTGTATCTTCTGCCATTGTCTCATCTACCTCGTGCTTCCTTTACCCTTTCTTTTTCTCTGTGTTGTTTTTCTTCAGGATATTTAGGGACCCCTCAGGGAACAGGAAGCTGCTTGTTTTCCTTTAAGGTCATTTTTCTACTTTCCATTTTGGGAGGGTTCTAAAGAACTCAGGAAATGTGCTTGTGTGCCACATTTTGCAGGGCTTCACACCAAACTCCCCACCATAGCCAAATACTGGATGCAGCACATCCTGAATTGTGGATTTGCTCCAAGAACTCTGATAAACAACTGTGACCCTGAAATCTCAGGTCACTGTGGTTCTCAACAACCTTACTTCATATCCTTCTCCTCTACTTGGAACAGGAGGATAATACAGTGTTTTATCATATTGCCTCCATTTCCCTGATCTTGCTGTCTTGTTTGCCCTTCGGTGACCCAAACGCCTGCGATTTGCTTTCATCTGTTCCCCACTGTGTCGAAGGTCTCCATTTCAACCCATCGCATCCCTTCCATCCTTCCCTGCTTCGTATGCAGCAACAGTGAGATTCCTTGCCTTCATTTATCTCTTGCTGTAGCTCAGAAGTGAGACTTGGGCAGACTTGATTAAAATGTGAACTTAAAGAACTTCTCCCCCCATTTCTAATCTCGATGTGGATAAAAGTCCACAAGAATTAATCTGAACCTTGAGAGCACATAGAGCTGGAAAAGGGAGTGGGAAAGAGCATCACTCTCCCAGCTTCCTCCTTCAGCTCTATGTATTTTACAAGGGAGACAAAGCCAGCAGCCCTCACCACCCCATGACCAAGGAGACAGCGAGAGGAGGGGCTTCGTCAGTGCCAGGAGAAGACTTCAGGGGCACTCTTGTGCACGCACAAGCACCATATTGATGACCCCCGCAGTAGATAATACTGATAGAAACACCCAGAACCACAGGCCACTAAAAATGCTACACAGAGATATTACCCACTGTGGTACAGTTAGGTAATTTGAGTCTCTGGACTTAATGGCCTTACACCCCCATCCCTGGACTTAATAGTCCTGCACGTAAACCACCTCCGGCCCTATAGGTGGCAATGTGTATCATTACACTTGCTTCAAAAGATGGTAAGCCAGCCCTGCTGTGTTTGGGGGCACCACTCACCATATGCTCAGAGGCACATATTACCAAATTCTTCCAAACTACACAGGAAGTGGATTGGACTGTGAAAGACCAACCAAAATTGTCTTTGCCTTTTGACAAATTTGTAGGGCAGTACAACATGTCAGAGAGGAGGTCAAGACTCCTGCTCCCTTGGTGCATTCACTATAGCTGCCCAATTTCCCTGCCTTTTAAAGTTTGATAGAAATATCTGTGGGCTATAGGGACCTTCTTAAACGGCAAGGTTTAAATCTATTAGTGAATTGTTATGTTTTTATAGTGTGTTTTATTCGTTTTTGTTTGAACATTGTGTAAGTTGCTTGGGGACCTTTGGGAATAATAATAATAATATTAATAACAACAACATCAACAATAATTGTTGTTATTATTAATGTTAATATTAATAATATACTTATCTCTTCCCATGGTATAAAGCTGGGCTCACCTCCTTGAATCACTGCTATTGCTGGGAAAAGTCATCCAAGGCTATCCAAGCTGTTCATGAGCAAGGTAGGATTTGAACATGAGTTTTGCCCCTCCTGAATCCTGGATTAAAGTTCTCCATGGAAAAAACCAGAAACTTGCAAAGTTCGTACTGATTGCAGAATCCCTACAGACATCCGTTTTATTGCCCATTCATCATCATTTGTGCTCATGACGCCATCAGGCCACTCATAAGCGATCCCACCAACAATACTGCAAACCTTTGGAGTTCAGACAGACATACTGCCTCATTTCCAATCAGTGCATATCTTGTAACTTGTTGCTGACATCCCATAACTTTTCATGCCACAAACATTATGGGTTTTGTTTTTGGTCCTGGTTTTGTTGCACTATAGCCCCTCTGGACCAGGGGCGTCACTACCGGGGTGCGGAGGGTGCGGCCCGCACCCGGGTGTCACCATGATGGGGGTGACACCCAGAGCTGCCCCGCCCTGTGCTGTTGCCCGGCAAGGCTGCTCCAACTTCTCCTTGGAGGCGGGCGGGTGAGACCGGGAGCAGCGTCGGTGGGGCGAGGGAGGCGCGCCAGTGTTCCCAGGCTTTCTCCAGCTGGGTGCCCCTCTGGCGCGCGCCCCCCCAGGGGTATGGACGGGGGTGGCTGGCCTCACCCCTGGGAGGGCGCGCGCCGGAGGTCCGCACCCTCCTGCACTCCCACTAGTGACGCCGCTGCTTTGGACAGCACTAATGTGGTAGCCTGGAACTACCAAAGCAGAATAAATATGATGCAAAATACACCTCCAACAAAATACAGCCTGGAGGAGTCTTATCATTCCTGACAGCAACTATTTGAAAGCTGTCACTGAACTGATAGACACGAAAGGATTTTCATCTGATTTTTATGGGTTTTTTGTTCATTAATGCAGGAAAACATGTACATGGTGACCACAATTAGGTGAGAGGGACATGTGGAAGCAGCCTTGAGGCCCCAGGAGCGGGATGTGGAGAGAATGAGTCCAGAGGAGAGAAGGAAGGCACAGAAACACACCAATGACATAATGCCTCTGTTGGTCACCATCATGACCTCCAGGGGATACGTGTCAGTGCAAGCCAACTCGATGACCAAGGGAATGTCACAGAAGTAGCTGTCCACCCAATCTGGCCCATGGAAGGACATGTTAATGAACAGGCAGCAGGAACAGCAAATCGAGAGAGAATGGATTTTCTGTCTCTGTGTGTGTATTAATTGCTCATTCTTTTTCCAAAGGAACTGCAGTAGCTGATGCCTTATCTGCTCTTAGGGAGTTGGGGGGGATACTTTGTAACTAAGGCAAGAGTTACAGAGATGCCCTCAAGGGTGCCCTTGGAGTTAACCTTGTCTCTTTTGGCTTCGCTCTACAGGTGGTTGTGGAAAGCCAGCAAGTCCCTGTGCCTCTATTTGGCTGCTGAAACAAAGCATGATGCTTTGTTTTAATATGCTGCAAACCTTCCTGTGGCTACATGGGGGTGCTATCTCTACTGTTGTGTTGGTGGTTCTTGTCATGTTTTTATAGTGTGTTTTATTTGTTTTTGTTTGAACATTGTGTAAGTAATTTGGGGACCTTTGGGGATCAAGAAACTAATAAATCTAAATAATAATAACATTAATAACAACAACAATAATTGCTGTTGTTATCATTATTATTATTAGACTTATCTCTCCTCATGGTTATAACTAGGCTCACCTCTCTGAGTGACCACCGCTGGTGGGAAAATTCAGCAAAGGCCATCCAGCTGTTCATGAGCAAGGTAGGATTTGAACATGAGTTTTGACCCTCCTGAGTCCTGGATTAAAGTGCTCCATGGAAATAGCCAGAAGGGGCAAGAGAGAGGGGATAGGAAGGAGGAGAAGGAGGGTGGGTTTGATCAGTTGCATACATGTTGAGTTCAATGGGATTTATTTTGTGCAATCATGTTTGAAACTGAAAATGGGCTTTTCATCATCGCTTTTCATCATCTTGCCCACCTTTTTATTCTACAGCAGGCACATGTAGCCTCCCACTCAAATTTAAACCAAAGCTGTCCCTGGCCACATCTACACCAGGCTTTTATTTCAGTTTGGACACTCATGGCTTCTCTCAAAGAATCCTGGGAAATTTAATTAGTGAAGGGTGCTGAGAGTTGCTAGGAGATGCCCTGTTCCCATCAGAGAGCTTCAATCAGAGCAGATGACTGTTAAACCAGTCTGGCCACTGGAGCGCTGTCAATGGAATAGGACTCTCCTCTCAACACCCTTCAAAAACTACTCTTCCAGGATTCTTTGAAAGAAGCCATGACTGTCCAAACGGAACTGTCTCTCATACTGAAGGCAATATAACTGTCATTGTTTAAAACCTCTGAATTGTTGGCCATCTTGTGCTGTGGGAAGAAGGAATTATTTTCTTCCATTTGGAATCTTGCAACATTCAGCTTCAGCAGATTAGTCTGGGTTCTAGAAATAGGAGTCAACGGGGAAAAAACCACCCTTCTCTCTATCCACATTATCCACACTGTGTATACAAAGCAACAGTAAATTAAATATCTAACAATCTGATGCTCTTTCATGATGCCTCAAGCCAACGACCTGAGGTGGCCACCTCATTCTGCCTAATGGCAGGCTGCCATGAGCAGACACCTGTCCAGAACGTCTTACCAACAGTCTTCTTATGGCGCCCTTCATCTCCTTGTTTTTCAAGGCATAGATAGTAGGGTTCAGAAAAGGGGTGATAGAGTTGTAGAAGACGGAGAGCACATTATCAATCATGAACCGGGTATATGGATGAAGGTACATAAACAAAATGGGTCCAAAGTACATGGTGACCACAATGAGGTGAGAAGTACACGTGTAGACAGCCTTGTTGGGGCCTTCAGAGGGGCCCCGGGAGCGGATTGTGGAGAGAATGAGTGCGTAGGAGAGAAGCACAGCAAGGAAACACACCAGTGACATAATGCCACTATTGGTCACCATCATGACCTCCAGGGGAGAGGTGTCAATGCAAGCCAACTGGATGACAAAGGGAAGGTCACAGAAAAAGTTGTCCACCCGATTGGGCCCACAGAAGGGTGCGTTAATGGTGAAACCCATTTGCACACTGGTGTGGAGTAGCCCACCGGCCCAGGAGGCTACCACAAGTCCTATGCAATGGCGCCGGCTCATGAGTGAGGCATAGCGGAGAGGATGGCAGATGGCCACGCACCGGTCATAGGCCATAGCTGTCAGCAAGAGCATTTCACCACCTGCAAAGAGATGGAGGAAGAAAATTTGGGCCATGCAGCCCTGGAAAGAGATGGCTTGGCGATGTGCAAGGAAATCAAAAAGATGTCTTGGAGTGGCAAAGGAGGCCAAGCACAGATCCAGTAAAGCCAGATGACCTAGCAGAAAGAGCATAGGGGAATCAGAAAGGTGGTGATCGCTGATAATTGCCGAGAGGATGAGAATGTTGCTGAATAGAGTAGCCATGTAAAGGAGGAGTAAGAAGACAAATAAGAGGACTTTGACTTCCCAGGTTTCAGAGAGACCCAGCAGGACGAACTCAGTCACTGTTGTCTGGTTGCCCCACGCCATTCACTTTTTTGCGTATCACTGAAAAAAATTGGGGAGGGAGAAAGGAGACGGCAGTGAGATACTTCCATTCTTTCATAGCCTCAGGTTAAGTCAACAAAGGATGTACCTGTGTATCAGCTGCCATTATTAGTCTTGGCTTTATCCAAGTGGTACCTACATTATCCACAGGAACATACATAGCTGTCAGACCATTTTCCATCTGCACCACGGTTGGGAATCTGTGGCCCTCCACATGTTGTTGGACTCCAACTCCCACCAGCCCCAAACAGCAAGGCTAATGGGCCAAGCATGATGGGAGGGCCACAGGATTCCTCTCCTTTATTTAGACATATTTTTCTGTCTTTTACGGAGACAGAAATCTGCCTTATATTGAATCATACAGCTGTTTGTCCTTTTAGCTCAGTATTGTCTACACTGACAGGCAGTGGCTCTTTTTCTGAAAGGAGACAACACCCAACCCTACCTGGAGATTCCAGAGATTGAGCCTGGGGCCTTTTGCAGGCAAAGGAGAGGCTTGACTGTTGAGCCATGGCCCTTCCCCATCCTACCATCTCCTCTAAAAATATTGTGGATACCACAAATAAAGTAGTATGAAACCTAAGGGCACAAACAAAACAGAAAACCTACCCCAAAGCAGCCCAATAAGGATTAGAAAAGCCTAATGGTCAGAGCGGGGAAGGAAAATAGGAGAGGGAGAATGGAATGGAGTATCCAGGAAAAAAGCATGACTGGCTGGAGCACTGAACAGGGGGCAAAATTTTGTCTCTTCTGTTGTATTCTCTTCATGTTCAAAGAAAAGACTAGATGTACCTGAGCATCACTCAAAATAGGTAACTATGACAACTCCACTTTCCCATGAGGGAAATGTGGTTCAAACCATTGTGGGATGGGTGAGGAGGAAGGGCTCCAAAGAGGAGGTGAAAAGATGGGGGGAAAGAAAAGGATCGACTCAGATTGGTATACAATTTTAAAGTAAAGTTTTTAAACAACAGAACAGATGTGGATGCTGTTCAGTAGGGATGGAGACTGACGAAGGTGTGCTCTCTGAGTATCGGTGTGCTACCATTCTGCCCAATTTGGATTTGGAACGACATTTTCCATTAATTTCCTTATTTGCTATTCTTGAAGGTTGGATTGTTTGGAGGAATTTTCTATGGCTATTTTTGGAAGCACAGATTTTAAAAATCCCTGTGTCTAAGATACTGATATTAATATCTTAGATATTAATATTTCCTTCAATTTATGAATATTTCCTTCAATCTATTGACACTTCCTTATCAAATATCAATATTAATGTCATATTTTTCCCAAGGGGGAAAAAGACAGTTCAGTAAAAGCAGAGGCGAAGATGAACTCAAATCAATAACAGCTTGTTAAGCTGATGGAATACTTTCAAACTGGCTCTGCCCAAAAGGTCCCATCCCTAATCAGAGTCTCTCAGTCCTGGGATGCTGTCTCTGTCACACCGTGGGGGCTGGGGCCCCTGCTAAATCAAATCTGCCATATGGACCAGACAGTGCAGCTTCTGCTTCCCAACCTTCTCTGCATGGTACCTTCTCCTTAGAACCTCCAATGAGTGAACCCCTTGGTTCTGTATGGCAGCTCTGAAGTTCCTAAAACAGTTGTGCTCCAGGCATCCCACAGGGTTGCACTGTATTTAAACCACAACCCTTTTCTAGGGAACATATTCACATAAGAAGAGCCCTGCTGGGTCAGGCCAAAGGACCATCTGGTCCAGCATCCTGTCCTCACAGTGCAAGCAGACAACAGAGCTATGATGGTTATGCTCTGCCTCTATGGCCAGAGGCAGCATCTTTCTGAGTATCAGTAGCCAGAAACCGTAGGAGGGGAGAGTGCTGTGGCACTCATGTCCTGCTTGAGGGCTTCCCATAATGGGCATCTGATGAGCCACTGTGAGGACAGGATGCTGTCCTAGATGAACCATTGGTCTGATCTAGAAGGGCTCTTCTTTTCTCCTTATGATCCCCACTTGTAATTTCCAGCAACTGGCATTCAGAGACCATTTGAAAAACAATGATACACCCTCATCTGGATTTTACCCACCTGTAAATCCCAAAAAGAATTTCTTGAGGTTTCCTTGAGCCACTTCTCCAGACGTTGAGCTGAGGATTGGGAGGGAGCTCCTCAGTCTAGTTCCATCTTCTGCCTGTGAGTGGTGTGGGCAAGAGACGTCTGTGGAGATGATATATCTGCTTAAAAGGCAGGATGAACAGCAAATTAAGAGAGAATGGAGTGTGTGTGTGTTTGTGTGTATGAATTGCTCATGTTTTCTCAATAGGAACTGCATTAGCTGGTGCCTTATCTGCTCTTAGGGAGTTAGTGGGTGGTGGTGGGGGGAAGACTTTGCAACTAAGGCAAGTGTTACAGATATGTTCTCAAGGGTGCCCTGTGTGTTGGTTTGACTTCTGGGTTTGTTTCCTGAGTGGTGTGGGCAAGAGACATCTGTGGAGATTATATATCTGCTTAAAGGCAGGATGAACAGCAAATCAAGAGAGAATGGAGTGTGTGTGTATGTGGATATTAATTGCTCATTCTTTTTCAAAAGGAACTGAACTAGCTGGTTCCTTATCTGCTCTTAGGGAGTTAGTGGGGGGGATAATTTGTAACTAGGCAAGTGTTACAGAGCTGTCCTCAAGGGTGCCCTTGGAGTTAACCTTGGCTCTTTTGGCTTTGCTCTACAGGTGGCTGTGTAAAGCCAACAACAAGGCCCTGTACCTCTATTTGGTCATCAATTAGCCCAGGTGTTAACTGAGAACCAACATGTCATCCTCAACAAGCACCATCCCAAGTAAAATGATTATTGCTTGCATCTCTTAATGGTTAGGATCCTCATGAGGCACATGAAGTCTCTTGGCATCCTACAGATCTGCATGAGGTCACATCGTTTCCAGCCTGCTGGGGGCAGATAGGAGTTGTAGTCCAAAACTGCCAGAGGGCACCAGTTGTGGAAGGCTGCTCTGTACCCAAGGCCAAACACACTCTGATTTTCAGATACCTAGTTAGTTTTGTTCAAGGCCCTCTCATTCCCTCCCTATGTCTGCCCGCACTCTTTGGTGGCAAACCTCTAATATCCAGGTTCTAGTGGCTGAGCATACCCACCTATTCTGCTGGCAACTCCTCCTTCCTCCAGCAAAGTTCTTGACCCAGTTCTCATTTTGTCTTAAGAAACCCCTTCCCTCAGGAATCAAAGTCAAGTATTTAATTCCCAAAGGACCTCATGGTTCAGCCTGATAGTTTGCCCAGCAGCTCCATGGGTCATTTCAGGACAGGTTGCTCCAATCTCATCTAGTTCTCCTCTTTACATTTCCTAGCACTGTCTCATCTACCTTGTGCCTCTTTTACCTGTTCCTTTTCTCTGTGTTTGTTGTTTTTCTTAAGATAGTCAGGGACCCCTGAGGGTATAGGAAGCTGTTTTCCTTTAAGGACATTCTTCTACTTTCCATTTTGGGAGGGTTGCAAAGAACCCAGGAAATGTGCTTGTGTGCCACTTTGTGCAGGGCTTCATAGTAACCTCCCCATCACAGCCCAATACTGGATGAAGCACATCCTGAATTGTGGATTTGCTTAACTGCTCCAAGAACTCTGATAAACAGCTGTGACCCTGAAATCACAGGTCACAACAAACCTACTTCATGTCCTTCTCCTCTATTGGAATAGGTGGATGATACAGGGTTTTACCCTTTTGATTCAGTCTATCTCCTCCATTTCCCTATCTTGCTGTCTTGTTTGCCCTTGGGTGACCCAAACTCCTGCCATTTGCTTTCATCTGTTCCCCACTGTGTCGAAGGTCTCCATTTCAACCCATCACATCCCTTCCATCCTTCCCTGCTTCGTATGCAGCAACAGTGAGACTCCTTGCCTCCATTTATCTCTAGCTCTAACTCAGAAGTGAGACTTAGGCAGATTTGATTAAAATATGAACTTAATGAATGTCTCCCCCCGTTTCTGATCTCAATGTGGACAAAAGTCCAGAAGAATTAATCTGAACCTTGAGACCACATAGAGCTGGAAAAGGGAGTGGGAAAGAGCATCACGCTCCCAGCTTCCTCCTTCAGCTCTATGTATTTTACAAGGGAGACAAAGCCAGCAGCCCTCACCACCCCATGACCAAGGAGACAGCGAGAGGAGGGGCTTTGTCAGTGCCAGGAGAAGACTTCAGGGGCACTCTTGTGCACCCACAAGCACCATATTGATGACCCCCCCAGTAGATAATATTCATAGAAACACCAAGAAACACAGGCCACTAAAATGCTACACAGAGATATTACTCACTGTGGTACAGTTAGGTAATTTGAGTCTCTGGACTTAAAGGCTTTACACCCCCATCCCTGGACTTAAGAGTTCTACACATACACATACCCTCTGGCCCAATAGGTGGCAATGTGTATCATTGCACTTGCTTCAAAAGATGGTCAGCCAGCCCTGCTGTGTTTGGGGGCACCACTCACCATATGTTCAGTAGCACATGTTACCAAATTCTTCCAAGCTCCACAGGAAGTGGATTGGACTGTGAAATTGTGTTTGCCTTTTGACAAATTTGTAGGGCAGTACAATATGTCAGACAGGAGGTCAAGGGTCCTGCTCCCTTGGTGGATCCACTATAGCTGCCCAATTTTCCTGCTTTTATTTTATCTATTTCTTTATTTATTATTTTATTTATATCCCACCCTTCCTCCCAGAAGGAGCCCAGGGCAGCAAACAGAAGCGTTAAAAACACTTTAAAACATCATAAAAACAGATCTTAGAATTCATTCAAACGGAATGTTAAAAACATTTAAAAAATCTTTAAAAAAGGATTAAAACATTATTTTAAAAAAAACTTATTAAGAAGCAATACTAATACAGATGCAGACTGTGATGCGGACTTTGAAGTTTGATAGACATATCTGTTGGCTATAGGGACCTTCTTAAACTGCAAGTTTTAAACCTATTAGTGAATTGTTATATTCTTATACTGTGTTTTATTTGTTTTTTCTTGAACATTGCGTAATTCACTTGGGGATCTTTGGGGATAATAATAACAACATTAATAACAACAACAATAATTGTTATTATTATTAATGTTAATATTAATATTATACTTAAAGTGCTCCATGGAAAAAAACAGAAACTTGCAAAGTTAGCACTAATTATAACCATTGCATATTCATCATCATTTGTGCTCATGACGCCATTGGGCGATCCCACCAACAATACTGCAAACCTTTGGAGTTCGGACAGACATACTGCCTCATTTCCAATCAGTGAATATCGTGTAACTTCCAGCTGACATCCCATAACTTTTCATGCCACAAATATTCAGGGTTTTGTTTTGTTTTTGGTCCCAGTTTGTTGCACTATAGCCCCTCTGGACAGCAATAATGTGGTAGCCTTGAACTACCAAAGCAGAAGAAATCCAGCAGGAATGCATTATGATTGCATCAAGAATACGCTGCAAAATTCACCTTCAATGAAATACAGCCTGGAGCAGTCTTAGCATTCCTGACAGCAGCTATTTGAAAGCTATAATTGAACCGATAGACGCAAAAGGATTTTCATCTGATTGTTATGGTGGGTTTGTTCATTAATGCAGGAATGAAAGTACATGGTGACCACAATTAGGTGAGAGGGACATGTGGAAGCAGCCTTGAGGCCCCAGGAGCAGACTGTGGAGAGAATGAGTCCAGAGGAGAGAAGGAAGGCACAGAAACACACCAATGACCGAATGCCACCGTTGGTCACCATCATGACCTCCAGGGGATACGTGTCAGTGCAAGCCAACTCAATGACCAAGGGAATGTCACAGAAGTAACTGTCCACCCGATCTAGCCCACGGAAAGACATGTTAATGAACAGGCAGCAGGAACAGCAAATCGAGAGAGAATGGATTTTCTCTCTCTGTGTGTATTAATTGCTCATTCTTTTTCCAAAGGAACTGCAGTAGGCACTCTTAGGGAGTTAGTGGTGGTGGGGATACTTTGTAACTAAGGCAAGAGTTACAGAGATGCCCTCAAGGGTGCCCTTGGAGTTAACCTTGTCTCTTTTGGCTTCGCTCTACAGGTGGTTGTGGAAAGCGAACAAGTCCCTGTGCTTCTATTTGGCTGCTGAAACAAAGCATGATGCTTTGTTTTAATATGCTGCAAACCTTCCTGTGGCTACATGGGGGTGCTATCTCTACTGTTGTGTTGGTGTTTCTTGTCATGTTTTTATAGTGTGTTTTATTTGTTTTTGTTTGAACATTGTGTAAGTCGTTTGGGGATCAAGCTACTAATAAATCTAAATAATAATACCATTAATAATAACAACAATAATTGTTGTTGTTGTTATTATTATTATTATTATTAGACTTATCTCTCCTTATGGTTATAACTAGGCTCACCTCTCTGAGTGACTACTGCTGGTGGGAAAAGTCAGCAAAGGCCCTCCAAGCTGTTCATGAGCAAGGTAGGATTTGAACATGAGTTTTGACCCTCCTGAGTCCTGGACTAAAGTGCTCCATGGAAATAGCCAGAAACTTGCAACGAATCATGATGTTTTGTTTTAATATGTTGCAACCCTTCCTGTGGCTATGTGGGGGTGCTATTGCTATTGTTTTCTTGTCATTTATTGTTATGTTTTTGTTTTAACATTGTGTAAATCTCTTGGGGACCTTTGGGGATCAACAGACTAATAATAATAATAATAATAATAATAATAATAATAATAATAATAATTAGTATCTGGACAGCAATAACATGGTAGCCTTGAACTAGCAATGCAGAATAAATCCACCATGAATTCATTATTATTCCATCAACGGTTTCAGGCCCGGTTTTGGCACCTAAACAGCCTTGGTCGCCCTGTATGATGACCTGTGTCGGGAGAGGGACAGGGGAAGTGTGACTCTGTTGATTCTCCTTGATCTCTCAGCGGCGTTTGATACCATCGACCATGGTATCCTTCTGGGGAGACTCGCGGAGTTGGGTGTCGGGGGCACTGCTTGGCAGTGGTTCCGCTCCTACTTCGCGGATCGTCACCAGAAGGTAGTGCTTGGGGAACATCACTCGACACCATGGACTCTCCATTGCGGAGTCCCTCAGGGGTCGGTTTTGTCCCCCATGCTTTTCAACATCTACATGCAGCCGCTGGGTGCAATCATCAGGAGTTTTGGAGTGCGTTGCCATCAGTACGCTGATGACACGCAGCTCTATTTCTCCTTTTCATCTTCTTCAGGTGAGTCTGTTGATGTGCTGAACCGTTGCCTGACCACGATAATGGACTGGATGAGAGCTAATAAACTGAGACTCAATCCAGACAAGACCGAGACATTGTTGGTGAATGCCTTCCCTGCTCAGATGGTGGATGTTAACCCTGTTCTGGATGGGGTTACACTCCCCCTGAAGGAACAGGTACGTAGTTTGGGGGTTCTTCTCGACTCTTCCCTGTCTCTCGAGGCCCAAGTGGCCTCGGTGGCACGGAATGCGTTTTACCATCTTCGTCTGGTAGCCCAACTACGCCCCTATCTGGACAGGGACGACCTCGCCTCCGTTGTTCACGCTCTGGTAACTTCAAGATTGGATTACTGTAATGCGCTCTACGTAGGGCTGCCCCTGAAGACAATTCGGAAGCTTCAGCTGGTGCAGAACGCAGCTGCCAGACTACTGACGAGGACCAGTCGGTCTTCGCATATAACACCTGTCTTGGCGTGCCTGCACTGGCTTCCTATTTGCTTCCGGGCGAGATTCAAGGTGCTGGTTCTTACCTATAAAGCCTTACACGGCGTGGGACCTCAATACCTTGTGGAACGCCTCTCTCGATACGAACCTACCCATTCACTTCGTTCTGAATCTAAGGACCTCCTCCGGATACCAACCCATCGGGAAGCCCGGAGGGTGGTTACTAGATCTAGGGCCTTTTCTGTGGTGGCCCCTGAGGTGTGGAACAGCCTCCCCGAAGAGGTACGCCTGGCGCCTACACTTTTATCTTTTCGGCGCCAGGTAAAGACCTTTTTATGCTCCCAGGCATTTTAATTTTCTTAACCATTTTAATCTTTTAATCCGTATTTTTAATTTTTGTCGTATTCTGTTTTTGTAGTGTTTTTTGTTGTTTGTTTGTATATGTTTTTATGATTTTTATTATGATACATTGTATTTTATCTTGTTTGTTCACCGCCCTGAGAGCTATTTCGCTAAGGGCGGTATATAAATTGAAATAATAATAATAATAATAATCAAGAATTTGTTGGAGAATACACCTTCAATAAAATACCAGCCTGAAGGGGTCCTAGCATTCCTGGCAGTGACTATTTTAAATCAGTCACTGAGCCCATAGCTGTTATTGGATTTTCATGTGATTTTTTTTCATGTTTGTTAATGCAAGGAGAAAGAGAAAGCTTTGGACTTGATGAGGAAGTATATTTTTTATTTATTTTATTTCCTTAGAAAGATTTTTACACTGCTTATTCAACAAAGAATAATTTGGTTTACACTGAATGCTATAAAATATTCATTAAATAGCAATAAAACCAGACTTTATTTTATTATTCATTTATTATTGCATTTACACTGGACTTGACACCACCCAGTACTAGTGGGTTCAAATTCTATTCTGGAAAGAGCTTTTGAACCAACCCTTCAGGCAGCGAGGGGCTGTCTCTAGACCACACTGTGCTTTATTTGTACAGTCCTTGAGGCCATTCCAGACTGGTTTGTTTCTGACTGTGCTTCACCCCTTCTCAATTTTTTAAACTATTATCTGGGGAATTGGACATAGGAACACAGGAAGTTGCCATATGCCGAGTCTGACCATTGGGTTAGCGAGTTCCATATTGTCTGCACTCACTGGCTGTAGCTCCCCAGGATTTCGGGCAGGATATACCGGGCAGGAATTAATAATAGAATCCTAAAATGATAGAATAGTTGGAAGGGGCCTGTAGGCCACCGAGTCCAAACCCCTGCTCAATTCAGGAATCCAAGGTAAAGCATACCCAACAGGTGGCTGTCCAGCTCCTTCTTGAATGCTTTAACTCAATGCCTCCTTCAACAGAAGAAGAGTCCTGCTGGCTCAGGCCATTGGCCCATCTAGTCCAGCATCCTGTTCTCATGGTGGCCAACCAGATGTGTATGGGTAATCTGCAAGCAGGACACGAGCTCCACTGCACTCTCTTATTCATGTTCCCCAGGAACTGGTATTCAGAGACATAGTGTCTCTGATACTGAAGGCAATATAGCTGTCATGAGTCTTAGGCATGGATAGTTTTATCCTCCATGATTTTGCATAATATGTTTAATACCTCTGAGTTGGTGGCCATCTTGTGCTGTAGGAAGAAGGACTTCCTTTCTTCCATGTGAAATTTTGCAACATTTAGCTTCATCAGATTAGTTGGGGTTCTAGAATGAGGAGTGAAGGGGGGGGAAAACCACCCTTCTCTCTATCCACATTCTCCACACTGTGTATATACACAAAAGCAACAGTAAATTAAATATCTAACCATCTGATGCTCTTTCATGATATCTCAAGCCAACTACCTGTGGTGGCCGCCTCACTCTGCCTAATGGCAGGGCGTCCATGAGCAGACACCTGTCCAGAACGTCTTACCAACAGTCTTCTCACAGCAGTCTTCATCTCCTTGTTCTTCAAGGCATAGACAGTAGGGTTCAGAAAGGGGGTGATAGTGTTGCAGAAGATGGAGAGCACTTTATCAATCATGAACCGGGTATATGGATGAAGGTACATAAACAAAATGGGTCCAAAGTACATGGTGACCACAATGAGGTGAGAGGTACACGTGTAGGCAGCCTTGCTGGGGACTTCAGAGGGTCCTCGGGAGCGGATTGTGGAGAGAATGAGTGCGTAGGAGAGAAGCACGGCAAGGAAACCCACCAGTGACATAATGCCAGTATTGGTCACCATCATGACCTCTAGGGTAGAAGTGTCAATGCAAGCCAACTTGATGACAAAGGGAATGTCACAGAAAATGTTGTCCACCTGATTGGGCCCACAGAAAGGAGCATTAATTGTAAAACTGAGTTGCACACTGGTGTGAAGGAGCCCACCAGCCCAGGAGGCTAGCACAAGCCCAATACAATGCCGCCGGCTCATGAGTGAAGCATAGCGGAGAGGATGACAGATGGCCACGTACCGGTCATAGGCCATAGCTGTCAGCAAGAGCATCTCACCACCTGCAAAGAGATGGAGGAAGAAAATTTGGGCCATGCAGCCATGGAAAGAGATGGCTTGGCGTTGGGCAACAAAATCAAAGAGATACCTTGGGGTGGCAAAGGAGGCCAAGCACAGATCCAGTAAAGCCAAATGAGCTAGCAGAAAGAGCATGGGGGAATCAGAAAGGCTGTGATCGCTGATAATTGCTGAGAGGATGAGAATGTTGCTGAAGAGAGTAGCCGTGTAAAGGAGGAGTAAGAAGACAAATAAGAGGACTTTGACTTCCCAGGTTTCAGAGAGACCCAGCAGGACAAACTCGGTCACCATTGTCTGGTTGCCCCACGCCATCCACTTTTTGCATATCACTGAAAAAAATTGGGGAGGGAGAAAGGAGACGGCAGTGAGATACTTCCATTCTTTCATAGCCTCAGGTTAAGTCAACAAAGGATGTACCTGTGTATCAGCTGCCATTATTAGTCTTGGCTTTATCCAAGTGGTACCTACATTATCCTCAGGAACATACATAGCTGTCAGACCATTTTCCATCTGCACCACGGTTGGGAATCTGTGGCCCTCCACATGTTGTTGGACTCCAACACCCATCAGCCCCAAACAGCAAGGCTAATGGGCCAAGCATGATGGGAGGGCCACAGGATCCCTCTCCTTTATTTAGACATATTTTTCTGTCTTTTATGGAGACAGGAAGCTGCCCCATATTGAGTCAACCAGTCATTGGTCCATTTAGCTCAGTATTGTCTACACTGACTGGCAGTGGCTCTTCACAGTTTTATGAAAGGAGACAACACCCAACCCTACCTGGAGATTCCAGAGATTGAGCCTGGGGCCTTTTGCAGGCAAAGGAGAGGCTCGACTGTTGATCCATGGCCCTTCCCCATCCTACCATCTCCTCTAAAAATATTGTGGATACCAGAAAAAAAGTAGTAAGAAACCTAAGAGCACAAACAAAAGAAAACACCTACCTCAATGCAGCCCAATAAGGACTAGAAAAGCCTAATGGTCAGAGCGGGGAAGGAAAATAGGAGAGGGAGAATGGAATGGAGTATCCAGGAAAAAAGCATGACTGGCTGGAGCACTGAACAGGGGGCAACATTTTTGTCTTTTCTGTTTTATTCCGTTCATGTTCACAGAAACGAGTAGATGTATCTGAGCATCACTCAAAATAGGTAACTATGACAACTCCACTTTCCCATGAGGGAAATGTGGTTCAAACAATTGTGGGATGGGTGAGGAGGAAGGAGACCAGGGCTCCAAAATGGCCTCTGGGGTCTCCAGCCCTACATTGCCAGGGAGAAAATTGGAAGGGGGTGAAATCCTAGAATAGGGGAAAGGAAAGAATAATAAGAACAAGGTCTTGTTGATGGTAGAGGAGAAATGATGGGGGGAAGGAAAAGTAACGACTTGGATGGGTATACAATCTTAAACTAAAGTCTTTAAACAACACAACAGACGTGGATGCTGTTCGGTAGGGATGGACACTGACAAAGGTGTGCTCTCTGAGTAGGGGTGTGCTAGAATTCTGTCCAATATGGATTTGGAACGACATTTTCCATTAATTTCCTTATTCGCTATCCTTGTGGATTGGATATTTATGTAGTGATTTTCCATGGCTATTCTTGGAAGCACAGTTTTTTTTACAAAACCCTATTTCTAAAATATTATTATTCATATTTTTATAAATATTTCCTTTGATATATCAATATTTCCTTCCATTTATCATCACTTCCTTTCAGAATATCAATATGAAAATAATTTTTCTCCCAACGGGGAAAAATCAGTTTGGTAAAAGCAGTGGCAAAGAATGAACTCTAATTGATAACAGCGTGTTAAGTCTATGGAATGCTTACAAACTGGTGCTGGAAAACAGATCCCATCCCACACACCCTGGGGGATGGGGTCCCTGCTAATTCAAATCTGCCGTATGGACCAGACAGTGCAGCTTCTGCTTCCCAACCTTCTCTGCATGGTACCTTCTCCTTAGAACCTCCAATGAGTGAACCCCTCAGTCTTCTATGGCAGCTCTGAAGTTCCTAAAACAGTTGTGCTCCAGGCATCCCACAGGGTTGCACTGTATTTTAAACCACAACCCTTTTCTTAGGAACATATTCACATAAGAAGAGACCTCCTGGATCAGGCCAAAGGACCATCTGGTCCAGCATTCTGTCCTCACTGTGCAAGCAGACAATAGAGCTATGATGGTTATGCTCTGCCTCCATGGCCAGAGGCAGCATCTTTCTGAGTGTCAGTAGCCAGAAACCGTAGGAGGGGAGAGTGCTGTGGCGCTCATGTCCTGCTTGAGGGCTTCCCATAATGGGTATCTGATGAGCCACTGTGAGGACAGGATGCTGTCCTAGATGAACCATTGGTCTGATCTAGCAGGGCTCTTCTTCTGTCGTTATGATCCCCACTTGTAATTCCCAGCAACTGTCATTCAGAGACCATTTGAAAAACAATAATACATCCTCATCTGGATTTTACCCACCTGTAAATCCAAAAAACAATTTCTTGAGGTTTTCTTGAGCCACTTCTCCAGACGTTGAGTTTGGATTGGGACGGAGGTGCTCAGTCCATTTTCATCTTCTGCCTGTGAGTGATGTGGGAAAGAGACATTTGTGGAGATGATATACCTGCTTAAAAGGCAGGATGAACAGCAAATCAAGACAGAATGGAGTGTGTGTGTGTGTATTAATTGTTCATTCATTTTCAAAAGAAACTGCATTAGCTGGTGCCTTGTCTGCTCTTAGGGAGTTAGTGGCGGAGGGGGGGAAATCATTTGTGACTTGGCAAGTGTTACAGAGCTGTCCTCAAGGGTGTCCTTGGAATTAACCTTGTCTCTTTTCCCTTTGTTCTACTGTTTGCTGTGGAAAGCCAACAAGGCCCTGCGCCTCTATTTCGCCATCAATTCACTCAGGTTAGAACTGAGAACCAACATGTCATCCCCAACAAGCACCAGCCCAACTAAAATGATTATTGCTTGCATCTCTTAATGGTTAAGATCCTCATGAGGCACATGAAGTCTCTTGGTATCCTACAGTTCTGCATGAGGTGACATCTTCTGCAGCCTGGTGGGGGCAGATAGGAATTGTAGTCCAAAACTGCGAGAGGGCACCAGTTGTGAAAGGCTGCACAGTACTCAAGTCCAAGCACACTCTGAACAGATACCTAGTTAGTTTTGTTCAAGGGCCTCTCATTCCCTCCCTAAGTCTGCCTCCACTCTTTGGTGGCAAAGCTCAAGTATCCAGCTTCTAGTGGTTGAGCATACCCACCTATTCTGTTGGCAACTCCTCCTTCCTCCAGCAAAGTTCTTGACACAGTTCTCAATTTATCTTAAGTAACCCCTTCCCTCAGGAATCAAAGTCTTTTGAGTATTTAATTCCCAAAGGACCTCATGGTTCAGCCTGATAGTTTGCCCAGCAGCTCCATGGGACACTTCAGGACTGGTTGCTCTAATCTCTAATCTTCAGGACTGGTTGCTCTAATCTGAACTAATCTCAGCTAGTTCACCTCCTTGCATCTTCTGCCATTGTCTCATCTACCTCGTGCCTCCTTTACCCTTTCCTTTTCTCTGTGTTTGTTGTTTTTCTTCAGGATATTTAGGGACCCCTCAGGGAACAGGAAATGTTTGTTTTCCTTTAAGGACATTTTTCTTCTTTCCATTTTGGGAGGGTTCTAAGGAACCCAGGAAATGTGCTTGTGTGCCACATTTTGCTTGGCTTCACATCAACCTCCCCATCACAGCCAAAGACTGGATGGAGCACATCCTGAATTGTGGATTTGCTTAACTGCTCCAAGAACTCTGATAAACAATTGTGACCCTGAACTCTCTGGTCACTGTCGTTCTCAAGAAACCTACTTCATGTCCTCCTCTGTTTGAAACAGGAGGATAATACAGGGTTTTATCCTTCCAGTTCTGTCTATCTCCTCCATTTCCCTGATCTCGCTGTCTTGTTTGTCCTTGGGTGAGCCGAACTCCTGCCATTTACCTTAACTGTTCCCCATTGTGTCGAAGGTCTCCATTTCAACCCATCACATCCCTTCCATCCTTCCCTGCTTCATATGCAGCAACAATGAGATTCCTTACCTCCATTTATCTCTTGCTGTAGCTCAGAAGTGAGATTAAAATGTCAAAATAAATTTCTCTCCCTGTCTCTAATCTCAATATGGATAAAAGTCCATAAGAATTAATCTCAACCTTGAGAGCATATAGAGCTGAGAAAAGGGAGTGGGAAAGAATATCACTGTCCCAACTACCTCCTTCAGCTCTATGTATTTTTCAAGCGAAAAAAGCCAACCACCTTCACCACCCCATGGCCAAGGAGACAGCGAGAGGCGGGACTGTGTCAGTGCTAGGGGAGAACTTCAGGGGCACTCTTGTGCACCCACAAGCACCATATTAATGTCGCCTGCAGTAGATAATATTCATAGAAAGACCAAGAAACACAGGCCACTAAAAATGTCACACAGAGATATTACTCACTGTGATACAGTTAGGTAATTTGAGTTTCTGGACTTAATGGCTTTACACCCCTATCCCTGGACTTAAGAGTTCTACATACACACCATCTGGCCCAATAGGTGGCAACGTGTATCATTGCACTTGCTTCAAAAGATGGTCAGCCAGTCCTGCTGTGTTTAGGGGCACCACTCCCCATATGCTCAGAGGCACATGTTACCAAATTCTTCCAAGCTATGGCGTGAAGGGCCAGCTAATCATCATCCCACAGTGAGTGGCTCAGGGGTTACGTAACCTGCCACCTGAGCAGCCGTGGGCAAGCTGCATAGTCCCAAGGAGCCCAGTTGCCCCCCAGCTGGCAGTTTTGGACAAGGAAGGGGCTGGCTTGTGCAGCTGTGGCAAGCTGAGTGGGCCCCAGTCAGCTGGGGAGGACTAGGCTAAGAGGGAGGCAATGGTAAACCCCCTGTGAATACTGCTTACCATGAAATTCCTATTCATTTGTTGTTATGTGCCTTCAAGTCGACTATGACTTACGATAACCCTATCAATCAGCGACCTCCAAGAGCATCTGTCATGAACCACCCTGTTCAGATCTTGTAAGTTCAGGTCTGTGGCTCCCTTTATGGAATCAATCCATCTCTTCTTAGGTGTCCCTCTTGTTCTACCCCTTTCTGTTTTTCCCAGCATTATTGTCTTTTCTAGTGAATCAGGTCTTCTCATGATGTGTCCAAAGTATGATAACCTCAGTTTTGTCATTTTAGCTTCTAGTGACAGTTCTGGTTCAATTCATAGGGTAGCCATAAGTAGGGATCAACTTGAAGGCAGTCCATTTCCATTTTTTGACCCTCTTGAGTCCTTGATTAAAGTGCTCCGTGGAAAAAACCAGACGCAATGTAAGCAGTCATTACAGGCTCCCTACAGACATCCTTTCTATTGCACATTCATCATCATTTGTGCTCATGACACCATCAGGCCAGTCATAAGCGATCCCACCAACAATACTCTTTGCTTCTGCAAACCTTTTGCAGTTTGGACAGACATACTGCCTCATTTCCAATCAGTGAATATCTTGTAACTTCTTGCTGACATCCCATAACTTTTCATGCCACAAATATTCAGGGTTTTCTTTTGTTTTTGGTCCTGGTTTTGTTGTGCTGTAGCCCCTCTGGACAGCAATAACGTAGTAGCCTGGAACTACCAAAGCAGAAGGAATCCAGCAGGAATGCATTATGATGGCATCAAGAATATGATGTAAAATACACCTTCAATGAAATACAGCGTAGAGGAGTCTTAGCATTCCTGACAGCAGCTATTTGAAAGCTGTCACTGAACTGATAGACATGAAAGGATTTTCATCTGATTTTTAGGGGGGGGGTTCATTAATGCAGAAAGAAAAGTACAATTCACAATTAGGTGAGAGGGACATGTGAAAGCAGCCTTGAGGCCCCAGGAGTGGACTGTGGAGAGAATGAGTCCAGAGGAGAGAAGAAAGGCACGGAAACACACCAATGACCGAATGCCACCGTTGGTCACCATCATGACCTCCAGGGGATACGTGTCAGTGCAAGCCAACTTGATGACCAAGGGAATGTCACAGAAATAGCTGTCCACCTGATTGGGCCCACAGAATGACATGTTAATGAACAGGCAGCAGGAACAGCAATTCAAGAGAGAATGGATTTTCTGTCTCTGTGTGTGTATTAATTGCTCATTCTTTTTCCAAAGGAACTGCAGTAGCTGATGCCTTATCTGCTCTTAGGGAGTTAGTGGGGGGGGGGATACTTTGTAACTAAGGCAAGAGTTACAGAGATGCCCTCAAGGGTGCCCTTGGAGTTAACCTTGTCTCTTTTGGCTTCGCTCTACAGGTGGTTGTGGAAAGCGAACAAGTCCCTGTGCTTCTATTTGGCTGCTGAAACAAAGCATGATGCTTTGTTTTAATATGCTGCAAACCTTCCTGTGGCTACATGGGGGTGCTATCTCTACTGTTGTGTTGGTGTTTCTTGTCATGTTTTTATAGTGTGTTTTATTTGTTTTTGTTTGAACATTGTGTAAGTCGTTTGGGGATCAAGCTACTAATAAATCTAAATAATAATACCATTAATAATAACAACAATAATTGTTGTTGTTGTTATTATTATTATTATTATTAGACTTATCTCTCCTTATGGTTATAACTAGGCTCACCTCTCTGAGTGACTACTGCTGGTGGGAAAAGTCAGCAAAGGCCCTCCAAGCTGTTCATGAGCAAGGTAGGATTTGAACATGAGTTTTGACCCTCCTGAGTCCTGGACTAAAGTGCTCCATGGAAATAGCCAGAAACTTGCAAAGTTAGCACTGATTACAGCCTCCCTACAAACATCCGTTTTATTGCACATTCATCATCATTTGTGCTCATGATGCCATCCGACCAGTCATAAGCAATCTCATCATCAATACTCTTTGTGTCTGCAAACCTTTTGGGACAGCCATACTGCCTCATTTCCAATCACTGCATATCTTGTAATTTCCTGCTGATATCCCATAACTTTTCATGCCACAAACATTCAGGGTTTTGTTTTCTTTTGGTCCTGGTTTTGTTGTGCAATAGCCCCTCTGGACAATAATGTGGTAGCCTTGAACTACCAAAGCAGAAGAAATACACCAGGAATTGCATCAAGAACATTTTGCAGAATACACCTGAAGTGTATTAAATACCAGCCTGGAGGGCTCCTAGCATTCCTGACAGCAACTATTTTAAATCATTCACTGAGCCTTGACACAATTCTCATCTGATCTTTTAGTTTTATTATGGTTAATGCAGAGAGAAAAGAAAGCTTTGGAACCAGTGAGGCAACATATTCTTGATTTATTTATTTTATTTCCTTAGTAATATTTTTATACTGCTTATTCAACAAGAATGATTTCGTTTAAATAAACTGGTATAAAAATCATTAAAAGAGCAATAAAACCAGAATTTATTTTATTATTTATTTATTATTGCATTCATATCCCCCCTTTCTTCCAAGGATCTAAAGGTGGCATACATGTTTCTCCCCCTTCTCCATTTAATCCTCACAACAGCCCTGTGAGGTAGGTTAGGCTGAGAGTCAGTGTCTGGCTCAAAGTCACCCAGTGAGCTTCATTGCTGAGCAACGATTTGAACCCTGGTCTCCCAAGTCAAAGTTCAACGCAGACTTTAAAAACAACAACAATAGACATATAAACATATCAAAATATAGATAAAATCAACAGGTGTTAAAAACAAATATACATAATCAAATTACAAATGTGTCTAGTCTTGCCTATACAAAAAGGAGTTTGCAGGTTTAGGAATTTTGGTTTCCATGAGTTGCTGGCAGAGATTAATACCCTAAAGAATGTCTCCCTTCCACCTAAGACTGGATGTCAGGGGCTCCCTTCCGCCCTATAGAAACAAGTTTACTACCCAAAGTGCTGAAGAGTCATCCCCCTTGGCAAGGCTGAATGTCTTCCCCTCTGCAGTTACATTCCCTTGGAGGAGAGCTGGGGTCCGGAAACTACATGTTGCAGTGCAGCCTATATAGTTGCCTGAGACAGAACTCTCTAGGAAAGTGGATGGTGGAGAAAGGGGTTTCGGTCGGAGAGGACATCTTGGTCTTTTTGCTGGCAAACAAGCCCATGTTGTTTCTCTTACAGCAATGATTCTCTTAGGGGTTTATGCCTCCAGCACCACCTCACCCAAAAAAGATGATCACTAATTCAAATGTATGAAGTAGGGATTATATATGTTTTTCACCTCCCTGGAATCCAGGCTCAGATCCTGGACTCTGGTTGGGATAGACTTGACACCACCCAGTTCCAGTGGGTTCAAGCTTTATTCTGGAATTTTATTGCCTGGGGAAGTGGGTATAGGAACACAGGAAGTTTCCTTATGCCAAGTCTGGCCATTGGTCCAGTCAGCTCCACATTGTCTGCACTCACTGGCAGGAACTCTCCAGGATTTCAGGCAGGAGATTCTGGGCAGGGATTAACAATGGAATCATAAAACAATACAATATTAGAGTTGGAAGGGGCCTATGAGACCATCAGGTCCAAACCACTGCTCAATGCAGGAATCCAAGTTAAAGCATACCCAACAGGTGGCAGTCCAGCTCCCTCTTGAATGCCTTTACATAGCACAGTCCTGCTGGCTCTGGCCGGTGGCCCATCTAATCCAGCATCCTGTTCTCATGGTGGCCAACCAGATGTCTATGGGGAATCTGCAAGCAGGATGAGCTCAGCAGCACTCTCTCACTCCTGTTCCCCAGCAAGTGGTATTCAGAGGCATAATGCCTCTGTTAGTGAAGGAAACATAGCTATCATGAGTTGCAGCCATTGATAGTGTTATGCTTCATGATTTTGTATAATACTTTTAAAAACATCTGAGTTGGTGGCAATCATGTCTGGCAATTTAATCTTGTGCTGTGGGAAGAAGGCTTCCTTTCTTCCCTTCAGAATCTTGCAACATTCAGCTTCATCAGATTAGTCTGGGTTCCAGAATTAGGAGTGAAGGGGAAAAAAGCACCCTTCTCTGTATCCACGTTCTCCACACTGTGTATATACACAAAAACGACAGTACATTAAATAGCTAACAATCTGGGGCTCTTTCATGATGTGCCAACCCAACTACCTGAGGTGGCCACCTCACTCTGCCTAACAGCAGGGCGGCCATGAACAGACACTGGTCCAGAACCTCTTGCCAACAGTCTTCTTATGGCGGCCTTCATCTCCTTGTTCTTCAGCGCATAGACAGTAGGGTTCATAAAGGGGGTAATAGAGATGTAGAAGACGGAGAACACTTTATCAACTGTGAACCGGGCGTCTGGACGCAGGTAAATCAATATACAGGGCCCAAAGTACATGGTGACCACAATAAGGTGAGAGGTACATGTGGAGGCAGCCTTGGAGCCTTGGGAATGGATTGTGGAGAGAATGAGTGCATAGGAAAGAAGCAAGGCAATGAAACATACTAGTGACAAAATGCCACTGTTGGTCACCATCATGACCTCCAGGGGATAGATGTCAATGCAAGCCAACTTGATGACCAGGGGAATGTCACAGAAAAAGTTGTCCACCCGATTGGGCCCACAGAAGGGTGCGTTAATGGTGAAACCTATTTGCACACTGGTGTGGAGGAGCCCACCAACCCAGGAGGCTAGCACAAGCCCTATGCAATGGCGCCGGCTCATGAGTGAGGCATAGCGGAGAGGATGGCAGATGGCCACGCACCGGTCATAGGCCATAGCTGTTAGCAAGAGCATCTCGCTGCCTACAAAGAGGTGGAGGAAGAATATTTGGGCCATGCAGCCCTGGAACGAGATGGCTTGGCGTTGGGCAAGGAAATCAAAGATATACCTTGGGGTGGCAAAAGAGGAGATGCACAGATCCAGTAAAGCCAGGTGACCTAGCAGAAAGAGCATGGGGGAATCGGATAGGTGGTGATTGCTGATAATTGCCGAAAGGATGAGAATGTTGCTGAAGAGAGTAGCTGTGTAAAGGAGGAGGAAGAAGACAAATAAGAGGACTTTGACTTCCCAGGTTTCAGAGAGACCCAGCAGGACAAACTCGGTCACCATTGTCTGGTTGCCCCACGCCATCCACTTTTTGCTATCACTGAGAAAATTGGGGAGGGAGAAAGGAGACAGCAATGAGATACTTCCATTCCTTCATAGCCTTAGGTTAAGTCAAGAAAAAGCACACCTGTGTGTCTGCTGCTGTTATCACTCTGGGCTGTGTTGTCCCAGTGGAACCTACATTATACACAGGAATATAGACAGCTATCTGATACTGAGTCAGACCATTGCTCTGTCTACAAAAGGGATGGGGAATCTGTGGCCCTCCAAATGTTATTGGACTCCAACTCCTATCAGCTCCAAACAGCAAGGCCAATGGTCCAGGGACGATGGGAGGACCACAGGATCCCTCTCCTTTATTTAGACATATTTTCCAACTTTCATGAAGATAAGAATGCTGCCTTATGTTGAGTCAGACAGGTGTTTGTCTATTTAGCTCAGTATTGTCTACACTGACTGGCAGTGACTCTTCAGGGTTTCAGACAGGAGACAATTCCCAATCCTACCTGGAGATTCCGGGACTGAGCCTGGAGCCTCCTGCACACAAAGGAGAGCCTAAACTGTTGAGTTATGGCCCTTCCCCATCCTACCATCTCCTCTAAGAATGTTGTGGATACCACAAAAAAGGGGGGGAACCTAAGGGCACAAAAAAGCCTCCCCAAAGAAGCTCAATAAAGACTGGACTTGCCCTGTGGTCACAGAAAACTGTGGACATCTTTACTGGGAGCAGGGCAGAAAAATAGGAGAGGGAGAATTGGACGGAATATCCAGGGAGAATGGAATGGAGCATCCAGGTAAAGGACATGACTGGATGGAGCACTGAACAGGGGACATGTTGGTCTTTTCTGTTCTATTCTGTTCATGTTCAAAGAAACATCTAGATGTATCTGAGCATCACTCAAAAAAAGTAACTATGACAACTCCAGTTTCCCATCAGGGAAATGTGGTTCAAACCATTGTGGGATGGGTGAGGAGGAAGGAGACCAGGGCTCCAAAATGGCCTCTGGGCTCTCCAGCCCACAAGCCCCACTTTGCAAGGGAGAAAATTGGGAGGGGGTGAAATCCTAGAATGGGGGAAAGGAAAGAAGAACAAGAACATGGACTTGTTGACGGTAGAAGTGAAAAGATGGAGGAAGGAAAAGGAATGACTCAGATGGATATACAATTTTAACCTAAAGTCTTTAAACAAAAGAACAGACGTGGATGCTGTTTGGTATGGATGGAGACTGATGAAGGTGTGCACTCTGAGTAGGGGTGTGCTAGGATTCTGCCCAATTTGAATTTGGAATGACATTTTCCATTAATTTCCTTATTTGTTATCCTTGTGTATCGGATTTTTATGTAGTGATTTTCTATGGCTATTATTGGGAAAACATCTTTTAAAGAAACCCTGTGTCTAAGATACTGATGTTAATATTTTTATCAATATTTCCTTCAATTTATGAATATTTCCTTCAATCTATCGACACCTCCTTTTCAAATATCAATATTAATACCGTTATTTCCAATGGGGGAAAAACAGCTCAGTAAAAACAGTGGCAAAGAATGAATTGAAATCGATAACAGCTTAAGCTGATGGAATATTTTGAAACTGGCTCTGGCCAGCAGATCCCATCCCTAATCAGAGTCTCCCAGTCCTGGGATGCCGTCTCTGTCACACACCCTGGGGGTGGGCCCCCTTCTAAATAAAATCTGCTGTATGAGACCACACAAGGCAGCTTCTCTGCATGGTACCTTCTCCTTAGAACCTCCTCTGAGTGAACCCCTCGGTCCTCTATATCAGCTCTGAAGTGCCCCAAACAGTTGTGCTCCAGGCATCCCACAGGGTTACAGTGTATTTTAAAGCATATCCCTTCTCTTAGGAAAATATTCACATAAGAAGAGCCCTGCTGGGTCAGGCCCAAGGCCCATCTGGTCCAGCATTCTGTCCTCACTGTGCAAGCAGACAATAGAGCTATGATGGTTATGCTCTGCCTCCATGGCCAGAGGCAGCATCTTTCTGAGTATCAGTAGCTGGGACCTGTAGGAGGGGAGAGTGCTGTGGCGCTCAGGTCCTGCTTGAGGGCTTCCCATAAAGGGCATCTGAAGAACCACCGTGAGAAGAGGATGCTGGATTAGATGGGCCACTGGCCTGATTCAGCAGAGCTCTTCTTTTGTCCTCATGTTCCCCACTTGTAATTCCCAGCAACTGGCATTCAGAGGCCTTTTGAAAAATAAATATACACTCTCATCTGGTTTTTACCCACCTGTAAATCTAAAAAACAATTTCTTGAGGTTTTCTTGAGCCGCTTCTCTGGAGGTTGAGCTTAGCATCAGGATGGAGGTGCTCAGTCCATTTCCATCTTCTGCCTGTGAGTGATGTGGGCAAGAGACATCTGTGGAGATGTTATATCTGCTTAAAAGGCAGGATGAACAGCAAATCAAGAGACAATGGAGTGTGTGTGTGTGTGTATTAATTGCTTGTTCCTTTCTCAAAGGAAATGCGTTAGCTGGTGATTTATCTGCTTTAGGGAGTTAGTGGGAGGGGGGCAGGGAGGGAGACTTTGTAGCTAAGGCAAGTATTACAGAGATGTCCTCAAGGGTACCCTGTGTGTTAGTTTGACTTCTGGCTTGGCTTCCTATATAGACTGTAGGGGATAACAAAAAAGGGTGGGGGAAGAAGAAGGGTATGATTTCCTCCACCTGAATGTGTGGTGCCACCTCCTCCCCATGGAATAATCTCCCACTGCCCCAATCCGAAAAGAAAGCAAGATGAAAGGAACAAGTAGGGCTAGTATTGAATACTCCCCTAACTGGACAATAAGATTAATGAGAAGAGTTGTGGCTGTATTATCACCCAGGTGCCTGGTTGTTCTGGCACCCTGGACATGCCCCTTAACTCCTTGGCCCTTTTGGCTTTACTCTACTGTTGGCTGTGGAAAGCCAACAAGTTCCTGTGCCTGTTTGGCCATCACTTAGCCCAGGTGGTAACTGAGAACCAACATGTCACCCCCAACAAGTACCAGCCCAAGTAAAATGATTATTGCTTGCATTTCTTAAGGGTTAGGATCCTCATTGGGCACATGAAACTCTCTTGGCATAATACAGTTCTGCATGAGGTCACATCTTCCGCAGCCTGTTGGAGGCAGATAGGAGTTGTAGTCCAAAACTGCCAGAGGGCACCGGTTGTGGAAGGCTGCACAGTACTCAAGTCCAAGCACACTCTGAACTTTGGATTCCCAGTTAGTTTTGTTCAGGGCCCACTCATTCCCTCCCTAAGTCTGCCCCCACTCTTTGGTGGCAAATGTCAAGTATCCAGTTTCTAGTGGCTGAGCATACCCTTCCATTCTGCTGGCAACTCCTCCTTCCTCCAGCAAAGTTCTTGACACAGTTCTCAATTTATCTTAAGTAACCACTTCCCTCAGGAATCAAAGTCTTTCAAGTATTTAATTCCCAAAGGACCTCATGGTTCAGCCTGATAGTTTGCCCAGCAGCTCCGTGGGTCATTTCAGGACAGGTTGCTCTAATCTCAGCTAGTTCCCCTCCTTGCATCTTCTATCATTGCCTCATCTACCTTTACCCTTTCCTTTTCTATGTGTTTGTTGTTTTTCTTCAGGATACGTAGGGACCCCTCAGGGAACTGGAAACCCTAACCCTGGACTTAATAGTCCTACACACACACACTCTGGCCCAATAGGTGGAATTGTGTATCGTTGCACTTCCTTCAAAAGAAGGTCAGCCAGCCCTGCTGCATTTGGGGGCACCACTCACCATCTGCCCAGAGGCACATGTTACCAAATACTCCAAGAATGAAGTGTGTGTGTGTGTGTGTATTAACTGCTCATTCTTTTTCAAAAGGAACTGCATTGGCTGGTGCCTTATCTGCTCTTAGGAAGTTAGTGGGTGGGGGAATAGTTTGTAACTAAGGCAAGTGTTACAGTGAGGTCCTCAAGGGTGTCCTGTGTGCTGGTTTGACTTCTGGCTTGGTTTCCTGCATAGACAGCAGGGGATAAAATAAAATGGGTGGGGGCAGAACAGGGGTATGATTTCCTCCACCTGAATTTGTGGTGCCACCTCCTCCCCATGGAATAATCTCCTACTGCCCCAAATTGAAAACAAGGAAAGATGAAAGGAAGAAGAAGAAAGGAAAAGTGTATAAGATATTTAGGGTTATATTTAACATTAGCCATGTTTGGAGCAGACCCACTGAAATTAATGAAACTAAGTTGGACATGTCTTTTAATTTCAATGGGCATACACTGAGTAGGACTAGCATTGAATAAGTGAATAACATGATTAAAGAGAAGATTTGTGGCTATATTATTACCCAGATGCCTGGTTGATATGGCACCCCAAATATGCCTTTTAACTCCTTGGTTCCTTTGGCTTTGCTCTATAGGTGGCTGTGGAAAGCCTACAAGGGCCTGTGCCTCTATTTGACCAACAATTAGCCCAGGGGAAAACTCAGAACCAAGATGGCATCTCCAACAAGTACTGTCCCAAGTAAAATGATTATTGCTTGCATCTCTTAAGAGTTATGATCTGGATTGGGCACATGAAATTCTCTTGGCAACTTCCAGTTCTGCATGAGGCCACATCTTCTTCAACCTGGTGCTCTCCAGCCTGGCAGGGACAGATAGGAGTCGTAGTCCAAAACTGCCAGAGGGCACCAGTTGTGCAAGGCTGCAGTATTCAAAGCCGCACAGTCTGAAATTAGGATACCTGTTTTCATCTGTTTTTTTTTTTTGCTTTTTGTTCATTAATGCAGAGAGAAATGAAGGTTTTGGACTCAGTGAGGCAACATATTTTGGATTTATTTATTTTATATACTTATTCCGCTTATTCAACAAAAATAGTGATTTGGTTTACATAAACTGCTATAAAATATTCATTAAATTTATGTTCACCGCCCAGAGAGCTATTGCTAGTCGGGCGGTATATAAATTTAATAAATAATAATAATAATAATAATAATAAAACAGCAATAACACCAGACAATTTTATTATTCATTCATTATTGCATGTCTATCCTGCCTTTCCTCCAAGGAGTTCAAGGTGGCATACATGTTTCTCCCCCTTCTCTTTAATCCTCACAACAGCCCTGTGAGGTAGGTTAGCCTGAGAGGCAGTCTCTGCCTCAGAGTCACTCAGTGAGCTACATGGCTGAGCAAGGATTTGAACCCGGGTCTCCCAGGTCACAATTCAACATTCAAGCATAAAAAAACAACAGTAGAGATGATATAATTATCAAAATATTGATAAAATCAACCGTTCTTAGAAACAGATGTACACAATCAAATTACTTGTCTGGCTAGTCTTGCCTATACAAAAAAAAAAAAATGTTTGCAAGTTTAAGAGTTTTGGTTTCCATGAGTTGTTGGCAGAGATTAATTCCCAAACAATGTCTCCTTTCCACCTAAGACTGGATGTCAGGAGCTCCCTTCTGCCTTATAGAACCATGTTTACTATCCAAGGTCCTGAAGAGACACCCCACTTGGCAAGGCTGAATGTCTTCCCCTCTGCAGTTACCTTATGACAGTTCCCAGGGATTCCCCTGGAGCAGCGCCGGGTTTGGAAAACAAATGTTGCAGTGTAGGCTATAGAGCTGCCCAAGACAGAAATCTCTAGGTAAAAACAGGTTTGGGTCAGAGAGGACATCTTGGTGTTTTTGCTGGCAAAGCAGCCCTGTGTTGTTTCCCTTACAGCAATGATTTTCTTGAGGGATTTATTCTCTCCCCCCCACTGCCCCAATAAGATGATCAGTAATTGAAATGTATGAAGCAGGGATTCTACACATTTTTTACATCCCTGGAATCCAGACTCAAATCCCGGACTCTGGATGGGCAGAATTATTTCCAGACTGGACTTGACACCACCCAGTTCCAGTGGGTTCAAGCTCTATTCTGGAAAGAGCATGTGAACCATCCCTTCAGCAGCGAGGGGCTGACTGTAGACCACACTGCACTTCACTTGTACACCCCTTGAGGCCATTCCAGACTGGTTTGTAGGGTCAACTCCAATTCCCCCCTGGGGTTCATTGCTCTGCAGGTTACTGACTATTGTTTACCCCTTCTCAATTTCTTCAAAATATTGTCTGGGAAATTGGATATAGGAACACAGAGAGTTATCTTATGCCGAGTCTGGCCATTGGTCCAGCCAGCTCCATATTGTCTGCACTCCCTGGCAGCAACTCTCCAGGATTTCAGGCAGGAGATGTCAGGCAGGGATTAATAACAGAATCACAGAACCATAGCAGAGTTGGAAGGGGCCTGTAAGGCCACCAAGTCCACCCCCCTGCTCAATGCTGGAAGCCTTAATATAATGTGTTCTTAAACATAAGAAGAACCCTTCTGGCTCAGGCTAGTGGTCCAACTAGTCCAGCATCCTGTTCTCACAGTGGCCAACCAGATGCCGATGGGGAATCTGCAAGCAGGACATAAACTCAGCAGCACTCTCTCACTCATGTTCCCAAGCAAGTGGTATTCAGAGACATAATGCCTCTGTTACTTCAGGCAACATAGCTATCATGAGTCGCAGCCATTCATAGTCTTATCCTCCATGATTTTCTGTAATACTTTTAAAAACATCTGAGTTGGTGGCAATCATGTCTGACAATTTAACCTTGTGCTGTGGAAAGAAGGACCTTCTTTCCCCCCTTCGAAATCTTGCAACATTCAGCTTCATCAGATTAGTCCGGGCTCTAGAATTAGGAGTGAAGGAGGGGAAAAAACCTTCTCTCTATCCACATTCTTCACACTGTGTATATACACAAAAACAACAACAAATTAAATAGCTAACTATTTGATGCTCTTTCATGATGCCCCAAGCCTACTACCTGAAGTGGCTGGCTTACTCTGTCTAATGCGGGTGGCCATGAGTGAACACTTGTCCAGAACGTGTTACTAACAGTCTTCTCATGGCAGCCTTCATCTCCTTGTTCCTCAACGCATAGACAGTAGGGTTCATGAAGGGGGTGATAGAGACGTAGAAGACGGAGAGCAGTTTATCAATCATGAACTGGGTGCCTGGACGCATGTAAATAAACAAAATGGGTCCAAAGTACATGGTGACTACAATAAGGTGAGAGGTACATGTGGAGGCAGCCTTGGAGCCCCGGGAGCGGACTGTAGAGAGAATGAATGCGTAGGAGAAAAGCAAGGCAATGAAAGACACCAGTGACAAAATTCCGCTGTTGGTCACCATCATGACCTCCAGGGGATAGAGGTCAATGCAACCCAGCTTGATGACCAAGGGAAGGTCACAGAAGAAGTTGTCCACTTGATTTGGCCCACAGAAGGGCACATCAATGGTGAAACACAGTTGGACACTTCCGTGAAGTAACCCACCGGCCCAGGAGGCTAGCACAAGCCCTATGCAATGGCGACGGCTCATGAGTGAGGCATAGCGGAGAGGATGGCAAATGGCCACGCACCGGTCATAGGCCATAGCTATCAGCAAGAACATCTCACTTCCCCCAAAGAAGTGGAGAAAGAAAATTTGGGCCATGCAGCCCTGGAAAGAGATGGCTTGGCGTTGGGCTAGGAAATCAAAGAGATACCTTGGAGTGGCAAAGGAGGCCAAGCACAGATCCAGTAAAGCCAGATGAGCTAGCAGAAAGAACATGGGTGAATCGAAAAGGCGATGATCATTGATAATTGATGAGAAGATGAGAATGTTGTTGAAGACAGTAGCTGTATAAAGGAGGAGGAAGAAGACAAATAAAAGGACCTTGACTTCCCAGGTTTCAGAGAGACCCAACAGGACAAACTCGGTCACCATTGTCTGGTTGCCCCACGCCATCCACTTTTTGCGAATCACTGAGAAAATTGGGGAAGGAGAAGGAAACAGCAATGAGATACTTCCATGCCTTCATAGCCTTAAGTTAAGTCAAGAAAGAGCGTACCTGTGTGTCAGCTGTTGTTATTACTCTTGGCTTTATCCCAGTGGTACCTACATTATCCACAGGAACTTAGACAGCTGCCTTAGACTGAGTCAGACCATTGTTCCTTCTAACTCGGTACTAACTCAGGGGTGGGGAATGCGTGGCCCTCCAGATGTTGTTGGACTGCAATCAGCCCGAAACAGCTTGGCCAAAGCTCCAAGGATGATTGGAGCTGGAGTCCAACAATGCTTTGAGGACCACAGGATCCTGTCCATTATGAAGACATCTTTTTTCTGTCTTTTAGGAAGAGAGAAAGCTCCCTCAACATCAGGCAGTCATTGGTCCATTGAGCTCAGTATTGTCTACACTGACTGGCAGTGGCTCTTCAGGGTTTCAGACAGGAGACAACACCCAACCCTACCTGGAGATTCTGGGACTGAGCCTGGGGCCTTTTGCATGCAAAGGAGAGGCTCAGCTGTTGAGCCATGGCCCTTCCCCATCCTACCATCTCTCTAAGAATATTGTGGATAGTGAAAAAAAAAATAGGAAAAACCTAAGAGCACAAAAGTACCAAACAATCCTCCCCAAAATAGCTCAATAAGGACTGGACACGCCCAGTGATCACAGAATACTGAGTGCATCTTTAGTGAGAGCAGGGTGGAAAATCAGGAGAGGGAGAATGGAATGGAGTATCCAGGCAGAATGGAATGGAGTATCCAGGAAAAGGACATGGCTGGCTGGAGCACTGAAGAGGGGGCAACATTTTGATGTTTTCTGTTCTATTCTGTTCATGCTTACAGAAAGACCTAGACATACCTGAGCATCACTCAAAATTATACAGCCACAATAGTTACTGTATACTATAGCCAGCATGGACAGGGCCAGCCCCAGACATGCCAGGGGCCCTTTGGCACAAGCCTGTGCCAGGCCCCAGTGCTCCCTTTCCTCTATTTGCGGCAGGATTGCTGCCGCAGATAGCATGGCGAGAGCTCCGGAGCCCCCGTCATTCCCTTGCTTCTTCAAACTAACTTTCTCGGCTATTGTGTGGTTGTGCAAGCAGCGGTGCCCTTAACCAAGATGGTGGTCAAGTTTCCCTAAACTGAAACTTCAGGGGCTGAAGCCTCTGCTGCCAGCTTAGCTCATGGCAGGGATGTGTGTGCCCTCCCCTCCTCCTCCTCCCTCCTTCCCCCTCCCTCTTGCCCCTTCCCTGCCCCTTCCTTCACCCCTCCTCCTTCCCTTCCAATCCCCTCCTTCCCCTTCCCCCTCCCCCTCCATCCCCTCTCCTCCCTTCCTCCTTCTCTCTCCTCTCCCCCCATGGTCATTTACCCATCCTAACCATGATTGCACGGGAATAAATCCCATGGAACTCAATAAGTATGCAAATGCCTTTCCTCTTGTTCCCCTGTCCTCTCCCTTCCTCCTCCTTTCTTCCTCACCCTTCTCTTCTTTCTTCTTCCTCCCTCCCTCCATCTTCTCCTCCTCCCCATTGTCAGTTTTACCCGTCGTAAGCGCGACAGTACAGGACTGAAGTCCTATGAACTCACTGAGCATGCGAATGATCAAGCCTCCCCTCGTCCTCTGCTCCCCCTCCTGCTTGCTCCCATCCCCCTCCTCCCCTCTGTCCTTCCTCCTTCCTTCCCCCCTCCGCTCCCCATCCCCCATGGTCAGTTTCACCTCTCCTAAGCATGATTGCAGGGGTGTAAATTCCACTGAACTCACTAAGCATGCAAATGATCAATCCATTCTCAGCAAACTTGCACAGGATCCCATTTCTTACCTCCTGGATTAAAAAGCAGAAAGATGGACTATAGGCAAAAAAACCTTCAGGTTTAAGAACGTTCCGATAGCCGACAGATACTTCTATCAAACTTGAAATAGGAGGGAAATTGGACAGCTATAGTGAATATATCAGGGGAGAAGGAGACCTGACTTCTTCTCTGAGATATTGTACAGCCCTACAAATTTGTCAAACTGCAAACATTATTTGGGTTGGTCTTTCACAGTCCAATCCACTTGCTGTGTAGCTTGGAAAAAATTGGTAACATGTGCCTCTGACCATATGGTGAGTAGTGGCAACACCTTCCATCTCCAATTGGAGAATGACTGTACATTTTTGTATGTTTCTTTTTGTGCTTACTTTGCTTCTTTCCTGTGTTACTACTGTTTCTACAGAGAAACTAAAGTAGAAAATTATATTTCTCTCATTTTTCATCCTAGAAATCTGTGTCAAATTTATTTGTGTTAAGTTCAAAGCCTTTTTATTGGTCAATGTGGTAGCCTTGACCTCGCAAAGCAGAATAAATACACCAGGAATGCATTATGATTGCATCAAGAATATTTTGCAGAATACACCTGAAGTGTATTAAATACCAGTCTGGAGGGGTCCTAGCATTCCTATAGCCCACAGATATTTCTATCAAACTTTAAAAAGGAGGGAAATTGGGCAGCTATAGTGAATGTGTAGGGTTCAAATCAAAGCCCCCTTCTCAGGAAGGGCGAGCTAACGCACCCCTCAGCCCTAAATAGGAGTGCAAGCTCTAGCAATTCAATTTACCTGTTAGTGGTCCAGCCAGATACCAAAACATAAAATAGACACACACAAAACTTGCTTGATCAAGAACGGATCTCTGAACTGCACAGACAGGAGTCTGTCAGGGCAGAGAGCATTGTTTATTAGGTGAAGCCTCATTATATAGATTCAAAAGCAAAACAAAGTATAATTATTGCTAAAATCATAACAAAAGGGAATACAGTATTACAGAGATGAAGCAAGCACATTTTCTTTGTTACATTTCTCATCATTCATAAAAGCGAGGAATAGATAAGGAATTTATATACTTGTCAATCTAAGAAACCTAATTTGAGATAAGAATTTAGGGAGGCGAGGAATAGAGTTAGATTGACATCAGTAAAAAGATAAACATAGGGCTAATGTGCCTGCCCACTCAGCAGTATGACGTAAATCTTATGAATACAGTAATCAAAATGTTTTGGGAACACTTAAGAACATAAGAACATAAGAAGAGCCTGCTGGATCAGGCCAGTGGCCCATCTAGTCCAGCATCCTGTTCTCACAGTGGCCAACTAGGTGCCTGGGGGAAGCCCGCAAGCAGGACCCAAGTGCAAGAACACTCTCCCCTCCTGAGGCTTCCGGCAACTGGTTTTCAGAAGCATGCTGCCTCTGACTAGGGTGGCAGAGCACAGCCATCATGGCTAGTAGCCATTGATAGCCCTGTCCTCCATGAATTTATCTAATCTTCTTTTAAAGCCATCCAAGCTGGTGGCCATTACTGCATCTTGTGGGAGCAAATTCCATAGTTTAACTATGCGCTGAGTAAAGAAGTACTTCCTTTTGTCTGTCCTGAATCTTCCAACATTCAGCTTCTTTGAATGTCCACGAGTTCTAGTATTATGAGAGAGGGAGAAGAACTTTTCTCTATCCACTTTCTCAATGCCATGCATAATTTTATACACGTCTATCATGTCTCCTCTGACCCGCCTTTTCTCTAAACTAAAAAGCCCCAAACGCTGCAACCTTTCCTCGTAAGGGAGTCGCTCCATCCCCTTGATCATTCTGGTTGCCCTCTTCTGAACCTTTTCCAACTCTATAATATCCTTTTTGAGATGAGGCGACCAGAACTGTACACAGTATTCCAAATGCGGCCGCACCATAGATTTATACAACGGCATGATATCGGCTGTTTTATTTTCAATACCTTTCCTAATTATTGCTAGCATGGAATTTGCCTTTTTCACAGCTGCCGCACACTGGGTCGACATTTTCATCGTGCTGTCCACTACAACCCTGAGGTCTCTCTCCTGGTCGGTCACCGCCAGTTCAGACCCCATGAGCGTATATGTGAAATTAAGATTTTTTGCTCCAATATGCATAATTTTACACTTGTTTATATTGAATTGCATTTGCCATTTTTCTGCCCATTCACTCAGTTTGGAGAGGTCTTTTTGGAGCTCTTCGCAATCCCTTTTTGTTTTAACAACCCTGAACAATTTAGTGTTGTCAGCAAACTTGGCCACTTCACTGCTCACTCCTAATCCTAGGTCATTAATGAACAAGTTGAAAAGTACAGGTCCCAATACCGAGCCTTGAGGGACTCCACTTTCTACAGCCCTCCATTGGGAGAACTGTCCGTTTATTCCTACTCTCTGCTTTCTGCTTCTTAACCAATTCCTTATCCACAAGAGGACCTCTCCTCTTATTCCATGACTGCTAAGCTTCCTCAGAAGCCTTTGGTGAGGTACCTTGTCAAATGCTTTTTGAAAGTCTAAGTACACTATGTCCACTGGATCACCTCTATCTATATGCTTGTTGACACTCTCAAAGAATTCTAATAGGTTACTGAGACAGGACTTTCCCTTGCAGAAGCCATGCTGGCTCTGCTTCAGCAAGGCTTGTTCTTCTATGTGCTTAGTTAATCTAGCTTTAATAATACTTTCTACCAGTTTTCCAGGGACAGAAGTTAAGCTAACTGGCCTGTAATTTCCGGGATCCCCTCTGGATCCCTTTTTGAAGATTGGTGTTACATTTGCCACTTTCCAGTCCTCAGGCATGGAGGAGGACCCGAGGGACAAGTTACATATTTTAGTTAGCAGATCAGCAATTTCACCTTTGAGTTCTTTGAGAACTCTCGGGTGGATGCCATCCGGGCCCGGTGATTTGTCAGTTTTTATATTGTCCATTAAGCTTAGAACTTCCTCTCTCGTTACCACTATTTGTCTTAGTTCCTCAGAATCCCTTCCTGCAAATGTTAGTTCAGGTTCAGGGATCTGCCCTATATCTTCCACTGTGAAGACAGATGCAAAGAATTCATTTAGCTTCTCTGCAATCTCTCATGAGAGAAGAAACGGAACTTAGAGTCTTATGTTCCTACCCTCTCTAAGTTCCATGATTCATTGCGGCACTAGCTCTGACAATGATGTAGCCTGGAAATAAAATATTCCTAACAAATGCACCAGGGGAGCAGGAGACCTGACCTCCTCCCTGAGATATTGTACCCCTAAAAATTTGTCAAAATCCAAACACAATTTGGGTTGGTCTTTCACAGTCCAATCCACTTCCTGTGTTGCTTAGAAGAATTTGGTAATGTGCCTCTGAGCATGTGGTGAGTGGTGGCAAAACCTGGATTCAGCCCAAACAATAGAAACAAGACATGCTGTGCTGATCTTGTTTTAGCAGGGAGGGAGCAACATTATTAAGCCAGATTATATAGTACAGATAGTCACTTTAAATATGTCTGATTCACTTTGCAATTTTAGTGAAGTTTCCTATAGTAAATAATTTTCTTTTGCTTCTATTTCTGTGAATATGTGAAGTACAGCAAAACTTTGCAAGATTTAAACTAAAAAATCCCTCCAGAAATAATTGTGGAATAATGGTGCTGACAATTCTGCAGAATATTCTCCAGTAGACACCAGGAATGTCCCAGTTTGCACAAAACAGTGGGAAGTGAAATATATTCTAGCAAAATTCTAGGTGTACTCTATGTTTTTAATTGACCATGCTCACCTTTCCTTAAATGAAGTGGTTTAAACATAGTTGACTGAAAACATGCATGTTGGGCAAGCTAAGTTTGTTTTTTCCAACAGCTAGAGTCATTCCTAAGTAACAACATATTGTAATCAGTCTGGTTTTACATGAAACTGCAGTTTCAGATTCAACTGTTAATGCACCTAAAATAGAAATAGAACGTAACCTTCAATTTGTAACATAAAAGGCTGTCTTCACCATCATATAGCATTGACCGAGAAATAGGCTTTGAAATATATAAAAATAAATTTGACACAGGTTTCTTGGATGAATAATGAGGGATATAAAATTTTCTAGATTAGATTCTCTGTAGAAAAAAACAGCAACACAGCAAAGAAGCAAAGTAAGAAGAACTCCAACAAACATACAAAAATATAATGCTCCATCTTTGGAGATGGCAGGTGTTGCTGCCATTCACCATATGCTCAGAGGCACATGTTACCAAATTCTTCCAAGCTACACAGGAAATGGATTGGACTGTGAAAGACCAACCCAAATAGTGTTTGCATTTTGACAAATCTGTAGGGCAGTACAATATCTCAGAGAAGAGGTCAGGTCTCCTGCTCCCCGGTGCATTCACTATAGCTGCCCAATTTCCCTGTTTTTTAACATTTGACAGAAATATCTTTGGACTATAGGTACGTTAAACGGCAAGGTTTTTTGAATCAGAGTCCTGTGAATCCTGTGTTACTACTGTTTCTACGGAAAAACTAACCTAGAAAATTATATTTCTCTCATTTTTCATCCTAGAAATCTGTGTCAAATTTTCAAAGAGTGGCCGTTCATTCGGCCAGATAGGCGGCCTAAAAATAAAATTTTATTATTATTATTATTATTATTTGTATTATTATTATTATTATTATTATTATTTGTATTAAGTTCAAAGCCTTTTTATTGGTCAATGATGAAGACAGCCGTTTGTGTTTCACACTGAAGATTATGTTCTATTTCTATTTTGGGTGCATTAACAGTTTAATCTGAAAGTGCAGTTTGATGTAAAATCAGACTGATTACAATATGTTACTACTTAAACAATGACTCTACCTGTTGGAGAAAACAAACTTGGCCTGCCCAAGATGCATCTTTTCAGCTTAAACCACTCCACTTAAGGAAAGGTGGGCTTGGTCAATTAAAAACAAACTGAGATAAATCCTCATGTCCATTGGAAACTATTCTGCAGAAGTCAGTGCCATTATTCCACAATTGTTTTTGGAGCTTTTTTTTAGTGTTGCAAAGTGTTGCTGTACTTCACATATTCACAGAAACATAAGCAAAAGAGAATGATTTACTATAGGAAACTTCACTAAAATTGCAAAGGAAATCAAACATATCTAAAGTGACTATCTGAACTAAATCAGCTGTCTTAATAACATTGCTCCCACCCAGCTAAAACAAGATCAGCACAGCAAATGTCTTTTTTCTGTTATTTGGGCTGATTGCAGCTCAATTATCAGGTCTCCTGCTCCTGTGGTTCACTTACTATAGCTGCCCAATTTCCCTGCTTTTTAAAGTTTGACAGAAATATCTTTGGACTGTTCTTAAACCGCAAAGCTTTTTGCCTATTAATGAATCAGAGTCTCTGAGTCCTGGGATTCTGTCTCTGTCACACACCCTGAGGGTGGGCCTCCTTTTAAATCAAATCTGCTGTATGAGGCCACACTAGGCGGCTTCTGCTTCTTCCTCCACAACTTTCTATGCATGGTACCTTCTCCTTAGAAGCTCCCCTGACCAAACCCCTCAGTCCTCTATGGCAGCTCTGAAGTGCGCAAATGGATTATGTTTCAGGCATCTAATAGGGTTGCACTGTATCTTAAAGCATAGCCTTTTTCTTAGGAACGTATTCACATAAGAGCCCTGCTGGATCAGGCCAAAGGCATCCTTTCCTCATGGTGCAAGCAGACAACAGAGCTGTGATGGTTATGCTCTGCCTCCATGGCCACAGACAGCATGATTCTGACTATCAGCTACTGAGAACTACAGGAAGGGAGAGGGATGATGAGCTCAGGTTCTACTTCCCATAATGGGCATCTGATGAGTCACTGTGAGGACAGGATGCTGTCCTAGATGGGCCATTAGCTTCATCCAGCAGGGCTCTTTTTATGTCCTTTTGTACCCTACTTGAAATTGCCAGCAACTAGGATTCAGAGGCCTTTTGAAAAAAACTTAATATACACTCATCTGGTTTCTCACCCACCTGTAAATGCAAAAAAGAATTTCTGCAGGTTTTCCAAGCCACTTCTCCAGGAGTTGAGCTCAGCATCAGGATGGAGCTGCTCAATCTACTTCCATCTTCTGCCTGTGAGTAGTGTGGGCAAGAGACATCTGTGGAGATGATACATTTACTTAAAAGGCAGGATGAACAGCAAATCAAGAGAAAATTTAGCTTGTGTGGGTGTGTATTAATTGTTCATTTGTTTTCAGAAGGAACTGCATTAGTTCGTGCCTTATCTGCTCTTAGGGAGTTAGTGGTGGGGGTGAATATTTTGTAATTACGGCAAGCGTCACAGAGATGTCCTCAAGGGTGCCCTCTGTGTTGGTTTGACTTCTGACTCGGTTTCTTGGGTAGATGTCAGGGGATTAAAAAAAATGGTGGGGGCAGAACAGAGGTATGTTTTCTTCTACCTGAATGTGTGGTTCCACCTCCTCCACCATGGAATAATCTCCCATTGCCCCAATCCCCAAACAAGGAAAGATGAAAGGAAGAAGGAAAGAAAAGTGTATTGGATATTTAGGGTTGTATTTAACAGTAGCCCTACTTGAAATAGACCCATTGAAATTAATGAAACTAAGTTGGACATATCATTTAACTTCATTGGGTAGGACTAACATTGACTAAGTGAATAACAAAAAGATTTGTGGTTATACTATTACCCCGGTGCCTGGTTGGTCAAGCACCCTGGACATGCCCCTTAACTCCTTGGCTCTTTTGGCTTTGCTCTATAGGTGGCTGTGAAAAGCCAACAAGGGCCTATGCCTCTATTTGGCCATCATTAGCCCAGGTGAGAACTGAGAAACAACAGCTCATCCCCCACAAGCACCATCCCAAGTAAAATGATTATTGCTTGCATCTCTTAAGGGTTAGGATCCTCATGAGGCTCATGAACTCTCATCCTGCAGTTCTGCATGAGGTCACATCTTTTCCAGCCTGCTGGGGGGAGATAGGAGTTGTAGTCGAAAACTGCCAGAGGGCACCAGTTGTGGAAGGCTGCACAGTACTCAGGCCAAGCACAGTCTGAACTTCGGATACCTAGTTAGTTTTGTTCAAGGACCTCTCATTCCCTCCCTAAGTCTGCCCTCACTCTTTGGTGGCAAACGTCAAGTATCCAGTTTCTAGTGGTTGAGCATACCCACCTATTCTGCTGGCAACTCCTCCTTCCTCCAGCAAAGTTCTTGACCCAGTTCTCATTTTGTCTTAAGTAACCCCTCCCCTCAGGAATCAAAGTCTTTCAGTATTTAATGGTCCAGTCTGTTTAGTTTGCCTCAGCAGCTTCATGGGACACTTCAGGACAGGTTGCTCCAATCTCAGCTAGTTCTGCTCCTTACATCCTCTGACATTGTCTCATCTACCTCGTGCCTCCTTTAACCTTTCCTTTTTTCTGTGTTGTTTTTCTTCAGGATATTTAGGGACCCCTCAGGGAACAGGAAATGCTTGTTTTCCTTTAAGGACATTTTTCTACTTACCATTTGGGGAGGGTTCTAAGGAACCCAGGAAATGTGCTTGAGCGTGTTGGCATGAGGCCTAGTAGTTTTCCATCAAGTCTGAAAGTTTTGAAAGTTAAGAGGAGTTATGTCTTTGCCCAGTCTGGGAATGGACAGTGAAGGCCGTTGTTATGGTAACCATCAAGATATAGATTGGGAAAGTTCTAACAGAGTCTGTGAGTTGTGTCCTTCTGCATCATGCCTCTGACCTGAGAGGCTGTCTTACTTTTGCTTTCGGAGAGAAATGTGCTGTAGAGCTGGGGGGGGGGAAACTGCTGAAAAGCCTTAATGTCTTAATAAAGACTCTTAACATGCTCTAATGCTCTGAAGAAGTTTCTTGCTCAACTTAACTCCAAAGTAATGTATGCTGTTTCACGCAACAACGCACACACACCAACAGGGGTTATGGGCCCAGATCCACAGCGCATTACACGGGAGTAAGTTGCTGGTCTGAACGGCAGACGGAGTTCCAGAGAGGGCAGCTTGATTGATTGTACCAGACGGAGGTGAGCAACATGGCTGTAAACCTGTCTGGGGGAGGCTTGCCGATGGAACGGCTTAATGAAAAGAATTATGGCAGCTGGAAGCTGAGAATGCGGGCTTTGCTAGTAAAAGAAGATTTATGGGAAGCTATTGAAGGTACACCCCCTGCACCCCTTACAGCGGCTTGGACTAGGAACGATGAGCGAGCTCAAGCTTTTATACTTCTGGCTCTATCAGACTCTCAACTGCTACACGTGAGGGATGTTACAAACGCCAAACAGATGTGGGACCGGTTGGAAGGCATTCATGTGCAACAGACTGCGGGATCTAGATTGTGTTTGGCACGGAAGCTTTATCAAATGCGCTTCACAGGTGAGTGCGACATGTGTGAGCATCTCACGGAATTCAGACGCCTGTTTGCTGAGCTGACAGACCGAGGCGTCGAACACTCTGAACTTCAGAAGACCTATCTGATCCTGGCTTCACTCGATGGGACTTGGAATAATATGGTCATGGCTTTCGAAGCCATGCCTGACGGAGGTTTGAACGTTGCGTTTATTGAGGAAAAGCTGACCCAAGAATGGCAGCGGAGACAGGAGGCGAAAAGAGCCGAGTCGATGGAAGCTGTCAGAAGCAAAGAGGTGAAAAATGCCGTGCCGAAGGATAATAAACAGGAGCAGCAACAGAGGCTGAAGGCTTGTTTTATTTGCGGAGATCGACGGCATCTACAGCGGGAATGTCCAGTCAAGCGAAACTCCAGGGACGGAGGCTTGAAGCAAGGAAGTGTGAACTTTGTTTGTAAACAGAAGTCTCAAGATTTACGACCTGTTAATTGGCTTCTTGACAGTGGGGCAAGCCATATATTAATTAAAGACAGAAGTTTGTTTTATGCTTCAGAAAAAGTGCAGAATTTTGTTTTACTTGCTGATGGATCGCGTAAGAACGTGGAAGCCCGAGGTCTGGTGAAGTTTGACAAGCTTGGAATAATGTCAGAATGTTTGTTTGTTCCGGAATTGGCTCATAATATATTATCAGTGAGCAAACTGGTGAGTTGTAATTATTCAATTTTGTTCCACAAAGACCAATGTTATATAATGAGGGGAGATCAAGTGTGTTTGCAGGGAAGCCTTAATGATTCACAGTATGTAATAAAGAGCAGTCAAGCAGGGTGTGCTGTGTTAAATGCTGAGGCACAGGTACATCAGGGCTGCGTCCATGAATGGCATCAAAGGCTGGGGCATGTAAACCTTGACACGATAAAGAAAACCCCTTTGCACAGTGAAAACATGCGTTTAAAGGATTGTGGACAGTTAATGGACTGTGATGCATGTAATAAAGCTAAAATGACTATTGCACCAATAAACCGGGAGGCTGAGAGAACCACAACAGCTCCCTACCAGCTAGTTCATGTTGATTTAGCAGGGCAATAAATGCTTCACGAGGAGGTGCGAAATTCTTCATGGTACTGGTAGATGATTTTTCAAGATTTTGTCATGTTTTTCTGTTAAAGCATAAAAGTGAAGCTGAGCAGAAGCTGAAACTGTTCATTAAGAAAATCAAAACTCAACACGGCGTCACAGTGGGGGCTATACGCTCGGACCAAGGTGGGGAATTCACGAATAAGGCATTGAGTGACTTTCTGGAGAGTAAGGGAATAAACCAGAATTTCACTGCTCCATTTAGCCCATTTTCCAATGGAACTGCTGAGAGAAAAAATAGGGTGCTTGGGGAAGCAATGAGAGCCATGCTGATGGATTGCAGTTTAGGGAATTCTTTCTGGGCAGAAGCAATTCTTTATGCGAATTACATTCACAACAGGGTATTACACAGTGCTATTGGAATGCCTCCTTATGAGAAACTTACTGGCAGAAAGCCTAAAATCGAACACATTCAAAAATTCGGGGCAAGGTGCTGGATCCACATTCCACAGGGAAAAAGGAGGGGCAAGCTTGCGCCCAGAGCACAGCAAGGTTTTGTTTTGGGATTTCAGAATGCATATTTCAGAGTTTGGTGTCCAGAAACACAGCAGTTAATTCTGAGCAGAAGCATTAAAGTCTCAGAAAAGCCTTGGGATCAAAGGCAGACAGTTATTCTTACAGGAACAGATGACACACAAACACGAACACAATCACAGACATTTAAGCCAGATCTTGACATTAAAGTGGAAGGCACACAAATACCTCTCAGAGCCAACAGAGCGCCACTTTGTTCAGGGCTTCACAGCAACCTCCCCATCACAGCTCAAGACTGGATAGAGCACATCCAGAATTGTGGATTTGCTTAACTGCTCCAAGAACTCTGATAAACAGTTGTGACCCTGAAATCTCGGGTCACTGTGGTCCTCAACAAGCCTATTTCATGCTCTTCTCCTCTACTTGGAACAGGAGGATAAGTGTTTTATTCTTCCAATTGTGTCTATCTCTTCCATTTCCCTGATCTCGCTGTCTTGTTTGCCCTTCGGTGACCCAAACTCCTGCCATTTGCATCCCCAGCCATCATGGACACTGGATTGGGCTGATGGGAGTTGTAGCTCAAAAAAGTAACTTTCCAAGCTCTGTGTGTTCCCCATTGCGTCTAGGCCTGCATTTCAACCCATCACATCCATCCTGCCTCATATACAGCAACAGTGAGATTCTCTGTCTCAATTTATCTCGCTGTAGCTCAGAAGTGATACTAAGCAGATCTGATTAAAATGTGAACTTAATGGATTTATCTCCCAGTTTCTAATCCCGATGTGGATAAAAAGTCCAGAAGAATTAATCTGAACCTTGAGAGCACATAGAGCTGGAAAAGGGAGTGGGAAAGAGCCTCACTTTCCCAACTTCCTCCTTCAGCTCTATGTATTTTTCAAGGGAGAAAATGCCAACCACCCTCACCACCCCATGTCCATAGTGAGAGGGGGGCTTCGTCAGTGCCAGGGGAAGACTTCAGGGGCACTCTTGTGCACCCACAAGCACCATATTGATGACCCCTGCAGTAGATAATAGTCATAGAAACACCAACAAACACAGGCTACGAAAAATGCTAAACATATTAATCACTGTGGTACAGTTAGGTAACTTGAGTCTCTGGACTTAATGACCTTACACCCCCATCCCTGGACTTAATAGTCCTACACACACACCCTCTGCCCTATTGGTGGCAATGTGTATCATTGCACTTGCTTCAAAAGATGGTCAGCCAGCTCTGCTGTGTTTCGGGGCACCACTCACCATCTGCTCAGAGGCACATGTTACCAAATTCTTCCAAGCTCCACAGCAAGTGGATTGGACTGTGAAAGACCAACCCAAATTGTGTTTGCATTTTGATAAATCTGATATCTCAGGGAGGAGGTCAGGTCTCCTGCTCCCCTCGTGCATTCATTATAGGTGCCCAATCTCCCTGCTTTTTAAAGTTTGATAGAAATATCTGTTGGTTATAGGTACATTCTTAAACTCCAAGGTTTTTTGCCTATTAGTGAATTATGTTTTTATTTTGTGTTGTATTTGTTTTAACAGTATGCAAGTCGCTTGGGGACTTTTGGGGATCAAGCAACTGATAAATCTAAATTATAATAACATTAATAACAACAAAACAATAATTGCTATTATTATTATTGTTATGACCATGCGGGTTGGGATGGATGATTCCTGTGGGTCCCCTTTCCAGCCTCTGATTTAGAATCCTGTGCCTTGGAATGAGGAACTCTCTGCTGGTCAAATGAGTCTTTTGTTAACCAAATAGATTGGCCAGGTAAGAGAATGGGCCGATCAGTTGCCTAGCAACAGTGAATGGGCCAGGGAGACCCTTTTGTCATTTAAACTCTGCAGGAAAGCCTCCCCCCCCCCCAACTCCTGGCAGCTAGCAGAAGTTGTGCTTGTAGTTTTAGTGTGTCTAGAGAATTGCTGGGAACTGGAAGGCAGAGAGAGACTGGCTGTCTGCACCATGGCCTTTGGGGTGCCTCCTGCAACCCAGATGGAAAAGCTGGGTATTGGACTGCTGACACATTGAACCCCTCCATCTTTGAGCTCAGGTTGGAATGTGTGTAAATAAACAAACCATATTTCATAAAGACACCGCAGTCTCCGCTGACCTTCTTCCCAAAGGAAACCAAACCCTGGAGGAGTGCAGGGACCCCGGAAATCTCACCACTCGGAGATTGGGGGAGGAGCTCAACACTATTATTATTATTATTATTATTATTATTATTATTATTATTATTATTATTATTATTATTATTATTATTATTATTATTATTATTATTATCTCTCCCCACGATATGAAGCTGGGTTCATCTCCTTGAGTCACCACCTCTGAAGGGAAAAGTCACCCAAGGACATTCAAGCTGTTCATGAGCATGGTAGGATCTGAACATGAATTTTGACCCTCTAGGGTCCTGGATTAAAGTGCTCCATGGAAATAGCCATTGAAATTGCAAAGTCAGCACTGATTACAGCCTCCCTACAGACATCCTTCTTTTTGCCCATTCATTATTATTTGTGCTCACGACGCCAACAGGTCAGTCATAAATGATGCCACCATCAATACTCTTTGTGTCTGTAAACCTTTTGGGACAGACATACTGCCTCATTTCCAATCAGTGCATATCTTGTAACTTCTTGCTGACATCCCATAACTTTTCATACCACAAATATTCAGGGTTTTGTTTTGTTTTTGGTCCCGGTCTTGTTGCTCAATAGCCCCTCTGGACAGCAATAATGTGGTAGCCTTGAACTACCAAAGAGAATAAATCCACCAGGAATGCATTATGAGTGCATCAAGAATATGTTCCAAACTACAGCTTCAATGAAATACAGCCTGGAGGGGTCTTAGCATTCCTGACAACAGCTATTTTAAATCGGTCACTGAACTGATAGATGTGACAGGATTTTCCTCTGATTTTTATGTTTTTTTCTTCATTAATGCAGAGAGAAAAGAAAGTTTTGGAGTCAGTGAGACACCATATTTTGGATTTATTTCTTTTATTTACTTAGTAAGATTTTTATACTGCTTATTCAACAATAATACCAATTTGGTTTACATAATATGCTATAAGATATTCATTAAAATAACAACAAAACCAGACTTTATTTTATTATTTATTATTGCATTTATATCCCACCTTTCCCCCAAGGAGCTCATGGTGGTGTACATGTTTCTCCCTCTTCTCCATTTAATCCTCACAACAGCCCTGTGAGGTAGGTTAGGCTGAGAGGCAGTGTCTGGCTCAAAGTTGCCCAGTGACCTACATGGTTGAGCAGGGATTTGAATCCTGGTCCCCCAGGTCATAGTCCAACACTCAAACAATTTTTTTTAAGACACAGCAGTAGACGTGATAAAATTATCATAATGTAGATTAGATCAACAGGTGTTAAAAACAATGTACATAATCAAATTACATGTCTGGCAAGTCTTTCCTATACAAAAAAAAATGTTTGTAGGTTTCGGAATTTTGGTTTCCATGAGTTGTTGGCAGAGATTAATTCCCAAACAATGTCTTCCTTCAGCCTAAGCCTGGATGTCAAGAGCTCCCTCCCACCCCATAGAACCAAGTTCACTATGCAAAGTGCTGAAGAGTCATCCCCTTTGGCAAGGCTGAATGTCTTCCCCTCTGCAGTTACCTTATGACAGTTCACAAAGATTCCCTTGGAGGGGCGCTGGGGTCTGGAAAATCTATGTTGCAGTGCAGGATATATAGTTGCCCGAGACAGAAATCTCTAGGAAAGTGGACAGGGGAGAAATGAGTTTGGGTCGGAGATGACATCTCACAGTTTTTGCTGCAAACCAGGCCCGTGCTGGTTCCCTTATGGCAAGATTTCTCTTAAAGGCTTTATGCCTCCCACCCCTCAAAAGATGATTACTAATTCAAATGTATGACCTCCCTGGAATCCAGGCTCAACTCCTGGACTCTGGTTGGGACAGAATTATTTCCAGACCGGACTGGACAGCACCCAGTTCCAGTAGGTTCAAGTTCCATTCTGGAAAGACCATGTGAACCGACCCTTCAGGCAGCGAGGGGCTGTCTCTAGACTGCACTATGCTTCACTTGTACATTTCCTGAGGCCATTTAAGACTGGTTTGTAGGATCAACCCCAGTTCCCCCCTGGGGTTCACTGCTCAGCAGGTTTCTGATTGTGGTTCGCCCCTTCTCAATTTTTTTAAATTATTGTCTGGGGAACTGGACATGGGAACACAGGAAGTTGCCTTATGCCAAGTCTGGCCAGTGGTCCAGCCAGCTCCACATTGTCTGCACTCACTAGCAGTAACTCTCCAGGATTTCAGGCAGGAGATGCTGGGAAGGGATTAATAACAGAATCATAGAACCATAGCAGAGTTGGAAGGGGCCTGTAAGGCCACCAAGTCCAACCCCCTGCTCAATGCTGGAAGCCTTAATATAATGTCTTCTTAAACATAAGAAGAACCCTTCTGGCTCAGGCTAGTGGCCCAACTAGTCCAGCATCCTGTTCTCACAGTGGCCAACTAGATGCCAATGGGGAATCTGCAAGCAGGACATGAACTCAGCAACACTCTCTCACTCATGTTCCCAAGCAAGTGATATTCAGAGACATCATGCCTCTGTTACTGCAGGCAACATAGCTATCATGAGTCGCAGCCATTCATAGTCTTATCCTCCATGATTTTCTGTAATACTTTTAAAAACATCTGAGTTGGTGGCAATCATGTCTGGCAATTTAACCTTGTGCTGTGGAAAGAAGGACTTTCTTTCCCCCCTTCGAAATCTTGCAACATTCAGCTTCATCAGATTAGTCCGGGCTCTAGAATTAGGAGTGAAGGAGGGGAAAAAACCTTCTCTCTATCCACATTCTTCACACTGTGTATATACACAAAAACAACAACAAATTAAATAGCTAACTATTTGATGCTCTTTCATGATGCCCCAAGCCTACTACCTGAAGTGGCTGGCTTACTCTGTCTAATGCGGGTGGCCATGAGTGAACACTTGTCCAGAACGTGTTACCAACAGTCTTCTCATGGCGGCCTTCATGTCCTTGTTCCTCAATGCATAGACAGTAGGGTTCAGAAAGGGGGTGACAGAGATGTAGAAGACGGAGAGCAGTTTATCAATCATGAGCTGGGTGCCTGGACGCATGTAAATAAACAAAATGGGTCCAAAGTACATGGTGACTACAATAAGGTGAGAGGTACATGTGGAGGCAGCCTTGGAGCCCCGGGACCGGACTGTGGAGAGAATGAATGCGTAGGAGAAAAGCAAGGCAATGAAAGACACCAGTGACAAAATTCCGCTGTTGGTCACCATCATGACCTCCAGGGGATAGAGGTCAATGCAACCCAGCTTGATGACCAAGGGAAGGTCACAGAAGAAGTTGTCCACTTGATTTGGCCCACAGAAGGGCACATCAATGGTGAAACCGAGTTGCACACTGCTGTGGAGGAGCCCACCGGCCCAGGAGGCTAGCACAAGCCCTATGCAATGGCGACGGCTCATGAGTGAGGCATAGCGGAGAGGATGGCAAATGGCCACGCACCGGTCATAGGCCATAGCTATCAGCAAGAGCATCTCGCTTCCTCCAACGAAGTGGATAAAGAAAATTTGGGCCATGCAGCCCTGGAAAGAGATGGCATGGCGTTGGGCAAGGAAATCATAGAGGTACTTTGGGGTCGCAAAGGAGGATAAGCACAGATCCAATAAAGCCAGATGAGCTAGCAGAAAGAACATGGGTGAATCGAAAAGCCGGTGATCCCTGATAATTGCTGAGAAGATGAGAATGTTGTTGAAGACGGTAGCTGTGTAAAGGAGGAGGAAGAAGACAAATAAAAGGACCTTGACTTCCCAGGTTTCAGAGAGACCCAACAGGACAAACTCGGTCACCATTGTCTGGTTGCCCCACGCCATCCACTTTTTGCGTATCACTGAGAAAATTGGGGAAGGAGAAGGAGACAGCAATGAGATAATTCCATTCCTTTATAGCCTTAAGTTAAGTCAAGAAAGAGCGTACCTGTGTGTCAGCTGTTGTTATTACTCTTGGCTTTATCCCAGTGGTACCTACATTATCCACAGGAACTTAGACAGCTGCCTTAGACTGAGTCAGACCATTGTTCCTTCTAACTCGGTACTAACTCAGGGGTGGGGAATGCGTGGCCCTCCAGATGTTGTTGGACTGCAATCAGCCCGAAACAGCTTGGCCAAAGCTCCAAGGATGATTGGAGCTGGAGTCCAACAATGCTTTGAGGACCACAGGATCCTGTCCATTATGAAGACATCTTTTTTCTGTCTTTTAGGAAGAGAGAAAGCTCCCTCAACATCAGGCAGTCATTGGTCCATTGAGCTCAGTATTGTCTACACTGACTGGCAGTGGCTCTTCAGGGTTTCAGACAGGAGACAACACCCAACCCTACCTGGAGATTCTGGGACTGAGCCTGGGGCCTTTTGCATGCAAAGGAGAGGCTCAGCTGTTGAGCCATGGCCCTTCCCCATCCTACCATCTCTCTAAGAATATTGTGGATAGTGAAAAAAAAATAGGAAAAACCTAAGAGCACAAAAGTACCAAACAATCCTCCCCAAAATAGCTCAATAAGGACTGGACACGCCCAGTGATCACAGAATACTGAGTGCATCTTTAGTGAGAGCAGGGTGGAAAATCAGGAGAGGGAGAATGGAATGGAGTATCCAGGCATAATGGAATGGAGTATCCAGGAAAAGGACATGGCTGGCTGGAGCACTGAAGAGGGGGCAACATTTTGATGTTTTCTGTTCTATTCTGTTCATGCTTACAGAAAGACCTAGACATACCTGAGCATCACTCAAAATTATACAGCCACAATAGTTACTGTATACTATAGCCAGCATGGACAGGGCCAGCCCCAGACATGCCAGGGGCACTTGCGCACAAGCCTGTGCCAGGCCCCAGTGCTCCCTTTCTGCAATTTGCAGCAGGATCGCTGCTGCGGATCGCATGGCAAGAGCTCCAGACCTCCCGTCATTCCCTTGCTTCTTCAAACTAGCTTTCTCCTCCTCCCCATGGTTAGTTTTACCTGTCCTAAGCACGATTGTACAAGTGTGAACCCCAATGAACACACTGAGCATACAAATGACCAAACCTCCCCTTGTCCTCTGCTTCCCATCCTGCCTCCTCCCATCCTCCTCCTCCCCTCTCTCCTTCCAGCTCCTTTCCCTCCCTCTCCCTTCTCCATCCCCCATGGTCAGTTTCACCTCTCCTAAACATTGCATGGGAGTAAATCCCATTGAACTCACTAAGCATGCAAATGATCAATCCATTCTCAGCAAACTTGCACAGGATCCCATTTCCTATGTTCTGGATTAAAAAGCAGAGAAATTGATGAATAGGAAAAAAAAAAAACCTTGCGAACATTCCTATAGCCAACCATAAGTCCTTGATTGAGAAACTTGCAAATCTTGGCTTTTCTCCTCCCGCAATTTTCACGCTGGGCTACTCTAAAGCGTGGCTGGCTATATCACAATGAATCATGGACATAGACATCAATCGTCGACAACATTCAAGGATGATTCTCCTTCCCACACCAGGGGCTTTGCACTCCCGCATTACTTCAGCTTGCTACCTAATGTGAGATACAGAAAAGCATTTACATTGGTGAAGTTCGACGTGCTCCCGTCTGCTCTTTTAGAGGGCAGATATCGGGGAGTTCCCCATATGAAGCGATTATGCCCCTGTGGGATGGGACAAATTGAAACAGTAACCCATGTACTCTTAATTTGCCCTTTTTATCATGATCTCTGCCTCCTGCACATAACTCCAATCATCAACTTGATTCCTGGCCGGGACCTTTCTTTTTATACCAAATTCTGTGCTATGGCGCATCGAAGAACATTATTAGCCCAACTGTCTATACAGCCATGATTATAGTTAGCAAATGTATGATTTTAATCAGTTTTATATGATGTTCGATATTGTATACTGGTCTACGACCGCAAATAAATTTATTCATTCATTCCTATAGCCAACAGATATTTCTATCAAACTTGAAAAAGGAGGGAAATCGGTCAGCTATAGTGAATATACCAGGGGAGCAGGAGACCTGACCTCCTCTCTGAGATATTGGACTGCCCTACAAATTTGTCAACATGCAAACACAATTTGGGTTGGTCTTTCACAGTCCAATCCACTTCCTGTGTAGCTTGGAAGAATTTGGTAACATGTGCCTCTGAGCATATGGTGAATGGCAGCAACACCTGCCATCTCCAAAGATGGAGCATTATATTTTTGTATGTTTGTTGGAGTTCTTCTTACTTTGCTTCTTTTCTGTGTTGATATTATTTCTACAGAGAATCTAATCAAGAAAATTTTATTTCCCTCATTATTCATCCTAGAAACCTAGAATAATTTATTTTTATTAATTACAAAGCCTTTTTCTTGGTCAATATCATATGATGGTGAAGACAGCCTTTTGTGTTACAAATTGAAGGTTATGTTCTATTTCTATTTTGGGTGCATTAACAGTTGAATCCGAACGTGCAGTTTGATGTAAAACCAGACTTATTACAATATGTTGCTACTTAAGCAATGACTCTAACTATTGGGAAAAACAAACTTGGCTTGCCCAAGATGCATGTTTTCAGTCAGCTATGTTTAAACCACTTCATTTAAGGAAAGGTGAGCACGGTCAATTAAAAACATAGAGCACACCTAGAATTTTGCTAGAATATATTTCAACTCCCACTGTTTTATCTTGTGCAAACTGAGATAACTCCTCATGTATACTGGAGAATAGTCAGTGTCATTATTCCACAATTATTTCTGGAGTTGTTTTAGTGTAAATCTTGCAAAGTGTTGCTGTACTTCACATATTCACAGAAACAGAAGCGAAAGAAAATGGTTTACTATAGGAAACTTCATTAAAATTGCAAAGTAAATCAGACATATTTAAAGTGACTATCTGATCTATCTCATCTGTCTTAAAAATATTGCTCCCTCCCTGCTAAAACAAGATCAGCACAGCGCATGCCTTGTTTCTATTGTTTGGGCTGATGGCAGGTGTTGTCACCACTCACCATATGCTCAAAGGCACGTTACCAAATTCTTCCAAGCAACACAGGAAGTAGATTGGACTGTGAAAGACCAACCCAAATTGTGTTTGCATTTCGACAAATTTTTAGGGGTACAATATCTCAGGGAGGAGGTCAGGTCTCCTGCTCCCCTGGTGCATTCACTATAGTGCCCGATTTCCCTGCTTTTGAACGTTTGACAGAAATATCTGTGGGCTATAGGTACATTCTTAAACCGCAAGGTTTTTTTTGCCTATTAGTGAATTTCTCTGCTTTTCAATACAGGAGGTAAGAAATGGAATCCTGTGCAAGTTTGCTGAGAATGGATTGATCATTTGCATGCTTATCAAGTTCAGTGGGATTTACTGCCCTGCAATCATGCTTATGATAGATGAAACTGACCACAGGGGATGCATAGTGGAGGAGGAGGGAGGGAAGGAAGGACAGAGGGGAGGAGGAGGATAGGCACAGGCAGTAGGGGGAGGGGAGAAGGCTAGGTTTGATCATTTGCATGTTTCTTGAGTTCAGTGGGATTTACTCCCATGCAATCATGCTTAGGATAGGTAAAACTCACTGGGGTGAGGGAGGGTGGGCTGGAGTGGGCAGGGGAGGAGGAAGAAGGCAGAGGGGAGGGGAGGAGGAAGGGAGAGGAGAAGGGAAAGAGGGGAAAGGCAGGTCTGATCATTTGCATGCTTATTGAGTTCAATAGGAACTCCTATGCAATCATCGTTAGGATAGGTAAAACTGACCATGGAGGAGGAGAAGGGGGAGGGGATAGGAGAGGGAAGGAGAAAGGGAGGGGGAGGGGAGAGGAAGGATGGGGAGGGGGAAGTTGGGAATTGGAGGGGGAGGGAAAAAGTAAGGGGGAGGGAAGGGCAGGTTTGATCATGTGCATGCTTATTGAGTTCAATGGTATTTACTCCCATGCAATTATGCTTAAGATAGGTAAAACTAACCATGGGGAAGAAGGAGTGGGAGGGGAGGGGGAAAGAGGGGATTGGAAGGGGAGGGGGAAAGAGGGGATTGGAAGGGGAGGGGAGAGGGAGGGAGGGAGGGCAAAGGAAGGGGGAGGGAAGGGGCAAGAGGGAGGGGATAAGAGAGAAGAGAATGGAGGTTGGGTTTGATCATTTGCATACTTTTTGAGTTCAGTGGGATTTATGTTTGTGCAATCATGCTTTGGATAGGTGAAACTGACCTGGGGGAGAGGCAGGGAGGGGAGGGGAAGGGGGAGGGGAGGAGATTGGGTGGGTGGGCACTGGGCAGAAGGGAAGCCCCTTTCCTTTCCAAAAGGAAAACATTGTGAACAGTATCATTCCTGTTCAACATTTCCCTCATGTTTTTATTCTACAGCAGGCACATGTAGCCTCCCACCCAAATTTAAACCAAAGCTGTCCCTGGCCACATCTACACCACACCTTTATTTCACTTCAGGCAGTCATGGCTTCTCCCAAAGAATTGTGGGAAGTGTAGTTAGTGAAGGGTGCTGAGAGTTGCTAGGAGACACCCTGTTCCCCTCACAAAGCTTCAATCAGAGAGGCTGACTGTTAAACCACTCTAGCCACTGGAGCTCTGTCAGGGGAATAGGAGTCTCCCCTCAGCACCCTTCACAAACCACACTTCCCAGGATTCTTTGGGGGAAGCCATTATGGTCTCAAGTGAAATAAAGTTCCGGCATGGCTGTGGCTCTCTGATTAGCCGGTTGGTTCGTACTAAGAATGCCTTACGTTATCATCGAGTTCAATGTACCATTTCTTAAATTAATTACAAATCAGCCAGTCACTTTTTTAACTATTAAACTGCAGAAGATGAAGGCCAACTTATGGGGCAAGATCAGTAACAGGATTGCACATACTCAGTGAACATGGCTGATTTTTAATTAATTTCAACAGATTATGAGAATTCTGACAGAAAAAAGTCCAAAAGGGGTCTGGGTTTTTCTCTGTCTCTCTTTTTACACTTTGAACTCTTGATTCTCTCTGATTGTTTTGTGTATTGCCATGAAAATTTACGGGGTTGTTAAGCAAGAGTTTCTGAGCTCATTACTGTAAGTTTTGTAAGGTTTTGTTTTGAAATGAGTGTATGGGAAGCATCAGAATGGCATGGGAGGTATCTTCAATTTAACATTGCAGATTGCAAAAAATGCACCCTTGCGATAGTATACAGCCACTCTTGTGGCTGTATAATTAGTGATGGGATCTGTTGACCAGTGCCAGTTTGAAAGTATTCCGCCGAGTTAACAAGCTGTTATTGATTTGAGTTCATTCTTTACTGCTGCTTTTACTGAACTGTTTTTCTCCCTTTGGGAAAAATGATATTAATGTTGGTATTTTAAAAGGAAGTGTTGATAAATTGAAGGAAATATTGATAAATTGAAGGAAACATTGGTAAATTGAAGGACATATTGATAAAAATATTAATATCAATATTTTAGACACAGTTAAAAAATGTGTTTCCAAAAATAGCCATGGAAAATCACTACATAAATATCCAATCCACAAGGATACAGAATACGTCAATTAATGGAAACTGCGGTTACATACCCAAATTGGGCAGAATTCTAGCACATCCCTGCTCAGAATGCACACCTTTCTCGATCTCCATCATTACTGAACAGCATCCACTTCTGTTCTGTTGTTTAAAGATTTTAGCTTAAAATTGTATACCAATCTGAGTCGTTCCTTTTGCGTCCTCCCCTTTTCACCTCTCCCTTAAGTAAATCCTTGTTCTTGTTCTTCTTTCCTTTCCCCTATTTTAATAATGTGTCCCCTTATCTCACCCCTCCCACTTTTATCCCTGGCAATGTGGGGCTGTTGGTCTGGAGACCCCAGAGACCGTTTTGGAGCCCTGGTATCCTTTCTCCTCACCCATCCCACAATGGTTTGAACCATATCTCACAGAAGGGAAAGTGGAGTTGCAATAGTTATCTATTTTTGAGTGATGCTCGGATATATGTAGCCATTTCTGTAAACATGAACAGAATAGAACAGAAAACTTCAAAATGTTGCCCCCTGTTCAGTGTTCCAGCCAGCCATGTCCCTTTCCTTGATGCTCCATTCCATTCTCCCTTTCCTCGTTTTCTGCCCGGCTCCCACTAAAGACACACTCAGTATTCTGTGACCACTGGGCAAGTCCCGTCCTTACTACCATTTCTGTGAAGGGAAAGAGGAGTTGCCATATTTACCTATTCTCTGCTAGGCAAGACAAACCTTGCAGTTCATGAATGTACCTATAGCCAACTGATATTTCTATCAAACTTTAAAAAGCAGGGAAATTGGGCAGCTATAGTGAATGCACCAAGGGAGCAGGAGGCCTGACCTCCTCTTTGAGATATTGGACTGCCCTACAAATTTGTCAAAATGCAAACACAATTTGGGTTGGTCTTTCACAGTCCAATCCACTTCCTGTGTAGCTTGGAAGAATTTGGAAAAATGTGCCTCTGAGCATATGGTGAATGGTGGCAACACCTGCCATCTCCAAAGATGGAGAATTACTGTACATTTTTGTATGTTTCTTTTTGTGCTTACTTTACTTCTGTCCTGTGTTACTACTGTTTCTACGGAAAAACTAACGTAGAAAATTATATTTCTCTCATTTTTCATCCTAGAAATCTGTGTCAAATTTTCAAAGAGTGGCCGTTCATTCGGCCAGATAGGCGGCCTAAAAATAAAATTTTATTATTATTATTATTATTATTATTTGTATTAAGTTCAAAGCCTTTTTATTGGTCAATGATGAAGACAGCCGTTTGTGTTTCACGCTGAAGATTATGTTCTATTTCTATTTTGGGTGCATTAACAGTTTAATCTGAAAGTGCAGTTTGATGTAAAATCAGACTGATTACAATATGTTACTACTTAAACAATGACTCTACCTGTTGGAGAAAACAAACTTGGCCTGCCCAAGATGCATCTTTTCAGCTTAAACCACTCCACTTAAGGAAAGGTGGGCTTGGTCAATTAAAAACAAACTGAGATAAATCCTCATGTCCATTGGAAACTATTCTGCAGAAGTCAGTGCCATTATTCCACAATTGTTTTTGGAGCTTTTTTTTAGTGTTGCAAAGTGTTGCTGTACTTCACATATTCACAGAAACATAAGTAAAAGAGAATGATTTACTATAGGAAACTTCACTAAAATTGCAAAGGAAATCAAACATATCTAAAGTGACTATCTGAACTAAATCAGCTGTCTTAATAACATTGCTGCCACCCAGCTAAAACAAGATCAGCACAGCAAATGTCTTTTTTCTGTTATTTGGGCTGATTGCAGCTCAATTATCAGGTCTCCTGCTCCTGTGGTTCACTTACTATAGCTGCCCAATTTCCCTGCTTTTTAAAGTTTGACAGAAATATCTTTGGACTGTTCTTAAACCGCAAAGCTTTTTGCCTATTAATGAATCAGAGTCTCTGAGTCCTGGGATTCTGTCTCTGTCACACACCCTGAGGGTGGGCCTCCTTTTAAATCAAATCTGCTGTATGAGGCCACACTAGGCGGCTTCTGCTTCTTCCTCCACAACTTTCTATGCATGGTACCTTCTCCTAAGAACCTCCCCTGACCAAATCCCTTGGTCTATGGCAGCTCTGAAGTGCGCAAATGGATTATGTTCCAGGCATCTAATAGGGTTGCACTGTATTTTAAAGCACAACCCTTTTCTTAGGAACATATTCACATATGAAGAGCCCTGCTGGGTCAAGCCAAAGGCCCATCTGGTCCAGCATCCTGTCCTCATGGGGCAAGCAGACAACAGAGCTGTCATGGTTATGCTCTGCCTCCGTGGCCACAGACAGCATGATTCTGACTATCAGCTGCTGAGAACTACAGGAAGGGAGAGTGATGATGAGCTCAAGTTCTACTTCCCTTAATGGGCATCTGATAAGCCACTGTGAGAACAGGATGCTGTCCTAGATGGGCCGTTGGCTTCATCCGGCAGGGCTCTTTTTATGTCCTTTTGTACCCCACTTGAAATTGCCAGCAAGTGGCATTCAGAGGCCTTTTGAAATTTTTTTTAATATACCCTCATCTGGTTTCTTACCCACCTGTAAATGCAAAAAAGAATTTCTGCAGGTTTTCTCAAGCCACTTCTCCAGCAGTTGAGCTCAGCATCAGGATGGAGCTGCTCAATCTACTTCCATCTTCTGCCTGTGAGTAGTGTAGGCAAGAGAGATCTGTGGAGATTATATATCTGCTTAAAAGGCAGGATGAACAGCAAATCAAGAGAAAATGGAGTTTGGGTGGGTGTGTATTAATTGCTCATTTGTTTTCAGAAGGAACTGCATTAGTTCGTGCCTTATCTGCTCTTAGGGAGTTAGTGGTAGTGGGGAATATTTTGTAACTAAGGCAAATGTCACAGAGATGTTCTCAAGAGTGCCCTCTGTGGTGGTTTGATTTCTGGCTTCGTTTCTTGTATAGACGGTAGGGGATCAAAAAAACGGGGAGGGGCAGAACAGGGGTATGTTTTCCTCCACCTGAATGTGTGGTTCCACCTCCTCCACCATGGAATAATCTCCCACTGCCCCAATCCCCAAACAAGTAAAGATGAAAGGAAGAAGGAAAGAATAGTGTATAAGATATTTAGGGCTGTATTTAAGAGTAGCCCTACTTGAAGGAGACCCATTGAAATTAATGAAACTATGTTGGACATATCTTTTAACTTCAATAGGTAGGACTAACATTGAGTAAGTGAATAACAAAAAGATTTGTGGCTATACTATTACCCAGGTGCCTGGTTGGTCTCTTAACTCCTTGGCTCCTTGGCTGTTTTGGCTTTGTTCTATAGGTGGCTGTGGAAAGCCAACAAGGGCCTATGCCTCTATTTGGCCATCATTAGCCCAGTCCAAAACTGCCAGAGGGCACCAGTTGTGGAAGGCTGCACAGTACTCAAGGCCAAGCACACTCTGATCTTCAGATGCCTAGTTAGTTTTGTTCAAGGCTCTCACATACATTCCCTAAGTCTGCCCCCACTCTTTGGTGGCAAACGTCAAGTATCCAGTTTCTAGTGGTTAAGCATACCCACCTATTCTGCTGGCAACTCCTCCTTACTCCAGCAAAGGTCTTTTTTTTTTTTAATAATTTTTATTCAAATTTTTCAAAAGACAAACAAAACAAAATCAAACAACAAAAACATAACAATACAACAAAAGAAAAAAAATAGTTGACTTCCGATTTGTCGCAGATCAGCTATAAGTATATAATATATATCAAACCTGTCCCTTAATATATACATACAGGATCACTTTTCTCCATAGGCTATCTTAGTTAATCGTCAAATCCCAATATCATCATTTTAGTTTGATCTTTCAACAAAAAGTCTAAGAGAGGCTTCCATTCCTTAAGAAATGTGTCTGTTGATTTTTCTCTAAGTAAACATGTCAATTTATCCATCTCTACTAAGTCCATTAATTTCAATAGCCATTCTTCCGTTGGTGTTGATTCCATTTTCCACTTTTGTGCATATAATAATCTTGCTGCCGTAATCATATATAATATTATTCTTCCATATTTCTTTTCTATTTGTTTATCCATAAAACCCAATAAAAAAATTCTGGTTTTGACTGAATATTTATCTTTAGAATTTTTTGCATCATCCTACCTATCTGTGCCCAAAATGATTTTGCCTTTTTACACAGCCACCACATATGATAAAATGATCCTTCTTGTTGTTTACATTTCCAACAAACATTAGAAACATTACTATACATTTTTGACAACTTTTCTGGAGTCATGTACCAACGATACATCATTTTATAAAATCTTTCTTTAAGATTATAGCATAATGTAAATCTCAAGCCTTTTTTCCACATATTTTCCCATTGATCCATTTGTATGTTATAACCAAAACTTTTTGCCCACTTTACCATACACTCTTTTACTTGTTCTTCTTCCATATCCATTTCCAGCAAAGGTCTTGACCCAGTTCTCATTTTGTCTTAAGTAACCCCTCCCCTCAGGAATCAAAGTCTTTCAGTATTTAATGGTCCAGTCTGTTTAGTTTGCCTCAGCAGCTCCATGGGTCACTTCAGGACAGGTTGCTCCAATCTCAGCTAATTCCCCTCCTTGCATCATCTACCATTACCTCATCTACCTCCTGCCTCCTTTACCCTTTCCTTTTATTTGTGCTTGTTATTTTTCTTCAGGATATTTAGGGCTGCTTGTTTTCCTTTAAGGACATTTTTCTACTTTCCATTTTTGGAGGGTTCTAAAGAACTCAGGAAATGTGCTTGAGTGCCACATTTTGAAGTGCTTCACAGCAACCTCCCCATCACAGCCAAAGACTGGATGGAGCACATACTGAATTGTGGATTTGCTTAACTGATAAACAGTTGTGACCCTGAACTCTTTGGTCACTGAGAAGTTCTCAAGAAACCTACTTCATGTCCTTCTCCTCTACTTGGAACAGGAGTCTAATACAGGGTTTTATCCTTCTAACTGTGTCTATCTCCTCCATTTTCCTGATCTCGCTGTCTTGTTTGCCCTTCAGTGACCCAAACTCCTGCCATTTGCCTTAACTGTTTCCCATTGTGTCAAAGATCAAATTTCAACCCATCACATCCCTTCCATCCTTCCCTGCTTCATATGCAGCAACAGTGAGTTTCCCTGCCTCCATTTATAAGAACATAAGAACATAAGAAGAGCCTGCTGGATCAGGCCAGTGGCCCATCTAGTCCAGCATCCTGTTCTCACAGTGGCCAACCAGGTGCCTGGGGGAAGCCCGCAAGCAGGACCCGAGTGCAAGAACACTCTCCCCTCCTGAGGCTTCCGGCAACTGGTTTTCAGAAGCATGCTGCCTCTGACTAGGGTGGCACAGCACAGCCATCACGGCTAGTAGCCATTGATAGCCCTGTCCTCCATGAATTTGTCTAATCTTCTTTTAAAGCCATCCAAGCTGGTGGCCATTACTGCATCTTGTGGGAGCAAATTCCATAGTTTAACTATGCGCTGAGTAAAGAAGTACTTCCTTTTGTCTGTCCTGAATCTTCCAACATTCAGCTTCCTTGAATGTCCACGAGTTCTAGTATTATGAGAGAGGGAGAAGAACTTTTCTCTATCCACTTTCTCAATGCCATGCATAATTTTATACACTTCTATCATGTCTCCTCTGACTCGCCTTTTCTCTAAACTAAAAAGCCCCAAATGCTGCAACCTTTCCTCGTAAGGGAGTCTCTCCATCCCCTTGATCATTCTGGTTGCCCTCTTCTGAACCTTTTCCAACTCTATAATATCCTTTTTGAGATGAGGCGACCAGAACTGTACACAGTATTCCAAATGCGGCTGCACCATAGATTTATACAACGGCATGATGATATCGGCTGTTTTATTTTCAATACCTTTCCTAATTATCGCTAGCATGGGATTTGCCTTTTTCACAGCTGCTGCACACTGGGTCGACATTTTCATCGTGCTGTCCACTACAACCCCGAGGTCTCTCTCCTGGTCGGTCACCGCCAGTTCAGACCCCATGAGCGTATATGTGAAATTAAGATTTTTTGCTCCAATATGCATAATTTTACACTTGTTTATATTGAATTGCATTTGCCATTTTTCTGCCCATTCACTCAGTTTGGAGAGGTCTTTTTCGAGCTCTTCACAATCCCTTTTTGTTTTAACAACCCTGAACAATTTAGTGTCATCAGCAAACTTGGCCACTTCACTGCTCACTCCTAATTCTAGGTCATTAATGAACAAGTTGAAAAGTACAGGTCCCAATACCGAGCCTTGAGGGACTCCACTTTCTACAGCCCTCCATTGGGAGAACTGTCCGTTTATTCCTACTCTCTGCTTTCTGCTTCTTAACCAATTCCTTATCCACAAGAGGACCTCTCCTCTTATTCCATGACTGCTAAGCTTCCTCAGAAGCCTTTGGTGAGGTACCTTGTCAAACGCTTTTTGAAAGTCTAAGTACACTATGTCCACTGGATCACCTCTATCTATATGCTTGTTGACACTCTCAAAGAATTCTAATAGGTTACTGAGACAGGACTTTCCCTTGCAGAAGCCATGCTGGCTCTGCTTCAGCAAGGCTTGTTCTTCTATGTGCTTAGTTAATCTAGCTTTAATCATACTTTCTACCAGTTTTCCAGGGACAGAAGTTAAGCTAACTGGCCTGTAATTTCCGGGATCCCCTCTGGATCCCTTTTTGAAGATTGGCGTTACATTTGCCACTTTCCAGTCCTCAGGCACGGAGGAGGACCCGAGGGACAAGTTACATATTTTAGTTAGCAGATCAGCAATTTCACCTTTGAGTTCTTTGAGAACTCTCGGGTGGATGCCATTCGGGCCCGGTGATTTGTCAGTTTTTATATTGTCCATTAAGCCTAGAACTTCCTCTCTCGTTACCACTATTTGTCTCAGTTCCTCAGAATCCCTTCCTGCAAATGTTAGTTCAGGTTCAGGGATCTGCCCCATATCTTCCACTGTGAAGACAGATGCAAAGAATTCATTTAGCTTCTCTGCAATCTCCTTATCGTTCTTTAGTACAGCTTTGACTCCCTTATCATCCAAGGGTCCAATCGCCTCCCTAGATGGTCTCCTGCTTTGAATGTATTTATAGAATTTGTTTTGTTGGTTTTTATGTTCTTAGCAATGTGCTCCTCAAATTCTTTTTTAGCATCCCTTATTGTCTTCTTGCATTTCTTTTGCCAGAGTTTGTGTTCTTTTTTATTTTCTTCATTTGGACAAGACTGCCATTTTCTGAAGGAAGACTTTTTGCCTCTAAGAGCTTCCTTGACTTTGCTCATTAACCATGCTGGCATCTTCTTGGCCCTGGCGGTACCTTTTCTGATCTGTGGTATGCACTCCAGTTGAGCTTCTAATATAGTGTTTTTAAACAACTTCCAAGCATTTTCAAGTGATGTGACCCTCTGGACTTTGTTTTTCAGCTTTCTTTTTACCAATCCCCTCATTTTTGTGAAGTTTCCTCTTTTGAAGTCAAATGTGACCGTGTTGGATTTTCTTGGCAATTGGCCATTTACATGTATGCTTAATTTAATAGCACTGTGGTCACTGCTCCCAATCGGTTCAACAACACTTACATCTTGCACCAGGTCCCGGTCCCCACTGAGGATTAAGTCCAGGGTTGCTGTCCCTCTGGTCGGTTCCATGACCAACTGGTCTAGGGAATAGTCATTTAGAATATCTAGAAACTTTGCTTCTTTGTCATGACTGGAACACATATGCAGCCAGTCTATGTCCGGGTAGTTGAAGTCACCCATTACTACCACATTTCCTAGTTTGGATGCTTCCTCAATTTCATGTCTCATCTCAAGGTCTCCCTGAGCATTTTGATCAGGGGGACGATAGATCGTTCCCAGTATTAAGTCCCTCCTGGGGCATGGTATCACCACCCACAACGATTCTGTGGAGGAGTCTGCCTCTTTTGGGGTTTCGAGCTTGCTGGATTCAATGCCTTCTTTCACGTATAGAGCGACTCCGCCACCAATACGTCCTTCCCTGTCCTTCCGATATAGTTTATATCCAAGGATAACCGTATCCCACTGGTTTTCTCCATTCCACCAGGTCTCCGTTATGCTCACTATATCAATGCTCTCCTCTAAGACCAAGCACTCCAGTTCTCCCATCTTGGTTCAGAGGCTCCTAGCATTAGCGTAGCATTATCTCTAGCTCTAGCTCAGAAGTGAGACTTAGGCAGATTTGATTAAAATGTGTTTAATGAATTTCTCTCCCTGTTTCTAATCTCGATGTGGATAAAAGTCCAGAAGAATTAATCTGAACCTTGAGAGCATATAGAGCTGAGAAAAGGGAGTGGGAAAGAGCATCACTCTCCCAACTTCCTCCTTCAGCTCTATGTATTTTTCAAGGGAGAAAAAGCCAACCACCTTCACCACCCGATGGCCAAGGAGACAGTGAGAGGAGGGGCTTCGTCAGTGTTAGGGGAGGACTTCACGGGACTCTTTTGCACCCACAAGCACCATATTGATGACCCCTGCAGTAGATAATACTCATAGAAACACCAACAAACAGAGGCTACGAAAAATGCTACACATATTACTCACTGTGGTACAGTTAGGTAATTTAAGTCTCTGGACTTAATGACTTTACACCCCCATCCCTGGACTTAATAGTCCTACACACACTCCCTCCACCCAATAGGTAGAAATGTATATCATTGCACTTGCTTCAAAAGATGGTCAACCAGCCCTGCTGTGTTTGGGGGCAACACTCACCATATGCTCAATGGCATATGTTACCAACTTCTTCCAAGCTGCACAGTAAGTGGATTGGACTGTGAAGGACCAACCCAAATTGTGTTTGCATTTTGATAAATCTGATATCTCAGAGAACAGGTCAGGTCTCCTGCTCTCCTCGTGCATTCATTATAGGTGCCCAAATTCCCTGCTTTTTAAAGTTTGATATAAATATCTGTTGGCTATAGGTACATTCTTAAACTGCAAGGTTTCTTGCCTATTAGTGAATTACTATGTTTTTAATTTGTGTTGTATTTGTTTTTGTTTTAACAGTATGCAAGTTGTTTGGGGACTTTTGGGGATCAAGTGACTAATAAATCTAAATTATAATAACATTAATAACAACAAAAACAATGATTGCTATTATTATTATTATTGTTATTATTATTGTTATTAATATTATTATTATTAATATTATTATTATCATCTCTCCCCACGAAATGAAGCTGGGTTCATCTCCTTGAGTCACCACCTCTGAAGGGAAAAGTCACCCAAGGACATTCAAGCTGTTCATGAGCATGGTAGGATCTGAACATGAATTTTGACCCTCTAGGGTCCTGGATTAAAGTGCTCCATGGAAATAGCCATTGAAATTGCAAAGTCAGCCCTGATTACAGCCTCCCTACAGACATCCTTCTTTTTGCCCATTCATTATTATTTGTGCTCACGACGCCATCAGGTCAGTCATAAATGATGCCACCATCAATACTCTTTGTGTCTGTAAACCTTTTGGGACAGACATACTGCCTCATTTCCAATCAGTGCATATCTTGTAACTTCTTGCTGACATCCCATAACTTTTCATACCACAAATATTCAGGGTTTTGTTTTGTTTTTGGTCCCGGTCTTGTTGCTCAATAGCCCCTCTGGACAGCAATAATGTGGTAGCCTTGAACTACCAAAGAGAATAAATCCACCAGGAATGCATTATGAGTGCATCAAGAATATGTTCCAAACCACAGCTTCAATGAAATACAGCCTGGAGGGGTCTTAGCATTCCTGACAACAGCTATTTTAAATCGGTCACTGAACTGATAGATGTGACAGGATTTTCCTCTGATTTTTATGTTATTTTCTTCATTAATGCAGAAAGAAAAGAAAGTTTTGGAGTCAGTGACGCACCATATTTTGGATTTATTTCTTTTATTTACTTAGTAAGATTTTTATACTGCTTATTCAACAATAATACCAATTTGGTTTACATAATATGCTATAAGATATTCATTAAAATAACAACAAAACCAGACTTTATTTTATTATTTATTATTGCATTTATATCCCACCTTTCCCCCAAGGAGCTCATGGTGGTGTACATGTTTCTCCCTCTTCTCCATTTAATCCTCACAACAGCCCTGTGAGGTAGGTTAGGCTGAGAGGCAGTGTCTGGCTCAAAGTTGCCCAGTGACCTACATGGTTGAGCAGGGTTTTGAATCCTGGTCCCCCAGGTCATAGTCCAACACTCAAACAATTTTTTTTAAGACACAGCAGTGGACATGATAAAATTATCATAATGTAGATAAAATCAACAGGTGTTAAAAACAATGTACATAATCAAATTACATGTCTGGCAAGTCTTTCCTATGCAAAAAAAAAATGTTTGTAGGTTTCAGAATTTTGGTTTCCATGAGTTGTTGGCAGAGATTAATTCCCAAACAATGTCTCCCTTCTGCCTAAGACTGGATATCAAGAGCTCCCTCCCACCCCATAGAACCAAGTTCACTACGCAAACTGCTGACAGTTCACAAAGATTCCCTCGGAGGGGCGCTGGGGTCTGGAAAATCTATGTTTCAGTGCAGGATATATAGTTGCCCGAGACAGAAATCTCTAGGAAAGTGGATGGGGGAGAAATGAGTTTGGGTCAGAGATGGCATCTTGCAGTTTTTGCTGCAAACCAGGCCCGTGCTGTTTCCCTTATGGCAAGATTTCTCTTAAAGGCTTTATGCCTCCCCCCCACCCCTCAAAAGATTATTACTAATTCAAATGTATGAAGTCGGGATTCTACACGTTTTTGACCTCCCTGGAATCCAGGCTCAACTCCTGGACTCTGGTTGGGACAGAATTATTTCCAGACTGGACTGGACAGCACCCAGTTCCAGTAGGTTCAAGTTCCATTCTGGAAAGACCATGTGAACCAACCCTTCAGGCAGCGAGGGGCTGTCTCTAGACTGCACTATGCTTCACTTGTACATTTTCTCAGGCCATTTAAGACTGGTTTGTAGGATCAACCCCAGTTCCCCCCTGGGGTTCACTGCTCAGCAGGTTTCTGATTGTGGTTCGCCCCTTCTCAATTTTTTTAAATTATTGTCTGGGGAACTGGACATGGGAACACAGGAAGTTGCCTTATGCTGAGTCTGGCCAGTGGTCCAGCCAGCTCCACATTGTCTGCACTCTCTAGCAGTAACTCTCCAGGATTTCAGGCAGGAGATGCTGGGAAGGGATTAATAACAGAATCATAGAACCAGTAGAGTTGGAAGGCATCTGTAAGGCCATCAAGTCCAACCCCCTGCTCAATGCAAGAATCCAAGTTAAATCATGCCCAACAGGTGACTGTCCAGCTGCCTCTTGAATGCCTTCACATAATGCCTCCTTCAACATAAGAAGAGCCCTGCTGGCTCAGGCCAGTGGCCCATCTAGTCCAGCATCCTGTTCTCATGGTGGTCAACCAGGTGCCGATGGGGAATCTGCAAGCAGGACATGAGCTCCACTGCACTCTCTCACTCCTGTTCCCCAGGAACTGATATTCAGAGACATACTGCCTCTGATACCAAAGCCAACATATTTATCATGAGTCACTTGTATTCAAAGCCTTATCCTTGATAACTTTGTGTAATACTTCCAAAAATATCTCAATTGGTGGCCATCAAGTGCAGCAATATAACCTTGTGCTGTGGGAAGGACTTCCTTTTCCACCTTCAGAATTTTGCAACATTCAGCTTCATCAGATTATTCCGGGTTCTAGAACTAGGAGAGAAGGGGAAAAAAAACCCTTCTCTCTATCCACATTATCCACACTGTGTATATACACAGAAGCAGCAGTAAATTAAATAGCTAATAATCTGATGCTCTTTCATGATGCCTCAAGTCAACTACCTGAGGTGGCTGGCTTACTCTGCCTAATGGCGGGGTGGCTATGAGCAGACACTTGTCCAGAACCTCTTACCAACAGTCTTCTTATGGCAGCCTTCATGTCATTGTTCCTCAATGCATAGACAGTAGGGTTCATAAAGGGGGTGATAGAGATGTAGAAGACAGAGAGCACTTTATCAATCATGGACCGGGTGCCTGGACGCAGGTACATAAACAAACAAGGTCCAAGGTACATGGTGACCACAATGAGATGAGAGGTACATGTGGAGGCAGCCTTGGAGGGGCCTTCAGAGCGGCTCCGGGAGTGGATTCTGGAGAGAATGAGTGCGTAGGAAAGAAGCAAGACAAGTAAACACACCAGTGACATAATGCCACTGTTGGTCATCATCATGACCTCCAGGGGATAGGTGTCAATGCAAGCCAACTGGATGACAAACGGAAGGTCACAGAAGTAATTGTCCACCTGATTGGGCCCACAGAAGGGTGCACTAATGGTGAAACCCAGTTGCACACTGGCGTGGAGGAGCCCACCAGCCCAGGAGGCTAGCACAAGCCCTATGCAATGGTGCCGGCTCATGAGTGAGGCATAGCGGAGAGGATGGCAGATGGCCACATACCGGTCATAGGCCATAGCTGTCAGCAATATCATCTCACCGCCTGCAAAGAGATGGAGGAAGAAGATTTGGGCCATGCAGCCCTGGAAAGAGATGGCTTGGTGTTGGGCAACGAAATCAAAGAGGTACCTTGGGGTGGCAAAGGAGGACAAGCACAGATCCAGGAAAGCCAGATGACCTAGCAGAAAGAGCATGGGGGAATCAGAAAGGCGGTGATCACTGATAATTGCTGAGAAGATGAGAACATTGTTGAAGAGAGTAGCCGTGTAAAGGAGGAGGAAGAAGACAAATAAGAGGACTTTGACTTCCCAGGTTTCAGAAAGACCCAGCAGGACAAACTCGGTCACCATTGTCTGGTTGACCCACGCCATCCACTTATTCTGTATCCCTGAGAAAATTGAGGTGGGAGAAAAGAGACAGCAATGAGATACTTCGATTCCTTCATAGCCTTAAGTCAAGTCAACAAAGAGTATACTCCAGTCAGCCCGAAACAGCTTAGGCTGTTGGGAGCTGGAGTCCAACAATATATGGAGGGCCACAGGATCCCTGTGTTTTATTTAGACATATTTTTTCATCTTTCATGAAGATAGGGAAGCTGTCTTATATTGAGTCAGACAAGCATTGGTTCATTGAGCTCAGTATTGTCTACACTGACTGGCAGTGGCTCTCCAGGGTTTCAGACAGGAGACAATTTCCAACACTACCTGGAGATTCCAGGGACTGAGCCTGGGGCCTCCTGCATGCAAAGGAGAGGCTCGAGTGCTGAGCCATGGCCCTTCCCCATCGTACCATCTCCTCTAAGAATATTGTGGATACTGTAAAAATAAAAAAGGTGAAAACCAAAGGGCATAAAAAAGCAAACAATCTCCCCCAAGTAGCTCAATAAGGACTGGACATGCCCTGTGGTCACAGAATGCTGAGTGCATCTTTAGTGGGAGCAGCTTGGCAAACTAGGAGAGGGAGAATGGAACAGAGTATCCAGAGAGAATGGAATGGAGTATCCAGGAAAAGGACTGGGCTGGCTGGAGTACCAAACAGGGGACAACATTTTGTTCTTTTCTGTTCTATTCTGTTCTTGTTTACAGAAATGATTAGATGTATCTGAGCATCACTCAAAATAGGTAACTATGACAACTCCATTTTCCTTTCAGGGAAATGTGGTTCAAACGATTGTGGGATGGCTGAGGAAAAAGGATACCAGGGCTCCAAAATGGCCTCTGGGGTCTCCAGCCCACCAGCCCCACATTGCCAGGGACAAAAATGGGAGGGGTTGAAATATTAGAATAGGGGAAAGGAAAGAAGAACAAGAAGAAGGACTTGTTGACGGCAGAGGTGAAAGGATAGGGGGAAGAAAAGGAAATTCTCAGATGGGTATACAATTTTAAACTAAAGTCTAGAAGTGGATGAGACCACACAACACAGCTTCTGCTTCTTCCTTCACAACCTTCTCTGCATGGTACCTTCTCCTAAGAACCTCCCCTGACCAAATCCCTTGGTCTATGGCAGCTCTGAAGTACGCAAATGGATTATGTTCCAGGCATCTAATAGGGTTGCACTGTATTTTATAGCACAACCCTTTTCTTAGGAACATATTCACATATGAAGAGCCCTGCTGGGTCAGGCCAAAGGCCCATCTGGTCCAGCATCCTATCCTCACGGTGCAAGCAGACAACAGAGCTGTCATGGTTATGCTCTGCCTGCATGGCCACAGGCAGCATGATTCTATCAGTTGATGAGAACTACAGGAAGGGAGAGTGATGGTGATCTCAGGTTCTACTTCCCTTAATGGGCATCTGATAAGCCACTGTGAGGACAGGATGCTGTCCTAGATGGGCCATTGGCTTGATCCAGCAGGGCTCTTTTTATGTCCTCATGTTCCCTACTTGTAATTCCCAGCAACGGGAATTCAGAGACCATTTGAAAGACAATGATACACCCTCATCTGGTTTCTCACCCACCTGTAAATCCAAAAAAGAATTACTTGAGGCTTTCTCAAGCCACTTCTCCGGAGGTTTAGGATTGGGACGGAGGTGCTCATTCCAGTTCCATCTTCTGCCTGTGAGTGATGTGGGCAAGAAACATCTGTGGAGATGATAGATCTGTTTAAAAGGCACGATGAACAGCAAATCAAGAGAGAATGGAGCGTGTGTGTATGTGTCTGTTAATTGCTCATTCTTTTTCAAAAGGAACTGCATTAGCTGGTGCCTTATCTGCTTTTAGGGAGTTAGTGGGAGGGGGGCGGGGAGAGAGACTTTGTAACTAAGGCAAGTGTTGCAGAGCTGTCCTCAAGGGTGCCCTGTGTGTTGGTTTGATGTCTGGCTTGGTTTCCTACATAGACAGAAGGGGATAAAAAAATTGGTTGGGGGCAGAATAGGGGTATGATTTCCTCCACCGGAATGTAAGGTGCCACCTCCTCCACCATAGGATAATCTCCCACTACCTCAATCTGGAAAGAAAGCAAGATGAAAGGAAGAAGAAGAAAGGAAAAGTGTATAAGATATTTAGGGTTGTGTTTAACAGTAGCCCTACTTGAGGTAGAATCACTGAAATTAATGTACCTTCGTTAGACCTGTCTATAACTTCAATGGGCCTACTTTGAGTAGGACTAGTATTGAATGCCACCCTAAGTAAATAACAAGATTAACGAGAAGATTTGTGGCTGTATTATTACCCCAGTGCCTGGTTGGTCTGGCACACTGGACATGCCCCTTAACTCCTTGGCTGTTTCGGCTTTGCTGTATAGGTGGCTGTGGAAAGCCAACAAGGCCCTATGCCTCTAATTGGCCATCAGTTAGCCGAGATGATAACTGAGACCAACATGTCATCCCCCACAAGCACCATCCCAAGTAAAATGATTATTGCTTGCATCTCTTAAGTGTTAGGATCCTCATCGGGCACATGAAACTCTCTTGGCATAATACAGTTCTGCATGAGGTCACATCTTCCGCAGCCTGGTGGAGGCAGATAGGAGTTGTGGTCCAAAACTGCCAGAGGGCACCAGTTGTGGAAGGCTTCTCAGTACTCAAGACCAAGCACAGTCTGATCTTTGGATACTTGGGTAGTTTTGTTTAAGGCCCTCTCTTTGGTGGCAAACGTCAAGTATCCCACCTATTCTGCTGGCAACTGCTCCTTCCTCCAGCAAAGGTCTTGACCCATTTTTCTCTTAAGTAACCCCTCCCCTCAGGAATCCATGTCTTTTAAGCATTTAATCCCAAAAGGAACACAGGGTTTAGCCTGTTTAGTTTGCCCCAGCAGCTCCATGAGACACTTCAGGACAGGTTGCTCCAATCTCAGCTAGTTCCCCTCCTTGCATCTTCTACCACTGTCTCTTCTACCTCGTGCCTCCTTTACCCTTTCCTTTTCTCTGTGTTTGTTGTTTTTCTTCAGGACAGTCAGGGACTCCTCATGGTATAGGAAGCTGCTTGTTTTCCTTTAAGGACATTTTTCTACTTTCCATTTTGGGAGGGTTCTAAAGAACTCAGGAAATGTGCTTGAGTGCCACGTTTTGCAGGGCTTCACAGCAACCTCCCCATCACAGCCAAAGACTGGATGGAGTACATCCTGAATTGTGCATTTGCTTAACTGCTGCAAGAACTCTGATAAACAATTGTGATCCTGAACTCTCTGGTCACTGAGAAGTTCTCAAGAAACCTATTTCATGCTCTTCTCCTCTACTTGGAACAGGAGTCTAATACAGTGTCTTATCCTTCCAGTTTATCTCCTCCATTTCCCTGATCTCGCTGTCTTGTTTGCCCTTGGGTAACCCAAACTCCTGCAATTTGCATTCATGTGTTCCCCGTTGTGTCAAAGGTCTCCATTTGAACCCATTACATCCCTTCCATTCTTCCCTGCTTCGTATACAGCAAGATTCCTTGCCTCCATTTATCTCTAGCTCTGTTAGGGATAGCACATCTGTCAATTTCAATTTATCTCATTTTCCCAATTTCCAGTTTGCCTTATTTCCATACTTTGTTAACTTTTTAAAAATAGAAAATGTCCATATGGAAATTCATATGCATTTTTGCAAGCAACATCCCCTAACAGAATGCATTTTTGTACATTACTTTCATGAATATATCCAAAGTATGATAACCTCAGTTTATCATACTGTTTGATTCTTATTTAAAAAAAATTGTTAAGAAAATAAGAAGTGGTAGGATGTTATATTGGGGTATCATAGGGTATGTGGTTTTTGCCTTTTCTATGGCAAAAACTCCAACTTCAGTGGCGTTTATGTGATGTGTTCTAATCATTTGAATTTGGCTAATGAATTCTTCAGAACTTTAGCAGTAGTACTAAAAATAATAATGAAAAAGGGAAAGAGAAAAAATGCTTTACATACATCATTCAGCTTTATTACTAATTATAGTTAGATATAAAGGATAAATGGCATTTTGTCCAAAGTTTTTTTGCCTATATTTTATACCTCCTCCTTTGTTCCAAGCTTGGCATGGAATGCTTCTCATACAGAATTAATTTGAAATGCTGCATATTTATCATCATCATCATGATGACTGGTAGAGCCATACAACAATGGAACCAATTACCTAGAGAGGGATTGAGCTCTCTGACACTGGAGGCATTCAAGAGGCAGCTGGACAGCGGCCTTATACTGAGTCAGACCATTATTCCGCCTACACCAGGGTGGGAAATTTGTGGCCTTCCAGATGTTGTTGGACTCCAATCAGCCCGAAGCAGCTTGGCCAACAGCTAAGGATGATGGGAGGTGGAGTCCAACAATATATGGAGGGCCAAAGGATCCCTGTCTTTTATTTAGACATATTTTTTCTTTTTTTTTTATGAAGACAGGAAGCTGCGTTATATTGAGTCAGACATGCATTGGTCCTTTTAGCTCAGTATTGTCTACACTGACTGGCAGTGGCTCTTCAGGGTTTCAGGCAGGAGATAATTCCCAACCCTACCTGGAGATTCTGGGGATTGAGCCTGGGACCTCCTGCATGCAAAGGAGAGGCTCTAGTGCTGAGCCATGGTCCTTCCCCATCGTACCATCTCCTCTAAGAATATTGTGGATACTGTTTTAAAAAAAAATGGAGAAAACAAAGGGCATAAAAGAAAAAAAACAATCCTCCCAAAAAGCTCAATAAGGACAGGACTTGCCCAGTGGTCACAGAATACTATGTGTATCTTTAGTGGGAGCAGGGCAGAAAAAATAGGAGAGGGAGAATGGAATATCCAGGAAAAAGACATGGCTGGCTGGAGCACCCATCAGGGGGCAACATTTTGGTCTTTTCTATTCTGTTCATGTTTAGAGAAATGACTAGATGTATCTGAGCATCACTCAAAATAGGTAACGATGACAACTCCACTTTCCTGTCAGGGAAATATGGTTCAAACCATTGTGGAATGTGTGAGGAGGAAGGATAACAGAGCTGCAAAACAGCCTCTAGCATCTCCAGCCTGCTAGCCCCCCACATTGCCAGGGAGAAAAGTAGGAGGGGTGAAATAAGGGGACACATAATTAAAATAAGAGAAAGAAGAACAAGAACTAGGATTTATTTAAGGGAGAGGTGAAAAGAGGGGAGGACGCAAAAGGAACAACTCAGATGAGTGTACAAGTTTTAGCTAAAGTCTTTAAACAACAGCACAGAAGTGGATGCTGTTCTTTCATGATGGAGACTGACAAAGGTGTGCATTCAGAGTAGGGATGTACTAGAATTCTGCCCAATTTGGATTCAGAACCACATCTTCCACTGATTCACTTATTTGCTATCCTTGTGGATTTGTTTTTTATGTAGTGATTTTTCAGGGCTATTTTTGGAAACACTTTTTTTTTTAAAAAAAAAGCCTGTCTAAAATATTGATAATATTTTATCAATATTTCCTTCAATTTTCAATATTTCCTTCAATTTATCAACACTTCCTTTCAAAACATCAATATTAATATCATTTTTTCCCAAGGGGGATAAAACAGTTTTATAAAAGCAACAAAACAAACTCAAATCGCTTTGAGTTCTGGTGCTGGCCAACAGATTCTATCCCTACTTATATTCTTTCAGTCCTGGGTTGCAGTCTCTGTCAAGTACCCTGGGAGCAGGGCTCCTGTTACATAAAATCTGCTATATGAGACCGCATAATGCAGCTTATGCTTTTTCCTCCACAGTCTTCTCTGTATGATGCCTTGTCCTTAGAACCTCCTCTGAGTGAACCCTTTGGTCCTCTATAGCAAATCTGAAGGGCTGAAAAGGGTTATGCTCCAGGAATCCTACAGTAGGGTTGCCAGGTCAGAAGTATCCCAAACCCTGAGATTTCAGGTGTGGGCCTTAGTGATGTCATGGGGGGTCGTCCTAGTGATGTTATCAGGGTGGGACCTAGCGATGTCATTAAGTATGATACATTAAGCATCAACCACAGTTGCTTGGAGCATACCACTCAAACAAAAAATTCTCTGACTGGAAATTAAGATAGAAATCTTAGCTAAATGAAGGTATTTCCAGGTCCAGCTGAAGTGACAGGATCATTCCTTCTCACCTGCTTAGAGATCCTGGGTAAGGGACATTTAATCTAGCCTACTTGAGCTGACAAGAAGGGTTTAAGTGCCCTCAGGCCAGGCCAGTCAGCAGAAAGCCATTGTAGGAAGAAAGCCTAGTGTTTGGAGATATTAGATGGGAGCACTTAGGAGTGAAGATGGATGCCCATGAAGGCTGCAATTCTAAATCCACTTACTAAGGGACTAAGCCCCATAGAACTCAACAGGACTTACTTCTGAGTAGAAATTGATAGGATTGTGCTGTTGGTAAGGCTAGACTAGGGATCCTCTGCAATGATATCCATATCAAAGCAGGGTCGGCAACCCCCTGCCTGGAATGCCTGAAATCTCTTTTACCACCCTTGGACAAGAAACGAACCATCATGAAAATAACAAGGTGCATCATCAATGGGTTTAAGGGGGCAAAGCTGACCACATGGAACCACCGTTGTTGCTTCTATGGATGTAAGGGAGTAAGGTCAGAGGTAAATGAAATGCAAATAGAAAAACAAAAACAAAAGAGAGTGATGCTTTCCTAAATGCAATATGATACCAACCACAACAAGATTCCTATGAATAAGACAGGAAACTGAGCAGCCCACAACCAGTCAGGGTTCCTAACCAAAACTAAAAAAAATCTGACAGTCAGTCAGCCAAGGTCATAGAAATACCCATGCAGCACAACCTGACCCGGGGGCTGCAATTAGTGCAGAATGCTGCAGCATGAATACTGACACGAGTGAGACCCTATCAGCACATAATACCTCGGCTCTGAAATCTGCTCTGGTTGCCCATTTGCTACAAGACCAAGTTCAAGATGTTGGGTGTTCTACATAGTACTTGTTCTGCTCTTGTGATAAACTGATCCTTTAGTGTGGCAGCGCCTACAGTTTGGAACTCCCTGCCTATTTCCATTCGGCAGGCGCCTTCATTGTACTCTTTTTGGCACCTGCTAAAAACATTTTTGCTTGGGAAAGCCTACCCAGGCATGCAGAAGATATTATGTTTTTATCTGTTTTTAACTCATTGTTCGTTTTATTATTTTGAATGTTTTTAAATATCTGTCTTTAACTGTTTTTGCCAATAATTTTATTGTTTTAATTCCTTCTATAAACTACTTTGATCTTTTTACAACAATATACATGTTGTAAATAAAATGCATAAATAAATTTCGGAGTCACTGTGGCCCTTGGGTCTCTTTCCACTTTTAGGAACAAAGGAATATGCCTTAAACTGAGTCAGGACATTTGATACCATCTAGCCCAGTACTGATAACATGAACTAGCATTGATTCTCCAGGATTCCAGGCAATAGTCTTTTCCAGAGATTGAATGTTGGACTTTTGCATGCAAAGGAAATGCCCTACCACTGAGCTACAGCCCTGTTTAAAAAAGTATCTTTTAAAATTGTTCTTTTCAATTCACTAATGAATGCACAGCATACTAGAACAGATCCACACCATGCATTTAAAGCACATTCAACATACATTTGAGGTACATCAATCCCATCATAGAATCATGAGAACAGTAGTTTGTGAAGGGTGGTGGGAACTATAACTGTGAGAGGGAAACTACACTTCCCAGGAATCTTTGGGGGAAGTCATGCACTTTAAATGTGAGTTGGATGTTCTTTTAATGTATTATGTGGATCTGCATTACTTCATAAACTTTGCCTGTATATATATCATTTTAATTAAATTTTGAGATGGAAATAAGCTATAAAGTTTACTGAGTGACCATGGGCTATGCACCATTTCTCAGCCTCAGGGTGAAAACAACAGAAGGGGACCATGACTACCCCAAGGAAGAAGGGCACACTTAAATTGTAGAGGAAATAATAATTTACAACCGTAGTGTGAAATCAGATACATATCAAGACATAGTATGAAGAAATATTTATATAAGCATGAATGTCAAAGATGTTTAATATTTACACAGCTTGTAAATATATTTATAGTGCAATCCTGTGCATATTTACTCAGAAGCAAGTCCCAATGTTTTCAATGGAGCTTACTCAAACAGGGAAGCATGCACAGGACTGCAATTCAGTGATAAAGAACTTCACTCACTCAATCCAACATTCAGAATCATGCCATTTTAAGCTGTCTGCAGCTGTTTTATACTTGTTTTATGGTTGTTTGATTTTAAATGGTTTTATTTCTTATTGTGAGCTGTCTTAGTTTCCAACTCTACTTCACAGGGTGTTGGAAATATTCCATATACACACACACTGGAGATGTAAAAGTACATAAAGGTAAAGGTGTCCCCGCACTTATAGTGCAACTCGTTTCTGACTCTTAGGGTGACGTCTTGAGATGTTTGCTAGGCAGACCGTATATGTGGGGTGGGATTGCCAGTTCCTTCCCTGGTCTTTCTTTACCCCCCAGCATATGCCAGGTACTCATTTTACCGACCATGGATGGATGGAAGGCTGAGTGGACCTCGACCCCTTTTACCAGAGATTCGACTTCCTCCTTCCGTTGGAATTGAACTCTGGCCATGGGCAGAGCTTCAGCTGCATTACCGCCGCTTACCACTCTGTGCCACGGAGGGTTGTAAAAGTACATACATCCCATATAATCGTTTATTGTCAAAACCAGTTGGCCATTGAAGAACTTTTTTTAAAAGTATTAGTTTCCTGTCAAATAAAAGCAGTGACACCTACGTAAGCCCTGCCTAACTGCTTTAAAAAAAAAAGGATTGGAACTGGAGAGGAAGATTTACAACCCAATTCTCTTCTATGTTCACTCACAAGTCCAATTGATTTTCAGCACAATCCTAACCATGTCATAAGTTCTACTGAATTCAATATGGTTAACTCCCAGATATGTGGAATTAGCGTTGCAGCTTTACTCCCAGAAAAGTGTCATATTGGGAAGGTTGTCAAAACAAGTTATGAATAAGAAAAATATACTGCCTTCTTCAACACTCCAGTAAATGTAAACTTGTTTGACTGCTTAATTAGAAAAATATAACACTGCAGCATGTACATTTTTTTAAAACGTCTGTTCAAAAATTCTTTCAAAGATAAAATGTATGATATTCCATTTTTTGCAAGTAAGTAAAAAACCCTGCATGTACATTATTGTTATAATTATAGCTGAAATTGTTTACTGTGTATGCCCACCAAGATCATTATGTGATCTTCTGTTGTAGTACAACCCTATGCATAGTTTATTCAGAAGCAAGTCCTAATCCTGCACAAAGTACTGTTTATGCTACTGAAAGCTATATATTTATTGAATTCCGGATGTGAGACAAGCAGGAAAAAGGAACTGTCCTCACAACTTGAAGCAGAGTTGAGGTATTGGCTTGGGGTCAACAAATCTTGACAATCACAACCTTGACTTCACTCATTGGCTAAAAAGCTGAAAGGGCAGGGATTAGAGAAGCCAGTACTAACAGAAGTTGTGTGTGTGTGTGTGGGGGGGGGGTGACATTGTGGTTTGTATCTTTTGAAGCAGACCACTAGAAACTTATTTTTTCTTTTAAATGAAAGCTAAGAGTCCAGAGATTAAGGTGACTCACCCAGAGACCTGGAGAGGAACCCCAAAACCCAGTCTCCAGGCAAAAATCAGACACCAAGCAACCCTATCCCACAGGGTTACAGTGTATTTAAAAGCATAGCCTTTTTCTTAGGAACGTATTCACATAAGAATAGCCCGGCTGGGTCAGGCCAAAGGACCATCTGGTCCAGCATCCTGTCCTCACAGTGCAAGCAGACAACAGAGCTGTCATAGTTATGCTCTGCCTCAGTGGCCAGAGGCAGCATGGCTCTGACTATCAGCTGCTGAGAACTACAGGAAGGGAGAGGGATGATGAGCTCAAGTTCTACTTCCCTTAATGGGCATCTGATAAGCCACTGTGAGGACAGGATGCTGTCCTAGATGGGGCATTGGCTTGATCCAGCTGGGCTCTTTTTATGTCCTTTTGTACCACACTTGTAATTCCCAGCAACCGGCATCCAGAGGCCTTTTGGAGAGAAAGAAATACCCCCATCTGGCCTCTCACCCACCTGTAAATCCAAAAAGAATTTCTTCAGGTTTTCTTGAGCCACTTCTCCTCAAGTTGAGCTTAGCATTAGGATGGAACTGCTCAGTCCAATTTCATCTTCTTGCCCTGATGTGGGCAAGAGACATCTGTGGAGATGATATATCTGCTGAAAAGGCAGGATGAACAGCAAATCAAGAGAGAATGAAGTGTGTGTGTGTGTGTATTAATTGCTCATTCATTTTCAAAAGGAACTGCATTAGTTTGTGCCTTATCTGCTCTTAGGGAGTTAGTGGGAGGGGGGGAGACTTTATAACTAAGGCAAGTGTTACAGAGATGTCCTCAAGGGTGCCCTGTGTGTTGGTTTGACTTCTGGCTTGGTTTCCATGTAGATGTCAGGGGATCAAAAAATATGGGGGGGGCAGAACAGGGGTATATTTTCCTCCACCTGAAAATGTAGTGCCACCTCCTCCACCGTGGAATAATCTCCCACTGCCCCAAATTGAAAACAAGGAAAGATGAAAGGAAGAAGAAAGGAAAAGTGTAAGGAAAAACCAGACTTTATTTTATTTTTTATTTATTATTGCATTTCTATCCTGCCTTTCCTCCAAGAAGCTCAAGGTGGTGTACATGTTTTGCCCCCTTCTCCATTTAATCCTCACAACAGCCCTGTGAGGTAGGTTAGCCTTACAGGCAGTGTCTGGCTCAAAGTCACTCAGTGAGCTACATGGCTGAGCAAGGATTTGAACCCTGATCTCCCAGGTCATAGTCCAACACGCAAACTTTCAAAAAACAACAATAAAAATAAAATTATCAAAATATAGATAAAATCAACAGATGTTAAAAACAAATGTCCTTAATCAAATTACATGTCTGCTAGACCTACTTATAGAAAAAAAAATGTTTGCAGGTTTAGGATTTTGGTTTCCATGAGTTGTTGACAGAAATTAATACCCAAAAAATATCTCCCTTCCACCTAAGACTGGATGTCCAGAGCTCCCTTCTGCCCTATAGAAGCAAGTTTACTACCGAAAGTCCTGTAGGGTCATCCCCCTTGGCAAGGCTGAATGTCTTCCCCTCTGCAGTTACCTTACGACAGTTCCCAGGCATTCCCCTGGAGGAGCGCTGGGTTTATTTATTTAATTTATTTATTATTTGATTTATATCCCACCCTTCTTCCCAGCAGCAGCCCAGGGAGGTTTAGAAAATCTATGTTGCAGTTCAGGCTATATAGTTGCCAGAGAAAGAAATCTCTAGAAAAGTAGATGGGAGAGAAATGGGTTTGTTTCGGAGAGGACATCTTGGTGTTTTTGCTGACAAACAGGCCCATGTTGGTTCTCTTACAGCAATGATTATCTTAGGTGTTTATGCCTTCCCTCCACCCTCTAAAAGATGATCAATCATTCAAACATATGAAGTAGGGATTGTACAGGTTTTTGACCTCCCTGGAATCCAGGCTCAAATCCTGGACTCTGATTGGGACAGAATTATTTCCAGACTGGACTTGACACCACCCAGTTCCAGTGGCTTCAAGCTCTATTCTGGATAGACCATGTGAACTGACCCTTCAGGTAGCCAGGGGCTGTCTGTAGACCACACCATGCTTCACTTGTACAGTCGTTGAGGCCATTCCAGACTGGTTTGTAGGATCAACTCCAATTCTCCCCTGGCGTTCATTGCTCTGTAGGTTTCTGACTGTGGTTCACCCCTTCTCAGTTTTTTAAAAATATTGTCTGGGGAACTGGATATAGAAACACAGGCAGTTACCTTATGCTGAGTGGGACCATTGGTCTAGCCGACTCCAGATTGTCTGCACTCACTGACAGCAACTCTCCAGAATTTCAGGCAGGAGATGCTAGGCAGGGATTAATAACAGTATCATAAAACCATAGAATAGTAGAGATGGAGGGGCCTGTAAGGCTATTGAATCCAACCCCCTGCTCAATGCAGGAAGGTTGAATACAGTATAGGGTTGCCAGGTTCATGGCCTGAGACTGATCCTGTATCTTTAGGAGAAGAGAAAGTCAGCCAAATGCAGGTGTCCATGCAACACTGTAATGAGAAAAACCACAAGGTGGGATTCTCCCTTCCCCCTGCACAACTTGGCAATTTGGCTGACTTTCTCTTCTCCTAACGATACAGGATCAGTCTCAGGCCATGAACCTGGCAACCCTAATACAGTATAATGTCTTCTTAAAAATAAGAAGAGCCCTGCTGGGTCTGGCCATTGGCCCATCTAGTCCAGCATCCTGTTCTCACGGTGGCCAACCAGATGTCTATGGGGAATCTGCAAGCAGGACATGAACTCAGCAGCACTCTCTCACTCATGTTCCCCAGAAAGTGTTATTCAGAGGCATACTTCCGCTGATACTGAAGGCAACATAGCTGTTGTCACAGGCATTGATAGCCTTATCCTCCAAGATTTTGTGTAATATTTTTAAAAACACCTGAGTTGGTAGCCATCACGTGGCAATTTAACCTTCTGCTGCGGGAAGGTCTTCCTTTCTTCCCTTTGAAATCTTGCAATATTCAGCTTCATCAGATTAATCCTGGTTCTAGAATTGGGAGAGAAGGGGAAAAAAACCCTCTCTATCCACATTCTCCACACTGCATATATAAACAAAAACAACAGTAAATTAAATAGCTAAGACGGAGAGCACTTTATCAAGTGCTACCTCCTCAACGTTGGAATAATCTCCCAATGAAAAAGTGTGAAAGATATTTAGGGTTGGATTTAGAATCATAGAATAGTAGAGTTGGAAGGGGCCTATAAGGCCATCGAGTCCAACCCCCTGCTCAATGCAGGAATCCAGATCAAAGCATTCCCAACGGATGGCTGTCCAGCTGCATCTTGAATGCCTCCAGTGTCGGAGAACCCACTACCTCTCTAGGTAATTGATTCCATTGTCGTATGGCTGTAACAGTTAGGACGTTTTTCCTGATGTCCAGTCGAAATCTGGCTTCCTGCAACTTGAGCCCATTATTCTGTGTCCCGCACTGTGGGACGACTGAGATTTATTTATTATTTCATTTATTATTTCAATTTATATACCGCCCTTAGCGAAATAGCTCTCAGGGCGGTGAACAAACAAAATAAAATACAATATATCATAATAAAAATACAAAAACATATACAAACAAACAACGAAAAACACAGCAAAAACAAAATAAATACTACAAAAATTAAAATACAGATTAAAAGATTAAAAAGTTAAGAAGATTAAAATGCCTGGGAGCATAAAAAGGTCTTTACCTGGTGCCGAAAAGATGGAAGTGTAGGCGCCAGGCGTACCTCTTCGGGGAGGCTGTTCCACAACTCAGGGGCCACCACAGAAAAGGCCCTAGATCTCGTAACCACCCTCCGGGCTTCCCGATGGGTTGGTACCCGGAGGAGGGCCTTAGATTCTGAACGAAGTGAACGGGTAGGTTCATAGCGAGAGAGGCGTTCCACAAGGTATTGAGGTCCCACGCCGTGTAAGGCTTTATAGGTCAAAACCAGCACCTTCAATCTCGCCCGGAAGCAAATAGGAAGCCAGTGCAGACATGCCAGGACAGGTGTTACATGCGAAGACCGACTGGTCCTCGTCAATAATCTGGCAGCTGCGTTCTGCACCAGCTGAAGCTTCCGAACTGTCTTCAAGGGCAGCCCTACGTAGAGCGCATTACAGTAATCCAATCTTGAAGTTACCAGAGCGTGGAAAACGGAGGCGAGGTCGTCCCTGTCCAGATAGGGGCGTAGTTGGGCTACCAGACGAAGATGGTAAAACGCATTCCGTGCCACCAAGGCCACTTGGGCCTCGAGAGACAAGGAAGAGTCGAGAAGAACCCCCAAACTAGAGATGAGATCCCGGCCCTCCTCTATGTGACAACCTTTCATGTACGTAAAGAGTGCTATCATATCTCCCCTCAGTCTTCTCTTCTCCAGGCTAAACATGCCCAGTTCTTTCAATCTTTCCTCATAGGGCTTTGTTTCCAGTCCCCTGATCATCCTTGTTGCCCTCTTTTGAACCTGTTCCAGTTTGTCTGCATTCTTCCTGAAATGCATAGACTAGAACTGGACGCAGTATTCAAGATGAGGTCTAACCAGTGCTGAATAGATGGGAACTAATACTTCACGCGATTTGGAAACTATACTTCTGTTAATGCAGCCTGATATAGCATTTGCCTTTTTTGCAGCCACATCACACTGTTGGCTCATATTCATATTGTGATCAATGACAATTCCAAGATCCTTCTCACATGTTGTATTGCTGAGCCAAGTATCCCCCATCTTATAACTGTGCATTTGGTTTCTTTTTCCTAAGTATAGAATAATAATAATAATAATAATAATAATAATAATAATAATAATAATAATAATAATAAACTTTATTTCTACCCCGCCCTTTTTCCAATAGGACTCAGAGCGGCTTACAACTAAAAACAACACCATTAAAACATACAGAAGTATACAATTAAAAAAGAATTAAACTATGAGAAAAATTAAAACCATAAAACATACGTTAAAAACAGCGGACAATTTAAAATAATAAAATATTAAAATATTTAAAATAATAAAATCATATAATATAGTCACCAATCCTATGACACTTAATCCTGGTCGTTCTCTATCCCAAATGCCCATTGAAATAAAACAGTCTTTACTTGTCGCTGGAAGGACGGCAAGGAGGGAGCTAATCGCACCTCACTCGGAAGGGAGTTCCACAACCTAGCGGCGGCCACCAAAAAGGCCCTATCTCGTGTCCACGTCATATGTACTTGCGAAGGTGTGGGGAGCACAAGAAGGGCCTCACCTGAAGATCTCAAATCCTGGACAGTTTCATGTAGGGAGATACGATCTGTCAAATAACCTGGACCTGAGCCGTATAGGGCTTTGTAGGTCAAAACCAGCACTTTGAATTGTGACCGGAAACAAATTGGCAGCCAGTGGAGCTGTTGTAACAGGGGGGTTGTATGGTCCCTGTAACCAGCCCCGGTTAGCACTCTGGCTGCAGCTCTTTGTACCAATTTAAGTCTCCGAACAGTCTTCAAAGGCAGCCCTACGTAGAGCGCGTTACAGTAGTCTAAGCGGGATGTAACCAAGGCATGCATCACCCTAGTCAGATCAGGCAGCTCCAGGAACAGGCGCAGCTGGCGCACCAGAACTTTGCATTTATCCCTTTTGAATTTCATTCTGTTGCTTTCAGCCCAATGCTCCAGCCTATCAAGGTCCCTTTGAATTTTGTTTCTGTCTTCCACGGTATTAGCTATGCCCCCCAATTTTGTATCATCTGCAAATTTGATAAGCATACTTTGTACCTCCTCATCCAAGTCGTTAATAAAAATGTTGAAGAGCACGGAGCCCAGGACCAAGCCCTGTGGTACCCCACTCGTTACTTCTGTCCAATTTGAGAAGGAACCGTTGATAAGCACTCTTTGAGTACGATTCTGGAGCCAACTGTGGATCCCCCTGATAGTTGTTCCATCCAGCCCACATTTAGCTAGCTTGCTAATCAGAATATCATGGGGCACTTTGTCAAAAGCTTTGCTGAAGTCGAGGTATGTTATGTCCACAGCATTCCCACAGTCTACAAGGGAGGTTACCCAATCAAAAAATGAGATAAGATTGGTTTGGCAATTGGATTAACAGTAGCCCTGCTTGGAGCAGACACACTGAAATTAATGAAACTAAGTTGGACATGTCTTTTAATTTCAATGGGCTTACTCTGAGTAAGACTACTACTGAATAAACAAATAACAAGGTTAAAGGGAAGATTTGTGGCTATACAATTATCCAGGTGCCTGGTTGGTCTGCCACCCTGGACATGCCCCTTAACTCCTTGGCTCTTTTGGCTTCGGTCCACTGATGGCTATGGAAAGCCAACAAGGCCCTGTGCCTCTATCTGGCCATCAGTTTGCCCAGGTGATAACTGAGAACCAACATATCTCCCACAAGCACTATCCAAAGGAAAATGATAATTGCTTGCATCTCCTAAGGGTTAGGATCCTCATCGGGCACATGAAAGTCTCTTGGCAACTTACAGTTCTGCATAAGGTCACTATTTCTCCAACCTGGTGCCCTCCAGCCTGGCAGGGGCAGAGAGGAGTTGTAATCTAAAGCGACCAGAGGGCACCAGTTGTGGAAGACTCCACAGTAGTCAAGGCCAAGCACAGTCTGAACTTGGGATGCCTATTTTTATCTGATATTTTGGTCTTTAATGCAGAGTGAAAATAAGGTTTTGGACTCAGTGAGGCAGCATATTTTGGATTCATTTATTTTATTTACTTAGCAAGATTTGTATACTGCTTATTCAACAAAAATGATTTGGTTTACATAAAATGCTATAAAATATTCACTAAAATAGCAATGCAACCAGACTTTAATCTATTTTTATTTATTATTGCATATATATTTCACCTTTCCTCCAGGGAGCTCAAGGTGGCATACATTTTTCTCCCTCTTCTCCATTTAATCCTCACAACAGCCCTGTGAGGTAGGTTAGGCTGAGAGGTAGTGTCTGGCCCAAAGTCACCCAGTGAGCTTTATGGCTGACCAGTATTTGAACCCAAGAGGTAAAGTGTGGTAATGCAGAGGGTTGGGTATTAAAAAGGTAAACAGTTTTCCCTGAACAAGCACTGCTTCCTTTTTGTTCCCTGTACCCTTCCTCTACCCACAGAAGTGATCCATTTGGGAATGATTGAGGGCAAACATTCACACTGAAATAAAGCACTTGGGTGAGGATAAGGTAGAATTAGAGGCACAAAAAGGAATTCTGCCTATTTACAGAGGGGTGTTGAGAGAGCCTGATTTGTGGCTGGATCCACTCCTCTTATGGGTGCCTCTGAATCAGCTTTTCATGTGGGATCCCAGTCTCCTTCACCCATTGTTCCTACAGCCCCACCTGTCCCTCCTCCCTCTTGCTCCTTCCCTGAACCTCCTCCCTCCCCCCACGGGAAAATAAGCCAGATTTTGCACTCGAGGAGTTACGGAGGCTTGGGATAGCTCCAGAAAACCCCAAGTGGAAAATGGAAACTCTTGCCTCTATATCACTTAGGGAAGTGAAAGAAACTAACGAGGGGAAATGTTACTATAAAAGAGGTACAGGATATCACGAGATGGACCCCTTCTCAGGCAAAAGCAGTAGCAGAGTGCATGGGCCCTTTAAATAAAGTTAGTGCTTTAAATTGATAAGATGCTCTCCATCTTCTACATATCTGTCACCCCCTTTCTGAACCCTACTGTCTACGCGTTGAAGAACAAGGAGATGAAGGCCACCATGAGAAGACTGTTGGTAAGACGTTCTGGACAGGTGTCCACTCATGGCCACCCTGCCATTAGGCAGAGTGAGGCAGCTACCTCAGTTAGTTGGCTTGGGGCATCAGGAAAGGGCACCACATTATTAGCTACTTAATCTACTGTTGCTTTTGTGTATATACACAATGTGGAGAACTTGGGTAGAGAGAAGGGGGTTGTTTTTCCCTTCATTCCTAACGCTAGAACCCAGACTAATATGATGAAGCTGATGCTTGTGATCTATCTCAGGTTGCTAGATATTGTACAGCTGACACTGAAATAGCAAGCACTGAGGCAGCTATGGGTTTAATAAATGGACCTACAGCTGATGAGTGGAGGAAAACAGTGTTAAAAATATTTTCCCCCGGTTTAAAAATATAGAAAATTTATTTGTTGGAAAGCCCAGAAGTATACGTAAACATACAGAAATTGCTGGCACGATTAGCAGATGGGGCACAGCATAATGCTTAGGGTCAAAGGAATTGTGGGACTCGAGAGTTTATAGAATCAGCATATACAGGATTAAATGCACAAACTAGGCTTCTATTAGACAGAGTAAATCCAGAGGCAGTTACATGGCAGGAAGGAATAACACAGGTTAGTGGCTTGCTTAGGGAGACAGGAGCTTTGCGTAACAGCACCTCTGCTTCTAAGAAAGCTCAGCTGCAACCTATTCAGTCTATAACATACACCAGTCAGGGAGCACATTCTTCCATGGTGTCTACTGCTAATCAGGGAGTGCCTGGCAGAGGAAATTACCAGCCATTTGGGAATAGTGGTTCCAACCAGGGTAATTTCATGCCAACAGGAAATTCCAGAGGAGGATCTGACAACTTTGGGAATAGAGGTGAAGGAGCCATGCTGGTCACTTTTAATCAAGATGCTGCCACTGCTGGAGATAATAAAATAGATTTTATGGATCCGTTACTGATCCAGATTTGGCAGGCACTCAGGGAGTTGGGAGAAAATATGAGTGTGCTTCACCCACTCCTGCTTTAATGGCTATTTTAGCACCAAGGGTGAAAGCCCAAGCACAAGATGCAATTGGAAGGGCTTCCTTTTCCCCTCTTCCCCCTCCTGTTTCTGACATGCTGGTAGCTCCAGTTGCAGCCCGAAGTGAGGAACAAGAACGGGTTTTGCAGGAGGTGTGTCAGCACTCATAGGGATGCCTGGTTCTATCTGCCCCTAAAAAATGTGGTGAAATTGAATCCAGATTTGTGGGGCAGACCAACTGTGAAGGCTACCATAGAGGAACCGGGAACAGTAGTCCAAGTTCTGATAGATATTGGAGCAGCTATAAATATTTTAAATCCTGAGTGTATAAAGAGTGGTTTCCCAATTGGGAAAAGTGTGAGTTTAAGAGGGTATGGAGGTGAGTTTCAGCAGGCTGAAGTGTGGCGGGCAATCCCCTTTTCGATTGGAACGTTGCAGGGAAAAATAGAAAATGCTTTGCATCAAGGGAATGAAGGGGGCATTCTTGGGATCCCTTCCTCCATTCAAAACAAATCACAGTAGATTTAGTTAATCAGCTTTTGTGGTAAATGGAGAAGGGACAAGCAGAAATCTCAGCAATACACAGATGCTTTGCCCTTAAGGTGCCATTGCTGTTAGCAGATGATCCATGGACTCAGGAATTTCCTGAGGTTTGGGCTAAAAATAAAATGGAGTGTGGGAAGGTAGAAGGCAATGTTTTTATTGAGGGGGAAATGCTCCACCTCAGAAACAGTATCGGTATCCAGCAGAGGCAGGGATTCAAACTACAATTGATGGGTTATTAGAGCAGGGAGTCATTGCGCTGATGCAATCTGTTTGTAACTCCCCCTTGTGGCCAGTGCTGAAATCAGGTCATGTGACTTTTTGTTGGCGTGTGCGTGTATAGATCATACAAGAGTCGCATAGAACAGGAATAAGCCAGGCCAGGCAAGTTTCTTGTAAGAGTCTTTACTAGGCAAAGACATTAGACACAGTTCTCTTCACAGACAGCTTTTCCCCCACACTGAGTTTTTCCAAGCATCCCACCTTATCAGGCTTCCCAGTCAGCTACTGACCTTGGCAAACCTGGCGCTCTGTTCTCACAGCTTAACCCTTCTGCTTCAGGTTTCACTCTCTTTGCTAAAAACCCTGTCTGTGAGTCTCACAGCCTGCTTCACTGACCAACACTTTTTGCATGACTTCAGAATCCTGAACCAATACACAAAATTGGTAGCAAAGTAAAATGAGGTCATTGCCGCCATTGCAGCTGGGGCTCGCTGCTTTTCAGTAACTGTTCTTGCAAATGCTTTCTTTGCTATACATCTAAGATCCTATGTGTTGGTATAAGTTTGCTTTCTGTTGCAAGGGGCAGTGGTATGCATTCACAAGAACTCCACAGGGATTTCATTCCTAACCCAGTAGTTGTCATTCATATGTGAGAGGAATGTGGGAGATGTTAAAACCAGATTCAAGAAGTCATGTGATTCCTTACGTGATGTTTTAATTCATTCAACCATGGAAGAACTTACAACAGGACTCACTAAAGGGGTATTAGTAAACAGGGTCTAAGGCAAGCTGGCAGAAATTGCAGCTGGTGTGCAAGACTGTAAAATATTTAGGAGTTCAGTTGGGAGGAACAGGGCATTCTCCTGATGTTCAGCGGGTGGCAATATAAGGAAATCATGATGTTTTGTTTTAATATGGTGCAAACCTTCCTGTGGCTACATGGAGGTGCTACTGCTATTGCTTTGTTGTAGTTTATTGTCATGTTTTAGTAATGTATTTTATTTGTTTTTATTTTAACAGTGTAAATCGCTTGGGGACCTTTGGGGATCAAGAGACTAGTATATCTAAATAATAACAATAACAACAACAACAACAACAACAACAATAATGATAATAATAATAATAATAAACTGGGCTCATCTTTTTGAGTCACCACCTCTGATGGGGAAAGTCTCCTAAGGCCGTCCAAGCTGTTCATGAGAAAGGTAGGATTCGAACACAAGTTTTGACCCTCTGGGGTCCTGGATTAAAGTGCTCTGTGGAAATAGCCAGAACCTTGCAAAGTTAGCACTGATTACAGCCTCCCTCTAGACAGCAATTTATTTTTAAATTGTGATTAATGCCTCATTGCGAGAGGGAAGGGTTCCTGACTGCCTAAAAGAGGCGGTAGTAAGACCGCTTCTGAAGAAATCTTCCCTGGACCCAGAAAACTTTAACAATTATAGGCCGGTAGCAAATGTTCCATTCTTGGGCAAGGTCCTGGAACGAGTGGTTGCGGACCAGTTCCAGACACTCTTGGATGAGACCGATTATCTGGATCCATTTCAATCGGGTTTCAGGCCCGGGTTCGGCACAGAGACAGCCTTGGTCGCCCTGTACGATGACCTTTGTCGGGAGAAAGACAAGGGAAGTGTAACTCTGCTGATTCTCCTTGATTTATCTGTGGCCTTTGATACCATCGACCATGGTATCCTTCTGGGGAGACTCGCTGATCTGGGAGTTGGAGGTACTGCTCGGCAGTGGTTCTGCTCCTACTTGGCGGGTCGGCTCCAGAAGGTAGTGCATGGGGAATATCACTCGGCACCCTGGGCTCTCCAGTATGGAGTTCCGCAGGGGTCAGTTCTATCCCCCATGCTTTTTAACATCTACATGAAGCCACTAGGTGCGGTCATCAGGAGTTTTGGAGTGCGTTGTCATCAGTATGCTGATGACACGCAGCTCTACTTCTCCTTTTCGTCCTTTTCAGGTGAGGCTGTCAATGTGCTGAACCGGTGCCTGACCACTACAATGGACTGGATGAGAGCTAACAAACTGAGGCTTAATCCAGACAAGACTGAAATGCTGTTAGTGGATAGTTCTTCTGACCAGATGGTGGATGTTCATCCTGTCCTGGATGGGGTTGCACTCCCCCTGAAGGAGCAAGTTCGTAGTTTGGGCGTTCTTTTAGAACCGTCCTTGTCACTTGAGGCTCAGGTAGCCTCGGTGGCACGGAACGCTTTCTACCAACTTCGGTTGGTGGTCCAGCTACGTCCCTATCTGGATAGAGACAATCTCGCTTAAGTTGTTCATGCTCTGGTAACCTCTAAATTGGATTACTGTAATGCGCCCTATGTGGGGCTGCCTTTGAAGACGGTTCGGAAACTGCAGCTCGTGCAAAATGCAGCGGCCAGATTGTTAACAGGGGCCAGGCGGTCCGAACATATAACACCGATTCTGGCCCGCTTGCACTGGCTGCCTATATGTTTCCGGGCCCGATTCAAGGTGCTGGTTTTAACCTATAAAGCCTTACATGGCCTGGGACCACAATACCTGATGGAACGTCTCTCCTGATACGAACCTACCCGTACACTTCGGTCAACATCGAAGGCCGTCCTCCAGGTGCCTACTCAGAGGGAAGCGTGGAGGATGGTAACCAGAAAAAGGGCTTTCTCAGTGGTGGCCCCCGAATTATGGAACGATCTCCCTGTGGAGGTACGCCTGGCGCCAACATTATTATCTTTTTGACGCCAGGTTAAAACATTCCTTTTCTCCCAGGCATTTTAATAAATTTAATAATTTAATAATTTTAATTTTAACATTTTAACATCTCAACTTATTTTTAGCATCTTAGTATGCTAGTATATTTGTATTTTAGTATGTTTAAATTGTCCTATAAATGGTTTTAACTGTATTTTGCTGTCTTGCTTGTTGTGAACCGCCCAGAGAGCTTCGGCTATGGGGCGGTATAGAAATTTAATAAATAAATTTAATAAATAAATATTGCACATTCATCATTATTTGTGCTCATGATGCTATCAGGCCAGTCATAAGCAATCCCACTTCAATACTCTTTGTGTCTACAAACCTTTTGGGGCAGACATACTGCCTCAATTCCAGTCAGTGCATATCTTGCAACTTCTTGCTGACATCCCATAACTTCTCAGACCACAAATGTTCAGGGTTTTTTTGTTTGGTCCCGGTTCTGTTGTGCTATAGCCTCTCTGGACAGCAATAATGTGGTAGCCTTGAACTAGCAAAGCAGGATAAATCCACCAGGAATGCATTATGAGTGCATCAAGAATATGTTCCAAACCACAGCTTCAATGAAATACAGCCTGGAGGGGTCTTAGCATTCCTGACAGCAGCTATTTTAAATCAGTCACTGCACTGATAGCTGTGATAGGAATTAATGTGATTTGTTTGCTTTATGTTCATTAAAGCAGAAAGAAAAGGAAGCTTTGGATTTGGTGGGCTAGCATATATTTGATTAAATTATTTTATTTACTTAGCAAGATTTTTATACTGCTTATTCAATAATAATAATAATTTCATTTCCATAAAATGCTATAAAATATTCATTAAAATAGCAATAAAACCAAACTTTATTTTATTATTTATTTATTATTACATTTATATCCCACCTTTTGTCCAAAGAACATGTTTCTCCCTCTTCTCCATTTAATCTTGCAACAGCCCTGTGAGGTAGGTTAGACTGAGAGGCAGTGTCTGGCCCAAAGTCACCCGGTGAGCTTCATGGCTGAGCAGTGATTTGAACCCTGGTCTCCCAGGTCATAGTCCAACACTCGAACAATTAAACTTTTTTAAAACAACAGTAGACATGATAAAAGTATCAAAATATAGTTAAAATCAACAGGTGCTAAAAACAAATGTACATAATCAAATTACATGTGTGGCTAGTCCAGCCAAAACATAATTTTTCCCCCAGGTTTAGGAATTTTGGTTTCCATCAATTGTTGGCAGAGATTAATTCCCAAAGAATGTCTCCCTTCTTCCTAAGACTGGATATCAGGAGCTCCCTTCTGCCCTATAGAACCACATTTACTACCCAAAGTGCTGAAGAGTCACCCCACTTGAATGGCTTCCCCTCTGCAGTTATGTCAGGACTCTTCACAGGGTTTCCCCTGGAGGAGTGTTGGGGTCTATGCGGACAACTGGCAGTGGAAATTCTGGAAAATACATGTTGGAGTACAGGCTATATAGTTGCCTAAGAGAGAAATCTCTAGGAAAGACATTGGGGGATAAATGGGTTTGGGCAGTGAGGGATTCTTGGTGTTTTTCCTGCAAACCAGGCCCATGCTGGTTCTGTTACAACAATGATTCTCTTAATGGATTTATGCCTCCCCCCCCGCCCAAAAAACTTGATCAGTAATTGGATTGGATATAGGAAGACAGGAAGTTGCCTTATGCCAAGTTGGGCCATTGGTCCAACCAGTTCCATATTGTCTGCACTCACTGGCAGCAACTCTCCAGGTTTTCAGGCAGGAGATGCTGGGCATGGATTAATAACAGAATCGTAAAACCATAGAATAGTAAAGTTGGAAGGGGCCTACGAGACCATCAAGTTCAACCCCCTGATAAATGCAAGAATCCAAGTTAAAATATACTGACAGGTGCCTGGATAGCTGCCTCTTGAATGCCTTCACATAATGCCTCCTTCAACATAAGAAGAGCCCAGCTGGCTCAGGCCATTGGCCCATCTAGTCCAGCTTCCTGTTCTCACAGTGGCCAACCAGATGCCAATGGGGAATCTTCAAACAGGACATGAGCTCAGCATCACTCTCTCACTCCTGTTCCCCAGGAACTGGTATTCAGAGACATACTATCTCTGATACCGAAGGCAACATAGCTATCATGAGTTGCAGCCATTAGTAGCCTTATGCTCCATGATTTTGTGCAATACTTTACAAAATATCTTCATTGGTGGCAATGAAGTGCAGCAATTTAACCTTGGCTGTGGGAAGAAGGACTTCCTTTTCCCCGTTTGGAATCTTGCAATATTCAGCTTCATCAGATTAGTCGGGGTTCTAGAGCTAGGAATGAAGGGAAAAACAACCCCTTCTCTCTACCCATGTTCTCCACATTGTGTATATACACAAAAGCAACAGTAGATTAAATAATTAATAATTTGGTGCTCTTTCCTGATGCCCCAACCCAACTAACTGAGGTAGCTGCTTCACTCTGCCTAATGGCAGGGTGGCCATGTGTGGAGACCTGTCCAGAACGCCTTACCAACAGTCTTCTCATGGTGGCCTTCATCTCCTTGTTCTTCAATGCGTAGACAGTAGGGTTCAGAAAGGGGGTGACAGATATGTAGAAGATAGAGAGCATTTTATCAATCATGAACCGGGTGTCTGGACGCAGGTAAATAAACAAACAGGGCCCAAAGTACATGGTGACCACAATGAGGTGAGAGGTACATGTGGAGGCAGCCTTGCTGGTGCCTTCAGAGGGACCCCTGGAACAGATTGTGGAGAGAATGAGTGCGTAGGAGAGCAGTATGGCAAGGAAACACACCAGTGACAAAATGCCACTGTTGGTCACCATCATGACCTCCAGGGAATAGGTGTCAATGCAAGCCAACTTGATGACCAAGGGAATGTCACAGAAATAGTTGTCCACCCGATTGGGCCCACAGAAGGGTGCGTTAATGGTAAAATACAGTTGCACACTGCCATGGAGGAGCCCACCAGCCCAGGAAGCTAGCACAAGCCCTATGCAGTGGTGCCGGCTCATGAGTGAGGCATAGCGGAGAGGATGGCAGATGGCCACGTACCGGTCATAGGCCATAGCTGTCAGAAAGAGCATCTCGCCACCTGCAAAGAAATGGAGGAACAAAATTTGGGCCATGCAGCCCTGGAAAGAGATGGCTTGGTGTTGGGCAAGGAGATCAAAGAGATACCTTGGGGTGGCAAAAGAGGACAAGCACAGATCCAGTAAAGCCAGATGACCTAGCAGAAAGAGCATGGGGGAATCAGAAAGGTGCTGATCACTGATAATTGCTGAGAAGATGAGAATGTTGCTGAAGACAGTAGCCATGTAAAGGAGGAGGAACAATATAAATAAGAGGACGTTGACTTCCCAGGTTTCAGACAGGCCCAGCAGGACAAACTCGGTCACCATTGTCTGGTTGCCCCACGCCATCCACTTACTGTGTATCACTGAAAAAAATTGGGGAGAAGGAGAAAAGAGACAGCAGTGAGATACTTCCTTTCCATCATAGCCTTAAGTTAAGTCAATAAAGGGCATGCCTATGTGTCAGCTACCATTATTGCTCTTGGTTGTGTCCCAGTGGTACCTACATTATCCACAGGAACATAGGCAGCTGCCTTATAGTGAGTCAGACCATTATTCCATCTATACCAGGCATGGGGAATCTGTCACCCTCCAGATGTTGTTGGACTCCAATCAGCCCGAAACAGCTTGGCCAATAAACTAAGGATGATGGGAGTTGGAGTCCAACAATATCTGGAGCGCCACAGGATCTTCAAACAACAGAAGAGAAGGGGATGCTCTTCAGTAATGATGGAGAATGACAAAACTGTGAATTCAGAGTAGGGGTGTGATTTGGATTTGGAACCTCATTTACCATTAATTCACTTATTCGCTATCCTTGCAGATGGAATTTTTATGTCCTCATTTTCCACGGCTATATTTGGAAACACATCTTGTTAAAAAAAACAGTTTTTAAAAAACCCTGTGTCTAAAATATTGCTATTAGTATTTTTATCAATATTTCCATCAATTTATGAATATTTTATTCAATTTATTGAAAGCTCCTTTTAAAATATCAATATTAATATCATTTTCTCGCAAGGGAGGAAAAACAGTTCAGTAAAAGCAGTGGCAAAGAATGAACTCAAATCAATACCAGCCGTTATGAGGATGTAATACTTTGAAACTGGCACTGGCCAACAGATCCCATCCCTAATCAGAGTCCCTCAGTCCTGGGATACAGTCTCTGTCACATACCCTGGGGAGAACTGTAGGGCCACAGGATCCCTGTCCTTTATTTAGACATTTTTTGTATTTTCTATGAGGACTGGACATGCCCAGTGGTCACAGAATGCTGAGTGCATCTGTAGTGGGAGCAGTGTGGCAAACAAGGAGAGGGAGAATGGAATGGCGTATCCAGGAAAAGGACATGACTGGCTGGAGCACTACAACATTTTGGTCTTTTCTGTTCTGTTCTGTTCATGTTCACAGAAATGGCTAGATGCATCTGAACATCACTCAAAATAGGTAACTATGAAAACTCCACTTTCCTTTCAGGGAAACGTGGTTCAAACGATTGTGGGATGGGTGAGGAAGAAGGAGACCAGGGCTCCAAAACGGCCTCTGGGGTCTCCAGCCCACCAGCCCCACAATGCCAGAGATAAAAGTGAGAGGGGGTGAAATCCTAGAATGGGGGAAAGGAAAGAAGAACAAGAACTAGGATTTACTGAAAGAAGAGAAAAGATTGGAGGACACAAAAGGAACGACTCCGATGGGTATACAATTTTAAACTAAAGTCTCTAAACAAGAGAACAGACATGGATGAGACCACACAATGCAGCTTCTGCTTCTTCCTCCACAGCCTTCTCTGCATGGTACCTTCTCCTTAGACTCTCCTCTGAGTGAACCCCTCCGTCCTCTATGGCAGCTCTGAAGTTCCTAAAACGGTTGTGCTCCAGGCATCCCACAGGGTTACAGTGTATTTTAAAGCACAACCCTTTTCTTAGGAACATATTCACATTAGAAGAGCCCTGCTGGTTCAGGCCAAAGGACCATCTGGTCCAGCATTCTGTCATCACGGCGCAAACAGACAACAGAGCTGTCATGGTTATGCTCTGCCTCCGTGGCCAGAGGCAGCATCTTTCTAAGTATCAGTAGCTGGAACCTGTAGGAGGGGAGAGTGCTGTGGTGCTCAGGTCCTGCTTGAGGGCTTCCCATAAAGGGCATCTGAAGAACCACCGTGAGAAGAGGATGCTGGATTAGATGGCCATTGGCCTGATCCAGCAGGGCTCTTTTTTTGTCCTTATGATCCCCACTTGTAATTCCCAACAACTGGCATTCAGACAGCATTTGAAAAATAATGATACACCCTCATCTGGTTTTTACCCACCTGTAAATTCAAAAAAAGAATTTCTTGAGCTTTTCTCGAGCCACTTCTCCAGAGGTTGAACTTAGCATGGGGACGGAGCTGTGCAATCCACTTCCATCTTCTGCCTGTGAGTGATGTAGGGAAGAGACATCTGTGGAGATGATATATCTGCTGAAAAGGCAGGATGAACAGCAAATTAAGAGAGAATGGAGTGTGTGCGTGTGTGTATGTGTCTGTTAATTGCTCATTCTTTTCCAAAAGGAACTGCGTTAGCTGGTGCTTTATCTGATTTTAGGGAGTTAGTGGGAGGGGGCGGGGAGAGAGACTTTGTGACTAAGGCAAGTGTTACAGAGATGTCCTCAAGGGTGCCCTGTGTGTTGGTTTGACTTCTGTCTTGGTTTCCTGTGTAGGCGGCAGGGGATAAAAAAAACAGGGGTATGATTTCCCCCACCTGAATGTGTGGTGCCACCATGGAATAATCTCCTACTGCCCCAAATTGAAAACAAGGAAAGATGAAAGGGGAAAAAAAGAAAGGAAAAACCAGACTTTATTTTATTATGTATTTATTATTTTATTTCTATCCCACCTTTCCTCCAAGGAGCTCAAGGTGGCGTACATGTTTCTCTCCCTTCTCCATTTAATCCTCACAACAGCCCTATGAGGTAGGTTAGGCTGAGAGGCAGTGTCTGGCCCAAAGTCACCCAGTGAGCTACATGGCTGAGCAAGGATATGAACCCTGATCACCCAGGTCATAGTCCAACACACAAACTTTCAAAAAACAACAGTAAAGATGATAAAATTATCAAAATATAGATAAAATCAACAGGTGTTACAATCAAATTTCCATAGTCAAATTATATGTCTGCTAGTCTTACCTATGGGAAAAAAATGTTTGCAGGTTTAGGGATTTTTGTTTCCATGAGTTGTTGGCAGAGATTAATACCCAAAAAATATCTCCCTTCCACCTAAGACTGGATGTCGAGAGCTCCCTTCTGCCCTATAGAAGCAAGTTTACTACCAAAAGTCCTGTAGGGTCATCCCCCTTGGCAAGGCTGAATGTCTTCCCCTCTGCAGTTACCTTACGACAGTTCACAAAGATTCCCTTGGAGGGGCGCTGGGGTTTATTTATTTAATTTATTTATTATTTGATTTATATCCCGCCCTTCGTCCCAGCAGCAGCCCAGGGAGGTTTAGAAAATCTGTGTTGCAGTTCAGGCTATATAGTTGCCAGAGAAAGAAATCTCTAGAAAAGTAGATGGGGGAGAAATGGGTTTATTTCGGAGAGGACATCTTGGTGTTTTTGCTGACAAACAGGCTCATGTTGGTTCTCTTACAGCAATGATTCTCTTAGGGGTTTATGCCTTTCTCCCGCCCTCTAAAAGATGATCAATCATTAAAACGTATGAAGTAGGGATTGTACAGGTTTTTGACCTCCCTGGAATCCAGGCTCAAATCCTGGACTCTGATTGGGACAGAATTATTTCCAGACTGGACTTGACACCACCCAGTTCCAGTGGCTTCAAGCTCTATTCTGGAAAGACCATGTGAACTGACCCTTCAGGTAGCCACGGGCTGTCTGTAGACCACACCATGCTTCACTTGTACAGTCGTTGAGGCCATTCCAGACTGGTTTGTAGGATCAACTCCAATTCTCCCCTGGCGTTCATTGCTCTGTAGGTTTCTGACTGTGGTTCACCCCTTCTCAGTTTTTTAAAAATATTGTCTGGGGAACTGGATATAGAAACACAGGCAGTTACCTTATGCTGAGTGGGACCATTGGTCCAGCCGACTCCAGATTGTCTGCACTCACTGACAGCAACTCTCCAGAATTTCAGGCAGGAGATGCTAGGCAGGGATTAATAACAGTATCATAAAACCATAGAATAGTAGAGATGGAGGGGCCTGTAAGGCTATTGAATTTATTTATTTTATTTTTATTTTATTAAGCTTATATACCGCCCGACTAGCAACAGCTCTCTGGGCGGTGAACATTAAAAATACAATAAAAATAACACAATACAGTATATCACAATACAAAACTGTACAAAAAACTGTACAGTTTAAAATCAAAATATAATAATTTAGAATTAACAGGAATTAAAATGCCTCAGAGAAGATAAAGGTTTTAACCTGGCGCCGAAAAGATGATAGTGTCGGCGCCAGGCGCACCTCCTCGGGGAGACCATTCCATAGTTCGGGGGCCACCACTGAGAAGGCCCTAGATCTTGTCACCCACGGGGTTGAGCAATGTTCCCCAAGCACTATCTTCTGGAGACGACCCTCTAAGTAGGAGCGGAACCACTGCCAAGCAGTGCCTCCAACTCCCAACTCCGCAAGCCTCTCCAGAAGGATACCATGGTCGATGGTATCAAAAGCCGCTGAGAGGTCAAGGAGAATCAACAGAGTTACACTCCCTCTGTCTCTCTCCCGACATAGGTCATCAAACAGGGTGACCAAGGCAGTCTCAGTGCCAAAACCAGGCCTGAACCCCGATTGAAATGGATCTAGATAATCGGTTTCATCCAATAGCGCCTGGAGCTGGTCAGCAACCACACCTTCCAGGATCTTGCCCAGGAACCGAACATTGGCTACTGGTCTGTAGCTGCTGAAATCCTCTGGGTCCAAGGAAGGTTTTTTCAGGAGTGGTCTCACTGCCGTCTCTTTCAGACAGCCAGGGACCACTCCCTCTCGTAAAGAGGCATTAATCACTTCCTTGGCCCAGCCAACTGTTCCTTCCTTGCTAGTTTTAATTAGCCAAGAGGGGCAAGGATCCAGTACCGAAGTGGTCGCACAAACCTGTCCAAGCACCTTGTCCACGTCCTCGAACTGAACCAACTGAAACTCATCCAACAAAACATGACAAGACTGTGCTCCGGACACCTCAGTAGGATTAACTGCTATTAAATAGGAGTCTAAGTCCCGGCGAATGCATGAGATCTTATGCTGGAAGTGTTCAGCAAATTTATTACATCGAGCTACCAATGTATCTGCCGTATCTTGTAGGCCTGGATGGAGTAGGCCACGAACCACTTTAAAAAGCTCCCGTGGGCGTGAGAGAGATGACTGAATAGAGGCGTCGCAATGTTGTTTTTTTTGCCGCCCTCACCGCTCCTACATAGAGCTTAGTAGAAGCACGAACCAGCTCATAATTGCATTCGTCGGGAGTTCGTCTCCATCTCCACTCAAGCCGCCTCCTGTCTTGTTTCATCGCTCTCAGCTCCGGAGTATACCAAGGAGCTGTATGAGCTGTACATAGGAGAGGGCGCGCAGGAGCGATCATGTCAACAGCCCAGGTCATCTCTGTATTCCACAGATCGGCCAGGGCTTCGACAGGAGCGCCAGTCTTATCAGCTGGAAACCCCCCCAGAGCCTTTTGAAAACCTTCAGAATTCATTAGTCTCCGGGGGCAGACCAATTTAATAGGTTCCCCACCCTTGCAGAGGGAAAAGGCTACTGAAAGTCTAAACTTCAGCAAGCAATGATCTGTCCATGGCAACGGGAGAGATGTAAAACTCCCCACATCCAGATCACTATCCCCATGTCCGGTAGCAAAGACCAGGTCAAGAGTATGCCCCGATGTATGTGTTGGGCCACTAACATATTGAGACAGCCCCATGGTTGTCATGGCGGCCATGAAGTCCTGAGCTGCCCCAGACAAAGTAGCCTCAGCATGAATGTTGAGATCTCCCAGTACTAATAGTCTGGGGGATCTCAACAGTACCTCCGAGACCACTTCCGTCAGCTCAGTTAGGGAAGCCATTGGGCAGCAAGGTGGGCGGTACACCAAAAGGATTCCCAGTCTGTCCCTCTGGCCCAGCACAAGGTGCAAACACTCCAGACCAGTGATTGCATGGACATGGTGCTTGGTGAGTGAGATGGAACTCTTATCCAACCCCCTGCTCAATGCAGGAAGGTTGAATACAGTATAGGGTTGCCAGGTTCATGGGCTGAGACTGAACCTGTATCTTTAGAAGAGAAAGTCAGCCAAATGCAGGTGTCCATTCAACACTGTAATGAGAAAAACCACAAGGTGGGATTCTCCCTTCCCCCTGCACAACTTGGCAATTTGGCTGACTTTCTCTTCTCCTAACGATACCGGATCAGTCTCAGGCCATGAACCTGGCAACCCTAATACAGTATAATGTCTTCTTAAAAATAAGAAGAGCCCTGCTGGGTCTGGCCATTGGCCCATCTAGTCCAGCATCCTGTTCTCACGGTGGCCAACCAGATGTCTATGGGGAATCTGCAAGCAGGACATGAACTCAGCAGCACTCTCTCACTCATGTTCCCCAGAAAGTGTTATTCAGAGGCATACTTCCGCTGATACTGAAGGCAACATAGCTGTTGTCACAGGCATTGATAGCCATAGATATGTCAGCGCCATAGAAACTCTCTCTCATGTCATCTTTGAGTGCGCCCTATATGATGATATTCGCTCCAAATTCATAACCCCCATCATAAATAAATACCCCTACAAACCGCTTGACTGTTTACTTTTCCATCTTCTGTCAGCGGCTAATAAGGATACTATCTTGCCAGTCGCTAAATACATTTTTGCGGCCCAATCAATACGGAGGGCATCTATCCCTTCAGAAGCTTCCGCTACCTTATTGTAACTGTTTCCCTTGTTGTTCTATTGTTTTATTGTTTTAACATGACTGCATCTTTGTAACCTTTTGTTATAAATGTACGTAGTTTTATTTATAAATGTTTTTGGTCTATGACTGTATCAATAAAGATTGATTGATAGCCTTATCCTCCAAGATTTTGTGTAATATTTTTAAAAACATCTGAGTTGGTAGCCATCACGCGTGGCAATTTAACTTTCTGCTGCGGGAAGAAGCTCTTCCTTTCTGCACTTTGAAATCTTGCAATATTCAGCTTCATTAGATCAATCCTGGTTCTAGAATCAGGAGAGAAGGGGGGGAACCTCTCTATCCACATTCTCCACACTGCATATATACAGAAAAACATCAGTAAATTAAATAGCTAAGACGGAGAGCACTTTATCAAGTGCCACCTTCTTAACCATGAAATAATCTCCCACTGCCCCAATCCGAAAACAAGGAAAGATTAAAGGAAGGAAAAGAAAGGAAAAGCATAAAAGATATTTAGGATTGGATTTAACAGTAGCCCTGCTTGAAGCAGAAACATTGAAATTAATAAAACTAAGTTGGACATATCTGTTAATTTCAGTGGGCTTACTCTGAGTAGGACTAGTACTGAATAAATGAATAACAAGATTAAAGGGAAGATTTGTGGCTATACAATTATCCAGGTGCCTGGCTGGTCTTGCACCCTGAACATGCCCCTTAACTCCTTGGCTCTTTTGGCTTTGGTCCACTGATGGCTATGGAAAGCCAACAAGGCCCTGTGCCTCTATCTAGCCATCAGTTTGCCCAGGTGATAACTGAGAACCAACATATCTCCCACAAGCACCATCCCAAGTAAAATGATAATTGCTTGCATCTCTTAAGGGTTGGGATCCTCATCGGGCACATGAAAGTCTCTTGGCAACTTACAGTTCTGCATAAGGTCATTATTTCTCCAACCTGACGCCCTCCAGCCTGGCAGGGGCAGATAGGAGTTGTAGTCTAAAGCGACCAGAGGGCACCAGTTATGGAAGACTCCACAGTACTCAAGGCCAAGCACAGTCTGAACTTGGGATACCTATTTTTATCTGATATTTTGGTCATTAATGCAGAGAGAAAAGAAGGTTTTGGACTCAGAGAGGCAGCATATTTTGGATTTATTTATTTTATTTACTTAGCAAGATTTGTATACTGCTTATTCAACAAAAATGATTTGGTTTATATAAAATGCTATAAAATATTCACTAAAATAGCAATAAAACCAGACTTTAATTTATTTTTATTTATTATTGCATATATATTTCACCTTTCCTCCAAGGAGCTCAAGGTGGCATACATTTTTCTCCCTCTTCTCTGTTTAATCCTCACAACAGCCCTGTGAGGTAGGTTAGGCTGAGAGGCAGTGTCTGGCTCAAAGTCACCCAGTGAGATTCATGGCTGAGCAGAGATTTGAACCCTGGTCTCCCAGGTCATAGTCCAACACTTAAACTTAAAAAAAAAACAGTAGACATGATAAAATTATCAAAATATAGTTAAAATCAACAGGTGTTAAAAACAAATGTACATAATCAAATTACATGTGTGGCTAGTCCAGCCTATGCATAATTTTTTTCCTGGTTTAGGAATTTTGGTTTCCATGAGATGTTGGCAGAGATTAATACCCAAGAATGTCTCCTTTCTACCTAAGACTGGATATCAGGAGCTCCCTTCTGCCCTATAGAACCAAGTTTACTACCCAAAGTGCTGAAGAGTCACCCCCCTCGGCAAGGTTGAATGGCTTCCCCTCTGCAGTTATGTCAGGACTCTTCACAGGGATTCCCCTGGAGGAGTGTTGGGGTCTATGCGGACAACTGGCAGTGGAAATCTTGGAAAATACTTGTTGCAGTGCAGGCTATATAGTTGCCTGAGACAGAAATCTCTAGGAAAGTCATTGGGGGATAAATGGGTTTGAGTCGGTGAGGGATTCTTGGTGTTTTTCCTGGCAAACCAGGCCCATGTTGGTTCTGTTACAGCAATGATTCTCTTAATGGATTTATGCCTCCCCCCCCAGCCCAAATATCATGATCAGTAATTCACATGTGTGAAGTAGGGATTATAAATGTTTTTGACCTCCTTGGAATCTAGGCTCAAATCCTGGTTGGGACAGAATTATTTCCAGACCGGACTTGACAGCACCCAGTTCAAGAGGGTTCAAGCTCTTTTCTGGAATTGTATTGCCTGGGGAATTGGATATAGGAACACAGGAAGTTACCTTATGCCAAGTTGGGCCATTGGTCCAATGAGTTTCATATTGTCTGCACTCACTGGCAGCAGCTCTCCAGGATTTCAGACAGGATATGCTGGGCATGGATTAATAACAGAATCATAAAACCATAGAATAGTAGAGTTGGAAGGGTCCTATCATATCATCAGGTTCAACCCCCTGATAAATGCAGGAATCCAAGTTAAAGTATACTGACAGGTGCCTGGACAGCTGCCTCTTCAATGCCTTCACATAATGCCTCCTTCAACATAAGAAGAGCCCAGCTGGCTCAGGCCATTGGCCCATCTATTTATTTATTTATTTATTTTTATTTAATTAAGCTTATATACCGCCCGACTAGCAACAGCTCTCTGGGCGGTGAACATTAAAAATACAATAAAAATAACACAAAACTGTACACAAAACTGTACAGTCTAAAATCAAAATATAATAATTTACAATTAACAGGAATTAAAATGCCTCAGAGAAGAGAAAGGTTTTAACCTGGCGCCGAAAAGATGATAGTGTCGGCGCCAGGCGCACCTCCTCGGAGAGACCATTCCATAGTTCGGGGGCCACCACTGAGAAGGCCCTAGATCTTGTCACCACTCTCCGGGCTTCCCTATGAGTCGGAACCCGGAGGATGGCCTTCATAGTAGACCGTAGTGTACGGGCCGGTTCATATCGGGAGAGGCGTTCCGACAGATATCGTGGTCCTGCGCCATATAAGGCTTTATAGGTAAGTACCAACACTTTGAATCTGGCCTGGAAGCATATTGGAAACCAGTGCAAACGGGCTAGCACAGGTGTTATATGCTCAGACCGCTTAGTTCTTGTTAGCAGTCTGGCCGCCGCATTTTGCACTAGCTGTAGCTTCCGAATCGTCTTCAAAGGTAGCCCTACGTAAAGCGCATTGCAGTAGTCCAGACGCGAGGTTACCATAGCATGTACCACTGATGAGAGGTCCTCCTTACTCAGATAGGGACGTAGCTGGGCTTCCTGTTCTCACGGTGGCCAACCAGATGTCTATGGGAAATCTGCAAGCAGGACATGATCTCAACAGCACTCTCTCACTCCTGTTCCCCAGAAACTGGTATTAAGAGAAATAATATCTCTGATCCTGAAGGCAACATAGCTATCATGAGTCGCAGGCATTGATAGCCTTATGCTCCATGATTTTGTGTAATACTTTTAAAAATATCTTAGTTGGTGGCCATGAAGCGCAGCAATTTAACCTTGGCTATGGGAAGAAGGACTTCCTTTTCCCCCTTTGGAATCTTGCAACATTCAGATTCATCAGATTAGTCCCGGTTCTAGAATTAGGAGTGAAGGGAAAAACAACCCCCTTCTCTCTATCCGCGTTCTCCACACTGTGTATATACACAAAAGCAACAGTAGATTAAGTAGCTAATAATGTGGTGCCCTTTCCTGATGCCCCAAGCCAACTAACTGAGGTAGCTGCCTCACTCTGCCTAATGGCAGGGTGGCCATGAGTGGACACCTGTCCAGAACGTCTTACCAACAGTCTTCTCATGGTGGCCTTCATCTCCTTGTTCTTCAACGCGTAGACAGTAGGGTTCAGAAAGGGGGTGACAGAGATGTAGAAGACGGAAAGCATTTTATCAATCATGAACCGGGTGTCTGGACGCAGGTAAATAAACAAACAGGGCCCAAAGTACATGGTGACCACAATGAGGTGAGAGGTACATGTGGAGGCAGCCTTGCTGGTGCCTTCAGAGGGACCCCGGGAACAGATTGTGGAGAGAATGAGTGCATAGGAGAACAATATGGCAAGGAAACACACCAGTGACAAAATGCCACTGTTGGTCACCATCATGACCTCCAGGGAATCGGTGTCAATGCAAGCCAACTTGATGACCAAGGGAATGTCACAGAAGTAGTTGTCCACCCGATTGGGCCCACAGAAGGGTGCGTTAATGGTGAAACACAGTTGCACACTGCCGTGGAGGAGCCCACCGGCCCAGGAGACTAGAACAAGCCCTATGCAATGGCGTCGGCTCATGAGTGAGGCATAGCGGAGAGGATGGCAGATGGCCACACACCGATCATAGGCCATAGCTATCAGCAGGAACATCTCGCCACCTACAAAGACATGGAGGAAGAAGATTTGGGCCATGCAGTCCTGGAAAGAGATGGCTTGGCGTTGGGCAAGGAAATCAAAGAGATACCTTGGGGTGGCAAAAGAGGACAAGCACAGATCCAGTAAAGCCAGATGAGCTAGCAGAAAGAACATGGGTGAATCAAAAAGGTGGTGATTGCTGGTAATTGCTAAGAAGATGAGAATATTGCTGAAGAGAGTAGCGGTGTAAAGGATGAAGAAGAAGACAAATAAGAGGACGTTGACTTCCCAGGTTTCAGAAAGACCCAGCAGGACAAACTCGGTCACCATTGTCTGGTTGCCCCTCGCCATCCACTTACTGTGTATCACTGAGAAAACTGGGGAGGGAGAAAGGAGACGGCAGTGAGATACTTTCATTCCATCATAGTCTTAAGTTAAGTCACCAAAGGACGTACCTGTGTATCAGCTGCCATTATTAGCCTTGGTTGTGTCCCAGTGGACCTACATTATCCACTGGAACATAGAAACCTGTCTTATACTGAGTCAGACCATTATTCCATCTACACCAGGGGTGGAGAATCTGTGGTCCTCCAGATCCTGTTGGACTTGCATCAGACTGAAACAGCATAGCCAAAGGTCCAAGGATGAAGGGTGTTGGAGTCCAACAATACCTGGAGGGCCACAGGATCCCTGCCCTTTATTTAGTCATATTTTTTTCTGTCTTTTATGAAGACAGGAAATTGCCTTATATTGAGTCAGACAGGCGTTGTTCCATTGAGCTCAGTATTGTGTACACTGACTGGCAGTGGCTCGTCAGGGTTTCAGACAGGAGACAATTCCTAACCCTACCTGGAGATTTCGGGGACTGAGCCTGGGGCCTTCTACATGCAAAGGAGAAGCTTGAGTGCTGAGCCATGGTCCTTTCCCCATCCTACCATCTCCTCTGAAAATATTGTGGATACCGTAAAAAAAAATAGGGAAAAACCTAAGGGCACAAAAATGCAACCGCCCCCCCAAAGTAGCCCAGTAAGGACTGGACATGCCCAGTGGTCACAGAATACCGAGTGTGGGAGGGTGGGAAATAAGTTGACACATTATTGAAATTGGGGAAAGGAAAAAAGAACACGAATAAGGATTTGTTTAAGGGAGAGGTGAAAAGAAGGGAGAACTCAAAAGGAATGACTCAGATGAGTGTACAATTTTAAGATAAAGTCTATTTTTGGAAACACTTTTTTTTTGCAAAACCCTGTGTCTAAAATATTGCTATTAATATTATTATCAATATTTCTTTCAATTTATGAATTAAACAGCCACAAGAGTGGCTGTATACTAGCCAGCGTGGATTTTCCACATTCCGCAATGTTAAATTGATATTACCAACCCATGCCATCCTGATGCTTCCCACAAGCTCATTTCAAAACAAAACCTATATTCCTGAACTCAGAAATGCTTGCTTAACAACCCTCTCAGTGTTCATGGCGATAAACAAAACAGTCAGAAAGAATAGAGAGTTCAAAGTCTAAAGACAGAGAGAAAAAAACCAGATCCCTCTTGGACTTTTTTCTCTCTGAATTGAAATTCATTAAAAATCTGTTCACAGAGCACCTGTAATCTTGTTACTGACCTTGCCCCATACTCTGACCTTCATCTTCTGCAGTTTAAAAGTTAAAAAAAAAATTCTGGCTGAGTTTTAATTAATTTAAGAAATTTTGCGTTGAACTGAATGATAATGTCGGGCACGCTCAATAAGAACCAAGCGTCAGTGTTCTAAAAGCCAAGCTGATTGGCTTGGCTAATGAGGGGACCACACCCACACCAGACTTTGATTTCATGTGGGACAGTCATCTCAGAGAATCCTGGGAAGTGTAGGTTGTGAAGGGTGCTGAGAGAAGACTCCTATTCCAAGAGAGAGCTCCAGTGGCCAAAGTGGTTTAACAGTCATCTGCTCTGATTGAAGCTCTGTGATGGGAACAGGGCATCTCCTAGCAACTCTCAGCACCCTTCACTAATTACATTTCCCAGGATTCTTTGAGAGAAGCCATGACTGTCCAAAGTGAAATAAAGGTCTGGTGTGGATGTGGCCAAGGACAGCTTTGTTTTAAATTTGGGTGGGAGGCTACATGTGCCTGCTGTAGAATAAAAAGGTGAGGGAAACGCTGAAAAGCAATGACACTGTTCACAGTGTTTTCCTTTTGGAAAGGAAAGGGGCTTTCCCTCTGCCCAGTGCCCACCCACCCAATCTCCAGAGTCTGTGAGTTCAAATCCCCGCTCGTGTCTCCTAGACAATGGACTGGATGAGAGTTAACAAACTGAAGCTCAATCCAGACAAGACTGAGATGCTGTTGGTGGACGGGTTCTCTGATCAGATGGTGGATATATACCCTGTCCTGGACGGGGTTACACTCCCCCTAAAGGACCGGGTTCGTAGTCTGGGAGTCTTTTTAGACTCTTCCCTCTCACTTGAGGCTCAAGTAGCCTCGGTGGTTAGGAATGCGTTTTACCAACTTCGGTTGGTAGCCCAGCTACGTCCCTATTTGAGTAAAGAGGACCTTACATCAGTGGTACATGCTCTGGTAACCTCACGTTTGGACTACTGTAATGCGCTTTACGTAGGGCTACCTTTGAAGACAGTTCGGAAGCTACAACTAGTGCAAAATGCGGCGGCCAGATTGCTGACAAGGACCAAGCGGTCCGAGCATATAACACCTGTTCTGGCCAGCTTGCACTGGTTGCCAATATGTTTCCGGGCTAGATTCAAAGTGTTGGTATTAACCTATAAAGCCTTATACGGTGCGGGACCACGATACCTTGCGGAACGCCTCTTCCGATATGAACCGGCCCGTGCACTACGTTCTGCTACGAAGGCCCTCCTCCGGGTTCCAACTCACAGGGAGGCCCGGAGGGTGATGACAAGATCTAGGGCCTTCTCAGTGGTGGCCCCCGAACTATGGAACAGTCTCCCTGAGGAAGTACGCCTGGCGCCGACTCTGCTCTCCTTCCGGCGCCAGGTCAAAACCTTCCTATTCTCTGAAGCATTTTAAGTTATACTGATTTAATTTTAAAAATGTTTACTGTGTTGGATTGTTGCTTGTATTTTAGTATTGTTTTGTTATTTATTGTATTTTTATGTTGTTTTATGTTCACCGCCCAGAGAGCTATTGCTAGTCGGGCGGTATATAAATTTAATAAATAAATAAATAAATGTAAAGGGCCAGCTAATGATCACCCCCACAGTGAGTGGCTCAGCGGTTATGTGTCCTGCCACCTGTGTAGCTGTGGGCAAGCTGCATAGTCCCAAGGAGCCCAGTTGCCCCCCAGCTGGCAGTTGCGGACAAGGAAGGGGCTGGTTTGTGCAGCTGTGGCAAGCTGAGCAGGCCCTAGCCAGCTGGGGAGAACTAGCCTCAGAGAGAGGCAATGGTAAACCCCCTCTGAATACCACTTACCATGAAAACCCTATTCATAGGGTCACCATAAGCGGGACCAACTTGACGGCAGTCCATTTCCATTTTCAGAGTCATTCCTGAAGTAGCAACATATTGTAATCGGTCTGATTTTACATCAAACTGCAGTTTTAGATTCAACTGTTAATGCGCCCACAATAGAAATAGAACATAATTTGTAACACAAAAGAATTCACCATCATATGACACTGACCAATAAAAAGACTTTGAAATTGATGAAAATAAATTTGACACAGGTTTCTTGGATGAATAATGAGAGAAATATTTTTTTTTAGGTTAGATTCTGTGTAGAAACAACATTAACACAGGAATGAACAAAGTAGAACACCAACAAACATACAAAGATGTAATTCTTTGCCATTGCTTTTACTGAACTGATTTTTCCCCATTGGGAAAATGATTTTCATATCGATATTCTGAAAGGAAGTGATGATAAATGGAAGGAAATATTGATATATCAAAGGAAATATTGATAAAAATATTAATACCAACATTTTAGACATGGGGTTTTGTAAAAAAATGTGCTTCCAAACATAGCCATGGAAAATCACTACATAAATATCCAATCTGCAAGGATAGCAAACAAGTGAATTAATGGAAGACGTGGTTCCAAATCCAAATTTGGAAGAATTCTAGCATACCCCTACTCAGAACACATACCTTTATCAGTCTCCACCATTACTGCATAGCATCCACGTTTGTTCCAAGTCCTTAGCTTAAAATTGTATACGCATCGGAGTCATTCCTTGTGTGTCCTCCCCTCTTTTCACCTCTCCCTTAAATAAATCCTTGTTCTTCTTTCCTTTCCCCATCTTAATATTGTGTCTCCTTATTTCACCCCTTCCCACATTTCTCCCTGGCATTGTGGGGCTGGTGCGCTGGAGACCCCAGAGGCTGTTTTGGAGCCCTGTTATCCTTCCTCCTCACCCATCCCACAATGGTTTGAACCACATTTCCCTGAAGGGAAAGTGGAGTTGTCATAGTTACCTATTTTGAGTGATGCTCAGATACATCTAGTCATTTCTCTAAACATGAATAGAATAAAACAGAAAAGACCAAAATGTTGCCCCCTGTTCAGGGCTCTAGCCAGTCATGTCCTTTTCCTGGATACTCCATTCCATTCTCCCTCTCCTAATTTTCCACCCTGCTCCCACTACAGATGCACTCAGTATTCTGTGACCACTGGGCATGTCCAGTCCTTATGGAACTACTGGGGGGGGGTTGTTTGCTTTTTGTGCCCTTCGGTTCCCCCACTTCTTTGTGGTATCCACAGTATTTTCAGAGGAGATGGTAGGATTGGGAAGGGCCATAACTCAGCAGTCAAGCCTCTCCTTTGCCTGCAAAAGGCCTCAGGCTCAGTCCCTGGAATCTCCAGGTAGGGTTGGGAATTGTCTCCTTTCAAAAAATCCTGAAGAGCCACTGCCAGTCAGTATAGACAATACTGAGCTAAATGGACCAATGCCTGACTGACTCAATATAAGGCAGCTTCCTGTCTTCATAAAAGACAGAAAAATATGTCTAAATAAAGGACAGGGATCCTCTGGCCCTACAGTTCCCTGCAGGGTGTGTAACAGAGATGGCATCCCAGGACTGGGAGACTCTGATTAGGGATGGGATGTGTTGGCCAGCACCAGTTTCAAAGAATTCTCTTAAGTTAACAAACTGTTATCGATTTGAATTCATTCTTTGCCATTGCTTTTACTAAACTGTTTTCCCCCTGGGGAAAAATATTAATATTGATATTTTAAAAGGCAGTGCTAATAAATTGAATGAAGCATTCACTAATAAGCAAAAAACCTTGCGGTTTAACAATGTACCTATAGCCAACAGATATTTCTATCAAACTCTAAAAAGCAAGGAAATCGGGCAGCTATAAGAACATAAGAAGAGCCTGCTGGATCAGGCCAGTGGCCCATCTAGTCCAGCATCCTGTTCTCACAGTGGCCAACCAGGTGCCTGGGGGAAGCCCGCAAGCAGGACCCGAGTGCAAGAACACTCTCCCCTCCTGAGGCTTCCGGCAACTGGTTTTCAGAAGCATGCTGCCTCTGACTAGGGTGGCAGAGCACAGCCATCATGGCTAGTAGCCATTGATAGCCCTGTCCTCCATGGATTTGTCTAATCTTCTTTTAAAGCCGTCCAAGCCGCCATTACTGCATCTTGTGGGAGCAAATTCCATAGTTTAACTATGCGCTGAGTAAAGAAGTACTTCCTTTCGTCATACTGAATGCACCAGGTGAGGAGGAGACCTGAACTCCTCTCTGAGATATGGGACTGCTCTACAAATTTGTCAAAATGCAAACACAATTTAGGTTGGTCTTTCACAGTCCACTTCCTGTGTACCTTGGAAGAATTTGGTAACATTCCTCTGAGCATATGGTGAGTGGTGGCAATACCTGCCATTTCCAAAGATAGAGAATGAACTCAAATTGATAACAGCGGGTTAAGTCTATGGAATGCTTTCAAACTGGTGCTAGTGAACAGATCCCATCCCTAATCAGAGTCTCTCAGTCCTGGGATGCCGTCTCTGTCACACACTCTGGGGGTGGGCCCCCTTCTAAATAAAATCTGCCATATGAGACCACACAAGGTGGCTTCTGTTTCTTCCTCCACAACCTTCTCTGCATGGTACCTTCTCCTTAGAACCTCCTCTGAGTGAACCCCTCAGTCCTCTATTGCAGCTCTCAAGTGCCCCAAACAGTTATGTACAACCCTTTTCTTAGGAACATATTCACATAAAAGGAGCCCTGCTGGGTCAATCCAAAGGCTCATCTGGTCCAGCATTCTGTCCTCACAGGCAAGCAGACAATAGAGCTATGATGCTTATGCTCTGCCTCCATGGCCACAGGCAGGATGTTTCTGAGTATCAGTAGCTGGAACCTGTAGGAGGGGAGAGTGCTGTGGCACTCAGGTCCTGCTTGAGGGCTTCTCATAAAGGGCATCTGATGGGCCACTGTGACAACAGGATGCTGGCCTAGATGGACCATTGGTCTGATCCAGCAGGGCATTTCTTTTGTCCTCCTGTCCCCCACTTGTAATTCCCAGCAACTGGTATTCAGAGGCCTGTTGAAAAAAAATAATACACCCTCATCTGGTTTCTCACCCACCTGTAAATCCAAAAATGAATTTTTTGTCGTTTTCTCGAGCCACTTCTCCTGAAGTTGAACTTAGCATCAGGACAGGGCTGGTCAGTCCAGTTCCATCTTCTGCCTTTGAGTGGTGTATGGAAGAGACATCTGTGGAGATGATATATGTGCTGAAAAGGCAGGATGAACAGGAAATCAAGAGAGAATGGAGCGTGTGTGTGTGGGTGTGTGAATTGCTCATTCTTTTTCAAAAGGAACTGCATTACCTGGTGCTTTATCTGCTCTTAGGGAGTAAGTGGGAGGGGGGGAAACTTTGTAACTAAGTCAGGTGTTACAGAGTTGTCCTCAAGGGTGCCCTGTGTGTTGGTCTGACTTCTGGCTTGGTTTCCTATGTAGACAGCAGGGGAAATGAGTGGGGGAAGAACAGGGGTATGATTTCCTCCACCGGAGTGTGTGGTGCCACCTCCTCCACCTGGAATCATCTCCCACTGCCGCAATCTGAAAAGAAAGCAAGATGAAAGAAAGAAGAAAGGAAAAGTGTGTAAGATAGTTAGGGTTGTGTTTAACAGTAGCCCTACTTGAAGTAGACTCACTGAAATTAATGTACCTTCGTTAGACCTGTTTATAACTTCAGTGGGTCTACTCTGAGTAGGACTAGTATTGAATGCCACCCTAAGTAGATAACAAGATTAACGAGAAGATTTGTGGCTGTATTATTACCCCGGTGCCTAGTTGGTCTGGCACCCTGGACATGCCCCTTAACTCCTTGGCTCTTTTGGCTTTGCTCTATAGGTGGCTGTGGAAAGCCAACAAGGCCCTGTGCCTCTAATTGTCCATCACTTAGCCCAGGTAATAATGGAGAACCTACATGTCACCCATCACAAGCACTATCCCAAGTAAAATGATTATTGCTTGCATCTCTTAAGTGTTAGGATCGTCATCGGGCACATGAAACTCTCTTTGCATCCTGCAGTTCTGTATGAGGTGACATCTTCTGCAGCCTGTTGGCAACACATAGGAGTTGTAATCCAAAACTGCCATGGGAAACCAGTTGTCAAAGGCTGCACAGTACACAGCACACTCTGAACTTCGGATTCCTGGTTAGTTTTGTTCATGGCCCTCTCATTCCCTCCCTAAGTCTGCCCCCACTCTTTGGTGGCAAATGTCAAGTATCCAGTTTCTAGTGGTTGAGCATGCCCACCTATTCTTCTGGCAACTCATCCTTCCTCCAGCAAAGGTCTTGACCCAGTTCTCCTTTTCTGTTAAATAACCCCTCTGCTCAGGAATCAAAGTCTTTTAAGTACTTAATCTGTAAAGGAACAAAGGGCTTAGTCTGTTCAGTTTGCCCCAGTAGCTCCATGGGACACTTCAGGACAGGTTGCTCTAATCTCAGCTAGTTCCGCTAATTGTATCTTCTGCCATGGTCTCATCTACCTCATGCCTCCTTTACCCTTTCTTTTTCTCTGTGTTTGTTGTTTTTCTTCAGGATAGTCAGGGACTCCTCATGGTATAGGAAACTGCTTGTTTTCCTTTAAGGACATTTTTCTACTTTCCATTTTGGGAGGGTTCTAAAGAACTCAGGAAATGTGCTTCAGTGCCCCTTTGTTCAGGGCTTCACAGCAACCTCCCCATCACAGCCAAAGACTGGATGGAGCACATCCTGAATTGTGGATTTGCTTAACTGCTCCAAGAACTGTGATAAACAGTTGTGACCCTAAACTCTCGGGTCACTGAGAGATTCTCAAGAAACCTAGTTCATGTCCTTCTCCTCTACTTTCAACAGGCTTCTAATACAGTGTCTTATCCTTCCAGTTTATCTCCTCCATTTCCCTGATCTCGCTGTCTTGTTTGCCCTTGGGTAACCCAAACTCCTGCAATTTGCATTCATGTGTTCCCCGTTGTGTCAAAGGTCTCCATTTGAACCCATCACATCCCTTCCATTCCTCCCTGCTTCGTATATAGCAACAGTAAGATTCCTTATCTCTAGCTCTGTTAGGGATAGCAAATCTTCAATTTCAGTTGATCTCATTTTCCCAATTTCCAATTTGTCCCATTTCCATAGTTCACTAACTTTTTTAAAAATAAAAAATGTTCAGACGGAAATTCATATGCATTTTTACAAACACCTTCACCTTACAGAATGCATTTTTGTACATTATTTTCATGAATATGCACATTTTTTGAACATTTTCCCCCTAACATGATTTTTTTGGTATATACTTTTTGGTTAGAGAACTGCATTGCAAAAGTCAGAGAAATGTGAATTTCAAATGATAGGTGTGTTTTAATTCGTTTTTTGGTTCCGGGTTACACAGGTTTGCATTAAAATGTGGACTTAATGAATTCCAGTCCATGTTTCTAATCTTGATGTGGATAAAAGTCCAGAAGAATTAATCAGATTAATCCAGAAGAATTAATCTGAACCTTGAGAGCACACAGAGCTGAAAAAGGAAGTGGGAAAGAGCATCACTCTCCCAACTTTTCAAGGAAGGAAACGCCAGCCGCCCTCATCACCCCATGGCCAAGGAGACAGTGAGCGGAGAGGCTTTGTCAGTGCCAGGGGAAGACTTCAGGGGCACTCTTGTGCACCCACAAGCACCATATTGGTGACCCCTGCAGTGGGCAATATTCATAAAAACACCAACAAACCCAGGCCACTAGAAATGCTGCATGGAGATATTACTCGCTGTGGTATAGTTAGGTAATTTGAGTCTCTGGACTTAATATCTTTACACCTCCATTCCTCTCTCTCTCTCTCTCTCTCTCTCTCTCACACACACACACACACACACACACACCCATTAGATGGCAATGTGCACCAACTATTGGGAAAAAACCAGCACCAATGCTTGTAACAAGTAACTTGAACCAGTGGGGGATGAGAGGCAGAAGTACAACTTATTCTTCCCTTGCTGATTTCTTCTTTAGTAACTACTTACTTTTTCCCCTCAGGCTTTGCCTCCTTCCTCCCTCTTTCTTTCTTGCCAATCAGAGATAGTGTCTGTGAGTGTGAACCACAGGGCTCTATAATAACCATATGTATGTGTGTAGTCAGAATGGTTTTATTTCTCAATATTGATGAGCCTTAACTTTCTTTACTCTTCCAACCAGCAGTCTTACCAGCCTGTTTATTTCTCTGCTCCACTGCAGTACATACCAAACTTCAATACCACTGATGCATTGTGCTGAGGAATAGAGCTAGACAGCCTATACAGTAAGTGGTGTGGGTGGGGAACCTTTGACCCTCCATTTGGTGCTGAACTACATCTCCCATCATCTCTGGCCAGCAGCCATGCTTGCTGGGGTTGATGGCAACTGTAGTTTGGTGACACCTGCTGGGGCGAAAGGATCCTCACACCCGTATTACAGTGAAGTCAAATACATGTTTACTCAGGAGTAAATCCTATTGATTTCACTGAGATTAACAACCAGGTAAATGTGCACAGGACTGGAGTTTTAGGCTGTAATCCTAATCCCATTTACCTGGGAATAAACCCCACTGAATTCAATAGGACTTACTTCTGAGTAGACATGATTTGGCTGTCTGTGATGGAGAAAACATAGAATGGGATGGATAACATGGTGAATGGAATTGGGCTGATGGTGCTACTATGATGGAATAAAGTGTCCTGATTTGCATGTATTTGCTTAAGGCACAATGGGAAAGAGCATGAAACACCTCCTGAGCTCCTTGTTTTTAGTGTTTTTAGTGCCTTGCTTGCTGCCCTGGGCTCCTGCTGGGAGGAAGGGTGGGATACAAATTAAATAAATAAATAAATAAATTGTGAAGACCTTTCTGCATGACCCTCTGAGTGGGCTAGTATCCAATGTTATGCATACTCAGATTAGATCTATTCATTTTAATGAACATGACAAACTTGGGTCTGTGCATTTCAGTGGGTCTACCCTGAGTATCAAAGTTAATTAGATACAATGCTTAGATACCCTACTGATATCCACTGATAATGAAATCATAGGAAGCTGATGATAGTGCATTTGAATGAAGGGTGAGTGTTCTCTGGATAACCTGCTTCTTGAGAATTCCTCCTGATTTGCTTGCAACAAAACTCTTTGCTTTGCACAGACTCCATTTTTTAATGAAGAATTTGTTCTGATTTCTTTGTAGGGAGGATATTCAATAATGAGCATTCAGCCTGATCTGCTTACAGTGATTTGCTTGTTTATACAACTTCCTGTTAATTATTCATCCATTTCACACTTTTTCAGGGCATTTCCCCATCCTTCCCTAGCGGGAAAAAGTCCTTGTAAAAAGAAGAAGTAAAGTTGTTGTGCCAGGGTGACAGAGCACTTTAATCCTCTTCAATTGGAAATCTAAATTTCTGGTAAGCCCTTGAATCCCTCTTGCAAAATACTCTCAGCCTAGTAGGGTTGCCAGGCTCAGGGCCTGAGAATGATTCTGTATCTTTAAGAGAAGAGAAAATTCAGCCAAGTGCAGGTTTTCTTGCAACCCTGTAATGGGAAAAACCACAAGGTGGAATTCTCCCTTCCCCCTGGACAACTTTTAAAGATACAGAAGACCTCTTGGTTGCCTGGCCCACCATGTTTCAGATAATCACTATCTTGTCTCCTCCTTAGGGTTGCCAGATTCAATCCCTGAGACTGATCCTGTATCTTTAGGAGAAAAGAAAGTCAGCCAAGTGCAGGTGTTCTTGCAACCCTGTAATGAGAAAAACCACAAGGTGGAATTCTCCCTCCTCCCTGCACAACTTTTAAAGATATAGAAGACCTCTTGGTTGCTAGGCCCAGCCTCTAAGAGGTCTTTTGTATCTTTAAAAGTTGTGCAACCGTACTCCTCCTAAAGATTAAGATGATCATAAACATTATGCCGACAAATTCTTTATTTAAAAGGAGCTATCCTGTCTCATCCTAAAGCTTTAGATTATCATAAACTTTATGCAGACTATTTATTTGTTTGAAAGGAGTGTCTGCTTCTTACTGGGTGACATTCCCCAAATCTTCATAGGAGTCAGAAAGTGTGTGTCCTCAGGCTTTCAAGATATGTAGCTACTCAGTCGTCACAGAGAGGCTGTTTTCCCAGGAATCTTTGCAGGTTTTTCCAAACTCTGGTTAATCAAAGATTAAAAACCCTGTTCCAGAGGGTTCAACCTCTATTCTGGAAAGGGGATGTGAACGGGCCCTTCAGACAGTTAGGGGCTAGAATACACAGTGCAGAGTTGGAAGGGGCCTGTACAACCATCGAGTCCAACCCTCTGATTAATGTAGGAAGGCTTAATATAAAGCCTTCTTAAACAGAGGAAGAGCCCTGCTGGTCCATCTAGTCCAGCATCCTGTTCTCATGGTGGCCAACCAAGTGCCATTGGGGAATCTGCAAGCAGGACATGGGCTCCACAGCACACTCTCACTCCTATTCCCCAGCAATTGGTCTTGAGAGGCACACTGCCTCTGATACTGAAGGTAACATAGCTGTCATGAGCTGCAGGCACTGATAGCCTTGTCCTCCATGATTGTGTGTAATATTTTTAAAAATATCTGAGTTGGTGGCCATCAAGTGCGGCAATTTAACCTTTTGCTGTGGGAAGAAGGACTTCCCTTTTCCCCTTTGGAATCTTGCAGCATTCAGCTTTATCAGATTAGTTCAAGTTCTAGAATTAGGAGAGAATGGGGCGGGAAACACCTTCTCTCTATCCACATTATCAATACTATGCTATATATTGTTTTGAAAGCAACAAACAGAACTTCACTCAAGCTTGCTCTGGATCCCTATAAGGATTCCGTTAATCAACTAAAAATATATATGAACGTAATTGTGATTAACCAAACAGAGGTTTTTATTGTATTAACAAAAAGTTTCAGCTTCCGCCTTCATCAGCTGCTAACATACACATGCTGTTACCAAGGTGGCAGTTATAGAGCTTTGAGGATGGAATGCTCAGAGGGGCTTCATTTGCAGAATCTAAGCGATGCTTGTACTGTCCTCCAGGTTCAGGCCATGTGGTGCCAATGTGTCCAGAGAGTAAATCCAAAAGTTCTCCCTTTTAGTCAATGCTGCTGGATCTGCTGGCATCTCTATCGCTGTGATGGAAAAGTCCAACAGGCTGTGACCCTCAATGTTAAAATGCTTTGCAACTGGTTGCTCCACCTTTTTTGTCAAGATTGCCGACTTGTGGTTCCTGAAGCGTGTTCGTAGGTCAGTTGTGGTTTTTCCTACATATTGGATATGACATCCTGGTCTTTTGCATTCAATGATGTAAATTATATTGCAGGACCTGCAGGTGATGTTCTGTTTGATGTAATAAGTCCTGCCTGTCCTAGTGCTTGTAAAAGTAGCTGTTTCCCTGAGGTACACACAGGTGATACAGCATTTGGAGTGACGAGACCCTGGATTGGTGATAGGTGGCTTAAGCACAGCTCTCACCAACAGTCTGCGCAAATTAGGAGGTTGGTGAAATGGTATAACAGAAGGCCTGCTGATGGCTCTAGTAAGATGTTCAGAGTTTGCCAGCAATGGGTAGCTCTCCCTATGTGCTCTGTGATAGTTATATATAAGCAACAGTAAATTAAATAGCTAACAATCTGATGCTCTTTCATGATGCCCCAAGTCAACTACCTGAGGTGGCCACCTTTCTCTGCCTAATGGGGGTGACCATGAGCGGATACCTTTCCAGAACCTCTTACCAACAGTCTTCCCATGGCGGCCTTCATCTCCTTGTTCTTCAAAGCATAGACAGTAGGGTTCAGAAAGGGGGTGACAGAGGTGTAGAAGACAGATAGCACTTTATCAATCATGAACCTGCTGTCTGGACGCAGGTAAATAAACATACAGGGCCCAAAGTAGATGGTGACCACAATGAGGTGAGAGGTACATGTGGAGGCAGCCTTGGGGCCCCGGGAGCGGACTGTGGAGAGAATAAGTGTGTAGGAGAGAAGCAAGGCAATGAAACACACCAGTGACAAAATGCCACTGTTGGTCACCATCATGACCTCCAGGGGATAGAGGTCAGTACAACCCAACTTGATGACCAAGGGAATGTCACAGAAGTAGTTGTCCACCCGATTAGGCCCACAGAAGGGCACGCTGATTGTGAAACACAGTTGCACACTGGTGTGGAGGAGCCCACCAGCCCAGGAAGCTAGCACAAGCCCTATGCAATGGCGCCGGCTCATGAATGAGGCATAGCGGAGAGGATGGCAGATGGCCACGCACCGGTCATAGGCCATAGCTATCAGCAAGAACATCTCGCCACCTCCAAAGAGGTGGAGGAAGAAAATTTGGGCCATGCAGCCCTGGAAAGAAATGGCTTGGCGTTGAGCAAGGAAATCAAAGAGATACCTTGGGGTGGCAAAGGAGGACATGCAGAGATCCAGGAAAGCCAGGTGACCTAGGAGAAAGAACATGGGGGAATCGGATAGGTGGTGATCACTGATAATTGCCGAGAGGATGAGAATGTTGCTGAAGAGAGTAGCCGTGTAAAGGAGTAGGAAGAAGACAAATAAGAGGACTTTAACTTCCCAGGTTTCAGAGAGACCCAGCAGGAGAAACTCAGTCACCATTGTCTGGTTACCCCGCGCCATCCACATTTTGCGTATCACTGAGAAAATTGGGAAGGGAGAAAGGAGACAGCAGTGAGATACTTCCATTCCTTCATAACCATAGATTAAGTCAACAAAGGGCTTATTTGTGCGGCAGCTGACATTATTGTTCTTGTTGTGTCCCAGTGGTATCCACATTGCCCACAGGAATTTAGAAAGCTGCCTTATACTGAGTCAGATGATTGTTCCTTCTAACACAGTACCATCTACACCAGGGGTGGGGAATCTGTGGTCCGCCAGATGTTCTTGGAGTCCAACTTCTATCAGCTGCAAACAACAGGGCCAGTGGTCTAAGGATGATGGGAGTTGAAATCCAACAATATCTGGAGGGCCACAAGATCCCTATCCTTTATTTAGACATATTTCTTTTGTCTTTTATGAAGATAGGAAAGCTGCCTTATATTTGTTCAGACAGCCTTTGGTTCATTTAGTTCAGTATTGTCTACACTGATTGGCACTGACAGGAGAAAATTCTGAACACTATCTGGGGGTTTCGGGGAGTGAGGCTGGAGCACTCTGCTCGAGTGCTGAGCCATGGCCCTTCCCCATCCTACCATCTCCTCTAAAAATATTGTGGATACTGTAAAAAAAGAAAAAAGGAAAAACCTAAGGGTCCAAAAAAAGCAAACAATCTTCCCCAAAGTAGCTCAATAAGGACTGGACATGCCCAGTTGTCACAGGATACTGAGTGCATCTTTTGTGGGAGCAGGGTGGCAAACTAGGAGAGGGAGAATGGAATGGAGTATCTAGGGAAAATGGAATGGAGTATCCAGGGAAAGGACATGGCTGGCTGGAGCACCAAACAGGGGGCAACATTTTGGTCTTTTCTTTTCTATCCCGTTCATGTTTACAGAAATGACTAGATGTATCTGAGCATCACTCAAAATAGCTAACTATGACAACCGCAGTTTCTCTTCAGGGAAATAGGGTGTCCCATCATGGGATGGGTGAGGAGGAAGGAGACCAGGGCTCCAAAACGGCCTCTGGGGTCTCAGCCCACCAGCCCCACATTGCCGGAGAGAAAAGTGGGAGGGGGTGAAATAAGGGGACACATTATTAAAATAAGGAAAAGGAAAGAAGAACAAGAACTAGATTTAAGGGAAAGATGAAAAGAGGGGAGGACGCAAAAGGAACGAATCAGATGAGTATACAATTTTGAGCTAAAGTCTTGAAAGAACAGAACGGAAGTGGATGCTGTTCAGTAAGGATGGAGACTGACAAAGGTGTCCGCTCTGAGGAGGGGTGTGCTAGATTCTGCCCAATGTGGATTTGGAACCATATTTACCATTAATTCACTTATTCTCTTGAAGGTTGGATTTTTACGTAGTGATTTTCCATGGCTATTTTTGGAAACACATTATTTCAAAAGAAGCCTGTGTCTAAAAAATTGATATTAATATTTTTATCAATATTTCCTTCTATTTATCAATATTTCCTTCAATTTATCAACACTTCCTTTCAAAATATTGATATTAATCTTGAAACTTTTTTCCACATGCAATACATCCAACATCATATACATTATTCAATGCAGCTGTCCAAAATTGTACATAGGACAGACCAGCAGAGTCCTTAAAAAATGAGTTGGTGAACATGTAAAGGTAAAGGTGTCCCCACACTTATAGTGCGAGTCGTTTCCGACTCTTAGGGTGACGTCTTGCGATGTTTACTAGGCAGACCGTATATATGGGGTGGGATTGCCAGTTCCTTCCCCAGCCTTTCTTTACCCCCCAGCATATGCCGGGTACTCATTTTACCGACCACGGATGGATGGAAGTCTGAGTGGACCTCGACCCCTTTTACCGGAGATTCAACTTCCTCCTTCCGTTGGAATCGAACTCTGGCCGTGATCAGAGCTACATCAAAAACAGCAGAACAGGAGTTTTTCTGGTTGAGCATTACGTTAAATGTGGACATTCTCTAACAGATTTCAGTTTTTGGGTGTTAGAAAAGGTAAATGTGCGTGACACACAGATTTTACTGAGGAGGGAACTGTCTTGGATTCTAGAACTCAACACGCTAGCCCCTAGTGGGTTGAATGGAGAGCTGGAGTTTCTTCCCCTTTTATGAGCCTTATGCTTTAGAGACGTTCCCTTGGACACAGCTGTAGTCTATCTCCCTGTCTTAGACCCTGCAGGCAACTGAATGTATGTATTTAATTCCATGCTTGCAGTCAGAAATGCTTCTTGGACAATTCCTTTTTATGACGAATCTCCATATATACTATTTGAAATCACTTAGCCTCAAGATTATTTCAAAGTTACATCCTATCTCCAGTATGTGAGTCTAACGGTTGTTGTGTTTCTCCCATACCATGCGATATTGAATTGCATGACTAAAACTATTAAGATCCAATTACTGAATATATGTTTCTGTGTTTTAACTTTCAGCCCCTGATGAAGGCCAAATCTATGGTGGCCGAAACGTGTTGGGCTTGTTTTATTTCATTTTAATAAACAACAAATATTTTTATATATTTTTTGGCATCTTGGGGTTTCCCCCCCTCTTTTTCCTTTCGGGCGAAGTAAATGCCATCCACCTTTGCTGTACATTGTAGGAAGAAAGTCTAGTGTTGTGGAGATGTTAGATGGAAGTATTCAGGAGTAAAGATGGATGCCTCTGAAGGCTGCAATTCTAAACACACTTACAAAGGGCCTAAGCCCCATAGAACTCAACAGGACTTACTTTTGAGTAGATATTATTAGGACTGTGCTGTTATTAGGCTTAACAAAGTTATTATTAGGCTTAACAAAGAATCCTCTGCAATGATATCCATATCAAAGCAGGGATGGCAACCCCCTGCCTGAAATGCCCTGCTTGCCTTTTAATGTGGCTACTCCAATCATCTTTACGGACTTGACCATTCACTGCAGAGAGGTTTGAGAACTGAGTAAGATTAAGAAGGTTCTCTACTCTTTCCTGCCTACTTTGTGGACTTCTATAAACTCATATTGACAACCAACACAATTCCAGTAATAATTGTCAGAGAGAAAACATTAATGGTTTGGTCTACGGTCATAGGTAGTAGACTGGGGACACCAGCAATAGAAGCCACACTTCCCAGTATGTGAAATCTCTTTTACCACCATTGGGCAAAAAAACCCCATCATGTAAATAACAAGGTGCAACATCAGTGGGTTTATGGGGGTTGAGCTTCCCACATGGAACCACCGTTGTTGCTTCTATGGATGTAAGGGAGTAAGGTCAGAGGTAAATGCAAATAGAAAAACAAAAACAAAAGAGAGTGATGCTTTCCTAAATGCAATACCATACCAACCGCAACAAGATTCCTATGAATAAGACAGGAAACTGAGCAGCCCACAACCAGACAGGGTTCCTAACCAAAACTAAAAAAAATCTGACAGTCAGTCAGCCAAGGTCATAGAAATACCCATGCAGCACAACCTGACCCGGGGGCTGCAATTAGTGCAGAATGCTGCAGCATGAATACTGACACGAGTGAGACCCTATCAGCACATAATACCTCGGCTCTGAAATCTGCTCTGGTTGCCAATTTGCTACAAGACCAAGTTCAAGATGTTGGGTGTTCTACATAGTACTTGTTCTGCTCTTGTGATAAACTGATCCTTTAGTGTGGCAGCGCCTACAGTTTGGAACTCCCTGCCTATTTCCATTCGGCAGGCGCCTTCATTGTACTCTTTTTGGCACCTGCTAAAAACATTTTTGCTTGGGAAAGCCCACCCAGGCATGCAGAAGATATTATGTTTTTATCTGTTTTTAACTCATTGTTCGTTTTATTATTTTGAATGTTTTTAAATATCTGTCTTTAACTGCTTTTGCCAATAATTTTGTTATTTTAATTCCTTCTATAAACCACTTTGAGGTTTTTTACAATAAAGTGATATAAATATGTTGTAAATAAAATGCATAAATAAATTTCGGAGTCACTGTGGCCTTTGGGTCTCTTTCCACTTTTAGGCATAAAGGAATCTGCCGTAAACTGAGTCAGAACATTTTATACCATCTAGCCCAGTACTGATAACATGAACTAGCATTGATTCTCCAGGATTCCAGGCATTAGTCTTTTCCAGAGATTGAATTTTGGACTTTTGCATGCAAAGGTAATGCCCTACCACTGAGCTACAGCCCTGTTTAAAAAAGTATCTTTTAAAATTGTTCTTTTCAATTCACAAATGAATGCACAGCATACTAGAACAGATCCACACCATGCATTTAAAGCACATTCAACATACATTTGAGGTACATCAATCCCATCACAGAATCATGAGCAGTAGTTTGTGAAGGGTGGTGGGAACTATAACTGTGAAAGGGAAACTACACTTCCCAGGATTCTTTGGGGGAAGTCATTCTCTGTAAGTGTGAGTTGGATATGCTTTAAATGTATTATGTGGATCTGCATTACTTCATATACTTTGCCTGAATTTAAATCATTTTAATTAAATTTTAAATTCAAAATAAGCTATAAAGTTTACTGGGTGACCATGTGCTATGCACCATTTCTCAGCCTAAACTGTCCCTTAGGGTGAGACAAAAGAGGGGGACCATGGCCACCCCAAGGAAGAAGGGCACACTTAAAATGTAGAGGAAAAGATAATTTACAACCATAGTGTGAAATCAGATATATAGCAAGACATAGTATGAAGATTTATATAAGCATGAATATCAAAGATGTTTGTTATTTACACAGCTTGTAAAGATATTTATAGTGCTATCCTGTGTATATTTACTCAGAAGCGTCCCAATGTATTGGATGGGCTTACTCAGACAAAGAAACATGCATAGGACTGCAATTCAGTGTTAAGGAATTTCAGTCACCCAATCCAAAATTCAGAATCATGCCATATTTGCAACTGTTTTATACTTGTTTTATGGTTGTTGGATTTTAAAGGCTTTATTTCTTGTTGTGAGCTGCCTTGGTTTCCAACCCTACTTCACAGGGTGTTGGAAATATTCTATATACACACACACTGGAGATGTAAAAATACGTACATCCCATATAATAGTTTATGGTCAAAGCCAGTTCGCCATTGCAGAATATTTTTTTTAAAGTATTAGTTTCCTGCCAAATAAAAGTAGTGACACCTACGTAAGCCCTGCCTAACTGCTTAAAAAAAGAACGATCGGAGGGGGAGAGAAAGATTTACAACATAATCCTTTTCTATGCTCACTCAAAAGTCCAATTGATTTTCAGCACAATCCTAACCATATGTACTCAGAAGTAAATCCTACTGAATTCAAAGGGGTTAACTCTCAGATATGTGGAATTAGCATTGCAGCTTTACTCCCAGAAAAGCTGCATATTGGGAAGGTTTTCAAAACAGGTTATAAATAAGACAAACTGCCTTCTTCAGCAGTCCAGTAAAATGTAAACCTGTTCGACTCCTTAATTAGAGAAGTAGAATATTGCAGCATGTATATTTTTTAAAAACCTGTTCAAAAATTCTTTGAAAGAGAAAATGTATATTATGCCCTTATTTGCAAATAAAAAACCCTTCATATACACTTTTATTATAATTATAGCTAAAATTGTTTACTATGTATGCCCACCAAGATCATTCTTTGAGCTTCTGTTGTAGTGCAATCCTATGCATGGTTTACTCAGAATCAAGTCCCAATGCTGCACAGAGAAATTACTCTTTATGCTGCTGAAAGCTATATACTTACTGAATTCCTGACGTAAGACAAGCAGGAAAAAGAAACTGTTCTCACAACTTGAAATGTGTTTTAGGTATTGGTTGGGGGTAAACACATCTTGTCAATCACAACCCTGACTTCACTCATTGGCTAAAAACCTGAAATGGCAAGGATTAGAGAAGCCAGTACTAAAAGCAGTTGCGGGTGGGGGGGTGACATTGTGGTTTATATCTTTTGAACAAGATTGAACACCTAGAAATTTAGTTTTTCTTTTAATTGAAAGATAAGAGTCCAGAGATTAAGGTGACTCACCCAGAGACCTGGGGAGGACCCCCAAAAACCAGAGTCTCTGGGTGAAAACCAGACACTTGCAACCCTATCCCACAGAACTGCACTGTATTTTAACGCTTAGCCTTTTTCTGAGGAACATATTCACATACAAAGAGCTGGATCAGTCCAAAGGATCCTGTCCTCACTGTGCAAGCAGACAATAGAGCTATGATGGTTATGCTCTGCCTCCATGGCCAGAGGCAGCATCTTTCTGGGTATCAGTAGGTGGAACCTGCAGGAGGGGAGAGTGCTGTGGTGCTCAGGTCCTGCTTGAGGGCTTCCCATAAAGGGCATCTGATGGGCCACTGTGAGAATGGAATGTTGGCCTAGATGGACCATTGGCCTGATCCAACAGGGCTCTTCTTTTGTCCTTATGATCCCCACTTGTAATTCCCAGCAACTGGCATTCAGAGGCCTTTTTGGGGGGGGGGGAAATACCCCCATCTGGTTTCTCACCCACCTGTAAATCCAAAAAAGAATTTCTTGAGCTTGTCTCGAGCCACTTCTCTGGAAGTTGAGTTTAGGATTGGGAGGGAGCTGCTCAGTCCAGTTCCATCTTTTGTCTGTGAGTGGTGTGTGGAAGAGACATCTGTGGAGATGATATATCTGTTTAAAAGGCAGGATGAACAGCAATTCAAGAGAGAATGGAGTGTGTGTGTGTGTGTGTGTGTGTGTGAATTGCTCATTCTTTTTCAAAAGGAACTGCATTAGCTGGTGCCTTATCTGCTCTTAGGGAGTTAATGGTGGTGGGGAATGCTTTGTAACTAAGGCAAGTGTTACACAGATGTCCTCAAGGGTACCCTGTGTGTTGGTTTGACTTCTGGCTTGATTTCCTGGGTAGACAGCAGGGGATCAAGAAAATGGGTGTGGGTAGAACAGGGGTATGATTTCCTCCACCTGAATGTGTGGTGCCACTTCTTCCACCATGGAATAATCTCCCACTGACCCAATCCAAAAACAAGACTAGCATCGAATACCACCCTAAGTGGATAACAAGTAGAGTTGCCCATTGTCTGGTTTTTCCCTGGAGATTCAAATTTTTTGGGGTCCTCTTCAGGTCTCCGTGTGACACACCTTAATCTCTGGTCTCTTAGCTGTAATTTAAAAAAAAAAGTTTCTAGGTGGTCTGGTTCAAAAGTTATAAACCAAAATGTCAGCCGCCCAGCCCCCACAACTTCTGTTACTACTAGCTGCTATAATCCCTACGTTGTCAGGTTTTTAGCCAGTAAGTGAAGTCATGGTTGTGACAGACAAGATTTGTTGATCCCAGGCAATAGCTAAACTCACAGTTTTCTTTTCCTGCTTGTCTCGCTTCAGGAATTCAGGAATTATATAGCTTTCAGCAGCATAAAGAGTACATTCTCTGTACAGGATTGGGACTTGGTTCTGAGTAAACATGCATAGGATTGCACTATAACAAGAGATCACAGCAGTATTGTGGTAGGCATAAAAGTGTACATGCAGGGGTTTTTTAATTACTTGCAAATTTGGCATATTATACATTTTATATTTCAAATAATTTTTAGAAGTTTTAAAAAGTATAAACACCCCCATTTAGGAAAGATTTCTATCTTAATTTCCAATCAGAATTTTTTTCTTTGAGTTGGATGCTCCAAGCAAGTGTGGTTGATGCTTAATGTATCATGCTTAATGACATCACCAGGGCCTGGCCCTATGTCATCACTAGGATCCGCCTTTGAAATCTCAGGGTTTGGGATGCTTCTGTCCTGGCAACCGTAAGATTAAAGAGATCTGTGACTATATGATTACCCAGGTGCCTACTCAGTCTAGGACCCTGGACACAAGCGCCATTCCCAGTAAAGTTATGATTGCTTGCATCTCTTACAGATTTGGATCTGCATCAGATACATGAAACTCTCCTGGCAACTGACAGTTCTGCATGAGGTCACGTCTTCTGCAGCCTGGCAGGGGCAGATAGGAGTTGTAGTCCAAAACTACCAGAGGGCACCAGTTGTGGAAGACTCCACAGTACTCAAGGACAATCACAGTCTGAACTTAGCATACCTGTTTTCATCTGATTTTTTCTTTCTTGTTCCTTAATGCAGAATTAATTTTCGACTCAGTGAGGCAGCATATTTTGGATTTATTTCTTTTATTTACTTAGCAAGATTTTTATACTGCTTATTCAACAAAAAATAATGGTTTGCATAAAAGGCTATAAAATATTCATTAAATTTGCAATAAAACCAGACTTTATTTTATTATTTATTTATTATTGCATATATATTGCTCCTGTCCTCCAAGGAGCTCAAGGTGGCATACATGTTTCTCCCCCTTCTCCATTTAATCCTCACAACAGCCCTGTGAGGTAGGTTAGGCTGAGAGACAGTGTCTGGCCCAAAGTCACCCAGGTTCATGGCTGACCAGAGATTTGAACGCAGGACTCCCAGGTCATAGTCCAACATTCAAACAAACAAACAAAACTGTAGAGATGATAAAATTATCAAAATACAGATGAAATCAACAGGCGTTAAAATAAATGTACATAATAAAATTACATGTCTGGCTAGTCTTGCCTATACAAAAAAAATGTTTGCAGGTTTAGGAATTTTGGTTCCCATGAGTGGTTGGCAGAGATTAATACCCAAAGAATGTCTTCATTCCACCTAAGACTGGATGTCGGGAGCTCCCTTCTGCCCTATAGAAACAAGTTCACTACTTAAAGTGCTGAAGAGTCGCCCCTCTTGGTAAGGTTGAATGTCTTCCCCTCTGCAGTTACATTACGACAGTTCCCAGGGATTCCTCTGGAGGAGCGCCAAGTTTGGAAAAAACATGTTGCAGTGCAGGCAATATAGCTGCCTGAGACAGTATCTAGGAAAGTGAATGGGGGATGGATGGCATTGGGCCAGAGAGGACATTAATTAATTTATTTATTATATTTATATATTGCCCCATAGCCAAAGCTGTCTGGGCGGTTTACAGCAACTAAAAACATTAAAAGCAAATATACAAATTTAAAACACATCTTTAAAAACAATTTAAGAACACATGCTAAAATACCTGGGAGAAGAGGAAAGTCTTTAGCTGGCGCCGAAAAGATAACAGTGTTGGCACCAGGTGCACCTCATCAGAAACATCATTCCATAATTTGGGAGCCACCACTGAGAAGGCCCTCTCCTGTGTTGCCAGACTCCAAGCTTCCCTCGGAGTAGGCACCCGGAGGAGGGCCTTAGCTGTTGAGCTTAATGTACAGGTGGGTTCGTATTGGGAGAGACGTCTGGTCCTAAGCTGTGTAAGGCTTTATAGGTCAAAACCAGCACCTTGAATCAAACTCAGAAACATACAGGCAGCCAATGCAAATGGGCCAGAATCAGTTTTATGTGTTCCGACCGTCTGGTCCCTGTTACCAATCTGGCCACTGCATTTTGCACAAGCTGCAGTTTCCGAACCGTCTTCAAAGGCAGCCCCACATAGAGTGCATTGCAGTAATCTAACTTGGAGGTTACCAGAGGATGGACAACTGAGGCCAGGTTATCCCTGTCCAGATAGGGGTGCAGCTGGGCCACCAACCAAAGTTGGTAGAAGGCACTCCATGACACCAAGGCTACCTGAGCCTCAAGTGACGGAGATGGTTCTAGGAGAACCCCCAAGCTACGAACCTGCTCCTTCAGGGGGAGTGCAACCCCATCCAGGACAGGTTGGACATCCACCATCTGGTCAGAAGAACCACCCACTAGCAGCATCTCAGTCTTGTCTGGATTGAGCCTCAGTTTATTAGCCCTCATCCAGTCCATTGTTGCAGCCAGGCACCGGTTCAGCACATTGACAGCCTCACCTGAAGAAGATGAAAAGGAGAAATAGAGCTGTGTGTCATCAGCATACTGATGGCAATGCACTCCAAAGCTCCGGATGACCACACCCAACGGTTTCATGTAGATGTTGAACAGCATGGGGGATAGAAATGACCCCTGTGGAACCCCATACTGGAGAGTCCAGGGTGCCGAGCAATGTTCCCCAAGCACCACCTTCTGGAGCCAACCAGCCAAGTAGGAGTGGAACCACTACCATGCAGTCCCTCCCACTCCTAACTCAGCCAGTCTTCCCAGAAGGATACCATGGTCGATGGTATTGAAAGCCGCTGAGAGATCAAGAAGAATCAACAGAGTCACACTCCCCCAGTCTCTCTCCCGACAAAGGTCATCATATAGGGCAACCAAGGCTGTTTCCATGACAAAACCAGGCCTGAAACCCGACTGAAATGGATCCAGATAATCGGTCTCAACCAAGAGTGTCTGGAGGTGGCCCACAACCACTCGTTCAAGGACCTTGCCCAGGAATGGAACATTTGCTACCGGCCTATAGTTATTAATATTTTCTGGGTCCAAGGAGGGTCTCTTCAGGAGTAGTCTCGCTACCGCTTCTTTCAGGCAGGCAGGGACGACCTCGTCTCGCAGAGAAACATGAATCACTTCCCTGGCCCGGCCAGCTGTTCCATCCCTGCTAGCTTTTATTAGACAAGAAGGGCAAGGATCCAGCACAGAAGTGGTTGCACGGACCTGTCCAAGCACCTTGTCAACGTCCTCAAGCTGTACCAACTGCAACTCATCCAAGAAATCGGCACAAGGCTGTGCTCTGGATACCTTGCTTGATTCACCTGCTATATCACTGGAGTCTAAGTCCTGGCGGATGCTAAAGATTTTATCCTGGAAGTGCCTAGCAAATTCATTACAGCGGACCTCAGATGGTTCTACCATGTCCCTGGGGCCAGAGTGTAATATTTATTTATTTATTTATTTATTTAAGACATTTCTATGCTGCTCTATCTTCCTGGAAAGCTCAGAGCGGTGGACAACTCTATAATAAAAGAACATAGACCGAGAATACCTTATAAAAGCAAGACATACACCATAGATACAAACTTATAAGATAAGATTAAAATAGTAAAAACTGTATACAATACAATAAACACATAATTACTCCATAATCTCTCATGGTCAAGAGATTTCCTATTCCTCAGTCCAGGTTAAATGCAATACGGAAAAGGAACGTCTTGACCTGGCGACGGAATGCCGGAAGTGAGGAGGCCGACCGGACCTCTATTGGCAGGGAATTCCAGAGTCTAGGGGCGATAAAAGAGAACGCCCTATCTCTGGTTCCTGAAAGATGAACTTGTGAGGTTGAGGGTATCCTAAGGAGCGAATTATCGGAGGACCTGAGAGAACGGGGGGGGGGTTCATAAGAAGACAACCGATCGGACAGATAGACAGGGCCCAAGCCATGAAGGGCTTTAAAGGACAACACCAGCACCTTGAATTGAGTCTGGAAGCAAATTGGCAACCAGTGGAGCTGTTGCAACAGGGGGGTTGTATGGGCACGAATGTCAGCCCCTGTCAGCATTCTTACTGCTGCACGTTGAACCAATTTAAGCTTCCGAACTGTCTTCAAAGGCAGCCCCACGTAGAGTGCGTTGCAGTAGTCAAGCCGGGATGTAACTAGGGCGTGAGTTACCTTAGTCAGATCAGACATCTCTAAAAACGGGCGCAGCTGGCGAACCAGTCTTAACTGGGCAAAAGTACTCCTGGACACAGCAGAAACCTGAGCTTCCAGGTTCAAAGCCGAGTCCAGAAGCACACCCAAGCTGCGGACTTGAGTCTTCAGGGGGAGTGTAACCCCGTCTAACACAGGTACATTCCACGTTTCTAGTTTGGCCCCACGACTGACGAAGAGCATTTCTGTCTTGTCTGGATTTAATTTCAACTTGTTCACCTTCATCCAATCCATCACTGAGGACAGGCACTGGTTCAGGGGTCAAACGGCTTCCTTGGCATCAGGAGGAAAGGAGAAGTAAAGCTGGGTGTCATCTGCATATTGATGGTAACGAACTCCAAACCTCCGGATGACCTCACCCAGCGGCTTCATATAGATGTTAAATAACAAAGCCCCCGGACAATTCTGAAGAGCTCCGCTGGGCGGCAGATTGGTGATTTGATAGTGGAAGCAAAATATTGTTCTTTTGCTGCCCTCACTGCCCCTAAATACAGCTTACCATAGGCACTTACCAGTGTATAATTGCATCCACTAGGAGTTCACCTCCATCTGCACTCAAGCCGTCTCCTATATTGTTTCATTGGTCTCAGCTCTGGAGTATACCATGGAGCCGTATGAGCTCTACACAGGAGAGGGCGCTCAGAAGCAATCATGTCAACCGCCCGGGTCATTTCTGTATTCCACAGTTCAACCAGGGTTTTGACAGGAGCGCCAGCCCTATCAGCCGGAAAACTCCCCAGAGCCCGTTGGAAACCATCCGGATCCATTAGTCTCTGGGGGCGGTCCAACTTAATAGGTTCCCCACCCTTGCAGAGGGAAAAAGCCACTGTAAGTCTAAACTTTAGCAAGCAGTGATCTGTTCATGACAGAGGGACTGATGTAAGGCCCCCCACATTCAGATCACCAACTCCCTTGTCCAGTTGTAAAATCCAAATCTAGAGTATGCCCTGCTACATGTGTTGGGCCAATGGCATATTGGGACAGTCCCATGGTTGTCATGGAGACCATGAAATCCTGAGCCACCTCAGAGAAGGTAGCCTCGGCAAGGATGTTGACATCTCAACAGTACACCCGAGACCACCTCCGTCAGCTCAGCAAGGGAGTCTGTTGGGCAGCGGGGTGGGCGGTACACCAACAGAATCCCCAGTCTGTCCCGCTGACCCAGCATAAGGTGCAAACACTCCAGACCAGTAGTCACATGGACAGGGTCCTTGCAGAGGGAGATGGAACTCCTATAGATAACAGCAACCCACCCCTCCCTGCCCCTCAGGTCTACCCTGATGCCGAACCAGGTACCCTGGTGGGCATAACTGGGAGAGACTGACTCCCCGCTGCTTGCCCACCGAGGTCTCAGTTATACATGCCAGATGAGCTGCCTCATCCACAATCAAATTATGACAGAGGGAGATCTTATTATGCACTGATCTGGCATTTAGCAGCAGCATCCGGAAGCCTAAGAGCTGGCTGATAGGGCAACCAACAAACCTGCAGGTGTGGGGAGGACCAAAACAAGGCCTGGGCCTCATCCCCCTTACCTGGCAGGTCCTCCTCACAATGCCATATCTCCCTCTACCCGTCACTACACTAATTTGGGGCCCCTCAAGTCCCCCCACTTGGCTCTGAGTCCTCTCTCCCAGGCACATGACTTAAGACCCACAAAAAGGCAGATACAGCAGGAGGCACCTCTGCCAGCCAGCTTATGTATCCCCTCCAGAGAAGGGACAAGATCCTCCGTGGCGCAGAGTGGTAAGTGGCGGCAACGCAGCTGAGCTCTGCTCATGGCCGGAGTTCGATTCCGACGAAAGGAGGAAGTTGAATCTCCGGTAAAAGGGGTTGAGGTCCACTCAGCCTTCCATCCATCCATGGTCGGTAAAATGAGTACCCAGCATATGCTGGGGGGTAAAGAAAGGCCAGAGAAGGAACTGGCAATCCCACCCCATATATATGGCCTGCCTAGTAAACGTCGCAAGACGCCACCCTAAGAGTCGGAAACGACTCGCACTATAAGTGCGGGGACACCTTTACCTTTTACCAGAGAAGGGACAGGTGGAAGAAATCAGCAACAGCTGGCTGAGTACCTGGGGCCTGGTCCTGCAAGGTGTGACACCTGCCGAGCAGAAGTCCACCAGGGAGAGGGTGGTGGTGGTAGCCGAGCAGCAGCAGCAGCAGCAGCAGCAGCAGCAGCAGCAAGCAGGCAGGCAGGCAGGCTGGCAGACAGCAGCAGCAAATGGCTCTCCTTACCTGGACGGCGATGGTCCCCTTCATCCTGCAGGCACTGGGTCTCTCTGTTGGACATGTTGGTGTTTTTGCTGGCAAACCAGGCCCATGCTGGTTCTGTTACAGCAATGATTATCTTAAAGACTTGTCTCTCCCCCCCGCCCCCCAAAAGATGATCAGCAACTCAAATGCATGAAGTAGGGATTGTACAGGTTTTTGACCTCCCTGGAATCCAGGCTCAAATCCTGGACTCTGGTTGGGACAGAATTATTTCCAGACTGGACTTGACACCACCCAGTTCCAGTGGCTTCAAGCTCTATTCTGGAAAGAGCATGTGAACCAACCCTTCAGGCAGTGAGGGGCTGTCTCTAGACTGCACTTGTGCTTCACTTGTACTTTCCTTGAAGCCATTCCAGACTGGTTTGTAGGATCAACTCCAATTCTCCCCTGGCGTTCATTGCTCTGCAGGTTTCTGACTGTGGTTCACCCCTTCTCAATTTTTTAAACTATTGTCTGGGGAATTGGATATAGAAACACGGGAAGTTGCCTTATGCTGAGTCGAGCCATTGGTCCAACCAGCTTCATATTGTCTGCACTCACTGGGAGTAACTGTCCAGGATTTCAGGCAGGAGATGCCAGGCAGGGTTTAACAATAGTATCATAAAACCATATAATAGTAGATTTGGAAGGGGCCTATAAGACCATGAAGTCCAACCACCTGCTCAGTGCAGATATCCAAGTTAAAGAATTCCCAGAAGGTGGCTGTCCAGCTGCCTCTTGAATGCCTTAACCTAATGCCTGCTTAAACATAAGAAGAGTCCTGATGGCTCAGGCCAGGGGCCCATCTAATCCAGTATCCTGTTCTCACGGTGACCAACCAGATGTCTATGGGGAAAACAGGGAAATGTTCAAGTTCACCTTGCTGTAAATTCCTGAGCCCTTTCTGTGCCAAGATTGGCTAATGCATGACTGGCAGATCATTAATTTGGAATTGTTTTAAACAAAATGCATACAATCCTTTGATTAATATACTTTTTACTATTTGATCTTGAAAAAGAGGTTTCTGCTCTCATATGCTGCACAGAAAAACGTCAGGTAAGGGAAGTCTTCATAACAGAATTAAGGTAGAAAGGAGAGAAAATTTGAGCTTGATACTGATTTTTATAATAGCATGATGTATATAATCTTATTTCATAAATATAATAAGTGTTTTCTCGAGGTGAGAAGTATTCTGAGGTGGGAACCAAAACTTGGCTTTGCAATCATGGTATCACTTAAAAGAACAGGTTGTAATGTCCTAGAGATGTTTCTGGCCAGCTTGACTGATCAGGAGCCATGATAGAATGGCATGTATGGTACATATTGCTTTCAAAATGGTACAAAATCATCAGTAACATATGACAGTAGAATAGTGGTAATATCAGTCAAGGGGACAGATTGACATTAATCTAAGAAGACAACAAGACAATGATGGGAGGTATCTGTAAAATTAAAGTTATCTGGTTGGTTGGAAATATTGCAAGAGGAAAGAACTGTTACATTACATGGGGAAGAACTTAGGGGATTGGTTAATTACTATCACATGCTGTAATTTTAAGGTATAAAAGATCTGTGCAGACTGTACCTCACTGCAGTCCTCTCCAGATTTTATGCTTGTTAGAAATAAAGGCCTACCTTTTGCTTTAAGCCTGTGTCATAAATTACTTAAAGGACCCCCAGCAAAGATCCCACAGGAGAAGATAATAATTCTCCATCAGAGACATACTGTCTCTGAAACTGAAGGCAACATAGTTATCATGATTCGCAGCCATTGATAGCCATGATTGTGTAATACTTTTAAAAACATCTGAGTTGGTGGCCATTAAGTGCGGCAATTTAACCTTGGTTGTGGGAAGAAGGACTTTCCTTTCTTCCCTTCGGAATCTTGCAACATTCAGCTTCATCAGATTAGTCCAGGTTCTAGAATTAGGCGTGAAGGGAAAATAACACCTTTCTCTCTATCTGCATTCTCCACACTGTCTATATACACAAGAGCAACAATAAATTAAATAGCTAACTATTTGATGCTCTTTCCTGATGCCCCAGGGCGGCCATGAGTAGACACCTGTCCAGAACGTCTTGCCAACAGTCTTCTTATGGCAGCCTTCATCTCTTTGTTCTTCAGGGCATAGACAGTAGGGTTCAGGAAGGGGGTAATGGAGATGGAGAAGACGGAGAACACTTTATCAATCATGAACCGGGTGTATGGACGTAGATAAATAAACAAACAGGGCCCAAAGTACATGGTGACCACAATCAGGTGAGAGGTACATGTGGAGGCAGCCTTGCTGGTCCCTTCAGAGGGCCCCCGGGAGCAGATTGTGGAGAGAAGAAGTGCGTAGGAGAGAAGCAAGGCAATGAAAGACACAAGTGACATAATTCCACTATTAGTCACCATCATGACCTCCAGGGGATAGGTGTCAATGCAACCCAACTTGATGACCAATGGAAGGTCACAGAAGTAGTTGTCCACCCGATTGGGCCCACAGAAGGGCACATTTATCATGAAACCCAATTGCACACTGGTGTGGATGAACCCACCAGCCCAGGAGGCTAGCACAAGCCCTATGCAATGGCATCGGCTCATGAGTGAGACATAGTGGAGAGGATGGCAGATGGCCACGTACCGGTCATAGGCCATAGCTGTCAGCAGGAGCATCTCGCTGCCTCCAAAGAGATGGAGGAAGAAAATTTGGGCCATGCAGTCCTGGAAAGAGATGGCTTGGCGTTGCGCAAGGAAATCAAAGAGATACCTTGGGGTAGCAAAGGAGGACATGCAGAGATCCAGGAAAGCCAGATGACCTATCAGAAAGAACATGGGGGAATCGAAAAGCCGGTGATCACTGATAATTGCCGAGAGGATGAGAATGTTGTTGTAGAGAGTAGCCATGTACAGCAGGAGGAAGAAGACAAATAAGAGAACTTTGACTTCCCAGGTTTCAGAGAGACCCAGCAGGACAAACTCGGTCACCGTTGTCTGGTTACCCCACGACATCCACTTATTGTGCATCACTGGGAAAATTGAGGCGAGAGAAAGGAGACGGCAGTGAGATACTTCAATTCCTTCATAGCCTTAGGCCTTACCTGTGTGTCAGCTGCCAGTATTACTTTTGGTGGGGAATCTGTGGCCCGCCAGATGTTGTTGGACTCTAACTCCCATCAGCCCTAAACAGCAGGGACAACAGTCCAAGGATGATTGGAGCTGGAGTCCAACAATACCTGGAGGGCCACAGGATCCCTGTCTTTTATTTAGACATATTTTTTCTCTTTTATGAAGGCAGAAATCTGCCTTCTATTGAATCAGACTGCTGTTGGTCCATTTAGCTCAGTATTGTCTACACTGACTGGCAGTGTCTCTTCAGAGTTTCAGGCAGGAGACAATTCCCAACCCTACCTGGAGATTCTGGGGATTGAGCCTGGGGCCTTCTGCATGCAAAGGAGAGCCTAAACTGATGAGTTAAGGCCCTTCCCCATCCTACCATCTCCTCTAAGAGTATTGTGGATACTGCAAAAAAAGAGGAGAAAACAAAGGGCATAAAAAAGCAAACAATCCTCCCCAAACTAGTTCAATAAGGACTGGACTTGCCTAGTGGTCACAGAATACTAAGTGCATCTGTAGTAGGATCAGGGTGAAAAACTAGAAGAAGGAGTATGGAATGGAGTATCCAGGAAAAGGTCATGACTGGGTGGAGCACTGAACAGGGGCAACATATTGGTCTTTTCTGTTCTATTCTGTTCATGTTTACAGAAATGATTAGATGTATCTGAGCATCACTCAAACTAGGTAACTATGACAACTCCACTTTCCCTTCAGGGAAATGTGGTTCAAACCATTGTAGGACGGGTAAGGAGGAAGAAGACCAGGGTCCCAAAACAGCCTCTGGGGTCTCCAGCACACCAGCCCCACATTGCCAGGGAGAAAGGTGGGAGAGGGTGAAATAAAGGAACACATTATTAAAATAGAGGAAAGAAGAACAAGGATTTGTTTAAGAGAGAAGTGAAAAGAGGGGAGGACGCAAAAAGAACAACTCATATGGGTATACAATTTTAAGCTAGTGTTTAAGCAACAGAACAGAAGTGGATGCTGTCCTTTAAAGATGGAGACTGACAAAGGTGTGCATTCAGAGTAGTGGTGTGCTAGAATGCTTTCCAATTTGGATTTGGAACCACATTTTCCATTGATTCACTTATTCACCATCCTTGTGGATTTGATTTTTATGTAATGATTTTTCAGGGGTATTTTTGGAAACACATCATTTTTAAAAAAGCCTATGTCTAAACTATTTATATTAATATTTTTATCAATATTTCCTTCAATTTATTGGTACTTCCTTTCAAAATATCTATATTAATACCATTTTTTCCCAAGGGGAAAAAAAAGAGTTCGGTAAAAGCAGTGGCAAAGAAGAAACTCAAATCAATAACACCCTGCTAAGTCTATGGAATGCTTTCAAATTGTCACTGGCCAAGAGATCCTATCCCTAATCAGAGTATCTCAGTCCTGGGATGCCTTCTCTGTCACACACGCTGGGGGATGGGGCCCCTGCTAAATCAAATCTGCCATATGGACCAGACAATGCAGCTTCTTCTTCTTCTTCCACAACCTTCTCTGCATGGTACCTTCTCCTTAGAACCTCCTCTGAGTGAACCCCTCGGTCCTCTATGGCAGCTCTGAAGTGCCCCAAAGGGTTATGCTCTCGGCATCTAATAGGGTTGCACTGTATTTTAAAACACAACCTTTTTCTTAGGAACATATTCACATGAGAAGAGCCCTGCTGGATCAGGCCAAAGGCTCATCTGGTCCAGCATTCTGTCCTCACAGTGCAAGCAGACAATAGAGCTATGATGCTTATGCTCTGCCTGTATTGCCAGAGGCAGCATCTTTCTTAATATCAGTAGCTACAAACTGTAGGAGGGGAGAGTGCTGTTGTGCTCAAGTTCTGCTTGTGGGCTTCCCATAACGGGCATATGATGAGCCACTGTGAGAACAGGATGCTGGCCTAGATGAGCCATTGTAATTCCCACTTGTTATTCCCAGCAACTGGCATTCAGAGGCCTTTTGAAAATAATAATAATACACCCTAATCTGGTTTCTTACCCACCTGTAAATCCAAACAAAGAATTTCTTGAGCTTTTCTCGAGCCACTTTATCTGAAGCTGAGCTTAGCATCGGGATGGAGCTTCTCAGTCCAGTTCCATCTTCTGACTGTGAGTGGTGTGGGCAAGAGACATCTGTGGAGATGATATATCTGCTTAAAAGGCAGGATGAACAGCAATTCAAGAGAGAATAGTGTGTGTGTGTGTGTGTCTCTGTGTTAATTGTTCATTCTTTTTCAAAAGGAACTGCATGAGCCAGTGCCTTATCTGCTCTTAGGGAGTTAGTGAGTGGGTGGGAATACTTTGTAGCTAAGACAAGTGTTGCAGAGCTGTCCTCAAGGGTGCACTGTTTGTTGGTTTGACTTCTGGCTTGGTTTCCTGGGTAGATTACAGGAGATTAAAAAAATGGTTGGGGGCAGAACAGGGGTATGGTTTCTTCCACCAGAATGTGTGGTGCCACCTCCTCCACCATGGAATAACCTCTCACTGTTCCAATCCAAAAACAAAGAAAAATGAAAAGGAGAAAGGAAAAGTGTGTAAGTTATTTATAGTTGTGTTTAACAGTAGCCCTACTTGAAGTAGACCCATTGAAATTAATGAACTGTAAACATGTCTATTAACTTCAATGGGTCTACTCTGAGCAGGACTAGCATTCAATACCACCCTAAGTGGAAAATGAGATTAACACAAAGATTTGTGGCTATACGATTACCCAGGTGTCTAGTCAGTCTAGCACCCTGGACATGCCCGTTCACTCCTTGGCTCTTTTGGCTTTGCTCTCCTCTTGTCGGTGGAAAGCCAACAAGGCCTTGTGCCTCTATTTGGCCATCAATTAGCCCAGATGATAACTGAGAAGAAGCATGGCTTGCCCCAAAAGCACCATCCCTCCCAGTAAAATGATTTGGCATCCTACAGTTCTGCATGATGTCACATCATCATCATCATCATCATCATCATCACTGTTTATTTGTATGCTGCCTTTCCATAACAATTTATGCACAAGGCGGCTCACAACATGAACAGAAAAAAGTTGCACAACTCACTGTAAGAAATAAATTCAAATGGTCAATGTTAACAAAAACATCGTAAAAAACATACAATAAATTGATACATCCTTATAATGCCTAATAAAATCTAACAATAAAATACAGAAGCATAATCCCAATATCAGCAAAACAAAAAACTGACCATCAGAAATCAAACTTTTACCCAAACAGGAGCCCCTAAGCAACACCCCACAGTCAATGTGGTCTCTGGCATCTTCAGGTGGTGATACCTGTTACAGCTGCAGTCAGTCAAGGCCCCACCCTTCCAGGCCAGGTGGAACGAGGCCAGCAAGCAGGGAGAGGGTCTTACAGCCAAGATGGACATCTTCTTCAACCTGATGCCTTCCAGCCTGGTGGGGGCAGATAGGAGTTGTAGTCCAAAGCTGCCAGAGGACAGGCTGCACAGTATTCAATACCAAGCACAGTCTGAACATATGATACCTATTTAGTTTTGCACAGAGTCCTCTCGTTCACTCCCTAAGTCTTGCCCTACTTCTAGTGGTTGAACATACCCACCCTTTCTGCTGTCAAGTCCTTCTTCCTCCAGCAAAGGTCTTCACCCACTTTTCCTTTTGTCTTAAGTAAACCCGCCCCTCAGGAATCAAACTCTTCAAGTATTTAAACAGGTCCAGCCTATTTAGTTCACCCCAGCAGCTCCATAGGACATTTTGCTCCAATATCAGCTAGTTCCACTCCTTGCATCTTCTACCACTGTCTTATTTACCTTGTGCCTCCTTTATCCTTTCCTTTTTTCTCTGTGTTTATTGTTTTTCTTTAGGGTACAGGAAACCATGTTTTCCTTTAAGGACATTTTTCTACTTACCATTTGGGGAGGGTTCTAAGGAACCCAGGAAAAGTGCTTGTGTGCCCCTTTGTGCAGGGCTTCACAGCAACCTCCCCATCACAGCCAAAGACTGGATGGAGCACATCCTGAATTGTGGATTTGCTTAACTGCTCCAAGAACTCTGATAAACAATTGTAACCCTGAACTTTTGGGTCACTGAGAAGTTCTCAAGAAACCTATTTCATGCTCTTCTCCGCTACGTGGAACAGGAGGATAATACAGTGTTTTATCCTTCCAGTTGTGTCTATCTCCTCCATTTCCCTGATCTCGCTGTCTTGTTTGCCCTTGGGTGACCCAAACTCCTGCCATTTGCCTTCATGTGTTCCCCGTTGTGCCTAGGTCTCCATTTGAACCCATCACATCCCTTCCATTTTCCCCTGATTCATATACAGCAACAGCGAGATTCCTTGCTTCCATTTATATCTAGGTCTGTTAGGGATAGCAAATCTGTCAATTTCAGTTTATCTCATTTTCCCAATTTCCAGTTTGCCCTATTTCCATAGTTCGCTAACTTTTTAAAAATAAAAGAAACATCCATATGGAAATTCATATGCATTTTTGCAAGCAACTTCCCCTAACAGAATGCATTTTGTACATTATTTTCATGAATATGCCCATTTTTGTGAACATTTTCCCCCTAACATGATTTTTTTGTGTAGTAGACAGCCGTGAGTATACTATAGCCAGTATGGATTTTTCACATTCCGCAATGTTAAATTGAAAATACCCCCATGACATTCTGCTGCTTCCCATAAACTCATTTCAAAACAAAACCTTACAAAACTTATAGTCCTGAGCTAGGAAATGCTTGCTTAACAACCCTGTGTGTTTTCATCAGAGCTTGGAAAAGTTACTTTTTTGAACTACAACTCCCATCAGCCCAATCCAGTGGCCATGCTGGCTGGGGCTGATGGGAGTTGTAGTTCAAAAAAGTAACTTTTCCAAGCTCTGGTTTTCATTGTGATACTGTCGTGTCCCGGAGTAGGCTCAGAAACTAGACCGGATGGTTGAAACAATTCAGTCTTTATTAGAGTAATGTCCAAACAAAGGCTGCACCTTCTCATGAAGGAGCACAATACACGTGTCCAGCGACATGCAAGAAAGTTGACAGAACAAGGAACTCCTGCCCCCCCTCTGCTTTATTAAGGAGGCTTCTTGGCTCGAATCCGCTCACTCCTCCTTAGAGTGCTAGGTTCCCCACCCCCCTTCTCCTTCCCTTTTGGCCGTTTCAGTTTTCTCCGGGTCTTTGGTGAGGGGGAAGGTTCCGCCCCCTCTTCTCCTGAACTCTTGACTTCTGGGATGGGGGAAAGAGGGGGGTGAACTTCAGGCGGGCTTTTCTCTGGCTGTTGAGGGGTTTGAACTAGCTCGGAGGGAAGGGTGAGTGTGGGAAATTCCTGAGGAATGTCTGTATCTGTTTCTACCGATGTCTCAAGGTCCCGGTCGCTTAGCAGCGCTATCTCTCCCTCCCCTTCTTTGCTCATCCCTGGGAAACTGCTTTCCTCCTCATCTGAGGAAAGGCTGGGGCCCCAATCCTGCATCCTGACAGATACACAAAACACTCAAAGAGAACTGAGAGTTAAAAGTGTAATATGAGAGAGAAAAATCCAGACCCCTGTTGGACTTTTTCTGTCAGTGGTCTCATACTTGGTTGAAATTAATTAAAAATCACCCATGTTGACAGAGTACCTGTAATCCTATTACTGACCTTGCCCCATATTCTGACCTTCATCTTCTGCTGTTTAAAAGTTAACAAAATGGCTGGTTGATTTTTAATTAATTTATGAAGTTTAACATTGGAGTCTATGATAGCACAAACATGCTCATTAAGAACCAACTGTCAGTATTCTAAAAACCAGATGAACAGCTGTTTGGCTTGGCTAATCAGGGGGCCAGTCATGGCTTCCCACAAAGAATCCTGAGAAGTGTAGTTTGTGAAGGGTGCTGAGAGTTGTTAGGAGACTCCTGTTTCCCTGACAGAGCTCCAGAGGCCAGAGTGGTTTAACAGTCAGCCCCTCTTCTGGGGATTGTAGCTCTGTGAACATGGTTGATTTTTAATTAATTTCAACAAATTATGAGAACTCTAGAAAAAAGTCCAAAAGGGGTCTGGTTTTTCTCTCTCTCTTTTTACACTTTGAACTCGACTCTGTCTGACTATTTTGTGTATCACCATGAACATTTAGAGGGTTGTTAAGCAAGCATTTCTGAGTTCAGGACTGTAAGTTTTGTTAGGTCTTGTATTTTCAATTTAACATTGAGGAATGTGAAAAGTCCATGCTGACTATAGCATACAGCCACTCTTGTGGCTGTCTAATGTGCACACCATAAAGTATAAGAGCCTGGTCCCCTGCTGGCTCTTTATACCACAAGGCATCACATAGGTAAGTCAAGATGGAATAGGGAACAACTAACTGAGGAATAGCCCCTCTTTTATGGGGATTTGCCTGGCAATGGCAAGAACACCAATTAGCTGATTGAGACACCTCTCGATGATAAAATAGCCTAGAAAGGTCACAGCAAGAGCAGGGATATTAGGTTTGGCTGCCTCCTTGCTAGAATGACAAGCTGCAGCTGGATGGTATGAGACACCCTAATTTTTCACTGCTCAGAGCATCCCAGGAACCTATGCAAAATATTTCCTACAATTCTCTCTGGCTGAGCCATTTTACTTAGGACAACCTTAGCTGTTCTTGACAGGGGTAGCATGTTTAGACATAATGTGTAAGCAGGGACACGTGAAGGTTTGTTAACAAATTATGACAATAGATACAAAGATAAGCAGGAGGTGTACAAAACATGCATTTAAATCACATGGCATCTCCCAAAGCATCTTGGGAACCACAATTTGTTAAGGATGACAGAAACTGTAACTCTGTGAGGGGTAAACTACAGTTCCTATGATTTTTTTTAGGGAAGCCTCTCAGCCTAACCTCTCAGCCTCTCAGCCTCACTTACCTCACAGGGTTGTTGTGAGGATAAAATAGGGAGGAACACAACCATTTATACTACCTTGAGCTCCTTGGAGGAACCAAAATATTATCTTATATTATCTTGGTTCCTCCAAGGAGCTCAAGGTGGCACACATGGTTCTGTTCCTCCCCATTTTATCTTCACAACAACCCTGTGAGGTAGGTTAGGCTGAGAGACTACGACTTGCTCAAGGTCACCCAATGAGTTTTATGGTGAGCTGAGATTTGAACCCAGCTCTCTCAGGTCTGACACTCTAACCTCTACACTACAATGTGTTTCAAGTGTATGGTGTCACAGATTGAAAATGGGTGGAAAGCTAGGAGGTAGATTCATTTCAGTCAGGTCTGTGTGGAAATCTGCCCAGGAAGTGGGTTTGAATCTCGGAGATTTAGCCTTAGAGCAAGAGAAAATAATAATTAACACCCAAGAATGTGTGGAAACAAAGGGAGGGAGAACCCTTCATCACTTGTTCTTTATCTAAGGAAAGGGGAATTTAAAAGGCTCGCATTCCTTTTTTCTTTGAGAAGGCAAAATACTTATTTTTCTTGCTCTCAGCTATAGTTTCTTAAGCCCGGATGCACATATCCTGGAAACTGCCTTAGCAACTGCTCCAGAGAGTCAAGGCAGAGACATTCCACCTCTCTGTCACCCTTAAGGAGCTCATTAAGAAGTTAGCCCTGAGAGTCAGAGCGAGTGCAGAGGACTTCTGGGATAGGATGGAAGACAGAGAAACAGACGGCCTTGATCTGGGCTCTTCGTCCAATAACCGTTTGTCCATGGAATAAGAAACACAAAGTAAGGCTGCTTCCAGGGGGAGGAATTTGCAAGCATTTGTGCACAGTTCTAACCACCCACGCCTTATTTTCGGATACTCCATTCCATTTTCTCCCCCACCCTCTTTTCCATTTCATTCCCCCCCCCCAAAGCCATTTAGTGTTCCTTGGCTGCTGAGCATTCTGGGTCCTAATTGGGCTGTTGGTTTTTTGGGGTGGGGTGGGGGGCTGTTCTTCCCTCTAGAATTATTATTTCTTTATTTTGTTTTTGTAGTTTTGCAAACCCGGGATTTCCCCCTAAGCTTCCTCCTCCTCCTCCTGCTGTAAAAACAGAATTAAACTTGACCATGAAGCACAAATGTCTTCAGGCTTAACATTGTACAAGCATGCATTTTGGTGACCCTGACGTCAGCAGGGCAGTGAATCTGCTCCCAGTTTTAGCCCAAACATTCAAGGACCTGCCCAGCAGCTTGGACAGCTGCCTGAAAAGGCAGACTAAAACTGGGAGCTGATTCACTGCCCCGCTGACATCGGAGCCACCAGTCTCCACTGTCGAGAGGTCTGGGGTGGGAAGCTGTAGCCCTCCAGATGTAGTTGGACTCCCATCTCCCATTAACCTTCACCAGCATGGCCAAAGGTCAGGAATGATGGGAGCTGGAGCCCAACATCTGGAGGGCCACAGGTTACCCGCTCCTGTTGTATGCGTGCAGTGTGCACACATGTGGCAATGAGTAGGATAGCGACGCATTGCTGACAACTGCTCTGTCCATCTGCTCTCTGAGGCTGCTTTCACACTGCTGTGGGCCGTGTCGCCACTGGAATACCATCGTGGCGGCTGGGCCCATTACTTTTCCACTACTGCCGGGGCCTTCGTGCCGCTGTTGCCCGGACATTCTTCGGCTGCTTCTGCCTACTCCTTGTTGATGTTTCATCGCTGGATCGTTGCTGCTGGGTTCCGCTGCTTCTGCCTGCTCCTATGTCCTTGCTTCATCGTGGCTTTCTGCCTGCTTGCCGCCACTCCATTCAAGTTTGCTGCTTGGGGCGTGTTCTGTCCTTTTGGCTTGCTTACTTGTTTGTTTATTGGGTCGTGGGCAGATATTTTACAACTTTATTTGAAGACATTATTTACGGACGAAGCTTGATGCGGAGGAGTATTTTTAATACTGGCTGCTATTGTTGTTGTTTGGGTGCATTTTAATTTGTTAGTTTGTTTGTTTATTGTGTGTGTGTGAATGAGATTGTGTGGATGTGTTTGTATGCGTTTATGTGTATTTTATGTGTTGTTGTGTGAATGTGCCTGTTGTGTTTCAGTATTTTTAAATATGTGCCTGGGAGAGCATATTTTGCATTTAACAGGGGGGCTTTCGGGGGCCCCAATTAGCGTAGTGACGGGTTATGGGAGGTATGGCGCTATGAGGAGAACGTGCCAGGTAAGGGGAACTCGCCCCAGACAAGTTGTGTCTGTGCCTTGTTCCGGTTCTCCTCAAGGCCACAGAACTGCTGGTTGTTCTATCAGCCAGCCCTTAGATCTCCAGGTGCTGCTTTTGAATGCCGGGTCGGTATATAATAAAACCTCCCTTGTCCATGATTTAATTGTGGATGAGGGTGCCGACCTGGCATGTATAACCGAGACCTGGGTGGGTGAGCAGGGAGGAGTTGCTCTCTCTCAGCTTTGTCCACCTGGGTATACGGTGCAGCACTATGGTAGACCTGAGGGTCGGGGAGGCGGGGTCGCTGTGGTCTATAGGAGTACTTTCTCTCTCACCAGGCATCCTGTCCAGATGGCGACTGGTCTAGAGTGCCTCCACCTTGTGCTGGGTCAAGGAGACAGACTGGGAATCCTGTTGGTGTACTGCCCACCTTGCTGCCCAACAGCTTCCCTAGCTGAGCTGACAGAGATAGTCTCGGAGGTATTGCTGAGGTCCCCCAAACTTTTGGGGTTGGGGGACATCAACATTCATGCCGAGACTGTTTTATCTGGGGCGGCTCAGGACTTCATGGCCTCCATGACAACCATGGGGCTGTCTCAATTTGTTACTGGCCCAACGCATGTGTCGGGTCACACTCTTGATTTGATCTTCGCCACTGGTCATGGAAATGGTGATCTGGAGGTGGGGTGTTTTTCATCTACTCCATTGTCATGGACAGATCACCGCCTGCTGAGTTTTAGACTTACGACGACTCTTTCCCTCTGCAAGGGTGGGTGACCTATTAAGTTGGTCCGCTCTCGGAGGCTTATGGATCCTATTGGTTTTCAGACGGCTCTGGGAGTTTTTCCAGCTGATAGTACTGGCACTCCTGTCGAGGCCTTGGTCGAACTGTGGAATACGGAGATGGCCCGGGCTATCGACACGATTGCTCCCACACACCCTCTTCGATGCAGAGCTCATACAGCTCCGTGGTATACCCTGGAGCTGAGAGTGATGAAGCAAGAGAGAAGGAGGCTGGAGTGCAGATGGAGACGAACTCCAGACAGATGCAGTTATGCTTTGGTAAGTGCCTCTACTAAGTCGTATATAAAAGCGGTAAGGGCAGCGAAGAAGTTCCACTTCGCTGCCTCTATCAGGACATCTCTCTGCCGCCCTGCAGAGCTTTTTAGGGTTGTACGAGGACTCTTACATTCTGGTCCTCGAGATACTATTGAAACATCTGAAGCTCGCTGTAACGACATCGCAGGGCACTTCCAAAATAAAATCGCATGTATCCGTAGGGACCTAGACTCCAATGTTATGACAGATGAATCCATTGAAGTGTCCAGAACACGGCCTTGTCTTTCATTATTGGATGAGTTTCAGTTGGTGCAGCTCGAGGAAGTGGACAAGGTGCTTGGATTGGTGCGGGCGACCACGTCTGCTCTAGATCCTTGTCCATCTTGGCTAGTGAAGGCTAGCAGGACTACTACCACCGGCTGGGCCAAGGAAGTGATAAATGCCTCCTTGAGTGAGGGAGTAGTCCCTAGTAGTCTCAAGGAGGCAGTAGTGAGACCTCTTTTAAAGAAACCTTTCTTAGACCCAGATAACTTGAACAATTATAGACCGGTGGCGAATGTCCCCTTTTTGGGCAAGGTTCTGGAGCGGGTGGTCGCCGGTCAACTCCAGGTGCTCTTGGATGAGACCGATTATCTGGATCCGTTTCAATCCGGTTTTAGGCCTGGTTTTGGCACTGAAACAGCCTTGGTCGCCCTGTATGATGACCTTTGTCGGGAGAGGGACAGAGGGAGTGTGACTCTGTTGATTCTCCTTGATCTCTCAGTGGCGTTTGATACCATCGACCATGGTATCCTTCTGGGGAGACTCGCAGAGTTGGGAGTTGGAGGCACTGCTTGGCAGTGGTTCCGCTCCTACTTGGCGGATCGTCGCCAGAAGGTAGTACTTGGGAAACATTGCTCGACACCTTGGACTCTCCATTGTGGAGTCCCTCAGGGGTCGGTTTTGTCCCCCATGCTTTTTAACATCTACATGCAGCCTCTGGGTGCCGTCATCAGGAGTTTTGGAGTGCGTTGCCACCAGTACGCTGATGACACGCAGCTCTATTTCTCCTTTTCATCTTCTACAGGTGAGTCTGTGGATGTGCTGAATCACTGCCTGACCGCGATAATGGACTGGATGAGAGCTAATAAACTGAGACTCAATCCAGACAAGACTGAGACACTGTTGGTGAATGCCTTCCCTGCCCAGATGGTGGATGTTTACCCTGTTCTAGGTGGGGTTAAACTCCCCTTGAAGGAACAGGTTCATAGTCTTGGGGTTCTTTTCGATCCTTCCTTGTCTCTTGAGGCGCAAGTGGCCACGGTGGCAAGGAATGCGTTCTACCACCTTCGGTTAGTAGCCCAGCTACGCCCCTATCTGGACAGGGATGACCTCGCCTCAGTTGTTCATGCTCTGGTAACTTCTAGGTTGGATTACTGTAATGCGCTCTACGTAGGGCTGCCCTTGAAGACAGTTGGGAAGCTTCAGCTAGTGCAAAACGCAGCAGCCAGACTGCTGATGAGGACCAGCCGGTCAGCACATATAACACCTGTTCTGGCCCGTTTGCACTGGCTACCCATTTGCTTCTGAGCCAGATTCAAGGTGCTGGTTTTGACCTATAAAGCCTTACACGGCATGGGACCGCAGTATCTTGTGGAACGCCTCTCCCGCTATGAACCGACCCGGTCACTTCGCTCAGCATCTAAGGCCCTCCTCCGGGTACCAACCCATCGAGAAGCCCGGAGGACAGTTACTCGATCTAGGGCCTTTTCTGTAGTGGCCCCCAAACTGTGGAATAGCCTCCCCGAACAAGTACGCCTGGCGCCGATGCTTCTATCTTTTCGGCGCCAGGTTAAGACCTGGCTATGCTCCCAGGCATTTTAATGCGTTTAATGTTACAATTTTAAATCTCTTTCTTTACTGTTTATTTATTGTGATATTTTGTATTTTTGTGTTTTTAATCTTTTGTACACCGCCCAGAGAGCTACTCGCTATGGGCGGTTTAAAAATGAAACAAATAAATAAATAAATAAAAATAAAATAAATCTCCTCCCCCCTCTCCTCTCCCCTCTCTCCCTCTTTCCTCCTCCCTCCCCCAGCTCAGTTTCACCTATCCTAAGCATGATAGCACAGGAGTAAATCCCACTGAACTCAAAAGCATGCAAATGATCAAACCTGCCCTTCTTTCCTCCTCCCTGCTATCCCCCTCTTGTCCCTTCCTTTCCCCTTCCGTGCCACTCCCGCTCCTGTTCCCCTTCCCTTCCAATCTCCTTTCCCTCTCCCCCTTCCCCTCCCCTCTCCCCTCCCCCTTGTCCTTACGCATGGTCAGTTTTACCTATCCCAACCATGATTGTACAGGAGTAAATACCATTGAACTCAATAAGCATGCAAATGATCTGACCTCTCTTTCTCCTCCTTCCCCTCTCCTCTCCCTTCCTTTCCCCTTCTTCCTCCCCTCTTCTTCCTCCTCCCCTGCCCACTCCAGACCTCCCTCCCCATGGTCAGTTTTACCTATCCTAAGCATGATTGCATGCAAGTAAATTCCACTGAACTCAATAAATATGCAAATGAACAAACCTGGTCTCCTCCTACCCCTCCTGCCTGCTCTCCTCCCCATCCTCCCCTCCCCATCCTCTGTGGTCAGTTTCACCTAACCTAAGCATGATTGCAGGGGATTAAATCTCACTGAACTCAATAAGCATGCAAATGATCGATCCATTCTCAGCAAACTTGCACAGGATCCCATTTCTTACATCCCGGATTAAAAAACAGAAAAATTCATTAATAGGCAAAAAACCTTGCAGTTTAAGAATGTACCCATAGCCAACAGATATTTCCATCAAACTTTTAAAAGCAGGGAAATTGGGCACCTATAGTGAATGCACCAGGGGAGCAGGAGACCTGACCTCCTATCTGAGATAATATCTGAGATATTGTACTGCCGCACAAATTTGTTAAAATGCAAACGCAATTTGAGTTGGTCTTTAACAGTCCAATCCAGTTCCTGTGTAGCTTGGAAGAATTTGGTAGCATGTGCCTCTAAACATTAAACATGGTTTAATCCCCTCTGCTCTGCCCAGTACTGCAATGGGAAGGAAAAATCTCATGTTCTCTGTTTACCTGAATTGCATAGAGGGTGTCATTTCCACAGTGCTGGGCTGGGTGGGCAGGTTTAAATCTCTTCATCTTTCTCAGCATCACAATGTTACCCACCACAGATTCCACTGCCATCATCACCACATCCACAAAAGGCTTGGGGGTCCAGCCCCAACCCATTGGCCTTAGGAAAAACTAACTATACCACACATAAATTATAGATGACATTTTGGATATATTTTTATATACATGCACTATCAGGCTCATTATCAGGCTCATTAATATTATAACTGAATAGTCTGTAGATAATGATGATGATTTCACTGTAATGTCTCAAGGTGGATTACAGCACTGTAAAAATACAGTATTAAAATCAGTTAATATTGTAATCAAAACAATAGGCTGGGTCCTAAAATCATATATCTAAGGTCTCAAATTTGATCAGTCCATCAATGTTTAGATGATTGCTTTGGAGAGTCTCCAATTACATGCTATGCACAACTTTGCTGCTGCATAGTCTTGCTTAAGAAGGTCTTCATAAGTGAGAATCCAGGGAATCACATGGCTACCTTCCCATCTGAAATTGCTTCCTTGCTTCTCAGCTTCCTCATGGCTGATTTCACATCTTTGTTTCTCAGAGTATAGATCAAAGGATTCAGCATGGGGGTGATGATGTTGTACAGGACAGAGACCAGCTTGTCTACTGAGAAAGTGGAGAAAGGCCGGGCGTAGATAAAGATGCAGGGGCCAAAGAACAATGTCACCACAGTTAAGTGAGAGGCACAGATATTGAGGGCTTTGCGCCGACCCTCGGGGGAGCGGATCCTCACCAGGATGGTGGCATAGGAGGTCACCAAGATGACAAAGCAGCTGGTTGAGATGAGGCCGCTGTTGGAGACCATGAGGAGCTCGATGACATAGGTGTCCGTGCAGGCCAGCTTGATGACTGGTGGGACATCACAGAAGAAGTTGTCCACCTGGTTGGGCCCACAGAATGGCAGCCTCATGGTGAGGATAGTTTGGACTGTGGAGTGGATGAAGCCTCCGGTCCAGGAAGCTCCTACCAGCCAGCTACAGAGCTGTCTGTTCATGATACTGGGGTAGTGCAGAGGCTTGCAAATGGCTACATACCTGTCATAGGCCATGACTGTGAGGAGGAACATCTCTGCAGCACCCACAAAATGGAGGAAAAAGAGCTGGGCCATGCAGGCCTCAAAGGAGATGCTCCTCTTTTCAGCCAAGAAGTCCATCAACATTTTTGGGGCCGTGACGGTAGAGTAGCAGAGGTCCAGGAAGGAGAGGTTCCCCAACAGGAAATACATGGGCGTTTGCAGTCGAGGGTCAGAGGCCACCGTCATCATGATGAGGGTGTTTCCTACTAAGGTGGCTGCGTAGACCAGGAGGAAGACCACAAAGAGGACAGCTTGGGACTGCCATGTTGGGGAGAGGGCAGCCAAGAGAAATTCATTGACTCTTGTGTGGTTTCCTTCCAGGTTCTTCATTTTGCCTGCAAATGTGAAGCAACCAGAGTTCTGAAAAAAATTATTTACTTATTTATGAGAATATTTATAAACTGCCATTTTATGTATATATAAAAATCATGGTGGCATACAATAAAATCATTGAAACATCATAGTATCTATGCTTTCCAATTAAAACAACTGAAGACATTTTTCTTCCAATGGCCTTTCCCAGCGGGATGAATGGGTCTCTGCCATGGGGGTCTATTTTGTATTGTTTTGCTTCGCTTTAAATATACCTGCTGTTTTTTGTGTTTAAACTGCGTTTTGGCGTTTTAATTGCACATTGCCTTGAGACAATTGTGTGGAAGGCGATTAAAATAATAGCAATAAAAACAATAATAAACGAATATTTAGTGCAGATGGGGCTAGAGCAGGATATTAATTTAATAAATAAATAAATAAGCTTGGAAGAATTTGGTAACGTGCCTCTGAGCTGTATAATTTATGTCAGAATTGGTGTTCCACATAGCTCTTTCTGGAAAGACTTTTAAGTAGAATTGAACATACTTTATGGATAAAGGAAATGGTTTTTATTCACCTCTGGCCTTAAATGATAAGGTTGCCCCTAGCTAAGTAATATTAGGCCTAATACCATGATCCTCGAAAAATTATAATCGGAGTCTGAATGCTTTGTTCCATTATGTTTTAAGATGCTTTTCAAAAAAAAGAAAGAAAAGACAATGTCTAGAGATTTCTACACAATCAGAAAACTGGCAACTGGCAAAGGGATCGGCAGTTGGGAAAATATGTACACTATTATATATATTCTGCATACCTGTATGTGTTTTGATTAATGTAAGTTTAGTGCTCACTCCCTGCGAGCCTACGGCCATACTACCCTGAACAAACCCAATCTCATCTGATCTCAGAAGCTAAGCAGGGTCAGGCCTAGTTAGTATTTGGATGGGAGACCGCCTGGGAATACCGGGTGCTGTAGGCTTAGAGGAACACAATGGTAAACCACTTCTGAATATCTCTTACCATGAAAACCCTATGAATATATCCAAAAAAGATTCATAGGGTCGCCATAAGTTGTAATCGACTTGAAGGCATATAACAACAAAGTTTATTGCAGAATGTGCAGAATTGGGAGGGATTCTGCATGTGCACATGAAGGCTCAGAGTGATAATGTGACACACTGCCCAGTCAACATGCATTGTCTCCAAGGATGTTGGGCAATGTGAACAATGTTGATCACATATTGTGCATGTTGGCTTGTCAATGTAAATATTCCCCGTTGGAGGAAAATGCATATTCTCCAGGCACTGTGCCAAAATTCACATGGAGGCTGGGCCTGTTACCCAGACAAAGTTCATATTGTACAATATCCCTTGGTGACTGAGGATGGTCAGAACATGGATGCTGCCCAATTGGGCACATTTCCCACAACTTCCTGTGAATGTGCACAACTACCCGGGTGTTTATTTGTGCTTGCCAATAGTCTCACATTAACCCCCATAGTTCAAAAAGTCCAAAATGAGGTGAATGTGTGAAGTCCAAGATACATTTCATGAATGTTTGGAAACAAATATGTATTTCCTCATTTTTCAGCCACGCGCTACTCACATCTAGGTGACTATAATTATTTACTGGTATACATTTTTTGGATTTTGAAAGCATTTGCCTGGGATTGCTGACATTCACATGTGAATGTCAATATCCAAACATTAGACATTCACTGTAGTATCTCTCTCTCAATCCAATAATTGTATATATGATTTCCAGGGTGTCATTAATTAGGGATGGGCGAATTTGCCAATTTTGATTTCTCATTTTCCTGGGCTTAAGTTCAGTTCTCCAAATTTCCATATTAGTTTGAGTTAAAAAAAAAAGTCCTCATGAGAATTCATCAGCATTGTAAAGCATATTTCTCCTAATATCCACATTTTTCTATGCAATGTGCCTAATACATACATTTTTGTAAACCAATTTCCCCCAGTTTGACAACATTATTAATAGTGAAGTAAATCCTCCACTGAACCCTTCCTACACCTTCAAAAATTGAATGTCCTTATAATGGCCGTCTAAAAAGGTAGTGGGCATTTGTCAGCACACTCCTGACTGGACAATTTTTAAGATCTCTTCAGTAGCTCTTGCAAACATGATTAACAGCAGGATCCTGTGCATGTTTATGCATAAGCAAGTCCCTCTGGGATAGATCTAGTCTTTGTTACGCTTAGAACACAGACATTGAAATCAATGAGACATTGATTTGAAGCATGACTATGGCTGCAATTCTAACTCCACAATTGAATTCAATAGGACTTACTTCTGAGTAGACATGGATAGGATTGTACTGTCAGTCTGGATCCAATCCACTGTGTTCAACAGGACATACACCAAGAAAAGTGTGCACTGCAGAGCTTGGAAAAGTTACTTTTTTGAACTACAACTCCCATCAGCCCAATCCAGTGGCCATGTTGGCTGGGGCTGATGGGAGTTGTAGTTCAAAAAAAGTAACTTTTCCAAGCTCTGGCACTGGGTCACATTATTTATGTACCAGGAGTTGGTTTGACTTTTGAGGGCATAGCTAGTCCTCACAAAGTTGCCAAATATCTCCTTTGTTGGGGAAATTGGCTGATTGCAATCAATAGCTGGCCTTTTGAATAGGTAAGGAATACTGAAGAAGAGGATCTTTCTCTGGGCACTTCTAGATTGTCACTCTTTTGGGGTAGGATTCAATCACATACCAGCAAATTCAAGTTGTGCAATTACAGTTGATTTGGTGCCTTGCGCTACAAACCTGCTTCCCCAAACATCAGACTTTTTGCGATAAAGAAAGTGACAGGAGAATGCACAGGAAAGTGTGGCAATGCCATCTAACCTCCCTGCAGACAGAATGAAATCTCAATAAACATGTCTTCTGGGAGTGCCCACACTCTCCGCCCCAGCTAAGGATGATGTGATTGAGAGGTCTGCCTGAGAAGAAACTGATGTTTGAGGAAAACAGAGACTGAGACAGAGGATTTTTGACTCTATGAGTTAGCAGGATTTTGGGGTGCTGGTTGGCTCCCTAAGAACCTGATGGAGGGTAAGGTGGAACTTGAGAGGCAGTTGGAGTGTTTAAGCTACACCTTCACTTCTGTTCAGCCTGTATATTTGGAAATCAACACTTGCAAAATGCTCCAGTGATCTCCTTCCAAAGGGAACCACACCTGGATAGCCTGGTTCAACAGTTTGTTTTGAAATGCACAAGCTTGCAAAAAATAAAAATGAAAAGGGAATCCCATGGAGTCAAAAATTGGGCAAGCAGTGATTCCTCTTTCAAAATGTCGTTAGCTACCTGTTTTGTGTGTGTGTGTGTGTGTGTGTGTGTGTGTGTGACTTTTGTCCCTGTTGAGTCTATGTCTGCATCAACAATCTTGTCCCATTTTATTTCATTTTGTGATACTCACCTCACTTCCCTGAGCAGTGAAAGTTCCAGCATTTGTTTTTCTTTGATTCCTTTTAGAAGGAAGTCGCCTTGCAGCATTGTGTAATATTTGTGTTTATTTACAGTTATATAAGTTGAGAATAGCTGGAGGCCACTGTTGAAACACTCTAATGCAGCTTTCCTCAACCTGGTGTCCTCCAGAAGTTTAGGACTACAACTCTCATCAGTCCCTGCCAGCACAGGTATTCTGGTTGGGGCTGATGGTTGTTATAGTCCAAAATATCTGGAGGACAGCAAGTTGGGGAAGACTGTTCTGTTAGAAAGCAAAAGTCCACTGCTCCCACATAAGATATCTGTATGGACAGCCAACACCCTAAGATGTTCACAGAGCTCGCACACTCAGCTATCTCTTTATCTCTTGTTTTGTCTCTGACTCAAACGAACTCAGCTGGCACCAGGGGGCAGCAGGCTGGTTTAGAGAGTGCACAGGAACATTGGAACCTACCCTGTACAGAGTGAGACCATTTGTCTGTGTGGCTCAGTATCCGTTTACACTGACTATCTGCAGCTTTCCACGGTCTCAGGTAGGAGACATTCTTAGTCCTACTTGGAGATGGCGGGGATTAAACCTGGAACCTTCAGCATGCACAGCAGATGTGGTACCAGTGAGCCATGGCTCTTTCCTTTGGATGACTGTCTGTGTGGCACACATAACTCTGATCTCCACAGACAGGAATGGCTGGGGAAGGAGGGGGGAAGCAGTCAGAGGGCTGTTGCTACTCCCCACTCCTAGACTGTGCTAACTGAGGCAATTGCCTCATTTTGCCAAATGACAGGACCAGCCCTGTCTTCTGGCCTCTACAAAGATTGCTAGACATTGACAGAGTACATCCAATTCTCCCCTAAAATTCCCACAGAGCATCTATGAATCCCATAACAGAGGATTAGAACAGGGGTAGCCAATGGGATGCCTTCCAGGCATTATTGGACTCCAGCTCCCATCAGCCCAAGGTGGCATGGCCAATGGTTAAGGATGATGAGAGCTGTAGTCCAGCTGCATCTATAGAGAACCACATTGTCTTCCTTGGGATTAAAATATAGATCTCAACCTTTTTTGTAAGTCCATATGTGTTGGTAGAAAAAAAAGGTTAGCAAATTTGTTTCAAGTCTACCCCATCAGCCATGTCTGTCTTACCTGTTCTGAGGTTACATGGAGATCTTTGCTCCACAGCTGATCACATCTTGGAGTGAGACACAGCGTCCCAGCATCACTTGATGACATCGAACTCTCTCTGCAAGCCAGCAAATGAGAGAAATGAAAAGACTTCTCAATTTATCTCTTAGGATCTTGGCAAGGCAGACTGGCACTGGAGGCATTGAGAAGCTGGATGATCATGGTTGCAAAGGGAGTTTCTTTCCAAAGTTATTGCACCAATGTCCCCAGTGAGACAAAGGCAGCACATTTTCAGAACCTGTCATCATGTGCAAAGCAAGGCAAGATTCTTCTCAGCCCAGTTTGCATTTAATTTGCAGAAAATAAATCCAGCAGAGTGGTTTTGAACATTGCAACTACCTTCTTGGTTTACAAATCTGAAGGTAATTGTTGCTGCTGTTGCACGAGCAATGTGTACAGTGCTTTACAGTGGACATGTCTCTGCCTCCAAAGAGCTTACAATCCAAAATATGACACAGGGGAAATGAGAAAGAAAGGGGAGAGGATGGGAGATGGGTAAATAGAATGTGTAATTGTTTCAATGACGTGCTTAGATTTCGCTAGAGGATATGTTACAGTAGGGCACAGGGAGTAGGGAACTGAGCCAAAAGGTTCACAGAAAAGGCCAAAAGGTTTTCTACTCCATGCATGAGAGCAGTTCCAGAGGGGTGAGCTGGCTCAGAGCCAGAGTGTTGGGAGAAAGGGTTCAACACCCTACATGCCACGACCCCTTTGGGGAAAAAAGTGCTCAACTATTTTTCAAAATTATATTTGTCCTCAGAACACCCCTAGGCTAGGCAGGACGCCTGCCTGAAGCCCTGGAGAACTGTTGCCAGTCAGTGTAGACAATACTGGGCTAGAAGGACCCATGTTCTGATTCAGTATAAGGCAGCTTCCCATGTTCCTCCTGTTCATATTTTAAAGATGGGGAAACGAGGGCTATGAAAGAGTGTCTTGCTTGGCCAAATGCCATCCTTGTCTAGTGAAGATAACCCACACCCATGTGGCTGAAGTTCATTGGCAGAGCACATGCTGTACATGTAGAAGATCCCATGTTCAATCCCCAACATCTCCAGATAGGGCTGGAAAGGATCCCTGCCTGAAACCCTGGAGAGTTGTTTCCAGACAGGTGTAGTCTATACTAACCAGTGGGCTGGCTTACTATAGCGCTGCTTCCTATGTTTCTAGTGGTCTTCCCGGTTTCACCTTTCCATGCCAGGAGACAGCCAGTGAAGGCTGGTGTCTCCGATGTCACTGAGGCAATGAATCCATTCCAGGTTTTAGTCCTGAAAGCACCTTGGACAGCTCCTTGAAAGTTTGGACTAAAACCCAGAGTGGATTCACTGCCCCACTGACATCAGAGCCACCAGCCTCCAATGGAGGCAGCACTGGTGTAGGGGGATGTCAACGTCATCCATGTGCAAGTGAGAACACTGTTACCATGAATGGAATCCAACTAACCTTTCCTTGGAGTAGGCCTATAGTAATTAATGGAATTAAGATAGTCATGCCGATTCACTGTAATGGGTCTACTTTGAATAGGACTAGCATTGGCTACAAGCCCATGCATCCTTGCCTGAACTTGTATATCACTACCAGTGGTGGCTGGTGCCCATTGGGACTGCTAGGGCAGAAGGCTGGGAGACCAACCATAGGGCTCCTACTGGGAGGAAGGGCAGGATATAAATCTAATAAATAAACAGGTAGAACCAGAGCCAATGGCAGGCTGAGCCAACTAATTCAACTTGTGTCCTCCTCCTTCTCCTCCTTGCTGAGTTCTACAAGGAGCAAAGTTGAGACTAAAAAAGGAGAAAGCTCTCAGCTAGTAGCATCCCCTGCGCTGGTTTCAAGTAAGAAAGTAGGCAGGTGGGGGCTGTCTGAGGGCAGACTGAGCTTCCACTGATCACTACATACACACAACCAAGAGACATGACTTGGGATCTTAAGCCTATATTCACAGTGAATTGGTGTCTAACCCAGTTAGAACGAGGAAAGAGCATATGTAGGATGATAAGTGGTCCACCTAGCTCAATATTGTGAAACCCAGTCTTCCCCAGCCTGGTGCCCTCCATATTGTTTGGACTTCAGCTACCACCATCCCTGACTATTAGCCATGGTAGGTTGGCCGGATGGGAGTTGGAGTCCAACAGCCATCTGGAAAGCACCAGAGGTTAGGAAAAGCTGGTGCAGACAATAGAGAGATAAGTGGGCCAATGGTCTAACTCAGTAGAAGGCAGCTGTGTATGTTCCTATCACATTCTGGATCCAAATCCAAATGGCCAAAAAGTTCTTCCAGAACATATAGTGCTCTTGTTCTCACTAATCATGGTCTCAGGGTATAGTCTGAAGGCACTTGAGGCCACCACCTTGCTGAAGCTAAGCAGGTCTGGGTCTGGTCAGTGCTTGGATGGAAGATTGCCTGAGAACCACATGTATGCCACCTTGGGTCCCATGATGAGAGAAAGGTGGGATATAAATGTAATAATAAATAAATAAATGTGGTGAATTTGCATCTGGGCTCAACTGCTTCAGGCAGCAGGTAGAGGTTCACACAGCTGTATGTTCCTCCACATTAGGGCTGTAGCTCCCTCTTCCTAGGGAACTCTGGGAATTGTAGCTCTGAAAGGAAAATAGGGGTCTCCTCTCAGCACCCTTAACAAACTACAGCTCCCAGGATTCTTTGGTGGAATCCAAGAGTGTTAAAGTGGTATCACAGTGCTTCAAATATATTGTGCGGATGGGGCCATAGGTGCTGAGGGTCTTGGGGACCAAATCCTATGAGGAAAGGTATGTTATAGCCTGGAAAGTGGTGATTAAGAGATGATATTTGCAAGGTTAGGGTTAGATGATGGAGCATTTTTTTTCCTATTGCTCAGGGGATAGGAGCCAAACGCATGCATTCAAAGTACAAACGGGGATTTTGACTAAACATTAGGAAGAAATTCCTGATGGTATGAGTTGTGCAACAGCACAACAGCCTTCCTTGGAAGGCAGTGGACTCTTTCTTCATTAGGGTGTAGTACAGGTGGATCAGAGATGCTGTAGCAGCAGATTTCCTGCACTGGCAGGGAGTTGGAATAGATTATCTTTTAGGTTACCCCCAACCCTATAATTCTATAGTAGCTTCACACTGATTTTAGTAAGTGATTTAAAAGCAAATATTTTGATCTGGAATTTGGAATAATTAGTATACATTCACAGAATATATCATCTGTGGTTCTGAGAGAAAGAGAAGAACAGAGAACGGATGGAATGATAGGTTGTTTTTATTTATTTATTTATTTCACTTTGATCCTGTCATTCCTTCAAGGACCTTAGGAAAGTCCATGTGGTCTTCCCCTACTCCACCCCCAGTTTATCCTCACAACAGCCCTGTGAGGTAGGTTGCAGTTAGTGATAATGGCTGGTCCAATTTTATAGGAGAGTGGAGATGTGAACTTGGATCAATGTGATTTTAAAGTGGTGGAAGCTTCTAGACCTTATGAAAATGTTCTCGACAAGGCTGCTCAGAAGGAAAAAAATGAATGTGAAGGGATAACTAAATGCTCAGGACTGGACATATGAGAATTGAAAGCAAAACACGGTGCACTTTAAGCCCCTAAGTGGGGAGGAGGGAAGCCTTCTGGAGGTGCACATGGTGAGTTGGTTCTTCCACCTTCTGAAGTAAACCATGGAGAAATTTCATGAGGCAAACTGCTGACAGTCAAAAAGAGATTTCTGTGGCACCTTGACAGGCCCTGAACAACTTGATACAGATCAGTGTGATGCAAAAAAAAAAAAAAAAAGAAGGATGTAAATGGATTTACAGAACGGATCCAGAGAAGCTTCCATGTCCACACTGTATATATATGTTAAGGGTAATGTGCATTGAGCAGTTAATGTGCACCCCTACTGGCCATTGTGCACATCCACCATACCTCATGGAGAATGTGCACATAATCTGTCAATAAATAGAGAATTGTGCATATTTCTTGATTGTTATGCATACTCTTCAATACACCTTGGGAATATGCATGTCCTGACTACATTTCATTCTGTGGGCATTATGCATACTTTCCAACAGGGTTTGGGAATGGGCAGATCTCAACTATTTTGTACATCCTCCAGATGTTATGTGTAACTCTCCAGCAGGCTTCAGGCAATGTGCACATCTCAACAGGTTTTATTATTCCGTGACAGTGTTTAACATTCTGGCACTGAAAAGACTTCCACATCTGAACTTTTTCATACTGCTGAAAGAAGTATACAGCATTAAAAACCCGAGCTTAGTTCATGGACAATAGAAAGAGGAGCCTATTATTAGTTCACCTATCCTCCGTGGTGCAGAGTGGTAAGTGGCGGTAATGCATCCGAAGCTCTGCTCACGGCCAGAGTTTGATTCCAACGGAAGGAGGAAGTTGAATCTCCGGTAAAAGGGGTCGAGGTCCACTCAGCCTTCCATCCATCCATGGTCGGTAAAATGAGTACCCGGCATATGCTGGGGGGTAAAGAAAGGCCGGGGAAGGAACTGGCAATCCCACCCCATATATACGGTCTGCCTAGTAAACATGGCAAGACGTCACCCTAAGAGTCGGAAACGACTCTCACTACAAGTGCGGGGACACCTGTACCTTTTTATCCAACATGTACACCTTATTTATTTACTTACATGCACCTTATTCCATGTTCTTGTCAATAAACAATTTTTAGTTTGTTAGATGTTGCATGTTGAGCATTGTCTCAACATTTTCTTTCATAGGAGTCCCTGAAAGGAATTAAGTCTGGGACAAATTACCCTAGAATTTTGGGAGAGTTAATATGATCAATTTTGACACAAAAACACCAGCACCACCTATCATTTTCTCATGACTGGAGCATCAACTGGTGAAGTCAAGATACAACTGTGGATTATTTAAGGGACAATTGAACAGAACATTTTCTAGGCTTGTATCTCAATGTCACCATACGCATGTGTGGAGGCATAATACGCATGGAGAGATCAATTATAAGAAAAAGAAACCACTGGAGGATGGTGAACTGCCATTTCCTAGTGACATTTCCCTATCAAAACTGAACACATTTGCTCACCCTTGGTCATGCAAGAAGAAACCCCAGATGGCCACCATTCTATCAACCTCAGTTTTGCTTGCAGAGGAGGTTTCTGTTGACCACTTTCTTCATGGCTGTGGTGATCTCCTTGTTCCTGAGGGTATAAATAATGGGGTTCAGGAGGGGGAAGATGATTGTGTGGAAGACAGAGACCACCTTGTCGGGAGCATATTCATCAAAGGGACGGGCATAGATGTAGATGGCAGGACCAAACATGAAAATGACGATAGTGATGTGGGAATAGCAAGTGGAGAGGGCCTTGCCAGCTGACTCACCAGCATTCTTTCTCAACATGGTGACCAAGAAGGCATAGGAAACCAAGAGGGCCACAAAGCAGACCACAGATATGAGGCCACTGCTGAAGATCATCACCATCTCCTCGGCAAAGCTGTTGGCACAGGTGATCCTCAGAACCTGGGTGATGTCACAGAAGTAGTTGTCCAGTTCATTGGGCCCACAGAACGGGAGGCGGATGATCAGCACAACTTGGATGAGAGAGTGGACCAAGCCCCCGGCCCAAGAGGTTATTACTAGTAGGATGCACAAGCGCCGGCTCATCAGGGTGGTGTAGTGCAAGGGCCGGCAGATGGCTACATAGCGGTCGTAGGCCATGACAGTGAGGAGGAACATCTCAGAGGCGCCCACAAAGTGGAGGAAGAAGAGCTGAGCAATGCAGCCCCCGAAGGAAATTATCTTGCGCTCAGCAAAGAAGTCAACCAGCATCTTGGGGGCGGTGATGGAGGAATACCAGATGTCCAAGAAAGCCAAGTTGCCCAACAGGAAGTACATGGGTGAGCTGAGATGAGGGTCACCCCGGATAGTGACAATGATCAGCACATTGCTTGGCAGGACAATCAGGTAGAAAGTAAGGAAGAGGGTGAAGAGGAAGAGCTGGACTCCACGTTTATGAGATAGCCCAGTCAGGACAAACTCCGTCACTTGGGTGCTGTTCCTTAAACCCTCTGAATGGGTGGATGGTATCTCAAGCAACATATGTCTGTCCACCCCTGTGCCACCTTCCATCTTTCGGGTGAGAGTCAAGTGGGTTGTACCTGGATAAGAAATGTGTACTGGAAGAAAAGAGAGAAGGAGTGGTGGGGAAAGAGGAGGAAATAAGGACTCAATTATCTTTGGCATCAAATCAATATTGGGGGAGGGATGTACTGTAAAAGGGTAAATTGACCACAAGAGCATAAACAGAGCCGGCTGGATCAGGCTGGTGGCCTATCTAGTCCAGCATCTGTTCTCCCAGTAGCCAACCAGATGCCCACAGGAAGCTCAAAAGCAGAACCTCTGCACACCACCACTCCTCTCTCCTGCAGTTTCCGCCAATTGCAATTCAGAAGCATACAGCCTCTGACAGTGGGTTAGTAGCCGTTGATAACCATATCCTGTGTGAATCTGCCGACTCTTCTTTTAAAGCCATCCAAGTTGGAGGCCATCTTGTGGGAGTGAATTCCATAGTTTAACTATGCACTGTGTGAAGCAGTGCTTTCTTTTGTCTGTCATGAATCTTCCATCCAGCTAATCTCATGCATCTATCTTCTCATCCAATCACTCACTCATCACTGACTGGCAAACAGGCAGAGGAGGGAGGGAGATAAAAGGAAAACATGAAAGGGATAGCTTGAATTTGCTTGCAAATGTGGATTCTCATAATCCGAATGATCTTCAGCCTTTATTTATTTATTTATTTATTTATTTATTTATTTTATGGTATTTATATACCGCCCCATAGCCGAAGCTCTCTGGGCTGTTTACAGTAACTAAGCCTTCCTATTGATGCACGCCTCTGGGTTTTAGTAAAGCTTTTCTTGTCACTCCAAGTCAGGAGAAATTTCACTTGTTGGGTTCCTGCATATCTCGAGAAGCTCTTCAAAGCACAAGGGCACTTATGCATAAAAAAGGTGGTGAGCCTAAACTTCACATATAAACATAGACGAGAGTTGGGGAAAGGCTCAAAATGAAGATGGAGGAAAACACAGAGCACCTTAGATGCATTTACAGTTCAGCAGTGAAATTGCCCAGAGAACTTACAGAAGAATCTCTCGCTGAAAAATCTCTTGCTTAGAAAGTGGCTGAATGGGCATCTTTTGAGGATGGATTGGAGAAAAGGACAACCTAGTTGGATGAATGGAATTGATTGGCAATACATTTATGATGGACACAAAAAAGCATTTTGTCACACAACTTCTCCATGTGCTTCTTATATGCCTCTTTAATTAACGTCTGGAATACACTACCATAGCCTCGTTATTAGTTAATTATTTAATTAACTTTGCATCATAGATTTTATAGATTCCACAGCGGTGAGATGTGACTGCTACTCATTTAGATGGCTTTAAGAAAAAAAGGGATGGGCAAGTTTATGGACAATGGATCAAGGATATCACAGCCAAATGGGACCTCCGTGTTCAAAAGCTGTATACCTCTGCATACCAGATCCTGGGTACAAACCGTCAGGGAAGACCAGCAGCTTCATGCACTATCCGTACTCTTCTCGGAGCTTTCTGGCAGGTTACCCTTAGTGGCAGCAGCTGTGGGAGGCTTAGAACAAATCCTCCATCACAAATAAATTCTGTATGTTGCTCCCCATAAAATATCACTGGAGTGTGTTATGACACAATGGGGGACATCAATGATTCCATAAGTAACAAATCATAAACATGAGAATCGCCTTGCAGAACCCAACCAAAGGTCTATCTACCTCAGCTTTCTTTCTTCAGGTGCCTCTGGGAAGATATCGAATCAGGTGTGAAGATTCTGATAGCCTCTGGAGTCAGTGTAAATATTTCCAGTGTAAATAATGGCCTGACTCAGTATAAAGGCAGCTACCTATGTTCCTATAAATACATTCCTATGACCTGGTATAGCACAACTTCCTATGTTCCTTGCTCCATCAAGGACCTAGACTGAATAGCTGCCTACTCCATCAAATTCTCACCTTTTCTTGTAGGGGTGTTCATGGTGTTCGACCCTAGAGTTATACGTTACACTTTCAAGCAAACCACCAATATAAGGGAAAGTAAGATGGCTGTGGTGGCATTGTGGATTGGTGGCCCAGTGATGGCGAGCCAAGTTTTGCCTGTTCATTGTTTGCCTTTCATTAAGTTGCTAAAGTCTCGGGTTCTCTGACATGAAAACAACAAATTCTCTGTAAGTTGCTCTGACTTACAGAGCTTCCTTTGTGGAGGGGGAAAGTGGGTCTAAGTGGTAACCCTAACATTAAAGACCTGATTCAAGATGTTCAAAGTCAGGGGTAAGGAATGTAATGCCTTCCAGATATTCCTGGACTTCAGCTCCTATCACCCCCAATCAGCACAAGCAGTAGTCAGGGATGATGCGAATTGAAAGTCCAACATCTAGAGAGCACCGCTTTGGCTGCCCATGGACTTCAACGAAGTATTTATTTAGGCAACAAAAATATTTGTCTCTCTGTGTGTGTCACACAGGAAACAAAGGCCCATCTAGCTCAGTATTGTCTACACTGACTGCCAGCAGCCCTCCAGGATTTCAGACAGGGAGTCTTTCCCTGCCCTACCTGGAGATGCCAGGGATTGAACCTGTGACAACATTCTTCATCTCAGATCCCTCTCATACAAATGTCTATTGCCACACCTTTACTGACACCTTACTAACACTTTAAACACACAATACACACTACTTAGCCACACATTGTGTTTTTTCCCCTCTGACCTTCTTCAGGAAAAGGTCCCATTACTGAAGGAAGGGTGATCAAAGAAAATTTAACAAGTGACATCAGAGATTCAAGTCTGCAGAGCACTATGGAAATCAGAGAGGTAGTTCTTGAAGCCTGTAGCAAGCATACTCTCTGTAGCAAAAAGGCATTACATTAAAACAGGGCATCCTGTGAGCCTTTTGTGTGTGTGTGTGTGTGGAATTTAATCTCAGAACTAGATTTACGGTGGATTAGCAAAAGCCTGCACTCACACCTACCAGCTACAATGAGTTGAGAAGGGGCAGAAACGTCCTTCCACCACCAAAGCTCTGTCTGACAGAACATCTTCACAATGACATATAACTCGATCCACAAAACACCAGCCACTTAATGGGCTCAGACGTTCTGGGTCAGGAGGGTCCCAAGAGAGCGTGAGCAACATCCAGATGTCATGTAGGTTGCAAGGGGAATTATTAAAAGCACAACTTGGGTTTTCCTCTGGGGGCCACAGGAGGCAAACCTTTGAGGAGGTCTCCAGGCTACTAGAAGTTACAATGGGAGATGAAAAAGGCAACAGGCTGGTAACCAGAATGATTAAAGCGCGTCTACACTGGCGTGTTCTTTTTGGAATTCCCTGTCTGATCTATTTGCAAAGTTTGACGTTATAACCTGAACATCAACATTATGTTATATGTAAAGGTAAAGGTAAAGGTGTCCCAGCACTTGTAGTGCAAGTCATTTCTGACTCTTAGGGCGACGCCTTGCGAAGTTTACAAGGCAGACCGTATATATGGGGTGGGATGGCCAGTTCCTTCCCTGGCCTTTCTTTACCCCCCAGCTTATTATATGTAGGGGTGGGTAAATTTGTCCATTTTGGTTTCTCTCTTCACTTCTCATTTTTTCTAGCCTTAAGCTCACCACATTTCCTCATCAGTTTACAACCCCTCCCCCACCAAAAAAGTCCTCACAATAAAGTGCTAGCATTTTAGTGGACATTTCTCCAAATATGCACATTTTTGTATGCAATTTTGCTTAATGTACACATTTTTACTAATAATTTCCCTGAATATAATGCATTTTCCTATGTTGTTTTCACCAATATGTGCATTTTTATACATAGTTCCCCCTAAAATGCACATGTTTAGCTTGGGAAACTGCCTGGCAAAATTCTGAAAAGCGAGTTTTACAAGATAGTGTGTTATGGTTAACATTTTGTTCCTGCAATTGCAAATTTAGTAGGTGTCTTCCTAAAATGTGAATTGAATTTCTCCTCCATACCTAGGTATGAAAACACTACAGAACAAGATAAGGCTACCATTTGCCATAAGGGGTAGCTCTGGAGCAAGAGGCGTGGAAACTAATGCATACTGGCTCAACCCTTGGACAAATGGAAGCAACCTTCTTCAGGCTGCAAATTTAAAGGGAGCCTTAAAGAGCAACAAATGAATTATTTGCTTATTATGGCAAGGGGCACCATTTATATTTTTGCTCTCAGTCACCAAAATGTAATGAGCTGTCTCTGGCTCTCCCTTTGGACTACAGGAGAGTCCTCAGTTCTTAAGTTAAGGCTGAGGACTTCAAGCCACTTACCTGGGAACAAGCCCCATTGAACACAATGGGACTTACTCCTGAGTAGACATGTACAGGATTGCACATATATTTTAGCAGGACCTGTTTGGTTTAGGATTAGATGGTGTGTGTGTGTTGTTGTTGTTGTTGTGTGTGTGTGTGTTGTTTGTTTGGGAATGGTTGGTTGTTTGGTCATCTATTTATTAATCATATTTATGTGCTACCTAATAACCAAGTTCTCTGGGCAGCTTACAATAATAATAACAACAAACTAATAAGAACAAAAACATAACACATATATGGTGTAGTGGTTAGTGTGTTGGACTATGACCTGGGAGACCAGGGTTTGAATCCCCACATAGCCATGATGGAGAATTTTTCTATTTCTCCTGTGGGATCTTTGCTGGGGGTCCTTTAAGTAATTTAAAGACATGGGCTTAAAGCAAAAAGGTAGGCCTTTATTTCTTACAAGCATATGGAGGGTCAGTTCTCCAGAAAATCTGGAGAGGACTGCAAAGAGGTACAGTCTGCACAGATCCTTTATACCTTATTGAATACACATGTGACATTAGTTTACCAATCTCCTAAGTTCTTTGTAACAGTTCTTCCCTCTTGAAATATTTCCAACAAACCAGATAGCTTTATTTTAATGAATTCATGTATATTCATAGTTTTACAGATACCTCCCATCTCTTTGTCCTTGTTGTCTTCCCAGATTGATGTCAATCTGTCCCCTTGACTGATATTATCCCGTTCTACTGTCATACGTCGTTACTGATGATTTTGTACTATTTTGAAACCAATATGTACCATACATTCCATTCTGTCATGTCTTCCGATCAGCCAAGCTGGCCAGGGACATCCCTTAGGACATTACAACCTGTTCTTTTAAGTGATACCATGAGGCAAGGCCAAGTTCGGTTCACTTAAAGTCACTGGAAGTTCTCTGTGAAATTCTGCTTGTAACTACCTTGCTATAGAGAAAGATTAGTTTTAAATCACCATACTACAGCTGAAAGTCACACAATATAAAGAGTGATTAGGGAACACAGTAAAGGAAAAAGGGTAATTCTGAGCTAGCCACTCTCCATCAAACACAGAGGGATGAAGGAGGTAGCCCACCTCAGAATTCCTCTCATCTCGAAAACACACTTATTACATTTATGAAATAAGATTATAAACATCATGCTATTATAAAAAATCAGTATCAAGTTCAAACTTTATCATCATCATCCTTTATTACGGTCACAAGACCAGTCATAGCAAAATATATTTAAACTAACAAAATACAATATAAGTAGGTATGCATGTATCATTTATCAACAGTAAATATTATCAAAGTTAAAATGAAAATGGATGATCTTATAAAAAGTGAGTTTCTTCAAACAAACTTATTGTTCTTTATAATACCACAAACACATAAAATTATAATGCATTTAAAATCTTGTAAGATTTAATACTACACAGATTTGTTTTGAATATCTTTTCTTTGGTTTATTACAGCTAAGGAATACTTGGCCACCGCCAAAGTCCGCTCAGGAGAGTGATCATCTAATAGGTAATTAAGCCAAAGTGCTTCTGATCTAAGCGATTTGGAGTCTATGAGAGGAAGAATTATGTGTGATCTTTGGAAGTGATAAAATGGGCAACGTAATAAAACGTGTGCATTCGTCTCAATTTCTCTGGATCCACATGGGCAGAGACGCTCCTGGTAGGGTGTATTGTTATATCTTCCATCTAACAACGATGAGGGTAGGACATTAAATCACATTCTGGTAAACACGTTCCGATATTTCGGAATTGTGAGGTCCGATATATACGGCATCGGTTTTAAAAAGCTTAAGTTACATCTTTGTTTTTTAATTAGCATTAACTGTTGTTGAACATCAATATCATTTAGGCGCTGTCTAATATTAGATCGAGCGGCTACTAGACCTAATTCGTTAATTGCTTGAATAGAAAAGCCAAGTTTTTGTACTCTGTTTAATATGTCATTTGCCCAGATCGATTTACAATTGTCCTTTAGGATAAGGGGAGCTAAACCTATCGGTTCAAACATTAGTTTTAGCCACATATTGATTCTGGACCACCACACTCTAGATGCGATGGTTTGCACACCCAATTCAAGCCTTAATACACAGTTGGGAACACATTTTGGGACCGCCATAATTGTTCTTCAGAAATTATTCTGGACTGTTTCTAGGTCAGATAAATTGTCATTGGAATCCACTTGGGACCCAAAAGTAAGCTGCGGGATAATTTTTGCATTGAAAATTTTCAATGCTGGTATGATGGATTGTCCTCCTTTGGTATAGAAGAAGGTTGTTAATGCTTTCGTTGTTTTCTTTGCATTAGTCATCACAAGTTTATTATGAAGCTGGAAACTTCCTGATGATTGAAAGGTTATTCCTAGATATTTAAAGGAATTAACCTGTTCAATAGCGTTACCATTAATTACCCAACGGTGCATAGATCTTTTTTTTGTAAAAGCCATTATTTTGGTCTTTTGATAGTTTATATTTAACATCTCCAATAAGCAGTATGCAGATAGTTGTGACATTAGCCATTTTAAACCTATTGGGGTCTTTGAAATTAGAACCATATCATCTGCATAAAGAAGGATGTTTCTCGGGGTCTCTGCTAAGATTGGTGAGTGTGAGGATATGGAATCTAATTTATATACCACATCATTAATGTAGAGGTTGAACAATAGGGGTGCCAAAAGGCAGCCCTGTTTAAGACCTTTGAATGTTGGAATTGGGTTTGTAAGGTAGCCCTTGTTATTAGTTCTTACTTGGAGGGAGGTGTTATGATGGAGTTCTTGAATCAATATAAGCAATCTCTTGTCTATCTTTAAATTATTTAGTTTTACCCATAGTCTAGCTCTATCCACTGAATCAAAAGCATTCTTTAAATCAATGAATGCAGTGTATAATGCTCCTTCCGGCCTATTCACATATTTTTGTATTAAGTGGTGTAGAATCAAAGCTTGATCTAATACTGATCGGTTAGGATGGAAGCCTGCCTGTTCGGGGGCTAATATATCATTTTGGTCCATCCATGTAGTCAACTTAGAGTAAAGGTGGGCTGTATATAATTTGCTTATAATATTAAGCAGGCTTATTGGCCTGTAATTGGCCGGATTAGATTGTGGGCCTTTCTCATAGATTGGGATAACTATTGCAGCACCCCACTCCGACGGTATCTTCATTGAAAACAAACTTTATCTTGTCTTCCACTTTGATTCTGTCAGAAACCTCATTCCCAAGATCACATAGAAAAAAGTATATTAATCAAGAGATTGTACACATTTGCTTAAACAATAACAAATTAATGATCTGCGGTCATGCATTAACCTGAGCATGTAGAAAGTACCGAATGCACAAGGAAGGAGGGGGTATGAGTGGATGACACATATGCAATTGGCAAGCATCCAAAGGGCGATGGCTCTATGCAGTTTAATGGCAAAGAAATGGGAAGTGCTGTCGATGGGAGGGGGGAGCGAAGAGAGTGTTAAGAAAACTATATAACCTGCATGAATGTAACCAGGCGTCAGACTTGAGCCTTCAGGCGTGAGCCGAGGGTTGGGTCTCCTTTTGCAAAAGCTGATGGTAATCAATAAAAGGTGATTTGGATCAAGCTGGTCTCCCATTTGGTGAATTATTGGGTTCTTCCACCAGATGATAAACAACCCCTTGTGTTACAATAGGGTCGCCATAAGTCGGAATCGACTTGAAGGCAGTCGATTTCCATTTTTTCAGTGCTATTATTTATTTATTACATTTTTACCCCACCTTTCTTTCATCATAGGCCACATGCATGTGGTTCCCAGGTGGTCTCCCATTCAGGCATTGACCAGACCCAGACCTGCTTAGCTTTAGCAAGGTGGTAGTCTCATGTGCCTTCACACCATAGCCTGGGACCATAGCCTTATAGTAGTAGTAATAGTAGTATTGCCCATCCAGCATTACCACTAATAGATGAAGATGATTTTGACATTGTTGTCCTATTCAGAGTAGATCCATTGAAATTCTCCAAATAGTCAGCACTGTTTTCTGTGTGGAGACTGCAGTTCCCCCAACCAACCACCCATCCATCAACCAAATGCTCTGGAATCTCACTAGACCCAGGACATTAGGGATGATGCAAAATCCTAGCCAGGCTGTTTGCTACCCTTTGCAGGGAAACTGGTGGAGAATTTCTCTCTTATCTCTCCCTTTGGAAATTCTGTGGAATGTTGGCCCCTATTTATCTTCCCACAAATAGAGAATTTTGAGAAATCATTTGCACCCAGCTCTTTTCTGAATGATGAAGAAACCATACACAGTATCAATGGAAGTGAGTTTGCATTTTCTGGCATCAGAGAGTTAACTTCTGCTTCCTTCTCTTGAGCTTTCCTAAGGCAGTTTTGAAATCTTTGTTCCTCAGAGTATAAATGAAAGGGTTCAGAATGGGGGTGATAACAGTGTACAGAACAGAGACAGCTTTGTCTGCAGGGAAACTGTGAAAAGGACGTACATAAATGTAGACACAAGGCCCAAAAATCAGGGTCACCACAGTGATGTGGGATGCACATGTGGAGACAGCCTTGCTCTGTCCTGGTGCAGACCCTGCTCTGAGCTTGGCCAGAAGGATGGAGTATGACACAAGCAACAGGACAAAACACATCAAGGTCACCAGGCCACTGTTGGAAACCATGAGTAGCTCCACCACAAAGGTATTAGTGCAAGCCAGTTTTACCACTTGTGGCACATCACAATAGAAATTATCCAGCTTGTTGGGGCCACAAAAAGGCAGCTGGGTGATGATAATCACTTGGATGATGGAGTGAACAAAGCCACCAGCCCAGGACGCCCACACCAGCCCACTGCACACGGTCCCATTCATGATGGCCATGTAGCGCAAGGGGTGGAAGATGGCAACGTAGCGGTCATAGGCCATGATGACAAGAAGGAAGATCTTGATGCCACCAATGAAGTGGAAGAAGAAGATCTGGGAAATGCAGCCCGCATAAGTTATAGTGTTAGCCCTTGATAGAAAGCCAACCAACATTTTGGGAGCAGTTACGGAGGAGTAGCAGAAATCCAGGAAGGAGAGGTTCCCCAGGAGGAAGTACATAGGGGTATGGAGGATAGGCACAAAAGCCACTAGGCCCACAATTAAGAGGTTGCCTAGCATGGTTGCACCATAGACAGCCAAGAAGACAGCAAACAGGAGGAGCCTCAGTTCTGGATTGGTGGCCAGCCCCAGAAATATAAACTCTCTTACACAGGTGTTGTTCTCTCCTTCCATTAAGTGAGTTAAAGGCTCACTGGTGGACACTGAAAGAACAGATGTAAATAAAAGTTAATTCAAGAAAAATGCACTCTCTTTTCCCTGCCTGTGATGCTGTGGACAAAGTTTTATTACATTTTCATTATAAGAACACTGGAATCTGCTTTACGCCAAGTCAGACTGTTGGTCCACCTTGCTCAATATTGTCTACACTGACTGGCAGCAGCTCTCCTTTCAGGCAGGGGGCATGCCCAGTCTTACTGTGTGATGCCAGGGATTGAACCTGGGACTTTCTGCATCCAAAGCAGATGCTCCTACCACTGAGTTATAGCTATTATAAGTTGACAGAATTGATTGGGAGAGGAGTCAGGAAATCAATATCACTTGTTTGTAGGTGGCTTGTGGGGTATCTGGTTGCTTGTCCATAGTTTAATTCTTAACACATTGGACCGGCAACAGCATGTTGCAGTGGGGAAAGCTGGGATTCAGATTTCCAGCAACTCCATTCCATCCCCCTCCCCCATTTTCTTTCCCCATTCCTTATGTTCAGTTCTCACTGGGCTATTTTGGGGGTTCTCCTCCCTCGGAATGTTTTTCTAAATTCCTTTTGCCCTGAAAAATTTGAGTTTACCCTGAGCTTGCTGATACTTCCCTCTTATGTGTGAGTAATGCCATTACCCAGAGCCTGAACATCAAGGGAAGGGCTGTGGGTTAGTGGTAGAGGATCCGCTTTGCATGCAGAAGGTCCCAGATTCAATCCCCAGTGGCATCTCCAGGTAGGGCTAGGAGAGATCTCCTGCCTGAAAGTTTGGAGAGACAATGCCAGTCAGGGTAGACAATACTGAGCTAGGCAGAGCGACAGTCTGATGCATGAGAAGGCAACTCCCTATGTTCCTACTGGAGGGAATGATGAGTTTGAGAGAAGCAATTTTTTTAAAATAAATTTGCTTGTGGAGAGAAGGAAGGAAGGAAGGAACCATGAGGGAGAAATCATATTTATTTATTTTATTTATTTAATTTAATTTAATTTCTATACCGCCCAAAGCCAAAAGGCTCTCTGGGCGGTGTACATAAGAGTAAAACAGCAACATAAAATACAAAAACATAGAAATAAATAGCAAACTCAACAGAACAAATAATTAAATAGCATTAAAATACAATAAAATACAATTAAAGTGTAGTTAAAACAAGCAAAGACTCACATACATACACACACCATATCTTTCTGTACTCAGTTATTCACTGTGGCTGCTCACTTTTAAAAAAAAATAATAATTAAAATTGCAATTTCATGAAGAAAAGAAAAGAAAAAAAGGAAAAAAGAAAAGAATAAGTAAAGAAAGAAGAAAAACCCTATCAGCTCACATTAACAGAACATTTAAACACAGATACATCCGTTTTAATTTACACATATAGATAAATATATGCCATCCAAATACGTATCCAGATGAAGTTGATATTTATAGAAAGTATGCTCAAATGTAGGAAGGGCATTTAGGTCATCAAACCATTGCATGATAGTTGGCAGGTATTCGTCCTTCCATGCTTGAAGTATAAGTCTCTTAATGACTATTAGGGCATGTGAAATCCATTCCTGTTGCCCTGCCATTAATCTCCATATAACAGGAATATAATTTAAAAGTACATAGGCATCCACAAAATTCAAGGATTTCACCAATATGAAGTTAATACAGGCAACAACTTCAGCCCAAAAAGAAAATACCACTGGACATGCCCACATCATATGCCTCAATGACGTATTTCCAGCATTGCACCTCCAGCATCTATTTGACCATGGCTACTCACTTAAAGTGATCTGGAATTAGGAGAGAGCAGGAAAGTGGCCAAGTTTGCTGTTGACATCAAATTGTTCAGGGTGGTAAACAACAACAACAACAACAGGACTCTGAGTAGCTTCCAAAGGACCTCTCCAAACTGGGTGAATGGGCACTAATATCACACATGCACCCCAATATAAGCAAGTGTGATGTATATTGGGGCAACTCTCCCCAACTTCACCTAGGGGACACGGGCACCCTCCCCATCTGTGTTTCCCAGCAACAGTGATTCAGGAAAAACTTTCCAGACCAAGATTGTGCTCCAAAAGACAGAGGTTTATTGATCAACAACAAAAGATACCAGTATGCATAATGGGAGAGGGAGTTCTTTCGAACCTCACACTCTGTCAATCAACAGGAAAACATTGCTTTTATAGTGATTTATGCATCATACATACATTGTACCTTATGACCCCTTTGGGCCAATCCCTACTCAAGTATCCTCCCCTGAGGGCAGGTACCTTGTCCCAGTATCTCAAACTGTTTATGTCCATTTAGAGAAAGAGGAAGAGCCCTTTGCCCATGTTTTGACATCTCACAAGGTACAAAACAAGACACCCAAAAACATCTGAAGAAGAGTTATAGTTCTAAACTTTACTCAATACATTTTCAGCATATGTGGTTTCTCCTAAGAAACATTTTTACAACAGTTCCTCTTTTTCTTTAACATTGAGTTGCCTTGATTGTGGCTCCGGAAACTTGCTAACCACAAGCCACAATCTCTTCTGACAAAGTGTTAGGAGAACATCCAAACAAAATACTTCCCTATTATATTGAACCCTGCAAACAAGATATTTTAGCCATAATAAATTAAACAGAGTAAATATTTTTGGCCTGAAGGAATAAAATCGAAATTCCTTCCACACATGAATGGGGTTTGAAGAGGAGGTGACTGAGGAAAGAGATTGTGGAGTTATGGTGGATAGCTCAATAATAATGTTGGTCCAGTGTGTGACAGATGTGGGGGAAAATGACTTCCATATAAGGCAGCCTTTCCCAACTAGTGGGCCACCAGATGTTGTTGGACCACTACTTCCATCTTTCCTGACCACTGGTAATGCTGGCTGAGGCTGATGGGAGTTGTGGTCCAACAACATCTGGTGGCCCACTAGTTGGGAAAGGCTGATATAAGGAAAGGAACAGAAAATAAAACTGCCAATATCATAATGCCTTTATGCAAATCTATGGTGCAAACATGTTTGGGATAGTGAATTCCAGCAGTTCTCAAACTTTCCTCCCTACAGACCACTGGAAAATTCTACAAATCAAAGCACATGCATAACTCATATTTTTTATAGCTGCAATCTTTCAACTGACAATTTTTTAGAGGAAAATTAGTAGACTCCACCAGTGTCTTAATGGATTGCATCCAAGGAGAATCAGATTCATAATCGTAGGACATATGCTAGGGCCTTGTTAGTCTGTTCAATACATCTGGTCCTGGTCAAAACAGTCTTGATCTCTGTTCAGAAAAAAATAATCAAGCACAGGGCAAGTATAGATATTCTTGACTGTTCTGCAGTCTTTCTGTGGACTACTCAAATGGAGCTCATGAATCATCAGAGGTCTGTGAACCACCTCTGTTATATACAGTTCTGGTGGTTTTCTCCATTTCACATAATACCAGAACCTGGGGCCATCCAATGAAGTTCGACATTGGGAGATTTAGGAGAGACAAAAGGAAGTACTCCTTCAAGCAACACATAGTTAAACTATGGAATTAACCACCAGACAATATAGTGATGGGTTTAAAAGGGGAATAGACATATTCATGGAGGACAAGCCTATCAAAGGCTGGAGGTCATGATGGCTATGTTCTACCTCCAGTGTTGGAGCCAATATACTTCTGAATCACCGTTGCTGGGAAACACAGATGGGGAGGGTGCCCATGTCCCCTTTGTGGACTTCCCATAGATATGTGGTTGGCCACTTTGAGAACAAGATGCTGGACTAAATAACCCCTTGGTCCAATCAAGCAGGACTTTTCCTAAGTTTTATTTATTTATTTATTAGATTTCTATCCTGCCCTTCCTCCCAGTAGGATCCAAAGGGGGCAAAGTTCTAATGAGATTCCAAAGAATGCCCTTGTGATGCGTCCTTCCCTGGCTCTCCCTGTCAGGTTCCTACCTGCGCGTGGTTACTGCCTGTCTCTAGGCACCACCAGGGACTCCACCAGTCTGGACCGCACTCTCTTATGGTTTCTCTCCCCGCTCTAGCACAGATCTCAGCAGATCCCCCTGCTAGGCAACCACCAGTAACGTCCCAATACTAGTATTCCCAGAGACTCTGAATACTGGTATTGTTATTCTCTTCACCGCTGCCACCATTTGTTACAGTTCCCCTTCAGCCTTGGTCATTACCTTACCCTCCCTTCTGGTCTGTGAAACCCCAGCCAAGGATCAGGCCTTTGGTAAACCAAATTAAGTATTTATTACAGATAACAAAGCTAACAAGATTAACAAGATTTCTTCTTAAGGCACATAAGCATATGGTTTTACTCAATACTAATCCGAACTCCACCTCCCTCCTTCTTCACTCTCTCCTGGCAAACAACTCTCTCAAACCCCACCAAGCAATCCACTCTTTCTCTTCTCCCCCCCAGATTCCACAATTTACCACCTCACATTCACCCAGATTTACCTGTCATCCTTTCATTTATACTGTCAGCCATTTTAAACATTCAGCCAATCATCAAGCATTCTATTGCCCATTCACTCCCCCTCCTCTTTCACTACTTACCATGTATACTCTAAACAACCAGCACTTACCATATATACACTAATATATAGGAACATCACAGCCCTCACTGACAGTTTCCTCATGTGGGTGGGTGCTGCCAGGGATCACAATGAGCATACCTTTTACCAAAGAGATGGTATCCTCATATCTATGGTGTAAAGGACAAAACCTAGCACCACAAGCAAGCAGTCTACTAGATCACAGATGAGTGGGATTGTCATGATTTTGGTGGGATGTGGATCAGACTCTATCTATCTATCTATCTATCTATCTATCTATCTATCTATCTATCTATCTATCTATCTATCTATCTATCTATCTATCTATCTATCTATCTATCTATCTATCTATCTATCTATCTATCTATCTATCTATCTATCTATCATCTGTGTGTGTGTGTGTGTGTGTGTGTGAGAGAGAGAGAGAGAGAGAGAGAGAGAGAGAGAGCAATGTATAGGGGTGCTAGTGTGGTGTGTAATACACAGAATGTTGGACCAGGGACAGCAAAACCACAGTTCAAATTCCTGTTCCGTAATGAAGCTAACTGGCTGATGTTCGCCCAGTTCCTTTCTCTCAGCATATCCCAGCTTACAGGGTTGTTCTAAACATAAAAAGGTGGGAGTGACCATATTCACCATCCCAAGCTCCTTTGCAGAAGGGCAGAATAAAAATGTAGCTATTGTCTTTTAATTTCTTGTGCTTCCAGACAAATGCTTCATTGTCTTATTATAGTGAACTATTTATGGAAACATGTGTTTTATTTATGGATGTCCCCTGTGAAAAATAAACTATATATTCAGAGGAGAGAGATGGATTTTGCTGAAATATCCTAGGGGTGTTAGTGTACACACCTATTTCCCCCCCTTTACATTTGTTTCCCAGGGGGTGTCTGTGATGTTCCTGCTTATAGTGTAAATATGGTAAGTGCTGTTTATATAGAAGACATATGGTAAGTGGAGTGAAAGAGGAGGGGGGAGTACATGAGCAGTAGAATGCTGGATGATTGGCTGAGCGTTTGAATGGCTGGGAGTATAAATGGAAGAATGACAGTTGAATCTGGGTGGATATTGGGAGTGTGGAGAAAAAGGTGTTTGAGGGTGGAGGTCAGGAGTGTGGAGAAAGAGGGAGTTGGAGTTCTGATTAATAATAAGTCAAGTACAAAACAGGAATAGATGAAACCATACGCTTGTGAAACATTCTAAAACTAATCTTGTTATTTCTGATATTTAATAAATACTTCTTTAGTTTACCAAAGGCCTGATCCTTGGCTGGGGGATATACATACCAGAAGGGAGGGCAAGGTAATTACCAAGGCTGAACAGAAACAGTATCTAATGGTGGCAGTGGTGAAGGGAGGAATAATAACAATTCAAGTATCCAGAGCAACCCAGAGTTGTATGCGTTATCTATAAAGATACAAGGGGGTTGGGAACAGCATAAGCACGCAGTCACAAAAGTAACCAGCTAGAGAGAGACTCAGGCAAAGTCTCTGGGAGTATTGGTTATAGGACGTGACTGGTGGTGCTGCCTAGCAGGGGGATCTAGTGAGATCTGTGCTAGAGCGGAGTGAGAAACCATATAAAGGACGGTCCGGACTGGTGGTATCCCTGGTGGTGCCTAGTGAAAGGCAGTAGCCACAAGCAGGTGGGAACCTGACAGGGAGAACCAGGGAAGGACGTCACAGTGTCCCCAGATCTCTCCCCCCCAAACTGTTCATTCAATTTCTCTGTGTTCAAAAAGGAATTTGGGGACTTTATGACAACTTAATATCATATTCTCCCAGCAGTGTTTAGCTGAAAGACCCTCTTTCAGTTAACCTAGTACTTGTTTTTCATATCTCAGACATCCTGATCCCAGTTAAAGAGGTTTGAGAGTTTCGGCAGGCTCACACACACCTGTATCAATCTATCGCTTGCTTGGTCAGGGACTCCACATGAGGGTGCAGTCTACCTGTACTACATTGCTTACAATGGGATGTACATGGCAATGTGAATTTGAACATGTATTCCCAGCATTCCCAGTTCTAGTGCAGCTAGACACACATTTGTACCTCACTAGAGCTAGATGGGGATCTAGAGAAATGTTGAGAGCAATTTGGAGAGTCAATGGGGATAGGAGGGAATAACCTTCTTGAAGAAATCAAGAATAGTGAAGGGCCATCATCTACTCCCTTAATGCTGGCCCAGAGTGATATTTTTCTAGGGTGTTTACAAATTTCTGTACCAAAAGCACAGAAGGTAGAGAAATGAGCTTCTGCCTGTATCTCTGCATCACAGCCACATTTATTATATAAATAGCAATTATTAGATAGATACATAGATAGAAAGATAAATAGATAGCATATTTGAATTATTCTTATTTGTTTTATGAATGCAATTCTATTGTTGATTTTGTGCTGTTCACTGCCATAGTTACCCCCCTTAATGTTGGCAGTATTTTTAAAAATCCAAATAAATAAATAAAATACTAATTTTCTTGGGTTTTACCTTGTCATCGTGTTGTTGACTTGGATGTCCATTCAACAAAGTCCATTCTTTTACGGCAGGGATGAGCTAACTATGGAACAACTTTCTCCTGCTCCTCTGTTGGCCTTTCTCATGATCTACTTACATATTTTACGTCTATAAAGCAGGAGTGGCTACTCAGATTCTCTTAACTGCTATGACATAAGTAATCTCTGTTAAGAGATCCTGAGTAGACACTCTTGGTTCAGAATACAAAGACTCAAGAAGTGCCTTGCTGGATCAGAGGAAGGTAGGAGGAATCCTTCGCATGAGCCCCACCAACTACAAGGTCCACCAGAAATGGGCCAAAGGGCCACTAGAAGACTTCAATCACCCTTGTGCCCACTTCTGCTTTACAGGCATTGGTCTCCATTGTCCTAGTTGTCATCAATCTAACTTGCATAGGAGTGTAGAGCAGTTGCATCTTCTGGTCCCACCATACAGAGACTCCCTCATTATTATGTCTTGTGGAGAATGCTTGGGGTCCTGGCATATCAATTCTGAAGCCAAAGGAAGCAGGAGTAAACAGATTGGATACAAAATTCACCAGAGGCTGGTGATACCATATGCTGGAGCTTTGTTGCAAAGGGAGTGGTTAACCTGGGATTACGCAGTGCTCATTTGGAGACAGGAAAGGGAACAAGCCTCATGTCCTCAAGAGGATGTGGAAGGATGGAGGGTGCATTTCCATTCTAACAGGCTAGCAGAGGAGACTCTGGGACTGCATATGAACAGATAATTGTCTAAAAGATCTTAATTTCAGCACCACGGACAACGCTTTTGCATAACCTAAAACCACCATAGCTGTCAGTGCAGGCAGTTCATGTCTTTGGTGATGAAAAACATTCTAAGGGTCAAATTATATATTATGAAATAATGAGGGTTTTTTTGGGGGGGGAAGTGTGTCTCTCCAACTGTGACCACACCCCTGCCTTTGTGCTGGAGCTCCTGACAGTCGTTTTCTTTTGATTCTGATCCATTGGCCTTGCTTATGTGAGAAGGTCCCACCAAGAAGAAAATTTGTTCATTTCAGGGTTGGGAGCCTCAGGCCGAGGGGCCAAAAGTGGCTCTCTAGGTCTCTCTGTCTGGCCCTTGGAACTGTCTCCAGGCCACACCCTCACTGGTTCTCCTTTGCAACCTGGTTGTTGGTGAAGCAAACCTTCTTAGGAAGGCTACACAACAGAAGCCCTCCAAAAGCTTTCAAAAGTTGAGAACCAAATGCCTCGGCAAAGAGAAATGTTTTTGCCTCGTGCATAAAGATGGATAATGACAGTGCCAGGCATACCTCCCTGGGGAGAATGTTCCACAAATAGGGGGGGCACCACTGAGAAGGCCCTTTTTTCATGTTGGCACTCTCTGCACCTCCTTTGGAGGAAGCACACTAAGAAGGGCCTCTGATGCTGAGCACAGGGTCTGGGTTGGAATGTGCTCTTGAAGTCTGATAATGCCTCTCATTTGCCTATATGGAGAACAGAGGGGCTAGTGAGAGTATGTACAGAGACTAGCCTACTGTAAAAAAGTAAACTTTACATTTGTTTCTCTGCCCAGTATTTGTTCTGGACCCAGGTGCCACTGGCATGTGGCCCTTAGAAGGTTGTTCATAAGGGAATGTGGCTCTTGGGATGAAAAAGGTTTTCCCCCTCCTGAATTTCAGGACTGAACCTTGGCATTGACACTGCTGGATTGGACCAAAGGTTCATCTAGTCCAGCACTCAGTTTTCCCCTGGTATTCATCCAGGAAGTCCACAAACAGGACACAATCTTCTTCCTACTGTTGTCTCACAGCAATTGGGCTTCTGTAGGAATGTTGGTCATTATCAAGATGTGGGGGCAAACCTCTACCACACCACCTAAAACCCCTTGGATACTTAACATTAACACTGTTGATATTTCATAAATCTAATGCTTCATTTGACTCTAACCTTATAGCACGGATGGGGAACCCATGGCCCTCCAGATGATGCTGGACTCCATCACCCATCATCCTCAGCAAGCATAGGTAACAGTCAGGGGTGATGGAAGTTACAATGTGGCATAATCTGGAGGGCCACAGGTTCCTCATCCATGCCATGCAGAAAGAGGGAAAAGGGATTGACAATGAGAACAATGTAACATAAAGTATGTTCCCATCAATGGTCACTTTCTCTCTGGTTCCATTCAAGGACATCACACTCCAGTTGAACGAAACTAAGTCTAGATGACTATCCTGTCACTTCAGAGAGAAGGGACTTCGCAAGCTTAGACAAACGTGTTTTGTCTTGCTGCTTCTGCTGTTCATTGTGTCTCTAGAGAGGAGATTATGAATACTCTAATTTTCTCAATATGAAAAGGTTCAATCCCTATCTTCAGAGAGGCCACTGTCAGAATCAATTACCAAACTAGGAGGCTTATATAAAATTATCCTGTGCCATACAGAACCGGGGAGAGGGACTCTAGAAAGGCAGAAACGTAACAGTAGAGCCTGTGGGGAAAGTTCTCTAGTGAGGAGATTATGAATACTGTAATTATCTCAAAGTAAAAAGGTTTAATCCCTCTCTTGATTGTGCCCAACAAGACTTCAGAGACACCACTGTCAGAAGTTTAGAGGCTTCTATAAAATGCCCTTGTGCCATACAGAACCAGGGAAAGGGACTCTAGACAGACAAAGAAATATCAGTATAGTTTGTAAGCAAAGTTCTTGGCTAGTTTTCCATGTAATCTCCCCCCTGGAAGCTACAGTGGTTAGCCCAGGCATAGGTTCATGCCTTCAGGGAAGTCTGAGTTAGACATTGGAGGATCTATGTCAGGAGAAAAGAGGTTGCTCCCAGAATGATATGGATATTCTTGTTCCTTTTACTGCTTCTGTCGCAAACAGAGGGCAAAACACATCCTGGCATGTGCACCCTTGATGATCCGGTCCACATCCAGCACGAGGATTATCAACCAAGGAACTTCATCATTGGTGGAATTGCTTCTCTACTCTCATTCTTCTCTGACAATGTAATCTTCAGTGACCCCCCCAAAATGAAGCAGATTGAGGAACTTGTGTAAGTAAAGGTACTGTTGCTATTTTTGGGTGGGATTCAATCACATACTTCCAAATTCAGTTTGTACAGTTACATGTTGAGCCCAGGGCAGTTTAAGGACTGCCTAGGCCCTTGCATCCTTGCCAAATTCAGTTCATATTGAAAGGCAAACTTATTTAAGTTGCACTTTCAAAAATATATGCAAACAGAAACACAGCCATTGTTCAAAATTCACACTTCTCTGAATTTTGCAATGCAGATCTCCAACCGAGCAGTGCCTACAAAGATGCACATATTTGGGTAAGATATGCATATATGTGTGTTTATTAGTGAAAATAGTGCAGAAAATGCATTATATTTGGCAAAAAAGGTGTTGTTAGGCAAAATTGCTTATAATAATGTGTATATTAGAAGAATGAGGACTTTTATTTTTGAAAATTCAAAAACTGCGGCGGACACCTCTCTGAATTTTGCAACGCAGATCTCCAGCAAACTAACATGTACAAAGATGCACATACTTGGGTAAGGTATGCATATGCATGCATTCATTAGTGAAAATAATGCAGAAAAAATCATTATATTTTGCAAAAAGGTATATAGGTAAAATTGCTTACAATAATATGTATATTAGGAGAATGAGGACTTTTATTTTAAAAAATTCACAAACTGGTATGGAAATGTGAAGACATGAACTTCAGCTTAGGAAAATGAGAAGCTGACATTGACATACCTCCAACCAATTAAATAATAAGGCAGAGTAGAACTCTTTCAGAACTCTCTCCAGCATGAGATGGCGGTAGGAGCAACAGCTATGGGCGAGGGAGCTCCACAACAAACGGCTTTTATATGGTAATTTCTCCCTTGTTGGAGGTTACAATGCATTGGAAAATATGGGGCAGCCTCCCCCCTTCTTATGCCGTCACCCTTGGACCCGACCTGGACGCCAGCTATCAGAAATGCGATGTGAGACTTCTACCTGCGCTGGGCCGCCGCCGCCACTGTTTCTTGTTTGCCGGGTCGGAGCTGGGGGTGGGCTGCGGCCCTTCGGCGGGCCTGGCACCGCGGCCTATCTTCAGGAGACGGCATTGCTGGCTGCAACGGTTTTCCGATGGCTGCTGGGGTTGGGGAGCGCCCCTGCAGCCCCCGCTGTCCTGCCGTGTTGACCTTTTTTCGTTCCGCCTTGTGTCGGCTGCGTTTGCCTCTCGGCGCCTTTGCCTTTGGCTTCTTGGGGAGAACTTTCCTGTTGGTCGCGTCTTCGTGGGGCCTGTTTGTGCCGCCCCCTCGCTGTTTACTACACTGGACGCTGGATGCTGAGAGTGAGAGGAGGTGCCGCTTTCGGTTTTGCAAATGACGCAACTTTTGGACTATACGGGCTAGAAGCCTTATTGAACCTTACTGTAGTAGCTTTTACCTGGTTGTTTTAGTTTTATTGCTTGTTTTTTGATCTTGTGATGTTTATATACCTTTACTTTGTACATCGCTCAGAGTGGCTGGGTCTCCAGCTAGATGGGCAATAAATAAATCGGAAAAAAAAATCACTGAGTTCTTTCGGGAAGTCACTAGTGGTCCCCACATGGCTCGTTTCCAACAGGATGCTTGCAATCAGTATTGTGGATCCAATTCTGCAAAACTCCCTACCTACTGAGACCACACAGGTCCCCACCCTGCTGAACTTCCAATGTGTGACAATTTTTCCCCCAGCAGGCATTTTAAGACAGATTTTCTGATTGTATGGTTAATTTTAATTGATTTATCTCCATTGGTATTGTTTCAGTAATCTTATTTTACAACACCTACTAACTATGGTGTTTTGTATATATACATTTTAAAATATTTTTTATTAATTTTACACCATTATTAAACATACTCATACATAATCAAAACATCATACTTTATATATTGTATATCATACAACATTAACAAAGTTAAATACTCAAAAATAATTTAAGATAAATTCATAGTAGTTGGTATTACAGCACATTTATGGAATACAACTTTTAAATCCAGGATACTTGTGCTTATTCTTTCCCTTTTTATTTTGGGTATGGGATAAACCAAAAAAAAAAAAAGGCGAAAAGACCAACTTACAGACAACATATCCATCCATTGAGGGGTATATATAGATTGTTGAAATTTAAAAAATGAAATAAAATAATGTTGAGAAAGAATGTGTGTTTATGTGCCCCTCTTCCTGGTCCACATCAAAGAAAGACTAAAATTTTAAAACCATCAGTAGCCCATGATAGAATTTCAGAATGTATTCCTTGTCTTGAATTCACTCTTCAGTGCAATATATGCACATAGCCTGCATTAAAAATAGATACTGATACCAAGGGACTGTCCTGCTCAGTAATGGCTTTTCTATTTTGGACACTTTCCCTTCTTTGTGGTATATTAAAGCTATGTGCAGTCAGCAAGATGTCCATCTGAAGCAGATATTCTCATAGGTGAAGGGAGCAGTTCACAAAGAGTAGGATATCATTCCAGTCTGATGTGTGGTGCTTCTTGCAGAGCAGTCCCAAAGAACTACCAGCATGTCCTTTCCTTAATGTTCACTGTGAAGGAGATCAACGAGAACTCTGAGATCTTACCCAACATCACATTGGGTTTCCACATCTATGAGAACTACTTAGATGCAAAGATGACTTACCAGAACATGTTAAACCTTCTTTGCTGTCAGGAGAGGATTGTGCCCAACTACAACTGTGACACTGGGAAGAAGATGATCACTGTAATTGGGGGGATGGACTGGGAAACCTCTCTCCACATAGCCACCATTTTAGGCATCTACAAGACTCCACAGGTAAGTCATGTGGATGGGACTTGGGGTTTTTTCCACTGGTTTAAGTCAGGTTTATTGAATTTGTACATCACCTCCCACTAAGAAAGTTCCAATGTGATTTACAGCCAATGGAAAAAAGGAACAATAAAATGACAAGCAAGATAAAAACAGATTGATCAGTATAAAACCATGCCACTGGTGCTAGCTAAATGCTTCTTGATTGTCTGGATGGAGAGTAGAGGAGTGTGTGAGTACATATAAAAGATAAGTGGAGGGTGAGGCATGTCGCCTACTGTACAAAAGTTATTACTATTATTATTGATTCATTTATGAATTGCTTCCTGTGAAGTATTTCAAAGTGATTTCACAATAGAGTAAAACCATATGTAAAATAATTACATATATAAACACATTTTTTTAAAAAATCATATATATATTCATTGCTCTGCTCGCTTCTGTATTTTAGTCATACAGAAACTGAACACAATGAGAGTTTGGCAGGCTTTTAAAAGTGAGATCCCACTCAAACACACCTAGTCCACATTATTTATGTGTGAGGATTTCTCTTTCTAGATCATGGGTGAGAAATAATGCTTCCACTAGGGGTGAACAGACACTCCTTGTTTTTCTTAGGTCACTTACAGCTTACTTGCTCCAACAGTGAGTGATAAAACCAAGCTCCCTTTCTTGTACCAAATGGTTCCCAGTGAAGACTATCAGTATGATGGGATTGTGCAACTCCTTCAGCATTTCCAGTGGAACTGGATCGGGCTCATCGTGACAGATGATGATAAAGGAGAAACATCTTTGCAGCATTTGATAGCAAAACTTTCCCAGAATGGCATTTGCACTGCCTTAACTTACAGAATACCTGTCATGAAATACTTTGCAGACATGGTGAATAACTTTTACCTCACAAAAGGCGAGACCTTTTCCTTAAGCAAGGCCAGTGCAGTCAACGTGTTTGTTGTCAATGCAGACATTCAGACCATGCTTGGGCTAAGCTGCTATATAGGTCTAGAGCGATTTGGAGAAATGAATGCGACCGATGTTGGTAAGGTGTGGATCATGACAGCCCACTGGAGTTTTGAAGTGCAGGTTTTACAAAGGGATTTTGAAATAGATGTCTTCCACGGTGCCTTGTCTTTAGCAATTCATTCCAGTGAGGTGATTGGATTCCAGCATTTCCTTCATGACCTAAAACTGCATTCGACACAAACAGATAGCCTTGCCAGGGTCTTCTGGGAGAAGGCATTTGGTTGCTTGTTTCAAGGTGGGGACAATGAGGCAGGCTGCACTGGGGAGGAGCAGCTGGAGAGCCTTCCTGGGCCATTATTTGAAATGAGCATGACTGGCCAGAGCTACAGCATCTATAATGCTGTGTATGCCGTAGCACATGCTTTGCATGCCATGTCCTCCTGTAGATCAAACCACAGAGCAGTCGTGGAGGGGAATACAATGGAGCCAGAAATTCTGCACACTTGGCAGGTAATGGACATTGGAAATACAACAGCAGAGATCATTCAGTTTGTAACCTAAGGATTAATTCTGTTAGTGTTTAAGTCAAGTGTTTAGTGCTTAAGTATGTAAGCCAAGTGTTTAAGTCATTTCTTAGTGTTTAGATGGAGATGGAAAGAGATGCTGCTTAGCAACCAGGCATAGTGGTGTAGTCTTCACTGGAGTGGAACCTCCTCTGCTTGTCTGCGTAGCTCTGAGGGTTTTCTCCTGTATGATGAGTATCTTCCTGCTATGAACCAGGAAGAACTAAGAAAGTCAAACCCCTGCTCACGTTATATCCTGTTCCTCTTCAGTTTCCCTCAGTAAAGTATCAGGATTTCTTTTGATTCAAACCACTGTCCTGGCAAAACAGCTCTTCCCTTCTGTGTTTAAATATGAGGCAACTCTACCAGTATGGAACTGTGAATCCCCCTTTCCCTGTCCCACATGAAGCCCATTTTTATTCCTAATGTCTGTTCACATCAATGCCTGCAATTTGCCTTCTTCGATTTCATTCTAGCTTCACCCTTTTCTTCAGAGAGTCGCATTTAACAACAGTGCTGGGGACACCATAGCTTTTGATGAGGATGGAGTTCTGGCAGCTGGTTTTGATATTATAAACTGGGTTACCTTCCCAAACAAATCCTTCCTAAGAGTGAAATTAGGCAGGATGGATCCCCAAGCGCCATTGGGCAGAGAGTTCACTATTAACGAGGATATAATCATGTGGCATATGGTGCATAATCAGGTAGGGTATCATTCATTCATTGAATTTATATTCCATCTTTCCTCCTGTAGGAGCCCATGGCAGCAATCATAAACAAAACAATTTAACAAGAAAAAGAAAAGCATCCTAAAAACAGTTGAAAACATTCCAAAACACTAATAACATTCTAAAACACAGTTAAAATCATTTTTTTCATCAGTGATCTTTAGGTGCCAGGAGCAGCCATTTTCAGCCATCGGATGCCTGAGTAAAGAGGAAAGTTTTCAAATCAAGGTAGATCTGGAGCATATTGACCATGCTAGGTGAATTTGATGCAATATCCTTAAATCTCTGGATTTCCCCTTTGAAGAAGGGCTTTTACAGAGCGGTGATGGTTAGTGCCCACTGGAACTGATGGGATAAAATCCAGGGAGCCAAAACAGTAGGTGGAACCACAGCCCTTGATAAGTAGAGGCAACACGTAATGTAAAATATCACTGTGGAATCATAGAATCATAGAATAGTAGCCCTTTTCCAGCTAGGTTAAATAGAGATGTCAGGAAGTGAGCCTCTTCTTTTCTTCATACAACACATGCCTTGTGAACTAATGCATAGCACTGAACTGTGGTCCCTCCCCACAGGAAAAAATAGATGACCCCCTCCCTGTCTCTCAATATATAGGTGCTGCCCCTTTCTGTGTGCAATGACAACTGCCATCCAGGATACAGAAGAAGCAAAAGGGAAGGGGAGCCATTTTGTTGCTATGATTGTGTTCTGTGTCCAGAAGGAAAGATCTCTGACAAGAAAGGTAGGATATGAAGTGCTCAGTGCTGCACAGCATGTTAGGACAAGCAAAACAGATGTGATTGATTTCACTTGGTCCCTTTATGACAGATGGGGACCTGCAAATGCAGCCCTCTAGGCCTCTCTGCCTGCACCTTGGGACACTCCCTGGCCACCCTCTCTCTCCAACCACACTGCTTCTCCCCAGGCCACCCCCCTGGTTTGAACCTCCCTGGTCTGAACCTCCTTGAGTGTTTCTGCCTGGCTAGAATGTATCCTTGAACTTTGATAATGCCACTTGCTGGCCTGGGGGGAGGATAGAGAGGGGTGTGTGAGCAGGAGCAGGAAGAAACGTATTGCACAAAGGCAAGCATTTGCATTAATTGCTCCAGCCCCTTTTTCTTCTGGCCCTGCTTAGCACTCTCATGTGCCCCCCTGCAAGGTTGCTCAGGAGTTATCCTGTGCTGACTGAAACGTTTGTCATTCCTGAAAGCTAAGCTGGCTTTCAGAGTGGCTGTATACTATAGCCAGTAGGGATTTTTCATATTCTACCATGTTAAATGAAAATACCCCCCCACACCTTTCCCCTGGTGCATTCACTATAGCTGCCCAATTTCCCTGCTTTTTAAAGTTTGATAGAAATAGCTGTGGGCTATAGGTACATTCTTAAACCGCAAGGTTTTTTGCTTATTAGTGCGGCCTTTCCCAACCAGTGTGCCTCCAGATGTTGCTGGACTACAATTCCCATCTTTCCTGACCATTGGTAATGCTGGCTGAGGCTGATGGGAGTTGTGGTCCAACAACATCTGGAGGCACACTGGTTGGGAAAGGCTGTATTAGTGAATATTATCTAGGTTGTTGACAGTTTCAAATCAATAAGCACCTTATTTACAGGTTCCAGGCTGCCCTATTACTCCCTCCCAAATCAAAAGTTGTTACTGTAACCACAAACGAGAATATGAGAAGCATGATTAAGAAGCAATTCATTTGAAAGTGGGGGGAAGCATCAACGCTTCAACTTTTTGCATCACCTGCTGTACTCACCCCAGTGGGTTACAACGGATCTCCAGATGGCTGCACATCTTCTAGTTTAATGCAAAAATCCTTTGTTTGCAGATCTTCACACTTTCCATTTGCTTGATCGCATTTGCTTGCACAATCAATGGAAGCTTTTGGTACTATCAAGACAAATTTATTGTGGCATAGACTTTACGAGGCCAAACTCTTATTAGCTGCTGAAAGCCAGTACCAAGACATTTTAAAGAATGTTGTTTATTTCTTTGATATTATTTTTGTCCTGCATTAGGAAGGATCTCAGAGGTTGCCTGGTGATGACGCTTCATGCTGATTGGATAGGCATAGGAATCTGGGAAGCTACCTTCTACCGATTGAGACCATTGGTCCATGTAGCTCAGTTTACACTGACTGGCAGTGGCTCTCCAGAGTTTTAGGCAGAAGTCTCTCTCAGCCCTACCTGGAGATGCTGGTGATTGAAACTAGGGCCTTCTGCATGCAAAGCAGATGCTCTGTCAATGAACTGTGGCCCTTCCCCTTCAACTACATTAGACACTGATAATGGGTCCAGCTGATTTATTCAGTACAGGAACATATATGAGGAAGAAACTAATACGGTACATTGCAATTAAGAAGATCACATGTCTTCTTTTCTCCCCCCACCACTCCCAGACATGGATGACTGCTTCAAATGCCAAGAAGCTTGGTATCCAAACCCCAATCAAACTGGATGCCTTCCAAAGAATCTACACTTCCTGTCTTTTGATGAACCTTTGGGCATCATCTTGGCGGTTATGGCTCTGGCTCTTTCTGCAACCACAGCGTTGGTGCTTAAAATCTTCATCAAGCACCAGAACACTCCCATCATCAAAGCCAACAACCGGAACCTCAGCTATGCTCTGCTCGTCTCCCTCCTGCTCTGCTTCCTCTGCTCCTTGATATTCATTGGCCGCCCCCAGTTACTGACTTGCCATTTGCGACAACCTGCTTTTGGAATCGTCTTCTCAGTGGCTCTTTCTTCTGTCTTGGCAAAAACCCTCACGGTGGTTCTGGCTTTCATGGCCACCAAGCCAGGATCCAAGATGAGGAAATGGGTGGGGAAAAGGTTTTCATACTCTATTATTCTTGGCTGCTCATTGATTCAAAAGATCATTTGCACAGTCTGGCTTTGTGCTGACCCTCCATTCCCAGAGCTGGACATGCAGTCGTTGCCTGCAGAAGTCATAGTGGAATGTAATGAAGGCTCAGCCAACATGTTCTACTATATTCTTGGTTACATGGGATTGCTGGCTCTCATCAGCTTCAGTGTGGCTTTCTTTGCTCGGAAGCTGCCCGATACTTTTAACGAAGCCAAGTTCATCACCTTCAGCATGTTGGTGTTTTTTAGTGTGTGGGTCTCTTTTGTTGCAACATATCTGAGCACCAAAGGGAAATACATGGTAGCTGTGGAGATCTTCTCCATCTTGGCCTCCGGTGCTGGATTGCTGGGTTGCATCTTTTCTCCCAAAGTTTATATAATGCTTTTGAGACCTGAACTGAACAGAAAAGAGCAACTAATAAGGAGTAACAAGATAACTACATAGAGCATCTGTAACATGGCAGCTCCTGGCAGCTTATTTCTGTGTTTCGTATCCTGAACTAGGAGGTTAACTGGACCACTGAGGCATGTTTGGGAAAACCAGCCCCCTTTCTTCTCTTACTCTTACTCTTGCTCTGTTTAGTGACATGAAGGGCTACGGCAACAAAAATGACTGATGGAGACTCTTGAACACCACCTCAATCCACACTTAAGAGATTTAATCCCTTCTACCATATACAGATACCATCAGAAATTAAGGCGTACAACTATACACCTTCCTTTGACATGTACACCTTCAAGCCTATTAAAAGATGAGCATTTCACCCTTCATACTCTAAGCCATGCCACTGCTTCATGTCCTCTTGATAGTAGGAATCTTCTCAGTCAAGGAGCATTTCAGAAGATAAACAGACCAGGAAATTGTAAATAAGGAATTTTTGTTCTGTCCTATCTTCTTGGGGTCATGCACCCCCATTTTGTTTTCCATTTTCAAGAGACTCATTTATTTCGATGACGGAATGTGAATGTAGTAGAATATTAGGATTAAAATGCACCTGTGGATTTATTGCATTGCATTTCTTCAAATGTTATAATTAAAATAATAATCCCCTACCCAACCCCAGCCCATGCCACTGTAATAAAAGATCCATGTAGAATTTCCTGTATTGTGGATATGGATTTCTGGGTTTAGAACTCTTTATGCACATGTTCAGGTCAATGCCTGTTTGACTCATGCAAAAAGTTCACGTGTACACGTTTCTTGGTTCATATGTAAATAAAATGTACACACTTTTCCTACAGTCATGTGTCCATTGGTGATCACTTGTGGCCGAGTAAGATTGTCTTACTCCCTACTGGGAGTACATGACTCCTGATGGCATCGCTCATAGCATTCATTGGAACATGCAAGCCCACTCACTGCTACAAGGTGACGATCCAGCAAGCAGGACAGTCGTGTGTAACACATCCTCTTTAGTATCAAAATAAACATTACACATACAAATCAGTTGTTAAGAGACCCCTAATACCCTCATAGAACTACAATTGCCAGAGTTATTGGGGAAGAGGGACTGACTGTGAAAACACTCTGGCAACTGTAGCTCTGTAAGGAAAAGAGGAGTCTCCAAACAGCTCTCAGGATTCTTCACAAGCCATCCTTCTCAGGATTCTTTGGGGGAAGCCATGACTGTTTAAAGTGGAATAAATGTATGGCATGAATGTGGCTTCAGTCTAACCCTCCTTTTAAGTTGGTCTTTACTTACAGCACTCCCAGCTCTGTAGCTGCAGCTGCTCAGGCTGCCTCACACGATGGCTCAATCTCCATTTGGCCATGCGCCTTACTGGATGAGCTTAAGCCAATCTCCATTTGAGGGCAACCAAGGCTGACTTTGTCCCAAGGACAGCACTGACCAAGACTGGAATGGATCTAAATAATCCATGTCATCCAATAATCTTGCAGCTGCCCAACCATTACTCTGTCCACCATCTTCCCCCAAAAGGAGTGGATTTGTGACACATCACGGATTCCAGCATTGGACAAAATGTAAATGAACTGCCTTCAAGTCGATTCTGACTTATGGCGACCCTATGAATAGGGTTTTCATGAGGCTGAGAGGCAGTGACTGGCCCAAGGCCACCCAGTGAGTTTCATGGCTATGTGAGGATTCGGACCCTGGTCTCCCAGGTCAGTGTCAAGGTCACACAGATGGCAGGTGACTTTATCCTCAAAGTGTGTAACCAGTTGGTCACAACGGGTCCTCAAATGGAAGGGACCAGTCTCCAGGTCATCCAACATAACTCCAGCTGCTGGCTAGAGGATGCTGTTTTAATTGCTGTGCTTTTACAATGGGTTTATTGTATTGCATATTTTAGTCACAGACATTTTTATTTTAACATTTTCATGGGATTATGTTATTGTGTATTTTAATTATGGTACATTTTTAATAATTATATATCTGAACAACGCCACTGTTTTTTTATTTTTATTTTTTAAAAAACCTGCTTATATTCATTAATTAAGAGAGGCAGCTTTAAAATTAGATTCAAAATCAAGGAAGCCCTTCTGATCAGGTTCACTGGAAGGGTGTTGGATGTGGTGCCCTAAGGGGGAAATCATCCAATTCTTCATATCTCCACATGGAATGCTTCAAGCGGAAGAATGTTGGAGCTTGTAATAATCTAAAAGCTCCTTGGATTACTTTATTTTTAAATCACTCCTTCATGCAGCACACATGTAAACTACTAGAAGATGTAGTGATGGCCACCAATTTGGATGGGTTTAGAAGGGTATTAAACATATTCATGGAGGATAAGCTTATTGAAGGCTAGAAGTCATAATGACTATCTCCAGTGTTGAAGGCAGTAAGCTTCTGAATCACAATTGGTTGGAATCACAGATGGGGAGGGTGCCCATGTCCCGTTTGCGGACTTCCTATAGACATCTGGTTGGCTACTGTGAGAACAAGATGCTCAACTAGATGGACCCTTTGTCAAATCAAGCAGGGCATTTCTTAAGTTCTTATGTGTTTCCAAAGACTGTGCTCACTGACAGTTTCCTCAGGAAAAGGTGTGCTGCCATGGATCAGAAGGAGCAACACACCCATTGCCAAAGAGATGGCATCCCTATATCTATGGAGTAAAGGACAGAACTGGGCACCACAAGCAAGCAGTCTACTAGATCACACAAGACTAGGAATGGAAACAGTCTTAATGGATTGTACTCAAGGAAAATCCCATTCATAATGCACTTAACATCTCTCTCTCTCTCCTTCTCCCTCCCTCCCTCCCTCCCTCCCTCCCTCCTCCTGGTGTGTGTGTCACACAACACACACACACCAGTGTATAGGGGGTTCTACTATGGTGTGTGTGGACTAGGGACAGCAAAACCACAAGTCAAATCCCTGCTCAGCAATGAAGGTTACTGGGTGACGTTGGCCTAGTTCCTCTCTCAGCATATCCCACCTTACAGGATTGTTCTAAACACAAAAGTGTGGAAGTGACCATATCCACTATCCCAAGCTCCTTTGCAGAAGGGCAAAATGAAAAATGTAGTTAATGAAAAGACAATAGTTCTTGTAACTTCAGACAAATGCTTCATTGTCTTATTAAAGTGAACTATTTGTGGAAATGTGTGTTTTATTTATGGAAGTCTCCTGTGAAGAATAATGATTTATTCAGAGGTTCTCTCAGGATTCTTCACAAGCCATCCTTCTCAGGATTCTTTGGGGGAAGGTATGACTGTTTAAAGTGGAATAAACCCTGCGTGTTTCTACCTGGCTGGAATGTGTCCTTCAACTCATGCATGTACAGATGGATTTTGCTGAAATATCCTAGGATGGTAGTGTATACATCCATTCCTCCCTTTACATTTGTTTCTTAGAGAGTGTCCCCAGATTCCCCCCCCAACTGCTCCTTAAACTCCTCTGTGTTTAAAAAGGAATTTGGGGACTTCATGAAAAATTAATATTACATCCCCCCAGCAGTGTCTTACTACTAAGAGCTTCTTTCAGCTAACTTTGGGATTTTTTTTATCGCTGAAATCAAGAAAGCATGAAGCAATTACCCCCTTTTAAAAAAGAAATGTCTCTTTGGCCACACCTCTTTGTTCATACCATCTGCCGCAAAAATATGTGTGTGTTTCAAAGGACTAATCATATTCTGAAGATGTGAGTGACTTTCAATTTCTTGTCATTGAGGAGTGTGGGGATCAAACCTGCAGATTAGAGGATGGCTTCTTGCCCCCTGCATCAGCAGGGAAGCTCCCCACAGAAGGAAGTTTTGGCAGGGACACACTCACCCCAAATCTCACACCCTGAATCACAATTCCTCATCATCTGAAAAGTTAGAAGAAAGCAGAGAATCCGCCCAATGCCACTGCCTGATATAATGCTTCCAGATCTGCTGATTTCCTTGTAATGGGCAACTTGTCACTGAGGGTGGCCCCAGGGTTCTCACTCTGCAACCAGATTATGGCAGGCAAGTGCCTCCTGTTAGGCTTCCTGCTTTAATAGTGTCTCTGTGACATCTTTTCTCTTTGCCCAAGTGCATGTCCGCCCTTGGGCTAGAGCTTCTGACAATCATTTTCTGTAAGAAGGCCCCCACCCTGAAGAAAAATTGTCCATAAACACATTTCAGGGTTGGGACCCTCAGGCTCAGGGGCCAAAAGTGGCCTTCCAGGTCTCTGGAACTCTCTTGGAACACTCTCCAGGCCACCTCCTCACTGGCTCTTCTTTGCACCCTGCGTGTTTCTACCTGGCTGAAATGTGTCCTTCAACTCTGATTAATGCCTCTTGCGTGCCTGGATGGAGGATAGATACGGGTGCATGAGTATATATAGAACCTAGCCTGCTGTAAAAAGGTAAACTTCACATTTGTTGTTCTGCTCGGTTTTGGCTCTGACCTCACCTGGCACTGGCATGTGGCCCTCAGGTTGTTCAGAAGGAAATGTGGCCCTTGGGCAGAAAAGGCTCCCCACCCCTGAATTTCAGGACTGAACCGTGGCATTGACACAAATTCAAAGTGGAGCCATCTTCTCAGATCTATTCAGTCTAGGGCTTGCAGTCCAACACTTATCTTCAATAATATCAAATGTGCATGAGAATCTGTATGCACAGGATATTTTCAAGAGCAAAACTGCAGGCAGGAGGACAGAATTGCACTTGGACACAGATCTCCACTTACGCAGAAAGGCGCCTACTGCTCCCAGATCAGATGTCTGCGTAAAGCACTCTCTCCAATAAATATGACTGACTAAAATGGAAGCATGTGCTACTTGGCATAACTAAAGGCTGTGATGGCCACTGAGGCATCTGGGTAGGTGAAAGTGCCAGTGTCCACAGCAAAGCTAAAGAGAGTGATCCTTCAGGTATCCTGGTTCCCAGCCATTAGGGTTTAAAAGTTAATTCTAGCACTTGGAATTAGGACCAAGCATCACTTAGTAACACACCCCCCCCAAAAAAAACTCAGAATGAATTACCATCATATTGGCTTTTGAACCTCCAGAGACACATGAATGGATGCCATTAGGAATGCTATTAGGAACACAAGAGCATTCCTGCGGATTGGACCAAAAGTCTATCTAGTCCAGCACTCAGTTTTCCCCTGGAGTCCACCCAGGAAGTCCACAAACAAGACATGGCCCTCTTCCTGCTGTTGCCTCACAGCAACTGGGCTTTAGTAGAAATGTTTCTGAAATTTGCTCATTATTAAGTTGTGTGAGGTCAAACCTGTACTACACCACCTAACAACCTCTGAACATTTAACATTGATACTGTTCGTATTTCACAAATCTAATGCTTCCTTAGACTCTAACATAGCAGAAATGGGGAACCATGGCCCTCCAGATGATGCTGGACTCCATCACCCATCATCTTCAACTAGCATCGGTAATGGTCAGGGATTAGGGGAGTTGCAGTCCGGCAACATCTGGAGGGCCACAGTTTCTTCATCCATGCTATATAGAAAAAGGGAAAAGGAATGAGAACAATGTAACATATGTTCCCATCGATGTTCACTTTTTTGCTGGTTCCAATCAAGGACACCAAAGATGCAACTGAACTAAATTAAGCTCAGATGACCCTCCTGTCATTTCAGAGAGAAGAGAAGTGACAAGCTTAGACAAACATGTTTTGTCTTGATGCTCCTGCTGCACATTGTGTCTCTAGCAAGGAGATTATGAATACTGTAATTATCTCAAAGTAAAAAGGTTCAATCCCTCTCTTGATTGTGCCCAACAAGACTTCAGAGACACCACTGTCAGAAGTTGAGAGGCTTCTATAAAATGCCCTTGTGCCATACAGAACCAGGGAAAGGGACTCTAGACAGACAAAGAAATATCAGTATAGTTTGTGAGCGAAGTTCTTGGCTAGTTTTCCATGCAAGCTCCCACCTCAAAGCTAAATTGGTTAGCCCAGGCACAGGTTTATGCCTTCAGGGAAATCTGAGTTAGACACCGGAGGACCTTTGTCAGGAGAATGGGTATTTTTCTTCTTCTATTGTTTCTGTCTCAAACAGAGGGCAAGGCACATCCTAGCGTATGCACCCTTGATGATCCTGTCCACATCCGGCACCAGGATTATCAACCAAGGGACTTCATCGTTGGTGGAATTGCTTCTCTACTCTCATTCTTCTCTGATAATGTAATTTTCAATGAACCCCCCAGAATGAAGCAGATTGAGGAACTTGTGTAAGTAAAGGTGCTTCCAGACTGTTGCTATTGTGGGGCAGAATTCAGTCACATATCTCCTAATTCAGTTGGTACAGTTACACATTGAATTCTGGATAGTTTAAGGACTGCCTAGGTCCTTGTATCCTGGCCTGATCACTTTGGAGGGGGAAGAAATATTCAATTCACATTGAAAGGCAAACTTACCCAATTCTCTCTTTCTGAAACAGCATACAAACCAAAACAAAGCCATCTTTCAAACTGCTCTGAATTTTGCAGTCCAACCAAGCAATGTGTTCAAAGAAACACATACTTTGGTAAGATATGCATATACATGCACATATTAGTGAAAATATTAGGTAGAAAAATGCATGATGTTTTGCGAGAATGTGTTATGTTCGGAAAAATTGCATACAAAAATGTGTACGTTAGAATGAGGACCTTAGTTTTCTGAAACTCACAGACTAATGTGGAAATGTGGAGACTTGAACTTCAGATTTAAAACATGAGAACCTGACTTGTAGGGATAGGTGAATGTGTCACTGAGGTCTTTGGGGGATTCACTGTTAGCTGTCCCCCAGAGCTCAGATAATACCCCATTTCCAAAGGAGCCATGCACTCAGCATTGTAGACCCATTTCTGTGGAACTCCCTCCACACGGGTCCCCTTCTCTCCTTAATTTCCAGTGCTTGGTGAAGACTCTTTTTTTTTCTTAGCAGGCATTTTGTTGTTTTTGTTATGTGCCTTCAAGTCGATTATGACTTATGCTGACCCTATGAATCAGTGACCTCCAATGTCATCTGTCATGAACCACCCTGTTCAGATCTTGTCAGTTCAGGTCTGTGGCTTCCTGTATGGAATCAACCCATCTCTTGTTTGGCCTTCCTCTTTTTCTACTCCCTTCTATTTTTCCCAGCATGATTGTCTTTTCTAGTGAATCCTGTCTTCTTGTGATGTGTCCAAAGTATGATAACCTCAGTTTCATCATTTTGAGATTCTGCTGTTTAGTGCAATATATACACACAACCTGTCTATTAACATTAGATACTGAGGACTGCCCTCCTCATTAATGGCTCTTCTGTTTTGGATTATTTCCCATCTTCATGGTACATTAAAGCTATATCCAGTCAGCAAGACATCCATCTTAAGCAGAGATTCTTGCAGGTGACAGGAGGAGTTCACAAAGAGCAGAATATCACTCTCATGTGACATGTGATGCTTCTTGCAGAGCAATCCCAAAGAACTACCAGCATGTCCTCTCCTTGATGTTTGCTGTAAAGGAGATCAACAAGAATTCTGACATCTTACCCAATGCCACATTGGGTTTCCACATTTATGAGAACTACTTTGATGCAAAGATGACTTACCAGAACTCCTTGAATCTTCTCTGCAGTCAGGAGAGGATTGTGCCCAACTACAACTGTGACACTGGGAAGAAGATGATAGCCATCATTGGAGGACTGGACTCAGAAACCTCTCTTCACATAGCCACCATCTTAGGCATCTACAAGACTCCACAGGTATATCATGTGGATGGGACTTGGGATATTCTCCACTGGTTCAGGTTAGGCTTATGGAATGTATACATCACTTCCCACTAAAAACATCCAAAAGTGATTTACAGCCAAAGTAAACATGGAACAATGAAATGACATACAACATAACAAAAAACAGACTGAACAGTACAAGAGCATGACACTAATGCCTCTTGATTGCCTGGATGGAGGGTAGAGTGGTACGTGAGTACATGTGGATGAATGGTGTTGAGGCACGTAGCCTTCTCTACAAAGGTTGTTGTTAAATTACGAAGCACTTCCTATGAAGCATCTCAAAGTGATTTCACAATAGAATAAAAACATATGTAAAACAATTACATATATGAAAACAAATCTTAAACATTTCATGTGTACATTCATTGCTCTGTTCAGTTGTGCTTCTGGCACTGCCCATCACTGCTATGTGGCCCCTGCACATTTGCCCAGAAAGGAATGGGGCCCTCCTGCTATAAAAGGTTCCTTACCTCTGCATTAAGTGAATGAACATGAGATACAGGGCCTTCTCTGTGTTGTTGGTGGTGTAGCCCTGGAACACCCATCCTCTGCAGATTTCTCACCCTTCCTCTTTAGTATGTTTTAGTCATACAGAAAATGAAAACAGGCTAAATTTGGTAGGCTTTTAAATGTGAGATCCACACACACGCTCAGAGAGAGAGAGAGAGAGAGAGAGAGAGCCCTAGTCCACACTATCTGTGTGCAAAGATTCCTTCCTGGATTGTGGGTGGAAGGTAATCTTTCCCCAAGTGGTAAACACACACTCTACTTGTTGATTTTCTTAGGTCACTTACAGCTTACTTGCTCCAACAGTGAGTGATAAAACCAAGCTCCCTTTCTTGTACCAAATGGTTCCCAGTGAAGACTATCAGTATGATGGGATTGTGCAACTCCTTCAGCATTTCCAGTGGAACTGGATCGGGCTCATCGTGACAGATGATGATAAAGGAGAAACATCTTTGCAGCATTTGATAGCAAAACTTTCCCAGAATGGCATCTGCACTGCCTTAACTTACAGAATACCCATCATGAAATACTTTGCAGACATGGTGAATAACTTTTACCTCACAAAAGGTGAGTCCTTTTCCTTAAGCAAGGCCAGTGCGGTCAACGTGTTTGTTGTCAATGCAGACATTCAGACCATGCTTGGGCTAATCATCTATATAGTTCTAGAGCAATTTGGAGAAATGAATGCGACCGATGTTGGTAAGGTGTGGATCATGACAGCCCACTGGAGTTTTGAACTACAGGCTTTGCAAAGGGCTTTTGATATAGATGTCTTCCAAGGTGCCTTGTCTTTAGCAATTTACTCCAGTGAGGTGAATGGATTCCAGCATTTCCTTCACAATCTAAATCCTCACTCGACACAAAGAGATAGCCTTGCCAGGGTCTTCTGGGAGAAGGCATTTGGTTGCTTGTTTCAAGGTGGGGACAATGAGGCAGGCTGCACTGGGGAGGAGCAGCTGGAGAGCCTTCCTGGGCCATTATTTGAAATGAGCATGACTGGCCAGAGCTACAGCATCTATAATGCTGTGTATGCCGTAGCACATGCTTTGCATGCCATGTCCTCCTGTAGATCAAACCACAGAGCAGTCGTGGAGGGGAATACAATGGAGCCAGAAATTCTGCATACTTGGCAGGTAATGGACATTGGAAATACAACAGCAGAGATCATTCAGTTTGTAACCTAAGGATTAATTCTGTTAGTGTTTAAGTCAAGTGTTTAGTGCTTAAGTATGTAAGCCAAGTGTTTAAGTCATTTCTTAGTGTTTAGACGGAGATGGAAAGAGATGCTGCTTAGCAACCAGGCATAGTGGTGTAGTCTTCACTGGAGTGGAACCTCCTCTGCTTAGCTGTGTAGCTCTGAGGGTTTTCAAACAATACCTGTCATATCCTCTGATCTACCTTTCAAACAATGGCAAAAAGATATTTCTAAATTTGTTTGGCAGGGGAAAAAACCAAGGGTTAAATTTAAATTATTACAAGACGCCAAAGAAAGAGGAGGGCTGGGATTACCAAATTTGAGACTTTATTTTGCTGCTTGTTGCTTAGTCTGGATAAAGGAATGGATTCTATTGAGGAATAAAAGATTATTGGATTTGGATTTGGAGGGTCACAACCTGAAGTGGGGATGGCATGGATATCTATGGTATGATAAAGTAAAAGTTAATGTGGATTTTAATAATCATTTTATAAGACGTCCTTTGTTGAATATATGGAATAAATACAAAACAAGGTTTTTTTCGAAAATACCACTATGTGTTTCAAGTCAAGAAGCATTTTATAGAAGAGAAATGTCTGGAAAAGAGAAATGGTTAACTTACCAAGAACTATTAGAAAATGTGCATGGTGAATATATAATGAAAGAGAGAGAACAACTAATAAAGGAAGGATATAGTTCACAATGGTTTGCCTATTTACAATTGTTAGAAAGATTTAAAATGGACAAGAAAATGTATGGGTTTGAAATAAATAAATCTGATTTTGAAATAGGTTTGTGTACAAATGATGAATGCATAATTGCAAAAATGTATAAATTTTTATTAAAAATGGACATGGAAGAAGAACAAGTAAAAGAGTGTATGGTTAAGTGGGCAAAAAATTTTGGTTATAATATACAAATGGATCAATGGGAAAATATGTGGAAAAAAGGTTTGAAATTTACATTATGCTATAATCTTAAAGAAATTTTTTATAAAATGATGTATCGTTGGTATATGACTCCAGAAAAGTTGTCAAAAATGTATAGTAATGTTTCTAATGTATGTTGGAAATGTAAACAACAAGAAGGATCTTTCTATCATATGTGGTGGTTGTGTAAAAAGGCAAAATTATTTTGGGCACAGATAGGTAGGATGATGCAAAAAATCTTAAAGATAAATATTCAGTCAAAACCAGAATTTTTTTTATTGGGTTTTATGGATAAACAAAAGGAAAAGAAATATGGAAGAATAATATTATATATGATCACGGCAGCAAGATTACTATATGCACAAAAGTGGAAAATGGAATCGATACCAACAATGGAAGAATGGCTATTGAAATTAATGGACTTAGTTGAGATGGACAAATTGACATGTCTTATTAGAGAAAAAACGACAGATACATTTCTTAAGGAATGGAAGCCTCTTTTGGACTTTTTGTTGAAAGAAAAAAATGAAATGATGATAATGGGATTTGACGATTAATTAAGATAGACTTTGGAAAAAAGTGAATTTCGTATGTTCTAGGAGACAGGTTTGATATATATTATATACTTATAGCTGATCTGTAACAAATCGGAAGTCAAGTTTTTCTTTTTATTTTTTTTCTGTTGTATTGTTTTTGTTGTATTTGTATTTGTTTTTATAAAAATTTGAATAATAAAAAAATATTATAAAAAAAAGGAAATACAACAGCAGAGATCATTCAGTTTGTAACCTAAGGATTAATTCTGTTAGTGTTTAAGTCAAGTGTTTAGTGCTTAAGTATTTAAATCAAGTGTTTAAGTCATTTCTTAGTGTTTAAGATGGAGATGGAAAGAGATGCTGCTTAGCAACCAGGCATAGTGGTGTAGTCTTCACTGGAGTGGAACCTCCTCTGCTTAGCTGTATAGCTAACAGGTTTTCTCCTGTATGTTGACTATCCTCCTGCTATGAACCAGGAAGAACTAAGAAAGTCAAACCCCTCTGTTTATTTCTCCTCAAGTTATATCCTGTCTCTCTTCAGTTTCCCTCAGTAAAGTATCAGGATTTCTTTTGATTCAAGCCACTGTCCTGGCAAAACAGCTCTTCCCATCTGTGTTTGAACAGGAGGCAAGTGTACCAGTATACAACTGTGAATCCCCGTTTCCCTGTCCCACACACAGCCCATTTTTATTCCTAATGTCTGTTCCCATCAATGTCTGCAATTTGCACCTTCACTTTCATTTTAGCTTCATCCTTTTCTTCAGAGCATCTCATTTAACAACAGTGCTGGGGACACCATAGCTTTTGATGAGAACAGTGTGTTAGGAGCTGGCTTTAATATTATAAACTGGGTTACCTTCCCAAACAAATCCTTCCTAAGAGTGAAAGTAGGAAATATGGATCCCCAAGCGCCATTGGGCAGAGAGTTCACTATTAACGAGGATATAATCGTGTGGCACAGGCTGTATAATCAGGTACGGTATCATTTATTTATTTGCTTATTTATTTAATTGGAATAACATTCCATCCTTCCTCCCGAAGGAGCCCATGGCAGCAAACAAACACAAAACAATTTAACAACAAGAAGAAAAGCATACTAAAAATATTCTAAAACATTCCAAAACATGAACTTACAGCTAAAAACATTCTAAACACTGTTAAAAACATTGTCAAACACAGTTAAAACCATTCTTTCATCAGTGATCTTTGAGTTGCCAGGAACAGTCCCTTTCAGCCATCAGACGCCTGAGTAAAAAAGAATGTTTTCAAAACAGAGTAATTCTGGAGCACATTGGGCATGCTGGGTGAATTTTATGCAATCTCCTTGAATCTCTGTACTTCCCTTTTGCAGAAGTGCTTTTGCAAAGCAGTGATGGCTGGTGCTCACTGCAACTGACAGAACAGAAACCAGGGAGCCCAAACAGTAGGTGGAACCACACCATTGATAAATGGGGCCAAAACATAAACTAAAATGTCACTATGGGATCATAGAAGCATAGAATAGTAGAGTTGGAAGGGGCCTATAACGTCATTGAGTCCAACTCTCTGTTCGATGAAGGAATCCAAGTTAAAACATGCTCAACAGATGGCTGTCCAGCTGACTCTTGAATGCCTACTTGATAATTGGTTCCATTTTCGTATTGCTCTAACAATTAGGAAGTTTTTCCTGATGTTCAGTTGAAATCTGGCTTCTCGTCAGTGAGCTAATTTTTCCACGTCCTGCACTCTGGGATGATCAAGAAGAGATCCTGGCCCTCCTCTGTGTGGCAACCTTTCAAGTACTTGAAGAGTCCTATCATCTCTTCCCTAACTCTTCTCTTCTCATGGTTAAATACACCCAGTTTTTTTAGTCTCTTCCCATAGGACTATTTTCCAGTCCCCTGATGAAACTGTTTCAGTTTGTTAGCATATTTCTTGAAGTGTGGTGTCCAGAATTGGTGGCGATAATCAAGATGAGGCCTAACCAGTGCTGAATAGAGGGGAACTACTTCACATGTTTTGGAGCTATACTTCTGTTAATGCAGCCTAAAATAACATTTTCCATTTTTGCAGCCAAATCACACTGATGGCTCACATAAGCTTGTGATCAGCAACAATTCCAAGATCTCACATGTAGTACTTCTGAGTCAAGGACGGAGAGACAGGAGGGAGGAGAAGGGGGAGAGCATGTTTGACCATTTTCATACTTATTCAGCTCAGTAGGATTTACTCCTGTGCAATCATGCTTAGGTGAAACTGACCTCAGCCTTTTCCCTTCATAGAGTTACAGTAACCAGAATTTGCTAGGAAGAGGGGCTGACTGTTAAACCATTCTGGCCATTGGTCCTCTGTCAGGGGAATAGGAGTCTCCTGACAGCTTTCAGCACCCTTCACAAGCTGCACTTCCCAGGATAGTTTGGGCGAAACCATGACTGTTTAAAGTGGAATAAATGTCTGGTGTGGGTGTGGCCCCTTGATTAGCCAAGTCAAACAGCTGTTAGCTTGGCTTTTAGAACACTGATGATTGGTTCTTACTAAGCCTGCCTGTGTTATCATAGACTTCAATGTTAATTTTCTTAAATTACTTAAAAATTAGCCATGCTTTTTTTTTTAACGTTTAAATTTCAGACGATGAAGTTCAGAGTATGGGGCAAGGTCAGTAACAGGATTACCTGTACTCCATGAACATGGCTGATTTTTAATTAATTTCAACAAATTATGAGAGCACTGACAGGAGAAAATCCAAAAGGGGTCTGGATTTTTCTACACGTCTTTCAGCTTTAAAGTCTGGATTCTCTCTGAATATTTTATGAATTGCCACAAAAACTTAGAGGGTTGTTAAGCAAGCATTTCTGAGTTCAGGACTATACGATTTGTAAAATTTTCTTTTGAAATGAGCTTATGGGAAGCAGCAGAATGGCAACGGAGGTATTTTCAAGTTAACATGGTGGAATGTGAAAAAACCATGCTGACTGTAGTATACAGCCACTCTTGTGGCTGTATAACAATACCCTTTTAAATGAACATGCCAGGAAGTGAGCCTGTTCTTTTCTTCATACAACACATGCCTTGTGAACTAATGCATAGCACTGAACTGTGGTCCCTCCCCACAGAAAAAATTGATGACCCCCTCCCTGTCTCTCAATATATAGGTGCTGCCCCTTTCTGTGTGCAATGACAACTGCCATCCAGGATACAGAAGAAGAAAAAGGGAAGGGGAGCCATTTTGTTGCTATGATTGTGTTCTGTGTCCAGAAGGAAAGATCTCTGACAAGAAAGGTAGGATATGAAGTGCTCAGTGCTGCACAGCATGTTAGGACAAGCAAAACAGATGTGATTGATTTCACTTGGTCCCTTTATGACAGATGGGACCCGCAAATGCAGCCCTCTAGGCCTCTCTGCCTGGACCTTGGGACTCTCCCTGGCCACCCTCTCTCTCCAACCACACTGCTTCTCCCCAGGCCACCCACTTGGTTTGTACCTCCCTGGTTTGTACCTCCTTGAGTGTTTCTGCCTGGCTAGAATGTATCCTTGAACTTTGATAATGTCACTTGCTGGCCTGGGGGAAAGATAGAGAGGAGTGTGTGAGTAGGAAGAAACGTATTGCACAAAGGCAAAAATTTGCATTAATTGCTCCAGCCCCTTTTTCTTCTGGCCCTGCTTAGTACTCTCATGCATCCCCCTGGAAGGTTGCTCAGGAGTTATCCTGTGCTGACTGAAACAGTTGTCATTCCTGAAAGGTAATCTGGCCTTCAGGCTGAAAAAGATTCCTCACTGCTTTATGAGCAATATTTGAGGAACATGATTAAAAAATAAAATAAGGAAAAACATAAAAGCATAAATAAGCTACCTCAATCAATACAAAACAGTTTGCAAACTATTAACCAGGGCAACAGATTGTGATAAATAAACCATAAACTATTAGCTAATCAATGGGAAGTGTTGTGCACGCAGGTAGATATTATCTAGGTTGTTGACAGTTTCCAATCAATAAGCACCTTATTTACAGGTTCCAGGCTGCCCTTTTACTACCTCCCAAACCAAAAATATGAGAAGCATAATTAAGAAGCAAGTCATTTGAAAGTGGGGGGAAGCATACATACTTCTTTTTGCATCACCTGCTGTACTCACAGTGGGTTACATTTGATCTCCAGATGGCTGCACCTCCTCTAGTTTAACACAGATATCCTCTATTTGCAGATCTTCACACTTTCCATTTGCTTGATCGCATTTGCTTGCACAATCAATTGAATCTTTTGGTACTATCAAGACAAATTTATTGTGGCATAGACTTTACGAGGCCAAACTCTTATTAGCTGCTGAAAGCCAGTACCAACACATTTTAAAGAATGTTGTTTATTTCTTTGATATTATTTTTGTCCTGCATTAGGAAGGATCTCAAAGGTTGCCTGGTGATGACGCTGCATGCTGATTGGATAGGCATAGGAATCTAGGAAGCTACCTTCTACCGATTGAGACCATTGGTCCATGTAGCTCAGTTTACACTGACTGGCAGTGGCTCTCCAGAGTTTTAGGCAGAAGTCTCTCTCAGCCCTACCTGGAGATGCTGGTGATTGAAACTAGGGCCTTCTGCATGCAAAGCAGATGCTCTGTCAATGAACTGTGGCCCTTCCCCTTCAACTACATTAGACACTGATAATGGGTCCAGCTGATTTATTCAGTACAGGAACATATATGAGGAAGAAACTAATACGGTACATTGCAATTAAGAAGATCACATGTCTTCTTTTCTCCCCCCACCACTCCCAGACATGGATGACTGCTTCAAATGCCAAGAAGCTTGGTATCCAAACCCCAATCAAACTGGATGCCTTCCAAAGAATCTACACTTCCTGTCTTTTGATGAACCTTTGGGCATCATCTTGGCGGTTATGGCTCTGGCTCTTTCTGCAACCACAGCGTTGGTGCTTAAAATCTTCATCAAGCACCGGAACACTCCCATCGTCAAAGCCAACAACCGGAACCTCAGCTATGCTCTGCTCGTCTCCCTCCTGCTTTGCTTCCTCTGCTCCTTGCTATTCATTGGCCGCCCCCAGTTACTGACTTGCCGTTTGCGACAACCTGCTTTTGGAATCGTCTTCTCAGTGGCTCTTTCTTCTGTCTTGGCAAAAACCCTCACGGTGGTTCTGGCTTTCATGGCCACCAAGCCAGGATCCAAGATGAGGAAATGGGTGGGGAAAAGGTTTTCATACTCTATTATTCTTGGCTGCTCATTGATTCAAAAGATCATTTGCACAGTCTGGCTTTGTGCTGACCCTCCATTCCCAGAGCTGGACATGCAGTCGTTGCTTGCAGAAGTCATAGTGGAATGTAATGAAGGCTCAGCCAACATGTTCTACTATATTCTTGGTTACATGGGATTGCTGGCTCTCATCAGCATCAGTGTGGCTTTCTTTGCTCGGAAGCTGCCCGATACTTTTAACGAAGCCAAGTTCATCACCTTCAGCATGTTGGTGTTTTTTAGTGTGTGGGTCTCTTTTGTTCCAACATATCTGAGCACCAAAGGGAAATACATGATAGCTGTGGAGATCTTCTCCATCTTGGCCTCCGGTGCTGGATTGCTGGGTTGCATCTTTTCTCCCAAAGTTTATATAATGTTTTTAAGACCTGAACTGAACAGAAAAGAGCAACTAATAAGGAGTAACAAGATAACTACATAGAGCATCTGTAACATGGCAGCTCCTGGCAGCTTATTTCTTATTGCTTACTCTTACTCTGTTCAGTGACATGAAGGAACATAGTTTAGTGGTAGAGCTTCCACGTCTCATGCAGAAATTCCCAGGTTCCACCTCCAGCATCACCACAGAGGAATGGGAGAGATTCCATGCCTGAACCCCTAGAAAGCCACTGCCTGTTACTGTAGACAGTACTGAACTAGATAGACTAGTGGGTCTGATTGATAAGGCAGCTTTCTATGTTTGTAACTCAATATGCTTGACTGTAAGGGTGCAGGGATGATCCTCTGTGGCGCAGAGTGGTAAGCGGCGGTAACGCAGCCGAAGCTCTGCTCACGACCGGAGTGCCATTCCAACGGAAGGAGGAAGTCAAATCTCCGGTAAAAGGGGTCAAGGTCCACTCAGCCTTCCATCCATCCGTGGTCAGTAAAATGAGCACCCAGCATATGCGGGGGGGGGGAGTAAAGAAAGGCCAGAGAAGGAACTGGCAATCCCACTCCATATATACAGTCTGCATTGTAAACGTCACAAGACGTCACCCTAAGAGTCAGAAACGACTCGCACTATAAGTGCAGGGACACCTTTACCTTTAAGGGTGCAGGGAGGCAAGAATGGATAAGGATTGGAAAAAATGGCTGGATGGAGACTCTTGACTGTCACCACAATCCACTTTTAAGAGATTTAATCCCTCCTACCATATACAGATGCCATTAGAAATTAAGTTGTAGGACATATTGGAACAGGCAGAATCTCAAAGCCCATACCTAAGGGAATTTTTAACCTTGAGAATTTTCTGCACTCTTATAAGAGTGGGGAAAAAGAAGCTTTGCTCCTCTTCATTTCCCCCTCACATCACTAAACCCCTCCCTTTTACATGCATACCTACAACCTTTTAAAATGGGCAGATTTTCACCTTCACACTCTAAGGAATGCCACTGCTTCATGTCCTCTTGTCACAAGGAATCTTCTCACTCAAGGTACACTTGAGAAGATCACTGGACCAGGAAATTGCAAGTAAGGAATTTCTTTTTGTCTTGTAGCCAGCCTAATCTCAAACCAATTGCAAAGGCAAGCTTTTTAGTCCAAAATACGTACAGTTCCTACTCCTGGCTTTTGGCTTCATCTCTCTCTCTCTCTCTCTCTCTCTCTCTCTCTCTCTCTCTCGGAGCACCCCTCTGGGCACATGTTTGTTTTCCACTTTCCACTTTCAAAGGATTCTTATTTCTTTAGATCATGGAGTGTGGATTTATTAGAATATTAGGATCAAAATGCACCTGTGAATGTATTTCATTGCATTTATTCAATTGTAGTAATCAAAACATCATTTCCCCACCCCAATTCACTGTAATAAAAATTCCCTTTTGAATGGTCTGTATAGGTGATTATGGATTTCTGGGTTTCGAACTGTATAGGCACCCTTTCAGATCAGTGCCTGTTTGACTCAAAAAGATCCACCTCTCACATGTGCCTGATTTTTGGGTTCATATGTAAATCAAATGTACACACATCCTCTTTAGTATCAAATATAAAAGTATAAAATAAACATTACACATAAAAACCAGTTATTAGACCCCTAATAACCTCATAGGGCTACAATTTCTCTGGAAAGATGGACTGACCATTAAACCACTCTGACAACTGTAGCTCTGTGAGCAAACTAGGAATCTCCTAACAACTCTCAGGACCCTTCACAAACTACCCTTCCTAGGAATCTTTGGGGGAAGCCATAACTGTATGAAGTGGAATAATAATGGAATACATTTATGGTGTATATGTGGCCTGAATCTAACTTGCCTTTTAAGCTGATCTTTACTTCCAGCATTCCCAGCTCTGCAGCTGCAGGTCCTCATGCTCCTTTACATTAGAGTTCAAAACTCCATTTGGCCATGATGCTTACTGGATGACCTTGGGACAGTCACCATCTCAGGGTGACCAAGGTTAACTCTGTCCCATGGTCAGGCCTGACCAAGACTATAATAGTTCTAAATCATCCTTATCACTGAGGAATACTTTCAGTTGCCCCACCACTATTTTGTCCACCATCTTTCCTAAGAAGGGGGTATTTTTGACTGGTCAATAATTATTCCAATAATTATTCCAGTCCAAAGGGTCCAGGGATGGTTTCTTTAAGAGTAGCTGCACCACTGCCTCTTTCAACGCAGCAGGTACCACCCCTCACATAAGTATCAAGCACACTCTGTTTGCAATTTTTTTTTAAAAAAAGACAAACCTGCTTATGGGGATTGTTGGCATTAGGTGATATATTATTTAATTAAGAGAGGCAGCTTTAAAATTAGATTCAAAAATCAAGGAAGCCCTGCTGATCAGGTTTACTGAACGGTGTCATATATCGGTGCCCCAATGAGGAAATCACCCAATTTTTCATGTCTCCACATGGACTTCTTCAAGCTGAAAACAGTTGGAGCTGGTAATATTCTAAAAGCTCCTTGGATTATTACATGTTCAATAACCCTTTGTGGGACTCAATGGTAGCTTTTGCTTCTCAGAGTTTTGACACCTTCGTCAACAGTGTTTAGAAAGGGTCTCTGGGATGCTCACAAAGGGCAACGTTCTTGGACCTTTAATGCAGAAGGCTCACCCAAAACATTGCAAGGGCATATTCCAGGGCTTGCCCACTCTGTGTTTTAAGGGCAGGGGAAAAGAGCAGGTAAGCAACACAGGTAGAGGAGCTCCTGCATGCGCCACTGACTTCCTGCTGCATCACATTGCTTTGTCATGGTTGGTGTGCAGGCCACAAGGAATGGGGGCTGATAAGGAATGGATATCTTTACACCAATCTCCATTTTTTTTAAACAAAAAATCAAGAACAAGTGATGCCCAGAACAAAGTATAGCAGTGTGGGATGGCTTGCACCTCTTCAGGAACATAGAACATAGAAAACTGTTTTATACTAAATATTGTCTACACTACTACAGGGTTTCAGGCTTAAGTCTCTCCCAGCCCTACCTGGAGATCCTAGGGATGGATCCTGGGTTCTTTTGCATGCTCAGCAGATGCTCTGTCACTGAGCTACGGCCCTCCCCACTCAGCACACAAGATGCAGGATTCCAGCCAGCCAGGCATGCCCTTTTTCAAGATATCTTTCTCAATACTTAGCATCCTTTGCTCACTAAGGATCCTTGTGGGGGGTGGTTTATAGAGTCCCCTCTTCTTAAAATCTTTTTGTACTTCTGCAAACCTGTTGATAATTCCCTTTTATGTGTGGATGGTGCTGAGGATCCACCCTTAGATGTGTTCACTATTAGTATATAGAATGTCAGTAGGACCAAAGGAAATACACATTTTGAGCATGCCCTTCTAGGAAATGCCTTTGCTTGAGTTATGGAGACAGGAGCTGTTGCCTCTATGAACTCTCAACTATGGAAAAACTCTCCCAAAGATGGAAGAACTTTGTAATTATTTTATAGCTTTGCTTTCCCTCTCCCAGGCTTGGGCTGACTTTGCCAGCAGTAGCCTTGCTCCTGAGTTTGGATCTGGCATACATTATGCGGGCTTAATTTACACCGGCATCAGTTGCACTGTCTTCCATGACTCAGGATTGCTCTGCCAGACATGCAACAGACAGAGGCAGTAGATCTAGCTGGTAAAATTCTGGATTACTGGTTGGAGAGAGACCGTTTTTGAGTACTACCCCATTGTCAAAAAAGAACAGAGCCCTCCCTGCAGATGGAATGCTGCTCACTGTGACCTGCAGATATAATTGGACTCCAACTCTCACCAGCCATGGCCAGCATGGCCAATGGTCAGGGATGATGGGAGTTGTTCTGCAACATATGGAGGGCCATGGGTTTCCCACCCTAGTATTAGGGAAATGCAATGCTACTGTGTCTGGAGGCAAGGGAAATTGTGGACAGCTTAGCTAGATCAGGTGGAAAGGAGATGTACTGAAGAATTTTTTTACCAGGAAGACCAGACAAGCAGAGGATGGAAATTTAACACTATTTGTAGCAATTAAGAGGCCCAGGGAAGGAAATAACAGAATAGACAGGGCAGGTATAAGGGGGGGGCAGTCCAGATTAGGACTACAGTGCCAATGAGTCATAGCTAAAGAGTTCCAAGCACAAGCTGTTGAACTTCTATCAGCAGCCTGTGCCAACGCCATAACAGCAAGCAGTCTCAAGGGGCATCAGGAGGGGAGGGGCAAAGGTTCAATGACAAAGCATCTGCCTTGCATGCACAAGGTCCCAGGTTCAATCCCTGGCTTCTGCAGGTAGGACTGGGAGAGATTCCTGAATGAAACCTTGGAGAACCATTGCCAGTCAGCGTGGACAGTACTGAGCTAGATGGCCCATTGGTCTAAATCAGTATTTGACAGCTTATTATGCTCCTATGATCTTGCATTCCATGGCAAGGTAATTCCTGATGTGATGTCCCTTCCTCTCTCTCCCACCGGGTTTAAGGCTCACCATGAATGGATCCATCATTTCAGAGTTCATTCTGCTGGACCTTTCCCGCTCTTGCGTGCACCAGTTTATCCTTTTCATGGTGGTTCTTGCCTTCTATGACACTATGCTGATGGGCAACTTCTTCACTGTGATGATAGTGCATGCTGAACCCCATCTCCCCTAGATCCCCATGTATTTCTTCCTAGCCAACCTGTCTCTTCTTGACATGTCCATTGGCTTAGTGGCTGCTCCCAAGATGATGGCCAAGATGATGATCTATAGCCATACCATTTCCTGCAAAGGCTGCATAACTCAGCTTTTATTTCTCCACATCTTTGGTGATACAGAGATGCTCCTTCTTACCCTCATGGCCTATGATTGCTCTGAGGCCATCTGCCACCCATTAGATACATGGCCATCATGGGCCAGCATCACTGCTTCAGGCTGCTCTTGGTTTGCTGGCAGGAGGCCTCATTCATTTCACTATCCAGGTGGCAGTAATCCAGCCACCAGTGGGCCCAACATGCTGGACAATTTCTACAGTGATGTCCCACAAGTGATCAAGCTGGTCTGTACAGAGACCTACATCATTGAGTTACTCATGGTGACCAATAGCAGCATACCCTCCCTGCCCTGCTTCATAATCTTGCTGATCTCATTTGCCATCATATTGGTGACCAAGGACACTTCACAAAAGGAGGTGGGAAGACTCTTTCTACCTCCAGCTCTTACCTGATGGTAGTCAGCCTCATCTACATCCCTTGTGTCTTTGTGTATCCCAGGCCCTTCTCCAGCTGCCAGATGGACAAAATGGCCTCTGTGTTCTACACAGTGATCACAGCTGCTCTCAACCCCATTATCTACACCTTGCAGAACAAAGAAGTGAAAGATGTCATGAGGAGATTGAGGAATAATCCCCACTGGGCTGAAGGAATGACAACCATGAGCCTGTTTTCACTGGAACCTGTCTTGGTAACTTTTGGCAAAGACTTGTTTCATACATGTCTACTTGTCAGGATATCAGAAATCAGAAAGAGAGAGATGTGTTGGTTTTGAGGAGATTAGTGTGAGTGAATAATCATTGGTTGAAGGAGGGAGTTGCCCACTGCTTAGTGGTAGAAAATATATAGGTGTCCTAGTGTTGATCTGTGACAATGGTGGGGACATCATCCCTGTCTCTTGGCTATACTGCCTAGGACTGAAGGGAATTGGAGTTCAACAACATGCAAAAATCCACAGGTTATTATTTATTATTTTATTTATACCCTATCTTTCCTCTAAGGAGCTCAAGGTTGCATACAACTGTGGTTCTCCCCCTCCTGATTTTATCCTCACAACATCCCTGTGAGGTTGGTTAGGCTGAGAGACAGTGTCTGGTCCAAGGTCACCCAGGGCTTCAGAGCCAAAAGGGGTTTGAACCCTGGTTTCACAGGTTGTTGTCTCATGCTCTAACCACTACACCATGCTGGCTCTCACCAGGATTTATGACATCACTACTTTTCTTTTTCAAATGAACCTCAAGTAGCCAATGTGGGGAAAACTTTTGCCTGAGACTTTAGAGAGTCATTGCCAGTATGGTGGGCTCTAGAGAAGAGCCTCTTTGACCAATCCTAAAGCCCAAGCATATTGACCAAGGATGGGGAATTGGTGTCCTCCAGAAGTTGTTGGATTACAACTCCCATCATCCCTGCCCATTGACCATGCTGGCTGGGACTGCTGGGAGTTAGTCCTACAACATTTCAAGACTGTCAGGTTCCCCATCTCTGGTATAGACCAAGGTGGCTTTTTTTTGTCCAGAGAGCTGCAATCAAGGTTGGCCAAAGGCTGTGATCATGTACCCAGTTACTTGGGAGTTGTTCCACCGAATTCACTGTGGATTACCCCTGAGTAGACATGTATAGAGTTGAATTCTTGGGAAACAATCCTGAATCATGGAATCCGGTATAATTTGAAAAATGGAAATGGACTGCATTTAAGTCTATTCTGATTTATGGCAACCCTATGAATAGGGTTTTCATGGTAAGTGGTATTCAGAGGGGGTTTACCATTGCCTTTCTCTGAGGCTGAGAGGCAGTGACTGGCCCAAGGTCACCCAGTGAGCTTCATGGCTGTGTGGGGATTCGGACCCTGGTCTCCCAGGTCGCAGTCCAACACCTTAACCACTACATCACACTGGCTCTCTTAATTTTATGCTGGCCTAATTTAAACCAGTGTAAAGTACACCAGATGCAAACCAGCTGAGCTGAGACTGGCACAACTTACACTGGTGTAAGCCCCCCCAATGGGCATTCTAGGGGAGTGGAGGGAGCGGGGGGACTTACACTGGATCCTAACTCCATTGAGCTCAGTCACATAACCTGCCAACCTGGCTGAATTTGCACAGGCAAAAGGGGTGATGTAAGTTAAACTCCATTTAACAGGCTTGGGCCAGCTCAGACGGCAATATCCTTGCTCCTGGATGTGGTTTAGATTTGGCATTTTTTACTCAGGCTTAATTTAAGCTGGTGTAAATTACATCAGCTTCCATGACTCAGGATTGCTCTGATTGTCTGTGGCAGTAAAAACAACACAGATGCATTTTTTACATTACAGTGCAATCCTATACGTGTCTATTCAGATGTAAGTTGTACTCAGATCAATGGGGCTTACTCGCACGTATGTGTATATAGGACTGCAGTAATACACACTCACAATTTTATTGTGGCATGAACTTTCATAGGCAACAGCCTATTTCACCCAGCTGTAGGGTTATCTTGCAAGGAGTTTGTTTGGGTGAAGTTTCCTGAAAGGAGCCCTCCATTCTGTAGTTTCCAGTGATACCAGACCACCTCAGAACTTTTCTGTCTCTGTATGTGCAGATTTGGGCTTTGTGAGGCTACAGTTTCTGATCCAGGATAAAATAATAGTCTTGGTCATTTTCATGAATGCTCTCACCCACCCACATGCATGGGCAAACAGACAGTGTTGTCTAGACTGATCAGACACTCTTTGTGGGGGATGTGGAAGAGCACCATCTCTCATAGTGTGCAGAATGCTGAGGGAGGGAGGGAGGTCTCTTGCTGCCTCCACCCTCCCTGGGCAGGAATCAAGAATGGTGAGGATGTTGTGCCTCTGCACATTACCTAATCCATGCTTCTCAAATCAACATATGAATCCAAATACAATTATCCTTTGAAATTCACAGTTCTCTAAATTTTCCCAACCAACCCATGTGTACAAAAAGGCATGTATTAGAGGAAAGTTGGCATAAAAATGCATATAATCATGGAAATAACATACAAAAATGCATTATATTAGTAAAAAAGTTCTTGGGAAAATGTGTATATTAGTCAAAACTGTATATTGGGAGAAATTCACTATTTTCATGAGGATTTTTTTTAAAAAAACAATGAAAATTGCTGCAGAAATATGGATGACTAAGATTGGCAAAAATGAGAAACTGAAATTGAAACGGACAGTTTTGCCCGTCCCTCCCAGCAGCACACCAAAAAACGAGGGCACTAGTGCCGATGCTTCAGCAAAACTGCAACCCAGGAATCTCCACTTCTTCCAACAAAACACACACACAAAACCACCTTCCTTCCCCAAGGTGGCCATGGGTGGGAGATATTTGACTTCCAGCTAACCTTGGGTCAAGTTGCTTATGCTGATACTCTTCCGAGAACACTCAAGAACCTCAAGTTTGGGCTCTGTTGCCTTAAATTATAGTCCTAGGAGACATCATCCATATTCCAGGTACATTTGAATGTGTCCGTTGCAAGAGAGTCCATTGGGAAGGTGACAGATTTAAAAAAGGACCAGTGGGATGGAGCGGAGGCTAGTCTATGAGGGTGAATGGGACACTGCCCCACCAACCTCAGTCTGACCTCAGCCAGTCCTCATATGCTTCCTTGCCTACTTAACAATAAGTCCAGAGGGTGACACCACCTCCTCAGCTTCCTCCTCCTTAGTGTAGAACTCAGCTGGGAAAAGGATGGGAATAAAATTAATTGGCTTTACCTGTCATTGGCTGTGGCTTCACTTACTGTTGGTGTCTCTGCCTTCTGCCCTACCAGTGCCACTGGCCACTGGCCTTCACTGGTGGGATGTCAGGGTTACCTTACACGAGGGAGATGTGAGTTGGAATCCCAGCTCAGCCATGTTATGCCCACTGTGTTATGTAGGAGGACCAGTCACTGTCTCATGATCTAAACAACCTCACAGGGTTATTGTGAGGAAGAAAGGAGGAGGGAGCCATGGATACTACTATAAGCTCCTCAGAGGAAGAGTTCTGATACAAACAAACAAACAAATAAAAAGCAGCAATATTTGCTGACATCAGCTCTTCTCCCAAGGGAGAAAGGAAAGAAAAATCCACCTTCCTCTTTGGTGGAACTCTGTTGTATAAAATAGCTTCTAAACTTCATTAGATTTTAATTATCCCATTTGGGACTAAAAGGCTTCCAGTACACTCCAGGGTGCTGGCATCCTTGTCAACTTTACAGAGAGGCTCGGAGTTTATTCACAGAGGGTGGAATCCAAGGACATTTTATGCAGGCAAATTATATAAAGGGAAACTCTGAAGGAGGTCACCTCTTTGATTCAAAATAAGATGAAAAATTAGGGGGAAGCACTTGTTTTTACATTCTCACTTTCCATAAGTGCATGAAGGAACTTGTTTTTCATCCAGGCTCTATGTTTTTTTCCATTTTCCCCAAAAGAATCCTGGAGTTTTCCATCCATCCATCCATCCATCCATCCATCCATCCATCCATCCATCCATCCATCCATCCATCCATCCATCCATCCATCCAGTTATTCAATTTTTGAGTCACCTAATAAAAATATTCTCTAGTTGACATACATAGTAAAAGACAAAATTAAAGCATGCCACCCAGCAATTCTCTGTGTCTCTCTCCTTTTGTCCACCTGGATGTGCTCACACTCTTGAAAGCTCACAAAGCTTGGAGGATATGGGATCACCTTGGGATGGAGTGTTGACTAAGGATACAGCCATTGGATTGATTTCTACTATCACGACAGTGGCCTTGGTCGTCATTTCTCTCCTCATCTTGCGCCCATTCCTTCCGTTCACATAATTATCAGCACATTATCTACTCCTACTCAAAAGTAAGTGCCACCGAGCTCTATGGAGCTTACTCTCAGGTAGGTGGGTTTAGGATTGCAGACTTCATCTTTTTCTTGACTGCAATGGGAAGTCTTAATATCTGGATTTATAGCAATTATAGTCATACCTCAGGCTGCTGCTGTTGCTATAATCCATAATATTTATTGGAGCTTCTTCCTCATTTGCAACTCTCAAAGTGACTTTCAAGCAAATAAGAAGACCAGCAAACACAATTAATTTAAACAGGTTAAAGAATAAGAATGATAGCAGTAGAATCCTAAGTACAATTCACTGAACACAATAGCACTTACTCCCAAGACTGACCCATTTTACATAGTGAGGCATGTTTCTGAGAAAACATGCATAGAATTGGGCTGCATGGACAGTAACTCATTTGCTTAAAATTTCTACCACAGTAACTTGTTTGCTAAATTTACATGATATATCCCCTTCCCCCTTTTTAGAAAAGCATAGACAAGTTTGTTGTCCGCATCCAGTAACGGTAATCCAGTAAAGTCCAGTAATGAGGAAACCAGATGAGTATCTTGGTCATTGCTGTGCCAGATATTATGGATGGCCTTAGCTGTGCCAAATTCTGCACAAGAATCCCAAAATTCTGCACAGAGAAAAGCAGAAATCTGTACTAGACATAGAGCTGGGCATCCTGAAAAATCTCAGGTGTCTTCCAAAGTTGAACTTCTAGCCCTTAAGACAATAAAGATAGGCTTGAAATGCTTGGTGGCATCTCAAAAGCCACAGATGACTTGGGTAATATCCCAACTGTCTGGGAATGGAGCTTCTATATCCTGCACAGTCCTACCTAAACTTAGGTCCACTGATTTCAGTACATGTACTCTGAGCAGAACTTAGTTACATACAAAAACCTATCTCATTAATCTGCCTAATCTATGTACAGTGTTGTTGTTGTTGCTGCTGCTGCTGCTGTTTTAGACCCAGCTTTTTTTTAAAGAGTTGAACATTGGTTTGAAACACTTAGTTGAATGTAGTAACATGGGATCAGAACAGAAGAGATAAGACCAAGAACTCCTGGATGAAATTCATAGCTCCAAGTGGGGTTGGATAGCTGAGCATGCAGGGTAGGCCCCACCATAAGGCAGAGTGAGGCAGCCACTTTAAGCAGCAGATGAAAAGAGGTAGAACTCAACCGTTAACACTTCCAGCCATTATCCTTGAATCTCTTTTGCTTTCCTGCTCTGTACCTCTTACGCTAGGCTGCTGTCCTGAGGTGCAGTGGAGGGTATTGCCCCAACACCAATGTTGAAACAAGATTAATCTGCCAGTCCAGTCAGATTCTTTATGTGGAATGGGGGAATGCCATCATGTCCTTCATCTCAGGTAGAAAAATGTCTTGGCCTATCCTTGTGAGCGTGGGCTGAAGGAATGTTACAACCAGTATCCCATCTCTCTCTCTCTCTCTTCCCCACTAGAACTAACCCTCATCATGAATTGTAGCACCATTTCTCAGTTCATTCTACTGGGCTTCTCCTTCTCCCGACCTATCCAGGTCTTCATTTTCACACTGATTTTAGCCTGCTACATCATCATACTTCTGGGCAACCTCTTGATCATGGTGACCATGATGTCTGAGCCTCGGCTCCAACACTGCCCCATGTACTTTTTCCTTGCCAATCTGAGCTTTGCTGACATGGCCATGAGCTCAGTAGCAGCCCCAAAGCTATCAGCTGATCTGTTGAATGGTGGCTATATCATTTCCTACAGTGGATGCATGGCTCAGATCTTCTTCCTCCATGTCTTTGGTGGCACAGAGATGCTCCTCCTCACCCTTATGGCCTATGATCGCTACGTGGCCATCTGCCACCCACTAAGGTACACAGTCATCATGGACTGGCAGCACTGCCTCAGGCTTCTTATGCTGTGCTGGACAGGAGGCCTCATTCATTCCACCATCCAGATGGGGTTGGTTGCCCAGCTACCATTCTGTGGGCCCAATGTCGTGGACAACTTCTTCTGTGATATCCCAGAGGTGATCAAGCTGGGCTGTATGGACACCTACACCTTTGAGATTCTCATGGTAGTCAACAGCAGCTTGTTAACTCTCCCTTGCTTTCTGGCTTTGCTCCTTTCATACATCACAATCTTGGTCAGCCTCTGTGGCCATTTCAGGGATGGTGGTCTGCCTCTTCTACATGTCCTGCATCATTGTGTACCTCAAGCCCTTCCCCAGCTCCCATGTGAACAAGATGGCCTCTGTGTTCTACGTGGTGATCACACCTGCATTCTATCCCTTTATCTACACACTGAGGAACCAAGAGGTAAAGGAAGCCATGAGGAAGTTGAAACGCAAGTGTGGGCTCCTCCTGGTGCCTCAAAAAAAGCACAGGTGTCAAAGAAATAGTTGTTAATGAGAGTTCCTCCTCAAGCTGACTTCAAACAATCTCAACAAGTGGAGCACCACTTCCCTGAACGTTCACTTCGCGTATTTTGCTTGTGAAATTCATAGACTCAGAATGAGCATGACCTGTGGTTGCAAAGGTTTTGGTTCTACTGCATTTGGAAGGTAACAAGCATACCCCCAAAGTGGTTACTGACACTGATGTACTCACATTCTGTTCTCAATTGTATGCTTATATTTCTTTTTTTTTTTGTATTCAGTAGTTTTTAACTTTTATTGCAAACTGTCCAGAGAACCTTCATTATATAAATTCTTCAAATACAGTCATCTTTAGCTGTCCTTTCCAGATGTTAATAACTGAGGTTGCACGTATATATGTGCACATGTGCAGACACCATCTTCTAGTGTGAATAGCAGAGAATACAAGAAGTTCGACGGTTGATGCTACAAATGCTCTGTGGGAGGCTAAGCTCAACATTCCAGCTTGGTCTTAAACAGAGGTATGTGTGCTATTTATTAGAGGCTCTCTTCATATAAAACCCTGTTGATCTGGGAAACAGCTAGGAAATGTTGTCCATCTAGATCCACACAAATGTATGTGTTACGGACACATGCAATTGGCCAGAACCTTTTATGACCCATCCTGACAGTATAAGTATTTAATTAACAGCTGCTCTCTCTGAGTGCTACAGGGAACAAAGATGTTGCAAATTCTCTTACTTCTCCAGGCCTACCTTTGTGAGCTGGGAATTGCAGCTCCAGCCCCAGCCCCATATAGTGAGCATTGAGCAGCCAGAGGTTGATGATGGGTTGGTTTGACATAGAACATAAGGTGCTGAAAAGTGTCTACTGGGTGACTATGGTGTCCATGGGAAAGGGCCGTAGCTCAGTGGTAGAGCATCTGCATTGCAAATCCTGAAGAGACAGTGCGTGAAGACAATACTGAGCTTGATGGATCAATGGTCTGACTCAGTATAAAGCAGCTTCTAATGTTCCTTTGACTAACTATAAATGGATGCAGTTTCATAATTTCACAGTCATAAAAAACTACAAGCAGAATTGCCTCTCCCCAAAATTCTACAAATATCTGAAGTTAAGCAGCAAATTTGAGGGGTTGCCACTGTTGATTTGGAGCAGAACTACCAGAGGAGTTTGCTAGAACATGCTACATATTTAGAAGCCACAGGTTCTGTGGAGCCTCACATGATTGTGCTAAGGACTAGAATACTGATGTGAGACATCCACCCACATCTGTGTGTCAGCCTCAGCCTATGTCTACCAAGGCCTAGCTTTCCATAACCAACAAAACGCCCCTTTACTTACAGAAGTGGATGGGTAACCTCCAGCCCACAGGCCTAATTAGGCCCACCAGGCCTCCCCATTTGGCCCACAAGGCCGTTGACAAGCCATGGCCACATGCCTGATGACAGAGATTGGGCAGGTAAAGACATGGCTGGGCCAGAAAGGGAGTTGCAGGCTTTTCCTGTCAGCTGATTGGCAGCAACTGCAAAGCCATTTGCATGGCTCTATACAAGCACTGACAATCAGCTGATTGTCAGTCCTTATATGGAACCATGTATGGAACTTTGAAGCCCTGATGAATAGCTGATTGTCAGGGCTTCATAGCACCACACTATCTCTATGGAAGCCTTAGGTAAAAATGGGTCACCTGACATCACTAAAATGTCCCCTTTACGTTTAAACATTCTGGCCATTCATGTTTGAAGTTTTATCTGCCAAGTAGAATATATAATTTCTATGAACACATACACAGGGCACTTTCAGACTTAATATTATTGGGTGGGATTCAATCACATACTGACAATTTGGGGTTGTGCGATTAATGTTGATTTGGAGCTTTTGCACAACAAACCAACTCCCCTGCCATCAGACTATTTCTGATAGGAAACTGCACTGGAAAGTGTGCAATAACATTTGCTTGATGCAACATCATCTGATCTCTTTCCCCTCCCCATTCAGAATGTCTGCTCAATAAACACATTGGCTGGGTATACACCATACATTTAAAGCACATCTGAAGCACATCCCCAAAGAATCCTGGGAACTGTAGGTCTGTAAGAGATAAACTACAATGCCCAGCACCTTTAACAAACACCGATTCCCAGGATGTTTGCAGGGGGGTATGTTATTTAAATGTGTAGTGTGTATGCAGCCTTCATCTGAAAAATGACCACAGATACCATTTCAAATGTAGTGTAGAATACAAGAGCACCACAGGACAATGGTAAGAGTCCTCTCCAGCTGTCAGTTACTGAGGTTGCACCTGCCAGTGCAATGTTCAATATCCATGCACAAAATGGACACCATCTCCTGTCTGAATACAGGAGAATATTAGAAGATCACAGCTTAATTCTACAGGTGCTCTGTGGTCTTCAACAGAGGTATGTTTCTATTAGAGGATCTGGTTTGCCTGCCCTCTTCTTATAAAACTTTGCATTGACCTGGGAAACAGCCCTGAAATGCCGTCCATCTAGATCCACATGAATTCGCATGTGATGGCATATGTGATTAGCCAGGAACTTTCATGACACGTCACCCTACAGCCTCTCCCTCTGGCTATTTAATGAATGCCTGCAGCGTCTCTGAACACTCGGAAAAGAAAGATGCTGCAAATGCTCTTGATCTTCCAGGCTTTCCTATGTGGGCAGGGGCTTTTATTCCAGGACAAAAAAGGTGAGTATGAAAGTTTGATAAAGGATTCTTTTAACACAGGACAAAAGGGGCTAATGTGGGGATGGGGAATCCTTTTCAGCCAGAGGGCCACATTCTCTTCTTAACAGGCTTCCAGGGGCCACATGCAAGTGGTGTGTGGGGTTGGAGACCAAAGTGAATGGAGCAACAAATGCAAGTTTTTCCTTTGTACAGCAAGCTAGTTTCAATGCACACACTCCCATCCAGGTAAGCAAAATGAACGATCAGAGTTCCAAGATACATTTCAGGCAGGCAAAAACTCTCAAGGAGACTATGAAGAAGGGCCAGTGAGATGCATGGTGTGGGGAGTGTCAGTGTTACTGGGGAGAGCTCCAAGGGTCAGATCCCGCAAGCCTGAGGTTCTTCACCCTGATGTACTGCATGATTGCAATTGGGTTTCTGATACCTCTAGAATTTGGAGTCACATCTGCTTGCATTTTTCAGGGCTATGGGTTTATGAAACCCATAAGAAGGTGACTGTTGGGGGAAGGGGGGAAATGGAGAACCAGACAGGAGGGAGAATGGAATGAGCTGTCCTTGAGGAGGGCATGGCTGACTGAAACACCAAGGAGAGGAATTCCACATTGCAACATTTTGTTGCAGGTCCCACTTGTCAAACTTCCCGTTCAAATTCAAATGGAAGGCATGTCACCTGCATGAATTCCACCACTGAAGAAGATTTGCATCCATTTGGCTGGACTGCGTAAATTAACATCTGCTTCTCCTAATAATCAAAAGGCACACAAGGTATTGCCAGCCCTTCATGCTCTGGGTGGGAGTATTACTCCAAGACCATGATTGATTGCAGAAGAAAAATGTGTTATGTTAAAGCCCCATAACCTTTTTTGAAGCTTTTATTTTAGTTCAGGTGTCCAGAACAAGGTGGTTTTTAGATCCAAACAATCTGCATGCCATTACAGCTCTTGACGAAGGAATTCCACTCTGAAACGCACAGAATAATGTAAACATCTAATTCCAGGGCACACTGGAGCCCGTCTCCTACATATGCACTGTGCTAAAATGGCTGGAAAGAAGCAAAGTGGGAGCAAGCTTCCCTCGGGTTGCCGGCACATTCACTACCGTGACATTTGAACCAGGCCATTGTGTCCATTTTCTGTCTTGTTTTTGCTGTAACTTGTTAAAAACAGGCATTTTGATCATCACTTTTCTCTGCTGATGCCTATTGGGAGTTGATGGGGTGGTTAGATCTTCCAGTTCCAGTTCTCTCGCATTCTCATTTTTCCAATCCCCTGAAACACAGTTCTCTACATTTCTACTGCAATTTGCTCTTTGTTGTTGTAGCCGTTGTTTAAAAATATCCGAAGGCAAATGTGCCAGCATTTTAGTGTGAATTTCTTCCAATAAACACATTTTTATGAAGTTTTGACTAATCTGCATATTTTGGCAAGCAATTACCCTTAATATAATGCATATGTTACTGAAACTTACAGAGCAATCCAATTGCCGGGCAACCAGTGGAGGAGGAGACGGCAGAGGAAGAGCCAGTGGGAAGCCCTGTGGGATCCTTTCCCTGCTCGGGAGCCACTGGCCTGCCTGAACACTGGCTCTGTCAGGAGCCAAGCACATGAGCCAGCCAGAAAGCTCTGGCTCCAGCCAACAGGCCCCCCAAGGAGTAAGAGCTCCCCATAGGCCACAATGCGATTTTAAAACAAATTGTGAAGGTTGATCGGGACCTGGGGGAGGGGTATGAACATGAGCAGGATTTTGTGTAATTCTCCCCCACAGCTTTCCCCCCATCATGCCTAGAATGCCTCATTTTCAGGCCTTCTACTGGCTTCCACCAGGCCTCCATCTGCTGGGCTGGCCCTTCCTGATGGACCTTTGGTGGCACCGGGAGACTCCTCGTGGAACCACATCTCTGCCACAACAGAGAGCTGCTGTCGGTGGAGGCCAGTGGAGCCTGACACAACCGAGAGCCTCCCAGTGCCACTGGGGATCTGCAGCATCCAACTCATCCCAGCCTGGTGTAAGAATGACTTGGATTGTGCCCTAATATATTTACTTTTATGCAAATTTTCCCCTAATATATGCATTTGTGTAAGTAGTGTTTGGTTTGGGAACTACATTGCAAAATTTGGAAAGATGTGAATTTCAAAAGATGGTATTGAGTAGATGGGCTCAAGATTGATTAATCTTTAGTAACAACAGTGAACAACAACAAAAGCAAACTAACTAGCCTTTTCTTCTTGCATCTAAAGCTATGCATGGAATAGTTCCCAAGAGCAAAATGAAAGGGATCGATTTTTGTGGTGTGGACAACGTTTACTACATTATCCGTTCAGACCTTGGCTGCTACATGAGATCGACAAATTTCAATCAAGGCAAGGACCTGTACGTGTTCAGCCTGCACCCCTCTGTCCAGGGTGGAGATCACTATCTGGCTCACAAGGATGACTTATTTTACGTCATCAAGGGGGACTCTTACCGCCGGGTCACCAACCTCAACACTGACGCAAGTAGTGTGGTCTACAAGCTCCACCCCAACTGCCAAAATGGAGACCATTACTTCTCATCTGTCAATTCTTTCTATATCATATTCAAGAAGAAGGGGATTTACCGCCGTGTCACCAACATGAACAAAGACTCAGATGCCCATGAATTTCACATTCACCCAAACCTAAAAGACGGCCTGTATTACTGGGGAACAAAGGACAATGTATACCTGGTGAAACCACATGACAAATGGGGAATTGAGTATCACCGGACCACCAACTTGAATACAAACGCAGACCCTTCCACATTTTCCTTCCATAAAGATGTGATCAGTTTCCTCCCAGGAGGATTGTCTATTAATTTGGGTAATGCTTTTGGTGTCTGGCAATCAATCAAGACCATCAATAATAGGGCCCAGACCAACATCACTTGGGAACAGCAAGTTTCTAAGAAGGTTGGATATGAGAAGAAAAAGATGAGCAGTGTGGAACGCAGCTGGAAAGTATCTACTGGTGTTCAAGTTGGGTCAGGGAAGCTGACTGAGGAGCTCATCCAGGCTCAGTTTTCCTTGACAACCGAATTTGGTGGGACAAATACTGACACCGAGGAGGAAACATGGAGCGAGGCTACTGAAGTCAAAGAGAAAATCAGCTTCACTCTGGCTCCCAGAAGTAAAATTTATTTATGGCAGTACAAGCTGGGCTTTGGCAAGGATGATGTCTTATTCTGCCGTGACCTGTGGTTTAGCGATAATGCTAAAGCACCTACCCATGTTCCCTTGCCACCATCAAATGATTAGCCCAAATGTCCGTAATGACAAACTCCCAGGTATTTTATCTGGCTTTTTGATACTTTTAACCTTGTATCTACCCAGGCTTTTGTGTTTAGGCATCTGATCTTTTCTTTCTTTAGTATGGGGAAGGGCCATAGCTCAGTCAGAGAGCATTTGCTTTGCATGCAGAAGGTCCCATGTTCAGTCCCTGGAATCTCCAGATAGAGCTGGGAGAAACCCCTTGTCTGAAATCTTGGAGAGGCTCTGATGTCTGTGTGGACAATACTGAGCTAGATGGACTAAAGATTCAGTATAAAGCAGCTTGCTATGCTCTTTCCTTCTAAAGCTCCCGGTATGAGGATGCTGTTACAAAAGAATATATTGTAAATCAAGTAGGTTGGGGGTTTAATATAAATATAAATATAAGATTATGCTTAAAACAACCTTAGACTCCTCAGATAGAATCACACAGTTGGACGACACCTCAGTGGTCATCTAGCTCTCTGCTAATGCAGGAAATACACAACTGCAGCATCCTTGATAGATGGCCATACGAATTTTATTTAATAACCTGGAGAAGCACCACCTTGAGACTGTCTGTTCCACTGTCAGCTCACACAACAGGAGGTTCCTCCTACTGCTTTATTTAAATCCCTTGTCCGGTCATTTGAACCTACTGGTTTGGGTCTTACAGACCCAAAGGAAGCAACAGCAAACAAATCCACCCCAACCCCTTTGTGACTGCACTTCAAATATTTGAAGATGGCTTTCATATGGCTTCTTAATCTTCTCCTGCTAAACATACTCAGTTCCTCCAACCTTTCCTCAAAGGACTGGGTCTCCAGGGCCCTCATCACCTATGGCACCCTCCTCTGGACACATTGCAGTTTGTTAATATCCTTTTTAAAGGATGGTACCTGGAGACTAGACACAATAGTCCAGGTGAGATTTAACCAAAGCCAGATAGAGTGGTATCGTTGCTTCTCATGATCTGGACATTATCCTTCTAGTGATGGAGCCTAGAACTGCACTGGCATTTTTAGAAGCCTCATCACACTACTGACATGTTAAGTTTGTGATATATTAATATTCCCAAGTCTTTTTCATATGTACACACGTGAAGCCAGATATCATCCATTCCGCGTCTGTATATGTCAGAATTTGCTTGGGGTTAATACATCGCAGGTTGCTTCAGGGCCACCTACCTAATTTATACATTTCAAAATGATACGTGAACTGAAACACAGTCAGCTCTCAAAATTTTGCACTGCAGTCCTCCAGCCAAGTAATGTGTACAAAAATGCATATACTACAATAAAGTTTGAATTCAAATGTGCATTATATTAGGGGAAATTGCTTTGCAAAAATGCCTATATTAGGCAAAAGTGTGTATATTAGGAGAAATTTGCATGAAGATACTGATGATTTTTAATGATGAAGATGTAGAGAACTGACTGGAAAAATGAGAAACTGGCAGAAATGGTTAGTTATGGCTGTCTCAGCTCTACAAAGCCCCATAAAAAGGGGCTTTAGGAGATTCCAGGGAGGGCTTCCAAGCAAGACTTAAGTTGACACAGGGCTTATGCTTTTTCTTTAGATCTCTTCCTGAAAGAAGGTGGGCTGCACCTCTTCATGAAACCACCCTAAGTTCTAAGGAAACTTAACAGCTAAAATAGAAAGTATTTGGACTGGAGGGTGTTAGGTAGAAAATATTACCATGCATCTAGATTGTTCGCTTTGTTGGTGCTATCTATAGTCATCTTTTCATTGCTATTAGTTCATGTTTTTAGTGTTCTGTTGTTGGACCATATAATCATTAAGCATTGATTAGCTTAACCCAATACATATCACATTGTTTTGAGATATTTCCTAAATTACATTTAGTTGCTATTATTTCAAATAGCATCTTTGTTCATTTCATTATCTCATAATACCATTAAAATTTGTTGATCAATAAACTGGTGTGTTCATTTCACTTACAATTCTGAGATGGGGGAGTGTGGTTTTGCTTTGCTCTCTGTTCCACTAGGGCTGCTGCTGAGCAAATTGAACCAGGATTGAAGGATTCAATCCAGGTTTATGCATAGAATTTAGCATGATGTGCATGGGCCCTGGTTGGATCCCCTGATTAACAGAGAGGAGACCAGATCCACTGCTATGCAAGCATCCATTGGAGCCAATTCATTTTCCTTTAATTATAGAATATAGCTGAATGGTGCAGCAATTAAGGATACATGGCCACAGTTGCTTTCTCTCCACATGACCTGTTTCATAAGGTTGTTACAAAGGTAAATACTAGAAGAGAATTATGCACCCACCAAGAATTCCTGGGAAGGCACATTCTAACTACTATACCACACTGTTCTCCACTTTGTAAAATGTTTGGGGACTGATGGGGGGCTGCAGCATGGGGTGGGATCTGGCAGTTTGCAGTGGGGGTGCATGAAGTTGTTGGTTGGGGATCCACATGAATGCTTTTCAATTTTCCAAATATGACCATGGGCCCCAAAATGTTGGTGATCCATTGTCTAATCACTGCACCACAAAGTTGTATTCTATAACTAAAGGAAAAGAAATTGCACATAGAATCCACTAGGTGTCTCCCTGAACAAGCATTGCACTCCTGGCAACTTTCTTTCCCCATTTCACCATGCCCTGGACTATTCTGCCAGTACTTGTTTTTCCATAGAGTTCAATATGGCAGGAAAATTATGGTAACTTTTGAACTGCTGCACTGAACTTTGCGAAACAAATGAATGTGTGTGCTTCTGAATAAAGTTCATCAGTAGTTTTCACCCAAATTGAGAAGAAATATATAATATGCCTGTTCAAAAACCAGAGAAAAAAGGAGTCAAAGTGTCAATTTTCAGCACTTTTTACATTTCATTCATTCATTCATTCATTCGTGTACCACTTTCTGGTAAAGGCCCCCAAAAGCAGTGAACAGAATAATACAGAAGAAAACGTAATAAAATTACAGTAAAATACAAATTCAAAAGTACAAGTACAATAAATTAAAATATAACATAACAAGAATCAAAATTCAGACAAGCACAAATTTCGAAGGATGGTTGTGTTTCAGTTCTCCTATTGTTCCACCAGTGTGATTTTGATAGATTTGGCTTTAAATGTGAACTAAATTTCTACCTCATCCTTACTGGAGACCCACACTGGAAACATAAATCTTTTTCATACACATGCCCAAGGAAATGTTGATTCTCCTTTTAAACTACAATTACCTTAACTGTCCCCACTTCATTATACATCACAAATTTCTCTTGAAAGTCCTGAGTGCTACAAAAGTGGTTTATATCTATGCAATATGGGGTTCATTTTTTAGAAAACTGAAGGGAGGAAGACCTCTGACTTTCCCTGGTCCTCGAATATTCTCACCGCTCTGCCATATCTGATCTCCTCTCCACTTGACTCAAGGATCTCTGGTTCCCACTCACACATGTGCATATTGATGGGATGGTAGCCTCTTTAAAATACACCACATAGGCTCGCTATGGAGAACTAATTGGAGGCTCCAGCCACATGGCAATTCAGAAACAAGGAAAGGTCTGGAGCACAGTAACATATGATAAACCAGACATGAGAAGAACTACTTACACATTTTCTCCTTTTACAGAAGAGTAGAAGAAATGGCATTGTTTTTTCAACCGGCCCATAGCCTCCTTCATTTCCTGATTCCTTAGAGTATATATAATAGGGTTGAGGGCAGGAGTGATGGTGGTATAGAATATGGAAGCCATTTTGTCCACACTAGAGCTGGAGAAAGGTACAAGATACACTAAGAGGCAGGGCACAAAAAAGAGGCTGACCACTGACAGATGAGAGCTACAAGTGGAAAGAGCCTTCCTGCCACTTTCCTTGAAGTGGCCTCTAAGGGTGGCCAGGATGACACCATATGAGACTAGCAGGACAAGGAAGCAAACCAGGAAGAGGAGGCCGCTGTTGGCTGCCATGAGTATTTCAGTGACATAGGTATCAACACAAGCCAGTTTAACCACCTGTGGGAATTCGCAGTAGAAATTGTCCAGTTTGTTTGGTCCACAGAACGGGAGCCGGAGGAGCAGGACCAGTTGGGTGCTGGAGTGGATGAAGCCTCCAGCCCAACAGGATATGAGGAGCCTCATGCAATGCGGGCGGTTCATTGTGGCTGTGTACGTCAGTGGGTGACAGATGGCCACATAGCGATCATAGGCCATGAGGGTGAGGAGGAACATCTCTGTACCACCAAAGAAGTGCAGGAACATAAGAACATAAGAAGAGCCTGCTGGATCAGGCCAGTGGCCCATCTAGTCCAGCATCCTGTTCTCACAGTGGCCAACCAGGTGCCTGGGGGAAGCCTGCAAGCAGGACCCGAGTGCAAGAACACTCTCCCTTCCTGAGGCTTCCGGCAACTGGTTTTCAGAAGCATGCTGCCTCTGACTAGGGTGGCAGAGCACAGCCACCATGGCTAGTAGCCATTGATAGCCCTGTCCTCCATGAATTTGTCTAATCTTCTTTTAAAGCCATCCAAGCTGGTGGCCATTACTGCATCTTGTGGGAGCAAATTCCATAGTTTAACTATGCGCTGAGTAAAGAAGTACTTCCTTTTGTCTGTCCTGAATCTTCCAACATTCAGCTTCTTTGAATGTCCACGAGTTCTAGTATTATCTAGAATATCTGGGTCATACAACCTCCAAATGAGATGGTCTGGCTAGAGCTGGCCAGGTCTGCCACCATCTTGGGGACAGCCACAGAACCCACACTAGTATCGATGATGGATAAACCAGCTAGGAAGAAATACATGGACGACTGGAGGAGTCGGGGCTCTGCATGCACAGTCACCACAATGAGGAGGTTGCCCAGTAGGATTGCCATGTAGCAGACCAAGACCAGGAGAAAGAGTAGGATCTGGATAGAGCGGGAGTAGGAGAGACCCAGGAAGATAAATTCGGTGACAGTGGAGGAGTTCATGGAGGTGGCTGAACCTGAGCAGTGGAAAGACAACAGGGTGTTACCATGAGCAGCTTTCATGAATCTATCATTTACTGTTCAAAGACAACACAGGAGGTGTTACTCCTACTCAGAGTAGACCCACTGAAGTTCATGCACCTGAACTAACTTAGGTTTATTAATTTCTTGTTTATTAATTTTTAAATTGCATTCATTAAGAAAAAAGGAAAGAGGGGGAAAAAAACCTGACAGCTCACATTAACAAAACATTTAAACCTCCATTTAGTTTACTCACATAGATTAATATATGCCAACCAAATGTCCAAATACGTATCCAGATGAAGATGGCGTTTACAGAAGGTATGCTCAAATGTAGCAAGGTCATTTAGGTCATCAAACCATTATGTAATATTTGGTGGCTATTTCTCTTACCAACTCTTAGGGCACATAAAGCCCATTCTTGTAGCCCTACCATTAATCCCCATATCAGAAGAATATAACATAATTTAAAAGTTCATTGACCTGTGCAAAATTCAAGTATTGTGCCACTACAAGGTTAATATGGGCAACAACTTCTGAGCAAAAAGGAGTGTCACTGGACATGCTCAAGTCATATGCCTCAATGAATGCATTTCCACCATTGTACCTCCAGCATCTATCTGTGGGCTCATCCATACGGTGATTTAGTTTCTGTCTGGTGCTACTTGTATCCCTTTGTAATTCATATGGTTCACATGATGTTGCAGGCAAGCAGAAGCTGTAATGCAGTTTTCCCCTTTAAATCTGTATCAACCCAATCCAATTATAATGCAAAAAGGAAAGGAAAAACCGTCTCAGCTTCACTGCACTCCTTCATGTAGGCGCTTTGCTTTGATTTTTCTTTGTTTTTAGTGGGCAGGCTCTCTTATGCCACATCACTACTTCCTCTCTCTCTGCCCCTGCAAAAGCTGCCACAGTCTCTGCCTATGTTGCCTTTCACTCAATCACTCCTCTAATCAGTTTCATATAGTCTCATGTCAATTACACCCCAATGCTCTGCTGGGAGAGGTGTGCAATTGACAAGAAACTATATGAAACTGGCCAAACAACCCTCCCCTTCTCCATTAGCAATATTGATACTCTGGAAGGAGTAAACATGTTAAACTGGGGGCAGGGCCACAAGAAAACAGTGATACTAAATCTTTCCAGAGGAAAGCCTACTTGTGTGAAAGAAAAACAGTGGATTGGAAGCTACTATTGAGCAAGAAGTGTGGACCTTGAAAAGCTATTGTGATGGTAAAAGCAGTTTCTGTAGTACGAAGTTAGGCTCCCGTGTGGATAAGCCCTGAGTTAGATGATGCCTTCCTATAAAGACATTGGGGGATCCAATATACCTGGAATACCAATTTTTGCTGAATCAGTTTTACATTTATAGAAATATTTCATACAGACTCTAAAGTGATTCTAAAAGTGTATTCATTTCAGTGAGTCTACTCTGTGTAGGACTTAGTTGAATACAATCCAGAACAACCAACTATTGTGATATTTTAACCTGTGGATAAAAATAACCTAAGATGAGATTCAGTAAAGTCAACTCATCTTTTTAATTATTTAATATATTTTATTTATATAATTCAGAAGAACATATTGTGATATGCATCATCACTGATATGAATATTACTTTCTGTTGTCTATATAGATAAATCATTCTAAATAAATAAATCATTCTAAATATAAAATACTAATAATATAAGATGATATATACTTCTGATATATATGATGTTGTTTGCTATATACAAAAATATATCTTTAAAAAATCCATTCATTGTACACCTTCCTCTCCCCCCACCAATAATAAAATACTGGTGAACTGGTGAGGGGTGTTCTTGTACTTTAAAAACAATAACAGTGAAAACGAGAAAAATGTTCTGTATGGATATATCTTCCAATATTGCATATGGATTTATTGCATCTTGTGTTCTGTTGTTCCAGTAACCTATATTTCCTTGTTTCCTGTTTTCCCTGGTTCTAATTCTATTTGTTAATTTTACCATCTGTACAAATTCTTAGACCTTAATGTAGGAAAGCTATGGACATACCTGGCACATTGTTATGTGGGCTGCACAACAGATGAATAATCACCACTTAATCTTCAGTCTCCATATTATATATCATATCATTGTTTTAACTCATTTTTATCACACTATGCAAAGGCAAAATTAAAGTGGATGTTTATTAGAATCTCTATGTTTAAACAGAATAGAATCCAGGATACTAGCTCAGTTTTTCAGTGGATCCTCAGAGTCACACAATATATGAAAATATAAAAAAATGTGTAAATCAGGAAGTTTCACTCAAGTCTTTCCGGCCAAACCAGCAATAATGCAACTATTAAAAAAATGGGATTTTCTTCCCCAATGCATTGAAGATATTTTGGAGAACAAAGATGCAGAATAAATTTGTGTCTGGGCCAACAATATGTTTTAAATTTACAAAGAAGAGGTGTATAGAATGCATGAATTTCTTAATAACTAAGTTGTATGAAGGGATCCTGAGAATTTTTGCTTCAGCTTAAGTACAAAAGGAGTAACTTGCTGGATCTGACCAAGGTCCACCTACCTTTGCAAGAACCTCAGAATTCAGCGGTCTAGCAGAAACAGGGCAATCTGTCTTAGAATAGAATCATAGAATAGTATAGTTGGAAGAGGCCTGTAAGGCCATTGAATCCAATCCCCTGCTCTATTCAGGAATCCATGTTAACGCATACCCGCCAGAAGGATATTCTCAGTCTTTACTCAGAATTATTTAAGGGGATTACACCAGTTTTTTAAAAAAGCACTCCATTGCTTACAAAGAAGAAATAGAACATATTATCATAACTTCATACTGAGAAATTATTTTAACAAGTAAATGTAAATGTACTGGTGCCATTGGAGTAAATGATGAATGATGCTCTCAGCCTATGCATCAGAAATAGAGGGAATGGTAATAGTTAACAGCCCCTATCTACTAGGGCCAAAATATACATTAGTGAGAGAACTATGACTTGATCTTCAAATGTTTTTTCTCCTTTCCTCCCCAAAAATGCAGTGATGGCTTTTACTACCAGCCCCCAAGTCACTTGTTTTCATTGGCCCTGAAGCCAACATCAAAAGCCATTTGCTACTCAACCAGCTTCTACTGGCTGTCAAAGAGCAAAAAGAAAGAATCAAGATTTATACACACCAGGAGATTAGCACAACACACTCTTGGATTCAAGTGGTTACAAAGAGATAAGTAGTCCTAGATGACATCCTAAGGACTGTGAGGATTGCTATGTAATCCTCACCATCTCTAAATTAAGCCCCATTAAGTACAACGGGACCTACTCCCAGGAAGTGCAGATAGGATTACTGTCATAGAAGCTTGTATCCTGTATTCTGAAGGGTCCATCGTTCACTTATCCATGACTAGTAAGCACTATACCTGTACACATTAAATAAGGCTGTCTACATTCTGCAATTGCTTGGTGGCCAGTGACTATGTTGTCAAGTTGAAAGCAGACAGAAGCTCTCATTCAGTGGATTCATGTACGTAGCAGTACAGGAAACTGTCTCTTACCAAGTCAGAGCATTGGTCCATCTCACTCAGGATTGTCAATACTATCTGGCAATGACTTTCCAGGTTTCCAGGAAGGAGTCTTTCCGCAGACCTACTTTGAGGTGCTGGGGATAGAACGTTGGACCATTTTTATTCAAAGCATGTGTAAAGCATGGACCATAACTCAGTGGTAGAGCATCTGCCTTGCATGCAAAAGGTCCCACATTCAATCTCTGGCATCTCCAGGTAAAGCTGAGAAAGGCTTCTGGTCTGCAACTCAGTCGCTGCCAGTCATTGTAAACAATAATGAGCTAGAATGGTGGACCAATGGTCTGACATGGTATAAGGCAGCTTCCTACATTTCTATGTTCCAATGTACCACGGAGTTACAGCCCCTCCCAACTAACAATCCATTCCAGTGGAACTTACAATGCAACTAACAAACGTCACTATTATCAGATTGAGAGCAAGGCACCCTCACAACCACAAGCAACAGCGAGAGATTCAAAGACACCACCAAAACAATTCTGCATGCCTGGGACAATGAACACATCCAAATCCATCTCTCCCCCCCCATGAGCATCTATACAACCTTCACTAAATATTTCTCACTAAAAACAGACATATATCAATGACTTAGTGGCCCCACAGTGAAACCTCCACCTTGTCTCTAACAGCTTGAGAAGATCCTGGAGCCCCAAGCCCACAACATTCAGTGCCCACTTAAGAGCACCATTCACGGCTTCAAGACTCCCCTCTATTTCTCAGATCCTTTGTTTTCAGCCAGCATCAGTTTGCCTTAGGATATCCTCTAGGACTGTAGGTCTCCTGTGATCCCACGGCAAGGACAAAGAAAGATTCAGAAGAAAAGCGTTAATTTTTATTTATTTATTTAAAATATTTCTATCCCACCCTTCTACCCTGTAATAGGGCACTCAGGGCGGCTTACAAAAATAAAATCAAACATGTACATAACAAAATTATAAACAGTAAAATCACAAAAACATTAAAATAAATTAAAATACATAAAATACAATTAAAATACACTTGAGTAAGGTGTATTCTCACATTTAGCTGTAAAAGAATATCAAACATATTGCTGGCCAAGAAAGACAGATTATATGATAGTTTAATTATAACTAGGGTTTTTACTGATACTATTCAGATACTTTTGTTGACCAAAGTACTGAGAAGATCAACAGATTAATCCCTGAGACAATTCAGATCAGACCATTCCCTCCTCCATGAACTGTTCAAACTTCAGAGGAAGATAACATCCCACCCCTCAGACTTAAATTTATTTATTATTTATTTATTATTTCAATTTATATACCGCCCTTAGCGAAATAGCTCTCACTTTTGTGTAACTAGTCTCCTCTTATCTCTTTGTAACAAGACCACCGTCAGGGCTTAAGAGCGAGCACTGGATTACCCGCAATTGCATCAATAAGGAGATGTCAAAATAGAACTCAGAAATCCTGATTCCCTGCCTTATCTTTTATTCTTAAGCACAAGGATAAGAACAGATAGTGGATCAGGCCAAAGGTCCCTCTAACCCAGCAATTTGTTTGCAACAATGGACAGGCAGATGCCTTCAAAAGCTCTCAAGCACAGCATAATGGTTTTCTCATCTTTGTTGAGACCTACCATCTCTTCTGAAGCCCTATTCTTTTTCTAGAACAGAGAGTCAGAGACCAGCAGTGCCTGTCTGTGCTATTAGATCAGTCTGTTCCTCAACCAGGGCTAGAGGTAATGGCCACAGACAATTATTTGAAGAACCAAAAACATCAATAGCAGCCATCTATTACTTTTCTCAGTTTCCAGTACCTGAAAATCCAGTAGCCTCTCTGTCAAGGGTCCTGCTCTTTCCCTCTATAGTGAGCCAAGAAACACATATGGAATATTTCAGCAGCCCATGATTATGCCCTGGGAAGAAGGGGGTCACAGAGGCAGATCCCAGCTCCCCATTGTCTTTGCCAAAACAGATAATTGCTGCATCATAGAGGCAGGGCTAGGAGCCAGAACTCCTGAGTCCCTTTGGTCTCCTGCACTAGAAAAAAACTGTATATATGTGGTTGAAATTCAAAGAGGATATTTGAGATGATAACTACAGCATGACAACCAAAAAGTCATTATGGTGTTATGCAATTTGGAATCACAAGGAAGATAATCATTATGATCCCATCACACTGAATTTCTTAGGTTCTGGTTTAGGATTCTGTGAGTCCCATCCATCCCAGGAGATGCCATCAAGGTGTACCAGTCCCACTGGAGGCCTTTTTAATGTTGAGCCAAAATGGAGGGCATGGTTTGTTACCTGATTTCCCTGCTAAACATGTCCCTGCTTTTCAGTTAATTGTTGACTCATTCCTTTGTAAAAGGATATGAAACTATGGGAAAAGAGAGGTAGATACACACTTGCAGACACACAACACTAATAAAACTCCACCCCCTTTCACCACAAAACCTTGGAAGTTGCAGCTTTACCTTGGTCAGCTTCACACAGACTTCAAAACTGATTGGCCATCAACCCTGTTGCCACTCCAGGTGCATCCAATGAAAGTGCTTTGCTATAGGCTCAAACAGATACAGTAATTGGCTCAATGCTTTGCTGTGGGCGGTCCTAATCAGCAGCAGGGAAGGGAGATGTATCCAGCTGTGGTCAGAGTAATTTCAAAACGCAGCTGAAAAAAACCCCATTCAAAGCAACTAGTGTGTCTGCAGCCTAGGTATTGGAATATGATTTCTCCAGACCAATTGGGCCAATGGTTCATGAATCAATCCAATCATGTGTCATTGTCTAGTTTGGCCAAAACGTGAATGTGGGGACACACATGTCAAGAGACATTAAAATATTATTTCCATTGAAAGCAACAAAGAGTGGTGGGTATTAACTGGATGGGTATCTGGCAATGCAGACATCATCCAATCACATGGTGTTACTTTCAAAGTAAGGCACATGTGAATGGATACTCATATGCACATCTCCATCCTCGCATTTAGCTACAATGAGTCATGACTAAGAAAGGCTTGTCTTCAGCTGGTACGGAGGAAAGTCTTGCCACACAGAACAAATGGGCAGAGCAACTCCCAGTGTAGCATAGTATGATAGTGTATGTTATTTCATGCCTTCCCTTTTCCATCTCCACTCAGAGCAAGGACAATGGGAGGGTTTCGGTTGCCCATTGGGGAATTATCATGCATTATGTCATCATGTCACTATATAAGGCAGGGATGGGGAGCCTCAGGCCCAGTGGCCTAATGCGGCCTCAGGCCTGTCTATGTGGCCCTTGGAACTCTCCCGGGGCCACACACCAACTGTCCCTGTTTTGCACCTCAAGCATTTTTGCCTAGTTGGAAAATGTCCTTGAACTCTGATAATGCTTATTGCTTGTTTGGACAGAGGATAGAGTGGGTGAAATGTGTATAGAAACTAGCCTATTGTACAAAGGTAAAAATATACATTCATTGCTCCTCCCCTTTTTGCCACTGGCCCCACCTATCACTGACATGTGGCCCTTGGGGGGTTGCCAAGTGAGGAATGTGGCCCTCAGGCTGAAATGGTTCCCCACCCCTGATGTAAGCCCGGATTGGTTGAAATTGTGCAGTAAGGAAGTCTCATCTCTCCCCATCACTGTGTTCATTGTATGTGGTGAGGACCTGACCTAACGTCTCAAAACTCCTGATGAAATTCTGACTTGTAGCACTTTAGGACAACACAGGCAACAAGCAGAGCCTCTCTGAGTCCAAAATAATGTCTAGATGGGAGATGCAGACAAGTAGGGATTTTGACAGACGGACATCACCTTTTTCCATGTCTGGGCCAGAGAGATGGATGAGATTCTGAAATGTATCCATTGGTGACAATTCAGCAGACTGGCTCATGTGACTCTGTCTCATGTGGGCCCTTGAAACAGGATAACCTGCTTCCCATCCAAATGGAAGGTTTCTGAAGATGGCTGCAGTGCAGAGGGTGTAGGATCTCCCACTAGTTTTTAAAAAAACTTGGATCACCTAGCAACACCACCCACTCGTTCTTCCTTACTTGTTGTCAGACCCAAAGATGTTGCCTTCCATCAGAACAAAGCAAGGGTTGGAAGACTGGGTTGGAAGAATAGAGAAGACTTAATTCCTAAATCATCATTAGATGCACACAGTGAAATGTCTGCCTGCCTGACAGAGACCTCTACAGAGCAGTATGTACTATATATATGTACTAATTTATTGAAGGCATTTATAGGCCACTTTTCAGGCGGACTTTACAACATGGTTTGCACAAGATTATTAAAATGACAAGCATCTATAAAAATGGTACATTAGAACAGAAATGGCATCTGTAAACATTAGAAGAAGCTGTTTCTGATCCTTCTCTGAACGCGAGAGACTGATGATGATTCTTCAGAAGCCATTCAGTAATTCAGGATGACAGTAACATGATTTGAACAAACACCCATGCATCACTACCCACATAAAATACAACATACAAGATGATGTTGCAGGTCCCCCACAACACACCAGGCCTAGTGGCACTGCCAGCAATGACCCCAATACTGCAAGTCCCAAGCAATCCCTCCAAGCAGTGGTTCAAATCCCTTTATGCTGCTCACAGCCATTGTTTTGAGACACAAAACACACACTTGTGTGAAATTCCCATTTGAGCAATAATGGTACATACTGAAACATAATTATTCTTTTTTTCCCCTTATGACAACTGTAATATTTTTCTTTCTTTGTTTCAAGGAAAGCCATAGTTTTATTTGAAAAAAAGTTTATAATTATGTCATGATGTGTACTTTATTAAAGCATAAATATTCACAATGTCTTTCTTGAAGCAACAGTTCACTTTGAATTCAATCCAACCATTAAGGCAGGTGTGGCTAATCTGTGATCCTACAAATCTTGTTGGACTACAGCTCCCATCTTCCCTGACCATTGGTCATGCTGGCTGGGGCTGATGGAAATTAGCATCCAACAACTTCTGCAGGGCCACAATTTATCTACCCTTGAATTAAGGGATGCATGTATTGAGCAAGGTTTTGATTGTGGAAGGAACTGTGACCAACCTTCACATTCACCTCAAACTCTAAATCTATTATTTTGCTAACTGTTATATACATTGACAGAATCCCTTTGTAGCTCATCTCCGCATCATTATTGTAGACTTGTTTGTAGCTGGGTGTGTGAACTGTCTGAGTATAATTCTCTAACCACTAACTGCACCACATTGATTCAAGGAGTCCATTTCTCTCTATATGTGCAGGCATGTGTTTTGAATAGCATCTTATAGAATCATAGACTTGGAAGGGGCCTTTAAGGCCATCGAGTCCAACCCCCTGCTCAGTGCAGGAATCCAACTTAAAGCATACCCTACAGGTGCCTGTCCAGCTGCCTCTTGAATGCCTCCAGTGTTGGAGAGCCCACCACCTCCCTAGGTTACCTAAAGAAAGCTTTTTTGTTGCTTTTAGCATCTCTCACTAAGCTCAGCTCATTCTTAACTTTAGCCTTCCTGACGGGATCCCTGAAATTCCATCCTACCTGTCTGTACTCTTCCTTTGTGGCCTAGCCTTCCTTCCACTTTCTGTATTTGTCTTTTTTTTTCAAGTCATCTCTAAGCTTTTTATGAAACCATATTGGCTTCTTCTGCTGTCTTCCCCCTTTTTTCTTTGAAGGAATTTGTTAGTTGTTACCACCAAGTTTACATCTCCCTCCCCCTTAGGTTTCAGTTTAAAGCTCTCCTGATTAAGTTCTCCATGCTGTGGCCAAACACATTCTTTTCATTCCTTGGGAGGTGCAATCCATCACTTGCAAGCAGTTCATCTTCCAAGAAGCGTAGCCCATGGTCCCATAATCCAAATTTCTCATGTCAGCACAATCTTCATAGCCAGTCATTCACTCTGAGTATTTTTCTTTCTCTTTCCACTCATCTTCTAAGTACTGGAAGGATGGATGAGAAAACTATATGGGCTGCAAACTCCTTGAGTTTCCTTCCCAGAGCTTCAAAGTCTGATGTGATTTCTTCATAGCTCCACATGGCAGTATCATTTGTTCCCACAAGGATGAGAAGAAAGGGATATCTGTCAGTGGGCTTTATGAGTGATGGCAACCTTCTGTCACATCCATTCTCCAAAGAGACAACATAGCTGGCATCCATGGATCTTCTTGGGATTCTTGGGTTTCAATCCCACGTGGTAGGGAGTCTCCCACTACTACTACTCTTCTCTTCTTGTTGTCATGGAGCATGGTTTCATTGCCTCTGCTTGACTGAGCTTCAGCCTCTCGCTTACTGTTGTGTGTGGTCTCCTGTAATTCTTTCTCTGCAGGCTGTCTTCTAGTCTCATCAAGTGCCTGGAAGCAGTTCGGTAGTTCCACCGGTGAAGGGTGTCTTCTAGCTTTTCTGCTCCTGTCACTCTTTTCCACGGAGTTTCTTCCACTTCGTTGTTGCTTTCCACAATAGTCTCCTGCTTCAACATAGAATCATAGAATCATAGAGTTGGAAGGGGCCTTGTAGGCCATCGAGTCCAACCCCCTGCACACAGCTGTTGTTCTTCCACATCCTGTACTTCTCTTTGCTGTTGTTGTTCCAGCATTTTATATAAGCACTCTTTGTCTTCCCTTATACTCTTCAGTGTGGCCACCCACAGTTCCAAGCCCCTCATTTTTCTTCCAACAGTGCCAGCAGCTTGCACTTGTTGCACGTGTAAGCCATGTTGTTCTCAGGCAAGAAAACAAACACTGCACACACCTTGCAGGTCAACACCACTGGATTGTCCGTCCCATCCATAGTCTCTACTGCCTTTTGTTTCTTCCTTTCTACTTGTATTGGAGTGACCTGTGCTTTGTCCTGTCTTCCTTCAGGGTGAATAGGAGAGTCCCACTGGTATGTGGTACACCATACAAGGAAAGAAATTCTGAGTTAGTAGCCACTTAAATGTGCCCAAAGGACCTATAACTATATGGACAGCTAATCATTTGTAGGCTGAAGTGACAAAGCCATTCTGGAACCAGGAGAGACATGGGGCATAGTAACAGACATAAGAATTTTGAGAAGAAGTCACTTTTGTCCCTTTGCAGGAAAATGGGAGAAAATGCACTGATTCTTCAATCGTCCCATAGCCTCCCTCATTTCCCGATTCCTTAGAGTATATATCATTGGGTTGAGGGCTGGGGTGACTATAGTGTAGAATATGGAAGCCATCTTGTCTACATTGGAGCTGGAGGAAGGTACAAGATACACAAAGAGACAAGGCACAAAAACGAGATTGACCACTGTGAGGTGAGAGCCATAGGTAGACAGAGCCTTCCTGCCACTCTCCCTGAAGTAGCCTCGAAGGGTGGCCAGAATGACAGCATATGAAACTAGCACGATAAATAAGCAAACCAGGGATAGGAGGCCACTGTTGGCCACCATGAGTATTTCAGTGACATAGACATCAGCACAAGCCAGTTTGACCACCTGTGGGACATCACAGTAGAAATTATCCAGTTTGTTTGGACCACAGAATGGGAGCCGGAGGAGCAGGACCAGTTGGGTGCTGGAATGGATGAGGCCTCCAACCCAGCAGGACACTAGGAGCCTCCTGCAATGTGAGCGGTTCATTGTGGTCATGTACATCAGAGGGTGACAGATGGCCACATACCGATCGTAGGCCATGAGAGTGAGGAGGAGCATCTCTGAACCACCAAAGAAGTGCAGGAAGAAGATCTGGGTCATACAACCTCCAAGTGAGATGGTTTTGCCATAGCTTGCTAGTTCTGCCAACATCTTGGGGACTGCCACGGAACCCACTGCAGTATCAATGATGGATAAATTGCCCAGGAATAAGTACATGGGCGACTGGAGGAGTCGGGGCTCTGCATGCACAGTCACCACAATGAGGAGATTGCCCAGTAGGATTGCCATGTAGCAGGCCAAGACCAGGAGAAAGAGTAGGAGTTGGATAGAGCGGGAGTGGGGGAGACCCAGAAAGACAAATTCAGTGACAGTGGAGGTGTTCATGGAGGTGGCTGAACCTGAGTGGGGGAGAGACAACAGGGTGTTACCATGAGCAGCTTTCATCAATCCATCCTATATTGTTCAAAGATGACAGCAACAACTATTCTGATCTCTTCAACGATAAAAATAACCTCAGATAATGAGATTCAGTAAATACACTTTATACTAAAGCAAGTGTTTATTGCAATATCTCATTTTAAATGGTTAGAATAGAAGCTAGAATACCAACTCAACTAGACAGTGGGTCCTCAAGGTCCCACAAGATATGACTTGGATTATGGTACTCTGTAAATCAAGACGATTCATTCAAGTCTTTTCTGCCAAACCAGCAATCAGAAAACGAATAGGAAGAAAAAGGCACATGGAATTATCTTCCCCAGTGCACTGTAGATATTGGGGTGTGTGGGGTGTGGAACAAAGATGCAGAATTTTTGCATAATTTAGTACACTTAGAAGCTGATATTTCTGCAGCCTACAAGCAGTATTTTATTTAACCAGAATTTAGTCTCCCCATTGCATGTTAAATTTGCAAGACAGAGGTGTATTCAAAGCAGGATCTCTTTACACATAAGATATAAATAATCTGTGTGCAAAGAACCTGAACATTTGTGGCACAACACCAATCAGCAGGAAGAGGTTTGCAGAAGTAGAAAGAATTTTGAGGTGAACTGAAACAAAAAAAAAGGGTAAGAAAGGGGTGCACACAGACTATGAGATTAGCAAGCCTAAGAGAGGTTTGCAGAAGAGGTGAAAGCCTTAAAGGGGGAGAGCCCTCCAAACAAACCACAAAGAGTGCTGAGCATGCTCAATAGGCATAAATAAAAACCAAGGTGAGAGGGGACTTTAGAATCATGTCACTGGAATCCTAAATGCCAGCATTTCACTCTACAGCAATTTGTTGCAGGTCCCACTTGTGAAGGAAATTTCTCGTGGTGAAGTTGTGCTAAAGAGTTTGTAATTTGTCTTTGCAAAGAATAAAGTGCTTTGAAGTTGCTGCTCTAATCTTCTCCTTAAAGAATACTCAGGAAGGGGTAGAGATGTGAAGCCCCAGGAAAAAAAGTGGAAAAATTCAGAAAAAAACCATTTCCCCCCATTTTTTACTGAAGCCTTTTTTGTTTTTTTTTTCTGAAAAAATGAAAACATTGAAGAAAAAATGGATTATGGAATGTTTTATTTTAGCATGATGAATAAAATGTTTCATTGAATCTTGGTGCCCCCTTTTTCGGTTCTTATATGGGAACGGGTGCTTTATGTCTGCTTAACACTGTGGAGGACTAGCGGAGACATAAATGATTTTCTTTGTTACTAATGTTGATGGTTTCTTCTGGTTTTTTATTGTTTTTTGTCTGCTCCTCATAAACTGGCAAAATGAAAGAGATTCCTTACAGTTCAGGAGCTGGTAGCTCCATTTGTTACATTTGTATCTGTGGCCCCAGTAGGATAGGAAAACATGCATCCCAGCCTAAGTGGGATTATGGCAAGGGGCTGCAGCCCTTTCCAGTAATTTTAAACAGACCTCCCCTATCTGTGAGTGAAGTACTGACAGCTCCACCTACTAGTAAAGTGACAGTCAGCTTGGTGCCTTCCAGACATTGTTGGGCTGCAACTCCTATCCTTCCATCAAGCTGTATGACTATGAAACTTGGGACCAGGATACCTGAAAGATCACCTTACCCCTTATACGCCCAGTTGATCAGAGCCCGCTGCAGATAACATCTCTTCAGGAGACCCATTCCGCACAACATAGGAAATGGACCTTTAGGGTAGCGGCACCTACCCTTTGGAATTCCCTCCCTTTGAATATTAGATAGGCATCATCTTTTTGGCACCTGCTGCAGACCTTCCTCTTTCAACAAGCCTTTTAAGTAGAGACCTTATCCCAGTCTGCAGCTGTGATGGAATTGTTTTAAGATGTTTTGAAAGGTTTTTTTTTTTAAAAAAGATGTTTTTAAGCAGTTTTGTTTTTAATATGTTTTCTTTTTATTATATTTTGTTTTTAAGATGTTTTATAGATATTTTTAGTGATTTGTCACTTGTTTGCCACCCTTGGTTCCTTCTGGGAGGAAGGTCAGAATATAAATTTAATAAATAAATAATAACATAAATAGTCAGGGATGCTGGAAGTTATAGTCCGGCAACATCTGGACAGCACTACACTGACTACCCTTCCACTAGTCAGAGTGGTCAGATCAAGGTAGAAGTCAGAGGACATTGAGAATAGAAAAGAGTTCCTGAGCCATTGCCAGAGGCACACCAGTGACATGGCAGACTTCAACAAAGGAGTACTTCTTTATTTCAGGTATTTCTATACAGCTTTTCAGGCAGGCTTCACAAAATAGGTTCAAGAAGGTTATTATAATGATAAGCATCAATACAAATGCTTGTTACATTAAATAAAACACAATTATTTAGACAAAGAGAAGCCATTTCTGATTCTTCTTTGCTCCCATTGAGATCAGATGGGTCTTCAGAAGCCTCTCTGGTGGCAATTCAGATGACAGGGACATGGCCTGAGTATAGTTCCATGCTTCACCACACGCACATAGCACTCAAGACGATGCCACAGGGCCCCCACTCTGTCAGCTCTAGCAGCACTGCCAGCAATGATCCCAATACTGCAAGTCTCCATGCATCCCTCCAACCATGGGTTCAAATCCCTTTATGCTCCTCACAACCAGCATTTGGAAGCACAGCACACACAAAGGGGATTAAAGAGAATCCACACAACACAGCACACATTATCATCATCATCATTTATTACCTGCCCTTTACCCAAAGGTCCCAGGTGAGTTACAACAATTTTAAAATACAACATTAAAAGCATAGTGCTTGAGCCCGTGGAGATGAAGAAGCTGTTCCTCTTTTTAGCTTCTTATGATTCTTCCTCTGAACCACCTCCATTCCAGGACAATCCTTCACCACCACCAGAACAAGCCCAGAAGCTGTTGGAGGCATTCTAACTCCAATGAAGTGTGCACTTTTGTAAAGAAGCACGGACCTTTTAACTCCTGAAATGGCTCTGTCCAGCAAGGCAGAGCTTCATAAAGATCTGTACCTATAGGACTACTTCAATCCCCTGTTGGTTGCAGAATAACTGCTGTAGCATCACTTCCAGCTCATCAGTAAGCCTAGTGTCTGGTCTGACATTTCATCCAGCCTCATAGTGAGCTATACAAGGTCCTGACTCTTTATTGTCTGCCCTGTGTTTTTGCTACATATGGCCAGAATGCCCCCATGAGCCCCTCCAAATAATTGCATCGTCTTTAAAATACACATAAGTTTCTGAGGCTCTTCCATCCCAAAACTGGTCCAATTACTGCTTTTGGGGTGGAATCAAAAAGCGTATTTTAAGTGGAGAAAACACTGTCCTATCCTGCAGGACATGCCGGACATCTCTGCTTTAAAATGGATTATGAAAAATTAAGGTTTAATACATGTGACACATTTCAGAAACAAACTGAAGGCCAACTGTTCTAAAAGTCTCAGCCGACTGTTGAGCATTTCTGTGTGTGACAAATTTTGGATTTCTTTGAAATTTTCATTTGAGCACAAGTGGCAGCTACTGAAACCTAATTCTACTTTTTGAGACAAGAACTGAAGATAAAGAGGCAAGACACAGACATGGGATTAAAATAAGGGTCACGTTATTGACCCCAATTGAAATGTTATGAAATTTAAAGCTAAACTGCATAGGGAAGTGAGAATATGTGCAGGAAAACGACAACTCTCAATCAGGCTCCTAAGCCTGTCCTTACTAAGCAAGGCTACCCTGCAAGGAGTCAAGCTGGGCTTAAGTCCAGTTTGTCCCACCAGCCACAGCACTTGGAGGGAGGAGGGAGGTCTTCCTGATTCGTGCCCTCTCAAAGTTTCCAAACTCTGAATAAGTGACTAAAGTTAACCCTAATAATGGCCCTCACCCTGCCCCCAAGTCCTCACAGCCCTGAGAGCAATTCTCTGGACTCACCATTCACCTAAAAGTGACTCAGAGTACTTCACCATTCCTATCCATCTCCTCCACACACTTGCCAAGTGACCAAAGGCAATTAACCTAATTATCTAGCACCCACCTCTAACTGCACCCACCAAGAAATACAGTACGGAGTAGGCAAAAAAACCCCTCCTCTTCCAATCAATTGCAGATAAGAACAAAGAATACATACTCTATCTCACCTAAGGTGACCAGCTAATCTCACACTGCAATCCAGGAGGGTGGGCTGGGTGCCGTGGTCTAGCTTAAAAGGAGGGATAGGGCCAGGTGGAAGGTCTTATATACCCTCTGCTTGTCCCTCCCAGGTGCTGGCAAATTTGTGTGCAGGCCCTGGAAGTGACCTCCTGGCAACTATCTGGCCTGCCACAAATATGCTCCTGCCTAGAAGGCTTCAGGCCCTGGACAGAGAAGTGGTATTTTGTCTTATACTTACAAAGACCTTTTTAAAAAATGATGTACTTTATTAAAGAATGAATATTCACAACCTATTTCTGAAAGCAGCAGTTCAACTACAAGTGAATCCAACCATTAAGCCCGGGGTGGCTAACCTGTGGCCCTCCAGAAGTTGCTGGATTAAATTTTTCATAATCCCTAATTATTGTCCATACTGGCTTTGGCTGATAGGAGTTATACTCCAACAACATCTGAAGCACCATAGGTTAGCAAAAACTGCATTAAGGGATGCATAATCTGCATGATAAGCAAAGATAAAATTGTGGAGGAAATCTCAACAACCTTTTCATTGACCTTAAACCCAAATCCATCTCTGTGCTAACTGAATGCTGGCTCACACATTGGCAGAATCTCCCCTCCATTATTTTAGACCCCATTATAGGGATTATAATGAATGGCACTCTTAACCTAAACAGTAGAAATAGAGGGAATGAGAATAGTGAACTGCCTCTATCTGCTAGGGCCAAAGTATACATTTGTGAGAGATCCGTGACTGGTTCTTCAAACGTTTCCCCCCCTCAAAATGCAGCCATAGCTTGTGCCATCACTGTCACCTCTTACTCACCTTTTCTCTAAAGCAAAAAGTCCCAAATTGATTTTCAGATGCCTCCGACTATGGAGGCAGAGCACAGCCATTGTGGCTAGTAGCCATTGATAGCCTTATCCTCCTTGAACTTGTCTAATTCTCTTTTAAAGCCATCCAAGTTGGTGGCCATCACTGCCTCTTGTGGAAGCAAATTCCATATTTTATGTGCTGCATGAAGAAGTACTTCCTTTTGTCTGTCCTGAATCTTTAACATTCAACGTCATTGAATGTCCATGAGTTCTAGTGTTGTGAGGAAGAGAGAAAAACTTTTCTCTATCCACTTTCTCAATGCCATGCATAGTTTTATACACTTCTATCACGTCGCCTCTGACTCGCCTTTTCTTTAAACTAAAAAGCCCCAAATGCTGCAACCTTTCCTCACAGGGGAGTCATTCCATCCCATTGATCATCTTGGTTGCCCTTTTCTGAACCTTTTCCAACTCTACAATATCCTTTTTGAGGTGATGCAACCAGAACTGTACATAGTATTCCAAAGGTGGCTGCACCATAGATTTATATGATGACATTATGGTATCAGCGGGGGGGGGGGTTCCCCACCCCCAGTACTTTTCCTAATGATCCCTAGTGTGGAATTTGCCTTTTTCACAGCTGCTGCACACTGGGCCAACATCTTCACTGAACTATCTGCTATGACCTGAGGTCTCGTTCCTGTTGATTCACCACCAGTTCAGACCCCATGAGCATATATAGTATGTGAAAACATCAGAAGCAGCCATCCATTACCTTTCTCTTGTTCCAGCACTGGAAAATCCAGCAGTCTCTCTGACAAGGGAACAGACATCCTTCTCTTTCTCTCTATGCTAAGAGAAGAAACACATCTGGGATATTTCAGTGGCCCATAATTAGACCCTATGGGGAAAGGGGTCACAGAGGTACCTCCCAGGTCCCCTTTCAGATGCATTTGCCAAAACAGATAATAACTGCATCATAGAGGTAGGGCTAGGAGCCAGGGCACTTAGGTGCATTTTGTCATGTGTAATAGAGATAAAAGGGAGATACATGGCCAAAATCTAATGAGGCATCTTGATAGGATGACTACAGTGATACAACCAGAAACTCACAGTGGTGCTTTGCTAATTAGGGTCACAAGGAAGAAAATCAATATGGTCCCATTATACTGGGTTCTTCAGGCTATTGTCAGGGATTCTCTGACTCCTATCTTATCCCAGGGAATGCATCAGTGTCTCTCATTCCCAGTGGAGAATGTCTTCCAGTCCCAGCAGAGGCCTTTTTAATGTTGAACCAAAATGGAGGACATCTTCTGTGACCCTATTTCTTTTCCAAATCCTTTTCATTGATTCCCCCCCCTTCAATTCTTTGTAAAAGGATATGAAACTGTCAGAAGAGAGAGTGGGTGCTGGAATAAGATTACTACAAGACAATTGGGCCAATGGTTCTTGATTCAATCCAATCATGCATCATTGCCTAGTTGGGGCAATATGTAGATATCACATTATCAACATGCATTCAAATATCCTTTCCATTGAAAGTATAAGAAAGTGCTTGGATAATTGGATAATACTTTACAGAACCAGTGAGATGTAGTGGTTAGAGTGTTAGACTAGGACCTGGGAGACCATGATTTGAATCCCCACTCAGCCATGAAGCTCACTGGGTGACCTTGGGCTAGTCACTGCCTCTCAGCCTAGTCTACCTCACAAGGTTACTGTGAGAATTAAATGAGGAGGGGGAGAACCATGTATGGCACCTTGAGTTCCTTGGAGAAAAGGTAGGGTATAAATAAATAAATGAGCATTCAGAAATGCAGATGTCATCCAACCCCATTGCTTTTCTTTCAGTGTGATGCTCATTTGACTGGATATTAATATGTTCATCTCCATCCACATTCTGTTCCAATGAGTTGTAACTAAGAAATGCATGTCTTCAGCTGGATATAAAGGTCAGTCTTGCCACAATGTGCAATGCAATTTATGTGAGCCAAAGAAACAAATTCCTCTTTCTAGTCCTACTCAGAGTGAAGGCAATGGGAAGGATTCCTTACAAAAGGGGAATTATCATGCATGATGTAATCATGTTCACTGGGTAAACCCTGATTGGTTGAGATTGTGAAATAAAGACACATGCACACCCTCCTCATCATTGCATTAATTGTATGTGTAGAGGACCTGACCTAAAGTCTGGAAGGGGCTGATCAGATCCTGGCATGTATCAGTTTATGCCAACATAGACATCAAGCACAACTTCCCTGAGCCCAAAGTAATGTCCAAATGGGAGATCCTGATAAGTAGGGATTTTTGGCAGACAGACATCACATTTTGCTATATTTTGAGCAGAGACAGATTTTGACACAGTACAGCAGATTGGCTTTTTTCAATCTAATTTGGGGACCCTGAAGTAGGGGGAAACCTGCTTCCCAGCCCAAGTGGGAGATTCTGGCGGGGGGCTGCAGTGAAATGTCATTTTAAACAGACACCACCTATGACTGAAATCCTGGCAGCTCCACTCAGTCCAATGATAGCCAACATAGTACCTTCCAGACAATGTTTGGGTTGCAGCTCTCATCATCCCCAGTCATCCCCAAACCACTTTCCAAGCGGGCTTCACAAAATGGTTTACACAAGATTATTACAATAAAAAAACAAATACATATGAGGCATTAAAATAGAACTGTTTCCATCAGAAAAAAAAACTATTTCTACTTCTGTGCTCTTTTCAGGGTAAGACACCTCTTCTGAAGCGATCTGGGATGAGAGGACGTGACCTCTGCACATCCCTATGCATCACCACACACCCAACACACAAGGCCTTCACTTCATTAGCCCCAGTGGCACAGCCAGCAATGACTCCAGTACTGCAGGTCCTTGGGCATCCCTTCAAGTATGGGTTCAAATCCTCTTATATTGTTTTGGAGTACAACACACATGAAGGAGAGGAAGGGACCCTCACAACACAGCACACACATAAAGTTTGAGCCCCTTGGGATGAAGAAGGCTATCTCCTCAGCCTTTTATGACTTCCCCAGAACTGCCTGTAGCTTAGGAGGATCCTCCATCACCAAGTCCAATCCAGTACTACTGGAGGCATTCCACCACCACTGGAGTGTGTATCTTTAAGTCCTCAGCAGTTTCCCTCAGGGAATCATACAGAACTCTCCCTATAGAACTATTGAAACCCTCTGTTGGCTGCAGACCACAGATGTAACACTACTCCCAACCCATCAGTGAGGCTGGCATCTAATCTGGCAGAAATATAGTTCTACTTTTTCTGTGTTATGATGTAGAACGCAACTTGTTCAGTATTGTCTTTCAAAGGCAGCCATTGATTTTCTTTAAAAATAAAATAATTTCCTAATGTGTATTTTATTAAAGCACAAATATTGATAGTGTATTTGTGAAAGCAACAGTTCAACTATAATTTAATCCAACCATTAAGGCATGGGTGGCTAATGTGTGGCCCTCCAAATGTTGTAGGACTAGAGTTCCCATCCTCCCTGACCATTGGTCATGCTAGTTGGGGCTGATGAGAGTTGATGTTCAAAAACATCTGGAGAACCACAGGTAGATCACCATGCATTAAAGGATGCATATGTTGTGCGGTAGCCAAGATATGATTGTAGAAGGAATGGACATCAACTTTTATATTCACCTTAAACCCTTAATATGTTATTCTGCTCACTGAAGACAGGTCCATACATTGAAAGAATCCTTTGGCATCTCATCTCCTGTGCATTATTGTAAATTTAACTATTTGCAGCTGAGCATGTGAACTGATCCTAGCCCAGTTCCCTAACTGCTACACCACACTGATTCAGGCAGATCATGTTATCTCTCTGTTTGGCTGTTGTTTTGTGTGCATTTCAAACTTCAACTTCTGAGATCAACATTAACTTCTTATAAAGACCCCATCACACTACTGACTATAAGGAGATCTAATTATTCATAGGCTCCAGTCATTTGGCCATTCAGAAACCAGTAACGGATATAAGATTTTATGGGAGAACTCATCTTTCTCCTTTCACACAACAATGGGAGAAAATGTACTGGTTTTTCAATCGACTCATAGCATCCTTCATTTCTCTGTTCCTTAGAGTATATATCATTGGGTTAAGGGCAGGAGTGACTACGGTATAGAATATGGAGGCCATCTTGTCCACACTCGTACTGGAGAAAGGTACAAGATACACAAAGAGACAGGGAACAAAAAAGAGGCTGACCACTGTCAGGTGAGAGGTACACGTGGACAGAGCTTTCCCTCCACCTTCCTTGAAGTGGCCTCTAAGAGTGGCCAGGATGACACCATATGAGACTAGCAGGACAAGGAAGCAAACCAGGGAGAGGAGGCCACTGTTGGCTGCCATGAGTATTTCAGTGATATAGGTGTCAACACAAGCCAATTTGACCATCTGTGGGACATCACAGTAGAAATTGTCCAGTTTGTTTGGTCCACAGAATGGGAGCCGGAGGACCAGGACCAACTGGGTGCTGGAATGGATGAAGCCTCCAGCCCAACAGAATGCGAGGATCCTCTTGCAACATGGGCGGTTCATTGTGGTTGTGTATGTCAGTGGGTGGCAGATGGCCATGTAGCGATCATAAGCCATGAGGGTAAGGAGGAGCATTTCTGCACCACCAAAGAAATGCAGGAAGAAGACTTGGGCCATGCAACCTCCATAGGAAATTGCCTGGCCAGAGCTGGCCAGGTCTGCTACCATCTTGGGGACAGCCACGGAACCCAAGGAAATATCAAGAATGGATAAATTGGCCAGGAAAAAATACATGGGGGACTGGAGGTGTCGGGGCTCTGCATGCACAGTCACTACAATGAGGAGGTTGCCCAATAGGACTGCTGTGTAGCAGGTCAAGACCAGGACAAAGAGTAGGAGCTGGATGGAGCGGGAGTTGGAGACACCCAGGAAGAGAAATTCAGTGACAGTGGAGGTGTTCATGGAGATGGCTGGACCTGAATGGACGAAAGACAAGGGGGTGTTACCATGAGCAGTTTTCATCAATCTATCCTACTCACTGTTCAAAGACAATACAATACAACATATCATTGTGATCTTTAAGTGTGTCAATAAAAAATATTCTCAGATAATGAGGTTCATCAAGTTAATTCATTTATCACACTATGCAGAAGCAATTAAAGCAAATGTTTATTGAATTGTTAGAACTAGCTGAACTAGACAGTAGGTTCTGAACGTCTCACAATATATGACACAGATTATAGAACATAACCTTTAACTGTGTAAATTAGGAAGATTCATTCAAGCCTTTTCTGCCAAACCAACTTTAAAATGAAAAACAGGGGGAGGGCATATGGAATTTTCTTCACCAGTGCACAGTAGATAAGTTGAGGGAAAGCAAAAAGGCAGAATTTCTTTATCATTTAGTCCATTAATTGATTAACTGTTGTGTTGTCTACAAACAGTTGTAGGGTTAGTTTTTTACCAGAATGTATATAGCCCACAAATGTTTTTTTTAAATTTACAGTGCAAAGGTACATACAATTTACAAGGCAAAGTTGTATACAATGTGGACTCTCTTAACACTTCAGGCGTCACTAACCTATGAGAAGTGATTCTGAGAATTTGTGTTCTGACTTATGTACAAAAGAGGTAACCTGCTGGAGCTGACCAAGGTCCACCCAGTGCAGAATTATTTGCAAGAATAACAGAACCCACCAGAAACTGGCCAGTTTTACCTTATTCTTACACATACTCCAGTATTCTTCAAAGATTACTGCAGCTCCCTTAAATCACTTCATTGCTTACAAACACAAATTGCAAATCTCTCTTTAGTATAACTGCATAATGGGAAAATCCTTTCACAAGTGGGACCTGCAATAAAATGTTGCAGTGTGGAGTGCTGGGGCTTAGGATTCCAGCTACACCATCCCATTTCCCCTCCCGCTCCGGTTTTCTACCATGGCTATTGCGCACCTTCATTCCCCGTTGGGTTGTTTTGATGGTGCCATTTGGCTGCACAACGAACGGCACTCCCAGCCTAAGCATCAGAAATACTTAACTGCCCCTATCTACTATGGTCAAAGTACATGTTACTAGGCGATTAGTAACGTGAACTTCAAAAGATTTTTTTTTGTTTCCCCACAAAATGCAGTCATGGCTTGCAGTCATGGCTGCCTCTGAGTCCCTAGTTCTAATTTTCACTTGGCCCTGAACCTATCATCAAAATCCATTTGCTACTCAACCAGCTACTCCTGGCTATCAAGCAAAGAGCAAAAGCAAGAATAAAGATTTATACACACCAGGATATTAATGCAACTACTTGTTCAGTTCAAGTGTCTTGTGCAGTGTCATGCTCTCCACTTCTACTCAAAGCTAATCCTCATTGTTCAACAGGACTTACTCCCAAGAAGTGTGAATAGGATTACAGCCTTAGAAGCTTGCATTTTATGCTGTGAGGGATGCTTCACTCCAGTTGAGGCTGGTGGCTCCGAGGTCAGTGGGGCAGTGAATCTGCTCCAGGTTTTAGTCCAAACTTTCAAGGAGCAGCTCCTTGATGGTTCGGACTAAAACCCAGATTGGATTCACTGCCCCACTGACATCAAAGCCACCAGCCTCCACTGCATAACTCAGTTGCTAGTAGCTAGTCACAATACTTGCACACATTAAATTTGAAGCTTTCTGTATTCTGTAATTGTTTGGTGATTAGCAACTATTTTGCCAAGTTGAAAGCCAAGGGAAGTTCTCATTCAGATGCTAAATACAGCAAATTCATATACATCAGAAAACTCATACCAAGTCAGACCTCAGCACTGTCAACACTGACTGGCAGTGGCTCTCCAGGGTTTCAGATGGGAGTCTTTCCCCAGCCCTAACATTAGACGCTGTGGATAGAACTTAGGACCTTTTTCATCCAAAGCATGTGCTTTACCACTGAACTACAGCCCATCACAGCTAACAGCCCATTTAAGCATTACCAGATTCAGAGGACTATAAACTCACAATCACAGCAGCAGCTGGGTTGCAATCACACTGCCAAAACAATACTTCATGCCTGGGATGCTGAACCTAATCAGATCCAAATCTTTTTTCCGTGAGCATACATACCAATTTCACTCAGTACATTGTTCTCACTAAAGGCAAACATATATCAATGACCTGGTGCTTCCACAATAAAGCACCCGCTGCATCTCCATCAGTTTGAGATGGTTGAGGAGCCCCAGAACACCAACATCTGATGCCCAACGAAGAGTAGCTTTCATGACTTCAAGTCTCCCCTCCATTTCCCACTTACCTTTTTCTCAGCCAGCATCAACCTGTCTTCAGAATATCCTCCAGGGTTGTTGGACTCCCAAGATAGCGCTAAAAGCATAAAGAAAGATTCAAGAGAAAAGTGTTAAGCACCAAAGGAAAGAGTGTAAAGAAAAAGAAATGTAACCTATATTGGGGGAAGGGCTCAGAAGTTCCCAAGGTCAATCTCTAGGTCTGGTCTGAAATCCTAGAGGGCAGCTGCCAGTTAGTGTGGACAACATGGAGTTAGATGGACCAATAGTCAGATTCAGTATGACGCAGCTTTCTAGTTTCCCTCTGTTCTGAGGTCTTTTTGTAACAAGACCACGACCACGGCTTATGGACAAGTAATGAATTACTTACAAGAGCATCAAGTAGGAAATATTGAAATAGAATGTAGGTAACATGCCCCCCATCTTTTCTGTTCACTCTTCAGCACAAGCATAAGAACAGAAGGACTGCCTTGCAATATCAGACCAAAGGTATATCTCACCCAGCAATCTATTTACGAAAATGGGTGGCAGATGCCTTCAGAAGCTCTTAAGCACAGCATAATGGCTTTTCCATGTTTCTTCATTCCTACCATCTCTTCTGAAGCTCTACTCTCTTTCTAAAACCAAGAGTCAGAGATCAGCAGTGCCTGTCTCTACTATTAGCTCAGTCTATTCCACATCCAGAGCTAGAGGTAACCCACACAGCCTATTCTTTGGAGAACTAAGAACATCAGTAGCCAACCATTACCTTTCTGGGCTTCCAGTATCTGAAAATCCAGAAATCTCTTGAACAAATAAACTGGTGTCCTGTTCTTTCTTTCTAGGGTGAGAGAAGAAACACATCTGGAACATTTCAGCAGCCTGTGATTATGCCCTGAGGGGAAAGGGGTCACAGAGGCAGATCCCAGGTCCTCATTCAGATGCCTTAGCCAAAACAGATAATTGCTGCATCATAGAAGCAGGACTGGAAGCCAGGACTCTCAAATCCTTTTTGCCTCCTGCACTAGAAAAAAATGGAGATGTGGTCAAAAAAGGCTACTTGACAGGATGACTGCAACAGTACAACCAGACACTCACAGCTGTGCTGTGATACCTGGAATATGGCCTCATCACACTGGCTTCTTCAGATTCTTGTTAAGGATTTTCTGACTCCCATACCATCTGCATCAAAGTGTCCCAGTCCCAGTGGAGGCCTTTTTCAGGTTGAACCAAACCGCAGGGGGCACATTTTGTGATCCTATCTTCCTTCCAAACATCCCTTTTACTCATTCCTTTGTAAAATAGTGGGAAACTGTGGGAAACAAGAGAAGTTGTTGGAATTAGATTACTCCAAGGCAATTAGGCTGGTGGTTCTTGACCCAATCCAGTCATGGATTGTGTGGTTGTGGACACACGCTTCAATGTGCATTCAAACATTATTTCTGTTGAAAATAATGTATTGTGCATGGATAATTAGATGTGCATTTGATAATGCAGATGTCATCCAACCACATTGCTTTTCTTTCAAAGCGACGCACATTAGACTGGATTTTTGTATGTCTGCCTCCATCCTTAGGGCCAGTGCCAGAGGGCGGCCAGGTCAGGCCCTGTCTGAGAGCCCCTGAAGGGCCCCTCCTTAGGTTGGTTGGTTGGGTACTGCTCTTTTCCACGATCTGTGGCAGCATCAGCTCCCAATGCAAATGTGGATCACAGGAGGAGCTCCCTACTGCTGCGCAGGCCCGCGATGCCTGCCTGCATTCCCCACCTACCTCTCCCTTGATGTAAATGGTGATTGCACTGTGGGTGCAAGCCTGCCATCAACCAAGATGGCAGTCAAGGTTTCCCTATGGGCCTGATGCCCCTGCCGCCATCTTAGTTGGTAGCAGGGGTGCACGCACATAGCACGCACATGTACCATCAACCAAGATGGTGGTAGAGGCATCAGCCCCTTAGGGAAGCCTTGGCCACCATCTTGGTTGGTGGCAGGGCAGCATTCACCAAGGGAAAGGTAGGTAGGTGGGGTGTAAATGTGTGCACGTGTGTTTGTGCTGGGTCCTGGGGCAGGCTGGTGCCCAAGGGCCCCGGCATGCCTGGTGCCGACCCTGCCCATCCTTATTCTGCTCCAATGACTTGTGACTAAGAAATGCATGTCTGCATCTGGGCATGGAAGGAAAGTCTTGTTACGCAGAGCAAGTGGGCAATGCAACATTCATAGCAGGACAGGGAGTGCTACCCAATTGTGTGAGCAGAAGGGATGTGTTCCCCTTTCTATACCCCATTCTATCCTCTTTCTTTCAAGTTCACTGATAGGTTGAGATCAACCCTTTGCATTCTCATTCAGAATGAGGGCAATGGGAGGTATTCCTTACAAAAAAGGGAATGATAATGCATGATGTAGTCATGTTCATTGGGTAAACCCTGACTGGTTGATATTGTGCAATAAAGAATCCCCCCTTTCCCCATCATTGCATTAATTGTATGTGTGGAGGATCTGACCTAAGGTCTGAAAGGGGCTGATCAAATCCTAGCATGTATCAGTTCATTCATGACAACATAGGCAACAAGCATAGCCTTTCTGAGTCAAAAGTAATGCCAAGATGTGAGATCCTGATAAGTAGATATATTTAACAGACATCACTTTCTGCTATACCTTGAGCAGAGAGACAGATGGAATATTAAGATGTATCTACAGTATTTCTAACAATACAGCAGACTGGCTTAGGTGAATTTGTCTAATTTGGGGACCCTGAAGTAGGGGGAAACCTACTTCCCAGGTGCAATGGCTGGAGGCCATATCACATTTTGCTATGTTTAGGTCAGAGATGAGATTTTCACGGATGAGATTTTGAGAAGCATTTCTGATGATGCAGCAGGCTGGCTACACAAGTCAGTCTCATTGGGGCCCCCTGAGGGAAAGGAAAGCTTTCTTCCCAGGCCAAGTAAGAAATTCTGGCAGGGGAAAACTCTTATATCCCCAGTCAGCATGCCCAATAACCAAAGATAATGGGAAATGTAGCAGTTCCCACCATCAACATCTGGAGAGTGCCATGTTGGGGTTCCTTCACAGTCATTCCTTACTAGTTGTCAGGGCCAAGGGTCTCATTTCCCATCAAATCAAAGGAGAGGTCAGAACACTTCAAGAACAGAGTGAGTTGCTGAACCATCACCAGAGGCACTCAACGAAATGAGAGGCACACAGTGAAATGCTTCTTATTAGAGACTTCTACAAATTTATTTAGTTAGTTAGCTACATGTTGTTAGTTGGTTAGTTATGGGGTTTATCAACCACTTTTCAAGCAGGCTTCACAAAATGGTTACAGTAAAATACTCAATTGTGTGTTTACAAACATGAAAAAAAATTCCATAAGATAAAATATACACAACAAAAAATGTGAGAAGTTCCCTTCTATATTCTTGTACATGCTCAATTTCAATTAAGAGTGAGTGCTCCTTAACTGAATCGGCCAGATGCATTTCAGCATAAAGTTTTCAGTGGCCTGACATTTGTAATCTAACAGAAAAAATGCAGACAAAGGGAAACTTCCAATTATGAAGTTTTTATACTGAAGCCTATGAAAGGGTGATAAAGTTGTGCAACCTGCTGTTTCTAATGATATTTGTCCCCTATCAGAGGTATTAACCACTCCTATTAGTTTGCATCTTTGTGTTAGATTAAAATATTGGGCCACTGAGAAGACTTTATGTTGAACTATGTCTGGTTGATTCATTTAAGGAGCATTACTACTACTACTACTACTACTACTACTACTACTACTACTACTACTACTACTCACCCTTCATCCTGAGGTGCCCGGGCAGTCTACAACAGTTTAAAATATATCATTTAAAACAATTTAAAACAACATAAAATAAACACGCTAAAAACAACATCACAAAACATAGGGTGAGTTCTGTTTGGGATACAAGCAGAATATAGAAGAGCACTTCTCAATTTTTGTTTGTTGTGTGTATTTTATTGCATGTTTGAAAAGTCACAACTGAGCATTTTGCAACTTCGTGTGGTGGCGGTGTTACTGTTGCTTTGAAGTTGTATTCTGTTAAGGAGAGTGGAACTTGGTTTTTCGTCATAAAATAGTTTAAAATAATGATAATAAATAGAAATGGTACATTAAAACAGAAAGACAACTGATTACATTAGAAGATGCTGTTTCTTATTCTTCTCTGCTCTTCTCAGGATACAAAAGTTCTTCAGAAGCCACTCTGGTGGCAATTCAGGATGATAGGGACATGACTGGAGTACACCCCTGTGCTTCACACACACACATACACACACCCCACACAAAAGGATGTCACAGGGTCCCCACTCCATTGGCCCTCATGGTACAGCTAGCATTGACCACAGTACGGCAAGCCCCGCGGACCCCTCCAAGCAGGTTTTCAAATCCTAATATGTTCCTCATAGCCAATGTTTTGGAGCGCAGCATACTCAGTGGGGAAGAAGGGAATCCCACACAACACAACTCACACAGCATTCTTTCCAGGACAACCTGTAGTTCAGGAGGATCCTCTGCCAACACGAGGCAAGCCCAGATCCTGCTGGAGGCATTCCAACCCACTGAAGTATTTACCTTGAGCAGGCTCCCTCTAGGGAGACAGGGCTTAATACAGACCTTTTCTAATAGGACTACTTAAACCTTCTCTTGGCTTCTCAGACCACTGCTGTAGCACCACCCCCAGCTCATCAGTGAGCCTCATATTTGGTATGACACTTCACCTAGCCTGGCAGTGAGCTATCTGTGGTCCTGACTCTTTGTTGCCTGAGCGGTTACTTTATGTGGCCAGAATGTCCCCAAAGAATGGTGGATGTAGCTTTTCCCCCACAAGATACACATAAGTCTATAATGTTCTTCCATCCAAAAACCCATCTCTCAAAAATGCTTCTGGGGAAGGATCAAAACTTTAGCTTAAGGGGGGAAGAGCGCACATTTATAAAACAACAGAGGCCCTTTGAATCCTGAGCCAGATCCCACCAGCAAGGCAGGGTTTCACATAGACCTGTCCTTTGAGGACTAGTTGAACCCTTAATTTGCCCCAAATTGCTGCTGTAGCCAAAATCCAGGAGAGGTCCAGAGCATCGTAATAGAGAAAGGAGTTTTGAGAAGAATGATGGGAGAATATGCACTATTTCTTCAACCATCCCACAGCCTCCTTCATTTCCCTATTCCTTAGAGTATATATCATTGGGTTGAGGGCAGGGGTGATTACAGTGTAGAACATGGCAGCCATTTTGTCTAAACTGGTGCTGGAAAAAGGTACAAGGTACACAAAGAGGCAGGGCACGAAAAAGAGGCTGACCACCATCACATGAGAGCCACAGGTGGACAGAGCCTTCCCTGCACTCTCCCTGAGGTGGCCTCGGAAGGTCGACAGGATGACACCATATGACACTAGCAAGATAAGAAAGGAAACTACAGTGAGGAGGCCACCATTGGCTGTCATGAGTAGCTCAGTGACATAGGTATCAGTGCAAGCCAGTTTGATCACCTGTGGAATGTCACAGAAGAAATTGTCCAGTTCATTTGGTCCACAGAATGGGAGCTGGAGGACCAGGATCAGCTGGGTGATAGAGTGGATAAAGCCTCCAGCCCAACACGATGTGACGAGCCTCAAGCAACGAGGCCGGTTCATTGTGGTCGTGTACGTCAGTGGGTGGCAAATGGCCACGTAGCGATCGTAGGCCATGAGGATGAGGAGAAACATCTCAGCACCTCCAAAAAAGTGATGGAAGAAGATCTGGGCCATGCAACCTCCATATGAGATGGTTTGGCCACAGCTTGCTAGGTCTGCCATCATCTTGGGGACAGCCACAGAACCCCAAGAAATATCAAGAATGGATAAATTCGCCAGGAAGAAGTACATGGGGGACTCAAAGAGGCGGGGCTCTGCATGTACTGTCACTACAATGAGGAGGTTGCCCAACAGGGTCACAGTGTAACAGGCCAAGACCAAAACAAAGAGAAGGAGCTGGATGGAACGGGAGTGAGAGAGACCCAAGAAGACAAACTCAGTGACAGTGGAGGTGTTCATGGATTGGCTGGACCTGGATGTTGGGAATACAATGGAACATCACTTTGATTAGCTTTCAGCAATCTAAACTATTGTTCAGTGACAGCATCCAGAGTGCGTTCTTTTACCCACTCACCCAAGAGTCACCTCCCCATAGAATTAAATGGGACTTACTTCCCAGTAGAAACATTGACTTGCAACGTCAGCACCAGAGTCCCCAACCTTACTTTTGGATGATTTCTGAATCTGCCGTCAAAACCCATGTATTATCCAATGAGCTACTCGTGACCATGGCACAATGAGCAGGCATAAGAATCAAGATTTGGAGGCACATGCCAAATGGAAGCCATACACATGTATTCTCATAAGTAAGCTCCATTGAGTTCAATGGGACTTACTCCTAGGCATGAGTGTAAGGTTGTAGTGTAAAAGTCATTATGCAAGGGAATGTATACGTTGTGCTGTCCCCACCACCACTGCCCCAATTCTGAATAATGCAAGGCTATGGTCTGAAGGCGCTTGAGGCTAGCATCCTGCTGAAGCTAAGCAAGGTCAGATCTGGTCAGTGCCTGGATGGGAGACTGCCTGGGAACCATATGTAAGCCGCCTTTGGTTTCTGTCATGAAAAGAAAGGTGGGGTATAAATGTAATAAATAAATAAATAAAATAAGGCACTGACGTTCCTTCCTCTGATCTTTGGAGAGTGCCCACCATGACCACCATCATCATGAACACTGTCAATCCCCTTTCAGCCTTAGGGACAACAGCTTTGATTTCTTTTCCTTTTCAGTGAAAACAAAAATTCTCACAGTGCTGAATTATTCACCTAATATCTGATTCTGCATTTGTGCAGAAGGAAAAGTTGGGAAACAGAGTAACCCTTGTAACAGCTACCAACTTTAGCACAATCAAAATGGTATCAGAAGATATTGCCACCAAAGACAGCCCTACTTTGAAAGAGCAATAGTCCTATTTTTTAACCATGGAAAAGCTCTACAACTTGTGAAAAGAATAAGTAATAACACATCAAACTTTGGATCATCACAGTAAGGTCCATGTCGTGCTCTGCACAGTATATGGGGATTGGCAGGGAAGCCTTGATGTACACTTAAGGGTCCTCTTCATGGATCCAAGATGCCCCCCCCATTACCAGATACCTTGTTGCTAGCCAGCATCGATCTGGCTTAGGAAAGTGTTAAGTGCAAAAAAAAAAAAAGAATCACAGAATCAAAGAATTCAGAGAACACAAAAATGTTAAGTGCAAAAGAAAAGAAGAACATGGCATTGAATAATTTGAGGGTTGAAAATTATATTGGAATTCATCCAATCCAACCCCCCACTCAGGACAGGAATCGTCCAACCACAACACTCCTGACAGATGATTATCCAGACTCTGCTTTAATTATGGATGGAAGAGAATTTGTTTGGTCCATATTTTAAAGCAAACTGACATAATCTGCATATTTCAGACTAGCATAAGGACTGCAGTGTAGTTATCATTCAGGGTTGTTGTTTCAGATTTTGCATGTCTCCAAGTTTGCAAGACAGTTCTTGGCTCAAAAATGCACCAAATGTGTTACACAATGTAAATTCAGGATAACATATTGTGTGAGCTTCCACCCTCCCACTAGGGATTCCAAGGATCTTCAGAGTCGCGGGAGTTCTCTTGCCTTCAGAAACCACCTGTTGACTTGTGAGAATTTTACTCACATGAATTCAGAGACCTTCTCACCCTCATAGTCCTTCTGAGATCTGTTGATTTAAACAATTTTGTGGGGCAAAAATTTGTAGGATAAATTGCATAATGAAAAATTGCAGGTCAACAAAGAGCAACGTTCTACCTCCTCTGAGTAAGTGTTTTCTGACTTATTTGGGTATTGTCAAGGACACTTGTTATTTGGGGTCAAGATTTCAGCCCACCATACATTGGAAATCTCACCAAGGTGGAAAATACACCCAGAACCTCCCTTCCCCCGAGACCTGGCATTACTTGGACTGTGTACTGGGCCTAATAGAGACCTTAACTTCAACAAATTGGTCCATATGTTGTTAATTGCCACCCCTGAGGAATTTCATTGAACAGACATTACGATCAAGTGTGGCTAGGACTGGGGAGGACTGCTATGAGAGAACTAGAAAAGGTCCTCAAATGCAAAGATGTATCACTGAACACTGAAGTCAGGATCATTCAGACCATGGTATTCCCGATCTCTATGTATGGATGTGAAAGCTGGACAGTGAAAAAAGAGGATAAGAGAAGAATCAACTCATTTGAAATGTGGTGTTGGAGGAGAGTTTTGCGGATACCATGGACCACAAGAAAGAAAAATAATTGGGTGTTAGAACAAATTAAACCAGAACTGTCCCTAGAAGCTAAAATGATGAAACTGAGGTTATCCTACTTTGGACACATCATGAGAAGACAGGATTCACTAGAAAAGACAATAATGCTGGGGAAAAAGGAAGGGAGTAGAAAAAGAGGAAGACCAAGCAAGATATGGATTGATTCCATACAGGAAGCCACAGACCTGAACTTACAAGATCTGAACAGGGTGGTTCATGACAGGATTCAATGGGAGCTTACTTCTGAGTAGACATACATATAATAAGGGTGAGAGAGAAATTCAGTTGACATTTTAATGTGAACCTGCCTAATTTGCCTTTCCCACAGCAATCCATGCAGCTACCCTTCAGAATTTGCATTCCTCCAAATTTTGCAGTGCAGTTCTTCAACTCAAACATGTGTACAAAAATGTGTATATTAGTGGGCCTAAAATACACATATTGGAGAAAATGACATATGAAACATATATTAGGGGAAATTTGCTTGCAATCATATGCATATTAAGCACAGTTGCATGCAAAAAATGTGTCTCTTACGAGAAATGTGCACTGAAAGGCTGATGGATCTTCATGAGGATTTAAAAAAAAATTGAACAGAATAGAAAATGTGGAGAGCAGAAAAAATGAGAAACAGTGAGAAAACAAAATTGACAGATTCAACTATTGCCAGTAGAGAAAAACACTGTCAGTTTACAATACCTTGGTTGTTGGCCAGCATCAGTATTTCTTGGGGAAGCTGGATTCTCTCCTCTGCTTGCTGATCTATAGTGCCTGTTCAAGGAGATGGAAAGAGAATCATGGAGATGGAAAAAGATAAGTATCAATGGGAATGGAAAATGGAGGTGGAGAGAGATAGAGATAGAGAGAGATGTGGCCAATAAACTGACTTCTGTTTATAGCATAGCCTTCACCCATCTTCTCAGAATACATTATTTTATTTATTTATCGTTAAATTTATATCCCACCCTTCCTCCCAGAAGGAGCCCAGGGTGGCAAACAAAAACACTAAAAACACTCATAAAACATCTTAAAAACAAAAGACTTTAAAATATATTTAAACAAAACATTTTTAAAAACATATTAAGACAAAACATCTTTCAAAACATCTTAAGAAAGAAAGAAAGAAAGAAAGAAAGAAAGAAAGAAAGAAAGAAAGAAAGATTTAAAATTTATCAGGCAAATAATGAACAGCATCCGGTGGGAGGAGGAGGGAAATCAAAGCATGTGGCTCCTGAACACAGTGGAGGGTAGCACACTTCAGGATCTAGATCCACTGATAGATCTGTAGTTAATTAACAGTACATCAGCAAGATGTAGTTATTCCTCCCTTTTTTTTAACAACAGCAAGAACAAAAAGGTCCCACCACGCAGGAGAGGGATTTGTGTGTGAAAAGACTGTGCACTGAGCAGTGGTGCTGAAAAAAAATCCCTGGCTCCCAGCTCCTAAAGGGACCCAGCTCCTTAAATGCTTGCCAGTTTCCTACCTCCAGAGCCACTATTTTGCAATTAGCTCTGGTTAGTGGACCTCAGTGTCCTAGTAAAATGAAAGGTCGGTCCTGCAAGCCGCTGTTCCACCCATCCCTGACTTAGAGAGTAATGAGGGACGGTGATGGAGAGTGGTTAGTGTCCAGCTCTAGGACTGGGGAAGTCCAGGGTCAAAACCCCATTCAGCCACGAAGCTCTCACTGGATGTCTTTGGGCCAGTCGCTGTCTTTAACCTACCTCACCATGTTGTTGTGAGGATAAAAGGGAGGGAGAACTGTACATGCCACCCTCAGCAGATTGGAGGAAGGGAAGGATTAAATGTGATGAATGAAGTTGACTATGGTGTATCCTAAGCTTTAAACCCCACTCCCTTACTACCGCCCACAGTGGAGTTCAGCAGTCCAGACCTCCCATACTTGCAAAGCTCATTCCTCATACAAAACCGAGGACAGGACTCGGAGGATCCCCTTCCTTCAGAGTAGAAAAGTGAGTTCAGTTACCACACCTTTAGCCTACTGAGCTTTCAGTGGCAAAAACTGCAGCAGTCTCCTTTTTTTGATAAAGGGTGAGTATGTGTCATCAGAACCTGTGTGGAATATTTCAGTAGCTCATGATTAGACCCTAAGGGAATATGAAGTCACAGAGGCACATCCCCAGTCAGATGCCTTTGCCAAAACAGATAATTGCTTGAACTGAGAGGCAGGCCTGGGAGAGAGGATGACTATATACAACGTGTGGCTTAGGCTGCAATGCAGCCTTCCCCAATCTGGTGCCCTCCAGATGTTTTGGACTATAACTCACATCATCCCTGACTATTGGCCTTGCTGGCTGTGGCTAATAGGCGTTCTGGTCCAAACTATCTGGAGGACACCAGTTTCAGGAAGGCTGCTGTGATCTAATGCACACTTACTTTAGTGTAAGTCTCATTAAGCTCAGTGCTTCCCAAAAGATATGTGTAGGCTGTGTCTTTTGTAGAGCCAGAATGAACAAAAGAGAATACTCAGCAGATCCAATGTAAGGCCACATTCACACAATACATTTAAAGCACCATTATACCACTTTTAACAGTCACAGCTTCCCCCAAGAAATCCTAGGAACTGTAGGTGATAAGGGGACTGAGAGCTGTTAACAAACCCCCTATTTCCCTCACAAAGCTTCACAAGGATTCTTTTGGGGGAAGCCTTGACTGTAGGGTTGCCAGGTCAGAAGCATCCTAAACCCTGAGATTTCAGAGGCAAGTCATAGTGATATCACATGAGCAGGCCCTAGTGATGTCATGGGGGCAGGCCCTAGTGATGTCATTAAGCATGATACATTAAGCATCAACCACAGTTGTTTGGAGCATACCACCCAAACAAAAAATATTCTCGGATTGGAAATTAAGATAGAAATCTTAGCTACATGAGGGCATTTCCAGGTCCAGCTGAAGTGATGGGGTTATTCCTCAGCTGCTTAGGGCGCCTGGGTAGGGAACATCTAATCTAGCCTACTTGCTTTTGGCAAGAAGGGTTTAAGTGTCCTCAGACCAGGCCAGTCACCAGAAGGCCATTGTAGGAAGAAGGGAGCCTAGTGTTGTGGAGGTGTCCAGGAAAATTTAAAGTTCTTTGACCTACCAGAATTAGAAAAGTGAGAGCCAGTGTGGTGTAGTGGTTAGAGTGTTGGAATACAACCTGGGAGACCAGGGTTCAAATCCACACACAGCCATGAAGCTCACTGGGTGACTGGGCCAGTCATTGCCTCTCAGTCTCAGAGGAAGGCAATGGTAAATCACCTCTGAATACTGCTTACCATGAAAACCCTATTCATAGGGCCACCATCAGTCAGAATTGACTTGAAGGCAGTCCATTTCCATTTTTCAATTAGAAAAGTATAACACATTGTAACTCCCCTACCACAGGTATATAGGATCAGCAGAGGAAAATATCACATCAGGTGTGGGGCAGGTGTGTGTGGTTGGGGCCAAATGGTCTCCTGGGCTGATGGGATGGAGTTTCTGCATCCCTGTTCTAACACTTTTAAACTGATCTGTCTCTCCTACCTTTGTTAGTCGTTACCACCAAGTCTACTTCCCCCTTAGGTTTCAGTTTAAAGCTCTCCTGATGAAGTTCTCCATGCTGTGGCCAAACACATTCTTCCCAGTCTTTGGGAGGTGCAACCCATCACTTGCCAGCTGTCCATCTTCCAGGAAGCCTAGCCCATGGTCCCATAATCCAAATTGCTCACATCGGCACCACCTTCATAGCCAGTCATTCCCCCCTAAGTATTTTTCTTTCCCTTTAGACTTCACTTCTAAGTACTGGAAAGATGGATGAGAAAACTATATGGGACCCAAGTCCTTTGAGTTTCCTTCCCAGAGCTTCAATGTCTGATGTGATTTCTTCATAGCTCCACATGGCAGTATCATTCATTCCTACATGGATGAGAAGAAAGGGATATCTGTCTGTGGGCTTTATGAACAATGGCAACCCTTCCTTCACATCTCTAATCCATTCTCCAAAGAGACAACATAGCTGGCATCCATGGATCTTCTTGGATTCTTGGGTTTCAATCCCACGTGGTAAGGAATCTCCCACTACTACCACTCATCTCTTTTTCTTGTCATGGGGCATGGTTTTGTTGCCTTTGCTTGACTAAGCTTCAGCCTCTCACTCTCTGTTGTGTGAGGTCTCCTGCAATTCTTCCCCTGCAGGCTGTCCTCTAGTCTCATCCTCAAGTGCCTGGAAGCGATTTTGTAGTTCCACCGGTGCAGGGTGTCTACTAGCTCTTCTGCTCCTGTCACTCTTTTCCACTGATTTTCTTCCACTTCGTTGTTGCTCTCCACAATAGTCTCCTCTTCTGCTTCAACATGCTGTTGTTCTTCCACATTCTGTAATTCTTTTTGCTGCTGTTGTTTCAGTGTTCTATCTAAGAACTCTTTGTCTTCTCTTATACTCTTCAGTGTGGCCACCCACCATTCCAGACCCCTCACTTTTTCTTCCAACAGTGCCACCAGCTTGCACTTGTTGCACATGTAAGCCATGTTGTTCTCAGGAAAGAAAACATCATTGGACACACCTTGCAGGTCACCACCATTGTGGTGTCCTTCCCACCCACAGTCTCTACTGCCTTTTGTTTGTTTCTTTCTACTTGTATTGGAATGGCCTACGCTTTGTTCTGTCCTCCTTCAGGGTAAACAGGAGAGTCCCACTGATATGTGGTGCATCATACAAAACAAAAATAATTGGGGGGACCTCCCCCACTGAACTCCTTTTCCAAACTCCTGTTTGCTCTCCCTGTTCACTCACTCTCTGAGAGCTGGCTCACTTGTATATCCTCTGGACCAGCTGACACAGCTCCCTCCACTCTGCTCAGTTAGGAGTAAGGAAACAGAATGAAAACTCCCAGCACACACAGCTGCTCCTGCTTGCACTCAGCAGCTATCAGGCCATGGCCGTTCCAATCAAGCTGCTATGGAGGTTTTCAGAGCACATGGACAGTACACACGGCTTTAGAGCCCTCTATGTCTCTTCCTCCCTACATGTCCTCTGCTAAACCCCTGCTAGCTCTCCCTGTTCACTCACTCTGTTTGCTCGCCCTCTGATGGAGGGAGACCTCCATCCTAACCACCACCACCCAGCATAGTGAATTGGGAGTTTGGATTATAACCTTACTCATGACTTAACATGCTCCATTGGTGTGGCCAGGACTAAAGTGTGGCCAACCCAATTGTCAGGAGGAATAACTAGCAAGGGTGAGAGGAGAGGGTGTTAACAGCAGGATGTCTGCCAAATTCTGCTACATCCAGAATTCACTAGCAGAAGATCGTCAGTACTAATCCTGACCAGTTCTCAGAAAACCAAAACAGAGCTAGATAGATCTCTCACAGATCATCAATGCCAGGATGTCTCTGGTCCACACAAGGAACAGGAACTCTACACACATGTGTAGCAAGGCCTGACCCACAGCACAATCCAGAAACAGATTCTAGAATCAGTTCTGGATGTTCCGTGGAAATGTGGAAGAAAGGTCTGGAGCAACTAAACTAATTCTAGAACAAAAACACAATGGTTCCTTTCATCCCATTTGGAGACCACAGCAGATAAACTATGGAATTTGCTCCCACAAGATATAGTGATGGCCACCAAATTGAACAGCTTTAAAAGAGGATTAGAGCAATTCATGGAGAATCAACAAATGGCTACTAGCCACAGTGGCTATGTTCTGTTTCCACTATCAGAGGCATTTTGTCTCTGAATGCCAGTTGCTGAAAACTGTTGGTGGGGCAAGTGCTGTTGCACTCAGGTCCTCCTTGCAGGCTTCCCATGGGCATCTCTTAGCCACTGTGAGGATACTTGACTAGATGGGCCTTTGATCTGATCCAGCAAAGCACTTCTTATATTCTTATGTATAATACAAGAAAACAAAGACCTTGTAAATTACAGGTACTCCAGTGGGGGGAATTGATCCCAAGGAGATCTTGTTTTGATGGAAAACAGACACAATCTCAATAGGCCAGTTCCCAAGGGCCATTCATTCCTTGGACAAAATAAAAGATGATTCAAACACCATGTGAAAGCCACAATGAACCTGCTCAAACCTGATCTACAGCACAGTCCTTCCTCTGCCCACTATGAAGACCACCTTCAAGCCCAGGATAGGATACAAGGAATAATATATGCACTTCATATAGCAGCAATATATTTGCATATTATCCCTGGCTGGTTGGAGCAGCTGGTTGCATGCTATTGAGGTACAGAAATACTGAGTTACTGACAAAGTAAAATGGGTTGAGGTGGCAATCATATATTGTTAGTGCCTACCCTATTGTTAGGTGCCTACTCTGAAGAACAGCATGAAAGGTTTTGATGCTCTCTGCTTCCCCAAGGACAATGAAAACATTGATGGGCAGAAGAAAGACCACATTCTACTGGCAGACCAATGGATAATTTCTGAGGGGTGATCTAACAATGCCTGCTGGATGCTGGGATTTTTGCAAACAATTCTGAACTTGGTGGAGCTACAGCTAATCCAGCATAAAGCTTGCTATTTCTTCAGCAGGAGCTCATAGTCTGGAACATTTGGTGTAGGTTATTGGTTCCAGAAGCCTTAAGAGATATTGAGCACGCATTATTTGCTGTGCAAATTTAAAGCACAATCTGTGGACTTAGTCAAAACAAGTAGGTCATTATATATCAGTTAAGTCAGATAACCTTTGGTCTGAGCTACCTTGTTTATTGATAAAGATATTCAGGGTGGGAGAAAGAGACAGACGGAGACAAAGAGAGAGAGCTGTTCAAATGCAGTACTGTGTTTGGTTTTTTGCAGATCACAGCACCTACCAAGCAAAGGCTACTTTTGCAAACAGAAGTCCTGAGTAGTGGCAAGAACTGTGTGGAGATTAACTCATAACATGCCAACAAGCACGTCACCCAGTCCAAGCGTCGGAGTATCATAGATTACCACTGAAGAACAAAAGGCTAGCCTTCTCCTTGCAGATTGATTCTGTGTGCTCCAGATGGAGCTGGTCAATGGAACTACTGTGCAGGAATTCATTCTGCTGGGCTTCAGAGTTGAACAACAGGGGCGCCTGCTCCTTCTTATCTTCTTCACAGCTGTCTACACCTTCACTTTGGCTGAGAACTTCATCATTGTCATGATAGTAGTTCAAGATGCTTGTTTGGCTCACCTACCCATGTACATCCTGCTGAGCAACTTCTCCTGGCTGGAGATGTGTTATGTGAGTTCCACAGTGCCATGGATGCTCTTTGACCTGTCCTTCCCAGGAGGGGGCATTTCCTTCCATTCCTGCTTCCTCCAGTTTTACATCTTCTTCTCCCTTGGCAATACTGAATGCTTCTTTCTCGCTGCCATGGCCTTGGATCGGTACCTAGCCATCTGCTACCCGCTGCACTACCCACAAATCATGTGCCAAGATTCTTGCTATGTCCTTGTGGCCACTTGTTGGGTTCTTGGTTTCCTGTGGTACATCGCACCAGTGTTTTTGATTTCCAGGTTGTCCTTCTGTAGTTCCAACACCATTGATCACTTTGTATGCGACCCTGGTCCAATTTTAGCCCTGGCTTGCCCCCCACTGGGCTATATCCCTCTCCTCTGCTACATCTTTGTATCCTCTGTCGTTCTGGCCACTTTCCTCTTCATTGTGATCTCCTATGCATGTGTGGGTGTTACTCTTGTGAAGACCTCCAGCCAAACCAGACGTATCAAGGGCTTCACCACTGTGTCTTCTCATCTAGCAGTGGTGACGCTCTTCTACGGCTCCGTAGTGGCTATGTACGTAGGACCCAATGGAAAAAACCAGGCTCAGATCACCAAGGTAGTGACTCTATTTTACTCTGCCATCACCCCTGTGCTTAACCCACTGATCTACTGTCTCAGGAATGATCAGATGAAGGAAGCATTGGCAAGGTTCTTGAGAAAGAAGCGGGTGATATAGGAAAATGGACACAGTCAATTTGAGGGAGGGAATCGTTCTTATTTATTTGTTTGTTTGTTTATTAGAAGCCTTTAAAAATTCTGTAAGTATTCATACAATGAATTTAAAAATACAACAGCAGAATAGCAGCAGCACCAGTAGCAACAACTCAAGGTGTTACTTTTGACCTATAAAGTACTAGTTGGCTCAAGATCTTTTCCTAATGGAAAACATACCCCCTTATGTACCTACCCATACTCTAAGGCAGGTGTGTGCAGAAGGTAGGTTAGGATCTCTTAGCAGATCTCTGGGTGATTTGCAGTAAAATTTGCAGAAATCTTCATGGCAACGAGACAGAGCGGGAAGGCAGATTGCTCAGTAAAGTCTGGACTGATGGAACAGAGTCTGGCTGGTCATTCCTTTGTCAACTAGATTGCTCATCAGCTTGCCAAGGAGGGTTGGAGAGCTCTCTAATGAGGGTTTGAGGAAGGAGACACAGAACCCCCTCCCAGCTTAGGGGAGGTGTGCATGTGCAGGGGTGTGTGTGTGTGTGCATGTGTGTCCATGCACATCTGTGTGTGTGAGACAAAGCAATGTTTTGCCATTTGAGAAAAAGGCTACTTCCAGACAATTGCTAATTTGGGGGTACAATTCAACCCTAATTTAGGTTGCACAATTAAAGTCATTTTGATGATCTTGTACAACAAACTCGGCCCAACCCTCCAAAATGGATTTTTATGTAATAAGAAAAATGATGGGGAAATGCATTGGAAAGTGTGGGCTAATAGCAACATAGGATGATACAATATAACCTACATGCATACAAATCAGAATCAATGCTTAACAAACAGTGAGGTTCTGTAACTTCTGCATGCATTTTGTGCAACAGATCAGGATGAATGCTCCATAAGCAGGTCATGGGAAAACAGAGAGAGGGGGGACACTGAAGGAGCTAGAGGCTGAGAGCACCTTGGGGTTCAGAGTGCCTCTATCTGAGGCTCTGTTGCCACAATTCCAGTCTTGTCACCCCACCCAATGAACATTCACAGGGTATGTGGTGTATATACTGTATGGAATCCGGAGCTATGGTGCTTTCTCTCCTTTCGTGTTAGGTGGGCCAGGAGGAGGAATCTTTTTCACCCAAAAGCTGCATTCCCTCCTGGGCAACCTTCCGGGGGCCACATATCAGTGGTGACTGGGGTCACAGGCAAAATTGGGTGGAGAAATCAATGTAAATCCTACCTGTTTACGGTAGGCTAGTTATTGACAGAGTCCTTCTCTATCCTCCATCCAGGCAAGCAAGAGGTATTATGAAAATCCAAGGACGAATTGCAGCCAGGTGGGGAAGTAGGGATGGTGAAGGGTGTGGCCTGGAGAGAGGCCTGAGGGCCAGACAGAGAGGCCTGGAGGGCCATATTTGACCCCCCTGACTGAGGTTCCCCTTTCTTCTTCTATGTTTGTGAACATCTGCAATTTTACCACTGCAATCTGGTGCACTATCATACAAAAAGAAAAAAGAACAAGATGAACACCTGCATTCTAAGGGGAAACAAAAAAGAATGAATACGAAAGTCAAAACTTACTCTCATCTCATTCTTTCAGTTATCAGTTGTTCTTACATCTTAATGACGCTCCAAAGCACCTCTCTCTAACCTCTCAATAGGCTGCAAAAAAACCTGACATGAAATTATACAGCCATGGGAGTGACTATATACTATAGCCAGCATGGATTTTTCACAAGCCACCATATTAAACCGAAAATACCCCATGCCATTCCGCTGCTTCCCAAAGCTCATTTCAAAACAAGATCTTACACAGCATATAGTCCTGAACTCAGAAACACTTGGTTAACAGCCCTCTACGTTTTAATGGTGATACACAAAACACTCAGAGAGAACGCAGACTTCAAAGTCTAAAGTCTAAAACAAGAGTAAAATAATCCAGACCCATGTTGGACTTTTTCTGTCATAATTTGTCAGTGGTCTTATAATTTCCTGCATTGAGCATGGGTTGGACTCAGTAGCCTTATCGACCCCTTCCAACTCTATGATTCTATAAAATTAATTACAGAGTGCACATAGTCCTATTACTGGCCTTGCCCAATGCTCTGGCCTTCACCTTCTGCAGTTTAAAAGTTAAAAGATACATGGCTGAGTTTTAACTAATTTAAGAAAATTAACATTGGAGTCTAGAATAGCACAGGCAGCCTTAGTAAGAACCAGCTGACAATGTTTTTAAAGCTAGACTAACAGCTGTTTGGCTTCACTAATCAGGGGGCCACACTCATGCCAGACATTTATTCTACTTCAAATAGTCATGGCTTCCCCTAAGGAATCCTGGGAAGTGTAGTTTTTGAAGGGTGCTTAGAGTTGTTAGGAGACTCCTATTCCCGTCACCATATGTTCAGAGGCAAATTCTTCCAAGCTACACAGAAAGTCCCCCTCTAGGATGCACACCTTAACATGGTGAGGGGGTTTGAGAGTGTTAAAGAAGCTGAGAGCAATGCCGTCAGGAGTCTAGACCAAGAGCTAGACTCCTAGCAGGGGCAACCAAGGCGGAATGATCAAAGCTGAGACACCAGACAAAAATGCATCCAAACTCAGAGGAAAACAATGGTGAACCACCTCTGAATATCTCTTATCATGAAAACCCTATGAAGAGAGTATCCAAAATGCAACACTCAGTGAGCTACTGGGAAAGAACAAAGGACAAGTAAGAGTAGCGCTGTGACCAATGACGCAGCTGGGCCAAAGCCAAAAGGAAGCCCAGAGGCTGATGTGCACAGGACACAAAGGAGAGTCTGGAGTTGTACGACACACACAATAGGAACATGGAATGGGAGAAGCATGAACCAGGGAAAGTAAGAAATTGTCAAGTAAGAAATGGATCGTATCTACATTACAATACTTGGTGTGAGTGAATTAAAATGGACAGGAATGGGACATTTTCAATCAGGCAACTACAAAATATTTTATGCAGGAAATGAGAAATTAAGAAGAAATGGGGTTGCTTAAATAGTGAGAAGTGATGTAACAAAAGCAATTAGGAACTACAATGCAAGGTCTGAGCGGGTGATATTATACAGTCACGAGAGTGGCTGTATACTATAGCCAGCCTGGGTTTTTCACATTCCAAAATGTTAAATTGAAAATACCCCCATGCCATTCTGATGCTTCCCATAAGCTCATTTCAAAACAAAATCTTACAAAACTTATAGTCCTGAACTTGGAAACGCTTGCTTAACAACCCTCTCAATTTTCATGGTGATCGCTTTTGGACTTTTTTCTCTGAGAGTTCTCATAATCTGTTGAAATTCATTAAAAATCAGCCATGTTCACAGAGTACCTGTAATCATAATACTGACCTTGCCCCATACTCTGACCTTCATCTTCTGCAGTTTAAAAGTTAAAAAAATGCCTGGCTGATGCCTGGCCAATGATAAGGGCGGGCATGCTCAATAAGAACCAACTGTCAGTGTTCTAAAAGCCTCACAGCTACTGGGCTTGGCTAATCAGGGGGCCACACCCACACCAGACTTGATTTCACTTGAGACAGTCAAGGCTTCCCTCAGAGAATCCTGGGAAGTGTAGTTTGTGAAGGGTGCTGAGTGAAGACTCCTATTGCACTGACAGAGTTCCAGTGGCTAGAGTGGTTTAACAGTCAGCCACTCTGATTGAAGGTCTGTGAGCGGTACAGGGCGTCTCCTAGCAACTCTCAGCACCTTTCACTAACTACACTTAAGAACATAAGAACATAAGAAGAGCCTGCTGGATCAGGCCAGTGGCCCATCTAGTCCAGCATCCTGTTCTCACAGTGGCCAACCAGGTGCCTGGGGGAAGCCCAGGATTCTTTGAGAAAAGCCATGACTGTCCAAAGTGAAATAAAGGCCTGGTGTGGATGTGGCCTGGGACAGCTTTGGTTTAAATTTGGGTGGGGGGCTACATGTGCCTGCTGTAGAATAAGAAGGTGGGGGATACACTGAAAAGCAACGATACTGTTCACAATGTTTTCCTTTTGGAAAGAAAAGGGACTTCCCCTCTGCCTAGTGCCCACCCACCCAATCTCCTCTCCTCCCCCTCCCGTCCCCTCCCCCGGCTCAGTGCTGGACTAGGACCTGGGAGACCAGGATTCGAATCCCCACACAGACATGAAGCTGACTGGGTGGCCTTGGGCCAGTCACTGCCTCTCAGCCTCAGAGGAAGGCAATGGTAAAACCACCTCTGAATACCATTTACCATGAAAACCCTATTCAAAGGGTCGCCATAAGTCCTGTCGACTTGAAGGCAATCCATTTCCATTTTCAAACATGATTGAACAGAAATAAATCCCATTGAACTCAAAAAGTACGCAAATGATCAAACTAGGGTTGCCAGGCCCAGCCTCCAAGAGGTCTTCTATATCTTTAAAAGTTGTGCAGGGAGAAGGGAGAATATCACCTTGGGGTTTTTCCCATTACAGTGTTGCAATAAAGCCTGCCCTTGGCTGAATTTTCTCTTCTCTTAAAGATACAGAATCATTCTCAGGCCCTGAGCCTGGCAACCCTAGATCAAACCCACCCTCCTTTCTCCCTCCTATCCCCTCCCTCTTTCCCCTCCTTTGCCCCTCCCTCCCCATCCCCTTCCAATCCCCTCCCTCCCCTTCCTTCTCCTCCCCCTCCCCTTCCCCCTCCCCATGGTCAGTTTTACCTAACTTAAGCATGATTGCACGCAAGTAAATACTGTTATGAGCATGAGGGTTGGGATGGATGATTCCTGTGGTCCCCTTCCAACCTCTGATTTGGAATCCTATGCCTTGGGGACAGAAACTCACTCTGCTGGTCAGATGAGTCTCTCCTTGGTTAACGAAATAGATTGGCCAGGTAAGATAATGGGCCTATCAGTTGCCCAGCAATGGTGAATGGGCCAGCAAGTCACTTTTGTCATTGAAACTCTTCAGGAGAGCACACACCCCTTCCTGGAGCCCAGCAGAGGCTTGTAGTTTTGAGTTGTGTCTAGAGAATTGCTGGGAACTGGAAGGCAGGCAGAGAGACTGGCTCTCTGCACCACGGCCTTTGGTGTGCCTCCTGCAACCCAGATGGAAAAGCTGGATATTGGACTGCTGATGCCTTGAACCCCTCCATTCTGAAGCTCAGGTTGGAATGTGTGTAAATAAATAAACCATATTTCATAAATACACCGCAGTGTCCGCTGACTTTCTTTCCCAAAGGAAACCAAACCCTGGAGGAGCGCAGGGACCCCAGAAATCTCACCGCTCGGAGATTGGGGGAGGCGCGCAACAATACCATTGAACTCTATAAGCATGCAAATGATCAAACCTGCCCTCCCCTCCCCCTTCCTTTGCCCCCCTCCAATCTGCACCTTCCCCTCCCCCCCTTCCCCATGGTCAGTTTTTCCTGTTCTAACCATGATTGCATAGGAGTAAATCCCAATAAGCATGCAAATGATCAGACCTGCTTTCCCCCTCCTTCCCCTTTGCTCTCCCTGCATCCTCCCCCCTCTTCCTTCTTCCTCCTCCCCTGCCCACTCCAGCCCTCCCTCCCTCCCCCTGGTCAGTTTTACCTATCCTAAGCATGATTGCATGGGAGTAAATCGCACTGAATTCAATAAACATGCAAATGATCAAACCTGTCCTTCTCCTCCCCTCCCCTCCTGCCTGCTCCCACCCCAGTCCTCCCCTCTGCCTTTCCTCCCCTCCCTCCTCCTCTTCCTCCTCCTGCCCTCCCCATCCCCTGTAGTCAGTTTCACCTATCCTAAGCATGATTGCAGGGGAGTAAATCCCACTGAACCCAATAAGCATGCAAATGATCAATCCATTCTCAGCAAGCTTGCACAGGATCCCATTTCTTACCTCCCAGATTAAAAAGCAGGGAAATTCAGTAATAGGCAAAAAATCTTGCGATTTAAGAATGTACCTATAGTTCACAGATATTTCTATCAAACTTCAAAAAGCAGGGAAATTGGGCAGCTATAGTGAATGCACCAGGGGAGCAGGACACCTGACCTCCTCTCTGAGATATTGTACTGCCCTACAAATGTGTAAAAATGCAAACACAATTTGGGTTGGTCTTTCACAGTCTAATCCACTTGCTGTGTAGCTTGGAAGAATTTGGTAACGTGCCTCTGAGCATATGGTGAGTGGTGGCAACACCTGCACTCAGCCCAAATAATAGAAAGAAGGCATGTGCTGTGCTGATAATTGGTAGCAGAAGATGGAGAAGTTCCATATTTTCTGTGAAAAAAAGTCCAGGAACAGACTACGGTACAGATCATGAACTGGTCGTATTGAAAATCAGAGTACAGCTAAAGAAGAACAACAAAGCAATCATAATGCCAAAATACAATTTAAGTAACATCCCAGAAGAATATAAACATCAAATAAGGAAAAGGTTTGAGGCTTTAAACGTAGTTGACAGAGAACTAGAAGAACTATGGAGTGAAGTCAGAGACATTATCAGGGAAGAATGCAGAAAGACAATAACTTGTCAAAAAGAAAGACTTCAATGGATGACTGAAGAAACTCTTCAAATGGTTAAACAGAGAAGGAAAGCAAAAGCAAAAGGAGATAGAAACACAGTTAGAACCCCAAATGCAATAATACAGCGACTAGTACGTAGGGACAAAGAGAACCACTACAATAACTATTGTATAGAAATAGAAGAGGATAATAGAAAAGGTAGAACAAGAGCCCTATTCCAAAAGATTAGAGAAATGAAAGGGAAATTCAAACCAAAAGTAGGGATGTTGAATAATCAACAGGGAAACACACTGACTGACTGAGATGAATTAAAAGGAAGATGGAAACAATACACCAAAGAACTATATAAAAGAGATGCAAGGATGACAGATTCATTCATGGAGGAAATGTATGATGAAGAACCAGAAATTTTAGAATGTGAGGTGAAAGCTGCTCTTAAAATACTTGGAAGAAACAAATCACCAGGAACAGATGGCATACCAATGGAGTTGCTATAAGCTACTGAGACTGAATCTGACCAAAGTTTGACAAAAAATTGTCAAGAAATATGGAAAACTAAACAATGGCCCACAGACTGGAAGTGTTCAATACATATCCCAATTCCAAAGAAAGGGGATCCCAGGGAATGCAGCAATTATCAAACTGTTGCCTTAATATCCCATGCAAGTAAAGTAATGCTCAAGATTCTACAACAAAGGCTCTTACCATATATGGAATGAGAAATGCCAGATGTCCAAGCTGTATTTAGAAAAGGGAAGAAGCACCAGAGATCATATTGCAAACATATGTTGGATAATGGAACGGACCAAGGAATTTCAGAAGAAAATCACTCTGTGCTATACAGATTACAGCAAAGCTTTTGACTGTGTAGATCATGAAAAACTATGGAATTCTGTAAAAGAAATGGGGGTACCACAGCATCTGATTGTCCTGATGTGCAACCTATACTCTGCACAAGAGGCTACTGTAAGGACACAATATGGAAAAACCAATTGGTTCCCCATCGGAAAGGGTGTGAGACAGGGATGTATTTTATCACCCTATTTAATCTATATCATATGGAAAGCATGACTGGACCAAGATGAAGGAGGTGTGAAAATTGGAGGGAGAAATATCCCTTTCTTTGGAATTGGGATATGTATTGAACACTTCCAGTCTGTGGGCCATTGTTTAGTTTTCCATATTTCTTGACAATTTTTTGTCAAACTTTGGTCAGATTCAGTCTCAGTAGCTTATAGCAACTCCATTGGTATGCCATCTGTTCCTGGTGATTTGTTTCTTCCAAATGCAGACGATACCATACTACTAGCAGAAACCAGTAATGATCTGAAACGAATGCTGAGGAAAGTTAAAGAGGAAAGCACAAAAGCAGGACTACAGCTGAACATCAAAAAGACTGAAGTAATGACAACAGAAGATTTATGTAACTTTAAAGTTGACAATGAGGACATTGAACTTGTCAAGGATTATCAATAGCTTGGCACAGTCATTAACCAAAATGGAGACAATAGTCAAGAAATCAGAAGAAGGCTAGAACTGGAGAGGGCAGCTATGAGGGAACTAAAAAAGGTCCTCAAATGCATAGATGTATCCCTGAACACTAAAGTCAGGATTATGCAGACCACGGTATTCCCGATCTCTATGTATGGATGTGAAATTTGGACAGTGAAAAAGATAAGAAAAAAATAAACTCATTTGAAATGTGGTGTTGGAGGACAGTTTTGCAGATAGCATGGACTGCAGAAAAGACAAATAATTGGGTCATAGAATAAATTAAAGCAGAACTATCACTAGAAGCTAAAATGATGAAACTAATTTTATCATACTTTGGAAACATAATGAGAAGACATCATTCCCTAGAAAAGACAATAATGCTGGGGAAAACAGAAGGGAGTAGAAAAGGAGGAGGACCAAAGAAGAGATGGTTTGATTCCATAAAGGAAGCCACAGACCTGAACTTTCAAGATCTGAACAGGGTGGTTCATGACAGATGCTCTTAGAGGTCACTGATTCGTAGGGTCGCCATATATCGTAACTGACTTGAAGGCACATTGGATTGGATTGGACTGTGAAACACCAACCCAAATTGTGTTTGCATTTTTACACATTTGTAGGGCAGTACAATATCTCAGAGAGGAGGTCAGGTCTCCTGCTCCCCTAGTGCATTCACTGTAGCTGCCCAATTTCCCTGCTTTTTATAGTTTGATAGAAATATCTGTGGGCTATAGGTACATTCTTAAACTGTAAGTGTTTTTTGCTTATTAGTGAATATGTGCTTCATTTTTTTGTTACGGAGGGAAAGATCTTTCAATGTCTGTAGTCGCAGAGGCTCATTTTTCCAGTTCTCTACATCTCTGCAGCTATTATTATATAATAGAATTATATCAAATTAGAATTATATCAAAGATTAAGGGTTTTCTGAGGGGGTGGGAATGGCTGCGGCCAGCCAACTAGGCAGCTCTCTCTAAGAGGAACTCCCCTGCCACAGGTATATAGGATCAGCAGAGGAAAATATCACATCATGTGTGGGGCAGGTATGTGTTGTTGGGGCAAAATGGTCTCCTGGGCTGATGGGATGGAGTTTCTGCATCCCTGTTCTAACACTCTTAAACTGATCTGTCTCTCCTACTTTTAGATGGCAAGCAGGCATTTATATCCCATTGGGACAAGTCTGATGGGCAATGGTTTGGGATGATGGGAGTTGTCCTTAAACAACATCTGGAGAGCACCTTGATGGCTATACCTATGCATTACATGATGCTCTTTTCCTCTCATGTGGTCTGGGGGTGCACTTCCTGCTCTGCAAGATGTGCAATATATGGAAAAGGCAGCATGCACCATAATGAAGGGATGGTACAATACTGTTTCCCAAGGTACGTTATTTCAATGGTAACATTGTGTTGTTGTTGAGAGACATATTCCCAAGATTCATTCCGGCTAATCATAAAAATTGATTTAAAAAATGCAGCTCAAACTTATGAATGGCATTAAAGCTCTGGGCTGCACAGACACACACCTGCAGAATTTCTTTATGGTCCTTTCTGTTCTTCCCTCTATCAGAATCCTGCGATGAACACCAATATAAGGTCCAGACAGCAATGTTCTTTACCCACATTTCTGACACCTCACTTGTGGCAAGGTTTCTGCTGGATCAATTGAAGCTTTGACTCCCGCTAAGGTACAGAAATGGGAATGGTTAGCAGGGCAAAAGAAGACTTTGGTGGGGATGTAAAGAGATGGATTTGAATGGGTGTCATCCGGGGGGGGGGAGAGACTGGGCTTCTTCAAGGAAAAGTTGCTAGATAATTATAAAATTATTGTTATGTGTGTATGTGAGTGTGTGCGTGTTCAGAAACAAAGAAACTGCCGTTTTGGAGATAGAGGCAGACAAAGAGCAACTCTGAGCTCTGGAAAGAAGCTTCTATGGGGCTACCTATTTGGGGGATCTGATGTAGGACAGCACATCTGTTGTTCCTGTGTTTCAGTTGCCTGCCTCTACCTATGCTCAATACATTCAAATATCGTAGAAATACTTAAAGTCTCCAGTCATTTCTTCCTCTGTGGGAAATCCGGGCAAGACTTGCCCACGGAACATGTCACCACTCAGGAGATTGGACAATGTATAAAATAATACATACCCATCAATATTCTATTGGGGGGGAAAAACAACCCAAACCCTCCAATCATCACCAAAGCATATTTTGAAAATGCACAGAGCAGACCTGTGATAGGTCCAGAGATTAGTCTGGGATGGACATTGTCCTGCTATATGATTTTAGCTAAGCAGATCTCAGCTATGAATCGGAGACTGTCTTGGGATGCAGTCATAAGCGTAGGAAGTATATGTGGGTTCCATAAACAGGGCACAATGTGAAATAGCCATAATGCCATTTGCTCTGGGGGCAGGCAGGAAAGAAATAAGATTGTTGTGTGCGGTTTAAGAGATTGCAGACACCTCTATCATGACTCAACTTAAGGCAGAAAATATCTAGCTAGAGTAGGGATGCTAAGGGAGGCTCTTTCATCATAGGAACAGAGGAAGTTGCTTTACACAGAAGTCCATCTGCATCGGTCCATCTACCATCTGCCCTGACTGGCAATGGGTCTCCACTGTTGAAGACAGGGATAGCTTCTAGCCCTATCTGGAGATGCTGAGGACTGAACCTTAGACCTTTTGCACATAAAACATGTGTTCTACTACTATGTTTCTGAAAACCAGTTGCCAGAAGCATCAGGAGGGGAGAGTGTTCTTGCACTCAGGCCCTGCTTGCAGGCTTCCCCTAGGCACCTGGTTGGCCACTGTGAGAACAGGATGCTGGACTAGATGGGCCACTGGCCTGATCCAGCAGGCTCTTCTTATGTTCTTATGTACTGAGTCAGGGCCCTTCCTCTATCATGTCTTCCCATCTAACAATGCTGAAAGGAATTGCAAAGAGAGCATCTTTTGGTGTGCTGATAGCTTGCGAGTGGTCCAGGATATTTGTCTGGTGTTTCGTCAGTGACATGAGATGTTGTCTTGATGGCTGAAGAATCTGTCTGCTTGCGTTTGGAAGATGATGCCCCTGAGATCTAGAATGAGGTCAGCAGAAATGGTCTGTTGTTGGATTTTACAGATTGGATTTTGGAAGCAGAAAGACCTGTCAGTTGACTCATTTGGGGGGACTTGATGCATGACTAGGGGTTCTGCTGTGTTATGCAAATTAGGTGTTATGTGGACACTACAATCCGCCAATACTTTCTCATCCAAAGGAAATGAAAACAGGTAGCCTTGCCCCTTGGACTCATCATCATCATCCTCGTTTCCACAGAGTTAATATAATTTGAGTTGCATGTACACTTGGCACTATAACAGGATTGCGTAGCCAGTGGTGACAGAGAGGGAGGAAATTTCACTGGCACAGCAGTAGGAATGAGGAAAGTAATCTGGTTGCCTTGTAATGTGAATCTACCCAATTTGCACATTCCAAACCAATATGCAAACTGTAACACAGTCAAAATCTGCAGTTCTCTGAATTTTATGATGCAGCTCTCCAATGACAAAAACATACAAAAATCATAAAACCATAGAATGGTAGAGTTGGAAGGGGCCTGTAAGGCCATTGAGTCCAACCCCCTGCTCAACGCAAGAATCCAAATTAAAGCATACCAGACATATGTTATTGAAAATAACCTGCAAAAATGCACTTAATTACGTTCAATATCTTGCAAAAATATTTTGTTAGGCAAAGCTCTATCCAAATGTGTATATTTTTATATGTTTATAGTGCTATTGGTTGTAGAAGATGGGGTTAGGTGGGGAGAAGCAGAATGGGACATTGGAGAATATTCTTAGATATTTTTATAATTGTTATGTTTGGTTTCTTTTATTTATGCTGTTATGTTATGTACATTGTTGAGGTATTTTTCCTTTAATTGTACCAAATATGAATTGTACATTATATATTGTGTATTGATTTTTATGTTGTAAACTGCCCAGAGAGTTTCGGCTATGGGGCGGTATAGAAATTTAATAAATAAATAAATATTATCCTAATCTGTATCTGTATTTGATTTGAAATTGTTGCCATACGTTTTTATTCTTGATGTTTTTATAATGTTTCTACTGTTAATGGCTTTGGGATATTTCATGGGATGAAACTCATAAAGGAAATAAGTAAATATTGGGAGAAATATGAACAAAAATGCTGATGAATTTTCAGGAGGACTTAAAAAAATTCCACACTTTGAAGCAGAAATGTGGCAAATTAAAGTTAACATTAGAAAATAAGAACAGAGAAATCAAAATTGACAGGTTCATCCAACCCTAATTAGGAGGTAATATTTACAGCAATGGTAAATGAACATTATTGCCCCAAAACAATCTGAAGCAAATTTTTCATGACTACATCTTACACCTCATAATTATACTGCTATGAGAGTGGCTGTACACTATAGCCAGCATGGATTTTTCGCATTCCACAATGTTGAATTGAAAATACCTTCCCAGGCCATTCTGATGCTTCCCATAATCTCATTTCAAAACAAAACCTTACAAAACTGTGAGTCCTGAAGACAGAAATGCTTGCTTAACAACCCTGTAAATTTCCATGGCGATACACAAACCAGTCAGAGAGAATCGAGAGTTCAAAGTGTAAAACGAGAGAGGGAATAAAAACAGACCCCTGCTGACCTTCTTTCTGTCAGAGTTCTCATAATTTGTTGAAATTAATTAAAAATCAGCCATGTTCACAGAGTACTTGTAATCTTATTCCTGATCTTGCCCCATACTCTGACCTTCATTTTCTGCAGTTTGAAAGTTAAAAAAATTGCATAGCTGATTTTTAATTAATTTAAGAAATTGGGCATTACAGTCAATAATAAGCCCGGGCATTCTCAATAAGAACCAACTGTCAGTGTTCTAAAAGCCAGACTCACAGATGCTTGGCTTGGCTAATCAGGGGGCCACACCCACCCGGACCTTTATTTCACTTGGGACAGTCATGGCTTCCCCAAAGAATCCTGGGAAGTGTCGTTTGTGAAGGATGCTGAGAGGAGCCTCTTATTCTCCTAACAGAGCACCAGCGGACAGACTGGTTTAATAGTCAGCCGCTCTGAATGAAGTTCTTTGAGGGGAATAGAGCATCTCCAAGCAACTCTCAGCACCCTTCACTAACTAAAATTCCCAGGATTCTTTGGGAGAAGCCATGATTGTCCAAAGTGAAATCAAGGCCTGGTGCGGATGTGGCCAGGGACAGCTTTGGTTTAAATTTGGGTGAGAGACTGCATGTGCCTGCTGTAGAATAAAAAGGTGGGGAAAACAATAACGCTGTTCAAAATGTTTTCCTTTTAGAAAGGAAAGAGACTTCCCCTCTGCCCACCCATCCAATCTCCTCTCCTCCCCCTTTCTCCCTCACCCATCCCTGCCCCTTCCTCCAGTTCAGTTTCACCTATCCTAAACATGATTGTACCTCCTATACCCTTCTTGCTCCTTCCCTACTCCTCCCCTCCCCTCCCCGTCTTCCCCCCATGGTCAGTTTTACCTATCTTAAGCATGATTGCACAGAAGTAAATCCCATTGAACTCAATAAGCATGCAAATAATCAAATCAGCCAATCCCTCCTCCTACCTCCCACCATTTCCCTTTTGCCCCTTTCCTCCCCCTTCCTTTGACCCTCCCCCTCCCTTCCAATCACTATAGCTGTCCAATTTCCCTCCTTTTTAAAGTTTGATAGAAATATCTGTTGGCTATAGGTACGTACTTAAACCACAAGGTGGTTTTTTTTGCCTGTTAGTGAATTTATATCAAAGCAGAACATCAAGTTGCATTTGAGGTATAATCACATATGATCTGAAACATGGAGGTAAGGGGAGGACAGCTGGTATAGCACAGTGGGGTGGAGAGCCTGGCTGGGAGTCCAGAGTTTGTGAGATCAAATCCCCACTCGTGTCTCCTGGGTGTCAAGGGCCAGCTAAAGATCACCCCACAGTGAGTGGCTCAGGGGTTACGTGCCCTGCCACCGGTGCAGCCGTGGGCAAGCTGCATAGTGCCAAGGAGCCCAGTTGTCCCCCAGCTGGTAGTTGTGAACAAGAAGGGGCTGGCTTGTGTAGCTGTGGCAAGCTGAGCAGGCCCTAGCCAGCAGGGGAGGACTAACCTCAGAGGGAGGCAATAGTAACTCCCCTCTGAACACTGCTAACCATGAAATCCCTGTTCATAGGGTTGCCATAAGTCAGGATCGACTTGAAGGCAGTCCAAGGGGAGGATTGCCCTCCTTCTCCACTTAAATGTGAAGCCCACTTAACTTTTGTCTTTCAATAGAAACAGGCAAACTTACAGCATGTAAATTATTATTATTATTGTTATTGTTATTGTTGTTGTTGTTGTTGTTGTTGTTCTATGTTTATCCTGCCCTTCCTTTCAGCAGGAGCCCAGGGCAGCAAACAAAAGCACTAAAAACTTTAAAACATCATAAAAACTAACTTTAAAACTCATTAAAACAAAACAGTTTAAAAACATTACTTTAAAAAAGCATCTTCAAAGATTAAAAACATTATAAAAAATAAAGTTTAAGAACATCTTAAAAAGCACTTCCAACACAGATGCAGACTAGGACAGGTCTCAATTTTAAAAGGCTTGTTGAAAGAGGAAAGTCTTCAATAGGCACCAAAAAGATAACAGAGATGGCGCCTGTCTAATATTTAAGGGGAGGGAATTCCACAGGGTAGGTGCCGCCACACTAAAGGTCCATTTCCTATGTAGCACAGAACAGACTTCCTGATAAGATGGTATCTGCAGGAGGCATATAAATGCTTATGATACATATGTATTGCATACTTCCTGTTTGCATACACTGTTGATTCTGTTATCTGACCACAGATGGATTGGGCCAATGGGACTGCCATCAAGGAATTCATTTTGTTGGGATTCGGAGTTGACCAACAGAAGCGGCTCCTGCTCCTCATTTTTTTCACCATTCTCTACGTGCTCACTTTGACAGAGAACATCATCATCATCACACTCGTGCTTCTAGATGCCCACCTGGCCCAGCAACCCATGTACATCCTGCTGAGCAACTTCTCCTGGCTGGAGATGTGTTATGTGAGTTCCACAGTGCCAAGGATGCTCTTTGACCTGTCCTTCCCAGGCGGGGTCATTTCCTTCCAATCCTGCTTCCTCCAGTTTTACATCTTCTTCTCCCTTGGCTATACTGAATGCTTCTTTCTCTCTGCCATGGCCTTGGATCGGTATTTGGCCATCTGCCACCCACTGCACTACCCACAAATCATGACCCAAAATTCTTGCTATGTCCTAGTGGCTAGTTGCTGGGTCCTTGGCTTTCTGTGGTACATCGGACCAGCGTTTTTGATCTCTGGGCTGTCCTTCTGTGGCTCCAACATCATTGATCACTTCGTATGCGACTCTGGTCCAATTTTAGCCCTGGCTTGCCCCCCACTGGGGTATATCCCTCTCCTGTGCTACATCGTTGTAACCTCTGCCGTTGTGGTCACTTTCCTCTTCATTGCGATTTCCTATGCATGTGTCGGTATTACTCTTGTGAAAACCTCCAGCCAAACCAGACGTATCAAGGGCTTCACCACTGTGTCTTCTCACCTAGCAGTGGTGACGCTCTTCTACGGCTCCGTAGCGACTATGTACGTAGGACCCAATGGAGAAAACCAGGCTCAGATCACCAAGGTAGTGACTATATTTTACACTGCCATCACCCCTGTGCTTAACCCACTGATCTACTGTCTCAGGAATGATCAGATGAAGGAAACACTGGCAAGGTTCTTGAGAAAGAAGGGGGTGATGTAGGAAAATGGAGATAGTCTATTTGAGGGAGGGAATATTATTTGTTTGTTTGTTTATTTATTATGCTTATTAGAAGCCTATAAAATTCTCTAGGTATTCATACAATGAATTTTAAAAGACAACAACACAACAAAGGAAGTACTACAGGCAGCAACAGCAGCAACAATGGCAACAGAAGCAGCCGCAAGAACAACAACTCAAGGTGTTACTTTTAACCTATAAAGTACTAGTTGGCTCAGGATCTTGCTTCCTAATGGAAAATATTCCCCCTTATGTACCCATACTCAAAGGCAGGTGTGTGCAGAAGGTAGGTTAGGATCTCTTAGCAGATCTCTGGGTGATTTACAGTAGTGTAGCAAGGGTTTCTGATTCACAATGGCTAAATGATAGCAACAATAAAAAATGACTTTTCCTTCCTAACTTAGGCTGCTAAAATAAAGAAAGCAAACCAGGAATGAACAGTTGTGTGAAGGAACTGTGGGCTCGGTTCGCATCCTGCTACTGAAAACAAATTCTTCAGGTCAGAATGTATTCAGAGACAGCCTGCTCTTTAATTCTAACTGTACATCTTTTGCCCCTGCCTCTGGTTGGTAGGTCGGGGTTCTAGCAGCACGCCAAGTACATCTGACAAGCCTGAAGTCTGAACACCCTTGCTCTAAGATCATGTATAGAGACCCTTCTCCATGTGCTTATGCAATCTAAGTTTTGGGGGCAGGACACAAGATAGAGGGCCTTTTCTGTAATGGCCCCCTGGTTATAAAGTGTTCTCCCTAGGGAAGCCCACATGGTACCCACATTGCTGTTCTTTTAGTGCCAGGTTAAGACTTTCTTGTTTTCCCAGTCCTTTTAAGATGTGCTTGTAAGTCCCTGTGGTCTAGTTGGTGGTCCCCCCTCCACTATATCCTCACAACAACCCTGAGGAGAAGGTTAGGCTGAGAAAAGCTGATTGGCCCATAGTCACCCATGGAGTTTCATGGCTAACTGGGGATTTGAAGTCAGATCTCCTAGGTGCTAGCCTGACCTTCTAACCTCTACTCCACACGGTCCCAAATATTTGGGGTCTTTATGCTGGCCGTCTCTTAAGCGTATTGCAGTTTTATTATGGTGTGCTTTTACTGTTGTGGTTTTATTATCTTTTTATTTGTACAGTGCCTAGGCCAGCCTTTCCCAACCAGTGTGCCTCCAGATGTTGTTGGACCACAACTCCCATCAGCCTCAGTCAGCATTGCCAATGGTCAGGAAAGACGGGAGTTGTGGTCCAACAACATCTGGAGGCACACTGGTTGGGAAAGGCTGGCCTAGGGGATTTATTTTATGAGACACCTCTGAAATAAATAAAGAAAATGAATAAAGCATAAACCCCACACCAGTATTTTAAAAACCCGTAATCACAAAACCATGAAGCACACAACAAGAACTAAGAGTAACAGGGAAAAAATACAAGAACTAAAATCACCAACCCATACCACAGGAACTAAAAAATGGAAATGGACTGCCTTCAAGTCAATTCTGAGTTATGGCGACCCTATGAATAGGGTTTTCATGGTAAGCGGTATTCAGAGGGGGTTTACCATTGCCTTCATTTGAGAGACAGTAAATGGCCCAAGGTCACCCAGTGACCTTCATGATTGTGTGGGGATTTGAACCCTGGTCTCCCAGGTTGTAGTCCAACACTAACCACTATGCTACACTACATGGCCTTTAATGGCCAGGAAGAACAGAAATGTCTTAGGCTGTGTACACATGAACCCATTTGTGGCAATAACTTGTAGTTTTTCTTAATCCAGAAATGTTTGTGCTCATCCTCAACATGCTGCTTTCCAGATCCTGGTGCTCACAAGGATGGGTGTGGTTACTTGATACTCATGTGAAAACCCTCTTCTTGATTAGGGTATCCATGCCTTTCTGTCCCTGCACATGCCCCAGGTGCATGAAGAAGAAAGTGATTATTGTGATCTTAGTATACTCCCTCTCTCAATATCATTGGGCAGGTGTGGATACACACACACCCCATTGCCATGACTGCCTACATCTGTTTGCATCTGTTTTCAAATGGACACACTGTGTGGAGCCCAGGGGTGTTGAGCCCAGCCTCTCTCCAGAGGATCAAGGAGGGGGAAGGCATGAGTTGCAGGTGCCTCAGCCGTCAGCGGGCATGGACGATCCAGCTGTTGTTGAGTCTAGCCCAGACCTTGAGGAAGAGAGCGAGCTAGCCACCCCGCCAGTTCCCACGGATGGCCCTGCCCCTCAATGGGCCAGCGCTCAGCCATCAAGCACCCCCACGGAGCCGTTGGGGGAGGATTCCGAAAGAGCAGTAACTCCTCCTGTGCCAAGCAGTATCCCAGAGATGCCCGATGCTTCCCAGCCCTTTGCTTCCCCACCTGCAGATAAGGACCCTGTTCTGTATCAAATAGGAATCTTACGCTATCAGTGGACAAATTCATCTATGCAGCTCAAACCAAACGAGCCAACCCTGTTCTCCGAAAGGCCAATCCAAAAGATATAGTCTGTTTAGCTGATTAATTATCCTGAACCTTTGTATATAGCATAAAAGTTTTAACCATGTATTTTATTACTTTCCTTTGCATTTTATCCGAAATATGGGTCTTTGACCGTAAATAAAGAAATTTGAATTTGACCCTGTTCTGTCGGATGAGCCCATGGAGACTCGCCCCCCTTCACCACGCTCACGACATAGGGAGAAGCAGAAAGGGCAGAGGGCATGTGTGCGAAGGAGTGAGAGGTTACGCTCTAAGACCTCTCCTATTTAAGACAGCCGCGCTGTGAATGGGGCATTGAGTCAACTTTCATCACACGTTGCAGAGCATGTCTAGAGGGTAGTTAGGGACTTGCAGTAAGTTAGCATATGGTCTTTTCTATGAGGCGCTCAGCCTTTGATGTATCCATTATGTTAATAAAGCAAAAGTTCCTTGCACCCTCATCTCCAACTCGTGATTCCCACTCTGAACCAGACATGCTGCGGGGTAATGCAGAATCAATCTGCAATGAGCTTTAATTTTCAGAATGAAACCAGTCCCTCAAAAAGCACTTTTCAGGGGTAAAAAATATTAAATACATCTATACAGATCGTGTGTAGAAAAAGCAAGTACTTAGTCTTCATTGATTGTAGAACAAAATATTATCTGAGTGGAGCATTAATCTGACTCCCAAGAGACAACCATGTCCTTGCCAATGTGAGTGGATTTGATGGGGTCAGCTTCAGTGGCAGGGCCAGCCCAAGATGATGGTCAAGATGGCAACGCCCACTGCAATTCCATGTACAGAAGCGAAGTGGGGGTAGAGCTGAATCTTCATTCAGCACTGGCAATGAAACAGCAGCGGAAGGCAGATTGCTCAGTAAAGTCTGGACTGAAGGAACAGGTTAAACACACAGATAGAGGGCCTTTTCTGTAATGGAACTATAGGAACTAAATTTCCAACCCATACCACAGGAACTAAAACACAGTCTTTAATAGCCTGGAAGAACAGAAATGTCTTAGGCTGTGTACACATGAACCCATTTGTAGCACAAACATGCCCTTTGTCTTAATCCAGAAATGTTTGTGCTCATCCTCAACATGCTCCTTTCAATCTAGATTGATTCCAGATCCTAGTATCCACAAGGATAGGTGTGGTTGCTTGATACTCATGTGAAAACCCTCTTCTTGATTAGGGTATCCATGCCTTTCTGTCCCTGCACATGCCCCAGGTGCATGAAGAAAGAAGTGATTATTGTGATCTTAGTATACTCCCTCTCTCAATATCATTGGGCAGGTGTGGATACACACACACCCCATTGTCATGACTGCCTACATCTCTTTGCATCTGTTTTCTTTTTTTTTTTTACAATAATTTTTATTCAAATTTTCATAAAACATACAAAACAAAATCATAAAACATTCAAAGACAAAAAACAAAACAAAACAAAAATGATTAAACAAAAAAAATAAAATGTTGACTTCCCATTTGTCACATATCAAATCAGTTATAGGTCTACAATATATAACAATCCTGTCTCTTAAATCATATTATAAAATCACTTTCCTCCAGTAGTTATCTTAATTAATCATCAAATCTCATAAACATTACTTTATTCTTTCCACAAAAAGTCAAAGAGAGGTTTCAATTCTTTAAGAAATATATCTATCAATTTTTCTCCAAATAAACATGTCAATTAATCCATCTCATTAATAATTATAATAATCTTATTGTCATAACCATAGTCCAAATAAACATTTCGATTAATCCATCTCATCAGAATCTGTTAGGTCCAATAATTTCAATAGCCATTATTCCATTATCCCTATTAGTTCCATCTTCCATCTTCAATAGTCCTGTTAAGTCCAGTAATTTCAGTGTCCAATCTTCCATTATCAGTATTCCATAATAATCTTGCTGTTGTAACCATAGTCATATAATAAGAGTCTGATGGGAATTTCCTCTATCCCAAATATTTTCTTGCCATCCATTCTGAATAAGTTGCTGAAATACTGTTGTAAAGTCATATCTGTGTTCTTCTTTTTTACAAAATGCACTGGCTCATCTCTTAAGAGTTTTTCCCTTGTCACATGGCTGCTGTTAATTCCATAGATTTTCTCTATATCAAGCTCCATCACATCATTCCAGTCCAGAAGATTATCCAAGCCATTGATAACTTTATCTCTAATATCTTCATTAATTTCTTCAGAGATAACGTTAAATTCCAAACAGTAGATTTTATTTCTAAAATCCATAAACTCCAGATCTTTTTCCAATTCCACATTTGTTCCAATCTCCAGGGCTTGTATCTTCCCTTTATTTTTTCTTTTCTCATCTCTGATCTCATTCTCCTCTCTCACAGGATCCCCTATTTCTTTAAGCTCCTGCGTCATTTTGCTCAGTTCAATTTTCAGCTCCTTACTACCCTGTCGCAGGGTTTGTTTCGTTATCTCAATCTCATCCATTATTTCTGAAACATAGTTACTTCCAGATTCTCAGCCACTTTCTTGATTGCCATTTTTAAAACCACGAAAACAAAGCAAAACAAAAATAAAGAAGAACCACTTCTTATTTCAGCAACAATTGGGTTAATATTCCAGGCTTGATGACATCACAGTATAAACAGAGCAACCTGCCTTATCTCTCTATGTTCAAGAATGCAAAACAAATTTAGTTCCCAGCATCAAAACAGTTAGTGGCGTCGTGAAGAAGCAGATTCGTCAAAATAAAATAGACCCAAAAGAGAATAGTCCCAGACAATATAATATTCCTCGGAATAGAAATCAGGAATAGAAATCCCTCTTCTGTTTATTATCTTTAGAATGCACTTCCAGGACAGCTTTTTGCGACAGAAACAGAGATAAGCTGTTAATTTCGTGAATAACAGAAAAGAGTTATATCTCACCCAGAAGTTGTCCAAAGCCGATCAATCTGACAAATCTCCTTTTGCTGTAACAATTTAAACCAAGTAAAAAAAAATAATAGAAAGAAGGGTGCTTGCCTGTTAGTCCGTTCTCTCTTTAAAGAAAAGATAAACGTATCGCTTAAGCAGATAGAGCTTGTTAGAAAGTCCGTCCGGCATTGTTGGCTGGACCTTATCTCATAAATTAATGAAATCCAGTCCTCCCAACAAAAACAGGCTTTTGAGGTTGATCTCTACGTTTCTCCCTGTCCGGGAGAAATTTCATCAGTCAAAAAAAAAAAATGTTCTGAATGATTTATATCTGAATAAGCTTCTTTTGAGGCGGGAGCCCGTCCCAAAAGCAGGCACAAGCGAAGTCACCCTTCCCGGAAGTCTGTTTTCAAATGGACACACTGCGGGGTAATGCAGAATCAATCTGCAATGAGCTTCAATTTTCAGAATGAAACCAGTTCCTCAAGAAGCACTTTTCAGGGGTAAAAAATATTAAATACGCCTATACAGATTGTGTGTAGAAAAAGCAAGTACTTAGTCTTCATTGATTGTAGAACAAAATGTTGTCTGAGTGCAGCATTAGTCCAACTCCCGAGAGACAACCATGTCCTTGCCAAAGTGAGTGGATTTGATGGGGTCAGCTTCAGTGGAAGGGCCAGCCCAAGACGATGGTCAAGATGCCAATGCCTTCTGCAGTTTCATGTACAGAAGCAAACTGAGGATAGTTAAAATTTCATTCAATGACACGATGAACAAAATCTTCATGGCAACGAGACAGAGCAGGAAGGCAGATTGCTCAGTAAAGTCTGGACTGATGGAACAGAGTCTGGCTGGTCATTCCTTTGTCAACTAGATTGCTCATCAGCTTGCCAAGGAGGGTTGGAGAGCTCTCTAATGAGGGTTTGAGGAAGGAGACACAGAACCCCCTCCCAGCTTAGGGGAGGTGTGCATGTGCAGGGGTGTGTGTGTGTGTGCATGTGTGTCCATGCACATCTGTGTGTGTGAGACAAAGCAATGTTTTGCCGTTTGAGAAAAAGGCTACTTCCAGACAATTGCTAATTTGGGGGTACAATTCAACCCTAATTTAGGTTGCACAATTAAAGTCATTTTGATGATCTTGTACAACAAACTCGGCCCAACCCTCCAAAATGGATTTTTATGTAATAAGAAAAATGATGGGGAAATGCATTGGAAAGTGTGGGCTAATAGCAACATAGGATGATACAATATAACCTACATGCATACAAATCAGAATCAATGCTTAACAAACAGTGAGGTTCTGTAACTTCTGCATGCATTTTGTGCAACAGATCAGGATGAATGCTCCATAAGCAGGTCATGGGAAAACAGAGAGAGGGGGGACACTGAAGGAGCTAGAGGCTGAGAGCACCTTGGGGTTCAGAGTGCCTCTATCTGAGGCTCTGTTGCCACAATTCCAGTCTTGTCACCCCACCCAATGAACATTCACAGGGTATGTGGTGTATATACTGTATGGAATCCGGAGCTATGGTGCTTTCTCTCCTTTCGTGTTAGGTGGGCCAGGAGGAGGAATCTTTTTCACCCAAAAGCTGCATTCCCTCCTGGGCAACCTTCCGGGGGCCACATATCAGTGGTGACTGGGGTCACAGGCAAAATTGGGTGGAGAAATCAATGTAAATCCTACCTGTTTACGGTAGGCTAGTTATTCACAGAGTCCTTCTCTACCCTCCATCCAGGCAAGCAAGAGGTATTATGAAAATCCAAGGACGAATTGCAGCCAGGTGGGGAAGTAGGGGTGGTGAAGGGTGTGGCCTGGAGAGAGGCCTGAGGGCCAGACAGAGAGGCCTGGAGGGCCATATTTGACCCCCCCGGCTGAGATTCCCCTTTCTTCTTCTATGTTTGTGAACATCTGCAATTTTACCACTGCAATCTGGTGCACTATCATACAAAAAGAAAAAAGAACAAGATGAACACCTGCTTTCTAAGGAGAAACAAAAAAGAATGAATACGAAAGCCAAAACTTACTCTCATCTCATTCTTTCAGTTATCAGTTGTTCTTACATCTTAATGACGCTCCAAAGCACCTCTCTCTAACCTCTCAATAGGCTGCAAAAAAACCTGACATGAAATTATACAGCCATGGGAGTGACTATATACTATAGCCAGCATGGATTTTTCACAAGCCACCATATTAAACCGAAAATACCCCATGCCATTCCGCTGCTTCCCAAAGCTCATTTCAAAACAAGATCTTACACAGCATATAGTCCTGAACTCAGAAACACTTGGTTAACAGCCCTCTACGTTTTAATGGTGATACACAAAACACTCAGAGAGAACGCAGACTTCAAAGTCTAAAATCTAAAACAAGAGTAAAATAATCCAGACCCATGTTGGATTTTTTTCTGTCATAATTTGTCAGTGGTTTTATAATTTCCTGCATTGAGCATGGGTTGGACTCAGTAGCCTTATCGACCCCTTCCAACTCTATGATTCTATAAAATTAATTAAAAATCAGACATGTTCACAGAGTGCACGTAGTCCTATTACTGACCTTGCCCAATGCTCTGGCCTTCACCTTCTGCAGTTTAAAAGTTAAAAAATGCATGGCTGAGTTTTAACTAATTTAAGAAAATTAACATTGGAGTCTAGAATAGCACAGGCAGCCTTAGTAAGAACCAGCTGACAATGTTCTAAAAGCCAGACTAACAGCTGTTTGGCTTCACTAATCAGGGGGCCACACTCATGCCAGACATTTATTCTACTTCAAATAGTCATGGCTTCCCCTAAAGAATCCTGGGAAGTGTAGTTTGTGAAGGGTGCTGAGGGTTGTTAGGAGACTCCTATTCCCGTCACCATATGCTCAGAGGCAAATTCTTCCAAGCTACTCAGAAAGTCCCCCTCTAGGATGCACACCTTAATGTGGTGAGAGGGTTTGAGAGGGTTGAAGAAGCTGAGAGCAATGCCATCAGGAGTCTAGACCAAGAGCTAGACTCCTAGCAGGGGCAACCAAGGCGAAATGGTCAAAGCTGAGACACCAGACAAAAATGCATCCAAACTCAGAGGAAGGCAATGGTAAACCACCTCTGAATATCTCTTACCATGAAAACCCTATGAAGTGAATATCCAAAATGCCACACTATGTGAGCTACTGGGGAAGAACAAAGGACAAGTAAGAGTAGCGCTGTGACCATTGACGCAGCTGGGCCAAAGCCAAAAGGAAGCCCAGAAGCTGATGTGCAGAGGAGACAAAGGAGAGTCTGGAGTTGTACGACACACACAATAGGAACATGGAATGGGAGAAGCATGAACCAGGGAAAGTAAGAAATTGTCAAGTAAGAAATGGATCGTATCTACATTACAATACTTGGTGTGAGTGAATTAAAATGGACAGGAATGGGACATTTTCAATCAGGCAACTACAAAATATTTTATGCAGGAAATGAGAAATTAAGAAGAAATGGAGTTGCTTAAATAGTGAGAAGTGATGTAGCAAAAGCAATTAGGAACTACAACGCAAGGTCTGAGCGGGTGATATTATACAGCTACAAGAGTGGCTGTATACTATAGCCAGTGTGGATTTTTCACATTCCGCAATGTTAAATTGAAGATACCCCCATGCCATTCTGATGCTTCCCATAAGCTCATTTCAAAACAAAATCTTACACAGCTTATAGTCCTGAACTCAGAAACACTTGGTTAACAGCCCTCTACGTTTTAATGGTGATACACAAACACTCAGAGAGAACCCAGACTTCAAAGTCTGAAGTCTAGAACAAGAGCAAAATAATCCAGACCTATGTTGGATTTTTTTCTGTCATAATTTGTCAGTGGTCTTATAATTGCGTTTGCATTTTGACAAATTTGTAGAGCAGTACAATATCTCACAGAGGAGGTCAGGTCTCCTGCTCCCCTGGTGCATTCACTATAGCTGCCCAATTTCCCTGCTTTTTATAGTTTGATAGAAATATCTGAGGGCTATAGGTACATTCTTAAACTGTGTTTTTTGCTTATTAGTGAATATGTGCTTCATTTTTTTGTTACGGAGGGAAAGATCTTTCAATGTCTGTAGTCGCAGAGGCTCATTAATCCAGTTCTCTACATTTCTGCAGCTATTTGCCATTTTTTTTGAAAAAAAATCCTCATGAAACTTTTTCAGCATTTCAGTGCAATTTTCTCCTAATGAACACATTTTTGCAGGGAGTTTTGACAAATGTACACATTTTGCAAGTAATTTCTCATCCTGTAATGCATTTTATATGTTATGCTCCCTCAGATATCCATTCTTATGCAGACTGTCCCCTAACACATGCATTTTTGTATGCATTGTTTGGTTGGCAGTGCAAACTTCAAATGAGTATGAATTTGGAAGGATGGCTGTGTTTTGGTTTCCTGTTGTTTCAGGAAGTGCAGATTTGATAAATTCAGCTTCAAATGCAAACCGAATCAAATTTCTCTCCCATCCCTAGTTCTGGTAGGGTCTGCCTATCAAACATTGGTGGCTCCTATTTTGTCCTCAGAATTATATCAAAGATTAAGGGTTTTCTGAGGGGGTGGGAATGGCTGCGGCCAGCCAACTAGGCAGCTCTCTCTAAGAGGAACTCCCCTGCCACAGGTATATAGGATCAGCAGAGGAAAATATCACATCATGTGTGGGGCAGGTATGTGTTGTTGGGGCACAATGGTCTCCTGGGCTGATGGGATGGAGTTTCTGCATCCCTGTTCTAACACTCTTAAACTGATCTGTCTCTCCTACTTTTAGATGGCAAGCAGGCATTTATATCCCATTGGGACAAGTCTGATGGGCAATGGTTTGGGATGATGGGAGTTGTCCCTAAACAACATCTGGAGAGCACCTTGATGGCTATACCTGTGCATTACATAATGCTCTTTTCCTCTCATGTGCTCTGGGGATGCCCTTCCTGCTCTGCAAGATCTGCAATATTTGGAAAAGGCAGTGTGCACCATAATGAAGGGATGGTACAATACTGTTTCCCAAGGTATGTTATTTCAATGTTAACATTGTGTTGTTCTTGAGAGACATATTCCCAAGATTCATTCCAGCTAATCATAAAAATTGATTTAAAAAATGCAGCTCAAACTTATGAATGGCATTAAAGCTCTGGGCTGCACAGACACACACCTGCAGAATTTCTTTATGGTCCTTTCTGTTCTTCCCTCTATCAGAATCCTGCGATGAACACCAATATAAGGTCCAGATAGCAATGTTCTTTACCCACATTTCTGACACCTCACTTGTGGCAAGGTTTCTGCTGGATCAATTGAAGCTTTGACTCCTGCTAAGGTACAGAAATGGGAATGGTTAGCAGGGCAAAAGAAGACTTTGGTGGGGATGTAAAGAGATGGATTTGAATGGGTGTCATCCGGAGGGGGGGAGAGACTGGGCTTCTTCAAGGAAAAGTTGCTAGATAATTATAAAATTATTGTTATGTGTGTATGTGAGTGTGTGCGTGTTCAGAAACAAAGAAACTGCCGTTTTGGAGATAGAGGCAGACAAAGAGCAACTCTGAGCTCTGGAAAGAAGCTTCTATGGGGCTACCTATTTGGGGGATCTGATGTAGGACAGCACATCTGTTGTTCCTGTGTTTCAGTTGCCTGCCTCTACCTATGCTCAATACATTCAAATATCGTAGAAATACTTAAAGTCTCCAGTTATTTCTTCCTCTGTGGGAAATCCGGGCAAGACTTGCCCACGGAACATGTCACCACTCAGGAGATTGGACAATGTATAAAATAATACATACCCATCAACATTCTATTGGGGGGGGGAAAACAACCCAAACCCTCCAATCATCACCAAAGCATATTTTGAAAATGCACAGAGCAGACCTGTGATAGGTCCAGAGATTAGTCTGGGATGGACATTGTCCTGCTATATGATTTTAGCTAAGCAGATCTCAGCTATGAATCGGAGACTGTCTTGGGATGCAGTCATGAGCATAGGAAGTATATGTGGGTTCCATAAACAGGGCACAATGTGAAATAGTCATAATGCCATTTGTCCTGGGGGCAGGCAGGAAAGAAATAAGGTTGTTGTGTGGGGTTTAACAGATTGCAGACACCTCTATCATGACTCAACTTAACACAGAAAATATCTAGCTAGGGTACGGATGCTAAGGGAGGCTCTTTCATCATAGGAACAGAGGAAGTTGCTTTACACAGAAGTCCATCTGCATCGGTCCATCTACCATCTGCACTGACTGGCAATGGGTCTCCAGTGTTGCAGACAGGGATAGCTTCTAGCCCTATCTGGAGATGCTGAGGACTGAACCTTAGTCCTTTTGCATATAAAACATGTGTTCTACTACTACGTTTCTGAAAACCAGTTGCCAGAAGCATCAGGAGGGGAGAGTGTTCTTGCACTCAGGTCCTGCTTGTGAGCTTCCCCCAGGCACCTGGTTGGCCACTGTGAGAACAGGATGCTGGACTAGATGGGCCACTGGCCTGATCCAGCAGGCTCTTCCTATGTTCTTATGTACTGAGTCAGGGCCCTTCCTCTATCATGTCTTCCCATCTAACAATGCTGAAAGGAACTGCAAAGGGAGCATCTTTTGGTGTGCTGATAGCTTGCGAGTGGTCCAGGATATTTGTCTGGTGTTTCGTCAGTGACATGAGATGTTGTCTTGATGGCTGGAGAATCTGTCTGCTTGCGTTTGGAAGATGATGCCCCTGAGATCTAGAATGAGGTCAGCAGAAATGGTCTGTTGTTGGATTTTACAGATTGGATTTTAGAAGCAGAAAGACCTGTCAGTTGACTCATTTGGGGGGACTTGATGCATGACTAGGGGTTCTGCTGTGTTATGTAAATTAGGTGTTATGTGGACACTACAATCCGCCAATACTTTCTCATCCAAAGGAAATGAAAACAGGTAGCCTTGCCCCCTTGGACTCATCATCATCATCCTCGTTTCCACAGAGTTAATATAATTTGAGTTGCATGTACACTTGGCACTATAACAGGATTGCGTAGCCAGTGGTGACAGAGAGGGAGGAAATTTCACTGGCACAGCAGTAGGAATGAGGAAAATAATCTGGTTGCCTTGTAATGTGAATCTACCCAATTTGCACATTCCAAACCAATATGCAAACTGTAACACAGTCAAAATCTGCAGTTCTCTGAATTTTATGATGCAGCTCTCCAATGACAAAAACATACAAAAATCATAAAACCATAGAATGGTAGAGTTGGAAGGGGCCTGTAAGGCCATTGAGTCCAACCCCCTGCTCAACGCAAGAATCCAAATTAAAGCATACCAGACATATGTTATTGAAAATAACCTGCAAAAATGCACTTAATTACGTTCAATATCTTGCAAAAATATTTTGTTAGGCAAAGCTCTATCCAAATGTGTATATTGTTATATGTTTATAGTGCTATTGGTTGTAGAAGATGGGGTTAGGTGGGGAGAAGCAGAATGGGACATTGGAGAATATTCTTAGATATTTTTATAATTGTTATGTTTGGTTTCTTTTATTTATGCTGTTATGTTATGTACATTGTTGAGGTATTTTTCCTTTAATTGTACCAAATATGAATTGATTTTTATGTTATAAACTGCCCAGAGAGTTTCGGCTATGGGGCGGTATAGAAATTTAATAAATAAATAAATATTATCCTAATCTGTATCTGTATTTGATTTGAAATTGTTGCCATACGTTTTTATTCTTGATGTTATAATGTTTTTACTGTTAATGGCTTTGGGATATTTCATGGGATGAAACTCAAAAAGGAAATAAGTAAATATTGGGAGAAATATGAACAAAAATGCTGATGAATTTTCAGGAGGACTTAAAAAAATTCCACACTTTGAAGCAGAAATGTGGCAAATTAAAGTTAACATTAGAAAATAAGAACAGAGAAATCAAAATTGACAGGTTCATCCAACCCTAATTAGGAGGTAATATTTACAGCAATGGTAAATGAACATTATTGCCCCAAAACAATCTGAAGCAAATTTTTCATGACTACATCTTACACCTCATAATTATACTGCTATGAGAGTGGCTGTACACTATAGCCAGCATGGATTTTTCGCATTCCACAATGTTGAATTGAAAATACTTTCCCAGGCCATTCTGATGCTTCCCATAATCTCATTTCAAAACAAAACCTTACAAAACTGTGAGTCCTGAACACAGAAATGCTTGCTTAACAACCCTGTAAATTTCCATGGCGATACACAAACCAGTCAGAGAGAATCGAGAGTTCAAAGTGTAAAACGAGAGAGAGAATAAAAACAGACCCCTGCTGACCTTCTTTCTGTCAGAGTTCTCATAATTTGTTGAAATTAATTAAAAATCAGCCATGTTCACAGAGTACTTGTAATCTTATTCCTGATCTTGCCCCATACTCTGATCTTCATTTTCTGCAGTTTGAAAGTTAAAAAAATTGCATAGCTGATTTTTAATTAATTTAAGAAATTGGGCATTACAGTCAATAATAAACCCGGGCATTCAATAAGAACCAACTGTCAGTGTTCTAAAAGCCAGACTCACAGATGCTTGGATTGGCTAATCAGGGGGCCACACCCACCCGGACCTTTATTTCACTTGGGACAGTCATGGCTTCCCCAAAGAATCCTGGGAAGTGTAGTTTGTGAAGGATGCTGAGAGGAGCCTCTTATTCCCCTAACAGAGCACCAGTGGCCAGACTGGTTTAATAGTCAGCCGCTCTGAATGAAGTTCTTTGAGGGGAATAGAGCATCTCCAAGCATCTCTCAGCACCCTTCACTAACTAAAATTCCCAGGATTCTTTGGGAGAAGCCATGATTGTCCAAAGTGAAATCAAGGCCTGGTGCGGATGTGGCCAGGGACAGCTTTGGTTTAAATTTGGGTGAGACTGCATGTGCCTGCTGTAGAATAAAAAGGTGGGGGAAACAATAACGCTGTTCACAATGTTTTCCTTTTAGAAAGGAAAGAGACTTCCCCTCTGCCCACCCATCCAATCTCCTCCCCTCCCCCTTTCTCCCTCACCCATCCCTGCCCCTTCCCCCATGTTAGTTTCACCTATCCTAAACATGATTGTACAGGAGTAAATCCCAATGAACTCAATAAGCATGCAAATGAACAAACCTGCCCTCCCCTACTCCACCCTCCTATATCCTCCTTCTTGCTCCTTCCCTCCCCCTCCCCTCCCCTCCCCTCCCCCTCCTCTCCCCATGGTCAGTTTTACCTATTTTAAGCATGATTGCACAGAAGTAAATCCCACTGAACTAAATAAGCATGCAAATAATCAAATCTGCCAATCCCTCCTCCTACCTCCCATCATTTCCCTTTTGCCCCTTCCCCCCTTCCTTTGACCCTCTGCCTCCCTTCCAATCACTATAGCTGCCCACTTTCCCTGCTTTTTAAAGTTTGATAGAAATATCTGTTGGCTATAGGTACGTTCTTAAACCACAAGGTGTTTTTTTTTTTTTGCCTGTTAGTGAATTTATATCAAAGCAGAACATCAAGTTGCATTTGAGGTATAATCACATATGATCTGAAACATGGAGGTAAGGGGAGGACAGCTGGTATAGCACAGTGGGGTGGAGAGCCTGGCTGGGAGTCCAGAGTTTGTGAGATCAAATCTCCGCTCCTGTCTCCTGGGTGTCAAGGGCCAGCTAAAGATCACCCCACAGTGAGTGGCTCAGGGGTTACGTGCCCTGCCACCGGTGCAGCCGTGGGCAAGCTGCATAGTGCCAAGGAGCCCAGTTGTCCCCCAGCTGGTAGTTGTGAACAAGAAGGGGCTGGCTTGTGTAGCTGTGGCAAGCTGAGCAGGCCCTAGCCAGCGGGGGAGGACTAACCTCAGAGGGAGGCAATAGTAACTCCCCTCTGAACACCGCTAACCATGAAATCCCTGTTCATAGGGTTGCCATAAGTCAGGATCGACTTGAAGGCAGTCCAAGGGGAGGATTGCCCTCCTTCTCCACTTAAATGTGAAGCCCACTTAACTTTTGTCTTTCAACAGAAACAGGCAAACTTACAGCATGTAAATTATTATTATTATTATTATTGTTGTTGTTATTGTTATTGTTGTTTGTTGTTGTTGTTGTTGTTCTATGTTTATCCTGCCCTTCCTTTCAGCAGGAGCCCAGGGTGGCAAACGAAAGCACTAAAAACATTAAAACATCATAAAAATGAACTTTAAAACTCATTAAAACAAAACATTTTAAAAACATTACTTAAAAAAAGCATCTTTGAAGATTAAAAACATTATAAAAAATAAAGTTTAAGAACATCTTAAAAAGCACTTCCAACACAGATGCAGACTAGGATAGGTCTCAACTTTAAAAGGCTTGTTGAAAGAGGAAAGGTCCATTTCCTATGTAGTGCAGAACAGACTTCCTGATAAGATGATATCTGCAGGAGGCCCTCACCTGCAGAGTGCAGTGATCGACTGGGTATATAAGGGATATAAATGCTTATGATACATATGTGTTGCATACTTCCTTTTTGCATACACTGTTGATTCTGTTATCTGACCACAGATGGATTGGGCCAATGAGACTGCCATCAAGGAATTCATTTTGTTGGGCTTTGGAGTTGACCAACAGAAGCGGTTCCTGCTCCTCATTTTTTTCACCATTCTCTACGTGCTCACTTTGACAGAGAACATCATCATCATCACACTCGTGCTTCTAGATGCCCACCTGGCCCAGCAACCCATGTACATCCTGCTGAGCAACTTCTCCTGGCTGGAGATGTGTTATGTGAGTTCCACAGTGCCAAGGATGCTCTTTGACCTGTCCTTTCCAGGCGGGGTCATTTCCTTCCAATCCTGCTTTCTCCAATTTTACATCTTCTTCTCCCTTGGCTATACTGAATGCTTCTTTCTCGCTGCCATGGCCTTGGATCGGTACCTGGCCATCTGCCACCCACTGCACTACCCACAAATCATGATCCAAAATTCTTGCTATACCTTGGTGGCCACTTGCTGGGTCCTTGGCTTTCTGTGGTACATCGGACCAGTGTTTTTGATCTCCGGGTTGTCCTTCTGTGGCTCCAACACCATTGATCACTTTGTATGCGACCCTGGTCCAATTTTAGCCCTGGCTTGCCCCCCACTGGGGTATATCCCTCTCCTCTGCTACATCGTTGTATCCTCTGCCGTTCTGGCCACTTTCCTCTTCATTGTGATCTCCTATGCATGTGTGGGTGTTACTCTTGTGAAGACCTCTAGCCAAACCAGACGTATCAAGGGCTTCACCACTGTGTCTTCTCATCTAGCAGTGGTGACGCTCTTCTACGGCTCCGTAGTGGCTATGTATGTAGGACCCAATGGAGAAAACCAGGCTCAGATCACCAAGGTAGTGACTATATTTTACTCTGCCATCACCCCTGTGCTTAACCCACTGATCTACTGTCTCAGGAATGATCAGATGAAGGAAACACTGGAAAGGTTCTTGAGAAAGAAGAGGGTGATGTAGGAAAATGGAGATAGTCTATTTGAGGGAGGGAATATTATTTGTTTGTTTGTTTGTTTATTATGCTTATTAGAAGCCTATAAAATTCTCTAGGTATTCATACAATGAATTTTAAAAGACAACAACACAACAAAGGAAGTACTACAGGCAGCAACAGCAGCAACAATGGCAACAGGAGCAGCCACAAGAACAACAACTCAAGGTGTTACTTTTAACCTATAAAGTACTAGTTGGCTCAGGATCTTGCTTCCTAATGGAAAATATTCCCCCTTATGTACCCATACTCAAAGGCAGGTGTGTGCAGAAGGTAGGTTAGGATCTCTTAGCAGATCTCTGGGTGATTTACAGTAGTGTAGCAAGGGTTTCTGACTCACAATGGCTAAATGATAGCAACAATAAAAAATGACTTTTCCTTCCTAACTTAGGCTGCTAAAATAAAGAAAGCAAACCAGGAATGAACAGTTGTGTGAAGGAACTGTGGGCTCAATTCGCATCCTGCTACTGAAAACAAATTCTTCAGGTCAGAATGTATTCAGAGACAGCCTGCTCTTTAATTCTAACTGTACATCTTTTGCCCCTGCCTCTGGTTGGTAGGTCGGGGTTCTAGCAGCACGCCAAGTACATCTGACAAGCCTGAAGTCTGAACACCCTTGCTCTAAGATCATGTATAGAGACCCTTCTCCATGTGCTTATGCAATCTAAGTTTCGGGGGCAGGACACAAGATAGAGGGCCTTTTCTGTAATGGCCCCCTGGTTATAAAGTGTTCTCCCTAGGGAAGCCCACATGGTACCCACATTGCTGTTCTTTTAGTGCCAGGTTAAGACTTTCTTGTTTTCCCAGTCCTTTTAAGATGTGCTTGTAAGTCCCTGTGGTCTAGTTGGTGGTCCCCCCTCCACTATATCCTCACAACAACCCTGAGGAGAAGGTTAGGCTGAGAAAAGCTGATTGGCCCATAGTCACCCATGGAGTTTCATGGCTAACTGGGGATTTGAAGTCAGATCTCCTAGGTGCTAGCCTGACCTTCTAACCTCTACTCCACACGGTCCCAAATATTTGGGGTCTTTATGCTGGCCGTCTCTTAAGCGTATTGCAGTTTTATTACGGTGTGCTTTTACTGTTGTGGTTTTATTATCTTTTTATTTGTACAGTGCCTAAAGCAGCCTTTCCCAACCAGTGTGCCTCCAGATGTTGTTGGACCACAACTCCCATCAGCCTCAGTCAGCATTGCCAATGGTCAGGAAAGATGGGAGTCCAACAACATCTGGAGGCACACTGGTTGGGAAAGGCTGGCCTAGGGGATTTATCTTATGAGACACCTCTGAAATAAAGAAAATGAATAAAGCATAAACCCCACACCAGTATTTTAAAAACCCGTAATCACAAAACCATGAAGCACACAACAAGAACTAAGAGTAACTGGGGAAAAAAATACAGGAACTAGAATCACCAACCCATACCACAGGAACTGAAAAAATGGAAATGGACTGCCTTCAAGTCAATTCTGAGTTATGGCGACCCTATGAATAGGCTTTTATTGGTAAGCGGTATTCAGAGGTGATTTACCATTGCCTTCCTCTGAGAGGCAGTAAATGGCCCAAGGTCACCCAGTGAGCTTCATGGTTGTTTGGGGATTAATCCAACACTCTAACCACTATGCTACACTACGTGGCCTTTAATGGCCAGGAAGAACAGAAATGTCTTAGGCTGTGTACACATGAACCCATTTGTGGCAATAACTTGTAGTTTTTCTTAATCCAGAAATGTTTGTGCTCATCCTCAACATGCTCCTTTCCAGATCCTGGTGCTCACAAGGATGGGTGTGGTTACTTGATTCTCATGTGAAAACCCTCTTCTTGATTAGGGTATCCATGCCTTTCTGTCCCTGCACATGCCCCAGGTGCATGAAGAAGGAAGTGATTATTGTGATCTTAGTATACTCCCTCTCTCAATATCATTGGGCAGGTGTGGATACACATACACCCCATTGCCATGACTGCCTACATCTGTTTGCATCTGTTTTCAAATGGACACACTGTGGGGTAATGCAGAATCAATCTGCAATGAGCTTCAATTTTCAGAATGAAACCAGTTCCTCAAGAAGCACTTTTCAGGGGTAAAAAATATTAAATACGCCTATACAGATTGTGTGTAGAAAAAGCAAGTACTTAGTCTTCATTGATTGTAGAACAAAATGTTATCTGAGTGGAGCATTAATCTGACTCCCGGGAGACAACCATGACCTTGCCAAAGTGAGTGGATTTGATGGGGTCAGCTTCAGTGGCAGGGCCAGCCCAAGACGATGGTCAAGATGGCACCGCCCACTGCAATTCCATGTACAGAAGCGAAGTGGGGGTAGAGCTGAATCTTCATTCAGCACTGGCAATGACACAGCAGGGGAAGGCAGATTGCTCAGTAAAGTCTGGACTGAAGGAACAGGTTAAACATACAGCTTACAGCATTAGGTTGGCCACTCATTCCTTTGACAGCTAGATTACTTGTCAGCTCTCCAAGGAGGGCTGGAGATCTCTCTCGTGGGGTTTGAGGAAGGAGACACAGAACCCCCTCACAGCTTAGGGGAGGTGGGTATGTGCATTTGCGTGTGTGTTTGTGTATGACAAAATCAGTGCTTTGCCATTTGAGACAAAGGCTACTTCCAGAGGATTGCTACTTTGTGGGTATGATTCAAACCTGTACAGCCAAATTTAGGTTGCACAATTAAAGTGATTTTGATGCTCTTGCACAACAAACTCGGCCCAGCCCCTCCCCCCAAAATGGATTTTTTGTAATAAGAAAAATGATGGGGAAATGCACTGGAAAGTGTGGGCTAATAGCGACATAGGATGAGGTAATGTAATCTCCATGCATACAAATCAGAATAAATGCTCAACAATCAGTGACATTCTATAACTTCTGCATGCATTTTGTGCAACAGATCAGGATGAACGCTCCATAAGCAGCTCATGTGAAAGAGAGGGAGGGGCACTGAAACAGCTAAAGGCTAAGAGCACCTTGGGGTGCCAAGTGCCTCTATCTGAGGATCTCTTGCAACAATTCCAGTCTCATCACCCCACCCATTGAGCATTCACAGGGTATGAGATGTATATACGGTATGGAATCCAGAGCTATAATGTCTTATCTCCTTTCGTCTTAGGTGGGCCAGGATGAGGAATCTTTTCCAGCCTAAACCCTGCATTCCCTTCTGGGCAACCGTCTGGGGGCCACATGACAGTGGTGAGTGGGGCCACAGGCAAAAATGGGTGGGGTTAGTTATTCACAGGGCCCTTCTCCACCCTCCATCCAGGCAAGCAAGTGGTATTATGAAAATCCAAGGACAAATTGCAGCCCGGCAAAAACACTCAAGCGGGGGCAGTAGGGCTCATGAAGGGTGTGGCCTGGAGAGAGGCCTGGAGGGCCATATTTGCTCCCGCTGGCTGAGGTTCCCCTTTCTTCTTCTATGTTTGTGAACATCTGCAATTTTACCACTGCAATCTGGTGCACTATCATACAAAAAGAAAAAAGAACAAGATGAACACCTGCATTCTAAGGAGAAACAAAAAAGAATGAATACTAAAGCCAAAACTTACTCTCATTTCTTCCTTTCAGTTATCAGTTGTTCTTACATCCTAATGAACCTCCAAAGCACCTAGAGTTACCAACCGTACTCTTTTAAGAGTACATGTACTCTTTTTGAGATGGTGCAACAGCATACTCTTACTTTTCACCGATCGAAGCCAAATGTACTCTTTTTGAAATGACAAAATGATGGAAACCTTAAAAGCACCTCTCTCTAACCTCTCAGTAGGCTGCAAAAAAGCTGACATGAAATTATACAGCCACGGGAGTGACTATATACTATAGCCTGCATGGATTTTTCACAAGCCACCATATTAAACCGAAAATACCCCATGCCATTCTGCTGCTTCCCATAAGCTCATTTCAAAACAAAATCTTACACAGCTTATAGTTCTGAACTCAGAACTGTTTGGTTATAGGGTTGCCAGGTCAAAAGCATCCAAAACACTGAGATTTTGGAGGCGGGCCAGATTGATATCATGGGGCGTGCCTGAGTGATGTGATGCAGCGGGTCCAATTTATTTTATTTTTATTATTTTATTTGTTGAATTTCTATACCGCCCGACTAGCATAGCTCTCTGGGCGGTGTACAACAGTGACATCATGGGGTGGTTTCAAGTGACATCACAGGGCAGGCCCAAGTGATGTCATTAAGCATGATACATTAAGCATCAACCACAGTTGCTTGGCGCATACAATTCATACAAAACCATTTATCTGATTGGAAATTAAGATAGAAATCTTAGCTATAAGATGGAGCCTGGGTAGGGAACATTTAATCTAGCCTATTCGCTTCTGGCAAAAAGGGTTCAAGTGCCCTCAGGCCAGGCCAGTCACCAGAAGGCCATTGTAGGAAGAAAGGAGCCTAGTGTTCTGGAGATGTTAGATGGGAGCACTCAGGAATAAAGATGGATGCCCCCGAAGAGCTGCAATTCTATACACACTTACTATGGGACTACGCCCCATAGAACTCAATAGGAGTTACTTCTCAGTAGATATGGTTTGGATCGTGTTGTTGGTAAAGCTTGACTAGGGATCCTCCACAAACATATCCATATAAAAGTAGGGCTGGCAACCCCTTGCCTGGAATGTCCTTCCCCTACCTTTTAACATCCAATTTTTCTTTACAGATTTGACCCTTCACTTCAGAAAGAGGTCTGAGTAATGAGTAAGAAGATTCTGTACCCTTCTCTGTCTCCCCTGTGGGCTGCTATAAACTCACTTCATCAGCCAGCCCAAATTCCAGTGAATATAATTGACAGAGAGAAAGCACACATGATTTGGTCTACCTTCATAGGCAGCAGCTTGGGAGCAACAACAATTGCAGCCACGCTGCCCAGCATGTGAATACTATGGCCTCCAAGAGGTCTTCTGTATCTTTAAAAGTTGTGTAGGGGGAAGAAAGAATTCTACCTTGTGGTTTTTCTCATTACAGGGTTGCAAGAACACCTGCACTTGGCTGACTTTCTCTTCTCCTAAAGATACAGAATCAGTCTCAGGCCAAGAACCTGGCAACCCTAACAGGAGATGTAAAAATACAGACACCCCATATAATAGTTTATTGTCAAAACCAGTTGGTCATTGCAGAACATAAAAAAAATAAAATCAGTATTAGTTTCCTACATAATAAAAACAGTGATACCTAAGTAAGCCCTGCCTAATTGCTTTAAAAATAGGATTGGAGGGGGAGAGAAAGATATACAACGCAAACACAATTATTTCCTATGTTCACTCAAAAGTCCCATCAATTTACAGCACAATCCTAACCATGTCTACTCAAAAGGAAGTCCTATTGAATTCAATGGGGTTTACTGTGGTATGTTTACTCTGGAAAAGCAAGTAGTGGATTAAAGCTTCATATTGGGAAGTTTGCAAAACACTGCCCTCTTCAAAATTTAAACGTGTCTGACTCCTACACACAAGAGAGAAAAAGACTGAAAGCTTACTTACTCAATCTGTGAGATGTTCAGGAAAGCAGGAAAAAGCATGTTTTCTGAGCCTTGGGCCAGTCACATGCTCTCAGCCTCACAGGGAGCAGAGCCGGATTATCCATTAGGCTTAGTAGGCTGAAGCCTAGGGGCCTGGAGCTCTTGGGGGCCCATGGGTAGGGTTGCCATATTGCCCGGTTAGCCGGGTTTTACCCAGATTCTATGCATGCCACCCAGCGCCCGGCTACCCTCTTAGGTGGCCCGGATTCTCAGCTTTAATTTAAAAAAAAAAGTTTCTAGGTGGTCCAGTTCTCGAGATATGCATAAAAACATCAGCCGCCTCCCCCACGACTGTTAAATCTTTCTTTAAACAGTACTGTATACTATAGCACTTCCTAGCTTTAACCCCGCCCGTTCAGGATTGCAGCCAATCAGGGATTGTGTTTCAGTTTCATTGACCTGAGGCAGTGTCTAGAAAACAAAATGGTGGTTTCACCCCCTGCCTGTTTATCTGAAAATCTCATAAATTGGGTAAGTATATACATTTCAGTTTTTTTTCCTCTTGTGTGCAGGAGTCAGATCTTGGGCAGTGTTTTGAAAACCTTCCCAATGCTTGCTTTTTGTGAAAGCAATGCTAATCCCATATGCCCAGAGTAAATCCCATTGAATTCAATAGGACTTACTTTTGAGTAGACATGGTTATGAATGTGCTCAAAATCAATGGGACTTTGGAGTGAATGTAAAAAAGAATTGTGTTTGTGTTCTAACTCTTTCTGCCCCCTTCTCCAGTCCTATTTTAAAGCAAGTAGGCAGGGCTTACTTAGGTATTACAGTTTTTATTCTGTAGGAAAGTAATACTGATTTTTTTTAAACTAATACTGATTTTTCTGCAATGACCAACTGGTTTGACAATAAACTATTATATGGGGTGTCTGTATTTATACATCTGCAGTGTGTGCGTGTGTGTGTATGGAGTCTTTCCAACACCCCTGTGAGGTAGGGTTGGAAACCAAGGCAGCTCACAACAACAAATAAAGCCATTTAAAATCCAATAACCATAAAAACAAGTATAAACAGTTGCAAAACAGCGTAAAGTGGCATGATCGGAATTTTAGGTTGTGTGAATGAAGTTGCTTATCACTTGAGGTTGCATTTCTGTCCCTGTTTCAGTAAGCCCCACTGAATACACTGGGACTTGCTTCTGAATAAATAAACCTAGGATTGCACTATAAATATCTTTACAGTTTGTGTAAATAATAAATATATTTGATAGTCATGCTTATATAAATATTTCTTCATTTATCATATTTTTGGTTTTTGGTTAGGAATCCTGACTGGTTGTGAGATGCTTAGTTTTCTGCCTTATTCATAGGAATCTTGTTGTGGTTGGTATGGTATTACATTTAGGAAAGTGATAGTGCCTTTTGTGTTGTTTTTTCCTGTTTGCATTTCACTTATCTTTAACCTCACTCCGTTACAGCCATAGAAGCAACAGCAGCATATGCAAGATAATTAACTCCCATTAGTGATAAGAATAAGAATTTATAATTATTATTTCAATTAAAACAAGAGGCTTATCAATACTTTGAAGAGGACCAGATATTTATTTTGTTTCTGAGCCCGGGTCTTTCATGATGCCCGGGGAGGGGGGGGGGAGCAGGAGAGTAGTCGATAAGACAGACATCCTGGCATTGATAATCTAATTAGCAAGATATGTGTGGGGTTGTTGCACACTTCCAGGCCCAGTTTCATTTTGAGTATGGATGTGGAACCTGTGTAGATGTGGTTGATCAAAGGGAGAAGAAATTTTGAGTTAAGCAAAGCTCTGCTTTTATAAAACCTAAGAAACATACAGATACTTTGAACGTCTGAGTGCCTGCACCAGTGGAATACTGGAGGAACTTGTGAAACTTGCTGCAACAGTATTTAGAACTGAGCATGTGGTGTGAAAGACTCCTTTTCCTAACATTTTGGCTTCTTGTTTTTCTCCACCCACCACATCTTTGAAATATATTGTATATGGTTAACCGTACTGCTGCCCTGACTTACTTTATGTTTGTTGCTATTTTGTGTTTTTATTATGTTTTTATATTGATTGTGTATTTTTATTGTTTTTATTATATTTGTAAGCTGTGCTGAGCTCTGTTTTTAACAGCAAAAGGGCAGGATATAAATTCTCTTAATCAGTCAATAAATACTCCATAGTGTTGGAAACTAGAGTCTAGGCATTTAAGGCTGAAAATGTTGCTTTTTTAAAAAAAGATTTCTCACAACTTTCCCCAGCTTTTGGTGGTAATTCCTAGGCACGAAAACAAAACAACTGGACAATCCAAATATTAATATGCAAATATTTGCATAATATGCAAATAATATGCATAATATGCAAATAATATGCAAATAATTTGCATAATATGCGAAATAACCTGCCCAGATTTGTGGAACTGGAATATGGCAACCCTACCCATGGGGCACTGGCCTGAGGGCCCCTGGAGCTGCAGAAGGCCCTTTGCTCTCCTTCCACGATCCGCGGAAGCAGGACAGGAGCTGCGGATCTTGGGACAAGAGCTTCCGAACCGCCCGCCATCCCCCCGCATCACTTACCTTTTTCTCCACTGTTTTTTTCGGTTTGCCATCAATCAAGATGGTGGCCGAGGTTTCCCTAAGGGGCTGAATTAGAATTAGGAGTGAGCAGTGAAGTGGCCAAGTTTGCTGATGACACTAAATTGTTCAGGGTTGTTAAAACAAAAAGGGATTGCGAAGAGCTCCAAAAAGACCTCTCCAAACTGAGTGAATGGGCGGAAAAATGGCAAATGCAATTCAATATAAACAAGTGTAAAATTATGCATATTGGAGCAAAAAATCTGAATTTCACATATACGCTCATGGGGTCTGAACTGGCGGTGACCAACCAGGAGAGAGACCTCGGGGTTGTAGTGGACAGCACGATGAAAATGTCGACCCAGTGTGCAGCAGCTGTGAAAAAGGCAAATTCCATGCTAGCGATAATTAGGAAAGGTATTGAAAATAAAACAGCCGATATCATAATGCCGTTGTATAAATCTATGGTGCTGCCGCATTTGGAATACTGTGTACAGTTCTGGTCGCCTCATCTCGAAAAGGATATTTTAGAGTTGGAAAAGGTTCAGAAGAGGGCAACCAGAATGATCAAGGGGATGGAGCGACTCCCTTACGAGGAAAGGTTGCAGCATTTGGGGCTTTTTAGTTTAGAGAAAAGGCGGGTCAGAGGAGACATGATAGAAGTGTATAAAATTATGCATTGCCTTGAGAAAGTGGATAGAGAAAAGTTCTTCTCCCTCTCTCATAATACTAGAACTCGTGGACATTCAAAGAAGCTGAATGTTGGAAGATTCAGGACAGACAAAAGGAAGTACTTCTTTACTCAGCGCATAGTTAAACTATGGCATTTGCTCCCACAAGATGCAGTAATGGCCACCAGCTTGGACGGCTTTAAAAGAAGATTAGACAAATTCATGGAGGACAGGGCTATCAATGGCTACTAGCCATGATGGCTGTGCTCTGCCACCCTAGTCAGAGGCAGCGTGCTTCTGAAAACCAGTTGCCAGAAGCCTCAGGAGGTGTTGGGAGGCAGAGTTGGGGTCCCGGGGGGTTGGAAGAAGGGGATTCAGACAGATGGCAGGGAGTAGGGGGAGCAACTTCGCCCGAGTGGAGTGAAGACGAAACAGAGGAAATGCCAGAGATAGGGTTGCTTAGCAACGGAGAGCCTGAGAGCTTTGGAGTTTCAGAATCGTCCCTGGACATTCCCACACCTCCCCTTCTCCGAGGTTCAGAAGAGGAGGGAGAAGAGGGAGGGCTGCCCATGGCAAAAAAGCCGCGTGGCAGTTTACCATCAGCCCCCCCTATCCCCCATACTGGAATCGGAAACTTCAGAAGAGGAGGGGCCGATGCTTCCCCCTTCGCCGCGCACACGAAGACATCTGAAAAGACAAGAGAGAAGGGGGGGAAGGCGGGTAGTACCTCAGGGGCAGTTAAGGAGGAGCGAAAGGTTGTGCGCCTGTTTGGCCCCTTCTTAAAGAACAAGTGGGAAGCAGCTCCTTGCTCTGTCAACTTTCTCTCAATGCCGCAGGACCTGTATTTCTGTACTGCTTCATGAGAAGACGCAGTCTTTGTTTGGACATTACTCTAATAAAAACTGAATTACTTACAACCCCTGGTCTGGTTCCTGAGTCTCATCCTGGGCCTGACAGCTTGACAGAGCCACCTCAATCACCCTCAACGCTCTCTTCACTTGACTGGGACAAGATGTCAAAGGGAGCAGGGGGGGGAACGAACCCCACTTCCGAGACGGAAGTGAAACTCTTGAGGACTAAGGTAGCTGATTTGCAGACGGATGTCCAAGCCCTGCTAGCAGCCGTCAAGGTGTTGAAAACGGATAATCAAGCCTTGAAGACCACGATAGACCAGATGCGAACAGCCCCTCCAGTTGCCGCAGTAAAGGTTCCCATTGGATTGCCCCCAAAATATGCGGGACAGAGTGATCAGTTGGCAACTTTCGTGGCTCAATGTGAATTATATCTGGATGTCAGGCACACAGAATTTCCAGACGATGGGGCTAAAGTCGCCTTTGTGATTAGCCTTCTGGAGGGAGAAGCTGCAAAATGGGTGACTCCATATCTGGTGAGAAAGGATACTGTCTTAAGAAGATACAGAGGATTTATACAGGAGATGACCGAGATGTTTCAAGACCCGCAAAGAGCTGAAACAGTAGCGCGGCAGCTAGGCACTCTGAAGCAAGCTAAAGGGACTGTTTCCAAGTACACTAACGCTTTTAAAATTTTGTCCCAGGAAACGGGTTATAATGATGCCGCTTTGATGTTTATGTACCGGAGTGGATTAAATGCTGAAATCCTGGATGAGCTGGCCAGGACCACCCCTCCCATCGACCTGCCAGGGCTAATCCGGCTATGCCTACAGATAGATCACCGGATGGAAGGAAGACGCCTGGAAAAGAAGGAGGAGGTCCCGAGATACTCAGCCTCGGCATCCCGCAGCAAGGCCCTTTCCACTGCAGGGGCGGCAGGTAATGCAACTGAGGGACAAGGAAGGGCTAGGCCAAGATTGTCAGAAGAAGAAAAGGAAAGACGACGTCGAGAACGTTTATGCTTTTATTGTTCAAGACCGGGCCATGTTGCCAGAGACTGTGGACTGAAAGGGGGGAAAGCCGAGCCGTCGATAAACTAGAACACCCAGTCCACATGCAGGCCGGTGGACTGGGGGCCGCGTTGTATAAAGGCCCTCCAATGATCCAACCTCCCTCAAAAGGGGTGTTGGTCTTACCTATTCGGATTACAACTTCCAGAGGAGTGGTGTTTAATTCTACTGCCTTGATTGACAGTGGAGCCTCCACAAATTTTATTGATGCAAAGCTAGCCAAGCATCATGGAATTTCCCGGTGGAAACTGGACGCTCCCCTATCTGTGGAGACCATCGATGGGAGACCCCTGAAGTCAGGAGGGGTGACACAGGCCACGGAGGAAGTGAAACTTCAAATCCCTGGGCATGAAGAGTTCATTTCGCTATATGTGTCAGATCTCTTGAACTTTGAGGTGATTCTGGGAATGCCCTGGCTAGCAAAGCACGAACCCAAGATAAGTTGGAAGGAGGCGGTGGTGTGGTTCACCTCACAGTATTGTCAGGAGAACTGTCAACCCGAAGGAATCAAGAACACCTTGGCGGCGGCAGCGCAGGAGAGCGAGCAAGTGACCCTGCCACTGAAGTATGAGGAATTCAAAGATGTATTTGATGAAAAAGAGGCAGAGACTCTACCCCCCCACCGCCCTTACAACTGTGCGATTGATCTCGTGCCAGGAGCCAGCATCCCATCGGGGAAAATTTACTCGCTCACAGAGACTGAGAGGGAGGCCCTGAAGGAATTTCTGGATAAAAACCTGAGGCGAGGATTCATACGTCCCTCACAGTCCCCTGCTGGAGCGCCACTATTGTTTGTGAAAAAGAAAGGGGGGGAACTCAGACCTTGTAATGACTATCGCGCATTGAACCAGATCACCATCCCTAACAGCTACCTGCTTCCCCTGATTTCAGAGCTGCTAGACCGACTGCGCTCCGCAGAAGTCTTCACGAAGCTGGATTTGAGGGGAGCGTACAATCTGATCAGAATGAAGGAGGGAGATGAATGGAAATCGGGATTCTTGACCGCTTATGGTCTGTTTGAGTACCTGGTCATGCCGTTTGGGCTTTGTGGAAGTTCAGGAGTTTTTCAAAAGTTCATGAACGACGTGTTTACAGACCTGTTGGACACATATGTAATCTGTTACTTAGATGATATCCTGGTGTTCTCAAAGAACCAGGAAGACCATGATCAGCATGTGAAAACGGTGCTGAAGAGACTGAGAGAGAATCACTTGTGTGCCAAGTTAGAGAAATGTGGATTTGACCTCAAGTCTTTGGACTTCCTTGGGTACCGAATCTCAGTGGAAGGAGTGGAGATGGACCCAGGGAAAGTAAGTTGTATATTGGACTGGGGCCTGCCTGTTACCAAAAAGGATGTACAACAGTTTCTAGGGTTTGCCAACTATTACAGAAAGTTCATTCCAGGGTTTTCCAAATTAACAGCTCCTCTGACTGACTGCTTAAGGGGAAAGAAGAAGTTTCAATGGACAGAGAATGCCACCAAGGCCTTTGAGGAGCTGAAGAGAAGGTTCGCTTCCGAGCCCATTCTGCGCTTTGCTGATCCGACCCGCCCTTTTGTCGTGGAAGCAGATGCTTCGGATTTTGCCATCGGGGGGGTCCTTCTGCAATTAGACCAAGGGGGAAAGGAGCTGCACCCCTGCGCGTACTTCTCTAGGAAGTTAAAGCCAGCAGAGAAGAATTACACAGTATGGGAGAAGGAGCTGCTGGCCATCAAGGATTCTTTTGAGAACTGGAGACAATACCTAGAGGGGGCCTCTCATTAGATTGAAGTGCGCTCCGACCACAATAATCTAGAAAGCCTCCAAACAGCCAGAAAGTTGAACCAGAGACAGATAAGATGGTCCCAGTTCTTCACTAGATTCAACTTCAAGATTATTTATCATGCCCAAGCCAAAAACCAGAGAGCAGATGCCTTATCCAGACAGCCACAATTCAAAGAAAGTGAATCAGATGACCAGCCTCAGTACGTGATTCCGCCAGAGAAATTAACGTTGGGATCGTGTCAGCCTTCATGGGAAGAGGAACTCAAAAAGGCACAACAAGAAGATGTAGACATGCTAAGATATAGGCAGGAGACGGGACAAGATCAAGACTCAGAAGTAACTTTCCACTGGAGGGATGGACTGTTATGGTTCAAAACAGCCAGATATGTGCCAGAAGGGGAATTAAGGCTCAGAATCCTACGCCAGTGCCATGATTCCGTCACGGCGGGACACTTTGGGATTTACAAAACCATTCAGAACGTGGCCAAGGACTTTTGGTGGCCTAAAATGCGTTGGGATATTGAAAACTATGTAAAGTCCTGCTCTGTCTGTATGCGGACAAAAACACAAACAGGAAAACCAGCAGGACTGTTACAACCGTTACCTGTCCCACACGAACCCTGGAAGGACCTATCCATGGATTTTTTAACTGATTTACCCAAGTCCCAAGGAATGACAGCCATTCTAGTAGTGGTAGATTTACTCACCAAAATGGCACATTTTCTTCCTTGTGCAGGGGCCTTAGAGGCTAAAGAAACGGCCAAGTTATTCATCAAAGAAGTCTACCGGCTGCATGGGTTGCCAAACAGTGTAGTCTCGGACCGAGGAACTCAGTTCACAGCCAAATTTTGGAGAGCCATGTGGAAACAGCTGCAGACGGAGTTAAAACTCTCCTCCGCCCATCACCCCCAGACAGACGGCCAGACGGAATGCGTGAACGCTGTTTTGGAAAGATATTTACGTAGTTATGTGTCCTATCAACAGACTGATTGGGTATCATATTTGCATTTTGCAGAGTTTGCCTACAACAACTCCCTGCATTCCAGCACTCAACAAACCCCGTTTTTCGCTAATTATGGATTCCATCCTAAAGTCTTTCCAAGCAGCTCAGAGGGTATGCTGGTACCGGCGGCAAAGAACTTTCTTAGGGAATTGCAGGTGGCACAACAGACGTTGAAACAACAGTTAAACGAAGCCAAAATGGAGTACAAGCGAGTTGCTGACCTGCACAGGAAGAAGCCCCCCCCCTGCAGCCGGGAGATCGGGTCTGGCTGTCCACCCGCTTCCTCCAAATGCCAGGTAAATGTAGAAAATTACAAGACAAGAGGGTGGGTCCTTTTGAAATAGAAACTCAAATTAATCCCGTGGCGTACCGACTGAAGCTACCTGACACGTTTAAAATACATCCTGTGTTTCATCGATCCCTGTTAACAAAAGCCGCCCCTCCCAGTGAGTTACGGCCGGAGGAGCCTCCCGGAGCTCCGCTCCTGGTAAATGAGCAAACTGAGTTTGAAGTTGGGGAAATACTAGACTCCAGAATAAGATGCCGCAAGTTGCAGTACTTGATTCACTGGAAAGGCTATGGACCAGCTGATAGATCATGGGAAGATGAAGTTGACGTGCATGCTCCAGACTTGGTAAAACTTTTCCATCAACGTTTTCCCCACCGCCCCAAGTCAGCAAAAGGGGGGGCAGCTTGGGAGAGGGGATGATGTCGGGAGGCAAAGTTGGGGTCCCGAGGGGTTGGAAGAAGAGGATTCAGACGGATGGCAGGGAGGAGTGGGAGCAACTTCGCCCTAGTGGAGCGAAGACGAAACAGAGGAAATGCCAGAGATAGGGTTGCTTAGCAATGGAGAGCCAGAGAGCTTTGGAGTTTCAGAATCGTCCCTGGACATTCCCATGCCTCCCCTTCTCCGAGGCTCAGAACAGGAGGGAGAAGAGGGAGGGCTGCCCAAGGCAGAAAAGCCACGTGGCAGTTTACCATCAGCCCCCCCCATCCCCCATACTGGAATCGGAAACTTCAGAAGAGGAGGGGCCGATGCTTCCCCCTTTGCCGCGCACACGAAGACATCTGAAAAGACAAGAGAGAAGGGGGGGAAGGCGGGTAGTACCTGAGGGGCAGTTAAGGAGGAGCGAAAGGTTGCGCGCCCATTTGGCCCCTTCTTAAAGAACAAGCGGGAAGCAGCTCCTTGCTCTGTCAACTTTCTCTCAATGCCGCAGGACCTGTATTTCTGTACTGCTTCATGAGAAGACGCAGTCTTTGTTTGGACATTACTCTAATAAAAACTGAATTACTTACAACCCCTGGTCCGGTTCCTGAGTCTCATCCTGGGCCTGACAGGAGGGGAGAGTGTTCTTGCACTCGGGTCCTACTTGCGGGCTTCCCCCAGGCACCTGGTTGGCCACTGTGAGAACAGGATGCTGGACTAGATGGGCCACTGGCCTGATCCAGCAGGCTCTTCTTATGTTCTTATGTTCTTAAGCCTCTGCCGCCATCTTGGTTGATGGCACGCATGTGTGCCAAAGAGAAGAAGGGGGACCCAAACACCAATCAGCCTAGGGGCCCTCCTCAGCTTAATCCAGCCCTGACTGGGAGGCAATGATAAACCCCTTCTGAATACTGCTTACCATGCAAACCCTGTTCATAGGGTTGCCATCAGTCGGAATCTACTCGAGGGCAGACAATTCAATTTGACTCTATAGTTTTTTGGTTTTATAGTTCTATAGTTTTTTGGCTCTAGAATTCCTTGTCAGTCACAACCCTGACTTCTTATTGGCTAAAAACCTGAAGGGGCAGGGATTAGAGCAGAATTTAGAGCAACAATTCCCAACGTGGGTGGTAGTGCCCCCCTGGGGGGCATTACAGGCTTTCAGGGGGGCATTGGCGTGACTACAAACTTTAGGGGGCGTTTGGGTTCATTAGGTGTGTTTGGACATTTGGCGGTCTGATGCGACAGTCGAAGCATTTAAGTTTAATTTTATTTAATACACAAATCATTAATTTTTAAACTGTTTCATCCCCAGTTAGAATGTATTTAATAGTCTCAATTCATTGAAATAACACTATAAATAGTGTGTGCTCTTTAGTAAAGAAATTCTGAATAGTGGCCAGTGTCATATCAAGGAATGGGGATATTAGCCATGCCCCGGCACTAAGTAATGTTCTGATGCTGTCTTGAGAGATGTTGGAACCAATCACGAGAGAGTGTTTGATAAGCTGGGTGTATTGGTGGAGGGCGCATTCTTCCAACGGATGAGTTCCGTGTGCAAACGGGTGACGCAGACAGTCAGTTATTCTCTGGTTTTCTTAAGGAATGGGACACGCTCTCTACCTGTTGTTTCTGTGATGTTTAAATGAACTTGTTTAACGAAACAATGTCGGTAAACTGAATGAGTTTGTTTTTAAGTAACACAGTGTACTCTATTGGTTCATACTGTGTGGACTTAATTAGTTCTTTATATTGCATTTCCATCTTATCTCGTTGAACGAGGATTTAGTGCAGTGAATCTCATACTAGTGAAGAATCAAAACCGTTTGGATATTGTTAGTTGTGGTGACTTAAGACTATTACTATCCAAGTATACTCCAGATATTGTGAAGTTAGCCAAAATTCATCAAGCTCAAGGATCACACTAGTATTTTATAATAAATCTCATTTTATTTACTTTTCTATAACTATGTATGCATATTAATAAATCATACTAAGAATTCAATGTGTAATCTAAGTGCAATAAAAAGGCATGATAAAAACGATAAGTAATAATCATTGAAAATACCTTTTATGCATTACTCATATTTTAAGGGAAGAATAGGAAGCATTGGCATATACTTAATCTGAGGGTGACGTTGGGCACAAAAAGATTTTGCAAAGGGGTGTTGGGTCAAAAAAGGTTGGGTAACGCTGACAGAGCAACTAAGAAGTTGTGGGGGGGCTGATGTTTTGGTGTATATCTCTGGAACCAGACCACCTAGAAATTTAATTTTTTTAAAAAAATAAAAGCTGAGCATCCGGAGATTAAGGTGAGTCACCTGGAGACCTGAAGGGGAACCCCAAAAACTGGAGTCTCCACTGAAAAATGGAGATCTGGTAACCCTACTTGGTTAACAACCTAAGTTTTAATGATGATACACAAAACAGTGAGAATTCAGACTTCAAAGTCTAAAGTCTAAAACAAGAGTAAAATAATCCAGACTCCTGTTGGTGTTTTTTCTGTCATAATTTCTCAGTGGTCTCATAATTTCCTGCATTAAGCAGGGGCTGGACTCAATGGCCTTATAGGCCTTTCCAACTCTATGGTTCTATAAAATTAATTAAAAATCAGCCATGAGAAAAGGTTTCTAATTCCATCAGCTATTGATCCCTCTGCTTGCTACCTGATATTGAGAAGCTGAAAGCAGCTTGGCCTTTTAATTCATTTGTTAAAGAGATAAGCAGCAAAATAGAGAAGTGTTCTGAAACAGTGTAAGGGATAGGAAAACAAGAAGTTGCCTTTAGGCAGAAAAATGTGTCACAAGAGATGTCAGATTGAAATATTCCGTCTGAAATATTGAGACAGCATGAACCTGGCATGAACCAGCTGTGTGATAGGGATGGTACCAACACCCTGGCACATGGATGGGCATGGCGTAAGGTGGGACAAAGACCACCCTTGGGCATAGGATTTTACCATATATAGTTATAAGATTGTGCTTTTGCTATGACATGTATTATGATGTATTATGAATTTGTAAAGTTATGTATCCAAAGGGTTTGCATAGAGATGGTCCTTTGTGACCCCTCTCCCTGATAGCTATCAGTGTATGTTTCTTGGCTTAATAAAACTCTGTCCTTCTGGCAGTTTGATTTTAAACAAGTTTTGGAGTTTGTTTTCCTTCCATAGCCATGTTCACAGAGTACATGTACTCCTATTACTGACCTTGCCCCATGCTCTGACCTTCACTTTCTGCAGTTTAAAGGTTTAAAAAAATGCATGGCTCAGTTTTAATTAATTTAAGAAAATTAACATTGGAGTCTAGGGTACCACAGGAAAGCTCAATAAAAACCAACTGTCAATGTTCTAAAAGCCAGACTAACAGCTGTTTGGCTTGGCTAATCAGGGGACCACACTCATACCAGACATTTATTCTACTTCAAACAGTCATGGCTTCCCCCAAAGAATCCTAGGAAGTGTAGTTTGTGAAGGTTGCTGAGAGTTGTTAGGAGACTCCTATTCCCCTCACCATATGCTCAGGCACATGATACCAAATTCTTCCAAGCTACACAGGAAGTGGGTGGGACTGTGAAAGAACAACCCAGATTGTCTTTCCATTTTGACAAATTTGTAGGACAGTACAATATCTGAGAGAGGAGGTCAGGTCACCTGCTCCCCTGGTGCATTCACTATAGCTGTCCAATTTCCCTGCTTTTTACATATCTGTTGGCTATAGGTACATTCTTAAACTTTTAGGGGGGGTTGCCTATTAGTAAATATTTGCTTCAGTTTTGATCAGGGAGGGAAAGCTCTGTCAATTTCAGTTCTCGCAGTTTCTCATTTTTCCAGTTTTCTACATATCTGCAGCTATTTGTGATATATTTTTTTAAAAAAATTCTCACAGACGTTCTCCAGCATTTTAATGCAAATTTCTCCTAATAAACACATTTTTGTAGGGAGTTTTGACCAATGTACACAATTATGCAAGTAATTTCTCATCCTATAACACATTTTATATGCTATTCTCCCTCATATATCCATTCTTGTGCACACTTTCCCCTAATACTCTTCTCCCAGGCATTTTAGCATGTGTTTTTAAATTGTTTTAAATTTTTAAATTGTGTTTTCAATTGTTTTTAAAAATATGTGTTTTAAATTTGTATATTTGTTTTTAATGTTTTTAGTTATTGTAAACCGCCCAGAGAGCTTTGGCTATGGGGCAGTATATAAATACAATAAATAAATAAATACGTGCATTTTTGTAAACATAGTTTGGTTGGCATTGCAAAATTCAAATAAAAATTCCACCATCACAGGCATATAGAATCAGCACAGGAAAATAGGAAGTTTCCTTATATTGTCTACACTGACTGGCAATGGGTCTGCAAAAGTGGGGATGCAATCAGTCCTACCTGGAAGTGTCAGGGATTGAACCTGGGACCTTTTGCATGCAAAGCAGGTACTCTACTAATGAGTTATGGCCTTTACTTCAAGGAGAAGGGAGACGTATGCAATTGGAGAGAGAGGGAGATGGGTTGCTGGATGCCACTTCTTTTGTGCGGAACATATTCCTTACAACTTAAAAAATATCTGTTCCCTGTGAAATATCGAGAAAATGCTGACACCCCCCCCCCGTCTTCACCAACTGCAAAATTTGTTGGGAACGTTTTCTTATGGTCCTTTCAATGACACATACAACCCAGTGTCAGGGCCAGGCTATTTTGCACCCTAGGCAAGGCTAACTACTTGCACCCCCCAAAAAAAATTGCTAACTTCAATTTTCAAAAACAGATGTCTTGTATAAAAAATGAAAAGCACAAAACTTTAAACTGCTAAATTTATTTTAGTTGCATTTTTTCCAAGGGTTAAAAAACTAATCTGTATAAAACTGTGCCCCGCAAAGGTCAGTACTGTGCCCCTCTGAGGTCTGCGCCCTAGGCGGCTGCCTAGTTGGCCTAGTGATAGCACCGGCCCTGATACAAACACATGACAAACAAAAGTTCTGCTGCCAACTGACAACATTATCTTTTGGATCAGAGGTGGAGAGACTCAAAGGGAGACATCGTCTTTCTACCACCCAAAAGGGTGCTCTGCAGAGAAGAAGGCATGGCTTTATTCTCACACTTTTGTCCCAGTGTTCCACCAAGGAACTCAGAGTGGTGTGCCTCAGTTCCTCTTTATCTCATCCCCAGGGTGATGAGATAGTTAGAATGGAACTCAGTGAGTTTCACAACTGAGTGGAAACTTCAAGTCTCTCAGTCCACATTTATTTGCAGGGATGACCAATGTGGTACCTGCCAGATACTGTTGGACAACAATATTTATCAGCCCCAAGCCAGCATGGCCAGTGGTCTGGGATGATGGGAGTTGTACTCAAGCAACATCTGGAGAGCATCTCATTGGCTATACCTTTGCATTATATGATGCCCTTTTCCTCTCATGTGCTCTGAGGATGCACTTTCTGCCCTTCCAAATATGCAATATTTGGAAAAGGCAGCATGCGCCATAATGAAGGGATGGTAGAATACTGTGTCCCAAGATATGTTATTTCAGTGTTAATGTTATGTTGTTCTTGAGAGACATATTCCCCAGATTCATTCCGGTTAATGATTAAAAAACTGCAGCTAGAACTTATGAATGGCATTAAAGCTCTGGGCTGCACAGACACACACCTGCTGGATCTCTTTATGGTCCTCTTTATGGTCCACCATCAGAACTGGTGATGAGCACCAATATAAGGTCCAGAGAACAATGTTTACCCACAATTCTGACACCTCACTTTTGGCAAGGTTTCTTCTGGATGAGTTGAACCTTTGACCCCCACTAAGGTACGAAATCGGAATGGTTAACAGGACAAAAGAAGACTGGTGGGGATGTAAAAAGATGGATTTGAATGGGTGTCATCCGGGAAGGGGGGGGGAGAAGAGATTGCACTTCTTCAAGGACATGTTGCTAGATAATTATAAAATAACTGTATGTGTGTATATGAGTGTTCAGAAACAAAGAAACTGCCATTTTGGAGATAGAGGCAGACAAAGGACTAGCTCTGAGCTCTGGAAATAACCTTTTATGGGGCTACCTATTTGGGGGATCTGACATAGGGCAGTGCATTTGCTGTTCCTCTGTTTCAGTTGCCTGCCTCTACCTATGCTCAATACATTCAAATATTGTAGACATACTTAAAGTCTCCAGTCATTTCTTCCTCTGTGGGAAATCTGGGCAAGCCTTGCCCCTGGAACATCTCACCACTCAGGAGATTGGACAATGTATAAAATAATACATACTCATCAACATTCTGTTGCGGGGGGGGGAAACAACCCAAACCCTCCAATCATCACAAAAAAAAAGCGCAAAGCAGACCTGTGATAGGTCCAGAGATTCGTCTGGGATGGACATTGTCCTGCTATATGGTTTTAGCTAAGCAGATCACAGCTGTGAATCGGAGACTGACTTGGGATGCAGTCATGAGTGTAGGAAGTATATGTGGGTTCCATAAACAGGGCACCATGTGAAATATTACATATTAGACAGGGGGCATCTCTGTTATCTTTTCGGCACCTATTGAAGACCTTCCTCTTTCAACAAGCCTTTTAAGTTGAGAATTATCCCAGTCTGCTTCTGTGTTTTAATTGCTTTTTACTATGTCCTTGTTGTTGTTGTTATGTGCCTTCAAGTCTACTATGACTTATGGTGCCCCTGTGAATCAGCGATCTCCAACAGCATCTGTCATGAACCACCCTGTTCAGATAATATGTTCTTAAAACTTTTTTAAAATGACAATATGTTTCTTAACCTTTTTTAAAAGATGTCTTCAAGTCTGTTTTTATGATGTTTTAAAGTGTTTTTAGTGCTTTTGTTTGCCACCATGGGCTCCTGCTGAAAGGAAGGGCAGGACATAAAACAAACAAATAAATAGTCATGATGCCGTTTGCCCTGGGGGCAAGCAGGAAAGAAATAAGATCATTGCGTGGGTTTTAACAGATTGTACACACCTTTATCATGACTCTACTTAAGGCAGAAAATGTCTAGCTAGGGCAGGGATGCTAGGGAGGATTTTTCATCATAGGAACAGAGGAAGTTGCCTTATACAGAAGTCCATCTGCATTGGTCCATCTAGCATCTACATTGACTGGCAATGTGTCTCCAGGGTTCCAGAGAGGGATATCTTTCAGCCCTATCTGGAGATGCTGAGGACAATCCTGAGACCTTTTGCACATAAAACATGTGTTCTACTACTGAGTCAGGGCCCATCCTCTATCATGCCTTCCCATTTAACAACGCTGAAAGGAATTGCAAAGAGAGCATCTTTTGGTAAGTTGATAGCTTGCTAGCGGTCCAGGATATTTGGCTGGTGTTTCATCAGTGACATGAGATTTTCCCTTGATGGCTGAAGAATCTGTCTGCTTGTGTTTGGAAAATGATGCTTTTGGAAGACCTTCCTCTTTCAACAAGCCTTTTAAGTATGGACCTCATCTTAGTCTGTGTCTGTGTTGGAATTGCTTTTTAATATGTTCTTAAACCTTTCTTAAAACGTTTTTTTAATCTTAGAAGTTCTTTTTAAAGCTTTTTAAAGAAACATTTTTAAAGATGTTATGTTTTAATGTATTTTAAAGTCTGTTTTTATGATGTTCTAAAGTGTGTTTAGTGCTTTTGTTTGCTGCTCTGTGCTCCTGTTAGGAGGAAGGACAGGATATAAATCAAATAATAAATAAATAAATAACAAATGATTCCCCTGAGATCTAGAATGAGGTCAGCAGAACTGGTCTGATGTTGGATTTTACAGTTTGCATTTTGGAAGCAGAAAGACCTGTCAGCTGACTCATTTTGGGGGACTTGATGCATGACTAGTGGTTCTGCTGTGTTGTGTAAGTTAGGTGTTATGTGGACACCACAATTCACCAGTACTTTCTCATCCAAAGGAAATGAAAACAGGTAGCCTTGCACCTTGGACTCATCATCACTATCGTTTCCACAGAGTTCATATAATCTGAGTTGCATGATATGACTTGGCAATATAACAGGATTTCGCAGCCAGTGGTGACAGAGAGTGAGAAAATGTCACTGGCACAGCAGTAGGAATGGGAAAATATTCTGGTTGCCTTGTAATGTGAATCTACCCAATTTGCACATTCCAAACCAATATGCAAACAGAAATGCATTCAAAATCAGCAGTTCTCTGAATTTTATGATGCAGTTCTGCAGCCAAAAAAATTGTACAAAATAATAGAATCATAGAATAATAGAGTTGGGAGGGGCCTAAAGGCAATATGAGTCCAACTCCTTGCTCAATGCAGGAATGCAAATTAAGGCATACCAGACAGGCTTCTGTCCAGCTGCCTCTTGAATGCCCTCAGTGTTGGGAGACCCACCACCTCTCTAGATAATTGGTTGCATTGTTGTACACCTCTAACAGTTAGAAGTTTTTCCTGATGTTCAGCTGAAATCTGGGTTCCTGCAATTTGAGCCCATTATTCTATGTCCTGCACTCTGGGATGATTGAGAAGAGATCCTGGCCCACCTCCGTGTGAAAACCTTTCAAGTACTTTAAGAGTGCTATCATATCTCCCTTCAGTCTTCTTTGACATATATATTTGGGGGAAGTGTGCTTACAAATGCATATGTTATTGAAAATAACCAACAAAAATACATTTTATTATGTTAAATGTCTTGCAAAAATATTTTTGTTGTGCAAAACTGATTCAAAATATGTGTACATTATCCCAATCTGTATCTGTATTTGATCTGAAATTGTTGCCATACTTTTTTATTTTAGTTTTTATAATGTTTTTATTGTTAATGGCTTTGGGATATTTCAACAAGAAGCAATTCATAAATGAAATTAGTAATTATTGGAAGAAATATTAACAAAAATGCTGATGAATTTTCAGGAGGACTTTCACACAATCCACAGCTTGAAGCAGAAATGTGGCAAATTGAAGTTGGAAAAATAAGAACAGAGAAACCAAAATTGACCGATTCATCCAACCCTAAACAGGAGATAATATTCACAGCAATAGTTAATAAATGTTATTGTCCCAAAACAATCTGTTTGAAGCACATTCTTCATGACTACATCTTCCACCACATAATTTATATCTAAGCATAACTAGTTGCATTTGAGGTAAGGGGTATGATCTGAAACACAGAGGTAAGAGGAGGACTGCCCAACTTCTCCACTTAAATGTGAAGCCCACGTAACTTTTGTCTTCCAATGGAAACAGGATAAATTACGGCATGTGATGCTTATGTTACATACTCCCTTTTTGCATGCACTGATGATTCTGTTATCTGACCACAGATGGATTGGGCCAATGGGACTGCCATCGAGGAATTCATTTTGTTAGGCTTTGGAGTTGACCAAAAGAAGCGGTTCCTGCTCCTTAATTTTTTCACCATTCTCTACATGCTCACTTTGACAGAGAACATCCTCATCATCACACTCGTGCTTCTAGATGCCCACCTGGCCCAGCAACCCATGTACATCCTGCTGAGCAACTTCTCCTGGCTGGAGATGTGCTATGTGACTGCCACCGTACCCCGTATGCTCTTTGATCTGGCATCTCCTCGTGGGATCATCTCCTTCAATGCCTGCTTTCTCCAGTTCTACATTTTCTTCTCACTTGGGAGCACTGAATGCTTCTTCCTTTCAACGATGGCTTTGGATCGGTATTTGGCCATCTGCCACCCACTGCGTTACCCACAAATTATGTCCCCAAGTTCCTGCTATGCCTTGGTGGCTACTTGTTGGGTCTTAGGCTTCCTGTGGTACTTTACTCCAGTATTTTGGATGTTCAACTTGTCCTTCTGTGGCCCCAACATCATTGACCATTTTTTGTGTGATCCTGGTGTCATCCTGTCCTTGGCCTGCCCTCCTCTAGGAAATGTTCCATTTCTATGCCAGGTTTTCATGAATGTTCTTTTTTTTGGCAATGTCTTCTTTGTTGTGCTATCTTATAGCACTGTGATTCTCACCCTAACAAAAGCCTCTTACCAAGGCAATCGTAGGAAGGCCTTCTCTACCATTTCTTTCCACCTAGTGGTGGTGACACTGTTTTATGGCTCACTGGCAGCAATGTATTTAATCCCAGGAGGAGAGAGCCAGTCAGAGGTCACAAAGGCAGTGACACTCTTCTACACGGCCATTACGCCTTTTCTCAACCCTTTGATTTATTGTCTGAGGAACAATCAGGTAAAAGAGGCCCTGGGCAGGTTGCTGAGGAGAAAAGTGAGAGGGTAAAAAGGTTGGACAGAAGAAGAAAGTCAAACAAAACACAAAGTTACACAATTGAAGAGATAAGATGAAGGAATTCAGAACTGGGCAAGGGAGTACCTCTTCTTCCTTTGAGTTTTATCTATTCAGGGTGCCCAAAAACTAAGGCAGGGACAGAGCTTGGAAAAGTTACTTTTTTGAACTACAACTCCCATCAGCCCAATCCAGTGGCCATGCTGGCTGAGGTTGATGGGAGTTGTAGTTCAAAAAAGTAACTTTTCCAAGCTCTGGCAGGGAGAAGCTTCAGGAAAGACTGTGTTGGTTGTCTGTCAACCACATGGCACTACAAGGAAATTCACCTGAGAACCTGTGTGCAAGGTGCAGAGTTGTTTTGGTGGGATCCCTTAGATGTCCTAGGCAGATTCCTTTGGACCAGCCTCCCCCAGAAGGGTCTTCCAGATGTTATTGAACTCCAGCTTTCTTCAGCCCCAGCCGGTAAGGCTAATTGTCAGGGATTATGTGTATTGTAGTCCAGCAACATCTGGGGACATCAGGTTGGGGAAAACTGTCTCAGATGAAATATCACACCAATAATAAATGAAATAAACTGGATTATCTGCTTATATGCATATCTGCTTGATTGTGTGATGCTTCTCTATCTAACCCCTGCTGTTGCTTCCTAATAACTGGTCTTCTGTGGTATACTGCTTCTAAATATGGAGGTTCAAATATCTTCTGATAGGTATTCATGGAACAGGATGTCTAAATCCCTTCTTAAAGCCATCTAAGAAAGTGGCCATCCCCACCTCTTGTGGCAGTGAGTTCCATCAACTCATAATGTGACATGTGAACAAGTCCTTCCTTTTGCCTGTCCTCAGAGTACTGCCCATCAATCCCACTGGGTAACCCAGAATAAAAGTCTTATGAGAAGAGGAGGAGGGGGAATTCTATCCAGTTTTTCCATACCCTGCATACATTTTATATATCTCAACCACGCCCTTCACCTTTACTCATCAAAACAGCCCAAACACTTTAGATTTTCTGTACTTTGTTTCAGCTCCACAATGATCCCATTTGGTGTTGCTCAAAATGCTCTCCTCCCCCAACAGGTTTTTCTCTTATATAGATGGGGTCAGAGCTTGGAAAAGTTACTTTTTTGAACTACAACTCCCATCAGCCCAATCCAGTGGCCATGCTGGCTGGGGCTGATGGGAGTTGTAGTTCAAAAAAGTAACTTTTCCAAGCTCTGGATGGGGTCAGGACAGGCAGTCTCCTCATACCTGCATCCTTGTGCTGAAAGCAGTAAGAACTGAAGAACTCTGCTAGACCAGATCAAAGGCCCATCTAGTACAGCATTCTGTTGTCACAGTCGCCAGCCAGATGCCTCTGGGAAACCCCCAAGCAGGACCTGAGGACACCAGTACGCCTCCACCCATGAACCCAAGCTACTAGTATGCAGAGGAACATTGCCTCTAATACTGGATATAATATAGCCAGTCATGATTATGAGGCATTGATATCCTTATGCTCTGCTTGCCAAGGAACAATCAGGGGTGAAATTTAAACTTCTGATTGTTTTTTTTGAAGACACATCTTCACCTGCCTCACTCATACTTGATGTCACATATGACATCAGCTGTGGGGCAGGTGGATGCGGTTTGGGGGAAATGGTTTCATGAGTTGGTTCGCTGTACATTCCTCACCGCAGTTCTACCTTTAGATGGTAAGCAGGCATGCATATCCCATTGGGACAAGCCTGATCTTCCCCTTGCTGTTGTCTTTGCTGAGACAGAAATGATGTGCAACTATCTGGTGGCCTCATCGTAGAAGTCCACCAGGGACCTGAATCTAACCTGGGTTTATTAAACAATACTTTAGAGTTAGGAAAGTGATTGAAGGGAAAGGTGTAGGATGGACAAATGTTGAATGAGAAGAAGTTTAAACACCACACAAGCAAATCAGGATGAATGGTTATTGTTATAAACCACTCTGTAAACAAATCAGAATGCATGCTCAATAAAGACCAGGCATAGTCTGGCATCCATCCATGTAAGCTTTCTGCATGCATGTCATACCTGAATGCAGGGTCAAGGTTCAGCCTCCCTCAGTCACCTGACACTGCAAGTCGAATCAAGGGAAAATGTTGGACAGAAACATGATTACTTAAACATGATTACATAAGATTACATAGCAATTTGTGGAAGAACAAAGTGTAATAAAACAGATTATCTCCACCCCAAAGAGTTTACAATGTAAAATTCAGCCTGATGAGATCTCCCAGGAAAGGAAGAGGAAAGGAAAGCAAGCATCAGGTCCAAGAGGCAAAAGGGAGGAATAGGGAAAGCTGAGCTCAAAGGTGTGTCCATATTGATGGAAGGTGGTGTCTGCAGACAAATGACTGAACTCAGTGCTCTCCTTCCTGTTTCCCAAACACTCAGCAAGAAAAAAAGAGTGTTCCCAGTGGCTTCCCTCAGCATCTCCCAATAGGCATGGGCAGTGCACTGCAGAGAGAAGCATGAAGCTTCTGCCACCACAGACAAATTTAATGGGTGCCTTGGGGGCCACAAAAATGATTTGGGGGCCGGATCCACCCTGACTTAAAGTGATATTAATTGCTGAGAGCTAAGCTATCTTGAAGCAAATGTTGTTACTGTTGGAAGCAAATTCTTATATGCTGTAGATTAGGAATGAGCAGAAAGTAGGTCTGGATCTCTGCTTTATTTGCAATACATCAGCAAGACTTCCTGACACCAATTTGTTTGACAATAAGCAACAACAAAATCACTCTCCCCTGCCACTCTCAACAAAACTGCTGAAAGGAAGAAAGAGTGACATAACCAGGAGTGGATTCTGGTGTTGGACTGTGAGTTCTGTGCAGAGCTCAGTACTCAAAGCAAATCCCATGGCTGAGCATTCTTTAATGCAAAGTGCCTGTCTATTCCACTAGGCTCTGGTTGGTGGAACTTGGCATTCTAGTATGTAAACATAGCAGATGCCACAAGCCTGAAATATACATAGGGATGGACACATCTGTCAATTTCAGCTTCTCCCAGTCTCCATCTGCACTAGACATTTAAAGCAGTATTAAACCACTTCAAACAGTCATGGCTTCCCCTAAAGAATCCTGGGAACTGTAGACAACTACTGACAGTTGTTATCAGTCCCCTATTCCCTTCACAGTTCTACATTTCTCAGAGTGGAATCAGTCCCTGGGAACTCTGGGAACTGTAGCCATATGGGGAGAATAGGGGTCTTCTCCTAACAACTCTCTGCATCCTTCGCATATTACAGTTCCCAGGATTCTTTGGAGAAGCCATGAATGTATGAAGTCATATAATACTCTTTTAAATGTATAGTGCAGGTGGGGCCTCAGTTTCCTGTTTTTCCAATCTTAAGTTTAGTTATCCTCATTTTTGCATCAATTTGTGATTTTTTAAATGAAAAAGTCCTCATGAAATCCACTAAATTCTTCTCACACATGCTTGCATGCTATTTTGCCTAATATACACATTTTGGCACAGCAATTTTCCCTAATATAATGCATTTTTACACACATGTTACCACACTGTATGCATTTCTGTACACATTAGCCAAATAATTACATTGCGAAATAGCGTATTAAAGGATGACTATGCTTCAGTTCTCATATTATTTCAGAAAGTGTGAATTAGGGAGGTTCAACTTTATATGTAAACTGAATCACATTTCTCCCCCATACCTAATGCCTCCCCATGCCTACTTTTATAGTTAGGATGTTTTCCATAAAATGAGCAATAAAATTGTATTTTGCTAGAGACTCTACCTCTGCTCATTTTTCTCACCAACCCCACCTGCTGTTGCCAGCACACCCCATACATGGGTTGCAGCGCTCCCCCACCTCCTCCCCTGGGGCACAAGTGCTCTCCCTTCCCACCGCCACCCCGCCTCGCCTTACAGCATCATGCTATGTGTGAATGCTTCTATGCAGGCTGGCTCCTGTGCAGAAGTGTGTAGCGTGATACTTACAAAAATATTATATAGGGAGAAACAATCACTAAGGCTACAAGTGATTGATAACTACTTTTTAAGCCTGCCTGATGAATTTACCAAATATACTTTTTACTCATTGGTGGTCCAGCTCCCCAATTTTGCATGACTGTTAAGCCCCTAAACTATATGCAGCACACCAGTTTCAAACTGTTCAGACAGAGGATTATAGACAGGCGGATATTATAGAATCATAGAATAGAATCACAGAATAGTAGAGTTGAAAGGGGCCTATAAGGCCATAGAGTCCAACTTGCTCAATCCAGGAATTCAACTTGGGTATTCAAGCATACCCAAGAAGTGACTGTCCAACTGCCTCTTGAATACCTCCACTGTTGGAGAACCCACCACCTCATTAGGTAATTGGTTCCATTGTTGTACAGCTCTAACAGTTAGGAAGTGTTTCCTGATGTTCAGTCTGCCTTCTGTAACTTGAGCTCATTATTCCATGTCCTGCACTCTGGGATGATCCGGAAGAGATCCTGGCCCTCCTCTGTATGCTTGTAGAACTTGAAGAGTGTTATATGTGTTTCTCAATACTTTGAGTGGGGGGATTTTCCAGGAGCAAGGCTTACACAGGTTTCTTGTGGAGGAGGAGATGAATGCAGACTTTAATCATTCCTATAACATTAGTTTATTGAGTGTAGGTGGAGGCAAAGAGCAGAAACATATCAATAGCAAATGCACTGCCCTACATCAGATTCTTCCAATAGGTGGACTCATAAAATATTATTTCCAGAGCATAGAACTAGCTCTCTGTCTCCAAAACTGGACTTTCTTTGTCTCTGAACACACATACACACACTCCATAATTTTGTGATAATCTATCAGCATTTCAATGAAGAAGCCCAGATCTCCACACCCAGAAGATGGCACCCATTAAAATCCATCTCTCTATAGTCCCCTCCCAAGTTTTTTCTTTTTGCTCTATGAACAATTCCCAGTTCTGTACCTTAGTAGGAATCTAAGCAATGACTCATCCAATGGAATGTTTGCCACAAATGAGGTGTCAGAATTTTGGGTGAAAAACATTGTGCTCTGGACCTTACATTGGTGCTTCTCTCCAGTTCTGATGGAGTAAAGAACATAAAGGACCATATTGTGTGCTTGGTAGAAGGGAGATTCTGTATCTATGTATCTGTGCAGACCAGATACATCTTGGGAATACGTCTCTTGAGAACAATGCAATGTTTACATTGAAACAACATATCGTGGGTGACATAATTCTACCAGAGGCCTCCATCCCTTCATTATGATGCATGCTGCCACTTCCAAATATTGCATCCTCAGAGCACATGAGGGGAGAACATGATATAGTGCTGGGATATGGCCAGTGAGGTGCTATCCAGATGTTGCTGAACAACAACTCCCATTATCCTAGACCAGTGACCTTGCTGACTGGAGCTCATATCAACGAGTCCAACAACTCCTGAAGGATACCATGCTGGCCACCCCTGCAAAGAGTCTTGGATTTGAAGTCTCCACTCAGCTATGGAGCTCTTTGAGTTCCATCCTAACCATCCCTCAGGCCAACCTATTGCTGTGTGGATAAGATAAAGAGGAACCAAGGCACACTATCTTGAGTTATTTGGTGGAAGATTGTCATAAATTGGAAGGAATAAAGCCATGCTTTCTTCCCTATTGATGTCCCCCTTGGGTGGCAGAAGGGGAAATGTCCCTTTCAGCTTCCCAACCCCTAATCCAAAAGACAAAGTTGGCAATAAACAACAGAGATTTTGGTTGTCATCTGGTTTTGAAAGGACTGAGACAAAACGTTCCCAACAAATTTTGCAGGTGGTAAAAATTGGGAAGTGGGGGATAAGCAGGTTTGTTTTCTAGAGTGCAAGGGCACCAAATCCATCGTAATTATGCAACCTAAGTTTATTTATTTGTTAAATTTATATCCAGCTCTTCCTCCCAAAAGGAGCCCACGTTACCTGACAAAAGGATACCTGACAAGGGAATGATTGGCCAGCCTCGATACTAATGCTATAAGCAGTGTGTTCAAGATTTCCCATCAGTCCTGATTATAATTGAGAGAGTATGTGCTTTCCAACTAGGGAGGGGGAGAAATTTGGTTCATTTGGGGTTTTAATGCAAAGCTCCCTAATTTGCACTTTCCAAAAAATATGCAAACCAAAACACAGCCATCCTGAAAATTTGCACTTCTTTGAATTCTGCAATGCAATTCTCCAAGCAAATAATGTGTACACAAATGCATATGTTAGTGACAATAACACATAAAAATGTATTATATTAGGGAAATTAGCTTGCACAAAATGTGTCACACAAAACTGCATACAAAAATGAGTATATTAGGAAAGGTTTGCACTAAAATGCTGATGAATTGTCATCAAAAATTCATGAAAATAAATTTTCATTTATTTTCACAGAGATGTGGTGAACTGACTGGAAGTAAATTCCTATATGCTGTAAATTAGGAAAGAGCAGAAGGTAGGTCTGGATCTCTGGGTTATTTGCAATACATCAGCAAGATTTTCAAAAATTCATGAGAATAAATGGCAAACCATTGCAGAAATGTGGTGAACTGACTGGAAAAAAGGATTAACTGAGAGAAATTGAATCTCACACATTTATTCTATCCTTTTTTACAGCTCTCACAGGCTCAATACAATACATTTTAAAAATGTCACTGCACCAAAACAATTTGCATGTCAGGAAAGAAATGTAGCTGCACCCCTTTTCCTAGATGGGCTGCATGTCCCAGGGAATGATGTAAGGGATCCCCCTTCCCTGAAGAAGTTTCTCGGTCCCAAACAGATGTAAACCAAGTACTTTTTTGTAAACAATTGTTATTTTAAAGTCATTCTCTTCAATTCATTAAGAATAATGGCTTTACATAACCATCAGAACATCACTGTGGATGAATAAGAAGAAACAGATAAACATATAACATTAACAAATAGAGACCAAGCCTTAAACTGGCCTCATCTCTTGCCCTCTTCCACCCCATCTATGAGTTCCAAAGATGGGTAGCTACTAGTCTCCTAAGAGCCAAACAGGACATGATGTTAATCACATCATTAGCCCTGCATGATTGATATTAAATAGCATCTGTGGATTGGAGATGGGGCTAGGTTGGGTCTATGTCATATAGAGAGAGGGGATTTAATCTTTTGCTCGCAACCTGTTTCCAGTTGAATCAGATTCTCTCTCCCCCTGCCATTTGCCCCTGCTGTTTGGAGTAAAGTTCCGTTGGCACTGGGGGACCTGGTTCAGAGCAAAGTATAAAAGACCCTTTCACCACCACCACCACGGTCCTAATATGGTCCTTTCCCCCCTTTGCCACCATGGCCATTCATTTTTATTTTTATCTTTCAAGAACAGCAATCATATAGATACTAATGATATGATACATCTACTTTGGTCTTCATAGAAGACAGTTCTTGGTATTGCCTTCTGTTATTTTATTATTTATTTATTAAAATTATATCCAGCCCTTCATCCCAGAAGGGCCCTGGGCAGCAAACAAAAACACTAAAAACATTCTAAACATCTTAAAAACAAAAAACTTTTTCAAATATATTGAAATAAAGCATATTAAAACAAAACATCTTTTAAAAAAAGGCTTAAAAATTCTTAGAAAGCTATTTTAGCACAGATGCAGACTGGGATAAGGTCTCTACTTAAAAGATTTGTTGAAAGAGGAAGGACTTCAGTAGGTGCCGAAAAGATAACAGAGAGGGTGCCTGTCTAATATTTAAGGGAGGAAATTCCAAAGGATGGACTATTGCTAGCACAGTGGGACTTTACCACCCTCTCCTCCTCAAAATCTGCTTTGGGACCCTTTGGAGGAAATTTTGAGGGCATGCAGGGGAGAAGAAAAAATGTGAAGTCCTGTTGCACAAGTAGATATTGGTTCATGCAGTATTAGATTCCACCCTATGGATTCCAAGAATGAATACATGCATCTTAATCTCTTGGAATATACGGATGGATGGTTGTTGTTATTTTTTCACACTTCTTTCCTCCCACCTTATTGAATTACCACCTTTCTCCTCAGCAACCTGCCCAGAGCTCCCTCATCTGATCATTCCTCAGACAGTAGATCAAGGGATTAAGAGAGGATGTAATGGCCGTGTGGAAGAGTGTCACTCCTTGTTGACTTTTGACTAGCTTTTCCCACCCAGAATTAAGTATATTGCTGGTACTGAGCCATAGAAAAGTGTGACCACCACTAGATGGAGTCTCCCAGTCCAAGTCTACTTGCAGGGATGACCAATGTGCTACCTGCCAGATGTTGTTGGACAACAGCTTTTGTCATTCCCAAGCCAGCATGGCCAATGGTTTGGGATGATGGGAGTTGTCCTCAAACAACATCCAGAAAGCATCTCAATGGCTACACCTGTGCATTACATGATCCTCTTTTCCTCTCATGTGCTCTGGGGATGCACTTTCTGCCCCTCAAGATGTGCAATATTTGGAAAAGGCAGCATGCACCATAATGAAGGGATGGTACAATACTGTTTCCCAAGATACACTTATTTCCATGTTAACATAATGTTGTTCTTGAGAGACATATTCCCAAGATTCATTCTGGTTAATGATTAAAAAACTGCAGCTACAACTTATGAATGACATTAAAGCTCTGGGCTGCGCAGACACACACCTGCAGAATATCTATTATAACAAGCCCACAATATGGTCCTTTCTGTTCTTCCCTTCATCAGAACTGGTGATGAGCACCAATATAAGGTCCAGAGAACAATGTTCTTTACCCACAATTCTGACACCTCACTTTTGGCAAGATTTCTGCTGGATGAGTTGAAGCTTTGACTCCCACTAAGGTACAGAATTGGGAATGGTTAGTATGGCAAAACAAGATTTTGGTGGGCATGTAAAGAGATGGATTTGAATGGGTGTCATCTGAGAGGGGGTAGATTGGGCTTCTTCAAGGAAACATTGTTAGATAATTATAAAATTATTGTGTGTGTATGTGAGTGTGTGCGTGCTCAGAAAAATGGAAACTGTAGTTTTGGAGATAGTCTCTGAGCTCTCAAAATAACCTTTTATGGGGCTACCTATTTGGGGGATCTGACATAGGGCAGTGCATTTGCTGTTCCTGTGTTTCAGTTGCCTGCCTCTACCTATGCTCAATACATTCAAATATTATAGAAACAGCTAACGTTTCCAGTCATTTCTTCCTCTGTGGGAAATCTGGGAAAGCCTTCCCCCTGGAACATTTCACCACCCAGAAGATTGGGCAATGCATATAATAATACATACCCATCAATATTCTATTCGGGGGGGAAACCAACCCAAACCCTCCAGTCATCACCAAAGCATATTTTGAAAATGCACAGAACAGACCTGTGATAGATCCAGAGAATAGTCTGGAAAGGACTTTGTTCTGCTATATGGTTTTAGCTAAGCCGATCACAGCTATGAATTGGAGACTGACATGAGATGCAGTCATGAGCGGAGGAAGTATATGTGTATTCCATGAACAGGGCACAATGTGAAATAGTCATGATGCTGTTTGCCCTGGGGGCAGGTAGGAAAGAAGTAAGATAATTGTGTGGGTTTTAACAGATTTCAGATACCTCTATATCATGACTCAACTTAAGGTGGAAAATGTCTAGCTAGGGCAGAGATGCTTTTTCAACCTTGGAACGATGTTGCCTTATACAGAGGTCCATCTACATTGGCCCATCTAGCATCTCCTAGATGACTGGCGTTGGGGGACTCTAGGGTTGCAGACAAGGATATCTTCCAGCCCTATCTGGAGATGCTGGGGACAAACCTGAGACCTTTTACACATAATACATGTGCTTTGCTACTCAGTCAGGGCCTTTCCTCTATCATGTCTTCCCATCTAACGATGCTGAAAAGAATTGCAAAGAGAGCATCTTTTGGTAAGCTGATAGCTTGCGAGTGGTCCAGGATATTTGGCTGGCGTTTCATCAGTGACATGAGATGTTTTCTTGATGACTGGAGAATCTGTCTGATTGCTTTTGGAAGACGATGCCCTTGAAAACTAGAATGAGGTCAGCAGAAATGGTCTGATGTTGGATTTTACAGTTTGCATTTTGGAAGCAGAAAGACCTGTCAGTTGATTCATTTTGGGGGACTTGATGCATGACTAGTGGTTCTGCTGTGTTATGTAAATTAGGTGTTATGTAGACACCACAATTTGCCAGTACTTTCTCATGCAAAGGAAATGAAAACAAGTAGCCTTGCCCCTTGGACTCATTGTTATCATCATTTCGACAGAGTTAATATAATTTGACTTGCATCACGAGACTTGGCACTAACAGGATTTCATAGCCAGTGGTGACAGAGAGGGAGGAAATGTCACTGGCACAGCAGTAGGAATGGGAAAATAATCTGGTTGCCTTGTAATGTGAATCTACCCAATTTGCACATTCCAAACCAATATGCAAACTGAAATGCAGCCCAAATCAGCAGTACTCTCAATTTTATGATGCATTTCCAACCAAAAAAATTGTACAAAAATCATAGAATCATAGAATAGTAGAGTTGGAAGGGGCCTATAAGGCCATCGAGTCCAAACCCCTGCTCATCACAGGAATCCAAATCAAAGCATACCAGACAGGTGGCTGCCCAGCTACCTCTTGAATGCCCCCAGTGTTGGGAGACCCACCACCTCTGTAGGTAATTGGTTCCATTGTCATACCACTCTAACAGAAGTTTTTCCTAATGTTTAGCTGAAATCTGGCTTCCTGTAACTTGAGCCCATTATCTGTGTCCTGCACCCTAGGATGACCGAGAAGAGATCCTGGACCTCCTCTGTGTGAAACCCTTTCAAGTACTTGAAGAGTGCTATCACATTTCCCTTCTCTGATGTATATATTTGGGGGAATTGTGGTTAAAAATACATATGTCATTGAAAATAACATACCAAAATGCATTTTGTTATGTTAAATATCTTGCAAAAATATTTTTGTTGGGCAAAGCTGATTCCAAACATGTGTATATTATCCCAGGCTATGGTCTGAAGGCACATAGGGCCAGCCCTCTGCTGAAGCTAAGCAGGGTCAGGTGTGGTCAGTGCCTGGATGGGAGACAGCCTGGGAACCATATATAAGCCGCCTTGGGCTTCTATCAGGAAAAGAAAGTCAGGGTATAAATGCAATAAATAAATAATAAATAAATCCCTATCTGTATTTGATTTGAAATTGCCATACGTTTTTATTCTTGATGTTTTTATAATGTATTTATTGTTAATTGCTTTGGGATATTTCATGGGATGAAATTCATAAATGAAATAAGTAAATATTGGGAGAAATATCAACAAAAATGCTGATGAATTTTCAGGAGGACTTTCAAACAATCTGAAGCGCATTTTTCATGACTACATCTTATACCTCATAATTTATATCTAAGCAGAACAACTAGTTGCATTTGAGGTATAATCATATACTTTCTGAAAGTTGGAGGTGGGGGGGATTATCCTCTTCCACTTAAATGTGAAGCCAATTTTTATCTTGCAATGAAAACAGGCAAACGTATAACATGTAATGCTTACGTTACATATGTATTACACACTTCCTTTTTGCATGCACTGTTGATTCTGTTATCTGACCGCAGATGGATTGGGCCAATGGGACTGCCATCGAGGAATTCATTTTGTTGGGATTCGGAGTCGACCAACAGAAGCGGTTCCTGCTCCTCATTTTTTTCACCATTCTCTACATACTCACATTGACAGAGAACATCATCATCATCACACTTGTGCTTCTAGATGCCCACCTGGCCCAGCAACCCATGTACATCCTGCTGAGCAACTTCTCCTGGCTGGAAATGTGCTATGTGACTGCCACCGTACCCCGTATGCTCTTTGATCTGGGGTCTCCTCGTGGGATCATATCCTTCAGTGCCTGCTTCCTCCAGTTCTATGTTTTCTTCTCACTTGGGAGCACTGAATGCTTCTTCCTTTCAACAATGGCTTTGGATCGGTATTTGGCCATCTGCCACCCACTGCGTTACCCACAAATTATGTCCCCAAATTCCTGCTATACCTTGGTGGCTACTTGTTGGGTTTTAGGCTTCCTGTGGTACCTTATTCCAGTATTTTGGATGTTCAATTTGTCCTTCTGTGGCCCCAACATCATCGACCATTTTTTGTGTGATCCTGGTCCAATCCTGTCCCTGGCCTGCCCTCCTCTAGGAAATGCTCCATATCTATGCCAGGTTTTCATGAATGTTCTTGTTTTAGGCAATGTCTTCTTTGTTGTGCTATCCTATAGCACTGTGATTCTCACCCTAACAAAAGCCTCTTACCAAGGCAATCGTAGGAAGGCCTTCTCCACCATATCTTTCCATCTAGTGGTGGTGACACTGTTTTATGGCTCAGTCGGAGGGATGTATGTAGCTCCAGAAGGAGAAAGCCAGTCAGAGGTCACAAAGGCAGTGACAGTCTTCTACACGGCCATTACGCCTTTTCTCAACCCTTTGATTTATTGTCTGAGGAACAATCAGGTAAAAGAGGCCCTGGGCAGGTTGCTGAGGAGAAAGGTGAGGATTTTGAGGAGAAAAGAGAGAGGGTAAAAAGGGTGAATGGAAGAAGAAAGTCAACCAAAACACCAAGCTATAGAATTGAAGAGATAAGATGAAGGAATTCAGGTGTGGACAAGGGAGTACCTCTACCTCCTTTCAGCTTTATCCATTTAGGCTGCCCCAAAAATAAGCCAGGGAGAAGCTTCAGGGAAGAATGTGTTAATTGTCAATCACATGGTACTACACAAAAATTCACCTGAGAACCTGTGTTCAAGGTGCAAACCTGTTTTGGTGGGATCCCTTAGACCAGCTTGCCCCTGATGTGTCCTGCAGGTGTTATTATAAATCAGGGATTATGGGTGCTGTAGTCCAGCAACATTTGGGGACATGAGTTGGGAACAGATTGTCACAGTGGCCAATCAGACACCTCTGGGAACCCCCCAAGCAGTAACTGAGTACACCAGTATTCCCCCACTCATGAATCCCAGTTACTGGTATGCAGAGGAACGTTGTCCAATACTAGATGTAATATAGCCAGTCATGATTACTAGGCATTGATAGCTCCATAAAAGTCCACTTGCCAAGGAACAATCGGAAGCGCACTTTGAACTTCTGAATGTTTTTTTGCAGACACATCTTCATCTACCTCACTCATATCTGACATCAAATATGACATCAGGTGTGGGGCAGGTGGGTACAGGGTGGGAGAAATGGGCTCATGGGCTTGTGGGATAGACATTCCTCACTGCTTTTTTAGCATTGTCAACCTGAACTCTCTCTCTCTCTTCTACCTTTAGATGGTAAGCAGGCATGCATATCCCATTGAGACAAGCCTGATCTTCCCCTTGCTGTTGTCTTTGCTGAGATAGAAATGATGTGCAACTATCTGGTGGCCTCATCGTAGAAGTCCACCAGGGACCTGAATCTAACCTGGGTTTTTTTAAACAATACTTTAGAGTTAGGAAAGTGATGGGGAAATGAAGGGAAAGGTGTAGAATGGACAAATGTTGAATGAGAAGAAGTTTAAACACCACACAAGCAAATCAGGATGAATGGTTATTGTTGTAAACCACTCTGTAAACAAATCAGAATGCATGCTCAATAAAGACCAGGCATAGTCTGGCATCCATCCATGTAAGTTTTCTGCATGCATGTCATACCTGAATGCAGGGTCAAGGTTCAGCCTCCCTCAGTCACCTGACACTGCAAGTCGAATCAAGGGAAAATGTTGGACAGAAACATGATTACTTAAACATGATTACATAAGATTACATAGCAATTTATGGAAGAACAAAGTGTAATAAAACAGATTATCTCCACCCCAAAGAGTTTACAATGTAAAATTCAGCCTGATGAGATCTCCCAGGAAAGGAAGAGGAAAGGAAAGCAAGCATCAGGTCCAAGAGGCAAAAGGGAGGAATAGGGAAAGCTGAGCTCAAAGGTGTGTCCATATTGATGGAAGGTGGTGTCTGCAGACAAATGACTGAACTCAGTGCTCTCCTTCCTGTTTCCCAAACACTCAGCAAGAAAAAAAGAGTGTTCCCAGTGGCTTCCCTCAGCATCTCCCAATAGGCATGGGCAGTGCACTGCAGAGAGAAGCATGAAGCTTCTGCCACCACAGACAAATTTAATGGGTGCCTTGGGGGCCACAAAAATGATTTGGGGGCCGGATCCACCCTGACTTAAAGTGATATTAATTGCTGAGAGCTAAGCTATCTTGAAGCAAATGTTGTTACTGTTGGAAGCAAATTCTTATATGCTGTAGATTAGGAATGAGCAGAAAGTAATAATAATAATAATAATAATAATAATAAACTTTATTTCTACCCCGCCCTTTTTCCAATAGGACTCAGAGCGGCTTACAACTAAAACCAACACCATTAAAACATACAGAGTATATTATTAAAAAAGAATTAAACTATGAGAAAAATTAAAACCATAAAATATAGGTTAAAAACAGCGGACAATTTAAAATAATAAAATCATATAATGTAATCACCAAACCTATGACACTTAATCCTGGTCGTTCTCTATCCCAAATGCTCGTTGAAATAAAACAGTCTTTACTTGTTGCCGGAAAGACGGCAAGGAGGGAGCTGATCGCACCTCACTCGGAAGGGAGTTCCACAGCCTAGGGGCGGCCACCGAAAAGGCCCTATCTCATATGTGCTTGCGAAGGTGTGGGGAACACAAGAAGGGCCTCACCTGAAGATCTCAAATCCCGGACAGGTTCATGTAGGGAGATATGATATGTCAAATAGTCTGGACCTGAGCCGTATAGGGCTTTGTAGGTCAAAACCAGCACTTTGAATTGTGACCGGAAACAAATTAGCAGCCAGTGGAGCTGTTGTAACAGGGGAGTTGTATGGTCCCTGTAACCAGCCCCGGTTAGCACTCTGGCTGCAGCTATTTGTACCAATTTAAGTTTCCGAACAGTCTTTGAACAGTTTTTGAACAGTCTTCAAAGGCAGCCCCACGTAAAGTAGGTCTGGATCTCTGCTTTATTTGCAATACATCAGCAAGATTTTCTGACACCAATTTGTTTGACAATAAGCAACAACAAAATCACTCTTCCCCTGCCACTCTCAACAAAACTGCTGAAAGGAAGAAAGAGTGACATAACCAGGAGTGGATTCTGGTGTTGGACTGTGAGTTCTGTGCAGAGCTCAGTACTCAAAGCAAATCCCATGGCTGAGCATTCTTTAATGCAAAGTGCCTGTCTATTCCACTAGGCTCTGGTTGATGGAACTTGGCATTCTAGTATATAAACATAGCAGATGCCACAAGCCTGAAATATACATAGGGATGAACACATCTGTCAATTTCAGCTTCTCCCAGTCTCCATCTGCACTAGACATTTAAAGCAGTATTAAACCACTTCAAACAGTCATGGCTTCCCCTAAAGAATCCTGGGAACTGCAGTTTGTTAAGAGTGCTGACAGTTGTTAGCAGTCCCCTATTCCCCTCACGGTTCTATATTTCTGAGAGTGGAATCAATCCCTGGGAACTCTGGGAATTGTAGCCATATTAGGGTAAAAGGCGTCTCCTCCTAACAACTCTCCACACTCTTCACAAACTACCGTTCACAGGATTCTTTGGGAAGCCATGAATGTTTGAAGTCATATAATACTCCTTTAAATGTATAGTGCAGGTGGGGCCTTAGCTTCTTATTTTTCCAATCTTAAGTTCAGTTATCCACATTTTTACATCAATTTGCAATTTGTTAAATGAAAAAGTCCTTATGAAATCCACTAAATTCTTCTCACACATTCTTGCATACAATTTTGCCTAATATACACATTTTGGCACAGCAATTTTCCCTAATATAATGCATTTTTACACAGTATATGCATTTATGTACACATTACTTAGTCAAATAACTACATTGCAAAATAGTGTATTAAAGGATGACTATGCTTCAGTTCTCATATTATTTCAGAAAGCGTCAATTAGGGAGGTTCAACTTGAAATGTAAACTGAATCATGTTTCTCCTCCATACCTAATGCCTCCCCATGCCTACTTTTATAGTTAGGATGTTTTCCATAAAATGAGCAATAAAATTATATTCTTTGGTGGAGGAATAAATTGGGAGGAATAAAGCCATACTTTCTTCCCTATTGATCTCCCCCTTGGGTGGCAGAAGGGGAAGTATCCCTTTCAGTGTCCCAACCCCTAATCCAAAAGACAAAGTTGGCAATAAACAACAGAGATTTTGGTTGTCATCTGGTATTGAAAGGACTGAGAGAAAACGTTCCCAACAAATTTTGCAGGTGGTAAAAACTGGGAGGTGGGGGACAAGCAGGTTTGTTTTCTAGAGTGCAAGGGCACCAAATCCATCGTAATTATGCAACCTAAGTTTATTTATTTGTTAAATTTATATCCAGCTCTTCCTCCCAAGGAGCCCACGTTACCTGACAAAAGGATACCTGACAAGGGAATGATTGGCCAGCGTCGATACTAATGCTATACAGTAGGGGCCGGCTTTTATGGCGGGTTCCATTCCAGATCCCCACCGTAAAGCAGAAATCGACGTAAAGCGGAACCCCATTGACTTTAATGGGGCACGTCACGTGAAAATGACACAAAAATGCCGCAAAATGCCACAAAAGTGGCAAAGTCGGCTTTAAAAGAGGGGAGGAAAGCTGCCGCATTAGCGGAACGCTGGGAAGCGGAGCGCCAGCAATTGGGGCCCTCCTGTAAGCAATGTGTTCAAGATTTTCCATCAGTCCCGATTATAATTGAGGGAGTATGTGCTTTCCAACTAGGGACGGGGAGAAATTTGGTTCATTTGGGGTTTTAATGCAAAGCTCCCTAATCTGCACTTTCTGAAACAATATGCAAACAAAAACACAGCCATCCTGAAAATTTGCACTTCTTTGAATTTTGCAATACAGCTCTCCAAGCAAATGATGTGTACACAGATCTATATATTGGTGACAATAACATATAAAAATGTATTATTTTAGGTATATTTGCTTGCAAATAAATATGTATGTCACACAAAATTGCATCCAGAAATGTGTATATTAGGAAAGGTTTGCACTAAAATGCTGATGAATTGTCATTTATTTTCATAGAGATGTGGTGAACTGACTGGAAGTAAATTCCTATATGCTGTAAATTAGGAAAGAGCAGAAGGTAGGTCTGGATCTCTGGGTTATTTGCAATACATCAGCAAGATTTTCAAAAATTCATGAGAATAAATGGCAAACCATTGCAGAAATGTGGTGAACTGACTGGAAAAAAAATGAATAGCTGAGAGAAATTGAATCTCACACATTTGTTCTATCCGTTTTTACAACTCTCACAGGCTCGTTACAATACATTTTAAAAATGTCACTGCACCAAAACAATTAGCATGTCAGGAAAGAAATGTAGCTGCACCCCTTTTCCTAGATGTGTTACTTTGGTCTTCATAGAAGACAGTTCTTGGTATTGCCTTCTGTTATTTTATTATTTATTTATTAAAATTATATCTACCCTTCCTGACAGAAGGAGCCCTAGGCAAAAACACTAAAAACACTCTAAACATCTTAAAAACAAAAGACTTTTAAAACATATTAAAACAAAACATCTTTTTTTAAAAAAAAAAGCTTTAAAAACATATTTAAAAGCCATTTCAATACAGACGCAGACTGGGATAAGGTCTCTACTTAAAAGGCTTGTTGAAAGAGGAAGGGCTTCAGTCGGTGCCGAAAAGATAACAGAGATGGTGCCTCTTTAATATTTAGGGGGAGGAAATTCCAAAGGGTAGGTGTGTCAATACTAATAGTCCACTTCCTATGTTGTGCAGAATGGACCCCCTGATAAGATGGTATCTGTAGAATGCCCTCACTTGCACAGCACAGTGATCAACTGCCTATATAAGGGATAAGATGATCTTTCAGGTATCCTGGTCCCAAGCTGTATAGGGCTTTGCACACCAAAGCCAGAACCTTGAACCTGGCCCGGTAGCTACATGTCCAAAGGGTGGGGGACTTGAACTTTCTTTGTATGATAGTGCCCCTTCCCATCTTGCCCCAACAGTGTGATTCCAAACACAATGGATGAGTCTGAGTGCTGACAGAACCTTGCTTTGGACTGGGGTTGTTAGTGGGCGGCGTGGCTTATGGTGAAAGTTCCATACTTTAGGAACAAGTAAAGAAACACCAAGAGAATAATATATTTATTGCTAGAGGCAGAGCACACACACATCAAAGAAAAAAGAGAAGAACAAAATGGCAGAACACTGAAATTGAAGAAATGTTTTTTAAAAGGTTACATGTGTGCTCAGGTGGCAAATGATTAAGTGCTCACCGTTTACTAAAACACGTGCACATTTGGAGTTTGCATTGAGTTTATTTATTATTATTTATTGATTTGATTTACCGCATATCCCACCCTTTCTCCCAGTAGGCGCCCAGGGCGGCAAACAAAAGCACTAAAAACACTTTAAAGCATCATAAAAACAGACTTTCAATTTCAGTGTTTCAATTTTATTTTAAATGTATGTTTATTGCAATATGTTTGACACCCTCGGCTCCTCTGGGAGGAGGGGTGGGATATTAATTTTAGGAATGAGGTTTTCATCAGAGTAAGAATCATGATGCCATAGGATAGCGCAACAAAGAAGGCATTGCCTAAAAACAGAACATGCATGAATACCTGGCAGACAAGGGGAATATTTCCAAGCAGAGGGCAGACCCAAGAACACACACAAAGTGCTCAATAATGTTGGGACCACAGAAGGACAACCTGGAGATCAGAATCACTGAAACAGAGTAACCTCTGACATCGGGTGAACCCCCTTCACACTAGTAATGCATAAAGGAGCAATGGTCATCCTATGTTTGCTGAGTGAGGCACACTCCCTCCTCCCACCCCTAATGAGAAGCTCTAAAGGCTGTACAACTGGGCTTGGATTTCTTTGGAAGAGAAAGCACTGGGGAAATCATGCTGGTGGGTTTTTTGTTTTTTTTTTGGTAATATTTTATTTATTTGCAAATATGGCATAAGAGGAGGGAAGCAGTATATATAACCAGACCATCAATCCATTTAGTTCTGTATCATCTATACTGACTGACAGTGGCTGTCAGTCAGGGAACGCTCCCAACCCTAAGCGGATGCCAGGGATTGAACCTGGAACATTCTGCATGTATATCAGTTGCTCTGCCAGTGAGCTACCACCAGTAGTGGCTGGTGCCCATTGGAACTGGTGGGGCAGAAGGCTGGGAGGCCAACAGTAGCTGGAGACAGATCCAATGGCAGGCAGGGCCAACTAATTCTAGTTTTGTCCCCATCCTCCTCCCTGCTGAGTTCCACAAGGGCAACACTGAGGCTAAGGAGAAGGAAGCAGACAGACTGGGTGACTTCTCCCCCTCAACTAGTTTTAATTAAGAACACAGGCAGGTGAGGGCTGCTGAAGGCAGACTGTGGTTGTTGGGAGTGCCACATTTGCCCTAATGCAGCAGCCTCCACTAGCTACCACCCTTCCCAACCAGCTTTTTCCAGAAAGCAACCCTATTACTCCACATCTGATCTCTAGAGAGAAGGGCCTTCAGCATTCAGGTCCTTCACCACCACCTGACCTCTGTCACTCTGCACCTCTCAATTCCAAAATGCGGTTTCTATATACTCACATTTACTGCCCAATGCTTTATCTGGACAGAATGAGTGAAATATCCTTCTCCCAATTTCTGATCCTGTGCAAAGTTCCCTGAAGGAGATGCTGAGTTCTGATCACCCTCTTTTGTTTTCTTTTTCTTTCTGCTCCTCTTCTTCTCCATCCATGAGCTTCAAAGATGGCCAGCTGATCGGCAAAGCCAAAGGGAGCAACTTGCCCCTTCCTTCAACACTGGCGCTAGCTACTGCCTTGAAACGGCACTGAGAGAACCAGCACAATATATTCACTCATCTGCGGGAATCTCCATAGCCATGCAATGGGGGGGGATGGGAAGGTTACTTCTTTAGAAACAAAAACAAAAGGAAACGAGGGTATTTTTTATTGCTAGGGCAATTCTTCAAAGAAGGAGCCTTCAAAGAAAAAAAGATTAATTTTCTTGAAATGGCAGGACATTGTTGTAGAAGAAGGTGCTCCTTTTCTGAAGAACTACATCTGCACTCAGCTGGTAAGGGATTAAGTGCTCATCCTTTATCAAGCACGCACACAGACATACATAAACAAAGGCAGCATACAGAGCACATACATGCATATGTTGATTGACATTGTAAAATAAAAACTAATGGCATTTAGGATTTGGATCTAATTATTTTCATTGCATTTTTCAGTGGAATAATAATAATAATAATAATAATAATAAAGCTGTATTCAGCTAAGACCTACTCGCAGCAGGTCTTTTGAAAGTAATGCGCGTAAGTTAATCAATTCTATCAACGTCAATGAGTCTACTCTGAATAGGGCTAGCACTGAATACCTAAAGAAAATAAACCAGAGCTTGGAAAAGTTACTTTTTTGAACTACAACTCCCATCAGCCCAATCCAGTGGTCATGCTGGCTGGGGCTGATGGGAGTTGTAGTTCAAAAAAGTAACTTTTCCAAGCTCTGAGCTGCAGCAAAAAGATCAATATGCCTTTCATTTCATCGAACACAAGAATCATACACCTGACACAATTAACAGTACTATTATTACAGAAAGGAAATAATTTTAACTCCAGCAGAAAGTGCTCACATAGCCTTGAAAGCCTGGGGTATTTTGGTTTGCAAAGTCAGGAGTGAACTTCCTTGTAGTCCAATGCGGTTGCCAGGCAACCAACAAGTTCCTCACTGAATCTTTTCAGCTTAGATTTCTGGCACAGTCACTGAGTGACATAACTCTTCAGCTGGGAGGATGAGTGTTTTGTTTTTGTGATTCCTCCTCTTGTTAAACTGTCACCTTTCTCCTTTCCTTTCTCTTCAGCAGCCCATCCAGAGCCTCTTTCACCTGATCGTTTCTCAGACAGTAGATCATGGGGTTGAGAAAGGGTATAACTGCAGCATAGAAGGTAGTTACTACCTTTGTGACCGTTGACTGGCTTTCTCCACCTGGAATTAAATACATGGCTACTACTGTGCCATAGAAAAGGGTCACCACCATGATATGGAAAGATATGGTGGAGAAGGCCTTCCTTCGGCTGCCTGGGCTAGATATTTTCATCAGGCTGAGAATCACAATGCTGTATGATAGTACAACAAAAGATACATTAATTAAAACCAGAGTATTCATGAAGATTTGGCAGACAAGGGGAATGTTTCCGAATGGAGGGCAGGCCACGGACAGAATTGGCCCAGCATCACACAAAAAATGGTCAATAATGTTAGGTCCACAGAAGGACAACTTGGAGATCAAAATCAGAGGGATGGGGTACCACAGGAAGCCAACAACCCAACATGCCGCTACCAGGGAATAGCAGGAATGTTGGTTCATAAGTTGTGGGTAGCGCAGCGGGTGGCAAATGGCCAAATATCGATCCAAGGCCATGGCTGAGAGGAAGAAGCATTCAGTGCAGCCAAGAGAGAAGAAAATGTAGAACTGGAGGAAGCAGGCCTGGAAAGAGATAATCCCACGAGGGGAAGCCAGGTCAAAGAGCATGCGGGGCACAGTGGTGGTCACATAGCATATCTCCAGCCAGGAGAAGTTGCTCAGCAGGATGTACATGGGAAGCTGGGCCAAGTGGTTATCGAGGGACACCACAGTGATGATGGTGATGTTCTCTCCCAAGGTCAGTATGTAGAGAATGGCAAACAGGATGAGGAGCAGGAATCGCTTCTGCTGCTGCTCAGCTTCAAATCCTAGCAAAATGAATTCCTGGACTGTGGTCGCATTGTTCATCTCCATCTGGAATCACATAATAGAATCACTGTGATGTACTCTAAGGTCTGAGGTACAATATTACTTAGTGTACCCTAATCTTCCCTTCCTGTTTCCCTTGAAAGAGAAAGGCTAAGCAGGCATGTAGTTGAGGCAGTGAGGGCTGGTCCATTCGGACTAATGGAGCACTGCCCTACCAAGCTCAGTCTGCCCTCATCTAGCCACCACCTGCCTGTCGTCTTACTTACAACCAGGCCAGGGGGTGGCACTGCCTATCAGCTTCCTCCTCCTCAGTCCCAAGGTTGCCCTGGCAGAACCCACCAGTCCTAGCGGCCACTGAATTTAGGGAGTGCATATTAAAGAAAGACAACAAATGCACTTAAAAGAGATTGTTTGGGGGCAACAACTCTGACCCTATCCAGGATCCTTGCTGTAAACCTGCTGTGAATATTTCTCCAGACCCTGAAATCCTCCCTCTGTCACTGAATGCTGAAACGACACCAAGCCGATCAGTTATTCCTTCTTTTAAAGGGTAAAACACACGCGACCCAAAATATAGAGTGTGTCCTTATACTGAGTGAGAACATTGGCCCCTCTAGCAGCCTACACTGACTGGCTATGGCTCTCCACAGTTTCAGACGAGGGGATCTTTCCCAGCACTACCTGGAGATGCCAGGGATTGAACCTGGAACTCTCTGCATGCAAAGCAAATGCTCTACCACTGAGCTACAGCCCTTCTCCTAAACATCTCACCGGAGAGCATATATGTGAAATTTAGCACAATGGTTCCCAACTTTTTTTTCCCATGGGCCACTTTAAAATTGCTGATGGTCTTGGTGGACCACTTAATGATTTTTCATTGTAGCAATTCTACAATTGTAATGCACAATGTTTGGTGGTGTGTGGTTATTAATTGTACATTTATTGCTTCTTTTATTTGTTATATTGAATTTCATTATATATTTAATGTGGACATGCCACAGACCACCTGAATGAAGCTTGAGGATCACTGATGGTCCACAGACCATATCCTCCGCTTTGAAGATATATAATAATTAAACTATATGTTATTTGAAATGTGTCATGAGATAACTTTCTCTGAAATATGTTCCATAAAATAGATGCAATGCTATTTTATATGTGTCACACTTCTCTTCATGGAGATATGTCCAGAGGCAGGTCTGAAGAACCTTGTTTCATTTGCATGAAAGAGTACTTGGAGGCTCCTAGTGTCTTTCTACTATGCTCTTATTTTCATTGACAACCACACAACCATGAAGCAAACCAATCAGACTGCTTCCCACCCAGGTTTCCACTATCTTGGCAATAGACCCCATTTCTGTACCTCAATAGGTCTCAGTGTTTTCCTCCAGACACCAGAAGGCTCACACTAAGTCCTGTGTCAGAATTTAGGATGGAGGGATGTCACTCACCTTGTCTTATATTGGCACCCATCTGCACTATTGTTGGAGCGAAGGACATCATCTTGTGGGTTTGGAAGAAGAAAGATGTAAGGTGTGTGTGCGTGTGCGTGCTTGCAACCAACATTCAACACCACTGATTATTATCAGCTTCAGTTTTAATCATTGACTGAAACTATCTTGGGAACTCATCTCTCAGGAACTATACTGTTTTTCATCCAAACAAGAACTGTTTGGAGACAAGATTTCACCTATTTCCAGCTCCTATTAAATGTGCAAATTAAGTAGGATCACCTTTAAATGTGAACTGAATCGTCTTTTCCTCCGTGCCAACTCCTTCCCTTATTAAACTATATCTAAATCACATTAGATGTCATAAGGTTGTGTACACTTTCAGTTTCCATTGAAACACAAAGGTTTAAGCAGGCAGCCCATTTAGGGAGTGCAGTGGTATCCTTTCGATGCATAATGAGAAGACATGATTCATTAGAAAAGACAATAATATTGGGGAAAACAGAAGGGAGTAGAAAAAGAGGAAGACCCAACTAGAGGTGGATTGATTCCATAAAGGAAGCCACAGACCTGAGTTTACAAGATCTGAACAGCATGGTTCAAGATCTGAACAGGCGCCAATCACTGCACTCTGCAGGTGAGGGCCTCCTGCAGATACCATCTTATCAGGAGGTTCGTTCTGTACAATATAGGAAACGGACCTTTAGTGTGGCAGCACCTACCCTGTGGAATTCCCTCCCCTTAAATATTAGGCAGGTGCCATCTCTGCTATCTTTTCGGCGCCTTTTGAAGACTTTCCTCTTCCAACAAGCCTTTTAAGTTGAGACCTATCCCAGTCTGCATCTGTGTTGGAATTGCTTTTAATATGTCTTTTAATATGTCTTTAACCCTTTTTTTAAAAAAGATGTTTTTAAAGGTTTTTTTTAATGTTTTTAACATTGTGTTGTTTTAATGTATTTTAAGGTCTTTTATGATGTTTTAAAGTGTTTTATAGTGTTTCTGTTTGCCGCCCTGGGCTTCTGCTGGAAGGAAGAGCGGGGTATAAATAAAATAATAAATAAAATAAATAAATAAATGACAGGTTGTATTGGAGGTCACTGATTAATAAGGTCGCCATAAACTGAAATCGACTTGAAGGCATATAACAACAAGAAGTGGGATATTCCTTCCACCCACCTTGTGCGTTTCAGATGACAAGTGATTACTCCCCAGAAGAAATAACTTTTCTGATTTAGTTATAAATTATAATATTAAAAATACTGACACCTACAAATTCACTCACAGCATACTTTTGGGCTTCTTATCAGATTTCTTTGGAAAACGCTATCATTTTGCTTTGCCCTTCCTAGGATTAGTTCATAGTCCTGTTATGTGTTTTCATGGGAACTAAATGGTAAGTGCTTCCCTTAACTCACATGTGGAGAACCTCAGGCCCTCCAGATGTTGCTCAACTACAGCTCCCAGCTGCCCCAGTAAACATGGCCAATGGCCAGGTATGATGGGAGTTGAAGTTTGGCAACATCCAGAGGGCCAAAGGTTTCCCACGCCTACTTTAAATCTTCTGGGATACCTGAAAAAGGAAAAAGGAAGACCTTTCTCTCCCCACTAGGAATGGGGTAATCTAGGTGCCTGTCAAGGAAACGAAGGGATCAGACCACTCCGCACACAAATTTCCATTATCTTGGTAATAGCTCCCGTTTCTGTATTTCAGTAGGTCTCAGGGGGGATTCCTCATTCAGCATAAGGCTGATCCCAAGTCCTGGGTAAGAATCTGGGATGGAAGGATACTGCTGTTTGTCACTTATATTGGTGTTCATCTGCAGTATTGTGAAGGGCATAAAGGACCATGTTGTGGGTTTGGTAGAAGACAGATGCAAGATGTATGCCTGCTAGCAGACCAATGTTTCCATGCCATGGATCAGTCCTGGTCACAGTTTTAATCACTGACTGGCACAACCCCTCAGAACGTCTCTCTCAGGAACCATTTCCCAACACAGCATTTCTTGGGAGATGCAATGTCACCATTTGCCCTGTTCTCCACTATGTTGCATTGATTCTCTTTGTTCTGTATTAGGCTGCATCCAGTCAAATGGTTGTGTGCTCTCTGTTTCCCCAAACAATGATTCATTCCAGAAGAACCCTGACCAAGTTTCCTTTGGGGAAGAGAACACCAGACAATTATGCTGCTTTGGCCATATTGTTTGAAATATAGTAGTGGAGCATAAGTTGAAGCATGCAGGACAGATGCTCCTCCCAAGCAGCAAATCTGCTTTGCCACATCAGATTTCTAGAAAGAGGCACCTTTCACCACAAAGTGCTTCCAGCCTTCAGCTGCTTCACTGATGAACCTCTTTACATCTCTTTCTGGTCAGGGTGGTGTGGTGGTTATTGTGGCAGGGTTCAAATCCCCACTCAGACATGAAGCTCACTGGGTGATTTGGGACCAGTCACAGGCTCTCAGCCTGACCAACCTCATAGGGTTGTTGTGAGGATAAAATGGGGAGGGCAGAGAACCATGTACACCACCTTGAGGTCTTTGTGGAAAATATAAATGTAATAAATAGAATGCAAAATGCTATTTCTTCACACACACACACGGAGCTCCCTCCAGTTATCTCCTAAGAATCTACTCCCATTGAGGGACTCTCAACCAGCCCTGTGAATGAGCTGTTAAGAAATCTGCTTCTGAAAGGAATAGCCAGTCGGCATCCATTTCAATATTATAAACAGTGTTTATGCATTTTTTATCAGTCCAGAGATTACAGACCCGGAGTGAGGGAACGTTTCAATGTCATGGGCCACATTCTCTTAAGGATAAGCTTTCAGGGACCACATGCTAGTGGTGGGCAGTGCCAGAGGCAAGTGTGGGCATGGCAACAAATGTAAATCTCACCTTTGTGCAGTAGGCCACTTTCTGCAATACACTCACTCACCTCTATCCTCCATCCAAGCAACCTAGAGATGTGATGAGAGTTCAAGGGCACACTCCAGTCAGGCAAAAACACGCAAGGATGGCATTGGTGAGGGCTGATGATGGGCAGGGCCTGGGGAGAAAGAGTGGGGCTGCAGAGAGGGTGTGGCTTGCAGAGCGTACCAAGGGCCAGAGAGAGATGCCTGGATGGCCATATTTGTCCCCAGGCTTGAAATTCCACACCCTCCTTATAGTCTTAATGGAGAGAGAGAGTGACCCTTGCACGGGATGGTCAAAATAGTAGTTCCACCAAGACCAAAAAATAAGGATGCCAAGAAGAAAGCATGGCCAGATCCCTTTTCACTGATGTCCTTCTCATCACAGGGACTGATGTAAGGGATTCCCCTTCCCTGACGAAGATGCTATGTGGGTCTCAGTCAGATCCCAACCTTGGGCTGACGTAACACCATCAGAAGAGCCCTGCTGGGTCAGACCAGTGGCCCATCTAGTTCAGCATTCTGCTCACACAGTGTCCAACCAGCTGCCCATGGGAAGCCGGCAAGCATGCTTTCTTTCCCCTCTCCTGCCCCATCCACAATCTCCGTATATGCCCAGCTGTTGGTTGGCACTGCCCTGTCTTCCTCCCAGTGGGAGCAACTTGTCCTTGTTTTCCTGCCCTGGTGCTGGCTCCCATCTTGACATGTCTGTGTGAATATAAATGGGGGTGGGGGTGAGGAGAGAACTTTGCTGCAGTCTACATAGCCATGCAGCGGGAAGAAAAGGCCATTTTTTTGGAGGCAAGCAGAAATCAGATGTTAAAGGTAGGGACCCTTTGGAAAAGCAGGCGGGAACCAGCAATAAATAGGAATAGGTTTCTGAAATGGGAGAAGGGCAGAACACTGCTGTAGGAGAGTATAGTATTTATTTATTTATTTGATTTTTATTTATTATTTGATTTAGATCCCGCCTTTCCTCCCAGCAGGAGTAGGGTACAGCATTGCACTGACTTTTCTTTTCCAAAAGGCTACACATGTCCTCACTTGGTTTAAGTACTCATTCTTTAACAAAAACAGATACTCATATACACATATATGTGGACTACCATTGCGCATATATCAAAACACAGGGCAGTTGAAGTTTGCATTTAATTATTTTGTATACCGCTTAGAAGCCTAGTCTGGCATTAAGCAATATATAAATTTAATTAATAATTTTCATTACATTTATTGCATTTCATATAATACACACACACATAAAATTACACAGTCGAAGATGGTATATTTTAAAATATTAAGGTAATCCATTTTATTTAATTTGTGGTGAGATATTTACTCCAATGGAATCTCCCAAATTACATTCCACCTTAAAGGGTTTCTGCTTGTATTCTGGTTCTCAAAAGTGGTTCTGAACTTCCTTGTAGTGCCATATGGTTGTCAGGCAGCCATTCAGCTCCTTCCTGAAACTTTCCTCATCTTAGATTTTGGTCAACTTGATTGGCTTATACAAAACAGTAAAGAGATATTGGTGCCCCTCTTGGCCAGCTCGGAATAAATTAATTTGAACTCTTTAAATAGGTGGTTTTAAGCCATGACCTTTGTCGTCAGCAGTCTCAACATTCTCCTCAGCAACCTACCCAGAGCTTTTTTCACCTGATCGTTCCTCAGAGAGTAGATCAGGGGGTTGAGAAAGGGTGTAACGGCTGTGTAGAAGAGTGTGACTGCCTTGGTGATGGCTGACTGGCTTTCACCACCTGGAATTAAATACATTGCTCCCACTGTGCCATAGAAAAGGGTCACCACTAACAGGTGCATTGATATGGTGGAAAAGGCCTTCTGACGACTGCCTTGGTTAGAGGATTTCATTAGGGTGAAAATTACTATGCTGTATGATAGTACAACAAAGAAGACATTGCCTAAAAACAAAGATTCCATGGAGACTTGAAACATAAGGGGGGCATTTCCAAGAGGAGGGCAGGCCAAGGACAGGACTGGCACAGGATCACATAAAAAATGATCAATGATGTTTGATCCACAGAAGGATAGCTTGGACATTAAGATAACTGGGACAACATATCCCAGGAAGCCAAGGACCCAACAAATGGCCACCAGGGAATAGCAGGAATTTGGGGACATGATTTGTGAGTAGTGCAGTGGGTGGCAGATGGCCAAGTAGCGATCCAAAGCCATTGCTGAGAGGAAGAAGAATTCAGTGTTGCCGAGAGAGAATAACATGTAGATCTGGAGGAAGCAGGCATGGAAGGAGATCAGCCCTGGAGGAGACACCAGGTCACAGAGCATACGGGGCACAGTTGTGGATACATAGCACAACTCCAGCCAGGAGAAGTTGCTCAGCAGGATGTACATGGGCAGGTGAGCCAGGTGGGCATCAAGGAATACCACTGTGATAATGGTGATGTTCTCAGCTAAAGTGATGATGTAGAGGATGGTAAAAGAAATCAGAAAGAAGAATCGCTTCTGCTTCTCAGCTCCAAATCCCAGCAAAATGAATTCCTCCACTGTGGTGCCATTGGCCCTCTCCATCTGGAATCACATAACAGAATCACTTTTGTATACTAACTGAGAGGTATCAATTACTTCACACACTTTAAGCCTGTCTGCTTCTCTGTTTCCACTAGAAGGTTCAGGCTAAGCAGGCATGCCATGTAGGGAGTGCAGTGGGGTTTTCCTTCCACTGACTCTGTGTTTCAGATGAAAAGCAATTATTCAGCAGAAACTACTATTTTTCTGATTAGCTATAAATTAAAATATATAAAGAAGTCATAGAAACAAATGCAAGTAACGCAGACTGCTCTGGAGCAATATAACTGTGGATATATCCAGGAGCTTTGTTGCAAGCAGCTTAGGAAGAAACAGGAGCATAAGAAGCTGTTCAGTATCGACTCAGTCCATTGGCCCATCCACCTCAGTATTGTGGACATTTACTGGCAGCAGCTCTCCAGGTTTTCAGACAGGGGGTCTCTCCCAGCCGTACCTGGAGATTCCAGGGATTGAACCAGGGACCTTCTGCATGCAACACAGAGGTTCTGCCACTGGACTACAGTCCTTCCCTGACCCAGTGATGTCTATCCACCTCCCCACCATAAACACACACACACACACACTGCTAAATCCAGAAATGACACCAAGTCAAACCATACGTGTTCAATCTGTTCTTGTTGTTGTTTAAAAAGAGTCAAACAAGACTGATGGAAAACACCTCACTCGAATCTGCTTATGAGTGAAATATGTAAAAGCAGCCCCTGAATTGGAGTTTCCCCCCATCCCTAGTTACTGTACCATTTCCCACAATCTAATCTAGCTTTCTGGAGTGTCAACCTCCAAATTCAAGGAAGAGGGAACACAAGTGCTATCATTAGGTACCAGATCCTAGATTATTAGCAAGCTATCACTCTAGAACATAAGAACATAAGAAGAGACTGGCTGGATCAGGCTGGTGGCCCATCCAGTCCAGCATCCTGTTCTCACAGTGGCCAACCAGATGCGCATGGGAAGCCCACAAGCAGGACCTGAGTGCAAGAACACTCTCCCCTCCTGTGGCTTCCTGCAACTGGTTTTGAGAAGCATACTGCCTCTGACTGTGGTGGCAGAGCACATTCATCATAACTAGTAGCCATTGATAGCCTCATGCTCCATGAATGTGTCTAATCGTCTTTTAAAGCCATCCGAGTTGGTGGCCATCACTGTCTCTTGTGGAAGCAAATTCCATAGTTTAACTGTGCACTGCCTGAAGTACTTTCTTTGCTCTGTCCTGAATCTTTCAACATTCAGCTTTACTGAATGTCCGTGAGTTCTAGTGTTATGAGAGAGGGAGAAAAACTTTTCTCTATCTACTTTTTTCAGGCCATGCACACTTTTATACACTTCTATCATGTCATCTCTGACTCACCTTTTCTATAAACTAAAAAGTCCCAAATGCTGCAATCTTTCCAATCTAATAATGAATGGTATCCCATGGTCCCACAGATCCGCAACAATGCTAGCTTTCAGCATTACTAGAGCAAAGGTAAGATGAAAGAGCCTCCTTTGCGATTACAGCCTTGGATAGATATATGATCCTAGGAATATCACGGGGGTTGTATCTGCAATTGGTACTTAAAACTCATCCCAGTCTTATTTCCTCCCTTGCTGCTCCCAATGCAAACTGCATCATGCACATTGCACACTCTGCCTACAGGACACAGACATTTCTTCTTTTGCACAATGGCATGTCAATTTCACCTCTGCCTTCCAGATGCTAAGGGTGGCTTGCCTGGGTCTTCTTGACTGTCTCCCATTCAAGCTAAGACCTGCTCAGCTTTAATTATATAATGGCACTTGTTCCACTCACTTCTCCAGGTAGCTCCAGGATGCAGGGTTTACTTGGGTTTGGTTCCCTTTGGAAGGCTGTCACTGGAGGGTTTTTGGCATTTTGTAATATTTGTGGTTTTTTTTAAATGTACAGGTTGCGCATTAATGAAACCACAGAGCCTAAATACTCCAAGAGAGAGCTGAATCGCATTGCTTCCACATCATATTTCCAATATGCTTGCAGAACTCAAACCTCAGCTCTCTGTGTCACATCTTCTGCCTCATTCAAATTGCACTGTCCTTTTCACACCCAGGCTCTTGGATTATCTCATCATTAGTGGGGTGCCCTTTTTCTGATTCATTCTATCCAGCATCAATTAGCTAACATTTTAGTTCCCATGGCAACATATTTCTTGTATTTCACCTAACAAAGGTGCTGAGCCAGACCCGGCCAGCAGGTTCAACCCCCAATCCCACAATAATATAAAACCATCAGGTCCTCCATTGTCTGGGCTCATTTCTGTTCTGTACTGCTCATTTATTTAGTATTTCACCTAACAAAGGTGCTAGGCCAGAACCAGCCAGCAAGTCTAACCCTCTGCTGTCCAACCCCCAATCCCACAATAATATAATACCATCAGGGCTCATTTCCATTCTGTACTGCCCATTTATATGATGCGCATCAGGATTTACTGAAGATCTTTTGTTGTTGCTGCTGCAGTTGCATTTTATTTATTTTTTTGTGACCTACGTTCTTCTTTAGTTGGAATTCCTCCCCCGATTCAAGTTTCCACATAGGTTTCCTTTGCCTTGGTCACAAATCCCATTTCTGTGCCTCAGTAGTTCTCGACATGTTTCTCCATCCATCTCAAGGCTTGTCCGAAGTGGTATGCTGGAATTTGGGGTGGGAAGGTGCTGCTCTCTGTTTCTTATGTTGGTGCCTATCTGCAGTATTATTAGAGTGAAAGTAATCAAGGACCATCTTGTGGGTTTGGTAGAAGAAATAGCTGAGATGTGTGAGTGCATGCGTGCACCAACCAACCTTCAAACAGTTGGTTGGCTGCAGTTTTAATCATTGACTGAAAAGCATCTTAGGTACGAGTCTCTTAGGAACAAGACCATTTTTCACCGAAACAAGATCTCTTGAGGAATATGATTCCACCTTATCTCCCCCTGTCTTCACTATGTTTCACAGGGAGTTTTGTTTACTATTTTCTATTTCTTCTACCTTGGTTAAATTCATTCACAGGGATAAGTACAGTCCACTTCTGCTCTGGGATGAGTGAAGAGATCACTTTAGGTATATTGGCATTTTGCAATATTTATGTGCAGCACTAGTTTGGTAATAATAATAATAGTAATAGTAATAATAGTAATATGCCAGTACTCATATTGTGATGCAAGTGCTAGCATACATCGGCTGCCATGGGAAGTAAAAAAAAAACCACAAAGAGGTGATGGTACTCCACAACAGTGAGTAATATCACAGAGAGACACAGAGAGAGAACACTTTGTGTGTATTCACAAATATACAGGTTGAGCATAGGTGGAAGCTCAGCATTAAACCACTCCAAAAGATTTCCCCTTCAAATTTCTAATGGGGCAGCCAACAGCAGAAGTTGTACATATGGTTGGGGGGAGGAGCCTAACTTTGGGTTTTCGCACCTCTGATCCAAGAAATAAAGTTGGCAACATTTCGCAACAGCCATAAGGTTAGTTAGTCATGTCCAGAAGCATCAATGGGTCTGCTCTGAGGAGGACTAGTGTTGAATACCACCCATTGGTTCCATAGCACCAGACCTTTGAAATGCTGTGCCATGAGGGACTGGCCTTGCAAAGTTCTTTTCCTGGTTTTGGAAGGACAGGGAAAAGCTAGTGGCTGATGATTTCCCAGTAGACAAATAGCCCAGTGTCCTCAACTGGTGGTTCATCAATAGGGCCTAATGATATTAGCTGTCTCCTGACCCCTGGAGATCTCTCCTGAATGTTTGAATGAGATACACATCAAAGCTTGGGGAAGACAACATCCTTCTAGCTGAGGAGAGGAGACAGTGACACAGTAAGAACCAGAATTGTCAGTAGTCAGGGGAGAGAGAGAGAGAGAGAGAGAGAGAGAGAGAGAGAGAGAGAGAGATTCTTGCAGGATGATGTATAAAAAATTGAGTTTGTGTCCTAGGGATGCCAAGATCGCTCACTGGGTAACATTCTTCCTTGCAGAAGTGCCTCTTTTTCTCCACTGACAAACTGCTTATATATGAGTAAATAAAGCAGGTATTACAAAGATCCCATACGTCTCCAGACCTCTCTCATTCAAAAGGAACAAAACTTTTCAGTGCTGCCATAGAACTTCAGTGATTTCTTTATACTCTTTTTAAGTGTTTATGTTTATTCTGTACATATTAGTTTTATTTTATAGTTTCATTGATAGAACTCATCTTTAATCAACAAATGGAACCTTCGACAAAATGTTGCAGTGTAGAGCACGCCTGTTCATGGCTGGCTGGCTGGAACCCTGCCAACTTCAAGAATACTCCATTCCACCTTCCCCTAGTTTTCCATTCCATTCCAACTGTCAGCCCATGGCCCATGGGCATGCTCTGTTTTGTGGTTGTCCCATCCCAAGAGATGTTCTTCCTAAAGATTTTTCCCCTTTTGCAAACCTTGCATTTCGCAGAAGACTGCTAATGCTTCACTTGTGTGTATGGATGGTGCCATTTTGGCTACCTGAGCACTAGCATCCAGAGAATTGAGATTGCTGTTAGCATGTGTCATTTGTAGCCACAAGACCAGCACTGTGGGCCATATTCTTTCAATGGGGCTATGCCCTTGAGCATTGCATGTTACACTTCCCACTTTTTCATTGCTCCATTTTGTTCATTGTTTGTCAATCTTGATTTTATTTTCTCTTCCCTCTACCAACTGACTCATTACTAGACTGAGAACTCTGTGGGTTAGAGATCTTTGTTTTGTTACCTATGAATAAATGCAACACTTATCATGTCTAATAATGCCCCTTGTGTCTATCTGTGCATCCATCTCCTCCTCCTCAACTGGTTTGGTAGAGCAAGTGGAAGACACACTGTGGGAAAGCTTAGATGTTGAAGAAGGTAATTGGCTGCATTGAGAAATCTATTGTCTCTCATAGGACAACCCTAAGCCAATCAACATAAGGGGGTATCACTTCTTCTCTTTGGATTAGGGAGGGATTGGTGCTTCTGCATCACTACTCCTATTTTCCCTTCATCACAGACCCAATTGTATGCTCAAGAACCAACACACTTCATGTTACATCAGGGACAGGGAACTTGTGGTGCTCCAGAGGTTGGTGGCCTCCAGCTCCCATCACCCCTGAGCATTGGCCATGTTGGCTGGGGCTGATGGGAGGTGGAGTCTGTGACGTTCCTGCTTATATTGTAAATATGGTAAGTGCTGGTTATATAGAAGAGATATGGTAAGTGGAGTGAAAGAGGAGGGGGAGTACATGAGCAGTAAGTAAACTTTATTGCAAACTTAGCCATAGGCCATGTGCAAGTACACATACATCCATTGCTAACCCACATACCATAAGCAGTGTTAACTCGGAAAAGCTATGTCGTGGCAACCTTCCCTTTGACAAAAGCCTTTCTTAGATTTTGTGCTGCCAAAGCAAAATTAGCCACCACAAAGGTCACTGGGTTAAAATTATCAAGTAAGAACACATTTACCTTCTCCCAATCAGAGCAGGGTGCTAAAAAATCTAAAAACAAGGATAATTTTTTTTTTCTTGGGTCTTCATATAATGGGCAATGAAGTAAGTAATGAGCAATCTCCTCTATTGCCTTACAGCCAAAAATACATTGACGTTGAGCCACTGGAATGCCACAAAACCGTCCTTCCAAATAGGCCGTAGGCATTGCTTGAAAACGAAGAGCAGTGAATGCTGTTCTAATAGGAGCTCTATCCAGTACATCTAAATAATTTGACATAAAATGATTGAGTTTAAAACATGGAAACCAGATTGAATAGGGGGCTGTTATTATGGACACCCAGTCCTGTGCGGCGTCACATTCGAAAATCCAATTTCGAAGGCCAATATTACTAAGTTCCAACAGTTTAGATTGAGAAAGGTCATACTTAGAGAGAATCGATTGACATAACGTCGCCCATTCTCCCGACAACATTTGGTCCTGCCAACATTGCTTAACTAGGGCTGAGTCATCCATGTTAAGAATTCGGAGCCAATAACGCAAATAAGCTAGATCAATACATGCTGCAACTGAAGGCAAACCCAATTCAGCTCTAAGATGTGCTGACGGAGTCCCCATTGGAAGACCTAGCACTTGTCTCATAAATGTATTCTGAATGGAATATAGATTAGTTCTAGTTGTGACTCCCCATAATTCTGCGCCGTATAAAATCTTTGAAAGTATTTTGGCTTTTAATATTTTTATCATAGGAGGAACAAACTGACCCCCCCGAGAGAAAAAAAAAAACCTTTTGGCTAAGCCAAGGGCACGTGAACCAGCGAGAGCTGCTGCCTTTATCTGCGGAGTCCAAGAGACTCTGTTTGACAAATGGATACCGAGATATTTAAAAGTTGAAACCTGTTCTAATGGAACTCCATTTAATGACCAATTGTTCTTAACTTTCATAAATTTGCCACTAACCATTATTTTGGATTTAGATTGATTAATCGTAAGATTCTGGGAGTGACAATACTCCTCCAATTTTTGGATCATACGCTTAAGACCAATTTTTGTTAAAGAACATAAAGCCACGTCATCCGCATATGAATGGAAATCTTATTAGCACCAATTTGGGGGGGGGGAAAGAAGGCGATGATAATGCCTCTACTATATCATTTATAAAAAAAATTAAATAAGAACGGAGCCAGGAGTCACTCTTGCTTAACCCCCCTGTACACTGGGATTTTAGTAGAAAGGGTACCATCATTCCCTTGTCTCACCTGGATAACATTTGTTTGATGGAGGGCCCTAATCAACCAAAACAGCCTTTTGTCTATATTTGTTTGAGCCAGTTTTTGCCAAAGAAGCCCCCTGTCAACTGTATCGAACGCCGCAGAAAAATCTACAAAAGCCATATATAGAGAAGGAAAGGCTTTCAATCTTGTTTTCGTGATTAAATGATGTAGTATAAATGCCTGATCAATAGTACTCATTTTAGGTCTGAAACCGGCCTGTTCCTTACATATTATCGAGTTAGACTGGTCCCAAACTTTTAGTTTATTTAGTAAATAACGACTGTACAACTTCGATGAAACATTTAAAAGGCTTATGGGGCGATAGTTTGCCGATTTTGTGGGGTCACCTTTTTTAAAAATTGGGACCACGATACTGGTTAGCCATCCCTGTGGAAAACTACCTGTGTTATTTATATGAGTAAAAAGGGCTGCAAGAAGGGGCGTCCACCAAGATAAATCCTGTATTAGAAAGTCGGGGGTAACATGTCCTCCCCTGGGGCTTTTCCTGCTCTCAGGGTGGACATCAACTCCCCGACTTCTTCGGGAGTGACCGGCGGCCAAGCCGGGAGACCCTTCAAGGCCTCTGTAATAGCTACTGGCTTTGGAGGGGATAAACTACCAAAGATAGAACTAAAGTGGGCCACCCATTCCTCCTGCATAATAGGAGGAATAGGTGTATAATTCTCTGGGTCCAAGCTCCCCTGCAGGAGTCTCCAGAATTCTTTCTCATTCCTGCTGTGGGATGCTCTTACCAAGGCCCTCCAATTTACCTGATAAAAGAGTTTTTTCTTGGATTTGAATAAAGCTTTATAGGCTTTTCTCTGTGATATTAACTGTTGGAAAGTGTCAGATCGATTATCTGATCGAAATAATTTAGTTTTTTTAATAAGTTGGTTTTTTGAGGTCCGACATTCTTTATCAAACCAAGTTCTATGGCGAAGGGGAGCTGTTGCCACCGTTAGAGATATGATCTGCGGGCTAAGCTCGGCTATTATGGCTTCATATGTCCTTAAACAACTCTGTGGGTCTGTAACGGCCCGATAATGTAAATAGGAGAGGGAGTTTGTTGACAACAGGCAATGTGCCCTTGTCCCTTCTCCTGAGACCATTTAAGACATTTGCGACCGTACTGAAGTCCTTTACTAGAAAATCCTAGAAAGTCAGGTCTTCTAGTTAAAGAGGTCATGAGGATTAGCCTTAATGGTCACTTTCTGGTCTCGCTAGGATGTTAAGTTCCTTGACGCTATTTATCAAGGAATGAGAACCTAGAATATAGTCAACTAGACTGGCCCCAGACCTTGCTAGGTAAGTAAAGGAGCCTTTAGAAAGATCCAAAGGGGAACCATTTAAACAAACTAGATGAAATTTTTGAATTATTTGGAAGAGGGCTAAACCATGCTTGTTAACTATTCAGTCCCTCGCAGATCGATTCAAAATAGGGAAGCCCTCAAGTAATTCAGTAAGAAAGTTATCTTCCTTTGGGTAATTTGGGCCCAGCCTGGCATTAAAATCACCTCCCAAGAGGAGCTCATAGGAAGGATACCTAGCTTGGAGAGCTTCCAAATATGATTCCAAGAGTGGCCAAGGAGATTCATGCTGGATGGAATTTGCCGGGGGAATATAGATATTAACACAAATAAAGGGCGGAAGGCCAGAAATCCTCAGACCCAATGCTATAACAAAATTCGGGGCCTCCAAGTTAAAGACTGATACTTGACAAACAAGGTGAGAAGCCACCAAAATGGCCAAAGCCCCTCTTCCTTGACCTTTTGATGTATATTTTATGGCTGGTTTAAGCCAAGATTTATAGCCTCTAAGCCCAATTGACTCTCCAGCAGTAAGCCACGTTTCCTGGAAGAAAATAATGTCAAATGATTGAAGAAACTGCGTAAAGGCCAAGTCCGCAGTCTGGCTCTTCCAGCCTGCAATATTCCAAAATAATATCGAAAACGGAGATCCCGTTTTCAAAGCGCCCGATATATTACCTCTTTTGCGAAATCTGGAGATGTTCAATGAACCATTAAATTTATCTATTGTATTAGGCTGCTGTCATGGACATGAAGAAATAATGTTTACTATTGGAGTTAATGTACTGACATTAGAGATTACACGGGAGTTTTGAACAGTCCGCTGTGAAAAATCAAATTTAGTTTTTTGAATTCTGTCCGGAGATCCCTGTTCCTCTGGATTCAGCAAATGCATCTCCAACCATGCCGAACTTGTCGCGGGCTTTACTGGGCTCAGTGGCGGATCCCGCTGTTGAAGGCTGGCTGGACTCGTCTCTCTGACAGAGGATATATGACCATCATTGTTACTTGATAGTAAAGATTGCAAAAAAGATTGGTTAACTAGATTTGTAGAAAAGGGAACGGTACAAACGTCCGAATGCGATGAGGGGGGTTGAAGGAGGGCAGCTTCATTTTCATTAGAACTTCCCTTTGTTAAACTTTGTATTAGTTGGTCTAATCTATTAATAATTTTCTCCTGTTCCGATTTAGGTAGGCGACCATATGAGTTCGCTGGGCACTTCCAAGATAAAATCTTATGCATCCGTCAGGACTTAGACTCCAATACTATGGCAGTTGCACCTAATGAGGTATCCGGGGCACGGTCTTGTCCTCATTTATTGGATGAGTTTCAGTTGGTACAGCTTGAGGAAGTTGACAAGGTACTCGGACTGGTGCGTGCAACCACTTCTGCTCTAGATCCTTGCCCTTCTTGGCTAGTGAAAGCTGCCAGGGTTGAAACAGCCGGATGGGCCAGGGAAGTGATAAATGCCTCCTTGAGAGAGGGAGTGGTCCCTAGTCGCTTAAAAGAGGCGGTAGTAAGACCACTCCTGAAGAAACCTTCCTTGGACCCAGATAATTTGAACAACTACAGACCGGTAGCGAACGTCCCATTCTTGGGCAAGGTCTTGGAATGGGTGGTTGCCAGCCAGCTCCAGGTGCTCTTGGATGAAACCGATTATCTTGATCCATTTCAATCCAGTTTTAGGCCCGGTTTCGGCACTGAAACGGCCTTGGTCGCCCTGTATGATGACCTATGCCGGAAGAGAGACAAGGGGAGTGTAACTCTGTTGATTCTCCTGGATCTCTCAGCGGCTTTTGATACCATCGACCATGGTATCCTTCTGGGGAGACGATTAGATGTTCTTGGCTTCTCTGGCTAAAAGTATTTGCCTGAATCCAAGAGTCCTCATTTCCCTTCTGCAAGGGAGAATGGATGAAAAGTGATATAGGTGAAGCTTTATTAAAAAGATAACGTTGTATCAAGATTCCTTGAGTTAGAAGATCGTCCCTGATCTTATAACTCCAGTCGGCAATATGTGTCGAACGTAGAGTAGATATCATTCTTCTATCCGTGTCATGTGAAAATAGATGAGTCACATGTTTAATGCAATTTTTAAGCTGAGCATCCGGCAGATATTGATGGAGGTAAAAAATGAAACACTGTTTTATCGAGGAAGTTGACCAAAATTCCGTTGACTTTAATGAAATTGTAACCACTAGCTTATCTCTCAACAATTGTAGTTTCCAATGCAATCCATTGCGAGAACTGGCAGGGAAAGGAGATGCATAATGAGGCTTGTAAGAGTCTTGGGAGTGAGATCCATTTCCATCCAGCTCTGAAACAAGCCCAATTGATGACTTATCACATCCTGGGATGGAACTTAGTTGGCACAAATTCGATAGGCTTGCTCTTATAGATTTTTTTTGGAGGCGGATGCTGATGTTTGATGGACTTTAGTTGAAGCATCCAGTAGTTTAAATAAAGGCTTATAGTTCATTTTCTTTATTGGAGCCAACTTTGGGTTTTTGACGTTCTTCGATTTTTTCTGTTTATTTGCTCTCCTGGTGACCAGGCATGTTGTCTTAGCGTCCGTCTTATTCAGTTTAGACGCCTGGGTCAAATGATCCTGAAAATTACTATCTATATCGAGAATGACAGGAGAATTTAATTTCTCTGTAAGAAATGGCCTCATTGATTTGATTAAGGTGGTTAATAAGCTATTTGTTTCAGCGATATACGCCTTTATTAGGCCTAGTTCTTCTGTAACTGCCATACCCCATCCCAAGGATGCCAAATTAAGACCAGGAACATTCAAGTAATTTGAAGATTTATTTGTAGTCTGATTTTCTAAAAAGGAAATCCTAGATTCCTGAGGCTCAGCTGTTGAATCAATTGTAATTACTTCTGAGGGAAACTCGTCATCTCTCGAAGTTAAGGAACAATTAAAGCCCGCATCCTGTAATTCTTCTGCTAGACTTCTAGCATATGTATCTTCCTTTGATAGGTTAATTTTTAATTGGCGATCTAATGACCAGTCATGAGGATTTAATGTTTGAAGGTTAGCCTTAGGTTCTCTTGGAGATACAGATGAGAGTTGGAGAGTATCCAACTTCAGAGGGAAGAATTGTGTTATCTTGGCTTGGGAAGAAGGAGGTAAAGTTTCTTCTCCTCCTGGGGTTATGCCCAAGTCTTGACATTTTTTCCTTGTAAATATCATTAAGCTTTGATACAGAACTTAAATTGAGCACTAACACCAGCTGTAAAACTCTGGAAGTTATAACAGCGAGACTAAGTCGAAGGAAGTTAACTCCTTATACGTCTGTTACAAATAAACTGCAATTAAATCCCTCAGTTCACACATTCCCTCTGTCAATGTTTATGCCTTCAATCTGAAAAATTGTAGCTATATCACTATAATGTCCTCTATAACCTGCTCCGTTAACGTCCACTCGACTCCTATGAAGCAGCTTTTTATCTTAATGTAACTATCCAGTAGCTTTGTAGTTGTAATAATGACTCCTTTGGAATGTATCCCAGTTCTTTGAAATTCAAGGGTTATTTTGTTTTATATATTTGCCATTAATCAAAAGGAATAATAAAGTTACAAGAAACAAACAATAGGAGCGAGAAGGAAGGGTGTCTTACCGGAACCGGAAACCCATTGATCCTCCTACATGAGCAGTAGAATGCTGAATGATTGGCTGAGCGTTTGAATGGCTGGGAGTATAAATGGAAGAATGACAGTTGAATCTGGGTAGAGGTTTGGTGGTGAATTGAGGTGGTGGCTGTGAAGTGGTGTTTGGAGGTTGGTGTTGTTGTTGAGAGTGAGTCTGAGTTCTGAGGCAATTAGTAAGAAATCAAGTACATAACAGAATATAGATGAAACCATACTCTTGTGAAACATTCCTTAAGTAATCTTGTTATTTCTAATTCTTAATAAATATTTCTTGGTTAAATAAAAGCCTGATTCCTTCAGCTGGGATACACATACCAGGGGGAATAGCAAAATAACCAAGGCTGAACAGTTTGTATCGAATGGTGGCAGCGGCGGATCGGAGGAAAGTGTATCCAGCCCCACAGAGAAACCCAGGGCTGCAGGGGGGTTTACAAATTACCTATACCCATTGACACAAGATATCGAAATAGCCAGGCAGAGACTAGGCACAGTCTATTGGCTAAAAGGGTTACAGAGTGTCGGGTGGTGCTGCCTAGCAGTGGGATCTTTTGAGATCGGTGCTAGTGCTGTAAAGGGTAAGAATAAACCTGACGATCCTGTCTGCTCGTAGCCACAAGTGAGAGCGTCACAGGTGGTGCCAGTGAAGGACACCACAGAGTCCAACAACATCTGGAAGGCCAAAGGTTCCCCTCCAATGCTCTGAGGGAATAGACAAAGTCAAGACTGCTATTATCTAGTGGAACTGGATGCCACCATAGAGAGGTAAAGTGAGTGACAATGTTATTGAATTTGGGGGTTAAGATGGATGATTTCTATGAATCCCCTGTCCAGCTTCAGATTTGGGATCTGCAAAGGAAGGAACCGGTTCTACTGGTCATAAGAACATAAGAACATAAGAAGAGCCTGCTGGATCAGGCCAGTGGCCCATCTAGTCCAGCATCCTGTTCTCACAGTGGCCAACCAGGTGCCTGGGGGAAGCCCGCAAGCAGGACCCGAGTGCAAGAACACTCTCCCCTCCTGAGGCTTCCAGCAACTGGTTTTCAGAAGCATGCTGCCTCTGACTAGGGTGGCAGAGCACAGCCATCATGGCTAGTAGCCATGGATAGCCCTGTCCTCCATGAATTTGTCTAATCTTTTTTTAAAGCCATCCAAGCTGGCGGCCATTACTGCATCTTGTGGGAGCAAATTACATAGTTTAACTATGTGCTGAGTAAAGAAGTACTGGTCAGACTAGTTCCATTTATAAGTTAATGGATTCAAGCCAAGTCTGTCAAATGCTCCTATGAACAAGTGTAAGAATTGGCCAGGAAAGCAATGGGGGCCATTAGGAACTCTTGCAGAAGAGAGGCCTCCCCCACCCACAATGAAGTAGTTTATGTGTTTATGTGTTAGAGTTAGCTGGAGAAAAGGCTGGGACCTAAAAGCAGTCAAGGAGGCTCAGTTGCTGTCTGTGTCTGAAGGGACCTCAAAGCTGTGGGCCTTCGGGAGCAAGATCCGATCGATTGTTAATGCTGTGAACCCTTCCATATTACTCTCAGGCTGTATATATCTCTAAATAAAAACCATCTATCCTAGTAGACACCATAGTATCCGCTGACCTTCATTCTAAGGAAACCAAACCCTGGGTAAGGGCAGGAACCCCTGGAAATCCCACACAAATCAGAGATTGCGGTGACCCGCAAAGATGATATTCAGCACTGCTCCTGCCTGCTTGGAATCACAACTGAGTGACAGTGAAGGAAGTGGGGAATTAGCTGCCAACAAAAAGAAAGGTGGAATAAAGAGCACTGGGAATTATTCTCATTATTCTTATTTTAATTATTTTATATTAATCATTTATTATATTTCCAGACAGCCCCTCAGCTGAAGTTCTCAGGGTAATACACAAGGAATACAGTCAAATAAAACATGAATCAACGAAAAATGATCCAACTCACAGTTCAATTGCAAAACAGCAGCAATAGGAACATAGGAAACTATCTTACACTGGGTTGTCTTCAAGTGCCTTTTACACAGAGCAGACCTATTGAAATTAATAAGCCCTGAGTTAGTAATGGGCATTCATTTCAATGGGTCTAGTCTGAATAAAAGGTAGTTGCCTACAAGCCACTGAGTCAGACTATTGGTCCATCTAGCTCAGATTTGTCCACACTGACTGGCAGAGGCTCACCATGATTTCAGTGAAGTGTCTCTCCAAGGCCTACCTGGAGATGCTGAGGATTGAACCTGTGACCTTCTGCATGCAAAGCAGATGCTCTGCCCCTGAGTCATGACCGCAAATACAGCAGCTGCTGTAATAGTAGTAATGTTAATGTAATAGTGTGGACTTTCTACAGAGAGGACCATAAAATGAGTAATCAAAGCTAAAGAGGGAAGGGCTGACACACACCTCAAGACCCACCCTCCCAGACAAAATACCTCCCTCTTCCCTCTTTGTTGCAGACAAAATACCTCCTTCTTCCCTCCATTTTTCTACATCACCCTCTTTGTTTTCAACAGCCTAACCAATGCTTCCTTCACCTGATCATTCCTGAGGCAATAGATCAGGGGGTTAAACAGAGGGGCAATTGCATTGTAGAAGAGAGTCATCATTTTAGTGTTCTCAGTGTCACTTTCACTGCTGTGACCTATATACATAGCCACCACAGTGCCATAAAAGACGGTCACCACTGCTAGGTGGGAAGACACCGTCGAAAAGCCCTTGACACCAGTGCTTTGGCTGGATGTTTTCACCAGGGTAAAAACTACACAGGCATAGGAGACCACAATGAAAAGGAAGGTGCCCAGAACCACAGAAGAGGTGACGATGTAGCAGAAGATGGGGAGGTACCCCAGTGGGGGGCAGGCCACAGCTAGGAGTTGGCCAGAGTCACACACAAAGTGATTGAGTGTGTTGGGACCACAGAAGGACAACTTGGAGATCAAAACCACTGGTACAACATACCACAGGAAGCCAACAACCCAACAAGCAGTCACCAGGGCATAGCAGAAATCTTGGGTCATGATTTGTGGGTAGCGCAGTGGGCGGCAGATGGCCAAAAACCGATCCAAGGCCATGGCTGAGAGGAAGAGACATTCAGAAGTGCCAAGGGAGAAAAAAATGTAAAACTGGAGGAAGCAGGCATGGAAGGAGATGACCCCACCTGGAAAGGATAGGTCAAAGAGCATCCTTGGCACGGTGGCACTCACATAACATATCTCCAGCCAGGAGAAGTTGCTCAGCAGGATGTACATGGGCAGACGAGCCAAGCGAGCATCTTGAACCACTATCATGATGATGATGAAGTTTTCGGCCAAAGTGAGGGTGTAGACAGCTGTAAAGAAGATGAGAAGGAACAAGCGTCCCTGTGGTCCAACTCTGAAGCCCAGAAGAATGAATTCCTGCACTGTAGTCCCGTTGATGATCTCCATCTGGATCACACACAAAACTGCATGGAGGCTAGTCTTACATTCTTCAGTGGTAATCTAAAATACTCTGTCAATGCTTGGAATGGACAAACCTCTTTATCTGGCATGAGTTATCCCCAATATGAAGCTATTTCTGAGATTAGGGCTGCTATCTGTTAATTTGCAGAAGGAAACGAGTTCTTCAGAACTACTGTGTTGGTGGGAGAGGGAGGGTTAAACAAGTTTCTTTACCACTCGGTAATGTGGCACAGACCCCGACAGACTGAGTTCAGTCTTAAGTGATCTATTTCTTCAAAATCCTCTTCATCTACAGATGGGTTTTTAATGTAGCAGCAATGGTTCTCATTCAGGATCTCTGAACAAATTCATATTCATATTATACAGTGAGTCATCTGTTTCAAGCAATGCTGATAATGCTTGAGAATATCACTGTCTTGCTGGATTCAGAATTCTTTGCAAAACGAATTCTACACCCAGCAGAATTCTGCAACCAGCAGCCGCTGATGGGCTACCACAAACTGACCAGAGATCCCCTCCCCACTTGCAGATCTCAATTTTCTTTCTGCCCCAAGCCTGGCTTATGGTGTTTAAGCAAGCAGGCATCAACAATATGAATTTGCTTTGATCTATTATTTCTCCTGCAAAGCAGCAAAAAGTACTGGAACCTTTCAGGCTATTCTTCAGAAATAGCATCTTAGCAAACCTAGCCGTCTAAGATCCACGTCTCATCCCTTCTTGCCTCTGTAATAACCTGATATTTCTGTACCTCAGTAGCACAGAGGAAACTGCTCGAACCAGCCAAAGACTTGATGTGGAGAAAATTCCAGTATTTAGAGTCCCTGCATTCTTCATTCTATCAAGTCCTTTGCTCAGAGCTGGGTTTGGTAGTGGGAAGGGAAAACTCTGCATTGTAGGGTGTGTTTGAACAGCTTGGCTGTGGGTGCCATACTCAGTTTGAAGCCATATTTTAAAAGGTTTGCTGAAGTTTCATCTATGAAAGGAATGGCTCTTGAGAATTTCTCTTTTGAGGCTAACTCTGTTTTTCATCAAAACAAGATCTCCTCAGAGATTGCTGAAAAGAACTAGTGATTTAAAGTATCTTGGTTTTCCTGCGTACTGAGCCCTCCAAATTGGATGAACGGAACCACTTGGCTTCGCTCTCTTTTTCATTGTTCTAATTTTTTTAGAAGTGAATTTCTATTTTGAAATAAAGTTAAAATTAAAGACACCAATAAGGGGAAGACATACATCACAATATAACAGGTTCACTAATGAAGGGAAACAGGAAAATCGGTGATTACAATCCTCAGTGCATTTTGGGTAAACATGTGGGACAACAAAGTAAAACAGCCTTAGGAGAAGCTCACAAGCTATTGAGAAAGTTTGATGACATGGAGTATCTTGAAAAAGGGCATGACATGGAGTATGCTGGAAATGGGCATGGCTGGCTACCTGGAATCCTAAAGAGGAGCACTCTACACTGCAACACTGTGTTGCAAGTTTCACTTGTCAGGTCTAATAACAATACATAGCATTCATATATTATTATAAGTATTCAAAGAGCTCCACATACATGATCTTTTAATCCTTACAGTGACCTTTTAATGTAGGGCAATGTTGTTAGTCCCATCTTGCAGATGGGGAGCTGAGGCTGAGAAAGAATGGCTGGCCTAAGGCCACCAAGTAAGGTCATGAGACAGAGACCATATTCAGATGAGGGGCTGCCAGATTGATTGCTCATTCTCAAGCAAGCCAGTCCTATTATTCTGCTATATCTGCAACCATTATGCCATTGGTAAGCCAGCATTATACCAGTGTAATGTAGTTAAAATCCCATGCATTCCCAAGTAGAAGAAAAATCAAAAGAAAAACTATACCATTGGCAACTCCCATCTCCACCCAACATTCACAGTGTTGTCACCACCACCATCTGATGCCCAACCAGAAGAGGCACTGATCAACACAGGGCAATGACACGGTGATGTCATGGCTCACGGGTTAGGAGAGAAGAGACTTGCAGCCACAAGTGCTATGAGGAGTCTGGGGAGCAGCAATGGGGAGTCTGAGGAGCAGCAATACGGGGTCAAGTCTGAATGGGTGCCACCTTTGAGAAAGAAATGAGGGCTTCTTCAAGGACACATTGATAGATCCATATAAAAGACATGGAGTCATACTAGGGATGGATTGTGAGGCGTGTCTGGGATTCTCAGCTGCCTCCCTGCTTTTTATGCAAACATGAAGCTCAATATTTTGATAAGAAAACTTTAGTAATTGTTTTTCACAGTGCTTATACTTTTCATGGTCTTTTGATTTTGCTGTTTTTTAATGTCATTGTAGATTCATTTTGGTTTTCCTATATTATCTTAAGCCATTCTTTTACAGTTGTGCTCGTAAAGCAGGATGAAAAGACTTTTACAGTGGAATTCCTACATATGTCTACTCAAAATCCTATTATGTTCAGCTGAGCTTGCTCTCAGGTAAATATTGATAGGATTCTGCCTTCAGTTAAGTAAATGAATAAGTATTTCAAAGGAAATTTTCCTCTCCCGTGTAGCATGACTTTTTGCAACTTAAAAATTGAAATGAACTCTCCATAGGGGGTAAGATCCTATATTTAATTTCTAGTGTGGCATTTTACATAGGTGATGATTTACTGTCTTAAAAAAAGAAAATAGTAAATGACACTTTCAATGATTACATGTTAGATATATTGCATTTTTAGCATTGATTTCTTTGTTTCTAGGGAATAGTTATTGATGGGAAGCTATGAAAATTCAATGCTTTCAATAAATCATTTCAAAAGTCAGCAGCAGGGTGGGAAGATTTCCCTGGGACTTTGAACGTTACTCACAGAAAGGATCAAGGGATCATGCTTGAATATATTCAAAGTTACAGTGCCCCAACCCAAACTATTATAAATGCATTTGCCGTGTTTATTTTTTATAACTTCCAATTTGTATTGCACAATATATAATCACATGTGATCCGAAACAGGAAGTTGGATCTCATGCCTTTCCTAAATTAAATCGCTGCATTTTCTTTGGGGTTTTTTGTTTGTTCGTTTAGTAGTAAGGTAATAGATAGACAGGAAGGAAGGCATTTCTTCTATATGGTATACGATTATGATTCTGGTATCTGATTCCAGATGGAGATGGACAATAGGACCACTGTTCAGGAATTCATTTTGTTGGGATTTGGAATTGGACAACATAAAAGGTTCCTGCTCCTCATTTTTTCCACCATTCTCTACATGCTCACTTTGGCTGAGAACATCATCATAATCACGCTGGTGTTCCTAGATATGCGCTTGGCTCAGCTTCCCATGTACATCCTACTGAGCAACTTCTCCTGGCTAGAGATGTGCTATCTGTCCACCACTGTGTCTCACGTGCTCTTTGACCTGGCGTCCCCTCACGGGATCCTTTCTTTCCAAAGTTTCCCCTTCAGATTTCTAATGGGGCAGCCAACAGCAAAAGTTGTACATATGAACTTAAGAACATAAGAACATAAGAAGAGCCTGCTGGATCAGGCCAGTGGCTCATCTAATCCAGCATCCTGTTCTCACAGTGGCCAACCAGGTGCCTGGGTGATGTCCGCAAGCAGGACCTGAGTGCAAGAACACTCTCCCCTCCTGAGGCTTCCGGCAACTGGTTTTCAGAAACATACTGCCTCTGACTAGGGTGGCAGAGCACAGCCATCATGGCTAGTAGCCATTGATAGCCCTGTCCTCCATGAATTTGTCTAATCTTCTTTTAAAGCCATCCAAGCTGGTGGCCATTACTGTGCCTTGTGGGAGCAAATTCCATAGTTTAACTATGTGCTGAGTAAAGAAGTACTTCCTTTTGTCTGTCCTGAATCTTCCAACAATCAGCTTCTTTGAATGTCCACGAGTTCTAGTATTATGAGAGAGAGAGAAAAACTTTTCTCTATCCACTTTCTCAATGCCATGCATAATTTTATACACTTCTATCATGTCTCCTCTGACCCGCCTTTTCTCTAAACTAAAAAGCCCCAAATGCTGCAACCTTTCCTCGTAAGGGAGTCGCTCCATCCCCTTGATCATTCTGGTTGCTCTCTTCTGAACCTTTTCCAGCTCTATAATATCCTTTTTGAGATGAGGCGACCAGAACTGCACACAGTATTCCAAATGCGCCTGCACCATAGATTTATACAACGGCATTATGATATCGGCTGTTTTATTTTCAACACCTTTCCTAATTATCGCTAGCATGGAATTTGCCTTTTTCACAGCTGCCACACACTGGGTCGATATTTTCAGTGTGCTGTCCACTACAACCCCGAGGTCTCTCTCCTGGTCGGTCACCGCCAGTTCAGACCCCATGAGCGTATATGTGAAATTAAGATTTTTTGCTCCAATATGCATAACTTTACACTTGTTTATATTGAATTGCATTTGCCATTTTTCCGCCCATTCACTCAGTTTGGAGAGGTCTTTTTGGAGCTCTTTGCAATCCCTTTTTGTTTTAACAACCCTGAACAATTTAGTGTCGTCAGCAAACTTGGCCACTTCACTGCTCACTCCTAATTCTAGGTCATTAATGAACAAGTTGAAAAGTACAGGTCCCAATACCGATCCTTGAAGGACTCCACTTTCTACAGCCCTCCATTGGGAGAACTGTCCGTTGATTCCTACTCTCTGCTTTCTGCTTCTTAACCAATTCCTTATCCACAAGAGGACCTCTCCTCTTATTCCATGACTGCTAAGCTTCCTCAGAAGTCTTTGGTGAGGTACCTTGTCAAACGCTTTTTGAAAGTCTAAGTACACTATGTCCACTGGATCACCTCTATCGATACGCTTGTTGACACTCTCAAAGAATTCTAATAGGTTACTGAGACAGGACTTCCCCTTCCAGAAGCCATGCAACTGCCAGTGAACCACAGACTCCTCCCCAGCACTGTCTACCAAACTATCTAAATGATGGGTGATATCCGCAACTTTCGCACCAGGCAGGCAAATCACCTTGTGGTCTACACGCCCATCACACACCCCACTGTCTATGTTCCTAATGATCGAATCACCCACTACAAGCATCCCTCCACCCCCCAGAGATATATCCTTGGCACGAGATGATAGCTGCTCATCCCCCAAGGAATGGGTCCCTTCTAAGGGATCGTTTCCCTCTTCCTCGGCTGGATGCTCTCCTTCCCCGAAACCATCGTCCTCCATGATAGCAGGAGAGCTATCATCCTTGGAGTGGGACACAGCTATAATATCCCTCTCTGCCTGTCTCAGCTTTTCCAGGTCAGCCACCTTGGCCTCAAGGAAATGAAGTCGTTCCCAGACAGCCAGGAGCTCATTGCACCGAGAGCACACCCATGACTTCTGTCCAGCAGGCAGATAGTCGTACATGCTGCAGGCAGTGCAAAACACTGGAAAGCCCCCACACCCCTGCTGGCTTCTTACCTGCTTAGTTTCGTTTAAGGTTTATTAAGTTAATGGGATGGAAACAGCGGTTTAGTTGAGGTCAGGGAACAGATGGGCAAAGTGGGGGGCCCTGGCCTCCTTGCCTACTGCCAAACTCGCTCTGCTGCTTAACTCGCCTTGACGCTTTGTCAGCTGGGGGCTCCCTCTAGCTCATGGAGCAACCATATGGTTGGGGGGAGGAGCCTAACTTTGGGTTTTCTCACCTCTGATCCAAGAAATAAAGTTGGCAACATTTCACAACAGCCATAAGGTTAGTTAGTCATGTCCAGAAGCATCAATGGGTCTGCTCTGAGGAGGACTAGTGTTGAATACCACCCATTGTTTCCATAGCACCAGACCTTTGAAATGCTGTGCCATGAGGAACTGGCCTCGCAACGTTCTTTGCCTGGTTTTGGAAGGACAGGGAAAAGCTAGTGGCTGATGATTTCCCCAGTAGACAAATAGCCCAGTGTCCTCAACTGGTGGTTCATCAATAGGGCCTAATGATATTAGCTGTCTCCTGACCTCTGGAGATCTCTCCTGAATGTTTGAATGAGATACACATCAAAGCTTGGGGAAGACAACATCCTTCTAGTTGAGGAGAGGGGACAGTGACAGTAAGAACCAGAGTTGTCAGTTGTCAGGAGAAAGAGAGAGAGAGAGAGATTCTTGCAGGATGATGTATCAGAAATTGAGATTGGCGCATCTGCATCACTACTCCCATTTTCCCTTCATCACAGACCTATTTGTATGCTCAACAATCAACACACTTAATGTTACATCAGGGACAGGGAGCTTGTGGCACTCCAGAGGTTGTTGGACTCCAACTCCCATCACCCCTGAGCATTGGCCATGTTGGCTGGGGCTGATGGGGGTGGAGTCCAACAACATCTGGAGGTCCAAAGGTTCCCCTCCACTGCTGTGAGGGAACAGAGAAAGTCAAGACTGTCATTATCTAGCAGAACTGGATGCCATCATAGAGAGGTAAGGTGAGTCATAACGTTATGGAATTTGGGTGTTGAGATGGATGCCTTCTATGAATCCCCTCTCCAGCCTCTGATTAGGGATCTGTTCTACTGGTCAGACTAGTTCCATTCATAAGTTAATGGATTCAAGCCAAGTCTGTCAAATGCTCCTATGAACAAGTGTAAGAATTAGCCAGGAAAGCAATGGGGGCCATAAAGAACTCTTGCAGAAGAGAGGCCTCCCCCACCCACAATGAAGTAGTTTATGTGTTGAGTTAGCTGGAGAAAAGGTTGGGAGCTGGAAGCACTCAAAGAGGCTCACTTGCTCTCTGTGTCTGAAGGGACTCCAAAGCTGTGGGCCTTCGGGAACAAGATCTGATGGAGTGTTAATGCTGTGAACCCCTCTATATTACGCTCAAGCTGTATATATGTATAAATAAAAACCATCTATCCTATTAGACACCATAGTATCAGCTGACCTTCATTCCAAGGAAACCAAACCTTGGGTAAGTGCAGGGACCCCTGGAAGTCTCACACCACTCATTGATTGGAGTGGCCTGCAAAGATGTTCCTGCCTGCTTGGAATCACAACTGAGTGACAGTGAAGGAAGTGAGAATTAGCAGCCAACAAAAAGAAAAGCGTGAAAAAGACCACTTGGAATTATTCTCATTATGCTTATTTTAATTATTTTATATTAATCATTTATTATATTTCCAGACAGCCCCTCAGCTGAAGTTCTCAAGGTAATACACAAAGAATATAGTCAAAGAAAACATGAATCAACAAAAAAAATTCCAACTCACAGTTCAATTGCAAAACAGCAGCAATAGGAAAATAGGAAACTATCTTACACTGGCTTGTCTTCAACTGCCTTTTAAGCAGAGCAGACCTATTGAAATTAATAAGCCCTGAGTTAGTAATGGGCATTCATTTCAATGGGTCTAATCTGAATAAAAGGTAGTTGCTTACAAGCCACTGAGTCAGACTATTGGTCCATCTAGCTCAGATTTGTCCACACTGACTGGCAGAGGCTCACCATGATTTCAGTGAAGTGTCTCTCCAAGGCCTACCTGGAGATGCTGAGGATTGAACCTGTGACCTTCTGCATACAAAGCAGATGCTCTGCCCCTGAGCCATGACCCCAAATACAGTAGCTGCTGTAATAGTAGTAATGTTAATGTAATAGTGTGGACTTTCTACAGAGAGGACCATAAAATGAGTAATCAAAGCTAAAGAGGGGAGAGCTGACACACACCTCAAGACCCACCTGCCAGACAAAATACCTCCCTCTTCCCTCCACTTTTCTATATCACCCTCTTTGTTTTCAACAGCTTGACCAATGCTTCCTTCACCTGATCATTCCTGAGGCAATAGATCAGGGGGTTAAACAGAGGGGCAATGGCATTATATAAGAGAGTCATCACTTTGGTGTTCTCAGTGTGACTTCCACTGCTGTGTCCTAGATACATAGCCACCACAGTACCGTAAAAGAGGGTCACCACCACTAGGTGGGAAGACACCGTCGAAAAGCCCTTGACACCAGTGCTTTGGCTGGATGTTTTCGCAAGGGTGAAAACTACATAGGCATAGGAGACCACAATGAAAAGGAAGCTGCCCAGAACCACAGAAGAGGTGACGATGTAGCAGAAGATGGGGAGGTACCCCAGTGGGGGGCAGGCCACAGCTAGGAGTTGGTCAGAGTCACACACAAAGTGATTGAGTGTGTTGGAATTGCAGAAGGACAATTTGGAGATCAAAACCACTGGCGCAACGTACCACAGGAAGCCAACAACCCAACAAGCAGTCACCAGGGCGTAGCAGAAATTTTGGGTCATGATTTGTGGGTAGTGCAGTGGGCGGCAGACGGCCAAAAACCGATCCAAGGCCATGGCTGAAAGGAAGAGACATTCAGAAGCACCAAGGGAGAAAAAAATGTAAAACTGGAGAAAGCAGGCATGGAAGGAGATGACCCCACCTGGAAAGGACAGGTCAAAGAGCATCCTTGGCATGGAGGCACTCACATAACATATCTCCAGCCAGGAGAAGTTGCTCAGCAGGATGTACATGGGCAGACGAGCCAAGCGAGCATCTTGAACCACTATCATGATGATGATGAAGTTCTCGGCCAAAGTGAGGGTGTAGACAGCTGTGAAGAAAATGAGAAGGAACAAGCGTCCCTGTGGTCCAGCTCTGAAGCCCAGCAGAATGAATTCCTGCACTGTGGTCCCATTGATCATCTCCATCTGGATCACACACAAAACTGCATGGAGGCTAGTCTTTCATTGTTCAGTGCTAATCTAAAATACTCTGTCAATGCTTGGAATGGACAAAGCCTCTATTGATCTGGCATGAGTTATCCCCAACATGAAGCTATTTCTGAGATCTGGGCTGCCATCTGTTAATTTGTAGAAGGAAGCAAGTTCTTCAGAACTACTCTGTTGATGGGAGAGGGAGGGTTAAAGAAGTTTCTTTAGCACTTGGTAATGTGGCACAGACCCCGACAGACTGACTTCAGTCTTAAGTGATCTTTTTCTGCAAAATCCTCTTCATCTACAGATGAGATTTTAACATAGCAGCAGTCTCATCCCTTCTTGCCTCTGTAATCACCCGATATTTCTGTGCCTCAGTAGCACAGAGGAAACTGCTCCAATCAGCCAAAGACTTGATGCGGAGAAAATTCCAGTATTTAGAGTCCCTGCATTCTTCATCCTATCATGCCCTTCGCTCAGAGCTGGGTTTGGAAGTGGGAAGAGAAAAGTCTGCATTGTAGGGTGTAGGCAGGACAGCTTGGTTGTGGGTGCCATACTCAGCTTGAAACCTTATTTTAAAAGGTTTGCTGAAGTTTCATCTATGAAAGGAACGGCTCTTGAGAATTTCTCTTTTGAGGCTAACTCTGTTTTTCATCAAAACAAGATCTCCTCAGAGATTGCTGAAAAGAACTAGTGATTTAAAGTATCTTGGTTTTCCTGCGTACTGAGCCCTCCAAATTGGATAAACAGAACTACTTGACTTCGCTCTCTTTTTCATTGTTCTAATTTTTTTAGAAGTGGATTTCTATTTTGAAATAAAGTTAAAATTAAAGACATCAAAAAGGGGAAGACATACATCACAATATAACAAGTTCACTAATGAAGGGAAACAGGAAATCAGTGATTACAATCCTAAGTGCATTTTGGGTAAACATGTGGGACAACAAAGTAAAACAGCCTTAGGAGAAGCTCGCAAGGTTGTGGATATCGCCCGTCGTTTAGATAGTTTGGTAGACAGTGCTGGGGAGGAGTCAGTGGTCGTGGTGCACGTTGGCACCAACGACATGGGGAAATGCAGCCGTGAGGTCCTGGAAGTAAAATTTAGGTTGCTAGGTAGGATGCTGAAAGCCAGGACCTCCAAGGTGGCTTTGTCTGAAATGCTACCGGTTCCACGCGCAGGACCAGCCAGACAGGCCCAGCTTTGCAGTCTCAATGCGTGGATGAGACGATGGTGTCGGGTGGAAGGGTTTAGATTTGTTAGGCACTGGGGAACATTTTGGGACAAGCCGGGCCTGTACAAAAGGGACGGGCTCCACTTGAACCAGAATGGAACCTGACTGCTGGCACTTAAAATTAAAAAGGTAGCAGAGCAGCTTTTAAACTGACTGAGGGGGGAAACCCGACAGGAGCTGAGAAAGGTCCGGTTCGGAATAAACCTCCCCCCTGGGATAAAAACCAAAGAAATGATGAAATTTTAAAAGGGGTTGGCCTAGAAGTAGGCATTGTGAGAGCAGGGGCACAGGATATAAATTCAGAAGGGCAAAATTACCACAGGCCAAACCACAAGTGCCAAAGACACTTGAAGAGAGACACTGCTTACAAGTGCCTGGACGCTAATGCTAGGAGCCTCCGAACCAAGATGGGAGAACTGGAGTGCTTGGTCTTAGAGGAGAGCATTGATATAGTGAGCATAATGGAGACCTGGTGGAATGGAGAAAACCAGTGGGATACGGTTATCCTTGGATATAAACTATATCGGAAGGACAGGGAAGGACGTATTGGTGGCGGAGTCGCTCTATACGTGAAAGAAGGCATTGAATCCAGCAAGCTCGAAACCCCAAAAGAGGCAGACTCCTCCACAGAATCATTGTGGGTGGTGATACCATGCCCCAGGAGGGACTTAATACTGGGAACAATCTATCGTCCCCCTGATCAAAATGCTCAGGGAGACCTTGAGATGAGATATTAAATTGAGGAAGCATCCAAACTAGGAAATGTGGTAGTAATGGGTGACTTCAACTACCCGGACATAGACTGGCCGTATATGTGTTCCAGTCATGACAAAGAAGCAAAGTTTCTAGATATTCTAAATGACTATTTCCTAGACCAGTTGGTCATGGAACCGACCAGAGGGATGGCAACCCTGGACTTAATCCTCAGTGGGGACCGGGACCTGGTGCAAGATGTAAGTGTTGTTGAACCGATTGGGAGCAGTGACCACAGTGCTATTAAATTAAACATACATGTAAATGGCCAATTGCCAAGAAAATCCAACACGGTCACATCTGACTTCAAAAGAGGAAACTTCACAAAAATGAGGGGATTGGTAAAAAGAAAGCTGAAAAACAAAGTCCAGAGGGTCACATCACTCAAAAATGCTTGGAAGTTGTTTAAAACCACTATATTAGAAGCTCAACTGGAGTGCATACTGCAGATCAGAAAAGGTACCACCAGGGCCAAGAAGATGCCAGCATGGTTAACGAGCAAAGTCAAGGAAGCTCTTAGAGGCAAAAAGTCTTCCTTCAGAAAATGGAAGTCTTGTCCGAATGAAGAAAATTAAAAAGAACACAAACTCTGGCAAAAGAAATGCAAGAAGACAATAAGGGATGCTAAAAAAGAATTTGAGGAGCACATTGCTAAGAACATAAAAACCAACAACAAAAAATTCTATAAATACATTCAAAGCAGGAGACCATCTAGGGAGGCGATTGGACCCTTGGATGATAAGGGAGTCAAAGGTGTACTAAAGAACGATAAGGAGATTGCAGAGAAGCTAAATGAATTCTTTGCATCTGTCTTCACAGTGGAAGATATAGGGCAGATCCCTGAACCTGAACTAACATTTGCAGGAAGGGATTCTGAGGAACTGAGACAAATAGTGGTAATGAGAGAGGAAGTTCTAGGCTTAATGGACAATATAAAAACTGACAAATCACCGGGCCCGGATGGCATCCACCCGAGAGTTCTCAAAGAACTCAAAGGTGAAATTGCTGATCTGCTAACTAAAATATGTAACTTGTCCCTCGGGTCCTCCTCCATGCCTGAGGACTGGAAAGTGGCAAATGTAAAGCCAATCTTCAAAAAGGGATCCAGAGGGGATCCCGGAAATTACAGGCCAGTTAGCTTAACTTCTGTCCCTGGAAAACTGGTAGAAAGTATGATTAAAGCTAGATTAACTAAGCACATAGAAGAACAAGCCTTGCTGAAGCAGAGCCAGCATGGCTTCTGCAAGGGAAAGTCCTGTCTCAGTAACCTATTAGAATTCTTTGAGAGCGTCAACAAGCATATCGATAGAGGTGATCCAGTGGACATAGTGTACTTAGACTTTCAAAAAGCGTTTGACAAGGTACCTCACCAAAGACTTCTGAGGAAGCTTAGCAGTCATGGAATAAGAGGAGAGGTCCTCTTGTGGATAAGGAATTGGTTAAGAAGCAGAAAGCAGAGAGTAGGAATAAACGGACAGTTCTCCCAATGGAAGGCTGTAGAAAGTGGAGTCCCTCAAGGATTGGTATTGGGACCTGTACTTTTCAACTTGTTCATTAATGACCTAGAATTAGGAGTGAGCAGTGAAGTGGCCAAGTTTGCTGACGACACTAAATTGTTCAGGGTTGTTAAAACAAAAAGGGATTGTGAAGAGCTCCAAAAAGATCTCTCCAAACTGAGTGAATGGGCAGAAAAATGGCAAATGCAATTCAATATAAACAAGTGTAAAATTATACATATTGGAGCAAAAAATCTGAATTTCACATATACGCTCATGGGGTCTGAACTGGCGGTGACCGACCAGGAGAGAGACCTCGGGGTTGTAGTGGACAGCACGATGAAAATGTCGACCCAGTGTGCGGCAGCTGTGAAAAAGGCAAATTCCATGCTAGCGATAATTAGGAAAGGTATTGAAAATAAAACAGCCGATATCATAATGCCGTTGTATGAATCTATGGTGCGGCCGCATTTGGAATACTGTGTACAGTTCTGGTCGCCTCATCTCAAAAAGAATATGATAGAGTTGGAAAAGGTTCAGAAGAGGGCAACCAGAATGATCAAGGGGATGGAGCGACTCCCTTACGAGGAAAGGTTGCAGCATTTGGGGCTTTTTAGTTTAGAGAAAAGGCGGGTCAGAGGAGACATGATAGAAGTGTATAAAATTATGCATGGCATTGAGAAAGTGGATAGAGAAAAGTTCTTCTCCCTCTCTCATAATACTAGAACTCGTGGACATTCAAAGAAGCTGAATGTTGGAAGATTCAGGACAGACAAAAGGAAGTACTTCTTTACTCAGCGCATAGTTAAACTATGGAATTTGCTCCCACAAGATTCAGTAATGGCCACCAGCTTGGACGGCTTTAAAAGAAGATTAGACAAATTCATGGAGGACAGGGCTATCGATGGCTACTAGCCGTGATGGCTGTGCTCTGCCACCCTAGTCAGAGGCAGCATGCTTCTGAAAACCAGTTGCCGGAAGCCTCAGGAGGGGAGAGTGTTCTTGCACTCGGGTCCTGCTTGCGGGCTTCCCCCAGGCACCTGGTTGGCCACTGTGAGAACAGGATGCTGGACTAGATGGGCCACTGGCCTGATCCAGCAGGCTCTTCTTATGTTCTTATGTTCTTAAAGTTTGATGAAATGGAGTGTCTTGAAAAAGGGCATGACATGGAGTATGCTGGAAAAGGGCATTGCTGGCTACCTGGAATCCTAAACAGGAGCACTCTACACTGCAACACTGTGTTACAAGTTCCACTTGTCAGGTCTCATAACAATACATAGCATTCATATATTATTATAAGTATTCAAAGAACTCCACATACATGATCTTTTAATCCTTACAGTGACCTTTTAATGTAGGGCAATGTTGTTAGTCCCATATTGTAGATGGGGAACTGAGGCTGAGAAAGAAATGGTTTGCCTAAGGCCACCAAGTAAGATCATGAGACAGAGACCAGATTCAGACGAGGGGCTGCCAGATTGATTGCTCATTCTCAAGCAAGCCAGTCCTATTATTCTGCTATGCCTGCAACCATTATGCCATTGGTAAGCCGACATTATACCAGTGTAATGTAGTTAAAATCCCATGCATTCCCAAGCAGAAAAAAAATCAAAAGAAAAACTATACCATTGGCAACTCCCATCTCCACCCAACGTTCACAGTGTTGTCACCACCACCATCTGGTACCCAACCAGAAGAGGCACTGATCAACATAGGGCAATGACACAGTGATGTCATGGCTCACGGGTTAGGAGAGAACTTGCAGCCACAAGTGCTAAGGGGCTGGTCTTCAACCTTGGGTCTCCAGATGTTGTTGGACTACAGCTCCCATCATCCACAGACAGCATGGTCATTGGTCAGGGATGATGCAAGTTGTAGTCCATCAACATCTGGGGACCCAAGGTGGAAGAACAATGTGCTAAGGCTTCCCAAAGACAGGGCTTGAATCCGTTGGTAGCCCAAACACAGCTTCCAGGTGCAAAACAGGGACCACAAAGGGACAGAATGAATGGCATTTCAGTCACAGCAACCAACCCTACCCATTTACTAGGGATGGTTGGGATTGAACCTGGGACCTTTTGCAGAGCTTGGAAAAGTTACTTTTTTTCAACTACAACTCCCATCAGCCCAATCCAGTGGTCATGCTGGCTGGGGCTGATGGGAGTTGTAGTTCAAAAAAGTAACTTTTCCAAGCTCTGAACTTTTGCATGTAAAACAAGTGCTTTGCCCCTGAACTCCACCACTGAGCTCCTGGGAGATATGAATGTGACCTTGGCAAGGCAATGGGGAGTCTGGGGAGCAGCAATACATTTTCTGATGGAGAAGAATAGAAGTGCTGGAACTCAAACCTCAGCTTGCCCCTCCAGACAGCAATACCATAGCTGTATGGCCTTTGTGTTCTCCCTCGGTGTTCTCCTTGCCTCTGCACATTTTACATGGCTGCCTGGCTGCCTGTGGGAAGATGGCATGGAGACAGTAATGAATAATGGGTGGCTACTACAACAGGCTGTTCCTGTGACTGAATGGTCATTCATGGTCAGTAAGTGCCTGTTTGACATAGGGCACTGTCTCATAGATGTTCTGCCATTCCTTGTATCCCAACCCCACTCCTCACTCTCCCATCCCATAATTCCTCTCATGTCAACTTGTATCCGTTCAATGCAGAGAATTGCAATGGGGCTCTCTCGTGGAGCCTATCAGGCTTTTATAACCAGGGAGAGCCTCCATGGATACAAAAGCCTCCCAGCTTTAAATGATCACCTTCTATGAGTCGAAAGGAGACTGGAACAGTGATAGAAGGTGACAGAGCTAGAACATGTATTCCCACAGCCCTTTTCCCCTGGAGTTCTAATTCTTGAGGATGGCTTCTCTCTCCCTCTGGCTGCATACACACCATGTACGGAAAGCACATCTAAAGCACATGACTTCCCTCAAAGAAACCTGAGAACTGTAGTTTACCCCTCACAAAGCTACAATACCCAGCAACCTTAACAAATAAACTACAGTTCTCAGAATTCTTTGGGAGAAGTCATATGCTTTAAATAGTGTGTATGCACTCTCCCTCTCCCCCCCCCTCATCTTTGTTCTGCTCTGTGTTCCTTTGCAGAAATCCTGCAGGCAAGAATGAGTCATGAGTATTTGGCTGGAGCACTCCTTGTTCACCAACAATGCTGGCTGTGCTCTCCATTGCTTTTCCCAATGTGTGCTGGGATCCTTCCTAGGTGGAGGGACAGTGGCTAACAGACCCGCCCATCTGCATAATGCATATTTATTTTGTGTTCTCCATATGTGCTGCTGACACTTCTACAACCTGTTGTGGGAGAGAGGATTCTTAAGCCAGTGCACAGTTTTCTCATATTTCAAAGTTGGGGAGGGGGTGACAAGATGTGACAAGAGCTGGTTCCAGATGTTGGGAGTAAAGCACCAATGCTTGTCACAAGTAACCTGAACCAGTAGTGGAGGGGGTGACAGACAGAAAGGCAACCTATCCTTCCCTTGCTGATCCCTTGTTTAGTAACTACTTGTTTGTATTTTCTCAGGCTTTACTTCCTCCCTTCCTCTTCCTTTCTAGCCAGTCAGAGATAGTGTCTGTGAGGGCTAGCCTCATGGCTCTACGATGGCTACACATCTGTCTATAGTCAGAATGACTTTAATTCCCTGTAGTAATAAACCTTAAGTGTCTTTATTCTTTGAACCAACAGTCTTACCAGATTATTCATTTCTGCACTCCGCTGCAGCATATACCAAATACAAGACCAGTTTGCTGCCTGAAGCAAAGGACAAGATGGTGCCCCGTCAAAGACAGCTGTGTTGGTAACTGAATCTGACTTCAACACTGGTGTCAGGACAGTGTCATGCATGGCATCTTCAGCCAGCAGGCTAGCTTAGGATGTGCAGGTCAGGAGAGGTGCCACACACAGCTCTGTGTGTGTTCCAGTGCCCCCATCCCACCCCCAAGCATTCACTGCTTGAAGCAGCCGCCTCATTCTGCTTAATGATAGCACCGGCTCTGGTGGCCATCTTGTCTCCTCTCAGTTAATCACACCATATACCGATTCGCTGTGTGTACTTCTTTATGTGTAATTCAGGACTGTGTGCATAATATAGCGCCCTTCTACTCTGGGAGGTGTATCTGCAGGGCAAATGCCAGGGGGGATTTTGAATGGAACATTCCAGATTCCACCAACTTAACTCATTGCATCCATATGATTACTCAAAGGGGTTCATGTCTAGGCAACAGGAAAGCAATGGTTATTAACAATGGGAATTGCCTGTATTCTCACTGTGGTAGAAAAAAAGCCAACTCTTTCCCAAGAGATACTCTTTTGGCTTTAGTGGATACTGATTTTGGTTCTTGAGGGCCACATTCCCAAGGGCCACCAAATACTTAACATGAGCACTGAAGATTCAGTAGATGCAAAGACCCACTCGTTTTCCCCATACAACCCATGAATATGACGGCTGAACTCCAGTGTGAGTCAGAGGGAACAGCAACATGTTCCCATCCCCAAGTCCTGATGCAGCAGTTGTTATGAGCCTTCAGGCAGGTGGAGCAACACACTGAAAACTACTGAGGTACAGAAATGGAAAGCATTCCCAAGGCAAAGGAGACTAGGGAGGGAACCAGAGAGGGTCACGTCTGAATGGGTGCCACCTTCAAGAAAGAGATGAGGGCTTCTTCAAGGACACATTGATAGGTCCATATAAAAGACACATGGATGGATTGTAAGGCGTGTCTGGGATTCTCAGCTGCCTCCCTGCTTTTTATGCAAACATGAAGCCCAAGATTTTGATAAGACAACTTTAGTAATTGTTTTTCACAGTGCTAATACTTTTCATGGTCTTTTGATTTTGCTGTTTTTTAATGTCATTGTAGCTTCATTTTCTCCATTATTTTAAGCCATTCTTTTACAGTTGTGCTTGTAAAGCAGGATGAAAAGACTTTTACAGTGGAATTCCTACATACCTCTACTCAAAATCCTATTATGTTCAGCTGAGCTTACTCTCAGGTAAATATAGATAGGATTCTGCCTTCAATTAAGTAAATGAATAAGTATTTCAAAGGAAATTTTCCTCTCCCGTGTAGCATGACTTTTTGCAACTTAAAAATTGAAATGAACTCTCCATAGGGGGTAAGATCGTGTGTTTACTTTCTAATGTGGCACTTTACATAGGTGATGATTTACTGTCTTAAAAAAAGAAAATAGTAAATGATACTTTCAATGATTACATGTTAGATATATTGTATTTTTAGCATTGTTTTCTTTGTGGGAAGCTATGTAAATTCAATGGTTTCAATAAATCATTTCAAAAGGCAGCAGCAGGGTGGGAAGATTTCCCTGGGACTTTGAACATTATTCACAGAAAGGATCAAGGGTTCGTGCTTGAATATATTCAAAGTTACAGTGCCCCAACCCAAACTATTATAAATGCATTTGCCATGTTTATTTTTTATAACTTCCAATTTGTATTGCACAATATATAATCACATGTGATCCGAAACAGGAAGTTGGAAGGATCTCATGCCTTTCCTAAATTAAATCGCTGCATTTTCTTTGGGGTTTTTTGTTTGTTTGTTTAGTAGTAAGGTAACCATTCTCTACATGCTCACTTTGGCTGAGAACATCACCATAATCAGGCTGGTGTTCCTAGATAGCCACTTGGCTCAGCTTCCCAGGTACATCCTACTGGGCAACTTCTCCTGACTAACGATGTGGTACGTGTCCACCACTGTGCCTTGCATGTTCTTTGACCTGGCGGCCCCTCACAGGATCCTTTCCATGAATGCTTCCTCCAGTTCTACATCTTCTTCTCTCTTGGTTGTACTGAATGCTTCTTCGGGCTTATCCAAACGGAGCAGGATAATCCACGGTTTCCATATTCATTTTGTCAGCTGATAGTCCTCACTTTGCCTTTTTGTTCGCTGTTTCCCAATGGAAAAAAAATGTTTTTTTGTGGCACAGCGATGATTCCCGATTTCAAACAGCAAATCACATTTTATTTTATTTATTTATTAAATTTATTAGTTGCCCATCTGGCTGGTTGTCCAGCCACCCTGGTATTGGAAGGAGCGGATTTAACCTGCAAAAATGCGTGACAGCGCGCGACATCATTTGGACGACTGAAAAATAATAAACACACATAGCGTGCATGTCACACATTTTGCAGTCATATGGATGAGCCCTTCCTCTCCACAATGGCCTTGGATTGATACTTGGCCATCTGCCACCCACTGCGCTACCCACACATCATGACCCCACATTCCTGTTACACTCTGGTGGCTGTGTGTTGGGTTGTTGGTTTCCTCTGATACCTTGTTCCAGCAGTTTCGATTTCGAAGTTGTCCTTCTGTGGCTCCAACACCACTGACCACTTTCTGTGTGATCCTGGTCCAATCATGTCCTTGGCCTGCCCTCCACTTGGAAATGCTCCCCTCTTCAGTCAGATTTCAGTCAGTCAGTCAGATGGGCCTGGCAACCAAGAGGTCTTCTGTACCTTTAAAAGTTGTAGGGGGGGGGAAAGGAGAATTCCACCTTGTGGTTTTTCACATTACAGAGTTGCAAGAACACCTGCACTTGGCTGCCTTTCTCTTCTCCTAAAGATACAGGATCAGTCTCAGGTCCTGGACCTGGCAACCCTACTCTGTCATGACTCCTCTTCTTCACTTTTTCTCTAAACTAAACAGCCCCACCTGTTCTAAATCTTTCCTCATAGGGGAGTCGCTCCATCCCCTTGATCTTTTTGGTTGCCCTTTCCTGTATCTTTTCAGCTCTGCAATATCCTTTATGAGGTGAGGCAACCAGAACTGTACACAGTATTCCAAGTGAGGTTGCACCCTAGATTTGTATGGCATTGGCGTTTTTATTTTCAGTTCCTTTCCTAATGATCCCTAGCAAGAAACTTGCCTTATTGACAGCTGCCACACACTGAGTTGACACCCTCACTATGACCCCGAGCATTGTGGCACCCCAGACCGCAGCAACTCTCCGGTGGAGCCGCATATTAAAGACTACCCTATAAGGAACAGATAACCCATTGTATTTTCTTTGTGACACATTCATTATGTGACAACTAAAGTGGAGTATCTAGCTTTTTACATGCCAATCTCAGTTTTGTGGTATAAGATTCATTTGCTGCAAATATCATATGCCCTTTGATTTTACAAAACAGAGCTAAGGAACCTTTTTCATCCTGAAGGCCGCATTCTCTTCTTGGCAATCTCCTGAGAGCCGCGTACCAGTGGTGGGTGGGGCCAGAGACAAAAGTGGGTGGACCAGTTGATGCAAATTTCACCTTTGTACAGTAATCTAGTTTCTACAGGCACCCATCTCTATCATCTACCCAGACAAGCAAGGAGCATTGTCAGAGTTCAAGGATGCATGCCAGCCAGGCAAAAGCTCTTAAGGAGGGTACAAAGCAGAACCAGTGTGGGGTGTGGCTGGGGAGACGATGTGGCCTGGGAAGGGTCCCAAGGGTTAGACGTAGGGGTGTAGACGTGCAGGGTCTCGGGGGTGTGTGTCTTAGACCCTTTCCTTTTTTGGGAGCAGGGTCCCAGCAGGGTCCCTATTTCTCCAGCATCCTTTGTGAGGAAGAAATGAGAGAGGGGACTGTGTATGCTGCCTTGAGCTCCTTGGAGGAAAAGTAGATTTTTAAAAAAAAAAATGCAATAAATAATGAAGATAACCCAAATTTAGAATGACACTGTTTTTGCAAGATTAGAGCAGTGGTCACAGTAGGATTAAGGGCCAAGTTGCTCCTTGTGAGAGGAAATAATGGCAGAACCCAATGTGTGTATGTGGTGTGTGTGTGTATGTGTGTGTGTGGAGAGAGAGAGAGATTGCATAAAGGATATGCAAGAGAAAAAAGTGACCTAATAAACCATAAATGTGCTCTCTGATCCAACAGTGAGACAAATGAATAAACCAAATAAATCTCTCTGTGAATCTGATGAATCTGATTCACCCCTGGGAGCTATAAGAGTAGCAAGTGCCAGGTACGGGGTCTTTTTTGTGGTGACCCTACATCTCTGGAATAGCATTCCCCAGAAAGCACATATTGTCCCTTCTTTCCTGACCTTTAAGAGGATTTTAAATATTTCTGTATTTCAGTCTGTATTTGGTTCCTTTTAGTGTACTGTGTTTTAAACTAAGGTTTTATCTCTTGCTACTGTGTTACTTACCCTTTCTCATTTTAACGACTCATGTACTGAATATTGTTTTTTTTTAAAAAAGTAAGAAAATGCTTATTTATAACATTATTTACAGAAATAAACAGATAAATGATTGTATATATTACCACAGCAAAAAGAAAAAAAGAAAAGCTATACAAATTATCAGTATTCCATTACACAACAAAATCACTATTAACTGAATCCCTTAATATTATTATTTTATTTATTAATTTAATTAAAAGCATTTCTAAAGCACTTAATATTTTAAGAAATCTCTAAGTGGTGTACATTATGTTTAATATGAAAACAATATTCATTGAAACAGAAATACAGCCTGAAATCAATAAAACCATGCAAAAGCACAAAAGCAGATAAAAGCATTTTCTAAGCACTATCAATAGAACTGATCTTTCTTCGCCAACACCTGCCTTAGCATTCTTAAACTGTGCCTAATAACTCATAAGGATGTATGGTAAACATCATCTTGCACCTTAACAACCCCCACAAATCTTCCTATCTTCCTTCTCTTATTTTAATAAAATTGGCAAACTTTATCCCATATCCTCAATTATCATTGAAAAAAGTTGATTTTTTTTTCATTCTTTGACTCTATCATTAATTTTTATTTTTTTAATAGTTTGAGTACTTACAATGCATTGTATCCAGTGTTATGATACAACCAATGCTAATGGACATGATTAACTTAGGTTCATTCATTCTAATTGGTCTACTCTGAGTAGGACTTAGTTGACTACAAACCCAAGTTCTTCTTTAATGTCATATCTCTCAGTTATTTACTTTCTTGCATGTATTTGCATTGGACACAACCCTCCGCAGATTAAGGTCTGTTGCCATCTGCTTTGAGAGGGTTTTTAAACCTGTAAAGTGGGCTAGAAAATAAAGGAAAGGGGGGAAAGACAAGCAACTCATGGAGATGACTCCTGGGGCTGCTACTACTCAGCTGCAAGAAGACAGAGGCAGAAGTCATTGAAGAAACTGTTCCAATCAGCGAGACAGAAACTCCATTCAGGCATTTGCCTTCTCAGCTAAATCAACCTGCAAGGGAAAAGAGAGGGAGCAAACATGGTAGCTCTGACCCCACACCCTCTGCAAGGTGGAGGGCAGCCATGTGCACCAAGGATCCAGCTCTACCTAGGGAGGCTCTCTGTGTGATTTAGAATTGTAGGAAATTATCCCTGCTGCTCCCCCCCATTGGATTGATTTAATCTAGAAAACGAACACCTGGCTGTGTAACAGATAGGGATGGGTGAGAGATTCAGTTTGCATTTCAACCAAAACAATTGAATTTGCACTTTCTGAAACAATATGATAACCGAAACACAGCCATCCTTCAAAATTCACACTTAGTTGAATTTTGCAATGCAGTTCTCCAATCAAACAATGTTTACAAAAATGCATGTGTTGGGGGAAGTGTGCATAAAAATGAATATATGTGAAAATAACATACAAAAATGCATTATATGGCAAGAAAGGGCTTGCAAGACATGCATATTAGTCAAAACTGCCTACAAAAATGTCTTTATTGTGAGAAATCCACACCAAAATTCTGGAAAATATTCATGAGGATTTTTTTAAAAAAACACACACAATTTGTTGCAGAAATGTGGAGAACTGAATTTAAGATTGGAAAAATGAGAAACAGAGAGAACCAAACCTGGCAGATCTTTTCATCCCTAGTAACAGATTAATAAAAGAATTGTTTTCTGTGACCCCATGGGAACACCTCCCACCTTCGGGAGCAGTTGCTGCCAGACAGCATATGGGACTACGTTGTTTTGCATGGAATGTTCTACTATCAGATCTCCAAGCCACCACACTTCTCCATAATGCATTGCATCCGTTTGGTTGCTCAAAACGACCCATAGGCAAATTTGTACTTGTGGAAATTGCTTGCATTTCGCCCTGAGAAGCAGCCTGTCTCCAAAACGATGCTGTTTTGGTGGATAATGAGAGTGCTCTTGGGGGATACATTCCCAAAGGCCATCAGAGACACTTGGGATTTTGGTATTCACATATGCCCACACTTTCTTCCCACCACACGGCCCACCAATGCCACAGACGCACACCGGCAAACAACAGCATACTCCCACCAAACTCTGGCACAGCAGTTGTTGTAGGAACCCTTCCACCGCATGGACTGACACTTTGCATGCGACTAAGGAAAAGGCATCATTGCCAAGGCAAAGGAGGCTGAGGTGAGGACTAGAGAAGGTTGTATTTGAGTGAATATCACCTTCCAGAAAAAAAGGTTTGGAATTTAAAATAAAATAAAATATATAGATAATTAAGAATTCTGGGGAGGAGAGAGAGAAGAAGAGGAGGAGGAGGAGGAGGAGGGAGTGATTATGAGAAGTATCTATGATTCTGAGTAGCACCCCTGATTTTAACCCTATTCACAGTTTAGCCAAAGGCTGTGGTCAGCTGCTTTCTTGAAGTGAAAACTAATAAAGTCTGAATTCGTTCAAAGACACCCCCTCTCCGTTTCTCATGTTTCCAGTCTTGATTTTTTTCTCCACATTTCCACATCATATTTTTTTTAATCTACATGATAATTCATCAGCATTGTAGTGCAGATTTGTTCTACCATACACAATTTTGTATGCAGTTTTGCCTAATAGACACTTTTTGCAAAGGAATTACTTTATTTATTTATTTATTTATTTGTTTGTTTGTTTATTTGTTTATTTGTTTATTTATTTATTTATTATTAAATTTGTTAGTCGCTCATCTGGCTGGTTGTCCAGCCACTCTGAGCGACGTACACAATAAAACAGAAACATAATAGTTAAAATTTTAAAAACATCATTAAAAAACCCTAACATCATGTCTGTTTGTGTGCTACTGTCACTAATATATGCAATTCTATACACAGTTTATTCTAGCATATGCGTTTTTGTACACTTGGCTGGAGAAATGCATTGCAAAATTCAGAGAAATGTGAACTTCAAAGGATTGTTTTGGAAAGTGAGAATCGGGTATGCCCGCATATAAATGTGAACTGAATCAGATTTCTTCCCCATCTCTCCCCCTCTATCCTACACAAAATCCCATAAGCATTGTAGGAATTTAATTTTAGGAGGATTTTTGATTAGGTACCAGAATCATGATCTCTCAGTTGAACACATTCTCACTTCTCTGTTCTGCTTGTTCCACTCCACCTTGCTTCAGTCTGACTGTAAGCCAAACCCACAAGTGATATTTCTTGCAGTGGTTCAGCTAGTTATCTGTACTACATATGCTGACTGGGACTGATGGGATTGTACTCTAAAACATCTAGGAGGTGCCAGGATGGTGAATGCTGTTCTAAGAAGATGGCTGAATTTTCATTAATGTGAGCTAATGACAGGGAATTGTTTCCTCCTCCTTTTGGAAAACAACAGCATTCAAAGATAAAACGAGGGGAAGAGATAACATGTGCAGTTAAGTGTTGTTTTTCAGTTTGAATTTTAGAAAAAGAAAGAGCTGTTAGTTCACTGGAGCTTAAGCATCCTTGGTGTGCAGTTACCCTCTTCAGGGAATGATTCAGGATTAGCGGCTACACTACCTTCTTATAGGAGCTACTTTGCTTCCAGTGTGCTCTGCTTGTACAGTATGTCTGCAAATAAAGCAAATACCACAAGGATGCCCTAAGTCATCAGTGCTCTCTCATTGAAAGGAAATGAAACCTTTCAGCACTGCCTCTGGACATTGGGAGTGTATAACAATCTAATCAGATCTCGTAAAGTATTTTATGGGATATTATAGTATCACAGAACCAGCCCTACCATTCAGCAAGGTGAGACAGGCTGCTTCATATGTGGCAGAATTGGGGGCACAGAAAAGATTAACATCCCAATAGTGCAGCAAGACTTTTTTTTTAATGTGTTGTCTCAAGCATGGCAGGGGTGGGGGAGAGAGAGAGAAGTACTCGGTGCTCTTTGCCAGACAGCAAAATATCTTAGGACACTACTGTACTACATGTAACACACTCATGACTAAGTATAGGATAAAACTAATAGTTATTATTTGAGGTGAAACATTTTGTGTTGGCCTTGTTTTACCCTTAAAAAAATGCAATAAATTGCAATGGAGGCTAGTCCATTAGGGCACCAACCTCAGTCAACTCTCAGCCAGACCCCCCACCTGCTTGCCTTTTTACTTGCAACCTGTCCAAGGGGGTGGTCTTGCCTGCCATCTTCTGCTTCCTTAGTCTCAGTGTTGCCCTTGTAGAACCCAACAAAGACAAGAACAGGGACAAAACTAGCATGCGTTGGCTCTGCCTGTCATTGGCTCTGGCTCCACCTACTGTTGGGCTCCCTGCCTCCTGCCCCACCAGTCCCAAAGGGCACCAGCCATCACTGATAAATTGTACCTGAGTGACTTCGCTTGGTGTCATCTCTGGATTCAGTAGGAGGTGTGGGGAGCGGAGAGATCTGAGGGCACCAGGTTCAAGCTGTTCACAACAAGGCTTGTGGATATTTTGAGGATTATATTACTCCGAATGTTTGTATTTTAAGTACATTTCTTAGTGCTACTTTTTTATATTATCATTTATATTAAATCTGAACCATAGTTGCTTCTGAGAAATAGTCACCTCTGATCTGAAACACAGGAAAGTTGGAAGGAATGCCACAATTCCGAGGGGAAGGACCACTGCCCAGTGCATCTGCTTTGCATGCAGAAGGTCCCAGTTTCAATCCCTGGCAACTCCAGGTGGAAATGGGGATGTACAACAACTGAAACCCCAGAAAGCCAAGTAGCATAGACTAGGAGTTCCCAAATTGTGTTCTGTGGACAGTTAACCACTGGTCTGTGAGCTTCATTCAGATGGTCTGCCGCATGTGTGCATTAAATATCCATTTTGACTTGGAATTGTACTGTTATTGATTCTTTTATTTATTATTTATTATTTTATTTAAACACTGCCCTTCCACTCAGCAGGAGCCCAGAGTGGCGAACAAAAGCACTAAAAACACTTTAAAACATAATAAAAACAGTCTTTAAAATACATTAAAACTAAACACCTTTAAAAACATTTTTTAAGCTTTCAAAACATCTTTTTTTAAAAGAAAAAAGGTTTAAAAACATATTAGAAAGCAATTCCAACAGAGATGCAGACTGGGATAAGGTTTCAACTTAAAAGGCTTGTTGAAAGAGGGAGGTCTTCAATAGGCGCCGAAAAGATAACAGATTGGGAAATAATTCCAAAGGGTTGGTGCCACTACACGAAAGCTCTGTTTTCTATGTTGTTCATATAGGCACATATTCATATATGTTAGGATTTATTAGTCCATCTAAAGCTCCAAAATCAGTATATGTTTAATATTTCTTTTTTTTTTAATTAATTTTTATTCAAATTTTCAAAACCAAAACAATACAAAAAGAAAAAACACAAATCAATAACTAACACAACAAGAAAAGAAAAAAAAATATAAAAATATTGACTTCCGATTTGTCATAGTTCAGCTATAAATCTATAATATATAACAAGCCTGTCTCTTAATAGATTATAAAATCACCTTCCTCCAGCGGTTATCTTAATTGGATTCAAATCTCATTAACATCATATCATTTTATTCTTCCACAAAAAGTCAAAGAGAAGTTTCCAATCCTTGAGATATATGTCCATCAATTTTTTTTCTAGATAAACATGTCAATTAATCCAACTCATCAAGTCTACTAAGTCCAGTAATTTCAAATCGCTCTTCTTCCATTATCCATATTGGTTCCATCTTCCATCTTCCATCTTTACGCACCCAATAATCTTGCTGTCATAGTCATATAATAAGAGTCTGATAGGAATTTCCTTTATCACAGATATTTTCTTGCCATCAATTCCAAACATATCACTGAAGTATTGTTGCAAAGCCGCATCTCTGTTCCTCTTTTTTACATGATACACTAGCACATCTCTTGAAGATTTTTTCATTGACACAAAACAGGGATTAAATCTGTTAACTTTCAAATTTCAAGTTCCATCAAATCCTTCCAGTCCAGGAATTTTTTTGAACCGATAATATCTTTATCTCCAATCTCTTCAATTCCTTCAGGGACAGCGCTGAGTTCCAAACCGTAATATTTATCTCCAGGATCCATCACAGCCAGGAAATCCAAATCTTTTTCCATGTCCATATTTAATCCAATCTCCATAGTTTGAACCTTGCCTTTAATTTCTGTTTCATCCTTTTTTGGTTTTCCAGATCTATCTTTATTCTCCTTTCTCATAGAATCCTGAATTTCTTTCAGCTCCTGTCTCATTTCGTCAAATTCAATTCTCAACGCTTGACTATTATTTCTCAGTTCTTGTTTTATTGACTTAATCCCATTCATTATTTTCTGAAACATGTCTAAAGATAAAGTCCCTTCTTGTACATCCATGATCTTCTTAATTGTCATTCTTAAAGCCAAAGGAACAAAACTCCTTCAATTTTCAATGTCCCAAGCAAAGAACAGTTTATTTCTTTATCCAGTTACAAAGGAGTTAATCTTTCAAACCAACTGACGTCACACTCTAGACAGCCCTTATCTCTTGTATGCCCAGAAGTGCAAAAACAGCTTTAGTTCACAGCGTCCAAATAACTAGTAGCAGAAGGAAAGAGCAGATTCGTCAAAAAAAAGTAGATCAGAAAAAATAGTCCCAGACATGTGTTACACAAAAGTCTTATAAATCAAAAAGATTTTTCCTTTCTCTTCCAATCAGAAACCCCTCATCCGTTGAAATCTTTATAATGCTATTTTCCATGTCAGCTTTTTGCAATAAAAAAAAAGATAGGCTATTTTTATTTTCTTCCCCCTTAGTTCTGTGAGTAAAAGAAAAGGAAAGTTTTGGCTCACCCAGGTTTTCTTAATTGCTGTTCCTTTGACAAATCTCTTTAGCTGTATAGATAAGAAAATAATAAAGCGTAGACAGGAGAATGCTTGCCTGTTAGTCCGTCTTTCTTTAAAGAAAAAAAAACGGGTCACTTATTCAGCTGAGCTTAGCTAGAAATCCTCGCTCCGTCCGAGCTGCTGGAAGACCTTCTTTCACAGACAATTCTGACGAATTCCAGTCTCCAACAATCACAACAAAGCTGTGTGGGAAATCTCACGTTTCTTCCTTATCCGGAAGAAATTATCCCCAGTCAAAAAAGACCCTTCTGACTGGATTTAAAACTGAAAAAGTTTCATCCAAGACGGGAGCCCGTCTCAGAGCTGCACAGGCGGAGGGATCCTCCTGGGAAGTCCTTTGTTTAATATTTCTGAAGTGGTGTCATACACAGTTGGTGCATTTAACAGAGATGGTGCCTGTCTGATATTTAAGGGGAGGGAATTCCAAAGAGTAGGTGCCACCATACTAAAGATCTGTTTCCTATATTGTGCGGAACGAACCTCCTGATAAGATGGTATCTGCAGGAGGCCCTCACCTGCAGAGCGCAGTGATTGACTGGGTATGTAAGGGGTAAGACAGTCTTTCAGGTATCCTGATCCCAAGCTGTATAGGGCTTTGTACACCAAAACTAGAACCTTGAACTTGGCCCGGTAGCAAATGTGCAGCCAGAAAAGAATGATTCTTTTATTTCTTCTACTGTATTTTGTTGTCTTACAATCTGAATTCTATGGCATGCTCATTGTAATACCATAAAAATACAACATAAGAAAGAAAAGAAGCAATAAAAATACGATTAAAAGTCCTATGGCATCTAGCACGCTACATTACAATTGCTACAACAGGCAAAAAATTAATTTAGTGGCCCGCCAAGACACTCAGAAATTTTCAACTAGTCCATAGGGGGAAAAGCTTTGGGAACCACTGGTGTTGACAATACTGAGCTAGACAAATCACTGACTTAAGGCTTCCTGGGTTCTCACAGCACTTCCTAAGAGGCATGCCTCCTTAGCTGTTGTCTGTCAATGAAAAGAGGAAGAGTAGATAAGCACATGATAAATGATAGTGATTCTGTTATTTGATTCCAGATGGAGATGGTCAATGGGACCGCAGTACAGGAATTCATTTTGCTGGGATTTGGAGTTGAGAAGCCAAAGAGATTCCTACTTCTCATTTTCTTAAGCATCATCTATGTGATCACTTTAGTTGAGAACATCACCATCATCACATTGGTGTCCCTAGATGCCCACCTGGCCCAGATTCCCATGTACATCTTGTTAAGCAACTTTTCCTGGCTGGAAATATGCTATGTGACTACCACTGTACCCCGTCTGCTGTTTGACCTGGCTGTTCCTCATGGAATCATCTCCTTCCAGGCCTGTTTCCTCCAGTTCTACATCTTATTCTCTCTCGGCACCACTGAATTCTTCTTCCTTTCTGCCATGGCTTTGGATCGGTACTTGGCCATCTGCCACCCACTGCGCTACCCACAAATCATGTCCCCAAATTCCTGCTATTCCCTGGTGGCCATTTGTTGGGTCCTTGGCTTCCTGGGATATGTTGTCCCAGTTATTTTGACGTCCCAGCTATCCTTCTGTGGACCTAACATCATTGACCATTTTTTATGTGATCCTGGGCCAATTCTGTCCTTGGCCTGCCCTCCTCTTGGAAATGTTCCCCTTATATGCCAAATTGTCATTCATGGTCTGTTTTTAGGCAATGTCTTATTTGTTGTGCTATCATATGGCATAGTAATTTTTACCCTGATGAAATCCTCTAACCAAGGCAGTCGTCAGAAGGCCTTCTCCACCATATCAATGCACCTGTTAGTGGTGACCCTTTTCTATGGCACAGTGGGAGCAATGTACTTAATTCCGGGTGGAGAAAGCCAGTCAGCCATCAGCAAGGCAGTCACACTCTTCTATGCTGCCATTACACCTTTTCTCAATCCCCTGATCTACTCTCTGAGGAACAATCAGGTGAAAGAGGCATTGATGAAGTTGCTGAGGAGAAGGTTGAGATGGCTGACAACAGAGGTCACAGGGTAAAAAGGGTAGTGGGAGAAGAGAATTAAGCAAAACCAAGCCAAAGCACGCAATTGAAAATGTCATATTAATTTATTCCAAGTTAGGCAAGAGGGGCACCAATCTGTGTTTACTATTTGATATGAGCCAATCAAGATGACCAAAATCTAAGCTGAGGAAAGATTCAGGGGAAATTAGTGTATATGACACTACAAAGAAGTTCACACCTACTTTTGAGAACTAGAAATACAAACCAGCAACCCTGTAAGGTGGAATGTTATTTGAGACATTCCACTGGAGTAAATATTATGCAGAGCTTGGAAAAGTTACTTTTTTGAACTACAACTCCCATCAGCCCAATCCAGTTGCCATGCTGGCTGGGGCTGTTGGGAGTTGTAGTTCAAAAAAGTAACTTTTCCAAGCTCTGATATTATGTCATGAATGAAATAAAATTGATGATCTGGTATTTTAAAATATACTATCTACAACTGTGTGGCCATTTTGTATATTCCATGAAATGTAATAAATGCAATGAAAACTATTCATGCAGTCAATCATTCATTAAATTTATCTACTTCTTAATACCAGAAGTGGTTTACAAAACAATTATAACTGCAAACTCTGTCCTCTGTTTTGATATAGGGTATGCATGTATGTGAATGTCGGTTTTTGTTAAAGGATAGGCACTTCATCGCTGACCCAACTGAGCACATATGTAGCTTTTTGAAAAAGAAAAAGGCCAGTGCAACAGCCCTACAGTCCTTGTGCTCCCATTTCAAAAACCTATTCTTATATTTATCATGACTGTTTTCTTCTTTAAGTGGTCTCTGCCTCTACACTCGATTTCTCCTTGCTTCTTAAAAAGTTAACGCTGCCCCTTGCCACATGGCCTGGAAGCAAAATTCTTTCCCCTCCACCCCGCCCATATATTGCATTAATATTCACACAAATGTTTCAAGGTGGGAGCCAGCACCAGAAAAGAAATAAAGGGCGGAACCAGCTGGCCCCATTTCCAGATGGGGTAGGAGAGAGGAAATAAAACATGTCAACCCAAGGTATGATTCTGCTTGGAATGCAGCATTTTTTTCAAGGAAGAGGGGTCCCTTACACCAGTCCCTTGGACAAGTCAGAAGGGATCTGGCTATACCCTGGTATGTGCTTGTTAGAAGGTTGGTTTCCTGTGGTATCCAATCCTAGTGATTCAATCTCCAAATTGTCCTTCTGTGGATCTAACATTATTGGCAATTTTATGTGTGATCTTGGGCCAAGTCTATCTCTGACCTGCCCTCCACTCAGAATGAAACATGTCCACTGTCTTCTTCATTTTTCTGGCCTATGGGTTTGTGATTCTTCAGTCTGATAAACACATCTAGCCAATGCAGTCAAAAAACATCCATCTCTACTATTTGTTTCCATATAATGGTGGAGACCCTTTTCTATGGCACAGGAGGAGCAATGGATTTTATACCAGGGCTCCCAAAGCCAGTCAGAGGTCACCAAGGCAGTGATCGTCTTCTACATGTATCCTTCTTAATTTGTGTTCTATTTCGTTTTTGTTGTGCTTTCTGTTGTTTGTTTGTACATGTTTTTGTGATTTTTTACTATGATATATTGTATTTTATCTTGTTTGTTCACCGCCCTGAGAGCTATTCTGCTAAGGGCGGTATATAAATTGAAATAATAAAATAAATAAATAAATAATACACGGCCATTAGGCCCTTTCTCAACCCTTTGACCTACTGTCTGAGGAATGATCAGGTGAAAGACACTCTGGGCAGGGTGCATAGGAGGGAGATGGCAATGTTGGGGAGAAAGGTGACAGTTTGATAAGATGAGGAGTCAAGAAGAAAGCAAAACAAAGCATATCCCTCAAACCAAAGCATCAACCACCCCCAATAAAATTAAACATTAATAATTAAAGAAGGATACATCTTCTCCTCTTCTGTAATTTGCATTCTCCAGTCAAGATGCTCAAATCCAAGCCAGGGAAAGTCTCAGGGAGGAACTTGTTGGTTACCTGGCAAGCATGTCCTGGATGGAGATGTGTTATGTGACCACCACTGTACCATGTATACTCTTTGATCTGGTTTCTGCTCATGGAATCATCTCCTTCCAGGCCTGTTTCCTCCAGTTCTACTTCTGGTTCCCTCTTGGCTGCACCAAATGCTTCTTCCTCTCTGCCACGGCCTTGGATCAGTTTGTGGCCATCTGCCACCCTCTGTCCTACCCACAACGTATGACCCAACATTCCTGCTATGTCCTGATAGGTGCATGTTGGGTTGTTGGCTTCCTGTGGTTTCTTATCCCAGTGATTTTGATCTCCAAGTTGTCCTTTTGTGGACTTAACATCACTGACCACTTTTTGTGTGATCCTGGGCCAATTTTGTCCCTGGCCTGCCCTTCACTTGGAAAGGCTCCCTTGTCTGCCAAATATTCCTGTATCCTTTGTTTTCAAGCAAAGTACCTTTTGTCATATGGCTTTGTCATTCTCAGTCTGATTAAAACTTCAAACCAAGCCAGTTGTAGGAAGGCCTTCTCTACCATATCTTTCCACATAATGATGGTGACACTTTTTATGGCAGTGTGGCAGCAGAGTATTATATTCCAGGTGGAGAAAATCATTCAGAGGTCACTAAAGCAGTAACATTCTTCTACACAGCCATAACACCATTTCTTAACCTCCTAAAATACAGTCTGAGGAATGATCAGGTGAAATAGGCCCTGGGCAGGTTGCTGAAAAGAAAAGATAGAAGTTAGAAAGGTGACAGTTTAATAAAGAGAGGAGTCAAGAAGGAGCAAAACCTCAAAACTCTCAACTACGCAACTGAAGATATAAAATTAAAATATTCCTCTGAAGAAGAAATGTACTTCTTCTTCTCTGTGTTTTGTAATGTCCTGTGAAGATGCTCCAAATCTAAGCTGGGGAAGGATTCACCCAGGAACTGATTGGCTGACTCTCAACCACATGGAATGACAAGGAATTCAGCTCTCCCTTCGAGAACCAGAATGCAAGGCCTGCAACTAAGGGTGTGCAGAATCTCGGGAGGTGGGTGTATAATGAAGTGAAGGAGGGTGATTTCCCTCCTCCCTGTCTCAAAGAATGCCAATTAAGTGCCCCAAGTCAGATCATAGCCCTCAAAAGACATAACATTGCTCTGTTGTTCCTATATTTTTGTACCATATAGCTTTATAGTTTTCCATATCTCTGTTTCTTTAAGCCAATGCAGTTTGCAAGAACTGAGATTTTTTTAAAGTTAAAAACTTCATTTTCAAATCCCACATTGCTCTGCATTAACAAAACAAAACACAGAGCTCCACAGGCAGAGTTCTAGATAACCTCCCTTTTTAAATAGCCTTACCAAGTCCTGTGTATCCTATCAGAGGACACAGAGAAGCACAAGAAAGATCAGTGTGAAGCTGTAAACATTTTAAAAGTACACACATCATTCAGCCGTCTCTTAATTATTTTAAGGCAGGAAAGAGCAAACCCCCACTCCATCCCACACACACTACATGATCAAGAATACATACTGGAATACAGTATATAATGCATATCTAGGATGGTTATTGGAATATGTAAAGTATATCTATAATGTCATTGGAATATGTCATTTATGTCCAAACTGTTGCTGAAATATTTAGTGTATGCATGGAAGAATGGTTGGGCATTCAATGGCTGAAGACAAAGGCTACAGAAATGCAAATGCAGATATGAGAGCTAATGGCACGTGATTACTGGTAGTGAGAACAAAGAAAGACTGTGGAAGCATCTGTTGTAGAAGACAGAAGCAAGATACAAAGGCTAATGGTCTCCTGTATAGCTAAGATTCATTTGGAAAGACTGGCAGCTCTCTCAGCTGAATAAGACCTTGCCTAAAGTTAAAGATCAAGGCACAAGGTGTTATTTTACTAATTAAGACAAGCTATACCTGTGGCAACCCCTAAGTTGTGGTGCCACAGAGTTGTATCTGGCACCTTCATTGTGCAGTTTTCAGCAAATGCTAAAGATGCTCCTCTATCAGAGCTTGGAAAAGTTACTTTTTTGAACTACAACTGCCATCAGCCCAATCTAGTGGCCATGCTGGCTGGGGCTAATGGGAGTTGTAGTTCAAAAAAGTAACTTTTCCAAGCTCTGTCCTCTATACCTTGGCCTTTAACACCTGAAATCTGTGTTTTCAGGGCTCACCCATTCCTGTGATTGTCATTTGTTTTAACTGTTTTAATGCTGAATGATAAATTGTTATAACCCAACCTGAGACCTGCTGGTGAAGGGCAAGTAAGAATAATGGTGGTGGTGGTGGGGTCAGGTTTGGGTCTGGGAAAGTTACGTAATGACCTGAGCTCTATGATTAACATAGCCCAGTCACAACTTCAAGGAGAAGCAGAACAGTATAAAGATCAGGCAATGCACACAGGATTTTGGAGATTAACATTGCAGCATCTAGAGGCAGCATCTGCGAAGATGCTGACCTCTACACAACCAGCTACACTTAAGTTGGCCAACTGGATTGTATGCTGGAGTATGTATGAATGGATACAAATAATGTTTAAACCTTGTTATTGAATGAAGAAGTGACTGCAGTAGTGTCTGTCTGTCTGCGTGTCTCTCTGTATGTTGTGTGTGTTCTTCAGTAATCCTCCCTTTTTTAAAGGGAAGTGGACTGATCACCCACTGAAACCTGCAATTAAATCGCTAAAGGCACCAGCCGTGCATAACACTGCTTCAAAAATGTGAAACCAATATTGCTCTTGGAGCTTTAGATGGACTCATCAAGCTTTTGCCCTAACAGTCATCAATTCAACAACAACAACAACAACAAAACACTTGTTTTTCTTTATTGCTGGTTTCAAGATATGTACAATAAACAGAGATGGATGGATGGATGGATGGATGGATGGATGGATGGATGGATGGATGGATGGATGGATGGATGGATGGAGAAGTTAACATCATCATCATCATCATCATCATCAATTTCATTTATGAATCACTTCCCATGAGGCATTCTGAAGCAATTTGCACTATAGTAATTTAAACAAATCAGTTACATATGTAACAGTTAATGGTTAGTTCAAATATTTTGTGGAACAGCTGCAGCTTCAGCCTGGGGTACTGGAGGAGACCTAACCTGGGAGCTTCTGAGCATCTGAATTCTTTGCTTGCTCCCCTGGGTTGGTATCTCATGAAACAGTTGAGCCCCCTGATAAATGCTATAAGCACTGGGACTCCATGCTTGACTCAGAGTCCAAAGATGGACTGCATTCAATCTTGCAGCCTCTTGCATCAGCTCTTGGCTTGGTCAGGGGAATAAAAAGGCCAACAGTCCTTGGGTAGTGGGTCTGCCACTAGCAGGGTTGCCAACAAAGGGAAGACACCAAAGGGTATCATCCCTTTGGATCTCCTTTAGAAGTCCCAAGGTTGGCACTACCCTCTTTTATTCTGTCTTTCTTTTCCACTCTAGAGGAAGTTGGATAGTGGGGAGGGCCTAAGGTGCATGACTACTTGTGCAGTGAACTGTATGGTAGGAGAAAGTTGCCAGATGTCTTCATAATGAGAATCTGTAAGTGGCAGAAACTTGGTCCTCCCTGGGTGTGAGACAGGGTGGAGTAGATATGCCCTAGTGTGAGAGAATTGGATGGATCTTGTGTACATCCGGTAACACTGTTCCCAATTTGGTGGTTGTTGTTGTTATGTGCCTTCAAGTCAATTACATCCAGTGCCTGCAAGGGAAGAGGACCATCACCGCCCAGGGAGGGAGAGCCATCTGCCTCCTTTGCTGCTGCTGCTGCTGCTTGGCCAACATCTCTGCTCTCTCCTTCTTGGGCTCCTGCTCTGCACATGGGCACCTTGCAGGACCAGGCTCCAGGTACTCAGCCAGCTGTGCCTGATACTGTTCCACCTGTCCCTTCTCTGGAAGGGATATATAAGCCGGCTGGCTGAGGGGGCTTGGGAGATCCAGTGCCTGCAAGGGAAGAGGACCATCACTGCCCAGGGAGGGAGAGCCATCTGCCTGCTTTGCTGCTGCTGCTGCTGCTGCTGCTTGGCCAACATCTCTGCTCTCTCCTTCTTGGGCTCCTGCTCTGCATGTGGGCACCTTGCAGGACCAGGCTCCAGGTGGCGCTTTTCCCGGGAAGAATGGTTTGAGAGCTGCGTTGGTGCGCATGGAGCATGGGACTGTGGTTGTTGTGTAGACCTGAATGGAATGAGTGGATGTTTGTATGACTGTATGTTGTGAGTGTGTGTGTATTTTTATTTTATTTTATTTTTATTTTATTTTATTATGTGCCTGGGCGGGAGGATAGGGTATTGGGAGGGGGGACCAGAGGGGGGCCCTGTTAGCATAGTGACGGGTAATGGGAGGTATGGCGTTGTGAGGAGGACATGCCAGTTGAGGGGAACTCGGCCCAGACAATTGGTGGCTGTACCGTGTTCCGGTCCTCCCCACATCCACAGGATTGCTGGTAGTTCTATCAGCCAACTCTCGGATCTCCAGTTGCTGCTTCTTAATGCCAGATCGGTAAATAATAAAGCTTCCCTCATCCATGATTTAATTGTGGATGAGGCAGCCGATCTGGCGTTTATTACTGAGACATGGGTGAGCGATCTGGGAGGCATTAATCTCTCCCAGCTGTGCCCACCTGGGTACTCGGTTCAGCATCTGGGTAGATCCGAGGGTCGGGGAGGGGGAATCGCTGTGGTCTATAGAAGTTCCATCCCTCTCATTAGGCACCCTATCCAGGTAGCTAATGGTCTGGAGTGTCTCCATATTACGTTGGGTCAGCGAGACAGACTGGGAATACTGTTGGTGTACCGTCCACCCTGCTGCCCAACAGCCTCCCTAACTGAGCTGACGGAGGTGGTCTCGGGTTTGGTGTTGCGATCCCCCAAATTTATGGTATTGGGGGATCTCAACATTCATGTCGAGACCGCTTTGTCTGGGGCAGCTCAGGACTTCATGGCCTCCATGACAGCCATGGGGCTGTCTCAATTTGTTACTGGCCCTACGCATATTTTGGGGCACACTCTAGACTTAATTTTTGCTACTGGAACAGGGGATGGTGATCTGGGAGTGAGGGATTTTACGTCTATTCCTCTGTCATGGACAGATCATCGCCTATTGAGGTGTAGGCTCACAATGTTTTCTCCCCTCTGCAAGGGTGGAGGACCAATTAAGATGGTCCGCCCCCGGAGACTAATGAATCCTGAAGGTTTTCAGAAGGCTCTGGGGAGTTTTCCGGCTGATAAAACTGACGCTCCTGTCGAAACCCTGGTCAATCTGTGGAATACGGAAATGACCCGGGCAGTTGACACGATCGCCCCGGTGCGCCCTCTCCTCTGCAGAGCTCAATTGGCTCCGTGGTTTACCCCGGAGCTAAGAGTGATGAAACAAGAAAGGAGACGGCTTGAGTGCAAATGGAGACGAACTCCCGACGGCTGTGGTCTTGCACTTGTGAAGATCTCTACCAAGCTCTATGTGAAGGCGGTGAGGGCAGCGAAGAAGCAGTACTTTGATGCCTCCATTCAGTCATCTTCTAACCGCCCAGCAGAACTTTATAAGGTTGTTCGGGGACTTTTACACTCTGGTCCTCAGAACGCAATAATACCATCAATAGCCCGCTGTAATGAGTTTGCGAGACACTTCCAAGATAAGATCACAAACATCCGCCGGGACCTTGACTCCAATATTGTAGCAGTTGAGCCTAATGAGGTGTCCGGAGCACAGTCCTGTCCTGTTTTATTGGATGAATTCCAGTTGGTTCAGCTCGAGGATGTGGACAAGGTGCTTGGACAGGTGCGGGCGACCACTTCTGCTCTGGATCCTTGCCCCTCATGGCTAATAAAAGCTAGCAGGAACGGAACAGCCGGATGGGCCAAGGAGGTGATCAATGCCTCTTTACGAGAGGGAGTGGTACCACCCTGCCTGAAACAGGCGGTGGTGAGACCGCTCCTAAAGAAACCCTCCTTGGACCCTGAAAATCTTGACAACTATAGACCGGTAGCAAATGTTCCGTTCCTGGGCAAGGTTTTAGAGCGTGTGGTCGCTCACCAGGTCCAGGCTCTCTTGGATGAAACTGATTATCTGGATCCATGTCAATCGGGCTTTTGGCCGGGGTTTGGTACAGAAACACCCTTGGTCGCCCTGTATGATGACCTCTGTCGGGAGAAAGACAGAGGGAGTGTAACTCTGTTGGTTCTCCTTGATCTCTCAGCGGCTTTTGATACCATCGACCATGGTATCCTTCTGGGGCGACTTGCGGACTTGGGAGTTGGAGGCACTGCTTGGCAGTGGCTGTGCTCCTACCTCGAGAATCGTCTCCAGAAGGTGGTGCTTGGGGAGCATTACTCGAGTCCCTGGGTACTCCAATATGGGGTCCCACAGGGTTCAGTTCTGTCCCCCATGCTCTTTAATATCTATATGAAGCTGCTGGGTGAGGTCATTAGGAGATTTGGAGTGCGTTTCCAGCAATATGCTGATGATACGCAGCTCTACTTCTCCTTTTCATCTTCTTCAGGTGAGGCTGTTAATGTACTAAACCACTGCCTGGCCGCGATAATGGACTGGATGAGAGCTAATAAACTGAGACTCAATCCTGACAAGACTGAGATGCTGTTGGTGGGGGGGCTCTCTGCCCAGATGGTTGATGTCCGACCTGCCCTAGATGGGGTTACACTCCCCCTAAAGGAGCAGGTCCGTAGTTTGGGGGTCTTATTAGATCCACTCCTGTCACTGGAGGCTCAAGTAGCCTCAGTGGCACGGAATGCGTTCTACCAGCTTCGGCTGGTAGCCCAACTACGACCCTATCTGGATAAGGAGAACCTTGCCACAGTTATCCATGCTCTGGTAACCTCTAGATTGGACTACTGTAATGCACTCTACATAGGGTTACCTCTGAAGACGGTTCGGAAACTTCAGCTGGTGCAGAATGCTGCGGCCAGAGTTCTTACTGGGACAAAAAAAAATTGATCATATAACACCTGTCCTGGCCCAGCTGCACTGGCTACCAATATGTTTCCGGGCCAGATTCAAAGTGTTGGTTCTTACCTATAAAGCCCTTAACGGCATCGGACCGCAATACCTGGTGGAACGCCTCTCCCGCTATGTACCTACCCGGTCGCTGTGCTTGACGTCGAAGGCCCTTCTCCGTGTCCCAACGCATAGGGAGGCACGGAGAACGATAACTAGAGCTAGGGCCTTCTCAGTGGTGGCCCCCGAACTATGGAACGCCCTCCCTGATGAGATACGCCTGGCGCCTTCTTTGTTATCTTTTCGGCGCCAGGTAAAGACCTACCTCTTCACCCAGGCATTTTAAAAATTTAAAAATTTGAATTTAAAATTGAAAATTTTAAATTATGTTTTATTGTGTATTGTATTTACATCCACTTGTATTTTAACCTGTTTTATTATGCTGTACACCGCCCTGGGAGCTTATTGCTATAGGGCGGTCTAAAAATGTAATAAAATAAATAAATAAAATAAATAAATAATACAACTTACGGCAACCCCAATTTGGTTAAATTTAACCAATTTGGTTAAATGCCTATTAATGTCCTGGCTCCCAACCAAGAAGCAGACTCAGGACTCCTGTAACTGGATTTTTCTGCATGAAGCTTTATTCAGGAAATCAGTACAGGAACACATTATTACACTGTAGGCATAAATCAGAATACAGGAACACACTGGGCTTATCTCAGGATACAAACTAGGCATGGTAAAGGTGGAAAAGACTAATAGTTGCAACAGACAATCACAGGCTTAACCAGTGCTGAAAAGCAGGGAACTAATACTTCACATGATTTGGAAACTATACTTCTGTTAATGCAGCCTAAAATAGCACTTGCCTTTTTTGCAGCCATTTCACACTGTTCACTCATATTCAGCTTGTGATCAGCAACAATCCCAAGATTCTTCTCAAATGTAGTATTGCTGAGCCAAGTATCCCCCATCTTATAACTGTGCATTTGATTTATTTTTCCTAGGTGTAGAACTTTGCACTTATCCCTGTTAAATTTCATTCTGTTGCTATCGGTCCAGTGCTGTAGCTTCTCAAGTTCGCTTTGAATTTTGTTTCTATCTCCAGGGTATTAGCTATCCCTCCCAGTTTTGTGTCATCAGCAAATCTGATGAGCAATCCCTGCGCTTCCTCATCCAAGTAATTAATAAAAATGTTAAAGAGCACTGGGCCCAGGACCAAGCCCTACGGTACCCTGCTCATTACCTCCTCCAGTCTGAGAAAGAACCATTGATAAGCACTCTTTGAGTATGATTCTGTAGCCAACTGTGGATCCATTTGATAGTTGTTCCATCCAGCCCACATTTAGCTAGCTTGCTAATCAAAATATCATGGAGCACTCTGTTAAAAGCTTCGCTGAAATTGAGATATATTAAGTCCACAGCATCCCCACAGTCTACGAGGAAGGTTACCTGATCAAAAAATGGCAGAGGGGTGAAGACTTCCCTCTGCAGGTTAAATCTTGGACTTTCTAGCCTTTATTGCTAAAAGAAAGCTCTTTTGAAGAGCTGATAGTAGCTTCTCAAGCTGAAGCTGGCATCTGGCTTTTCTCCCTGATCTTGGAGAGATAGGAGATGGTAACTCTGGCTGGCCACTTTTGATTTGCTCCTCAGCTAGGTCTGGGCTGGATGCCAAGGCATTTTTATCTTCAGATGGCTCTGATAGGAGAGGGGGGATTTCTGGGCTGTTCTCAACGATTCTACCAGCAGGCTCAGAGGGCTCTTATCTCTCAGATTATTTCCATCCAAAAAGTTCTAATCAGTGGGTATGACCAAAATATATGGGACATCTATGCATTTCTGGCACTACACCTCCAATACAATTCTATGTATCCCTACAAACATGATTTAGCTTTAATGTAGTTAAGTCCCAACATAAGAATACTTTATAAAAAAAAATTTCAAGCTGACACTGCTAGTTTGATATGGAACATACTTCCATAGCCATTTCCAAGTTTCTCTCGGTATTCATCCCCTGTATCTCACTCCCATTTAGTCTGATAGCTAGTATTTAATAACTCAAAGTCCATAACAACAACATATAATTTATATATTACTTTTTTAGTCTAGTCTAACATTTCAAACTCAGTTTTGTCTTGAATGGGGCCATATTTTCTTACTAAACCTGCTGGCGATACCCAGCCTGACCATCCGCAATGTAATTTCCAATAATTTTATTTCATCTTTTTGCAAACATATCCATCCATATTTTAAAATCTTGATTTAGATGTGCAATTGACCAATAAGATTCTAGTTTGGTTATACCTTTAGTCTTTTTTAAAAATTACTATAATGTTTGTTTCTTCCCAAGTTTTAGGAAAAATGTTTTCCTGCAGGAGCAGTTGTTGCAGTTCATTTACAAAAGCTCCATAATATTCTGCAGGGAAACCATCAGGGCCTGGAGCTTTATTAGTCTTCAAATTCATAATGGTTTTATGTAATTCATGACACAATACTTGACTTTGCAAAGTTTGAGTATTTGTTTTAGTCAAATGTAATAGCCTAATTTTATCCAAATATGCTCTTATATTTCTGTCTTTGGAGAGCAAGCAGAAGTATAAAATCTTTCATAATATTTACTAAACTGATTCATGATATCACTAGATCTAATACAAGCTTTCTCTCCATCATTTAGTCATAGAACCATAGTACTTGGCTGTTTTTTCTGTGATAGTTTATCAGCTTTATTGCCCTTTTGTATTTTGTTTCCCAATAACTTCTATTTTCAATTTGTCCACAGTTATTATCTAGTTGTTTTCTTAAAGTTTCCAGTTTTTTATAAGTTGCCGTTAAGCAAGTTTTTCTAAACTGAATGTCTTACTTTTAAGACTGTAGTTATTTTTGTCTCTCTTAAGATAATTGCTTTTTGAAAATGTTTTTTTCTCATTACAGCTTTAGAAGCTCCTATATGTTAGAGAGTTTCTCAGAGTTATCTTTATAAAACTATTCCTGCATCTTTGCAGATGCTTCCTAAATGACTGCATGATTTTGCAAAAGTAAATTGTCACAATGCCATCACCGATTTCTGCTTCAGGCCTTATCATATTCTTGTATTTCTTCAGTGCTTATTGGCACATGATCAGAATGTATCTGTACTTTTATCACTGTCTTTGTAAGAAATGGGAAGGTAAAAAGGATCAATTCTAGAGTATGAATTATGTGGGAGAAGGGAAGTCTCAATAAAATGCTTATGTCATAGATTACTCAAAAATACTTTGTGTGCCACTTAGGCTTCTTGGACTCAATCTATTGTTTTTAGGATTGATAACTGCATTAAAGTCTCCCCTTATCTAAATTATTATTTTGTTGGTTTTTTAAATAAAAAATATTTTGATCATTATTAGGCACATAAATGCAGCCTATTAAGTATGATTTATCTAATAAATGAGCCACATCTCCAAAATATACCCTCTATATCCTTTGTCCCAGATGTTGGCCCTCCAGATGTTGCTGCACTACAACTCCCATCATCCCTAGCCATTGGCCATGTTTGCTAGGGCTGATGGGAGTTGTAGTTCAGCAACATCTTTATCCATTCCAAAAACTCAGTTGGTGATGTCCTGCTCATGACAACAGCAACTCTTTTTTCTCTCTCTCAGCAGGCAGATATTGCTTCTCCCAATTGTAAAGCTTCTAATAGTCTTTTGTCACCTTCCTTACAGAGCAATCCTACACTGAGGAATTTAAGGCAGCTTAAGTTCAGCTGAGCAGAGAGCCAGTGTGCCTCTCAGCCTCAGAGAAAGGCAATGGTAACCCCCTCTGAATACCACTTACCATGAAAACCCTGTTCATAGGGTCATCATAAGTCGGAATCGACTTGAAGGCAGTCCATTTCCATTTCCAAGTTCAGCTGGCTTAAAGTACGCCACATCCTAACTGTCCTTGGCCTGGCGTATCTACCTATAGGATTGTACCCTTAACGTGTGTTGCTTGTTAATTAAGTTAAAGCTGTGTTCTCTTTCCTCAAAGACTTTGCAAATTTAGCTTAGTGGACTTTGTTTTTGAGGGGGAAGGGGAAATTCTCAAACGTTTTCCTCTGAAAACAATATCTTCTGAGAAAGTTTGGCAAAAGTGGAATCCTGCCTTCAAACAAATGTCGTTTCTGAACCAAATGATATGTTGCCCAAGAGACATTCCAAAAGTTCATTGCATACTCTCATTAAAACTGCAGTTAGAACTAAAGAGTTGCATTTCAGCTCTGGTCTGCACATGCACCTGGTGACTCCTACCAATACTACAATATCATCCCTTGTGTCCTTCATGCCATCAGCCCTGGAGCGAAGCCTCAGTTAAATACCCAGAGAAGTATGACCTGTTCCCATAAACATGTCACAGCACTTCTGGAAAAGCTTCTACTGGACAGATCAAGGATTTAACTCCTATTGAGGTACAGAAATGGGAGTTATCACAACCTGGGGAAATTGGGTGGAAAACATTGAGGGATGGATTTGAACAGGTGTCAATAAATGGCTATGGCTTCTTCAAGGAAATTTTGATGGACAATTGTAAAATGAGAGGCAGAGAGAGGCTGGAGTTGGAAAAAGGAATCATAAGATGTCTTCATAACTCTTGGCTACATCCCTAATTTCAACTAAGGTGAGCTGAAAATCATCTCCCCAGTTCCATGCGTCTATTCATTCCCTGCTAAAGTGCCTTTTTCAGGAGAGTGGATTTCGGTGAAATGGGAAGTTTGGTATGCACTTTATTTAAGTTTATGAGGTGGACAAATGTTTTCTCTTTTGCTGTACAAAATCCTCAGAAACCTCATAAAGTTCAGTAAGGTCATTGTTTACACTCCCATCACCTGAAAAAAATTCACCAAACTTTGTCCTCCCCCAGTCCTTGTGCAAATCCTCATTTTACTGAACCCATGAATGGAAACAAAACACATTAACATAACTTTAATCACCTGATCTCCTTCATGCAGACATTACCTTTCTCCCATCCCCCTGACTTGCGCAAAACCCACAGAGGTCTATGCTGTTAGCAACAGTCAATCCTACACAGGTCTACTGTCACTCCCATTTCATTAAACGAAACTTACTTCCAAGAAAGTGTGTAGAGCCTTGCACTGTGCAAGCCTTTAGATGTCTCCTCAGAAGGAAGCTCCATGTAGCTCAATGGGATGCACTCTCAAGTAAGTGTACATACGACTGCTCCCTTAATATCTTTGTTTACTAGAGTTAGGATGCATTCCCTTTCAAGCTGTTTGGGAGTCCTTGCTTGCTGAAAGGATTTTTTGAGTCTCTCATTCATATATTTGAATTCATTCAAATTCTCAGTTTTTAAATCTTGCATTCAAGGCATCTGCTAACTGAAAGTTCAGAATGTTCGGCTGAATTTTCATCAACAGGAATTAATGATGGGAGATATTCCTCTTTTTGAAAGTAAGAAATGATTAGAGAGAGAGAGAGAGAGAGAGAGAGAGAGAGAGAGAGAGAGAGAGAGAGAGAGAGAGAGAGAGAGATGACTCATAAGAAGAGGAAGTATTACAGGATACACTGGCAATGTCCATGATGCAGTGGGCAAAGCCTGGAATAAATAAGAGATAAATATGAGAGAGGAAAGAAATATGACAGTTAAACATTTTTTAACTAGTTAATTTTTAAATGATTTAATTTAGCCATATTTCTGTGGTCAATAAAGGAGAGATGAAAGATTTCACCAGGAGAGATAACAATATTTGCAAGAAGGTTAGCAGACCCAGTCTGAAGACAATGCTGTCCTTGCCCCAAACCAAACTATTTCAAATGCAGTTGCAGCACTTAGTTCTTATACATCATAGTTGTCATCTAATCAGAAACATCATGGCTTCTGAAAAATAAACTTATGTAATCTCAGATGAGAGGAGAAGCTACAGGCTGTATATCCCACCCATGGCATCCCTGCTTAATCTTTATCTGTCAGTGAAGACATAGAGATAGACAGTTTTAGGGTGTGCATGGGCCCCAAGATTCACCTTTTATCTATATCTCTGCATCTTTACAAAATTTCAATCCATCTCTGAATTGTTCTCTACTGTCTCCACTTCAATCCATGTTTGGGGTTCTAAACCAATCTGTATAAAGTGCAACTGTGTGTTCCTTAGTCACTATAAATTGGAAATCTAGAAACAGCTATGACGTTTTACTTTATGGATGAAATTTTCAGTCACAGGACCCCTCCAGAGTAGAATGAGCCTGCCAAATAGTAGACAAGTATATCCAGAGCCTTTTTATGGGGGAAGCAAATGGTATTAAATTTTCTCCATGATCCTTTATGGAGGGGGGAGAGGGGTTAGTCTCTTCCTCTTTCTCACCTTAAAATTGATAGACAGGTGACCAATTATTTGTGTATTCCTGCCTGTACATTTTTTTTTTCAAATGTGTAGCTGTATATGGTCCTTAGGTTCTGGTACTGTTTAATGTCATCCTCCTGACACTGTTGAGAAGAGGTTGCCCGTGGAGCTCAGAAGAGCTCCGTTGTTGTGTTATACAGAACAATGCAGGATTTTTTAAAGACCTAAATGAAACTCTTAACTTTTTTTAAAAAAAATCTCCCACTGCTATGCTTTAACAAAAAGCAAATCAGAGTTCTTCAGTATTTTGCAGGCACCATTTTGGACAGCCTCATCTTTTTGGCAAAACCTATGGTATAGAGAAATGTACAGAAACAACAGAGAAACAGGAGGAAACTTGGGATGGGATGGGAATTGCCCTTGTGCAGGATTCTTCTTATGTTCCCATTTGCTTCCACTGATTATATATTATGTAATTTATTTATTTTTTAAGAACATAGGTTGAAGCATAACCAAAGTCCACTGCTCCCACATCTGATCTCCAGGGAGAAAAAAGCACTTGAAGAGGCTTTCAGAGCCATAAAGTTCAGCTTTCTGTGTTTCTCTCGCTTTTCATCCATCCAAATTGCAGCCTGACCAATCTGCTTCCTTCACAAAGATCTGAACGATCTCATTTTTTCTTGGCAAGGGAAGGCTCCTGGATATATTCAGAGTTAAATTGCCTCAAAGCAATTTTGTGTGTTTATTTTAAGTATGTTTGTTGGAGTTGCCCTTTTAATATTATTATTTATAGTTGAAAAGGACCATAGCTGCTTTTGTGAATGATCACTTGTGATCCAAGACATGGGTTAAAGGAGTACCCAGACTAAAAGTCAAGTCTCCTTAGCCTTTGAGTTCTATGAAAAAAGAGTAGACAGAACTGTAGTATGTCATGTAATTTGTATCACAGTCCTTATGGTATGTGATAGTGATTCTGTCATGTGATTCCAGATGGAGATGGCCAATGGGAGCATCAGCCAGGAATTCATTTTGCTGGGATTTGATGTTCAACAGCAGACACGATTCTTGCTCCTTGGCTTTTTCTCCATTCTCTACATGCTCACTTTGGCTGAGAACATCACCATCATCACTGTGGTGTCCCTAGATAACCACTTGGCCCAGCTTCCCATGTACATCCTGCTGAGCAATTTCTCCTGGATGGAGATGTGCTATGTGACCACCACTGTGCCCCGTATGATCTCTGACCTGATTTCCCCTTATGGAATCATCTCATTCCAGGCCTGTTTCCTCCAGTTCTACTTCTTGTTCTCTCTCGGCTGCACTGAAGGCTTATTCCTTACAGCCATGGCCTTGGATCGGTACTTGGCCATCTGCCACCCTCTACGCTACCCACAACTTATGACTCAACATTCCTGCTATTCCTTGGTAGGGACATGTTGGATTGTTGGCTTCCTGTGGTTTCTTGTCCCAGTGATTTTGACCTCCAAATTGTCCTTTTGTGGTCCTAACATTATTGACCACTTTTTGTGTGATCCTGGGCCAATTCTCTCCCTGGCCTGCCCTCCACTCAGAAATGCCCCCTTTGTCTTCCAAATGTTTCTGTGTGTTCTGTTTTCAAGTAATGTATTGTTTGTTGTGCTATCATATGGCTTTGTCATTCTCAACCTGATAAAAACTTCAAATGAAGCCAGTCGTAGGAAGGCCTTCTCTACCATATCTTTCCACATAATGGTGGTGACACTTTTTTATGGCAGTGTGGCACTGGAGTTCTTTATTCCAGGTGGAGATAATCACTCAGAGGCCACCAAGGCAGTCACACTCTTCTACACGGCCATCACCCCTTTTCTTAACCCCCTGATCTACTGTCTAAGAAATGATCAGGTGAAAGAGGCCCTGGGCAGGTTACTCAAGAGAAAGGAAACTTTTCTGAGGAGAAAGATGACAGTATAATGAGAGGAGTCAAGAAAAAGAAAAACCTCAGAACTCTCAACCACTCAACTGAGGTCATAAAATTAAAACACTCACCTACATAAGAGTGCCTCCTCTCCTTCTTTGTGCTTTATTATGAAGATGCTCCAGACCAGCAAGGAAATTGTTGGTTGTGTGTCAACCATATAGACAATTTGCTTCTGTCTTTGAGTACCAGAATACAAGGCCTGGAACTAGGGGTGTGCAGAGCCTTTGTGCAGGGGGCGAATAATGAAGTGAAACAGGGTGATTTCCTCTCTCTGCTCCCTGATTCAAAGAATTATGAGAATCAAATGCCCAAAGTTAGGTCATAGTCCTCAAAACTCATAATGTTGCTCTATATGCTCTGTGCCATACAGCTATATATTTTCCCATATCCCCATCTTTCTCTAGGTCTATGGGGTTTGCAAGAAGTCAGGTTGTCTAAAATGTTGCCTGTGGAGCACTGAAGACCTCTGGATTTTTATATTTGTTCTTGTTAAAGCACAGCAGCAGAGGCTTTTTTAAGTTACAAGCTTCCTTTTATTTTTTAATATATCCTATGCTGCTCTATTTAACAACAACAACAAAAAATCCCCCAAAGCAGAGCTCTTCGGACCTCCTCAGGCAGCCTCACAAGATAACCTCACTTTCTGGATAGCCTTAAAGAAGACACAAAGAAGCAGCAGAAAGACCAGTGTGAAGCTGTCAGGTTTTAATAAGTCCAGCAAGAATACACATCCCGCAGTCACCTCTTCATTATTTTCAGGGAAGAAAGAGCAAGAAATAAACCTCCACCCCCACCCCCACCCCAGACTTAGCCACTTCACTCCATGCTCTGGGAATATCCAGATTGGATTACTGCTTGAAGACTACTGCTACCCTTGAAGACGACTTGGAAACTTTAGCAAGTGCAAAATGCAGTCACCAGATTACTGGCTGGGGTTGCCTTTAGAACTCATATAACCCCTGTTTTAAAACAGCTGCATTGGTTGCCAATTCATCTCTGCGCTTGATTCAAGGTGATCATGCAACTTAGTCCCAATATCGGCAAGACCGCCACCTTTCCTACAGATCTTCCCAGGTATTAGGAACAGCAGAGGGGGTCCTTGTGATGCGTCCTCCCGGCAGTTCCACCCCTCTCAGACATTTGTGGGTTGTGCCAAGAGAGGGTGTTCTCTGGGCCAGGAGAGGGGCAGCCCTTAAGTTGTAGAATTCCCTCCCCACAGAAATGTACCTCTTTGCCCTGGCCTTTGACACCTGAGATGCATGTTTTCAGGACCCACCCTATTCTTGGGGTTGCCATTGGTTTTAACTGTTTTAATACTGAATTTTAAATTGTTGTAACCACCCAACCCGAGTGAAGGGCTGCCCTGGTGAAGGGCGAGTAGTAGTAGTAGTAGTAGTAGTAGTAGTAATAATAATAATAATAATAATAATAATAATAATAATAATAATAATAATAATAATAATAATAATAATAATGGCAGTGATGGGGGGGGTCAGGTTGGGGTCTGGGAAAGTTGCCTACTATGATTAACATAGCCCAGTTACAACTTCAAGGAGAAGCAGAACAGTATAAAGAACAGGCAATGCACATAGGATTCTGGAGAATAACATATTGACACCTAGAGGCAGTGTGTGCACTGCCAGGACCCAAGCCTTTCCCTGATCAGTTGTACTTAAGTTGGCCACCTGAGTTGTATGCTGGGGTAAGTATGAATGGGTAGATATACTGTTTAGACCTTGTTATTGAATATACAATTGACTACATTAGGTGTGTGTGTGTGTGAGTCTGTGTGTGTGTGTGTGTGTGTGTGTGTGTGTGTGTGATCTTTGGCAATCTTCTTTACAAGATCTCTCTGTTTTAAAGGGAAGTGGATTAAATGGTTAAAGACACCGACTGTGTATGACACCACCTCAGAAATATTAAACAAATACTAATTTTGACGTTTTAGATGGACTAATAAATCCCAACATATATGAATACGTGCATATGTGAACAACATAAGGAACGGACCTTTAGTGTAGTGGCACCAACCGTTTGGAATTCCCTCCCCTTGAATGTTAGATAGGTGCCATCTCTGTTATCTTCTCGGTGCCTACTGAAGACCTTTCTCTTTCAACAAGCCTTTTAGCTAGAGACCTTATCCCAGTCTGCATCTGTGTGGGAATTGGTTTTCAATATATTTTTAACCTTTTTTTAAAAAAAATGTTTTTAAAGATGTTTTGTTTTAATATGTTTTTAATGGTTGTTGTGTTTTAATATATTTTAAAGTTATGATTTCTAAACTGTTTTTGGTGATTTTGTTTGCCGCACTGGGCTCCTACTGGGAGAAAGGGCAGGATATAAATTAAATAAATAGATAAATTCAACAATAAGAACTTTTTTCTTTTCTTATTGCTATTATCAAGATATGTAAAATCAGCAGAAAGGCATAGATAGATAGATAGATAGATAGATAGATAGATAGATAGATAGATAGATAGATAGATAGATAGATAGATAGATAGATAGATAGATAGATAGATAGATAGATAGATAGATAGATAGATAGATAGATATTGCTGTTGATTTCATTTATGAATCACTTCCCATGAGACAATTTACAATGCACAATATAATAGCATATATAAAACAGTTGCATGTATAAAGAAAATTATGTAATATCAATAATCAATAAATTATAACCATTGATTTGATTAAATTATAAAACTAATTTGTCTTACAAAGTTCTTGATAAAATATATGGATTGACATTATTCTGAATTTTATTACTCCAATACATAATAAAAAAAATCTTCCATTTTTCAATAAAAGTTTTTGGATTGTGTTTCGCTTCACACTAAATTTATCAATTTTATGATATGGACTATTTCCGATACCTCAATTATCCCTTCATGAAGCAAAGGTGATTTAGCTTTTTGCAGTTATTACTAATGTCCACATTAGCTACTGTTAATTATATAACCACAAGAGTGGCTGTACACTATAGGCAGCATGGATTTTTTTATTTCCACAATGTTAAATTGAAAACACCCCCATGGCATTCTGATGCTTCCCATAAGCTCATTTCAAAACAAAACCTTAGGAAACCTATAGTCCTGAACTCAGAAACGATTGCTTAACAACCCTCTAAAATTTCATGCCAATACACAAAACAGTCAGAGAGAATTGAGAGTTCAAAGTGTAAAAATAGAGAAAAAAACAGACCCCTTTTTTCTGTCCGTGTTCTCATAATTTGTTGAAATTAATTAAAAATCAGCCATGTTCACAGAGTAACTGTGATCTTATTACTGATATTGTCCCATACTCTGACTTTCATCTTCTGGAGTTTAAAAGTAAAAAAAATGCCTGGCTGATATTTAATTAATTTAAGAAATTTAGCATTGGAGTCAATGATAAGCCTGGCCATGCTCAGTAAGAACCAACTGTCAGTGTTCTAAAAGCCAGACTCACAGCTGCTTGGCTTGGCTAATCAGGGGACCACACCCACACCACACTGTTATTTCACTTTAGACAGTCATGGCTTCTCCCAAAGAATCCTGGGAAGTGTAGTTTGTGAAAGGTGCTGAGCAGAGACTCCTATTCCTCTGACACAGATCCAGTGGCCAGAGTAGTTTAACAGGCAGCTGTTCAGATTGAAGCTGTGTGAGGGGAACAGGACCTCTCCTAGCAACTCTCATTACCCTTCACTAACTACACTTCCTAGGATTCTTTGGGAGTGGCCATGACTGTCTAAAGTGAAATAAAGGTCTGGTGTGGATGTGGCCAGAGATGGCTTTGGTTTAAATTTGAGAGGGAGACTACATGTGTCTGCTGTAGAATAAAAAAGTAGGGGAAACACTGAAAAACAATGATATTGTTCACTGTATTTTCCTTTGGGAAAGGAAAGGTGCTTCCCTTCTGCCCAGTGCCCACCCATAAATCACCTCCCCTCCACACCCCTCCCCTTCCTGCCCTCCTCCTCCTCTCCCTGCCCCTCCCCAGGTCATTTTCACCTATCCTAAGCATGATTGCACATGGATAAATCCCACTGAATTAAAAAAGCATGCAAATGATCAAACCTGCCCTCCCCTCCTCCTCCCTCCTATCCCCTCCTCTTGCCCTTTCTGCCCCCTTTCTTTGCCCCTCCCTACCCCTACCCCTACCCCTTTCCTTCCAGTCTCCTCTTTTCCCCTCCTCCTCCTTCCCCTCCCCTCTCCCCTCCCTTCCTTCTTCCCTATCGTCTCCCCTCCCCCTCCTCCTCCTCCATGGTCAGTTTTACCTATCCTAATCATGACTGCAAGGGAGTAAATCCCACTGAACTCAATACGTATGCAAATGATCAGACCTGCCTTTCCCCTCTCCTCTCCCTTCCTCCTCCCTTCTTCCACCCTCCCCTATTCCTTTTTCCTCCTCCCCTGCGCACTCCAGCCCTCACTCACTCACTCACTCACTCCTCCTTCTCCCCCCATGAAGACAATAATTCTGGGAAGAACAGAAGGGAGTAGATAAAGAGGAAGGCCAAACAAGAGATGGATTGATTCCATAAAGGAAGCCACAGACTTGAACTTGGCCTGCCCAAGATGCATGTTTTCAGCCTGCTATGCTTAAACCACTCCACTTAAGCAAAGGTGGGCATGGTCAATTGAAAACATAGAGCGCACCTAGAATTTTGCTAGAATATATTTCACCTACAACTGTTTTATCAAGTGCAAACTGAGACACTCCTCATGTCCATTGGAAACTAATCTGCAGAATACACAGTGCCATTATTCCATGATTGTGTTTTTGGTGTTACAAAGTGTTGCTGTACTTCACATATTCACAGAAAAAGACGCAAAAAAAATGATTTCCTAAAATTCACTAAAATTGCTAAGTAAATCAAACATATTCAAAGTTACTATCTGAACTGTCTTAATATTGTTGCTTCCTCCCAGCTAAAACAAGATCAGCACAACACATGTCTTGTTTCTGTTATTTGGGCTGATTTCAGGTGTTGCCACCACTCACCATATGCTCAGGGGCACATGTTATAAAATTCTTCCAAGCTACACAGGAAGTGAATTGGTCTGTGAATGACCAACCCAAATGTGTTTCCATTTTTACACATTTGTAGGGCAGTACAATATCTCAGACAGGAGGTCAGGTCTCCTGCTCCCCTGGTGCATTCACTATACCTGGCGAATTTTCCTGCCTTTTAAAGTTTGATAGACATATTGGTTGGCTATAAGTACATTCTGAAACAGCAAGGTTATTTGCCTATTATTGAATTAGTGTACAATCATTTCCCATTTCCAAAACCAAATCCTTAACATAACAAACAAGCTAACTAGTAAAATTATTAGTGGTGCATATCCAGTGATTACCTCAATGGCTCAGTCTATTTCCATCCAAAATGTTCTAATTATTGCACATGGTCAGAATATGTTTGCATTATCTGCTTTTTTGGCACTACACCTCCAATCTTTTTTTGTATTCCTATAAATACAGTTTAGCCTTCAGGAGCAATCCTGAGTCATGGAAACTAGCATAATTTATACCAATTTAAATTAAACCAGTGTAAAGCCTGCCAAATCCAGTCTGTCTTTAGGAGCAAGGATACTGATGGCTGAGCCAGCCCAAGCCAGGAAAACAAGCCTGTAAAATACAGATTTAAGTTCCCCCCTTGTTCCTACCCAGCAGTGTAGTGGCAAATTCAGAAGTGCAGAGTCCCTTCGTAATAGTCACAGCCATGCCCCTTCACAGCAACGCCCCCTTATAAGATTATAGAATAATCTGGCCAGGCTTGAATACTGCTTTCTGTTTCTCTAGCACTGTCGCAATTTCACTGTCCTTTCTCACTGTCAAAGTTATTGCTTGAATTACTGGATTCAGTGTCTACATGTTTATCTACTGCTGCTACCAAACTGCTTGATGATGTCGATGGGATGCTACCATCAGTATACACTGTCTCTTCTTTTGCAGTTACAGAATTCTCACTCTCCACAGTTTTTTTTGAAGTAGGAACTAATAGGAATTCCAGTCGCATGAAACAACAAGAAAGCAAGTTAGAAGACTCTTCCCAGTGGCTAACACACTCCCATTTCACGCTGATTGGCTCGTAGTATGCTGGAGACATAGAGACCCTGCTGGGGCCTGACTGCCAAAGAAAGTAAAGGGCCTAAGACCCTCTGAGACTCTGAACAACTGCCCTGTTCCCATCCCTGGCACTTACGCACCCATTTTTCAGGGCTTACACCAACATAAATTATGCATAAATTAAGCCAGGGTCTACGTCTGAACCTTTGCCCGGATAACCTGATGCTTACCATGGGAAGTCAGTTATGTCATGTTGGACCTGTTTGTGGAGATATAGCTGTTGAAGGCACAAGAAACTTGTTTTCCGGATCCCAATTAAAGCCCAGGCTACCACCCTGTACCCACTTCTCTGGGAGTAAGCCCATTAAAGACAAAAAGACTTATTTCTCAATTAGACATATATACCTTTGTACTGTAAGTTAAGTATACAGTGAATTCTGAATGAGTGCCTGGACATCAGCTCATGCACAGCTGGAGACATGCCTAGGACTCTGCAAAGTTTTCACAATTTACGTTTGACATTTCGGGAAGAGATTTTTAACATCCACCAGCACTTATTGTGTTGTAGTATTTGCAGAGAATAACTTCCAGGAAGTACTGATCTTAGACAACCCCCCTACAGGAAAGATGTATTCTTGCTGCTAGGTAGAAAGAAAGGACAAACTACGGAGACTGCAAGAAGGACAAGAACTGCTTATGATAATAGCAACTCCTCTTTTTCTCTGGACAGACATATTTACTTCTCCCAATGTTAAAGCTGCTACTAGTCTTTCATCACCTTTATTAGGGTTAGGTTTTATTATTATTATTGTTGGAGATTTTTTAATGTTTTAATGTATTCATATGTTTTTATTTTGTACGTCGCCCAGAGTGGCTGGACTGCCAGCCAGATGGGCGACTAATAAATTTAATTAATTAATTAATTAAAATAAATATTAATATGTGTTGCTTGTAATGAAATCACAATTGTGTTCTCTTTCCTCCTTGCACATCTATTTTTGTGGACTTCTTTTTTGAGGCAGAAAGGAAAATTTACATACATTTTCTCTGACACAAATGTCTTCTGCAAACGCTTGGGAAAAGAGGAATCTTGTCTTCAAACAAATGTTGTTTCTGCACCAAATGATATTGTACACAAGGGACACTCATTAAAACTGCAGCCAGTACTACAGATTTGCATTTCAGCTCTGTTCTGCACATATACTAGGAGACTCTTCCTTCCATCAACCCTACAATATGGTCCCTTGTGTTCTTCATGCCATCAGGCCCACAGAGCAGCATCAGTTAAATGCAGGGAGAAGTATGACCTGTCCCCATAAATCTGTCACAGCCTTTCTGGGAAGCCTTCTACAGGACAGATCAAGACTTCACTCCTGTCGAGGTACAGAAAGGGGAGTTTTGACCATACAGGAAACTTGGGTGGAAACCATAGAGGGATGGATTTGACTGGGTTGTCAATAAAGGCTAGGGCTTCTTCAGGGATATATTGATAGACAATTTTAAAATTGGAGGGGGCGGGCTTGGAGTTGGAGAAAGGAATTATGGCATGTCTCTATAACTCTCAGCTCTAATTTTAATTAAGGTGGGCAGAAAGTCATCTCCCCACTTTCATGGGCCAGTCCATTCCCTGTTAAGGTTTTTTTTTTTCCCTTGAGAGAGAGCAAATTTCAATGATTTTTTTAGGAAGTGGAAAATTTGCCACTCACAGTATTTAGGTTTATGAGGTGGCCAAACGTTTCCCTTTTGCTTGAAAAAAAAATCCTCAGACACCTCATGAAGTTAAGGAAGGTAGTTGTCTACCTTTTCTCACCACCTGAAAATTTCACCAAACATGGTCCTCCCTCAGTCTTTGTGGGAATCCCCATTTCACTGAACCTATTAATGGAAACAAAACACTTTAACATAATTAAGTGGAAGTGCTTTCCTTCATGCAGACCTATAACCTTTTCCCACTCCACCCTTTGATGTGCACAAAACCCACATAGGTCTATTGTCAGTGTTAGCGACAGAAGAATCCTATACAGAAGTCAGTCCCATCTAATTCCATTAATCCACAATCCATACCCTTGGACTGTGATGGTGCAAGCCTATAGATATTTCTGCAGATGTAATTCCCATGTAGTTCAATGGGATGTATTCTGAGGTAAGTGTATATATGAGGTAAGGATTGGCCCTTTAGTGTCTTTCTTAACTGAATTTGGGATATATTCCTTTTCAAGCAGTTTGGGACTACCTCCTTGCCAAAAGGAGCTGAATTTTCATCAACAGAAGCTAAAGACAGGAGATATTTTGCTTTTTGAAAGTTAGATAGATAGATAGATAGATAGATAGATAGATAGATAGATAGATAGATAGATAGATAGATAGATAGATAGATAGATAGATAGATAGATAGATAGATAGATAGATAGATAGATAGATAGATAGATAGATAGATAGATAGATAGATGATAGATAGATACTTTTTATATGCAGATATGTATAGATACATATAGTTGTGAGAGGAGGAAGTATTTCAGAATACACTGGCAATGTCCACGATGCAGTTTGTGCTGGGGAAGGCTTGGAAATAAATAAATAATAAATATGAAAGAAGAAAGAAATGTGATAGCTGAATTTATTTTAATAGTTTAGTATAGTAGTAGTAGTAGTAGTATTTAGTTTGGCTATATCTCTGTGTTCAATAGCAGAAGAGACAAAATATTTCACTAGAAAGATAACAATATTCAGAAGAAGGTTCACAGACCAAAACTGCTTCAATTGCCCCAAGCCAAACTTTTGGGCAATTGTAGCAATTAACTATTATAATTGTTTGTTGTTGTTATGTTCCTTCCAGTCAATTACAACTTATGTTGACCCTATGAATCAGTGATCTCCAAGAGCATCTGTCATGAACCACCCTGTTCAGATCTTATAAGTTCAGGTCTGTGGCTTCCTTGATGGAATCTATCCATCTCTTGTTTGGCCTTCCTCTTTTTCTACTCATTCTGTTTTTCCCAGCATTATCGTCTTTTCCAGTGAATCGTGTCTTCTCGTTATGTGTCCAAAGTATGATAACCTCAGTTTCATCATTTTAGCCTCTAGTGATAGTTCTGCTTTAATTTGTTCTTACACCCAATTATTTGTCTTGTTCCCAAGTCCGCGGTATACACAAAGCTCTCCCCCAACACCACATTTCAAATGAGTTGATTTTTCCCTTGTCTGCTTTTTTCACTGTCCAATTTTCACCATACTTAGAGATCAGGAATACCATGATCTGAATGATCCTAACTTTAGTGTTCAGTGATACATCTTTGCATTTGTGGACCTGTTCTAGTTCTCTCGTAGCTGCCCTTCCCAGTCCTAGCCTTCTTCTGATTTCTTGACTATTGCCTCCATTTCAGTTAATGACTGAGCCAAGGTACTGATAATCCTTGACAAGTTCAGTGTCCTCATTGTCAACTTTAAAGTTACAAAAATCATATGTTATCATTACTTTAGTCTTCTTGACATTCAGCTGTAGTCCTTCTTTTGTGCTTTCCTCTTTAACTTTCATCAGCATTCATTTCAAATCATTATTGGTTTCTGCTAGCAGTATGGTATTGTCTGCATATCTTAAATTATTGATATTTCTCCCTCCAATTTTCACACCTCCATCATCTTGGTCCAATCCCACTTTCCGTATGATATGTTCTGCATATAGGTTAAACAAACAGGGTGATAAAATACACCCCTGTCTCACACCTTTTCTGATTGGGAACCAATCAGTTTCTCCATATTCTGTCCTTTCAGTAGCCTCTTGTGCAGAGTATAGGTTGTGCATCAGGACAATCAGATGCTGTGCCACTTCTATTTCCTTTAAGGCATTCCATAGCTTTCCATGATCCACACAATCAAAGGCTTTGCTGTAATCTATAAAGCACAGGATGATTTCCCTCTGAACTTCCTTGGTCCATTCCATTATCCATCAGCATTCATTTCAAATCATTATTGGTTTCTGCTAGTAGTATGGTATCGTCTGCATATCTTAAATTATTGATATTTCTCCCTCCAGTTTCACACCTCCTTCATCTTGGTCCAATCTCACTTTCCGTATGATATGTTCTGCATATAGGTTAAACAAACAGGGTGATTTCTCACACCTTTTCCAATTGGGAACCAATCAGTTTCTCCATATTCTGTCCTTACAGTAGCCTCTTGTGCAGAGTATAGGTTGCGCATCAGGACAATCAGATGCTGTGCCACTTCTATTTCTTTTAAGCACAGGATGATTTCCCTCTGAACTTCCTTGGTCCGTTCCATTATCCAACGTATGTTTGCTATATGATCTCTGGTGCCTCTTCCTTTTCTAAATCCAGCTTCGGTGTCTAGCATTCTTCCTCCATATATGGTAAGAGCCCTTGTTGTAGAATCTTGAGCATTACTTTACTTGCTTGAGATATTAAGGCAATAGTTCAATAATTACTGCATTCCCTGGGATCCCCTTTCTTTGGAATTGGAATGTATATTGAACACTTCCAGTCTGTGGGCCATTGTTTAGTTTTCCATATTTGTTGATACATTTTTGTCAAAATTTGGACAGGTTCAGTCTCAGTAGCTTTTAGCAACTCTATTGGTATGCCATCTGTGCCTGGTGATTTCTTTCTTCCAAATATTTGAAGAGCAGCTTTCACCTCACATTCTAAAATTTCTGGTTCTTCATCATATGATTCCTCCATGAATGATTTTTTTGTCCTTGCATCTTTTTTATAGAGTTCTTCCATCTTCCTCTTATTTCATCTTGGTCAGTCAATGTGTTCCCCTGTTGATTATTCAACATCCCTACCAAATTTCCCTTTAATTTCTCTAATCTTTTAGAATAGGGCTCTTGTTCTACCCTTTTTGTTGCCCTCTTGTATTTCTACACAATACTAGTTGCTGTATTGTTGCATTTAGGGTTCTAACTGTGTTTCTATCTCCTTTTGTTTTTGCTTTCCTTCTCTCTTTAACCATGTTAAGAGTTGCATCAGTCATCCATTGAGGTATTTCTCTCCTTTTAACTAGAGGTATTGTCTTTTTCCATTCTCCCCTGATAGTGTCTCTGACTTCAGTCCATAGTTCTTCTAGTTCTCTGTCAACTAAGTTTAAAGTCTCAAATCTGTTCCTTATTTTATCTTTATATTCTTCTGGGATGTTATTTAAATTGGATTTTGGCATTATGATTGCTTTGTTGTTCTTCTTTAGTTTTACTCTGATTACCAGTTCATGATCTGTACCGCAGTCTGCTCCTGGTTTTGCAGATAGTATGGAACTTCTCCATCTCCTGCTACCAATTATATAATCAATTTGATCCCTATATTGACCATTTGGTGATGTCCACATGTACAGTTGTCTTTTCAGTTGCTCAAGAAAGGTGTTTGCAAGAAACAAAGTATTGGCTTCACAGAATTCAATAAGTCTTTCTCCTGCTTCATTTCTATCTCCTAAGCCCCATTTTCCCACAATTCCTAGTTCTCTACTTTTGCATTCAAGTTGCCCATGATTATCAGCACATCTTGTATTGGTGTGTGATCAATTTCTTCCTGTACTTGTGCGTAAAATCTCTCCACTTCCTCTTCTTCTGCGTTTGCCCTTGGAGCATGGACTTGGATGATGGTTATGTTAATTGGTTTTTCATTGATATCACTCAGTGAGACATAAGAACATAAGAACATAAGAAGAGCCTGCTCGATCAGGCCAGTGGCCCATCTAATCCAGCATCCTGTTCTCAAAGTGGCCAACCAGGTGCCTGGGGGAAGACCGCAAGCAGGATCCGAGTGCAAGAACACTCTCCCCTCCTGAGGCTTCCGGCAACTGGTTTTCAGAAGCATGCTGCCTCTGACTCAGAGCTTGGAAAAGTTACTTTTTGGAACTACAACTCCCATTAGCACAATCCAGTGGCCATGCTGGCTGGGGCTGATGGGAGTTGTAGTTCAAAAAAGTAACTTTTCCAAGGTCTGCTCTGACTAGGTTGGCACAGCACAGCCATCACGGTAGTAGCCATTGATAGCCCTGTCCTCCATGAATTTGTCTAATCTTCTTTTAAAGCCATCCAAGCTGGTGGCCATTACTGCATCTTGTGGGAGCAAATTCCATAGTTTAACTATGTGCTGAGTAAAGAAGTACTTCCTTTTGTCTGTCCTGAATCTTCCAACATTCAGCTTCTTTGAATGTCCATGAGTTGTAGTATTATGATAGAGGGAAAATAACTTTTCTCTATCCACTTTCTCAATGCCATGCATAATTTTATACACTTCTATCATGTCTCCTCTGACCCTTCTTTTCTCTAAACTAAAAAGCCCCAAATGCTGCAACCTTTCCTCATAAGGGAGTCGCTCCATCCCCTTGATCATTCTGGTTGCCCTCTTCTGAACCTTTTCCAACTCTATAATATCCTTTTCAGATGAGGCGACCAGAACTGTACACAGTATTCCAAATGCGCCTGCACCATAGATTTTTACAACGGCATTATGATATCGGCTGTTTTATTTTCAATACCTTTCCTAATTATTGCTAGCATGGAATTTGCTTTTTTCACAGCTGCTGCACACTGGGTCGACATTTTCATCGTGCTGTCCACTACAACCCGAGGTCTCTCTCCTGGTCGGTCACTGCCAGTTCAGACCCCATGAGCGTATATGTGAAATTAAGATTTTTTGCTCCAATATGCATAATTTTACGCTTGTTTATATTGAATTGCATTTGCCATTTTTCTGCCCATTCACTCAGTTTGGAGAGGTCTTTTTGGAGCTCTTCACAATCCCTTTTTGTTTCAACAACCCTGAACAATTTAGTGTCATCAGAAAACTTGGCCACTTCACTGCTCACTCCTAATTCTAGGTCATTAATGAACAAGTTGAAAAGTACAGGTCCCAATACCGATCCTTGAGGGACTCCACTTTCTACAGCCCTCCATTGGGAGAACTGTCCGTTTATTCCTACTCTCTGCTTTCTGCTTCTCAGCCAATTTCTTTTGCACAAGAGGACCTCTCCTCTTATTCCATGACTGCTAAACTTCCTCAGAAGTCTTTGGTGAGGTACCTTGTCAAACGCTTTTTGAAAGTCTAAGTACACTATGTCCACTGGATCACCTCTATCTATATGCTTGTTGACACTTTCAAAGAATTCTAATAGGTTACTGAGACAGGACTTTCCCTTGCAGAAGCCATGCTGGCTCTGCTTCAGCAAGGCTTGTTCTTCTATGTGCTTAGTTAATCTAGCTTTAATAATACTTTCTACCAGTTTTCCAGGGACAGAAGTTAAGCTAACTGGCCTGTAATTTCCGAGATCCCCTCTGGATCTCTTTTTGAATATTGGTGTTACATTTGCCACTTTCCAGTCTTCAGGCACGGAGGAGGACCCGAGGGACAAGTTACATATTTTAGTTAGCAGATCAGCAATTTCACCTTTGAGTTCTTTGAGAACTCTCGGGTGGATGCCATCCGGGCCCGGTGATTTGTCAGTTTTTATATTGTCCATCAAGCCTAGAACTTCCTCTCTCGTTACCACTATTTGTCTCAGTTCCTCAGAATCCCTTCCTGCAAATGTTAGTTCAGGTTCAGGGATCTGCCCTATATATTCGACTGTGAAGACAGATGCAAAGAATTCATTTAGCTTCTCTGCAATCTCCTTATCGTTCTTTAGTACACCTTTGACTCCCTTATCATCCAAGGGTCCAATCGCCTCCCTAGATGGTCTCCTGCTTTGAATGTATTTATAGAATTTTTTGCTGTTGGTTTTTATGTTCTTAGCAATGTGCTCCTCCAATTCTTTTTTAGCATCCCTTATTGTCTTCTTGCATTTCTTTTGCCAGAGTTTGTGTTCTTTTTTATTTTCTTCATTCGGACAAGACTTCCATTTTCTGAAGGAAGATTTTTTGCCTCTAAGAGCTTCCTTGACTTTGCTCGTTAACCATGCTGGCATCTTCTTGGCCCTGGCGGTACCTTTTCTGATCTGCGGTATGCACTCCAGTTGGGCTTCTAATATAGTGTTTTTAAACAACTTCCAAGCATTTTCGAGTGATGTGACCCTCTGGACTTTGTTTTTCAGCTTTTTTTTTACCAATCCCCTCATTTTTGTGAAGTTTCCTCTTTTGAAGTCAAATGTGACCGTGTTGGATTTTCTTGGCAATTGGCCATTTACATGTATGTTTAATTTAATAGCATTATGGTCACTGCTCCCAATCGGTTCAACAACACTTACATCTCGCACCAGGCCCAGGTCCCCACTGAGGATTAAGTCCAGGGTTGCCGTCCCTCTGGTCAGTTCCATGACCAACTGGTCTAGGGAATAGACCTTGCACTATAGCTCCTAATTGCTTTTGCTGCATCACTTCTCACTATTAAAGCAACCATTCAGGAATAGTTTCTTCTTAATTTCTCATTTCCTGCATAAAATATTTTGTAGTTGCCTGATTGAAAATGTCCCATTCCCATTCATTTTAATTCACTCATGCCAAGTATTGTAATATTGATACACTCCATTTCTTGCTTGACAATTTCTAACTTTCCCTCGTTCATGCTTCTCACATTCCATGTTCCTATTTTGTGCGTCATACAACTCTGGACTCTCCTTTAACATCTGTGCAAAATCAAATCGAATCTGATCAAAAACGTCATTGTTTCTGACATATAAATTTATGTGATCTCAAATTAGGGGAGGAGCTGCAGAATGCATACCCCCCCATCAAGACATGCCTGCTTTATTTTTTATCATTCAGTGGAGACATATAGATAGATTGGTTTGGGGTGTGCATGGGCCCCAAGATTCACCTTTCGTCTGTATCTCTGCATTTTTTAAAAGAAAAACTCAGTGTACTTCCAAATTGCTGTTTCCTCTCTCTGCTTTTTTCTGTGTTTTGGGTTCTGAGGCTGACTGTATAAAATGAAGCTCTGTGTTCTCTAGTCACTAAAATGAGGAATGAGCTATGACTGTTCCCTTTTGGGCCAAAGTGCATGAAATTTACAGGCACAGGAGCTCCTTCTGGGTGGATTAAGCCTGCCAAATTATAGACAAATATATCAAGGGTTTTCTTTGTGGGGGAAGTGAATAGTATTAAATTTCTTCTGTAATCACTCAGGAAAATGAGAGGGGGGTTGTTTCTTCCTCTTCCTTACCTGAAAATGATTAAAATATTACCAACTATTCTCTGTGTGTATTCTTGGCACTACATTTTTTCAAATTTTGCAACTTCATGCTCTCCTTAGCGTCTGGTAATTTTTAGTGCCATTCTCCTGACACTGTTAAGTGGAGTTCAGAAGAGCTTCGTTGTTATTTCCTTAAATACAGCAACACAGGGTTTGTTTTAAAAAAATGAAACGTTTAATGTATTTTTTTAAAAATCCTCCACTGCTGTGCATTAACAAAAATAAATAAATCCAGAGTTCTTCAGCATTTTTCAGACAACGGTTTGTACAGCTTCTTTTCCTGCAAAACCCATGGTACAGAAAAGTACGGAAACAACAGAATAACAGGAGGCTTTGTGCGGGTCCTGAGACAACTCAGGAGGGTTTATTGACATTGTACAGGATTCTTCTTGTGTTTCCATTTGCTTCCACTGACTGTATATTTGTAATTTGTTTTAAAAAAAATGTTCACACCGCGTCTCCAAATGATAAGATGTTCCAAGGTCACATTGCTTACTTGGGTTTGGTTTCCTTTGGAAGGAAGACTGTGGAGGCTTCCAATGTTTTGCAATATTACCTTTCCTATATAAATATACTTATTTATTATTTATTTAACAAAATGTATATGCTTCTTGAATGTTAAGCCCTCTATGCAGTTTACAAAGTGATATATAGGTTGAACATAGATTGAAGCATAGCCAAAGTCCACAGAGCCAGCACCTAAAGATGCTTTCAGGGCCCAAACGCTCAGCTCTCTGTCTCTCTCTCTCTCATTTTCTGTCCATCCAAATTATAGCCTGACCTCCTTTGCTTCCTTCACAAAGATCTGAACTACCTCATTTTTACTTGAGAGGGGAAGGCTCCTAAATATGTTCAGAGGTAAATTGCTCCAAAGCAGTCTATTTTAAGTGTCTTGGTTGGTGTTGTCCTTTTAACACTATTAATGTTAGCACCATCTTTGATATCTTTTCGGCACCTATTGAAGATCTTTTGAAGATCTAAGTTGAGACCCTATCCTAATCTGTTACTGTGTTGGAATTGCTTTTTAATATATTTTAAAACATAAAAAACCCAATGTTTTTAACCTTTTTAAAAAAAAGTCTTGAAAGCTTTTTTAAAAAATGTTTTTAAAGATGTTTTGTTTTAATGTATCTTAAAGTCTGTTTTTATGATGTTTAAAGTGTTTTACTGATTTTGTTTGCTGCCCTGGGCTCCTGCTGGGAGGAAGGGCTGGAAATAAATAAATAAATAAATAAACAAACAAATAAATAAATAAATAATATTTAAAAGAGCACAACTGCTTTTGTGGAATGGTCACTTGTGATCCAAACCATGGAGTGGGTGGAAGGAATGCCCAGCCTAAAAAGCATCCTTACTTAGCCTTTGTGTTTCATAGGAAACAGACAGAGTAGACAGAATTGTAGTATGTCATGTAATTTGTATCTCATTCCTTATTGTGTGTGACAGTGAACTTGTTATGTGATTCAAGATGGAGATGGCCAATGACAGCACCATCCACGAATTCATTTTGCTGGGATTTGACGTTCAACAGCGGTCACGATTCTTGCTCCTTGGCTTTTTCTCCATTCTCTACATGCTCACTTTGGCTGAGAACATCACCATCATCACAATGGTGTTCCTAGATAACCACTTGGCCCAGCTCCCCATGTACATCCTGCTGAGCAATTTCTCCTGGATGGAGATGTGCTACGTGACTACCACTGTGCCCCGTATTCTCTCTGACCTGGTTTCCCCTCATGGGATCATCTCCTTCCATGGCTGTTTCCTCCAGTTCTACTTCTTCTTCTCTCTTGGCACCACTGAATTCTTCTTCCTTTCTGCCATGGCCTTGGATCGGTACTTGGCCATCTGCCACCCCCTGCGCTACCCACAACTTATGACTCAACATTCCTGCTATGCCTTGGTAAGGACATGTTGGATTGTTGGCTTCCTGTGGTTTCCTATCCCAGTGATTTTGATCTCCAAGTTGTCCTTTTGTGGTCCTAACGTTATTGACCACTTTTTGTGTGATCCTGGGCCAATTCTGTCCCTGGCCTGCCCTCCACTTGGAAACGGTCCCTTTATCTTACAAATATTTCTGTATGCTATGCTTTTAAGCAATGCATTCTTTGTTTTGCTATCATATGGCTTTGTCATTCTCAACCTGATAAAATCTTCCAACAAAGCCAGTCGTAGGAAGGCCTTCTCTACCATATCTTTCCACATAATAGTGGTGACATTTTTCTATGGCACAGTCATAGGGATGTACTTAATTCCAGGTGGAGAAAATCATTCAGTAGTCACCAAGACAGCAACCATCTTCTACGCGGCCATCACACCCTTTCTCAATCCCCTGATGTACTGTCTGAGGAATGATCAGGTGAAAGAGGCCCTGGGCAGGTTGCTAAAGAGAAAGAAAAGATTTCTGAGGAGAAAGTGACAGTATAATATGGGAGGAGTCAAGAAAAAAGCAGCTGGCTCTCAACCACAGCCACCTCCTGATGAGATGTCCCAGATCTAAGCTTAGTAAAGACTCAGTGGGAGACTTGTTAGTTGCCTGCAACCACATGGGACGATAAAGAATTCACTTCACTTCACCCCTCGAGAACCAGAATACAAGGCCTGAAAACAAGGGTGTTTAGACACTTGGGGGGCAGATAATAATAAGAAGCAGGGTGATTTGGGGTGCATTCCTCCCTCCCTGGGTCAAAGCATGATGTCATAAAGTGCCCTGAGTTGGATCACAACTCCTGCAAGTGATCATCTGACTCTGTTGTTCTGTTGTTTCTGCTTTTCTGTGCTGTATAGCTCTTTGATTTTTCATATGTCTGTGTTTCTCTAGGTCCGTAAAGTTTGCAAGAAGCAAGGCTGTCCAAAATATTGTCTGTGGCATACTGAAGAACCCTGGATTTTGATTTTGATTTTTGTTAAAGCACAGCAACAGAGGATTTTTTTAAAAAAACTAAACACTTTTAAGTTTTTTCAAAATTTAAATTTAAAGTTGTTCTGCTTTAACAACAAACACACCCACACAAAGAGCTCTTCAGAGCCCCATAGGCAGCATTCTAGACAGCCCTGTATTTATCAATTCAACAAAAATAAAAAAAAATGTGAGGAGGGCAACCCTTCAATCAGCTAAAAATACAATAATTTAAAATGCCTGGGCAAGAAATATGTTTATACCTGGTACTGAAAACTGAAAGTTTTGGATTGGGCACATGATTAGCTCAAGTCGGACTTTCCTGAGATTGGCATTCCAAAGTCAGGGTGATACCACACAGAAGGCTCTCACTATTGTACATGGATAGCAGACTGCTCCTATAAGTGGAATGCTGAAGAGAAGATCCCCCAGCCGGCAACCTTAATGCGTGGGCAGGTTGATACAAGAGGTGGAACCCCTTCATATATTTGAGCCCCAAGCTGCTTAGGGCTTTATAGGCACACATGTTCAACTGAGCTCAGTAGCAAATAGGCAGCCAATGCATCTTATTTAGAGGCAAGGTAATGCAAGGCTTAACCCTGTTAATGTTGACATTAGCAACGCATGTGAATTAAGACAATAAATGCAGATTAACCCGATTTTTTTGGGGGGGGGTCAGTTTTGTCCCAAAAAGAGAAAATTTTGATCAGAAACAACAAATTAAATTGAACAAGTTACTGGTTACCATTAGATCTGTTGATTGTACTGTTTGGATTTATAAAGGACTCAGTGTTGTCTTACAATATTGAAATGATGGTGTATCTTTTAATAGCTACTCAAATATTGATTTCTGCAAACTGGAAGAAAATAAAAACTCCAAAGTTCAGGGGTGGATTGTGAGACACTGGGAAATAGTATATATTTATGTATTTATTATATTTTTATCCCACCTTTCCTCCAAGGACCTCAAGACGGTGTACAAACATGATATTCCCCCTGCCAATTTTATCCTCACAAAAATTCTGTGATGTAGGTTAGGCTGAGAGACAGTTAGGCTCAGAGCCCAAGATCATCCAGTGAGCTTCATGGCCGATAGAGGATTTGAACCTGGTCACCCAGGTCCCAGTCCAACACTCTAACCACTACACCACATTGGCTCTCTGATGGTCAAATAAGAGAGTTATATGGTCAAACTAACTAATGTGGTAAGGGTTAGAGAGCATAGGCAACAGAATAATTTGTTTATAGAAAAATGGAGTATGTTATGTTCTGGAGCAACAAATCTCAAGAAAAGGTACAGCCTCACACAGTATTGGGTTTATTGTAATATGTATTTTTGTTTCAGAATATACATTCCCTTCATAATGCATAATTATGATCAATTAAGACAATAAAAACAGAACTGATGTAATCTGGCACAGGGGCTTTTGAAGAATCTGGGAGGTCACAATATAGGATGGGTGGGCTATGTTCAGCTGAACAGGTCATAGGTTGTGCTGGCCAGCATTACAGAAACAATATATTGATCATGACTCCACCTCCACTGGGGATATCCAAGGCAGAAAGGATCCATGATCCAAATGATCAGTTTTAATAGCCCAGGTCTAGGGATGCCAGAGCAATTTGATTTCTTTGAACTCTAGTGTGAACTGATCTGATCTGCACCTCCTGGATCAATGTGTGGATCAAAACATATTTTTTTCCTTCAATTTCATAACTTTTTCCAAGTTTGGCAATACAGCTCAAAACGCATATCAAAATGTGTTTAAAATGTTTATCTTAGGATAAGGTACTTTTGGAAATCGTGCATTGAGATAAAATATATATTTAAATAAAGTTTTCAGATAAAACATTTATTTAAATACAGATTTTTCTGGGGATTTAGAAAGAAAAATGCATAGATTTTAAATTTCTATATTTGTTTTTAAGGTTTTAAGTTACTGTAAACTATCCAGAGAGCTTCGGCTATGGGGCGGTATATAAATACAATAAATAAATAGATAGATAGATAATAGATTAATTTGGAAACAGGAAAAAACAGACTTATACGTGAGTTTGTGTGAAATTGACATGGGACAGATATAGACTGGTCTATGTGAATCTAGAGCGTACGACTTCTAGATTGTTATATCACAACAGCTGCCATAATAAGGCTATAGAGTGTCATGGAAGGCTTAGAAGACACACCTGCCAGGAAGATAAACAAGAACTTTATTCTCTCTCTTAAACAAAAGCAGAGCAGCAACAGGAAATTCCTGAATTCACCCAGATACAACTGCCACCTAGTGACTTGCCTGTATAATGACACTATCCATGGACATACCTTGCACTGCAATGTATTTATTATTATTATTATTGTTATTATTATTATTACTATTATTAATTAAGTAATTAAGTAATTAAGTAATTAAATTTATATCCCACCCATCCTCCCAGAAGGAGCCCAGGGTGGCAAACAAAGGACAAAACACTAGAAACATCTTAAAAATATCTCAATAAACAGACATCTTAATTTTAAATATGCCATTTCAAAATGAACTGTTATTCCTGTGCACCTTAGGAGTTCTGCGCTCTCATTTTGGTTTCCAATCCTATTGAGGCCTTCCCTTCATCTCTCCTCTTCCTCAGGCAAAACATCTGAGCTGCTGTTTTGCATCTGACTCCAGTTGGTGGATCTTGGCATGCTAGTAAAAAAAGAAAAGGATATCCTACAAGCCTGAGGTCTACCCACCTTTGGCACACAGTGCCACAATTTGGCAACACATGGCAGATTCAAAGGGAGGCATCCAGTCATTGGCTTGACAAGACACACACCCAGGTGCAGACTGTTCTGTGGCCAGATCAAGCATCCAGACAGATCTTATCTTTGGAGCCTGCTATTACACTCCAGCAAAGGTTGTCAGGGGCAAAGAGCCTAGGCACAGGAAGTATAAGCAAAACCCTTAGCAAAACACCCAAGCAGGGGAGCAGGGTTGATAGCGCAGCATGGTTCAAACAAGCCAGGGTCACACATCCAGGGGTGAGGTCAGGTCACAGCCCAAGGTCAGTGCCACAAGGGGGTCCAAGTAAGGCACAGCTCAGCTGGCCAGGCAACTATTAAGGAGAGGGGAAGCCAAAGGCAAATAATCTATACCTGTGTAGACTGAAACACTATTCTTCCCAAGAAATGTCTGTACGACTGGGCAACCACTTTTATCTCCCACATCTGTAAGCACACCCAAAGCCTATAAGTTCATAGGAATCTGTCTTATGGCGAGTCAAACCACTGGTCCATCCGGCTTAGCATTGTCATCACTGATGGACAGAGGCCCTCTAGGGTTTCATATAGGGGTCCATCCCAGCCCTACTGGAGCTGCTGCTGGAGATGGACCCTGGGACCTTTTGTATGCAAAGCATTTGGTTTACCACTGAACTATGGCCCTTGCCCTGAACCTATCCTGAAAACTCCTCTTTCATATTATTTATGATTCATTAAATGCTTATCCGCCATTCCACCAAAGAGCTCCAAATGGTCCCTCCCCTCCAATTTTATCCAGACAGCATCTCTGTGATATGTTTAACTGAGGTCAACCAGGGAGCCTCACAACTGAATGAGGATTTGAGCGGCATAAGAATACATATGTATTAACATAAAATTATGCTGCAAATATACTAGAGCATCAGACCTGACTCTTTCATGCATTTTGCATGTATAGTACAGTAATACCTCAATTCACAAATCCTCCAGGAAAGAAGCTCCTTCTTAGCAAAGCCTTTTTGGGTGCAGGGGGACGCACACTCTGACATAGTCACAATGTGGCTCCTTGTCTATTGGATTGCAACTGCTGCACGCAGATCTCTCACACATGGCTGGAATGGTGGAAAGGTGGTGCAGACATCTCCATAGTATACCATACTTCAGGTGCCCTGGCAGCTCCGTTTACTGCAGATGTGCCTGTACAACCTGGCAAGGAGCACGATTCTAGCTGTGCGTGTGAGAGCCACCTGCAGCAGCTGCAATCTATCAGTCCTGCTTGACTGCTGGATTGCAGCTGTTGCAGGCAGCTCTCACACAGGGTGGTGACTGCCCCTTGTCTGCCTGCTCAAGTGTAGGAGAGAGAGGGGGGGGGATAGTGGTGGCTGTCCCATGCCTGCCTGCTCGAGTGTACAGTGAGGATATCTGTGCTCAAAGAATCTGCCTGCTCAAGTGTAGAGGAGAGAGAGAGAGAGAGAGCGCCACAGGATGGTGGTAGCTGCCCTATGTCTGCCTGCTCGAGTGTACAGTGTGAAGAGTGTACAGTGAGGAAAACTGTGCTCAAAACTTTAGATTGCTACAGCAAGATGCCACACGATAAAAGAAAAAAAGGCAGGGCAGGCATCCCTGGATTCGTTTTGGAAGAAGCCTTCAAGAGGCGTGTAGAAGGTTCAAAAAGTTTTTCTTTACTTATGCAAGGCTTATCTGACCTGGTTGTTTCATTTCAGACATATGCATTGTTAGATTTGAATAAAACATATTGAACTGCTCTTCTTTTTTTGTGGTATAGGAACCAATCCCTATAATGTCCATGGGATTCCTACCACTGGTACCAAGTTTTCTGTTAAAAAAATAATGCATGTTCTTCATTAACAGTGGTATTATGCTATCTATATTTTTTGCATTTAACTTTGTATACAATGTGTCGTGGGTTTTTTTTAAAGAAAAAACTGTCAAGGCACAAAGAGCTCAGAGAGAAACAGACATTCAATAAAAGAGGTGTTGGGATGCATGCAAAGCTCAGTCAAGTCAGAACCACAGAATCAGTGTACAAATCTATTGAAAAGGAATTGCTGCTCCAACCCTAGCAGACTGTCACTCATTTGCTCGAGGCCCAGACTGTTTATTTTGCATTTCAAAGTGGTCACCATTTGGAAGAGGCAGCTCTTTGGAAAGCACAAACCATGGAGTTGAGAGGAAATGCTTTCCCGACATTCTCTTCCTAAATCATCAGTAACAAAATGGGGTGGGATGTGATGAGAAAAAACTCCAGCAGTTTCTTCGGAGTGAGGCTCACCCCCATCAGCAGCAACATGGCTCTTTTATCTTCCCAAAGCTGATTTTCTTGAAACCACCATTTGATGGCACCAGCAATAACAGAAATCATGCAGTAGCAGCTGGGCTGACAATTTCGGAACATTATAGGAGGTGGGACGGTGGCTGTCATACACAAACATTGAAAACTGTTTCCAGAATATTTAGCAAAGTGGAACTCTTTTTTGGGGGGAAGACAACATTCACAGAAGTTTTCTGTGGGGAAAAATGCCTGCTGAGAAAGTTTTGTGGAACTGGAATCTTGTTTTCAAACAAATATTGTTTCTGCTCCAAATGTTACTGTGCCCAAGAGACATATTCCAAAAGTTCATTGCAGTCACTCATTAAAACAGCAGTCATTACTGAAGAGTGGCATTTCAGCTCTTGTCTGCACATATACTTGGTGACTCTTCCTCTCACCAGGACTACAGTATGGTCCCTTGTATTCTTCATGCCATCAGCCCTGCAGCGAATCCTCAGCTAAATGCACAGAGAAGTACGACCTGTCCCCACAAACATGTCGCAGCACTTCTGGGAAACCACCTAAAAGACGGATCAAGACTTTGACTTCTGTTGAGGTACAGAAATGGGAGTTATGACCACTTGTGACACTTGGGTGGAAACCATGGAGGGATGAATGTGAAGGGGTGTCAATAAATGGCTAGGTCTTCTTCAATGAAATTTTGATAGACAATTTTAAAATTAGAGCGGGGAAGGTTTGAGTTGTAAAAAAGGAACATCTGGAATGTCTCCATAACTCTCAGCTTCATCCCAAATTGAAACTAAGGTGTGACGAAAATGTTCCTCCCACTTTCGTGGGTCTGTTTGTTCCCTGCTAAAACATTCTTCTGTTGTTTCTTTCTGGGCAGTGAGCAAGTTTCAGTGAATTTTTCAAGAAGCAGGAAATTTGCCACTCATCATATTGAGGTTTATGAGGCAGTCAAACATTTTCTGTTTGGTTTAAAAATATATCCTCAGACACCTCATGAAGTTAAGGAAGGTAAGTGGCTACCTTTTCTCTCTACCTGAAAATTTCACCAAACTTTTCCTCCCCCAGTTTTTGTGGGAGTCCTCATTTCACTGAACCCATGAATGGAAAGCAGACATATTAACATAAGTAAGTGGAAGACTTTGATGAGATGATTTCCTTCATGAAGATCGTATTAGTTTCCTCCCAACCCTTTGATTGTGCAAAACTCACACAGGTCTGTAGTGAGTATTAGCAACAGAACAATTTTAGACAGGTCTACTCAGAAGTCAGTCCCATGACTGACTTATGAATGTTACTGCCACAGCCTTGGACTGTGACAGTGCAAACCTACAGACATTTCTGCAGAAGCAATCCTCATGTATTTCAATGGGACGTACTCTCTGGTAAATGTACATAGGCCTGTCCCCTTAATGTCTTTGTTAACTGAAGTTGGGATGTATTCCCTTTCAAGCTGTTTGGGAGTCCCTGCTTGCCAAATGGAGCATTTTCTTGGTCTCTCCTTCAAAACATCTAGTAACCGAAAGGCCAGAATACTCGGCTGAGTTTTCATCAATGGAGCTAATGACAGGAGGTATTCTGTTTTTCAAAAGTAAGACAGACAGACAGACAGACAGACAGACAGAGAGATTCATAAGAGGAGGAAGTATTACAGGGTACACTGGCAATGTCCATGATGCAGTGGGCATTGGGAATGTTTGAAAATAAATAAGAGATAAATATGATAGATAGATAGATAGATAGATGATAGATAGATAGATAGATAGATAGATAGATAGATAGATAGATAGATAGATAGATAGATAGATAGATAGATAGATAGATAGATAGATAGATAGATAGATAGATAGATAGATAGATAGATAGATAGATAGATACTTTTTATATGCAGATATGTATAGATACATATAGTTGTGAGAGGAGGAAGTATTTCAGAATACACTGGCAATGTCCACGATGCAGTTTGTTCTGGGGAAGGCTTGGAAATAAATAAATAATAAATATGAAAGAAGAAAGAAATGTGATAGCTGAATTTATTTTAATAGTTTAGTATAGTAGCAGTAGTAGTAGTAGTAGTATTTAGTTTGGCTATATCTCTGTGTTCAATAGCAGAAGAGACAAAATATTTCACTAGAAAGGTAACAATATTCAGAAGAAGGTTCACAGACCAAAACTGCTTCAATTGCCCCAAGCCAAACTTTTGGGCAATTGTAGCAATTAACTATTATAATTGTTTGTTGTTGTTATGTTCCTTCCAGTCAATTACAACTTATGGTGACCCTGTGAATCAGTGACCTCCAAGAGCATCTGTCATGAACTACCCTGTTCAGATCTTATAAGTTCAGGTCTGTGGCTTCCTTGATAGAACCAATCCATCTCTTGTTTGGCCTTCCTCTTTTTCTACTCATTCTGTTTTCCCCAGCATTATCGTCTTTTCCAGTGAATCGTGTCTTCTCATTATGTGACCAAGGTATGATAACCTCAGTTTCATCATTTTAGCTTCTAGTGATAGTTCTGCTTTAATTTGTTCTAACACCCAATTATTTGTCTTGTTCCCAGTCCGCGGTATACACAAAGCTCTCCTCCAACACCACATTTCAAATGAGCTGATTTTTCCCTTGTCTGCTTTTTTCACTGTCCAACTTTCACCATACTTAGAGATCAGGAATACCATGATATGAATGATCCTAACTTTAGTGTTCAGTGATACATCTTTGCATTTGAGGACCTGTTCTAGTTCTCTCGTAGCTGCCCTTCCCAGTCCTAGCCTTCTTCTGATTTCTTGACTATTGCCTCCATTTTAGTTAATGACTGCGCCAAGGTATTGATAATCCTTGTCAAGTTCAATGTCCTCATTGTCAACTTTAAAATAACATAAATCATATGTTATCATTACTTTAGTCTTCTTGACATTCAGCTGTAGTCCTTCTTTTGTACTTTCCTCTTTAACTTTCATCAGCATTCGTTTCAAATCATTACTGGTTTCTGCTACTAGTATGGTATCGTCTGCATATCTTAAATTATTGATATTTCTCCCTCCAGTTTCACACCTCCTTCATCTTGGTCCAATCCCACTTTCCGTATGATATGTTCTGCATATAGGTTAAACAAACAGGGTGATTTCTCACACCTTTTCCAATTGGGAACCAATCAGTTTCTCCATATTCTGTCCTTACAGTAGCCTCTTGTGCAGAGTATAGGTTGCGCATCAGGACAATCAGATGCTGTGCCACTTCTATTTCTTTTAAGCACAGGATGATTTCCCTCTGAACTTCCTTGGTCCGTTCCATTATCCAACGTATGTTTGCTATATGATCTCTGCTGCCTCCTCCTTTTCTAAATCCAGCTTCGGTGTCTAGCATCCTCACTCCATATATGGTAAGAGCCCTTGTTGTAGAATCTTGAGCATTACTTTACTTGCTTGAGATATTAAGGCAATAGTTCGATAATTACTGCATTCCCTGGGTTACCCTTTCTTTGGAATTGGAATGTATATTGAACACTTCCAGTCTGTGGGCCATTGTTTAGTTTTCCATATTTGTTGATACATTTTTGTCAAAATTTGGACAGGTTCAGTCTCAGTAGCTTTTAGCAACTCTATTGGTATGCCATCTGTGCCTGGTGATTTCTTTCTTCCAAGTATTTGAAGAGCAGCTTTCACCTCACATTCTAAAATTTCTGGTTCTTCATCATATGATTCCTCCATGAATGAATTTGTTATCCTTGCATCTCTTTTATAGAATTCTTCAGTGTATTGCTTCCATATTCCTTTTATTTCATCTCGGTCAGTCAATGTGTTACCCTGTTGATTATTCAACATCCCTACAACATCCCTACCAAATTTCCCTTTAATTTCTCTAATCTTTAAGAAAGGGCTCTTGTTCTACCCTTTTTGTTGTCCTCTTCTATTTCTACACAATAACTATTGTAGTAGTTCTCTTTGTCCCTACATACTAGTTGCTGTATTGTTCCATTTTGTTTTTGCTTTCCTTCTCTCTTTAACCGTGTTAAGAGTTGCATCAGTCATCCATTGAGGTATTTCTCTCCTTTTAAGGAGAGGTATTGTCTTTTTGCATTCTTCCCGGATAGTGTCTCTGACTTCAGTCCATAGTTCTTCTAGTTCTCTGTCAACTAAGTTTAAAGCCTCAAATCTGTTCCTTATTTTATCTTTCTATTCTTCTGGGTGTCGGAAGGCAGAGCTGGGGTCCCAATCCCGGGGAGCTGGATCCCAGAGAGTTGGGAGAAGAGTATTCGGATGGATGGCAGAGGGAAGGGGGAGAAACTTCCCCCCTTTGGAGCGAAGACGAAACAGAGAAACTGCCAGTGATAAGGTCGCTTAGCAACGGGGAGCCTGAGCCCTCCCTGGACATTCTCACACCTCCCCCTCTTTCAGGCTCAGAGCAAGAGGGGAAAGAGGGAGGGCTGCTCACAGCCGAAAAGCGGGGAGGCAGTTTACCATCAGCTCCTCCCCTATCCCCCATCCTGGAATCGGAAAATTCAGAAGAGGAGGGGGTGATGCTTCCCCCCTCACCGCGCACACGCAGACAGCTGAAAAGACAGGAGAGAAGGGGGGGAAGGCGGGCAGTACCTGAGGGGCAGTTAAGGAGGAGCGAAAGATTGCGCGCCCGTTTGGCCCCTTCTTAAAGAACAGGCGGGAAGAAGTTCCTTGCTCTGTCAACTTTCTCCCAATGCCGCAGGACCTGTATCCCTGTATTGCTTCATGAGAAAACGCAGTCTTTGTTTGGACATTACCCTAATAAAACACGAATTAACTACAGCCGTTGGTCTGGTTCCTGAGTCACATCCTGGGCCTGACACTGGGATGTTATTTAAATTGGATTTTGGCATTATGATTGCTTTGTTGTTCTTCTTTAGTTTTACTCTGATTACCAGTTCATGATCTGTACCACAATCTGCTCCTGGTTTTGCAGAAAGTATGGAACTTCTCCATCTTCTGCCACCAATTATATAATCAATTTGATCCCTATATTGACCATTTAGTGATGTCCACATGTACAGTTGTCTTTTCAGTTGCTCAAGAAAGGTGTTTGCAAGAAACAAAGTATTGGCTTCACAGCATTCAATAAGTCTTTCTCCTGCTTCATTTCTATCTCCTAAGCCCCATTTTCCCACAATGCCTAGTTCTTCTCTGTTCTCTACTTTTGCATTCCAGTTCCCCATGATTATCAGCACATCTTGTTTTGGTGTGTGATCAATTTCTTCCTGTACTTGTGCGTAAAATCTCTCCACTTCCTCTTCTTCTGCGTTTCCCCTTGGAGCATGGACGTGGATGATGGTTATGTTAATTGTTTTTTCATTGATATCACTCAGTCAGACATTGCACTATAGCTCCTAATTGCTTTTGCTACATCACTTCTCACTATTAAAGCAACCATTCAGGAATAGTTTCTTCTTAATTTCTCATTTCCTGCATAAAATATTTTGTAGTTGCCTGATTGAAAATGTCCCATTCCTGTTCATTTTAATTCACTCATGCCAAGTATTGTAATATTGATACACTCCATTTCTTGCTTGACAATTTCTAACTTTCCCTGGTTCATGCTTCTCACATTCCATGTTCCTATTGTGTGTGTCATACAACTCTGGACTCTCCTTTAACATCTGTGGAATCAAATCGAATCTAATCAATATAAATGTATGTGCTCCCAAATTAGGGGAGGGGCTACAGGATGCATACCCCCCCATCAAGACATGCCTGCTTTATTTTTGTCTTTCAGTGGGGTCATATAGATTGGTTTGGGGTGTGCATGGGCCCCAAGATTCACCTTTCATCTGTATCTCTGCATTTTTTTAAAGAAAATTTCAGTGTATTTCCAAATTGCTGTTTCCTCTCTCTGCTTTTTTCTGTGTTTTGGGTTCTGAGGCTGACTGTATAAAATGAAGCTCTGTGTTCTCTAGTCACTATAATGAGGAATGAGCTATGACTTTTCCCTTTTGGGCCAAAGTGCATGAAATTTATAGGCACAGGAGCTCCTTCTGGGTGGATTAAGCCTGCCAAATTATAGACAAATATATCAAGGGTTTTCTTTGTGGAGGAAGTGAATAGTATTAAATTTCTTCTGTAATCACTCAGGAAAATGAGAGGGGGGTTGTTTCTTCCTCTTCCTTATTCTCCGTGTGTATTCTTGGCACTACATTTTTTCAAATTTTGCAACTTCATGCTCTCCTTAGCGTCTGGTAATTTTTAGTGCCATCCTCCTGACACTGTTAAGTGGAGTTCAGAATAGCTTCGTTGTTATTTCCTTAAATATAGCAACATAGGGTTTTTTTAAAAAATGAAAGTTTTTAAAAAATCCTCCAGTGCTGTGCATTAATTAAGAAATAATAATCCAGAGCTCTTCAGCATTATTTCCTTAAATACAGCAACACAGGGTTTGTTTAAAAAAATGAAACTTTTAATGTATTTTTTAAAAAATCCTCCTCTGCTGTGCATTAATTAAGAAATAATCATCCAGAGCTCTTCAGCATTTTTCAGACAATGGTTTGGACAGCTTCTTTTCCTGCAAAACCCATGGTACAGAAAAGTACGGAAACAACAGAATAACAGGAGGCTTTGTGCGGGTCCTGAGACAACTCAGGAGGGTTTATTGACATTGTACAGGATTCTTCTTGTGTTCCCATTTGCTTCCACTGACTGTATATTTGTAATTTTGAAAAAAAATGTTCACACCACTTCTCCAAATGATAAGATGTTCCAAGGTCACATTGCTTACTTGGGTTTGGTTTCGTTTGGAAGGAAGACTGTGGAGGCTTCCAATATTACCTTTCATATATAAATATACTTATTTATTATTTATTTAACAAAATGTATATGGTTCTTGAATATTAAGCCCTCTATGCAGTTTACAAAGCGATATATAGGTTGAACATAGGTTGAAGCATAGCCAAAGTCCACAGAGCCAGCACCCAAAGATGCTTTCAGGGCCCAAACGCTCAGCTCTCTGTCTCTCTGTCTCTCATTTTCTGTCCATCCAAATTATAGCCTGACCTCCTTTGCTTCCTTCACAAAGATCTGAACTACCTCATTTTTACTGGAGAGGGGAAGGTTCCTAAATATATTCAGAGGTAAATTGCCCCAAAGTAGTCTATTTTAAGTGTCTTGGTTGGTGTTGTCCTTTTAACACTATTAATATTAGCACCATCTTTGATATCTTTTCGGAACCTATTGAAGATCTTTCTCTTTCAACAAGCCTTTTAAGTTGAGACCCTATCCTAGTCTGCTACTGTGTTGGAATTGCTTTTTAATATATTTTAAAACTTTTAAAAACCCAATGTTTTTAACCTTTTTTTAAAAAAAAGTCTTGAAAGCTTTTTAAAAAATGTTTTTAAAGATGTTTTGTTTTAATGTATTTTAAAATCTGTTTTTATGATGTTTAAAGTGTTTTAGTGATTTTGTTTGCTGCCCTGGGCTCCTGCTGGGAGGAAGGGCTGGAAATAAATAAATAAATAAATAAATAAACAATGTTTAAAAGAGCACAACTGCTTTTGTGGAATGGTCACTTGTGATCCAAACCATGGAGTGGGTGGAAGGAATGCCCAGCCTAAAAAGCATCCTTACTTAGCCTTTGCGTTTCATAGGAAACAGAGTAGACAGAATTGTAGTATGTCATGTAATTTGTATCTCATTCCTTATTGTGTGTGACAGTGAACTTGTTATGTGATTCAAGATGGAGATGGCCAATGACAGCACCATCCACGAATTCATTTTGCTGGGATTTGACGTTCAACAGCAGACACGATTCTTGCTCCTTGGCTTTTTCTCCATTCTCTACATGCTCACTTTGGCTGAGAACATCACCATCATCACAGTGGTGTTCCTAGATAACCACTTGGCCCAGCTCCCCATGTACATCCTGCTGAGCAATTTCTCCTGGATGGAGATGTGCTACGTGACTACCACTGTGCCCCGTATGCTCTCTGACCTGGTTTCCCCTCATGGGATCATCTCCTTCCATGGCTGTTTCCTCCAGTTCTACTTCTTCTTCTCTCTTGGCACCACTGAATTCTTCTTCCTTTCTGCCATGGCCATGGATCGGTACTTGGCCATCTGCCACCCTCTGCGCTACCCACAACTTATGACTCAACATTCCTGCTATGCCTTGGTAAGGACATGTTGGATTGTTGGCTTCCTGTGGTTTCCTATCCCAGTGATTTTGATCTCCAAGTTGTCCTTTTGTGGTCCTAACATTATTGACCACTTTTTGTGTGATCCTGGGCCAATTCTGTCCCTGGCCTGCCCTCCACTTGGAAACGGTCCCTTTATCTTACAAATATTTCTGTATGCTCTGATTTTAAGCAATGTATTCTTTGTTTTCCTATCATATGGCATTGTCATTCTCAACCTGATAAAATATTCAAATGAAACCAGTCGTAGGAAGGCCTTCTCTACCATATCTTTCCACATAATGGTGGTGACACTTTTCTATGGCCCAGTCGCAAGGATGTACTTAATTCCAGGTGGAGAAAATCATTCAGTAGTCACCATGACAGTAACCGTCTTCTACACGGCCATCACACCCTTTCTCAATCCCCTGATCTACTGTCTGAGGAATGATCAGGTGAAAGAGGCCCTGGGCAGGTTGCTAAAGAGAAAGGAAACATTTCTGAGGAGAAAGTGACAGTATAATATGGGAGCAGTCAAGAAAAAAGCAGCTGGCTCTCAACCACAGCCACCTCCTGATGAGATGTCCCAGATCTAAGCTTAGTAAAGACTCAGTTGGAGACTTGTTAGTTGCCTGCAACCACATGGGACGATAAAGAAGTCACTTCACCCCTCGAGAACCAGAAAACAAGGCCTGAAACTAAGGGTGTTTAGACACATAGGGGGCAGATAATAATAAGAAGCAGGGTGATTTGGGGTGCTTTCCTCCCTCCCTGGCTCAAAGCATGATGCCATAAAGTGCCCTGAGTTGGATCACAACCCCTGCAAGTGATCATCTGACTCTGTTGTTTTGTTGTTTCTGATTTTCTGTGCTGTATAGCTCTTTGATTTTTCATATGTCTGTGTTTCTCTAGGCCCATAAAGTTTGCAAGAAGCAAGGCTGTCCAAAATATTGTCTGTGGCATACTGAAGACCTCTGGATTTTGATTTTGATTTTTATTAAAGCACAGCAACAGAGGATATAAAAAAAAAAAAATGACTAAACACTTCTAAGTTTTTTCAAAATTTAAATTTAAAGTTGCTCTGCTGTAACAACAAACACACCCACACAAAGAGCTCTTCAGAGCCCCATAGGCAGCATTCTAGACAGCCCTGTATTTATCAATTCAACAGAAATAAAAAATTGTGAGGAGGACAACCCTTCAATCAGCTAAAAATACAATAATTTAAGATGCCTGGGCAAAGAAATACCTGGCACTGAAAACTGAAAGTTTTGGATTGGGCACATGATTAGCACAAGTCGAACTTTCCTGAGATGGGCATTCCAAAGCAGCGGTGTCACTAGCCGGATGCACGGGGTGCGGACCGCACCCAGGTGACACCATGAGGGGGGTGACACCCAGAGCCGCCCCATTGTGGCGCAGGGCGCCCGTGCCGTTGCCTAGCAAAGGAGCCAAGAAGTGCTCCGGGTCAGCGTCAGAGCAGCCAACTCCTCCTCGGAGGCAGGCAGGTGGGCGGGTGAGACTGGGAGCAGCGTCGGTGGGGTGAGGGAGGCACGCCGGCATTCCCAGGCCTGCTTCTCCGGTTGGGTGCTCCTCCGGCATGCACCCTCCCAGGGGCATGGACATGGGTGGCTGGCCTCGCATGCATGCGCATGCTCAGCACAATATTTGGGGGCTCACTAAGGGCCCCCCGGCACCCAGTCCTTTGCACGCCCAAAGCAGGGCCTTCCACCATCAGCCTGGAGCACGTGGTCAGCATCTCCTGATGAGTGTGCACGCACACACACGTGAGAGAGGCCAACCACCCCCATCCATGCCTCCGCACTCCCACTAGTGACGCCGCTGTTCCAAACTCAGGGTGATACCACACAGAAGGCTCTTGCTATTGTACATGGATAGCAGACTGCTCCTACAAATGGAATGCTGAAGAGAAGAGCCCCCTGCCGGCAACCTTAATGTATGGGCAGGTTGATACAAGAGGTGGAACCCCTTCATATATTTGAGCTCCAAGGTGCTTAGGACTTTATAGGTAAGCATCTTCAACTGAGTTCAGTAGCAAATAGGCAGCCAATGCAGCTTATTTAGAGCCAATGTAATGCAAGGCTTATCCCTGGTAATGTTGATATTAGCAACACATGAGAATTAAGACAATAATTGCAGATTAGCCCGTTTTTGGAGGTGGTCGGTTTTGTCTCAAAATAAGAAACTTTTGATCAGAAACAACAAATTAAATTGAACAAGTTACTGGTTACCATTAGATCTGTTGATTGTACTGTTTGGATTTATAAAGGACTCAGTCTTGTCTTACAATATCAAAATGATGGTGCATCTTTTAATAGCTACTCAAATATTGAATTCTGCAAACTGGAAGAAAATTAAAACTCCAGAGTTGAGGGGTGGATTGTGAGACATTGGGAAATAGTATATATTTATGTATTTATTATATTTTTATCCCACCTTTCCTCCAAGGACCTCAAGATGGTGTACAAACATGATATTCCCCCTGCCAATTTTATCCTCACAAAAATTCTGTGATGTAGGTTAGGCTGAGAGACAATTAGACTCAGAGCCCAAGATCATCCAGTGAGCTTCATGGCCGATTGGGGATTTGAACCTGGTCACCCAGGTCCCAGTCCAACACTCTAACCACTACACCACATTGGCTCTCTGATGGTCAAATAAGAGAGTTATATGGTCAAACTAACTAATGTGATAAGGGTTAGAGAGCATAGGCAACAGAATAATTTGTTTATAGAAAAATGGAGTATGTTATGTTCCGGAGCAACAAATCTCAAGAAAATGTACAGCCTCACACAGTATTGGGTTTATTGTAATATGTATTTTTGTTTCAGAATATACAGGGCCTTTATAATGGATAATTATGATCAATTAAGACAATAAAAACAGAACTGATGTAATCTGGCACAGGGGCTTTTGAAGAATCTGGGAGGTCACAATATATGATGGGTGGGCTATGTTCAGCTGAACAGGTCATAGGTTGTGCTGGCCAGCATTACAGAAACAATATATTGATCATGACTCCACCTCCACTGGGGATATCCAAGGCAGAAAGGATCCATGATCCAAATGATCAGTTTTAAGAGGCCAGGTCTAGGGATGCCAGAGCAATTTGATTTCTTTGAACTCTAGTGTGAACTGATCTGATCTGCACCTCCTGGATCAATGTGTGGATCAAAACATATTTTTTTCCTTCAATTTCATAACTTTTCCAAGTTTGGCAATACAGCTCAAAATGCATATAAAAAATGTGTTTAAAATGTTTATCTTAGGATAAGGTACTTTTGGAAATCGTGCATTGAGATAAAATATATATTTAAATAAAGTTTTCAGATAAAACATTTATTTAAATACAGATTTTTCTGGGGATTTAGAATGAAAAATGCATAGATTTTAAATTTCTATATTTGTTTTTAAGGTTTTAAGTTACTGTAAACTATCCAGAGAGCTTCGGCTATGGGGCGGTATATAAATACAATAAATAAATAGATAGATAGATAGATAATAGATTAATTTGGAAACAGGAAAAAACAGACTTATACGTGAGTTTGTGTGAAATTGACATGGGACAGATATAGACTGGTCTATGTGAATCTAGAGCGTACGACTTCTAGATTGTTATATCACAACAGCTGCCATAATAAGGCTATAGAGTGTCATGGAAGGCTTAGAAGACACACCTGCCAGGAAGATAAACAAGAACTTTATTCTCTCTCTTAAACAAAAGCAGAGCAGCAACAGGAAATTCCTGAATTCACCCAGATACAACTGCCACCTAGTGACTTGCCTGTATAATGACACTATCCATGCACATACCTTGCACTGCAATGTATTTATTATTATTATTATTGTTATTATTATTATTACTATTATTAATTAAGTAATTAAGTAATTAAGTAATTAAATTTATATCCCACCCATCCTCCCAGAAGGAGCCCAGGGTGGCAAACAAAGGACAAAACACTAGAAACATCTTAAAAATATCTCAATAAACAGACATCTTAATTTTAAATATGCCATTTCAAAATGAACTGTTATTCCTGTGCACCTTAGGAGTTCTGCGCTCTCATTTTGGTTTCCAATCCTATTGAGGCCTTCCCTTCATCTCTCCTCTTCCTCAGGCAAAACATCTGAGCTGCTGTTTTGCATCTGACTCCAGTTGGTGGATCTTGGCATGCTAGTAAAAAAAGAAAAGGATATCCTACAAGCCTGAGGTCTACCCACCTTTGGCACACAGTGCCACAAGTTGGCAACACATGACAGATTCAAAGGGAGGCATCCAGTCATTGGCTTGACAAGACACACACCCAGGTGCAGACTGTTCTGTGGCCAGATCAAGCATCCAGACAGATCTTATCTTTGGAGCCTGCTATTACACTCCAGCAAAGGTTGTCAGGGGCAAAGAGCCTAGGCACAGGAAGTATAAGCAAAACCCTTAGCAAAACACCCAAGCAGGGGAGCAGGGTTGATAGCGCAGCATGGTTCAAACAAGCCAGGGTCACACATCCAGGGGTGAGGTCAGGTCACAGCCCAAGGTCAGTGCCACAAGGGGGTCCAAGTAAGGCACAGCTCAGCTGGCCAGGCAACTATTAAGGAGAGGGGAAGCCAAAGGCAAATAATCTATACCTGTGTAGACTGAAACACTATTCTTCCCAAGAAATGTCTGTACGACTGGGCAACCACTGTTATCTCCCACATCTGTAAGCACACCCAAAGCCTATAAGTTCATAGGAATCTGTCTTATGGCGAGTCAAACCACTGGTCCATCCGGCTTAGCATTGTCATCACTGATGGACAGAGGCCCTCTAGGGCTTCATATAGGGGTCCATCCCAGCCCTACTGGAGCTGCTGCTGGAGATGGACCCTAGGACCTTTTGTATGCAAAGCATTTGGTTTACCACTGAACTATGGCCCTTGCCCTGAACCTATCCTGAAAACTCCTCTTTCATATTATTTATGATTCATTAAATGATTATCCGCCATTCCACCAAAGAGCTCCAAATGGTCCCTCCCCTCCAATTTTATCCAGACAGCATCTCTGTGATATGTTTAACTGAGGTCAACCAGGGAGCTTCACAACTGAATGAGGATTTGAGCGGCATAAGAATACATATGTATTAACATAAAATTATGCTACAAATATACTAGAGCATCAGACCTGACTCTTTCATGCATTTTGCACGTATAGTACAGTAATACCTCAATTCACAAATCCTCCAGGAAAGAAGCTCCTTCTTAGCAAAGCCTTTTTGGGTGCAGGGGGACGCACACTCTGACATAGTCACAATGTGGCTCCTTGTCTATTGGATTGCAACTGCTGCACGCAGATCTCTCACACATGGCTGGAATGCTGGGAAGGTGGTGCAGACATCTCCATAGTATACCATACTTCAGGTGCCCTGGCAGCACCGTTTACTGCAGATGTGCCTGTACAACCTGGCAAGGAGCACGATTCTAGCTGTGCGTGTGAGAGCCACCTGCAGCAGCTGCAATCTATCAGTCCTGCTTGACTGCTGGATTGCAGCTGTTGCAGGCAGCTCTCACACAGGGTGGTGACTGCCCCTTGCCTGCCTGCTCAAGTGTAGAGGAGAGAGAGAGAGAGAGAGAGAGACAGAGAGCCACAGGATGGTGGTAGCTGCCCTATGTCTGCCTGCTCGAGTGTACAGTGTGAAGAGTGTACAGTGAGGAAAACTGTGCTCAAAACTTTAGATTGCTACAGCAAGATGCCACACGATAAAAGAAAAAAAGGCAGGGCAGGCATCCCTGGATTCGTTTTGGAAGAAGCCTTCAAGAGGCGTGTAGAAGGTTCAAAAAGTTTTTCTTTACTTATGCAAGGCTTATCTGACCTGGTTGTTTCATTTCAGACATATGCATTGTTAGATTTGAATAAAACATATTGAACTGCTCTTCTTTTTTTGTGGTATAGGAACCAATCCCTATAATGTCCATGGGATTCCTACCTCTGGTACCAAGTTTTCTGTTAAAAAAATAATGCATGTTCTTCATTAACAGTGGTATTATGCTATCTATATTTTTTGCATTTAACTTTGTATACAATGTGTCGTGGGTTTTTTTTAAAGAAAAAACTGTCAAGGCACAAAGAGCTCAGAAAGAAACAGACATTCAATAAAAGAGGTGTTGGGATGCATACAAAGCTCAGTCAAGTCAGAACCACAGAATCAGTGTACAAATCTATTGAAAAGGAATTGCTGCTCCATCCCTAGCAGACTGTCACTCATTTGCTCGAGGCCCAGACTGTTTATTTTGCATTTCAAAGTGGTCACCATTTGGAAGAGGCAGCTCTTTGGAAAGCACAAACCATGGAGTTGAGAGGAAATGCTTTCCCGACATTCTCTTCCTAAATCATCAGTAACAAAATGGGGTGGGATGTGATGAGAAAAAACTCCAGCAGTTTCTTCGGGGTGAGGCTCACCCCCATCAGCAGCAACATGGCTCTTTTATCTTCCCAAAGCTGATTTTCTTGAAACCACCATTTGATGGCACCAGCAATAGCAGAAATCATGCAATAGCATCTGGGTTGACCATTTGGGGCATTGTAGAAGGTGGGACGGTGGCTGTCACACACAAACATTGAAAACTGTTTCCAGAATATTTAGCAAAGTGGAACTCTTTTTTGGGGGGAAGACAACTTTCACAGAAGTTTTCTGTGGGGAAAAATGCCTGCTGAGAAAGTTTTGTGGAACTGGAATCTTGTTTTCAAACAAATATTGTTTCTGCTCCAAATGTTACTGTGCCCAAGAGACATATTCCAAAAGTTCATTGCAGTCACTCATTAAAACAGCAGTCATTACTAAAGAGTGGCGTTTCAGCTCTTGTCTGCACATATACTTGGTGACTCTTCCTCTCACCAGGACTACAGTATGGTCCCTTGTGTTCTTCATGCCATCAGCCCTGCAGCAAAGCCTCAGCTAAATGCACAGAGAAGTACGACCTGTCCCCACAAACATGTCGCAGCACTTCTGGGAAACCTCCTAAAAGACGGATCAAGACTTTGACTTCTGTTGAGGTACAGAAATGGGAGTTATGACCATTTATGAGACTTGGGTGGAAACCATGGAGGGGTGGATTTGAAGGGGTGTCAATAAATGGCTAGGTCTTCTTCAATGAAATTTTGATAGACAATTTTAAAATTAGAGCGGGGAAGGTTTGAGTTGTAAAAAAGGAACATCTGGAATGTCTCCATAACTCTCAGCTTCATCCCAAATTGAAACTGAGGTGTGATGAAAATGTTCCTCCCACTTTCATGGGTCTGTTTGTTCCCTGCTAAAACATTCTTCTGTTGTTTCTTTCTGGGCAGTGAGCAAGTTTCAGTGAATTTTTCAAGAAGCAGGAAATTTGCCACTCATCATATTGAGGTTTATGAGGCAGTCAAACATTTTCTGTTTGGTTTAAAAATATATCCTCAGACACCTCATGAAGTTAAGGAAGGTAAGTGGCTACCTTTTCTCTCTACCTGAAAATTTCACCAAACTTTTCCTCCCCCAGTTTTTGTGGGAGTCCTCATTTCACTGAACCCATGAATGGAAAGCAGACATATTAACATAAGTAAGTGGAAGACTTTGATGAGATGATTTCCTTCATGAAGATCGTATTAGTTTCCTCCCAACCCTTTGATTGTGCAAAACTCACACAGGTCTGTAGTGAGTATTAGCAACAGAACAATTTTAGACAGGTCTACTCAGAAGTCAGTCCCATGACTGACTTATGAACGTTACTGCCACAGCCTTGGACTGTGACAGTGCAAACCTACAGACATTTCTGCAGAAGCAATCCTCATGTATTTCAATGGGACGTACTCTCCGGTAAATGTACATAGGCCTGTCCCCTTAATGTCTTTGTTAACTGAAGTTGGGGTGTATTCCCTTTCAAGCTGTTTGGGAGTCCCTGCTTGCCAAATGGAGCATTTTCTTGGTCTCTCCTTCAAAGCATCTGGTAACCGAAAGGCCAGAATACTCGGCTGAGTTTTCATCAATGGAGCTAATGACAGGAGGTATTCTGTTTTTCAAAAGTAAGACAGACAGACAGACAGACAGACAGACAGACAGAGAGATTCATAAGAGGAAGTATTACAGGGTACACTGGCAATGTCCATGATGCAGTGGGCATTGGGAATGTTTGAATATAAATAAGAGATAAATATGATAGATAGATAGATAGATAGATAGATAGATAGATAGATAGATAGATAGATAGATAGATAGATAGATAGATAGATAGATAGATAGATAGATGATAGATAGATACTTTTTATATGCAGATATGTATAGATACATATAGTTGTGAGAGGAGGAAGTATTTCAGAATACACTGGCAATGTCCACGATGCAGTTTGTGCTGGGGAAGGCTTGGAAATAAATAAATAATAAATATGAAAGAAGAAAGAAATGTGATAGCTGAATTTATTTTAATAGTTTAGTATAGTAGTAGTAGTAGTAGTATTTAGTTTTGCTATATCTCTGTGTTCAATAGCAGAAGAGACAAAATATTTCACTAGAAAGGTAACAATATTCAGAAGAAGGTTCACAGACCAAAACTGCTTCAATTGCCCCAAGCCAAACTTTTGGGCAATTGTAGCAATTAACTATTATAATTGTTTGTTGTTGTTATGTTCCTTCCAGTCAATTACAACTTATGGTGACCCTGTGAATCAGTGACCTCCAAGAGCATCTGTCATGAACTACCCTGTTCAGATCTTATAAGTTCAGGTCTGTGGCTTCCTTGATAGAACCAATCCATCTCTTGTTTGGCCTTCCTCTTTTTCTACTCATTCTGTTTTCCCCAGCATTATCGTCTTTTCCAGTGAATCGTGTCTTCTCATTATGTGACCAAGGTATGATAACCTCAGTTTCATCATTTTAGCTTCTAGTGATAGTTCTGCTTTAATTTGTTCTAACACCCAATTATTTGTCTTGTTCCCAGTCCGCGGTATACACAAAGCTCTCCTCCAACACCACATTTCAAATGAGCTGATTTTTCCCTTGTCTGCTTTTTTCACTGTCCAACTTTCACCATACTTAGAGATCAGGAATACCATGATCTGAATGATCCTAACTTTAGTGTTCAGTGATACATCTTTGCATTTGAGGACCTGTTCTAGTTCTCTCGTAGCTGCCCTTCCCAGTCCTAGCCTTCTTCTGATTTCTTGACTATTGCCTCCATTTTAGTTAATGACTGCGCCAAGGTATTGATAATCCTTGTCAAGTTCAATGTCCTCATTGTCAACTTTAAAATAACATAAATCATATGTTATCATTACTTTAGTCTTCTTGACATTCAGCTGTAGTCCTTCTTTTGTACTTTCCTCTTTAACTTTCATCAGCATTCGTTTCAAATCATTACTGGTTTCTGCTACTAGTATGGTATCGTCTGCATATCTTAAATTATTGATATTTCTCCCTCCAGTTTCACACCTCCTTCATCTTGGTCCAATCCCACTTTCCGTATGATATGTTCTGCATATAGGTTAAACAAACAGGGTGATTTCTCACACCTTTTCCAATTGGGAACCAATCAGTTTCTCCATATTCTGTCCTTACAGTAGCCTCTTGTGCAGAGTATAGGTTGCGCATCAGGACAATCAGATGCTGTGCCACTTCTATTTCTTTTAAGCACAGGATGATTTCCCTCTGAACTTCCTTGGTCCGTTCCATTATCCAACGTATGTTTGCTATATGATCTCTGCTGCCTCCTCCTTTTCTAAATCCAGCTTCGGTGTCTAGCATCCTCACTCCATATATGGTAAGAGCCCTTGTTGTAGAATCTTGAGCATTACTTTACTTGCTTGAGATATTAAGGCAATAGTTCGATAATTACTGCATTCCCTGGGTTACCCTTTCTTTGGAATTGGAATGTATATTGAACACTTCCAGTCTGTGGGCCATTGTTTAGTTTTCCATATTTGTTGATACATTTTTGTCAAAATTTGGACAGGTTCAGTCTCAGTAGCTTTTAGCAACTCTATTGGTATGCCATCTGTGCCTGGTGATTTCTTTCTTCCAAGTATTTGAAGAGCAGCTTTCACCTCACATTCTAAAATTTCTGGTTCTTCATCATATGATTCCTCCATGAATGAATTTGTTATCCTTGCATCTCTTTTATAGAATTCTTCAGTGTATTGCTTCCATATTCCTTTTATTTCATCTCGGTCAGTCAATGTGTTACCCTGTTGATTATTCAACATCCCTACAACATCCCTACCAAATTTCCCTTTAATTTCTCTAATCTTTAAGAAAGGGCTCTTGTTCTACCCTTTTTGTTGTCCTCTTCTATTTCTACACAATAACTATTGTAGTAGTTCTCTTTGTCCCTACATACTAGTTGCTGTATTGTTCCATTTTGTTTTTGCTTTCCTTCTCTCTTTAACCGTGTTAAGAGTTGCATCAGTCATCCATTGAGGTATTTCTCTCCTTTTAAGGAGAGGTATTGTCTTTTTGCATTCTTCCCGGATAGTGTCTCTGACTTCAGTCCATAGTTTTTCTAGTTCTCTGTCAACTAAGTTTAAAGCCTCAAAACTGTTCCTTATTTTATCTTTATATTCTTCTGGGTGTCGGAAGGCAGAGCTGGGGTCCCAATCCCGGGGAGCTGGATCCCGGAGAGTTGGGAGAAGAGTATTCGGATGGATGGCAGAGGGAAGGGGGAGGAACTTCCCCCCTTTGGAGCGAAGACGAAACAGAGGAACTGCCAGTGATAAGGTCGCTTAGCAACGGGGAGCCTGAGCCCTCCCTGGACATTCTCACGCCTCCCCCTCTTTCAGGCTCAGAGCAAGAGGGGAAAGAGGGAGGGCTGCTCACAGCCGAAAAGCGGGGAGGCAGTTTACCATCAGCTCCTCCCCTATCCCCCATCCTGGAATCGGAAACTTCAGAAGAGGAGGGGGTGATGCTTCCCCCCTCACCACGCACACGCAGACAGCTGAAAAGACAGGAAAGAAGGGGGGGAAGGCGGGCAGTACCTGAGGGGCAGTTAAGGAGGAGCGAAAGATTGCGCGCCCGTTTGGCCCCTTCTTAAAGAACAGGCAGGAAGAAGTCCCTTGCTCTGTCAACTTTCTCCCAATGCCACAGGACCTGTATCCCTGTATTGCTTCATGAGAAAACGCAGTCTTTGTTTGGACATTACCCTAATAAAACACGAATTAACTGCAGCCGTTGGTCTGGTTCCTGAGTCACATCCTGGGCCTGACACTGGGATGTTATTTAAATTGGATTTTGGCATTATGATTGCTTTCTTGTTCTTCTTTAGTTTTACTCTGATTACCAGTTCATGATCTGTACCGCAATCTGCTCCTGGTTTTGCAGAAAGTATGGAACTTCTCCATCTTCTGCTACCAATTATATAATCAATTTGATCCCTATATTGACCATTTAGTGATGTCCACATGTACAGTTGTCTTTTCAGTTGCTCAAGAAAGGTGTTTGCAAGAAACAAAGTATTGGCTTCACAGCATTCAATAAGTCTTTCTCCTGCTTCATTTCTATCTCCTAAGCCCCATTTTCCCACAATGCCTAGTTCTTCTCTGTTCTCTACTTTTGCATTCCAGTTCCCCATGATTATCAGCACATCTTGTTTTGGTGTGTGATCAATTTCTTCCTGTACTTGTGTGTAAAATCTCTCCACTTCCTCTTCTTCTGCGTTTCCCCTTGGAGCATGGACGTGGATGATGGTTATGTTAATTGTTTTTTCATTGATATCACTCAGTCAGACATTGCACTGTAGCTCCTAATTGCTTTTGCTACATCACTTCTCACTATTAAAGCAACCATTCAGGAATAGTTTCTTCTTAATTTCTCATTTCCTGCATAAAATATTTTGTAGTTGCCTGATTGAAAATGTCCCATTCCCATTCATTTTAATTCACTCATGCCAAGTATTGTAATATTGATACACTCCATTTCTTGCTTGACAATTTCTAACTTTCCCTGGTTCATGCTTCTCACATTCCATGTTCCTATTGTGTGTGTCATACAACTCTGGACTCTCCTTTAACATCTGTGCAAAATCAAATCGAATCTAATCAATATAAATGTATGTGCTCCCAAATTAGGGGAGGGGCTACAGGATGCATACCCCCCCATCAAGACATGCCTGCTTTATTTTTGTCTTTCAGTGGGGACATATAGATTGGTTTGGGGTGTGCATGGGCCCCAAGATTCACCTTTCGTCTGTATCTCTGCATTTTTTTAAAGAAAATTTCAGTGTATTTCCAAATTGCTGTTTCCTCTCTCTGCTTTTTTCTGTGTTTTGGGTTCTGAGGCTGACTGTATAAAATGAAGCTCTGTGTTCTCTAGTCACTATAATGAGGATGAGCTATGACTTTTCCCTTTTGGGCCAAAGTGTATGAAATTTATAGGCACAGGAGCTCCTTCTGGGTGGATTAAGCCTGCCAAATTATAGACAAATATATCAAGGGTTTTCTTTGTGGAGGAAGTGAATAGTATTAAATTTCTTCTGTAATCACTCAGGAAAATGAGAGGGGGGTTGTTTCTTCCTCTTCCTTATTCTCCGTGTGTATTCTTGGCACTACATTTTTTCAAATTTTGCAACTTCATGCTCTCCTTAGCGTCTGGTAATTTTTAGTGCCATCCTCCTGACACTGTTAAGTGGAGTTCAGAATAGCTTCGTTGTTATTTCCTTAAATATAGCAACATAGGGTTTTTTTAAAAAATGAAAGTTTTTAAAAAATCCTCCAGTGCTGTGCATTAATTAAGAAATAATAATCCAGAGCTCTTCAGCATTATTTCCTTAAATACAGCAACACAGGGTTTGTTTAAAAAAATGAAACTTTTAATGTATTTTTTAAAAAATCCTCCTCTGCTGTGCATTAATTAAGAAATAATCATCCAGAGCTCTTCAGCATTTTTCAGACAATGGTTTGGACAGCTTCTTTTCCTGCAAAACCCATGGTACAGAAAAGTACGGAAACAACAGAATAACAGGAGGCTTTGTGCGGGTCCTGAGACAACTCAGGAGGGTTTATTGACATTGTACAGGATTCTTCTTGTGTTCCCATTTGCTTCCACTGACTGTATATTTGTAATTTTGAAAAAAAATGTTCACACCACTTCTCCAAATGATAAGATGTTCCAAGGTCACATTGCTTACTTGGGTTTGGTTTCGTTTGGAAGGAAGACTGTGGAGGCTTCCAATATTACCTTTCATATATAAATATACTTATTTATTATTTATTTAACAAAATGTATATGGTTCTTGAATATTAAGCCCTCTATGCAGTTTACAAAGCGATATATAGGTTGAACATAGGTTGAAGCATAGCCAAAGTCCACAGAGCCAGCACCCAAAGATGCTTTCAGGGCCCAAAAGCTCAGCTCTCTGTCTCTCTGTCTCTCATTTTCTGTCCATCCAAATTATAGCCTGACCTCCTTTGCTTCCTTCACAAAGATCTGAACTACCTCATTTTTACTGGAGAGGGGAAGGTTCCTAAATATATTCAGAGGTAAATTGCCCCAAAGTAGTCTATTTTAAGTGTCTTGGTTGGTGTTGTCCTTTTAACACTATTAATATTAGCATCATCTTTGTTATCTTTTCGGAACCTATTGAAGATCTTTCTCTTTCAACAAGCCTTTTAAGTTGAGACCCTATCCTAGTCTGCTACTGTGTTGGAATTGCTTTTTAATATATTTTAAAACTTTTAAAAACCCAATGTTTTTAACCTTTTTTTAAAAAAAAGTCTTGAAAGCTTTTTAAAAAATGTTTTTAAAGATGTTTTGTTTTAATGCATTTTAAAATCTGTTTTTATGATGTTTAAAGTGTTTTAGTGATTTTGTTTGCTGCCCTGGGCTCCTGCTGGGAGGAAGGGCTGGAAATAAATAAATAAACAATGTCTAAAAGAGCACAACTGCTTTTGTGGAATGGTCACTTGTGATCCAAACCATGGAGTGGGTGGAAGGAATGCCCAGCCTAAAAAGCATCCTTACTTAGCCTTTGAGTTTCATAGGAAACAGAGTAGACAGAATTGTATTATGTCATGTAATTTGTATCTCATTCCTTATTGTGTGTGGCAGTGAACTTGTTATGTGATTCAAGATGGAGATGGCCAATGACAGCACGATCCACGAATTCATTTTGCTGGGATTTGACGTTCAACAGCAGACACGATTCTTGCTCCTTGGCTTTTTCTCCATTCTCTACATGCTCACTTTGGCTGAGAACATCACCATCATCACAGTGGTGTTCCTAGATAACCACTTGGCCCAGCTCCCCATGTACATCCTGCTGAGCAATTTCTCCTGGATGGAGATATGCTACATGACCACCACTGTGCCCCGTATGCTCTCTGACCTGGTTTCCCCTCATGGGATCATCTCCTTCCATGGCTGTTTCCTCCAGTTCTACTTCTTCTTCTCTCTTGGCACCACTGAATTCTTCTTCCTTTCTGCCATGGCCGTGGATCGGTACTTGGCCATCTGCCACCCTCTGCGCTACCCACAACTTATGACTCAACATTCCTGCTATGCCTTGGTAAGGACATGTTGGATTGTTGGCTTCTTGTGGTTTCCTATCCCAGTGATTTTGATCTCCAAGTTGTCCTTTTGTGGTCCTAACATTATTGACCACTTTTTGTGTGATCCTGGGCCAATTCTGTCCCTGGCCTGCCCTCCACTTGGAAACGGTCCCTTTATCTTACAAATATTTCTGTATGCTCTGATTTTAAGCAATGTATTCTTTGTTTTCCTATCATATGGCATTGTCATTCTCAACCTGATAAAATCTTCAAATGAAACCAGTCGTAGGAAGGCCTTCTCTACCATATCTTTCCACATAATGGTGGTGACACTTTTCTATGGCCCAGTCGCAGGGATGTACTTAATTCCAGGTGGAGAAAATCATTCAGTAGTCACCAAGACAGTAACCGTCTTCTACACGGCCATCACACCCTTTCTCAATCCCCTGATCTACTGTCTGAGGAATGATCAGGTGAAAGAGGCCCTGGGCAGGTTGCTAAAGAGAAAGGAAACATTTCTGAGGAGAAAGTGACAGTATAATATGGGAGCAGTCAAGAAAAAAGCAGCTGGCTCTCAACCACAGCCACCTCCTGATGAGATGTCCCAGATCTAAGCTTAGTAAAGACTCAGTTGGAGACTTGTTAGTTGCCTGCAACCACATGGGACGATAAAGAATTCACTTCACCCCTCGAGAACCAGAAAACAAGGCCTGAAACTAAGGGTGTTTAGACACATAGGGGGCAGATAATAATAAGAAGCAGGGTGATTTGGGGTGCTTTCCTCCCTCCCTGGCTCAAAGCATGATGCCATAAAGTGCCCTGAGTTGGATCACAACCCCTGCAAGTGATCATCTGACTCTGTTGTTTTGTTGTTTCTGATTTTCTGTGCTGTATAGCTCTTTGATTTTTCATATGTCTGTGTTTCTCTAGGCCCATAAAATTTGCAAGAAGCAAGGCTGTCCAAAATATTGTCTGTAGCATACTGAAGACCTCTGGATTTTGATTTTGATTTTGATTAAAGCACAGCAACAGAGGATATAAAAAAATAAAATGACTAAACACTTCTAAGTTTTTTCAAAATTTAAATTTAAAGTTGCTCTGCTGTAACAACAAACACACCCACAGAAAGAGCTCATCAGAGCCCCATAGGCAGCATTCTAGACAGCCCTGTATTTATCAATTCAACAGAAATAAAAAATTGTGAGGAGGACAACCCTTCAATCAGCTAAAAATACAATAATTTAAGATGCCTGGGCAAAGAAATACCTGGCACTGAAAACTGAAAGTTTTGGATTGGGCACATGATTAGCACAAGTCGAACTTTCCTGAGATGGGCATTCCAAAGCAGCGGTGTCACTAGCCGGATGCACGGGGTGCGGACCGCACCCAGGTGACACCATGAGGGGGGTGACACCCAGAGCCGCCCCATTGTGGGGCACGGCGCCCGTGCCGTTGCCTAGCAAAGGAGCCGAGAAGTGCTCCGGGTCAGCGTCGAAGCAGCCAACTCCTCCTCGGAGGCAGGCAGGTGGGCGGGTGAGACTGGGAGCAGCGTTGGTGGGGTGAGGGAGGCACGCCGGCATTCCCAGGCCTGCTCCTCTGGTTGGGTGCTCCTCCGGCATGCACCCTCCCAGGGGCATGGACATGGGTGGCTGGCCTCGCATGCATGCGCATGCTCAGCACAATATTTGGGGGCTCACTAAGGGCCCCCCGGCACCCAGTCCTTTGCACGCCCAAAGCAGGGCCTTCCACCATCAGCCTGGAGCACGTGGTCAGCATCTCCTGATGAGTGTGCACGCACACACACGTGAGAGAGGCCAACCACCCCCATCCATGCCTCCGCACTCCCACTAGTGACGCCGCTGTTCCAAACTCAGGGTGATACCACACAGAAGGCTCTTGCTATTGTACATGGATAGCAGACTGCTCCTACAAATGGAATGCTGAAGAGAAGAGCCCCCTGCCGGCAACCTTAATGTATGGGCAGGTTGATACAAGAGGTGGAACCCCTTCATATATTTGAGCTCCAAGCTGCTTAGGACTTTATAGGTAAGCATCTTCAACTGAGTACAGTAGCAAATAGGCAGCCAATGCAGCTTATTTAGAGCCAATGTAATGCAAGGCTTATCCCTGGTAATGTTGATATTAGCAACACATGAGAATTAAGACAATAATTGCAGATTAGCCCGTTTTTGGAGGTGGTCGGTTTTGTCTCAAAATAAGAAACTTTTGATCAGAAACAACAAATTAAATTGAACAAGTTACTGGTTACCATTAAATCTGTTGATTGTACTGTTTGGATTTATAAAGGACTCAGTCTTGTCTTACAATATTGAAATGATGGTGCATCTTTTAATAGCTACTCAAATATTGAATTCTGCAAACTGGAAGAAAATTAAAACTCCAGAGTTGAGGGGTGGATTGTGAGACATTGGGAAATAGTATATATTTATGTATTTATTATATTTTTATCCCACCTTTCCTCCAAGGACCTCAAGATGGTGTACAAACATGATATTCCCCCTGCCAATTTTATCCTCACAAAAATTCTGTGATGTAGGTTAGGCTGAGAGACAATTAGGCTCAGAGCCCAAGATCATCCAGTGAGCTTCATGGCCGATTGGGGATTTGAACCTGGTCACCCAGGTCCCAGTCCAACACTCTAACCACTACACCACATTGGCTCTCTGATGGTCAAATAAGAGAGTTATATGGTCAAACTAACTAATGTGGTAAGGGTTAGAGAGCATAGGCAACAGAATAATTTGTTTATAGAAAAATGGAGTATGTTATGTTCCGGAGCAACAAATCTCAAGAAAAGGTACAGCCTCACACAGTATTGGGTTTATTGTAATATGTATTTTTGTTTCAGAATATACATTCCCTTCATAATGCATAATTATGATCAATTAAGACAATAAAAACAGAACTGATGTAATCTGGCACAGGGGCTTTTGAAGAATCTGGGAGGTCACAATATAGGATGGGTGGGCTATGTTCAGCTGAACAGGTCATAGGTTGTGCTGGCCAGCATTACAGAAACAATATATTGATCATGACTCCACCTCCACTGGGGATATCCAAGGCAGAAAGGATCCATGATCCAAATGATCAGTTTTAAGAGCCCAGGTTTAGGGATGCCAGAGCAATTTGATTTCTTTGAACTCTAGTGTGAACTGATCTGATCTGCACCTCCTGGATCAATGTGTGGATCAAAACATAATTTTTCCTTCAATTTCATAACTTTTCCAAGTTTGGCAATACAGCTCAAAATGCATATAAAAAATGTGTTTAAAATATTTATCTTAGGATAAGGTACTTTTGGAAATCGTGCATTGAGATAAAATATATATTTAAATAAAGTTTTCAGATAAAACATTTATTTAAATACAGATTTTTCTGGGGATTTAGAAAGAAAAATGCATAGATTTTAAATTTCTATATTTGTTTTTAAGGTTTTAAGTTACTGTAAACCGCCCGGACAGCTTCGGCTATGGAGCGGTATATAAATACAATAAATAGATAAATAAATAGATTAATTTGGAAACAGGAAAAAACAGACTTATACATGAGTTTGTGTGAAATTGACATGGGTCAGATATAGACTGGTCTATGTGAATCTAGAGTGTACGACTTCTAGATTGTTATATCACAACAGCTACCATAATAAGGCTATAGAGTGTCATGGAAGGCTTAGAAGACACACCTGCCAGGAAGATAAACAAGAACTTTATTCTCTCTCTTAAACAAAAGCAGAGCAGCAACAGGAAATTCCTGAATTCACCCAGATACAACTGCCACCTAGTGACTTGCCTGTATAATGACACTATCCATGCACATACCTTGCACTGCAATGTATTTATTATTATTATTGTTGTTGTTGTTGTTGTTGTTGTTGTTATTATTATTATTATAATATCCCACCCATCCTCCCAGAAGGAGCCCAGGGTGGCAAACAAAGGACAAAACACTAGAAACATCTTAAAAATATCTCAGAAAATCAGACATCTTAATTTTAAATATGCCATTTCAAAATGAACTGTTATTCCTGTGCACCTTAGGAGTTCTGTGCTCTCATTTTGGTTTCCAATCCTATTGAGGCCTTCCCTTCATCTCTCCTCTTCCTCAGGCAAAACATCTGAGCTGCTGTTTTGCATCTGACTCCAGTTGGTGGATCTTGGCATGCTAGTAAAAAAAGAAAAGGATATCCTACAAGCCTGAGGTCTACCCACCTTTGGCACACAGTGCCACAATTTGGCAACACATGGCAGATTCAAAGGGAGGCATCCAGTCATTGGCTTGACAAGACACACACCCAGGTGCAGACTGTTCTGTGGCCAGATCAAGCATCCAGACAGATCTTATCTTTGGAGCCTGCTATTACACTCCAGCAAAGGTTGTCAGGGGCAAAGAGCCTAGGCACAGGAAGTATAAGCAAAACCCTTAGCAAAACACCCAAGCAGGGGAGCAGGGTTGATAGCGCAGCATGGTTCAAACAAGCCAGGGTCACACATCCAGGGGTGAGGTCAGGTCACAGCCCAAGGTCAGTGCCACAAGGGGGTCCAAGTAAGGCACAGCTCAGCTGGCCAGGCAACTATTAAGGAGAGGGGAAGCCAAAGGCAAATAATCTATACCTGTGTAGACTGAAACACTATTCTTCCCAAGAAATGTCTGTACGACTGGGCAACCACTGTTATCTCCCACATCTGTAAGCACACCCAAAGCCTATAAGTTCATAGGAATCTGTCTTATGGCGAGTCAAACCACTGGTCCATCCGGCTTAGCATTGTCATCACTGATGGACAGAGGCCCTCTAGGGTTTCATATAGGGGTCCATCCCAGCCCTACTGGAGCTGCTGCTGGAGATGGACCCTGGGACCTTTTGTATGCAAAGCATTTGGTTTACCACTGAACTATGGCCCTTGCCCTGAACCTATCCTGAAAACTCCTCTTTCATATTATTTATGATTCATTAAATGCTTATCCGCCATTCCACCAAAGAGCTCCAAATGGTCCCTCCCCTTCAATTTTATCCAGACAGCATCTCTGTGATATGTTTAACTGAGGTCAACCAGGGAGCCTCACAACTGAATGAGGATTTGAGCGGCATAAGAATACATATGTATTGACATAAAATTATGCTGCAAATATACTAGAGCATCAGACCTGACTCTTTCATGCATTTTACATGTATAGTACAGTAATACCTCAATTCACAAATCCTCCAGAAAAGAAGCTCCTTCTTAGCAAAGCCTTTTTGGGTGCAGGGGGACGCACACTCTGACATAGTCACAATGTGGCTCCTTGTCTATTGGATTGCAGCTGCTGCACGCAGATCTCTCACACATGGCTGGAATGCTGGGAAGGTGGTGCAGACATCTCCATAGTATACCATACTTCAGGTGCCCTGGCAGCTCCGTTTACTGCAGATGTGCCTGTACAACCTGGCAAGGAGCACGATTCTAGCTGTGCGTGTGAGAGCCACCTGCAGCAGCTGCAATCTATCAGTCCTGCTTGACTGCTGGATTGCAGCTGTTGCAGGCAGCTCTCACACAGGGTGGTGACTGCCCCTTGTCTGCCTGCTCAAGTGTAGGAGAGAGAGGGGGGGGATAGTGGTGGCTGTCCCATGCCTGCCTGCTCGAGTGTACAGTGAGGATATCTGTGCTCAAAACTTTAGATTGCTACAGCAAGATGCTACACAATAAAAGAAAAAAGGCAAGGCAGGCATCCCTGGATGCATTTTGGAAGAAGCCTTCAAGTGGTCTGTAGAAGGTTCAAAATGTTTTTATTTACTTATGCAAGGCTATCCTGAACTGGTTGTTTCATTTCAGACATATGCATTGTTAGTTTTGAATAAAACATGTTGAACTGTTCTTTGTGGTGTAGGAACCAGTCCCTGTTCTTTCCATGTATTTTGTGAACTGAGGTATTACTTTATCTGTATATTTTGCATTTAACTTAGCCTACAATGTGTTGTAATTTTTTTTTTAAAAAATCTGTCAATGCACAAACAGCTCAGACATCAACAGACACTCAATACAAGAGATGTTGGGATGTGTGCAAAGCTCAGTCAGCTCAGAACCACAGAATCAGTGTACAAATCTATAGAAAAGGAATTGCTGCTCCATTCCTAGCTGTCTTTCCCTCATTTGCTCAAGGCCTAGACTGTTTTTTTTCCATTTCGAAGTGGTCACCATTTGGAAGAGGCAGCTCTTTGGGAAGCACAAACCATGGAGTTGAGAGGAAATGCTTTCCTGACATTCTCTTCCTAATTCATCAGTAACAAAACGGGGTGGGGTGTGATGAGAAAAAACTCCAGCAGTTTCTTTGGAGTGAGGCTCACCCCCATCAGCAGCAACATGGCTCTTTTATTTTCCCAAAGCTGATTTTCTTGAAACCACCATTTGATGGCACCAGCAATAGCAGAAATCATGCAATAGTATCTGGGTTGACCATTTGGGGCATTGTAGAAGGTGGGACGGTGGCTGTCACACACAAACATTGAAAACTGTTTCCAGAATATTTAGCAAAGTGGAACTCTTTTTTGGGGGGAAGACAACATTCACAGAAGTTTTCTGTGGGGAAAAATGCCTGCTGAGAAAGTTTTGTGGAACTGGAATCTTGTTTTCAAACAAATATTGTTTCTGCTCCAAATGTTACTGTGCCCAAGAGACATATTCCAAATGTTCATTGCAGTCACTCATTAAAACAGCAGTCATTACTAAAGAGTGGCGTTTCAGCTCTTGTCTGCACATATACTTGGTGACTCTTCCTCTCACCAGGACTACAGTATGGTCCCTTGTGTTCTTCATGCCATCAGCCCTGCAGCAAAGCCTCAGCTAAATGCACAGAGAAGTACGACCTGTCCCCACAAACATTTCGCAGCACTTCTGGGAAACCTCCTAAAAGACGGATCAAGACTTTGACTTCTGTTGAGGTACAGAAATGGGAGTTATGACCACTTGTGAAACTGAGGTGGAAACCATAGAGGGGTGGATTTGAAGGGGTGTCAATAAATGGCTAGGTCTTCTTCAATGAAATTTTGATAGACAATTTTAAAATTAGAGCGGGGAAGGTTTGAGTTGTAAAAAAGGAACATCTGGAATGTCTCCATAACTCTCAGCTTCATCCCAAATTGAAACTAAGGTGTGATGAAAATGTTCCTCCCACTTTCATGGCAAGAGAACAATTTTAGACAGGTCTACTCAGAAGTCAGTCCCATGACTGACTTATGAACGTTACTGCCACAGCCTTGGACTGTGACAGTGCAAACCTACAGACATTTCTGCAGAAGCAATCCTCATGTATTTCAATGGGACGTACTCTCTGGTAAATGTACATAGGCCTGCCCCCTTAATGTCTTTGTTAACTGAAGTTGGGATGTATTCCCTTTCAAGCTGTTTGGGAGTCCCTGCTTGCCAAATGGAACATTTTCTTGGTCTCTCCTTCAAAGCATCTGGTAACTGAAAGGTCAGAATACTCGGCTGAGTTTTCATCAATGGAGCTAATGACAGGAGGTATTCTGTTTTTCAAAAGTAAGACGTTTAGACAGACAGACAGACAGACAGACAGACAGACAGACAGACAGACAGACAGATAGATAGATAGATAGATAGATAGATAGATAGATAGATAGATAGATAGATAGATAGATAGATAGATAGATAGATAGATAGATAGATAGATAGATAGATAGATAGATAGATAGATAGATAGATAGATAGATTCATAAGAGGAGGAAGTATTACAGGGTACACTGGCAATGTCCATGATGCAGTGGGCATTGGGAATGTCTGAAAATAAATAAGAGATAAATATGAGAGAGGAAAGAAATGTAACATTTGAACATTTTGGATGATTAATTAGATTTTAAATGATTTAATTTAGCTATATTTCTGTGGTCAATAAAGGAGAGATGAAAGATTTCACCAGGAGAGGTAACAATATTCGCAAAAGGGTTAGAAGACCCAGTGTGAAGACATAGCTGTCCTTGCCCAAACCAAACTATTTCAAATGGAGTTGCAGCACTTAGTTTGTATACATCATAGTTGTCATCTAATCAGAATCATCATGGTTTCTGAAAAATAAACTTATGTTATCTCAGATGAGAGGAGAAGCTACAGGCTGTATATCACCCCCATGGAGTCCCTGCTTAATCTTTATCTGTCAAAGGAGACACATAGATAGATAGCTTTGACTTGTGCGTGGGCCCCAAGATTCTCCTTTCATCTGCAGTTCTGCATTTTTACAGAATTTCAATCAGTTGCTGAATTGTTCTCTACTGTCTCCACTTCAATCTGTGTTCCAGGTTCTAAACCAATCTGTATACAGTGAAATTGTGTGTTCCTTAGTCACTGTAAAGGAAATTGTAGAAACAGCAATGCCTTTTTGTTTTATGGATGAAACGGATGAAATTTCCAGGCACAAGACCCCTCCAGAGTAGACTGAGCCTGCCAAATTGTAGACGAATTTATAGGGAAAGCAAATGGTATTAAATTTCCTCCATGCTCCCTTATGGAGGGGGGAGAGGTTTTAGTCTCTTCCTATTTCTTACATTCAAATTGATAGACAGGTGACGAAGTATATGTGTATTCTTGCCTGTACATTTTTTCAAACTTTGTAGCTCTATGCTGTCCTTAGTTTCTGATACTTTTTAATGCCAGCTTCTTGACACTGTCGAGAATGTTGTCTGTGGAGCTCAGAAGAACTCTGTCATTGTGTTATACAGAGCAATGTAGGATTTTTAACAAAACTTTACAAAAAGCAAACCAGAGTTCCTCAGGTCTTTGCAGGTACCATTTTGGACAGCCTCAACCTTTTGTAAAACCAATGGTACAGAAATGTACAGAAACAACAGAGCAGCAGGAGGGTTTTTACAAGACTTGACGGGCCTCAGGATGGGGCGATAATTGACCTTGTGCAGAACTCTTCTTATATTCCCATTTGCTTCCACTGATTGTATATAATTATGTAAATAGATAAATAAAGTTTCTTCACACCACTTCTACGAATGGTAAGACATTCCATGTTTACTCAGGTTTACTTTCCTTTGGAAGGAGGTCACAGAAGCTGTCATGGTATTCTCCAATATTAGCTTTCATTATACAGCCACAAGAGTGGCTGTATACTATAGTCAGTATGGATTTTTTGCATTCTGCAAAGTTAAATTGAAAACACCCCCAACATGCCATTCTGATGCTTCCCATAAGCTCATTTCAAAACAAAACCTCAGAAACGCTTGCTTAACAACCCTCTCAATTTTCATGGCTATAAACAAAACAGTCAGAGAGAACTGAGAGTTCAAAGTGTAAAAAGAGAGAAAAAGCCAGACCCCTTTTGGACTTTTTCTTGTCAGAATTGTCATAATCTGTTGAAATTCATTAAAGATCAGCCATGTTCACAGAGTACCTGTAATCCCATTACTGGCCTTGCCCCATACTATGACTTTCATCTTCTGCAGTTTAAAAGTTAAAAAAAATGCCTGGCTGATTTTTAATTAATTTAAGAAATTTTGGCTGGAAGCCAATGATAAGGGCGGGCATGCTCAGTAAGAATCAACTGGCAGTGTTCTAAAACCAGACTCACAGCTGCTGGGCTTGCCTAATCAGGGGGCCACACCAGACTTTGATTTCACATGAGATATTCATGGCTTCCCCCAAAGAATCCTGGGAAGTGTAGCTTGTGAAGGGTGCTGAAAGGAGACTCCTATTCCCCTGAAAGAGTGCCAGTGGTCAGAGTAGTTTAACAGTCAGCCACTCTGATTGAAGCTCTGTGAGGGAAACAGGGCGTCTCCTAGCAACTCTCAGTACCTTCAACTAACTACACTTCCCAGGATTCTTTGGGAGAAGCCATGACTGTCTAAAGTGAAATAAAGGTCTGGTGTGGATGTGGCCAGGGACAGCTTTGGTTTAAATTTGGGTGGGAGGCTACATGTGCCTGCTGTAGAATAAAAAGATGGGGAAAACGCTGAACAGCAATGATACTGTTCACAATGTTTTCCTTTTGGAAAGGAAAGGGGCTTCCCTTCTGCCCAGTGCTCACACACCCAATCTCCTCTCCTCCCCCTCCTCCTCCCCTCACTGCCCCTCCCCTAGGTCAGTTTCACCTATCCTAAACATGATTGCACAGAGGTAAATCCCCTTGAACTCAAAAGGCATGCAAATGATCAAACCTGCATTCCCCTCCTCCCCTTCTATCCCCTACCTCTTGCCCCTTCCCTCTCCATTCCTTAACCCCTCCATTCCCCTCCCCCATAATCTTCCAATCCCCCCCTTCCCCCTCCTCCTCCTCCTTCCCATTTTTCATTTTTTTCATCATTTTTCATTTATTATGGGGAACTGGGAGGAAAAACAGTGAATGATGTTTGCATGTGTTGCAACAAACTCTTCCTCCCCCTCCACTTTGCCCTCCCCCTTCCCCATGGGCAGTTTTACCTATCCTAGTACTACTACCAGGAAGACTAGGGTTCAAATCCCCACACTGCCATGAAGCTTACTGGGTGACCTTGGGCCGGTCACTGCCTCTCAGCCTCAGAGGAAGGCAATGGTAAACTACCTCTGAATACCGCTTACCATGAAAATAGGGTCACGCATAAGTCAGAATCGACTTGAAGGCAGTCCATTTCATTTTCAATCATGATCGCACGGGAGTAAATCCCATTGAATTCAATATGTATGCAAATGATCAAACCTGCCTTCCCTCCTCCTCCTTCCCATCACCTTCCTTTTCCCCCTTCCCTACCCCTTCCTTCACCCCACTCCCCTTCCAATCTCCTCCTTCCCCCTCCCACTCTTTCTGCTCCTCTTTCCCCCCTTCTTCCTTCCCTCTACTCTCCCCTCCCCCTCCTCCCCCCCCATGGTCAGTTTTACCTATCCTAGCTATGATTGCACAGGAATAAATTCTATTGAACCTAACAGCATACAAATGATCAGATCTGCCTTTCTCCTCCTGCTCCCCCCTCCTCCCCTCCCCATCCCTTGTGGTCAGTTTCACCTATCCTAAGCATGATTGCAGGGGAGTAAATCCTACTGAACTCAATAAGCATGCAAATGATCATTCCATTCTCAGCAAAAATGCACAGGATCCCATTTCTTACCTCCCAGAATAGAAAGGAGGAAACTTCCCTGACAATTAGTGAATAAACAAATATACAGTCTGAACATAGGTTGAAACATAACCAAAGTCCACTGCTCCTACATCTGATCTCCAGGGAGTAAAAAACATTTGAAGAGGTCTTCAGAGCCCTAACATTCAACTTTCTGTTTTTCTCTCACTTTTTATCAATCCAAATTGCAGCCTGACCAATTTGCTTCCTTCACAAAGATCTAAACTACCTCTTTTTTACTTGGGAATGGAAGGCTGCTGGATATATTCAGAGTTAAATTGCCCCAAAACAATTTTGTGTGTTTATTTTAAGTGTGCTTGTGGGTGTTGCCCTTTTAATACTATTATAATTAATAGTTTAAAAGGAGCATTATTACTTTTGTGAATGCTCACTTGTGATCCAAGACATGGGTGGAAGGAGTATCCAGTCTAAAACATATGTCTCCTTAGCCTTTGAATTCCATTAAAACAGATAGGGTATGTCGTATGTCATGTAATTTATATCTCAGTCCTTATGGTATATGATAGTGATTCTGTCATGTGATTCCAGATGGAGATGGCCAATGGCAGCATCAGCCAGGAATTTATTTTGCTGGGATTTGATGTTCAACAGCGGACACGATTCTTGCTCCTTGGCTTTTTCTCCATTCTCTACATGCTCACTTTGGCTGAGAACATCACCATCATCACAGTGGTGTCTCTAGATAATCACTTGGCCCAGCTTCCCATGTACATCCTGCTGAGCAATTTCTCCTGGATGGAGATGTGCTACGTGACCACCACTGTGCCCCGTATGCTCTCTGACCTGATTTCCACTTATGGAATCATCTCCTTCCAGGCCTGTTTCCTCCAGTTCTACTTCTTGTTCTCCCTTGGCTGCACTGAAGCCTTCTTCCTTTCAGCCATGGCCTTGGATCGGTACTTGGCCATCTGCCACCCTCTGCGCTACCCACAACTCATGACCCAACATTCCTGCTATGCCTTTGTAGGGACATGTTGGGTTGTTGGCTTCTTGTGGTTTTCTATCCCAGTGATTTTGATCTCCAAGTTGTCCTTTTGTGGTCCTAACATTATTGATCATTTTTTGTGTGATCCTGGGCCAATTCTGTCCCTGGCCTGCCCTCCACTCAGAAATGCTCCCGTTGTCTTCCAAACATTTCTGTATGTTCTGTTTTCATGCAATGTATTCTTTGTTTTGCTATCATATGGCTTTGTCATTCTCAACCTGATAAAATCTTCAAACGAAGCCAGTCGTAGGAAGGCCTTCTCTACCATCTCTTTCCACATAATGGTGGTGACACTTTTTTATGGCAGTGTGGCAGTGGAGTTCTTTATTCCAGGGGGAGAAAGTCGCTCAGAGGCCACTAAGGCAGTCACGCTGTTCTACACGGCCATCACACCATTTCTTAATCCCCTGATCTACTGTCTGAGAAATGATCAGGTGAAAGAGGCCCTGGGCAGGTTACTCAAGAGAAAGGAAACATTCCTTAGGAGAAAGGTGGCAGTATAATATGGACAGGAGTCAAGAAAACCAAAAACCTCAAAACTGTCAAACACTCAAGTGAAGTCATAAAATTAAAACACTCAGTTACATAAGAGTGCCTCATCTCCTGATTTTTGTTTTGCAATGTTCAGTGAAGATGTTTACCCACAATATACAAAGGGTTGTAATCACTGATTTTTCTATTTTCCTTTATTAGTGATCTTGTTATATTGTGATGTATGTCTTCCCCTTTCTCTTGCTTGTAATTTCAACTTTATTTCAATACAGAAATCCACTTTTTTAAAAAGTAAAACAATGAGAAAGAGAACAAGCCCCAGTGTTTGTCTTCACCCAGTTTGGAGGGCTCAGTACATAAGAAACCCAAGATACTTTAAATTACTAGTTCTCTTCAGCGATCTCCAAGTTCTTCTTTGGATGGAAATCATAACTAGCTTTGAAAGGCAAATCCTCAAGAGCCATCTTTCTTGGATGAAGCTTCAGCTAACCTTTTAAAATAAGGCTTCAAGCTGAGTATGGCACCAGCGGCCAAGCTGTCCAGTCTACACCCTACAATGCAGACTTTTCTCTAGCCACTACCAAACCCAGCTCTGAGCGATGAAGAATGCAGGGACTCTAAATGCTGGGATTTTGTGCACATCCAATCTTTGGCTGGTTGGAGCAGTTTCCTCTGTGCTACTGAGGTACAGAAATATCAGGTTATTACAGAGGGATGAGATGGGCATCTTAGAGGGCTAGGTTTGCTAAGATGCTATTTCTGAAGAATAGCCTGAAAGGTTCCAGTACGTTTTGCTGCTTTGCAGGAGAAATAATAGATTAAAGCAGATTCATATTGTTGATGCCTGCTTGCTTAATAACCATAAGCCAGACTTCGGCAGAAAGAAAGTTGAGATTTGCAGGTGGGGGGGGGATCTCTGGTCAGTTTCTGGTAGCCCATCAGTGGCTGCTGGTTGCAGAATTCTGGTAGCCCATAAGTGACTACTGGTTGCAGAATTCTTCTTGGTGCAGAATTCTATTTGCAAAGACTTCTGGATCCAGCAAGACAGTGATATTCTCAGACATTGTGAGCATTGCTTAAAACAGATGACTCACTGCATAACTGTTCAGAGATCCTCAATGAGAACAGTTGCTGCTACGTTAAAAACCCATCAGTAGATGAAGAGGATTTTGAAGAAATAGATCACTTAAGACTGAACTCAGTCTGTCGGGGTCTGTGCCACATTACCGAGTGCTAAAGAAACTTGTTTAACCCTCCCTCTGCCACCAACACAGTAGTTCTGAAGAACTTGTTTCCTTGCAAATTAACAGATAGCAGCCCTAATCTCAGAAATAGCTTCATGTTGGGGATAACTCATGCCAGATAAAGAGACGGTTTGCCCATTCCAAGCATTCAACAGAGTATTTTAGATTAGTACTGAACAATGAAAGACTAGCCTCCATGCAGTTTTGTGTGTGATCCAGATGGAGATGATCAATGAGACTATAGTGCAGGAATTCATTCTTCTGGGCTTCAGAGTTGGACCACAGGGACGCCTGCTCCTTCTCATCTTCTTTACAGCTGTCTACTGTTAGCTCATTAAGCTGAGTCATTCCCCATGTTGGGAATGGGTTAACTATATCACAGTAATTATGTGAAGGACACACAGCTGTACCGGATCAAAGGGGCTGGCTATAAAACACAAGCCCAGAGAGCCAGGCTGTGTGGGAGAAGATAGGAGTGTAGCTTATGTTGGTGATTATTTCTGTATGCACTTGGATAAAGTTTGTTTTACTGGCACAAAGCTCAATAGTGGTTTCTTCCTGTTTGCCGGCTCGGGAGTGCTGTTACTCACACACCTCTGTGTCCTGTGCAACAAGTAATGTCTGCTTTGTTGGTTCGGGGCACAAGAGCTCAACATCTACACCCTCACTTTGGCCAAGAACTTCATCATCATCATGATAGTGGTTCAAGATGCTTGCTTGGCTCGTCTGCCCATGTACATCCTGCTGAGCAACTTCTCCTGGCTGGAGATATGTTATGTGAGTGCCACTGTGCCAAGGATGCCCTTTGACCTGTCATTTCCAGGTGGGGTCATCTCCTTCCATGCCTGCTCCCTCCAGTTTTACATTTTTTTCTCCCTTGGCACTTTTGAATGTCTCTTCCTCTCAGCCATGGCCTTGGATCTGTTTTATTTGTTTGTTTGTTTATTGCATTAATATATCACACAATAGCCAAAGCTCTCTGGGCAGTTTACAGCAATTAAAAACATTAAAAACAAATATATCAATTTAAAACACATTATTTAAAAAAAACAATTTAAAAACACAATTAAAAAAAATTAAAAACAATTTAAAAACACATGCTAAAATGCCTGGGAGAAGAAGAAGATCTTGACCTGACACTGAAAAGATAACAGTGTTGGTACCAGGCACACCTCATCAGGGAGATCATTCCATAATTTGGGGGCCACCACTGAGAAGGCCCTCTCCCTTGTTGCCAGACTCCCAGCTTCCCTTGGAGTAGGCACCTGGAGGAAGGCCTTTGATGTTGAGCATAATGTATGGGTGGGTTCATGTTGGGAGAAGCGTTCCATCAGGTATTGTGGTCCCAAGCCATGTAAGGCTTTATAGGTTAAAACCAGGACCTTGAATCAAGCTCAGAAACATACGGGCAGCCAATGCAAGCAGGCCAGAATCGGTTTTATATGTTTGAAACATCTGGTCCAGTTACCAATCTGGCCGCTACAAGCTGTAGTTTCAGAACCATCTTCAAAGGCAGCCCCACGTAGAGTGCATTGCAGTAATCTAACTTGGAGGTTACCAGAGCATGGACAACTGAACCCAGGTTATCCCTGTCCAGATAGGGGAGTAGCTGGGCCACAAACCGAAGGTGGTAGAAGGCATTCTGTGCCACCAAGGCTACCTGAGCCTCAAGTGAAAGAGATGGTTCTAGGAGAACCGGCAAGCTACGAACCTGCTCCTTCAGGGGGAGTGCAACCCTATCCAGGACAGGTTGGACATTCACCATCTGCTCAGAAGAATCACCCACTAGCAGCATTCAGTCATAAGAACATAAGAACATAAGAAGAGCCTGCTGGATCAGGCCAGTGGCCCATCTAGTCCAGCATCCTGTTCTCACAGTGGCCAACCAGGTGCCTGGGGGAAGCCTGCAAGCAGGACCCGAGTGCAAGAACACTCTCCCCCCCTGAGGCTTCCAGCAACTGGTTTTCAGAAGCATGCTGCCTCTGACTAGGGTGGCAGAGCACAGCCATCACGCCTAGTAGCCATTGATAGCCCTGTCCTCCATGAATTTGTCTAATCTTCTTTTAAAGCCATCCAAGCTGGTGCCCATTACTGCATCTTGTGGGAGCAAATTCCATAGTTTAACTATGCGCTGAGTAAAGAAGTACTTCCTTTTGTCTGTCCTGAATCTTCCAACATTCAGCTTCTTTGAATGTCCACGAGTTCTAGTATTATGAGAGAGGGAGAAGAACTTTTCTCTATCCACTTTCTCAATGCCATGCATAATTTTATACACTTCTATCATGTCTCCTCTGACCCGCCTTTTCACTAAACTAAAAAGCCCCAAATGCTGCAACCTTTCCTCGTAAGGGAGTCGCTCCATCCCCTTGATCATTCTGGTTGCCCTTTTCTGAACCTTTTCCAACTCTAGAATATCCTTTTTGAGATGAGGCGACCAGAACTGTACACAGTATTCCAAATGCGGCCGCACCATAGATTTATACAACGGCATTATGATATCGGCTGTTTTATTTTCAATACCTTTCCTAATTATCGCTAGCATGGAATTTGCCTTTTTCACAGCTGCCGCACACTGGGTCGATATTTTCAGTGTGCTGTCCACTACAACCCCGAGGTCTCTCTCCTGGTCGGTCACTGCCAGTTCAGACCCCATGAGCGTATATGTGAAATTAAGATTGTTTGCTCCAATATACATAATTTTACACTTCTTTATATTGAATTGCATTTGCCATTTTTCCGCCCATTCACTCAGTTTGGAGAGGTCTTTTTGGAGCTCTTCGCAATCCCTTTTTGTTTTAACAACCCTGAACAATTTAGTGTCATCAGCAAACTTGGCCACTTCACTGCTCACTCCTAATTCTAGGTCATTAATGAACAAGTTGAAAAGTACAGGTCCCAAAACCGAGCCTTGAGGGACTCCACTTTCTACAGCCCTCCATTGGGAGAACTGTCCGTTTATTCCTACTCTCTGCTTTCTGCTTCTTAACCAATTCCTTATCCACAAGAGGACCTCTCCTCTTATTCCATGACTGCTAAACTTCCTCAGAAGCCTTTGGTGAGGTACCTTGTCAAACGCTTTTTGAAAGTCTAAGTACACTATGTCCACTGGATCACCTGTATCGATATGCTTGTTGACACTCTCAAAGAATTCTAATAGGTTACTGAGACAGGACTTTCCCTTGCAGAAGCCATGCTGGCTCTGCTTCAGCAAGGCTTGTTCTTCTATGTGCTTAGTTAATCTAGCTTTAATAATACTTTCTACCAGTTTTCCAGGGACAGACGTTAAGCTAACTGGCCTGTAATTTCCAGGATCCCCTCTGGATCCCTTTTTGAAGATTGGCATTACATTTGCCACTTTCCAGTCCTCAGGCATGGAGGAGGACCTAAGGGACAAGTTACATATTTTAGTTAGCAGATCAGCAATTTCACCTTTAAGTTCTTTGAGAACTCTCGGGTGGATGCCATCCGGGCCCGGTGATTTGTCAGTTTTTATATTGTCCATCAAGCCTAGAACTTCCTCTCTCGTTACCACTATTTGTCTCAGTTCCTCAGAATCCCTTCCTGCAAATGTTAGTCCAGGTTCAGGGATCTGCCCTATATATTCGACTGTGAAGACAGATGCAAAGAATTCATTTAGCTTCTCTGCAATCTCCTTATCGTTCTTTAGCACACCTTTGACTCCCTTATCATCCAAGGGTCCAATCGCCTCCCTAGATGGTCTTCTGCTTTGAATGTATTTATAGAATTTTTTGCTGTTGGTTTTTATGTTCTTAGCAATGTGCTCCTCAAATTCTTTTTTAGCATCCCTTATTGTCTTCTTGCATTTCTTTTGCCAGAGTTTGTGTTCTTTTTTATTTTCTTCATTCGGACAAGACTTCCATTTTCTGAAGGAAGACTTTTTGCCTCTAAGAGCTTCCTTGACTTTGCTCGTTAACCATGCTGGCATCTTCTTGGCCCTGGCGGTACCTTTTCTGATCTGCGGTATGCACTCCAGTTGAGCTTCTAATATAGTGGTTTTAAACAACTTCCAAGCATTTTCGAGTGATGTGACCCTCTGGACTTTGTTTTTCAGCTTTCTTTTTACCAATCCCCTCATTTTTGTGAAGTTTCCTCTTTTGAAGTCAAATGTGACCGTGTTGGATTTTCTTGGCAATTGGCCAGTTACACGTATGTTTAATTTAATAGCACTGTGGTCACTGCTCCCAATCGGTTCAACAACACTTACATCTCGCACTAGGTCCCGGTCCCCACTGAGGATTAAGTCCAGGGTTGCTGTCCCTCTGGTCGGTTCCATGACCAACTTGTCTGGATTGAGCCTCAGTTTATTAGCCCTCATCCAGTCCATTGTCGCAGCCAGGCACCGGTTCAGCACATTGACAGCCTCACCTGAAGAAGATGAAAAGGAGAAATAGCTGTGTGTCATCAGCATACAGATGGCAATGCACTCCAAAACTCCGGATGACCACACCCAATGGTTTCACGTAGATGTTGAACAGCATGGGGGACAGAACTGACCCCTGCGGAACCCCATACTGGAGAGTCCAGGGTGCTGAGCAATGTTCCCCAAGCACCACCTCTGGAAGCTGACCTGCCAAGTAGGAACAGAGCCACCGCCATGCAGTCCCTCCCACTCCCAACTCAGCAGTCTTCCCAGAAGGATACAATGGTCGATGGTGTTGAAAGCCACTGAGAGATCAAGAAGAATCAATAGAGTTACACTCCTCCTGTCTCTCTCCCGACAGAGGTCATCATACATGGCGACCAAGGCTGTTTCCATGCCAAAACCAGGCCTGAAACCCGACTGAAATGGATCCAGATAATCTGTCTCATCCAAGGGTGTCTGGAGCTGGCCTGCAACCACTTGTTCAAGGACCTTGTCCAGGAATGGAACATTTGCCACTGGCCTATAGTTATTAAAATTTTCTGGGTCCAGGGAGGGTCTCTTTCAGGCAGCCAGGGACCACCCCCTCACGCAGAGAAGCATTAATCACCTCCCTGGCCCATCCGGCTGTTCCATCCCTGCTAGCTTTTATTAGCCAATAAGGGCAAGGATCCAGCACAGAAGTGGTTGCACGGACCTGTGCAAGCACCTTGTCAACATCCTCATGCTGTACCAACTGAAACTCATCCAAGAAATCGGGACAAGGCTGTGCTCTGGATACCTTGCTTGATTCACCTGCTATATCACTGAAGTCTAAGTCCTGGCGGATGCTAAAAATTTTATCCTGGAAGTGCCTAGCAAATTCATTACAGTGGGCCTCAGATGGTTCTACCAGGTCCTTGGAGCCAACATGTAATAGCCCCTGGACAATTCTGAAGAGCTCCGCTGGGTGGCGGACTGATGATTTGATAGTGGCAGGGGCCATCTGGTGCCCACTGCACTACCCACAAATCATATCCCAGGATTTCTGCTATTCTCTTCCATGCTGCCCTTGCCCCTCTGCTTAACCCCCTGATCTATTGCCTCAGGAACGATCAGGTGAAGGAAGCATTGGTCAGGCTGTTGAAAACAAAGAGGGTGATGTAGGATAATGGGGGAAGAGGGAGGTATTTTGTCTGGAATAAAGCTGAAATTTGGGAGGGTGAGTATTTAGGTGTGTGTCAGCTCTCCCCTCTTTAGCTTTGATTACTCGTTTTATGGTCCTCTCTGTAGAAAGTCCACACTGTTACATTAACATTACTACTACTACAGCAGCTGTTGTGTTTGGGGTCATGGCTCAGGGGCAGAGCATCTGCTTTGCATGCAGAAGGTCACAGGTTCAATCCTCAGCATTTCCAGGTAGGCCTTGGAGAGACACTTCACTGAAATCATGGTGAGCCTCTGCCAGTCAGTGTGGACAAATCTGAGCTAGATGGACCAATAGTCTGACTCAGTGGGTTATAGGCAACTACCTTTTATTCAGATTAGACCCATTGAAATGAATGCCCATTACTAACTCAGGGCTTATTAATTTAAATAGGTCTGCTCTGCGTAAAAGGCAGTTGAAGACAAGGTAGTTTCCTATATTCCTATTGCTGCTGTTTTGCAATTGAACTCTGAGTTGGATAATATTATGGTTGATTCATGTTGTATTTGACTGTATTCCTTGTGTATTGCCCTGAGAACTTCAGCTGAGGGGCTGTCTGGAAATATAATAAATGATTAATATAAAATAATTAAAATAAGAATAATAAGAATAATTCCCAGTGGCCTTCAGTGTGCTTTTCTTGCCTGATCTTGGAAGCTAAGCAGGGTCAGGCCTGGTTAGTACTTGGATGGGAGACCCCCAGGGAATTCCAGGTGCTGTAGGCTTAGAGGAAGGCAATGGTAAACTACCTCTGAATACCTCTTACCAAGAAAACCCTATGAGTATATTCAAAAGATTCATAGGGTTGCCATAAGTCATAATTGACTTGAAGGCATATAACAACAATAACAACAAATTCCCCACTTCACTGTCACTCAGTTGTGATTTCAAGCAGGCAGGAGCAGTGCTGAATATCATCATTCCAGGCCAACCCAATCTCTGAGAGGTGCAAGACTTTCAGGGGTTCCTGCACTTACCCAAGGTTTGGTTTCCTTGGAATGAAGGTCAGCAGAGACTGTGGTGTCTACTAGGATATATGGTTTTTATTTACACATATATACAGCTTGAGCATAATATAGAGGGGTTCACAGCATTAACAGTCCAACGGATCTTGCTCCCCAAGGCCCACAGCTTTGGGGTCCCTTCAGACACAGAGAACAAGTGAGTCTCTTTGACTGCTTTCAGCTCCCAGCCTTTTCTCCAGCTAACTATTTCCTTTGGGGGTGGGGGAGGCCTCTCTTCTGAAAGAGTTCTTAATGGCCCACATTGCTTTCTTGGCCAGTTCTTACACTTGTTAATAGGGGCATCTGACAGACTTGGCTTGAATCCATTAACTTGTGAATGGAACTAGTCTGATCAGTAGAACAGGTTTCTTCCTTTGCAGATCCCAAATCAGAGGATGGAAAGGGGATTCATAGAAATTGTCCATCTCAACACCCAAATTCCAAAACAGTATATCTCACCTTACCTCTCTGTGGTGGCATCCAGTTCCACCAAACAATGGCAGACTTGGCTTTGTCTATTCCCTCAGAGCAGTGGAGGGGTACCTTTGGCCCACCAGATGTTGTTGAACTCCACCTCCCATCAGCCCCAGCCAACGTGGCCAATGGTGAAACCCCAAAGGGTTGTCCAATGAGAAACAAGAGATTTCTCAATGCAGCCAACATCTAAGATTTCCAACAGTGTGTCTTCCACTTGCTCTACCAAACCAGTTGAGGAGGAGGAGATGGATGCACAGATAGACACAAGGGGCATTATTAGACATGATAAGTGTTGCATTTATTCATAGGTAACAAAACAAAGATCTCTAACCCACAGAGTTCTCAGTCTAGTAATGAGTCAGTTGGTAAAGGGAAGAGAAAATAAAATCAAGATTGACAAACAATGAACAAAAGGGAGCAATGAAAAAGAGGGAAGTATAACGCGCAATGCTCAAGGGCATAGCCCCATTGATAGAATATGGCCCACAGTGCTGGTCTTGTAGCTACAAATGACACATGCTAACAGCAATCTCAATTCTCTGGATGCTAGTGCTCAGGTAGCCAAAATGGTACCATCCATACACACAAGTGAAGCATTAGCTGTCTTCTGCGAACCACAAGGTTTGCAAAAGGGGAAAAAATATTTAGGAAAAACATCTCTTGGGATGGGACAACCACAAAACAGAGCATGTCCAGGTGCCATGGAATGTTGGCTGGCCATTGGAATGGAATAGAAAACTAGGAGGAAGTGGAATGGAGTATCCTTGAAGTTGGCAGGGTTCCAGCCAGCCAGCCAGCCATAAACAGGCGTGCTCTACACTGCAACATTTTGTTGTAAGTTCCATTTGTTGCTTAAAGGTGAGTTCTATCAACAAAACTATAAAATAAAATAAAAATAATATGTACACAATAAAACATAAACACAATTAAAAAGATTATAAAGAAATCATTGACTTTCTATGGCAGCACTGGAAAGTTTTGTTCCTTTTGAATGAGAGAGGTCTAGAGACGTATGGGATCTTTGTAAGATCTGCTTTATTTACTCATATATAGGCAGTTTATCAGTGGAGAAAAAGAGGCACTTCTGCAAGGAAGAATGTCACCAAGCGAGCAAGCTTGGCAGCCCTAGGCCACAATCTCAATTTTTGATACATCATTCTGCAAGAATCTCTCTCTCTCTCTCCCTCTCGCCTGACAACTGACAACTCTGGTTCTTACTGTGTCACTGCCCCCTCTCTTCAGCTAGAAGGATGTTGTCTTCCCCAAGCTTTGATGTGTATCTCATTCAAACATTCAGGAGAGATCTCCAGCGGTCAGGAGACAGCTAATATCATTAGGCCCTATTGATGAACCACCAGTTGAGGACACTGCCTACTGGGGAAATCATCAGCCAGTAGCTATTCCCTGTCCTTCCAAAACCAGGAAAAGAACTTTGCGAGCCAGTCCCTCCTGGCACAGCATTTCATAGGCCTGGTGCTATGGAAACAATGGGTGGTATTCAACCCTAGTCCTCCTCAGAGCAGATCCATTGATGCTTATGGATATGACTAACTAACCTTATGGCTGTTGTGAAATGTTGCCAACTTTATTTCTTGGATCAGAGGTGAGAAAGCCCAAAGTTAGGCTCCTCCCCCCAACCATATGTACAACTTCTGCTGTTGGCTGCCCCATTAGAAATCTGAAGGGGAAACTTTGAGAAATCTTTTGGAGTGGTTTAATGCTGTGCTTCTACCTATACTCAACCTGTATATTTGTGAATACACACAAAGTGCTCTCTCTCTCTCTGTCTCTCTGTAATATTACTCACTGTTGTGGAGTACCATCACCTCTTTGTGTGTTTTTTTTACTTCCCATGGCAGCCGATGTATGCTAGCACCCATAGCACTTGCATCACGATATGAGTACTGGCATATTACTATTATTACTATTACTATTACTATTATTACCAAACTAGTGCTGCACATAAATATTGCAAAATGCCAATATACCTAAAGTTATCTCTTTCCAAAGAAACCAAACTTAGGAAAGTGCTGCACTCCTGGAAATTCTTGCACCCGATCAGAATTGGGCTATACTTAACCCTGTAAATGAACTTAACCAAGATAGAAGAAATAGAGAATAGAAAACAAAATTCCCTGTGAAACAGTGAAAGGAGGGGGAGTCATGTTCCCCAAGAGATCTTGTTTCAGTGAAAAATGGTCTTGTTCCTAAGAGACTCGTACCTAAGATGCTTTTCAGTCAGTGATTAAAACTGCAGCCAACCAACTGTTTGAAGATTGGTTGGTGCACGCATGCACTCACACATCTCAGCTATTTCTTCTACCAAACCCCCAAGATGGTCCTTGATGGCTTTCACTCCAATAATACTGCAGATAGGCACCAACATAAGACACAGACAGCAGCACCTTCCCACCCCAAATTCTAGCACATCACTTTGGGACAAGCCTTGAGATGGATGGAGAAAACATGTTGAGACCTGTTGAGGCACCGAAATGGGATTTGTGAACAAGGCAAAGGAAACCTGTGTGGAAACTTGAACTGGGGAGGAATTCCATCAAAAGAAGAAGGTAGGCCTCCACACAAAAAAAGAAAAATACAACTGCAGCAGCAGCAGCAGTAGCAACAACAACAAAAGACCTCCAGTAAATCCTGATGCACATTACATAAATGGGCAGTACAGAACAGAAATGAGCCCAGACAATGGAGGACCTGATGGTATTATATTATTGTGGGATTGGGGGTTGGACAGCAGAGGGTTAGATTTGCTGGCTAGTTCAGGCCTAGCGCCTTTGTTAGGTGAAATACAAGAAATATGTTGCCATGGGAACTAAAATATTAGCTAATTGATGTTGGATACAGCATCATTTTGGGAATGTTTTAAATTGGTAGAAGCAATCAGAAAAAGGGCACCCGATTAACGATGAGATAATCCAAGAGCTTGGGTGTGAAAAGGACAGTGCAATTTGAATGAGGCAGAAGATGTGACACAGAGAGCTGAGGTTTGAGTTCTTTAACAATCTTAGAGATATGATGTGGAAGCAATGCAATTCAGCTTTCTCTTGGAGTATTTAAGCTCTATGGCTTCATCAATGCACACCCTGTACATTTTAAAATACACACAAATATTACAATATGCCAAAAACCCTCCAGTGACAGCCTTCCAAAGGGAACCAAACCCAAGTAAACCCTGCATCCTGGAGCTACTTGGAGAAGTTAGTGGAACAAGTGTAATTATATAATTAAAGCTGAGCAGGTCTTAGCTTGAATGGGAGACAGTCAAGAAGACCCAGGCAAGCCACCCTTAGCATCTGGAAGGCAGAGGTGAAATTGACATGCCATTGTGCAAAGAGGGAATATCTGTGTCCTGTAGGCAGAGTGTGCAATGTGCATGATGCAGTTTGCATTGGGAGCAGCAAGGGAGGAAATAAGACTGGGATGAGTTTTAAGTACCAATTGCAGATACAACCCCCATGATAATCCTAGGATCATATATCTATCCAAGGCTGAAATCGCAAAGGAGGCTTTTTCATCTTATCTTTGCTCTAGTGATGCTGACAGCTAGCACTGTAATGGATCTGTGGGACCATGGGATACCATTCATTATTAGACTGGAAAGACTGCAGCATCTGGGACTTTTTTAGTTCAGAGGAAAGGTGAGTCAGAGATGACATGATAAAAGTGTATAAAAGTATGCATGGCTTGAAAAAAGTGGATAGAGAAAAGTTTTTCTCCCTCTCTTATATTAAAGCTAGATTAACTAAGCACATAGAAGAACAAGCCTTGCTGAAACAGAGCCAGCATGGCTTCTGCAAGGGAAAGTCCTGTCTCAGTAACCTATTAGAATTCTTTGAGAGTGTCAACAAGCATATAGATAGAGGTGATCCAGTGGACATAGTGTACTTAGACTTTCAAAAAGTGTTTGACAAGGTACCTCACCAAAGGCTTCTGAGGAAGCTTAGCAGTCATGGAATAAGAGGAGAGGTCCTCTTGTGGATAAGGAATTGGTTAAGAAGCAGAAAGCAGAGAGTAGGAATAAACGGACAGTTCTCCCAATGGAGGGCTGTAGAAAGTGGAGTCCCTCAAGGATCGGTATTGGGACCTGTACTTTTCAACTTGTTCATTAACGACCTAGAATTAGGAGTGAGCAGTGAAGTAGCCAAGTTTGCTGATGACACTAAATTGTTCAGGGTTGTTAAAACAAAAAGGGATTGCGAAGAGCTCCAAAAAGACCTCTCCAAACTGAGTGAATGGGTGGAAAAATGGCAAATGCAATTCAATATAAAGAAGTGTAAAATTATGCATATTGGAGCAAACAATCTTAATTTCACATATACGCTCATGGGGTCTGAACTGGCGGTGACCGACCAGGAGAGAGACCTCGGGGTTGTAGTGGACAGCACACTGAAAATATCGACCCAGTGTGCGGCAGCTGTGAAAAAGGCAAATTCCATGCTAGCGATAATTAGGAAAGGGATTGAAAATAAAACAGTCGATATCATAATGCCGTTGTATAAATCTATGGTGCGGCCGCATTTGGAATACTGTGTACAGTTCTGGTCGCCTCATCTCAAAAAGGATATGATAGAGTTGGAAAAGGTTCAGAAGAGGGCAACCAGAATGATCAAGGGGATGGAGCGACTCCCTTACGAGGAAAGGTTGCAGCATTTGGGGCTTTTTAGTTTAGAGAAAAGGCGGGTCAGAGGAGACATGATAGAAGTGTATAAAATTATGCATGGCATTGAGAAAGTGGATAGAGAAAAGTTCTTCTCCCTCTCTCATAATACTAGAACTCGTGGACATTCAAAGAAGCTGAATGTTGGAAGATTCAGGACAGACAAAAGGAAGTACTTCTTTACTCAGTGCATAGTTAAACTATGGAATTTGCTCCCACAAGATGCAGTAATGGCCACCAGCTTGGATGGCTTTAAAAGAAGATTAGACAAATTCATGGAGGACAGGGCTATCAATGGCTACTAGGCGTGATGGCTGTGCTCTGCCACCCTAGTCAGAGGCAGCATGCTTCTGAAAACCAGTTGCCGGAAGCCTCAGGAGGGGAGAGTGTTCTTGCACTCAGGTCCTGCTTGCGGGCTTCCCCCAGGCACCTGGTTGGCCACTGTGAGAACAGGATGCTGGACTAGATGCGCCACTGGCCTGATCCAGCAGGCTCTTCTTATGTTCTTATGTTCTTATAACACTAGAACTCACAGACATTCAGTGCAGCTGAATGCTGAAAGATTCAGGACAGAGAAAAGAAAGTACTTCTTTCTTCATGCAGCGCATAGCTAAACTATGGAATTCGCTCATGCAAGAGGCAGGGAAGGCCACCAACTTGGATGGCTTTAAAAGACGATTAGACAAATTCATGGAGCATGAGGCTATCAATGGCTACTAGTTATGATGAATGTGCTCTGCCACCATAGTCAGATGCAGTATGCTTCTCAAAACCAGTTGCCAGAAGCCGCAGGAGGGCAGAGTGTTCTTGCACTCAGGTCCTGCTTGTAGGCTTCCTATGGGCATCTGTTTGGCCACTGTGAGAACAGGATGCTGGACTAGATTTGCCATTGGCCTGATCCAGCAGGCTCTTCTTATGTTCTAGAGCAGCCTTTCCCAACTAGTGGGCCACCAGATGTTGCTGGACTCCAACTCCCATCAGCCCCAGCATTCCTGACCATTGGCCATGCTTGCTGGGGCTGATGGGAGTTGTAGTCCAGCAACATCTGATGGCCCACTAGAACTAGTTGTTCTACAGTGATGAAATGGACTGCCTTCAAGTCAATCCCGAATTATGGCGACCCTATGAATAGGGATTTCATCGTAAGCGGTATTCAGAAGGAGTTTACCATTGCCTCTCTCTGAGGCTAGTCCTCCCCAGCTGGCTAGGGCCTGCTCAGCTTGCCACAGCTGCACAAGCCAGCCCCTTTCTGTCCGCAACTGCCAGCTGGGGGGCACCTGGGCTCCTTGGGACTATGCAGCTTGCCCACGGCTGCACAGGTGGCAGGGCACGTAACTCCGTAGTGTACAGGCCGGTTCATATCGGGAGAGGCGTTCCAACAGATATCGTGGTCCCGCGCCGTATAAGGCTTTATAGGTAAGTACCAACACTTTGAATCTGGCCCGGAAGCATATTGGAAGCCAGTGCAAACGGGCTAGCACAGGTGTTATATGCTCAGACCGCTTAGTTCTTGTTAGCAGTCTGGCTGCCACATTTTGCAGAAGTATAAACGTTTAAGGGGGGAACACCTAAGTGGGAGAAATCCCCCCAAATAGCCCAATGATGACTGAGTGAGATCATTGGCCACAGACCATTGAGTGTCTGCTGGGAGAAAAAGTGGAAGGCCCCAGAGCAGGAGAATGCAGCAGGATATTCTGGAAAAGGGCATGGCTGGCTAGAATCCTGGATAAGAGTACTACAGCAATTTACTGCAGGACCTACTTGTTTGAACTAACTTATTGTGTATTGCAAGCTTTGTTAGTTCATCTTTGTGAACACACTGAAGCAAATTTCTAGCAAAAGAGGGGCCAGACTGGGAAGATACACCATCTAATCCAAGGTATAGAACCCTGCTTTATACCTCAAGCAGCAGCAGTCACATGAAAAACCCCAGGTGAAAGATCATATGTCTTACTCCTTTACTACAGTAGCATATGAAAAGAAATGGACTGCCTTCAAGTCGATCCCGACTTATGGCGACCCTGTGAATAGGGTTTTCATGGTAAGCGGTATTCAAAAGGGGCTGGCCATTGCCTCCCTCTGAGGCTAGTCCTCCCCAGCTGCACAAGCCAGCCCCTTCCTTGCCCGCAACTGCCAGCTGGGGGGTAACTGGGCTCCTTGGGACATGCAGCTTCCTCACAGCTGCACAGGTGGCAGGGCATGTAACCCCTGAGCCACTCCCTGTGGGGGTGATCTTTAGCTGGCCCTTGATACCCAGGAGACACGAGTGGGGATCTGAACTCACAGACTCTGGACTCCCAGCCAGGCTCTCCTCCCCACTGTGCTATACCAGAGTGATAGCTCACTAATAATCTAGGATCTGGGACATAATGGGAGCCTTAACATTTCAGTGGAAACAGAGAAGCAGACAGGCTTAAAGTGTGTGAAGTAATTAATACCTCTCTGAAAGTATACAAAAGTGATTCTGTTATGTGATTCCAGATGGAGAGGGCCAATGGCACCACAGTGGAGGAATTCATTTTGCTGGGATTTGGAGTTGAGAGGCAGAAGCGATTCCTGTTTCTCATTTTTTTTACCATCCTCTACATCATCACTTTAGCTGAGAACATCACCATTATCACTCTGGTATTCCTTGATGCCCACCTGGCTCACCTGCCCATGTACATCCTGCTGAGCAACTTCTCCTGGCTGGAGTTGTGCTATGTATCCACAACTGTGCCCCGTATGCTCTGTGACCTGGTGTCTCCTCCAGGGCTGATCTCCTTCCATGCCTGCTTCCTCCAGTTCTACATCTTATTCTCACTCGGCAACACTGAATTCTTCTTCCTCTCAGCAATGGCTTTGGATCGCTACTTGGCCATCTGCCACCCACTGCACTACCCACAAATCATGTCCCCAAATTCCTGCTATTCCCTGGTGGCCATTTGTTGGGTCCTTGGCTTCCTGGGATATGTTGTCCCAGTTATTTTGACATCCCAGCTATCCTTCTGTGGACCTAACGTCATTGACCATTTTTTATGTGATCCTGGGCCAATTCTGTCCTTGGCCTGCCCTCCTCTTGGAAATGCCCCCCTTATATTTCAAGTGTCCATGGAATCTTTGTTTTTAGGCAATGTTTTCTTTGTTGTGCTATCATACAGCATAGTAATTTTCACCATGATGAAGTCCTCTAACCAAGGCAGTCGTCAGAAGGCCTTCTCCACCATATCTATGCACCTGTTAGTGGTGACCCTTTTCTATGGCACAGTGGGAGCAATGTATTTAATTCCGGGTGGAGAAAGCCAGTCAGTGATCACCAAGGCAGTCACACTCTTCTACACAGCCGTTACACCCTTTCTTAATCCCTTGATCTACTGTCTGAGGAATGATCAAGTGAAAAAAGCTCTGGGTAGGTTGCTGAGGAGAATGCTGAGATTGCTGATGACAAAGGTCACCGTGTAAAAACAGTCAGTAGCAGGTGAGAATTTAGCCAAACCAAACCAAAATGTTTCTGTTGAGATCAAATTAATGTATTTTTCTATATTTGGGAAAGAGGGGCACTGATTCCTCTTTATTGTTTAGTGTGGGCCAATGTGAATGATCAAAATTTAAACCAAGGAAAGGATCATAGTGGAGTGTAATGGTTACCTGGCCACCTTATGGCACTACGAGGAAGTACACACTTATCTTTGAGAACCCAGCATACAAGCCCCAAATCCATTTAGATAGAATGTTATTTGGCAGACTCCAGTGGAATAAATATTATGCCATACTTGAAATAAAATGGATTATGTCATTTTTTAAGAACATGGCATTCTGTACTGTGTGATTGTTACATGTGTATTCCATCAAGTGTCATCATTGCAATGAAAATAATTAGATGATAACCTCAAATGTAATTTGTTTTTGATACATGCATTTATACTCTGTGTGTGTGTGTATGTTTTTCGATAAAGGATGAGCAGTTAATGACTGACCAACCTGAGCACACATGTACCCTTAAAAAAAAGTTAGTATGATAGTATTTCTCCTTCAGACCAGAGCACTGCCATTGTTTCATTTCAATAAAGATATTCTTATTTATTGTTGCTTTTTTCTTTGATGTGCCCGTGCCTCTAACGGTAAAAACACTAATATCTTACTGTTGTTTGCTTGCTCTTAAAGAAGTGACATTTTTCCCCATGCCATGGCTATGCAGAGTGTAGCAATGCTCGCTCACCACCACCAGGCACACACATTGCATTTGCCCTCACTCAAATGTTTCAAGATTGGAGCCAAGACCAGGGCAGAAATAATAGCCGCTGTATTTGGAGGTACAGACAGGGTAGGACAGGAGAAAACTGCCAAGGTCTGGAGCTGCTTGAGACTCTGCATTTTCTTTAGGAAAGTAGGATATATATCCTGTGTTAAAATCCTGTGTTGGCTGTAAGGCCCATACACACTCTCAGCTGCAGACACCTGGAAAGGCAGATGGCTCTCTGGGCTCTCTGGAGTGAAGGCAAATGCGTAAGTGCTGCTAATTATATTGGTATAGAAGCTGGCCCACAATTCCTTTGACAGGGAGATTGCCTGATACCTCATCCGTGAGGGCTGACTGATGGTCCGTCTAAGGGGGTAGATGCTTATGGGTGGTGAATCTCAGCCCCAGGGCCAAAGATGGCCCCTGAGTCCTCTCTATGTGGCCCTCAGAACTCTGACCTACTTTCCATCTTCCTTGTGATTCTTGCTTTGCTGAAATGTGTCCTTGAATTCTGATAATGCCTCTTGCTTGCCTCAATGGAAGAGAGAGAGGTTTGTGTGTACAAGCAACCTTACTGTACAAAGGTAAAATTTTCATTTGCTTCTCCACCCACTTTTGATATTGGCTTCACCCACAACTGGCATGTGGCCCTCAGGAGGTTGGCCAGATAATAATGCAGCCCTTAGACTGAAAAATATTTCCTGCCCCTGAAATAACTGGAGGCCTCTGTTGAGTGTGCTTGAATGGTAAAAGCCATCACATATTGAAGGATATACCAACTTTCACAAGTAAGTGGAAGGTTGTGAGTGAGTGAAGAAATAGCATTTTGCAGTCTGAGACACAGAGAGAGAAGCAGAGAGGCCCAGCAGTGAAGCAATGAATGCTGGAAGCACCTTGGGGTGCTGGTTCCCTCTCTCAAGGGACCTACTGTGGGGTAGCAGATCTGTTCCTTGGTAGGAGCATGCATCCTGCTTGCCTCAACTTTTGCTCCACTTGTACATTTGGAAATAAAACAAATATTGCCCAAAGAGTATAACTGTCTGGTGTTCTATTCTCTTAAGGAGCAGATCCTTGTAAAAAAGATGCCTCTGGAATGAATTGTTGCTTGGGGAAACAGGGAGCCACAACAACTTGAATTAACACATTTTCATACGGAACAAAGAGAAAATCCTTGCAGCGAGGTAGAGAGAGAAGAGGAATAGGGTGAAATTGCACCTCCCAAGAGACGTTTTGTTGGGAAATGGTGCAGTTCCTGGGAGGGATGTTCTCAAGAGTTGTGCCAGTCAGTAATTAACTAGCATCCAGGACTAATAAGTGGCATTGGAGCTTTGCTCTGCCTGCCTCCTGCCTGCCTGCACACAGACACACATCTTCTGTCTTCTACCAAACCCTCAAAATGGTCCTTGATGTCCTCAATTCCATCAATATTGCAGGTGGATGCTTAATGTAAGACAAAGAGACCAGCATCCTTCTGCCCCTAATTCTTACACAAGCCTAGGTGTGAGCCTTCTGTTGGATGGAGAAAACAAGCTAAGACTTACTGAGGTACAGAAATGAGGGTGGGAAGTGGTCTGATCCCTTTGTATGTATATACTAGGAGAAATCCACACTAAAATGCTGATTAACTTTCATGAGGACTTTAAAAAAAGAAATTGCAGATTGAATGGAAATGTGGAGAACTGAAAAGACGGGGAAAATGTGAAACTGAGAGAAACTGAAATGGATAGACTTGAGCATCCTTACGTAGGTTACCTCATTCTTAGTTGGGAGGGAAATCTCTTCCAGTAGCCCCCTTTGTAGGTATTCCTGAAGTTTTAAGGGAAGCTGTTAATATTTAGTTCAGAGCTTGGAAAAGTTACTTTTTTGAACTACAGCTCCCATCAACCCAATCCAGTGGCCATGCTGGCTGAGACTGATGGGAGTTGTAGTTCAAAAGAGTACCTTTTCCAAACTCTGATTTAGTTCTCATAGACACACCTCACAGGGCAAGGCAGAAGGATAGCCCTTCCACCAGAAATCTGATGAGAAACCCACAAGTAAGTTTGTAAGTGCATTTGTGGGTATTCATCTTTTCATATAATTTATAGCTAATCAGAAAAATAGTTTATTCTAGTAATCACTTGTGATCTGAAACAAACAGAGTGAGTAGAAGGAATATTGTACTATACTCCCTAAATGGCATGCCTGCTTAGACTTTGTCTTCCAATGGAAACAGAAAGGGTTCCCAGACTTATGGTATGGAATATGTTTTTGATATAGTTTAATAGGGGGAGGCTGATACAGTAGCTTGCTAATAGTCCAGGATCTTTGGTTGATGCTTCATCAGTGGGACCCAGTGATAGGACTTGTGTTCTCTCATCCCTTCTTTTGGCAGGTGACACTCCTGAGAGCTAGAAAGCGGGGTGGGAAATGGTACAGGACAGGTGATGATTGTTATCGTTATGATTATTGTTGTTATTTTTCAGATTGAATTTTAGAGACAGAAAAAGCTGAGTTGGCTGGAACTGGGGTGTAACTTCCATTCTCTACTGACTTGACTAGTGGTGACACTGTCTTCTTCTAGGATCATATTTGCTTCCACTGTCCTCTGCTTGTGTGTTTATAATAATAATTATTTTTTTAAAAAAAACTGAACACCTATTAAAAAGGCACTAGAATTCTCCAAGAATTCTTTCATACAAGAGAAACAAAGGCCGTCAGCTCTACCCCCCCCCCCGGACATTTCTCCATGCAAGGAGGTTCTACCAGCACTGTTGGAGGTAGGATGCCTCTGAATGCCATTTGCTGGGAATAACAAGTGAGAAGTGTTCCATTGCACTCATCTCTTGCTTGCAGAGCAGGGCCATCTCCAAAGGGCGGCCTGGCAGGATCACTGCCAGGGATAGAAGGGTGGGAGCTTCGGAGCTCCCACATTTCCCTCGTTCAAGCTACCTTTCATGGCTGTGTTTTGTGGCTGCCCACACAGCACGTGGAGGGCTGCTCTTAACTAAGATGGCAGCAGAGGTTCAACTAAGGGGCTGAAGCCTCTGTTGCCATCTTGGTTGATGGCATGCATCGTGCTACGCGTGCACATCCCTGCCAATCACAGAAGGGGAGCCCCGAGGCCCGGGGCAAGGTGGTGCCCAAGGGCCCTACATACCTGGGGCCAGCCCTGTTGCAGAGTTCCCACAGGCATCTGGCTGGCCAATGTAAGGACAAGATGCTGGGCTAGATGGGATTATGGCCTGACTCATCAAGCTGTCCTTATGTTCTTATGAAGTGCAGAGCATATAAACATAGACATTTCAAAGAAAGCTATTTGGTGACTTATTTCAAATTCATTCATTCATTTGTTGATTTATTTATGTACCTTTTTGGCCAAGTCCCCCAAAGCAGTGAACAGAATAACAGAATAGAGACTATAATAAATTTGCATTGAGTACAAATTAAAATGCATAATCCAATAAATCAATAAAATATAACATAACAAAACCCAGGCACACCATAATTCCCACTTTCTACATTCATAAGTTACATTTGTGCTCTCACCACAGCGACCATTGCCAACCACAAACTAGAGTCCACACAATAGGTTTCCCCCTGGAAGCAGCTGTTTGTTGTTGTTTTGTGCCTCCAAGTCGATTACAACTTATGGCGACCCTATGAATCAGCGACCTCCAAGAGCATCTGTCATGAACCACCCTGTTCAGATCTTGTAAGTTCAGGTCTGTGGCTTCCTTTATGGAATCAGTCCATCTCTTTAGCCTTCCTCTTTTCCTACTCCCTTCTGTTTTCCCCAGCATTATTATCTTTTCTAATGAATCCTGTCTTTTCATTATGTGTCCAAAGTATGATATCCTCAGTTTCATCATTTTAGCTTCTAGTGATAGTTCTGGTTTAATTTGCTGTGCCAAAGTTCTTAGAGTTGCTCTCGAAGGTGGTGTTGACTAGCTCAACCTTCTGGCTCCTCAATAGGCTGTAGTTCTCCAGGTACAGGAGCAGGTGCAGTAAAGAAGGGCTGGGGAGGCTAAAGATATTGTTCACCTCCCAGCCAGCAATGGTCTTATTACTGCTATCTGCCACCATCCTATAGTAACGCAACCTGGCAGCCAAGAGGTCTTCTGTATCTTTAAAAGTTGTGCAGGGGGAAGGGAGAAGTTCAACTTGTGGTTTTTCCCATTACAGTATTGCAAGAAAACCTGCACTTGGCTGAATTTGCTCTTCTCTTAAAGATACAGAATCATTCTCAGGCCCTGAGCCTGGCAACCCTAGATTGGACTGTGCAAGACCAACCCAAATTGTTTTTGCATTTTGACAAATTTGTAGGGCAGTACAGTATCTCAGAGAAGAGGTCAGGTCTCCTGCTCCCCTGGTGCATTCACTATAGCTGCCCAAGTTCCCTGCTTTTTAAAGTTTGATAGATAGATATGTTGGCTATAGGTACGTTCTTAAACCACAAGGTCTTTTGTCTATTAGTGCATTTAGATACAATTTAATAAGGGAAGGAGTTGGCATGGAGGAAACAAAATGATTCAGTTCACATTTAAAGGTGACCCTACTTAATTTGTACATTTAATAGGAGCTGGAAATAGGTGAAATCTTGTCTCCAAACAGTTCTTGTTTGGATGAAAAACAGTATAGTTCCTGAGAGATGAGTTCCCAATATAGTTTCAGTCAGTGATTAAAACTGAAGCTGATATTAATCAGTGGTGTTGAATGTTGGTTGCAAGCACGCACACACACACACACCTTACATCTTTCTTCTTCCAAACCCACAAGATGATGTCCTTCGCTCCAACAATAGTGCAGATGGGTGCCAATATAAGACAAGGTGAGTGGCATCCCTCCATCCTAAATTCTGACACAGGACTTAGTGTGAGCCTTCTGCTGAATGGAGGAAAACACTGAGACCTACTGAGGTACAGAAATGGGGTCTGTTGCCAAGATAATGGAAACGTGAGTAGGAAGCAATCGGATCCCTTTGCTTGTGTGTTTGTAAATGCAAACCAAGAGCATAGTGTAAAGACACTAGACGCCTCCAAGTACTCTTAGTTTATGTATTATTATTATTTATTACATTTGTATACCGCCTCGTCGCTGAAGCTCCCTGGGCGGTTTGCAACAATTAAAAACTTTAAAAACAAGTATACAAATTTAAAAACAGATTTTTTTAAAAAAAACTAGGTTTAAAAAACAAGGTTTAAAAAACAAGGTTCTTCAGACCTGCCTCTGGACATATCTCCATGCAGGGAAATGTGGTGCATATAAAAATAGCATTGCATCTATTTTATGGAACATATTTCAGAGAAAGCTATCTCACAACACATTTCAAATAACAGTTTAATTATTATATATCTTCAAGGCAGAGAATATGGTCTGTGAACCATCAGTGGTCCTCAAGCTTCATTCAGGTGGTCTGTGGTACATTAAATATATAATGAAATTCAATATAACAAATAAAAGAAGCAATAATTGTACTTTAATAACCACACACCACCAAGCATTGTGCATTACAAGTGCTACAACTGTACAATTGCTACAATGAAAAATCATTAAGTAGTCCACCAAGACCATCAGCAATTTTCAAGTAGCCCATGGGGAAAAAAAACTTTAGGAACCACTGCGTGAAAGCTCACATATATGCTCTCAGGTGAGATGTTTAGGAGAAGGGCTGTAGCTCAGTGGTAGAGCATCTGCTTACCATGCAGAGGGTTCCAGGTTCAATCCCTGGCATCTCCGGGTAGTGCTGGGAAAGATCCCCTTGTCTGAAACTGTGGCAAGCCATAGCCAGTCAGTGTAGACTGCTAGAGGGGCCAATGTTCTCACTCAGTATAAGGACACACTCTATATTTTGGGTCGCGTGTGTTTTACCCTTTAAAAGAAGGAATAACTGATTGGCTTGGTGTCGTTTAAGCATTCAGTGACAGAGGGAGGATTTCAGGGACTGGAGAAATATGCACAGCAGGTTTACAGCGAGGCTCCTGGATAGGGTCAGAGTTGTTGCCCCCAAACAATCTCTTTTAAGTGCATTTGTTGTCTTTCTTTAATATGCACTCCCTAAATTCAGTGGCCGCTAGGACTGGTGGGTTTTGCCAGGGCAACCTTGGGACTGAGGAGGAGGAAGCTGATAGGCAGTGCCACCCCCTGGCCTGGTTGTAAGTAAGACGACAGGCAGGTGGTGGCTAGATGAGGGCAGACTGAGCTTGATAGGGCAGTGCTCCATTAGTCTGAATGGACCAGCCCTCACTGCCTCAACTACATGCCTGCTTAGCCTTTCTCTTTCAAGGGAAACAGGAAGGGAAGATTAGGGTACACTAAGTAATATTGTACCTCAGACCTTAGAGTACATCACAGTGATTCTATTTTGTGATTCCAGATGGAGATGGACAATGCAACCACAGTCCAGGAATTCATTTTGCTAGGATTTGAAGCTGAGCAGCAGCAGAAGCGATTCCTGCTCCTCATCCTGTTTGCCATTCTCTACATACTGACCTTGGGAGAGAACATCACCATCATCACTGTGGTGTCCCTAGATAACCACTTGGCCCAGCTTCCCATGTACATCCTGCTGAGCAACTTCTCCTGGCTGGAGATATGCTATGTGACCACCACTGTGCCCCGCATGCTCTTTGACCTGGCTTCCCCTCGTGGGATTATCTCTTTCCAGGCCTGCTTCCTCCAGTTCTACATTTTCTTCTCTCTTGGCTGCACTGAATGCTTCTTCCTCTCAGCCATGGCCTTGGATCGATATTTGGCCATTTGCCACCCACTGCGCTACCCACAACTTATGACGCAACATTCCTGCTATTCCCTGGTAGGGACATGTTGGGTTGTTGGCTTCCTGTGTTACCCCATCCCTCTGATTTTGATCTCCAAGTTGTCCTTCTGTGGACCTAACATTATTGACCATTTTTTGTGTGATGTTGGGCCAATTCTGTCCCTGGTCTGCCCTCCATTCGGAAACATTCCCCTTGTCTGCCAAATCTTCATGAATACTCTGGTTTTAATTAATGTATCTTTTGTTGTACTATCATACAGCATTGTGATTCTCAGCCTGATGAAAATGTCTAGCCCAGGCCGCCGAAGGAAGGCCTTCTCCACCATATCTTTCCATATCATGGTGGTGACCCTTTTCTATGGCACAGCAGTAGCCATGTATTTAATTCCAGGTGGAGAAAGCCAGTCAACGGTCACAAAGGTAGTAACTACCTTCTATGCTGCAGTTATACCCTTTCTCAACCCCATGATCTACTGTCTGAGAAACGATCAGGTGAAAGAGGCTCTGGATAGGCTGCTGAAGAGAAAGGAAAGACTTCTGAGGAGAACGGTGGCAGTTTAACAAGGAGAGGAATCACAAAAACAAAACACTCATCCACCCAACTGAGGAGATTAATATTCAGAGCTCAGTTAGAGTGGCACCCCTCCTCCCTTGTGTGTTATATCACCCAGTGATTTTGCCAGAAATCTAAGCTGGGAAAAGATTCAGTGAGGAACTTGTTGGTTGCCTGGCAACTGCACTGGACTACAAGAAAGTTCCTTCCTTCCTTTGCGAACCAAAATAACCCAGACTCTCAAGGTTGTGTGAGCACTTTCCATTGGAGTTGAAATGATTTGATTTCTGTAATAAAATGCCACGGCTGCTACTGTTAATTGTGTGATGTTTGTGTTCCATGAAATGAAATGTATATTGTTCTTTTTGCTACTGCTGCTGTTATTATTAGGTATTCAGTGCTAGCCCTATTCAAAGTAGACTCATGGAAGTTAATAGACATGACTAAAGGCTCATAAGAGGAGGGTAGTATATGCCATATTTGTAAATAAATAAAATATTACCCCCCAAAAAACCCCGAACACCAGAGTGATTCTCCAGTGCTCTCTTCCAAATAAGCCAAGCCCAGTTGCTCTGCCTTTAGAGCCTCTCATTGTGGATGGAAGCCGGGAGTGTGCATTAATATGGCCTCACACAGCAAACATAGGATGACCATCGCTCCTTCATGCATTACTCATGTGAAGCGGGTTCACCAATTGAAAGGGATGTCAGAGGTTACGCTATCCCAGTGATTCTGATCTCCAAGTTGTCCTCCTGTGGTCCTAACATTATTGACCATTTTTGTGTGATCCTGGGCCCATCCTGTCCTTAGCCTGCCCTCCACTTGGAAATGTCCTCCTTGTCTGCCAGATATTCATGCATGTTCTTTTTTAAGGCAATGCCTTCTTTGTTGCGCTATCCGATGATGTTGTGATTCTCACCCTGATGGAAACCTATAGCCAAGGCAGTTGTGGGAAATCTTCCTCTGCCTTATCTGTGGCGATGAAAAGGGGGAGTGCTGGTGACCCAGGGAAGGAGATGAGGGAGCACTGGCAACCCATGTGTTGGGTGAGCTGGCAACAGCGGGCAGGATTGGTGAGCGAAGCAAGCAGAGGTGGAGCCCCTAGTAAAATATAATTTTATTGCTGTTTGTATGGAAAACATTGTAACTATAAAAGTAGGCATGGGTAGGCATTAGGTATGGGGGAGAAATTTGATTCAGTTTACATACAAAGGTGAAACAATATGAGAACTGAAACACAGATCCTTAAAACTCATACTTTTTTGCAATATAGTTATTTGGCCAAGCAATGTACGTATGGTAAACGCACATACTGTGGTAACGTGCATAAGAATGCATTATATTAGGGAAAATTGGTTTTCCAAAATGTATATATTAGGCAAAATTGCATGCAATCATGTGTGCAGAGAATTTAGTGGACTTCATGAGGACTTTCTCATTTAAAAATTGCAAATGGATGTGGAAATGTGGAGAACTGAAGATTGGAAAAATAAGAAACTGAGGCCCAAACTGCACTATACATTTAAAGCAGTATTATATTACTTCAAATGTTCATGTCTTCCCCCGAGGTATCCTGGGAACTGTAGTTTGTGAAGAGGGTGGAGAGTTGTTAGGAGGAGACCCCTTTTCACCTCATATGGTTACAATTCCCAGAATTCCTTGGGATTGCCAGATCCAGTCCATCTTCGGGAGCTAGGATACTGCTGGCTGGGACAGCCCAAGCCAGGAAAACAAGCCTGGAAAATACAGGTTGATCTACAAGACCATTTTGCTGATCTAAGTTTGCCGAGGTTTCCAGGTCACATAAGTGAGCTGAACAGAGTTAGGATCCGTGGTAGGTTCCCCCCTCGTTCCTACCCAGAAGCGTAGTGGCAAATTCAGAAGTGCAGAGTCCCTTCGTAATAGTCACAGCCATGCCCCTTTCACAGCAATGCTCCCTTATAAGATTATAGAACAATCTGGCCAGGCTTGAATACTGCTTTCTGTTTCTCTACCACTGTCAGAATTTGACTGTCCTTCTCTCACTGTCACAGTTATTGCTGAATTCAGTGTCTACATCAGAGCTTGGAAAAGTTACTTTTTTGAACTACAACTCCCATCAGCCACAGCCAGCATGGCCACTGGATTGGGCCGATGGGAGTTGTAGTTCAAAAAAGTAACTTTTCCAGGCTCTGGTCTACATGTTTATCTCCTGATGCTACCAAACTGCTTGATGATGTAGATGGGATGCTACCATCAGGATTCACTGTCTCTCATTTTGCAGTTACAGAATTCTCACTCACCACAGCTTGGCTTTTTGAAGTAGAAACTAATAGGAGCAGAGCTTGGAAAAGTTACTTTTTTGAACTACAACTCCCATCAGCCCAATCTAGTGGCAATGCTGGCTGGGGAAGATGGGAGTTGTAGTTTTAAAAAGTAACTTTTCCAAGCTCTGAATAGGAGCTCTAATCAGCAGGAAAGAACAAGTAAGCAAGTTAGAAGACTCTTCTCAGTGGCTAACACACTCCCCTTTCATGCTGATTGGCTCGTAGGATGCTGGAGACTAAGAGACCATGCTGGGGCATGGTGCTAAAGAAAGTAAGGGGCCTAAGACCCCCTGAGACTTTGGATGACTATATCCCTGTTCCCATCCCTGGCACTCCCCCTAAGTACCCATTTTTCAGGGCTTACACCCTCATAAATTATGCTGATCTAAGTTCAGCTGGCTGAGCTGGGATGAGCAAATTAAGCCAGGGTTTAGGTCTGAACCTTTCCCCCGGACAATCTGCTGTTTACCATGTCAGGATGTCAGCTATGTCCTGTTTGTCCTGTTTGTGGAGATACAGCTGTTGAATGCACAAGAAACCTGTTTTCCGAATCCCAATTATAAACCAAAGCCTAGACTGCCAGCCTGTAGCCACTTACCTGGGAGTAAGCCCATTAAGAACAAAAAGACTTACTTCTGAATTAGACATGTATACCTTTGTACTGTAAGTTAACTGTACAGTGAATTCTGAATGAGTACCTGGACATCAGCTCTTGCACAGCTGGAGACAAGCCTAGGACTCTCTGCAGAGTTTTCACAATTTACATTTGCCATTTGGGGAAGAGATTTTTTAATATCCACCAGCAGTTATTTGCAGAAATAACTTTCAGGGAGTACTGACCTCAAACGAACCCACCACAGGAAAGATGTATCCTTGCTGCTAGGTAAAAAGAAATGACAAACTATGGAGACGGCTAGAAGGACAAGGACTGCTTATGATAGTAGCAACTCTTCTTTTTCTCTGAGCAGACAGATATTTACTTCTCCCAATATTACAGCTGCTAGTAGGCTTTCATCGCCTGTATTAATATGTGTTGCTTGTAATGAAATCACAGTTGTGTTCTCTTTCCTCAAAGACTTTGCACATCTATTTTAGATAGATAGATAGATGATAGAATTGTGAGAGGAGGAAGTATTGTAGAATTCAGTGGGAATGTCCATGATGCAGTTTGCACTGGGGAAAGCCTGGAAATAAATAAATAATAAATATGAAAGAAGAAAAAAATGTGATAGTTGAATTTATTATTATTATTATTATTATTATTATTATTAAAGTTTGGCTATATTGGTGTATTCAATAGCAGGAGAGACAAAAGAGTTCACTAGAAATGTAACAATATTCACACGAAGGTTCACAGACCCAATCTGCTGCAATTGCCCCAAACCAAACTTTGGGGCAATTGGAGCAATTACCTTATATGCTTCTTATCTAATCAAAAACATCATGCCTGCTTTATTTTTGTTTTTCAATGGAGATAGATAGATAGTTTTCGGGTGTGCCTGGGCTCCAACATTCACCTTTGCTCTGTCTCTGCATTTTTAAAAAGAAAAATCCAATGTTATTCCCAATTACTCTTTCCTCTCTCTGCTTTTTTCTGTGTGTTGGGTTCTGAGGCTCTCTGTATAAAATGAAGCTCTGTGTTGTCCAGTCATTATAATGAGGAATGAGCTATGATTTCCCCCCTTTTTGCCAAAGTGGATGAAATTACAGGCACAGAAGCTCCTCCTGAGTGGATTAAGCCTGTCAGATTATAGACAAATATATCCAGAGGCCTTTTGTGGGGGAAGCGAATAGTATTAAATTTTTTCTGTAATCACTCAGGAGAGTGAGAGGGAGGTTGTTTCTTCCTCTTCCTTACCTTAAAATGATTAAAATGTGACCAAGTTTTTTCAGTATGTATTCTTGGCTCAACATTTTTTTTTCAAATTTTGCTGCTTCATGCTTCCCTTAGTGTCTGACAATTTTTAAAGACATCCTCCTGACATTGACATTGTCAAGAATGCTGCCTGTGGAGTTCACCGCCCAGAGAGCTATTGCTAGTCGGGCGGTATATAAGCTTAATAAATAATAAATAATAAGAGCTCCATTGTTATTTTATTACACAGAGCAACACAGGGTTTGTTTTTTTTAAAAATTATATGCTTTTAACTTATTTTTAAAACAATGCTGTGCATTAACAACAACAACAAAACAGAGTTAATTCGTGTTTTGCAGGCAACATTTTGCACAGCTTCATTTCTTGCAAATCCCATGGAATGGAAAAATACAGAATCAACAGAATAAGGAGGCTTTGTGCAGGTCCTGATACAACTCAGGAGGGTTTATTGACATTGTACAGGATTCTTCTTATGTTCTGTTAAGGGTTAATTCCTCTGACGCACTAAAGCACCTCCTTGAGGGGCATCCTTGAGAGTTATCTACTGTTTCGATTAAGCACCGCCTTCTTACAACGGATGTCTATATCTGCCATCTTAGTAATATAAGCTGTTCATGTACTATGGCCGGAAGCATGACTCAGGGAATACAGTTCAATGTAACACACTGTAATATTACCATATATGGAGTTCCTACTGTAAGCTTCCTGTAAGTTGTTTACTAAGGGGTACAAATATTGGGAGAACAAGACAGTCTGGGTCGACCGCGCTCACCCTGAATTGCTGGTGTGAGTGCTGCTTATTTTCTAATAAATTATTTTAAAGTTTTTATCCTGAACTGCTGTTAACTTCTTGTTTTGAGCCAGAGCGAGAAACGAACATTGTTTTCCCACAACAGTTCCCATTTGTTTCTACTGACTATATATTTGTAAAAAAAAAAAAGAATTAAATGTTCACACCACTTCCCCAATGGTAAAATATTCTGGGGTGACATTGCTTACTGGAGTGTGATTTCCTTTGGAAGGAAGACTGTGGAGGCTCCTGGAGTTTTGCAATATTACCTTTCATATATAAATATACTTATGTATTATTTATTTAACAAAATTTATCTTCTGCTTGAATGTTAAGCCCTCTAAGCTTTTTACAAAGTGATAATATACATATTGAATGTAGGTTGAAGCACAGACAAAGGCCACAGTGTCAGCACCCAAAGATGCTTTCAGACTCAAAACTCAGTTCTCTGTCTCTCTCATGTTCTGTCCATCCAAATTATAGCCTAAACCCCTTTGCATCCTTCACAAAGATCTGGCTACCTCATTTTAATAATAATAATAATAATAATAATAATAATAATAATAATAATAATAATAATAATAATAATTTGTGTGTCACCTATCTGGGATAAAATGGGATAAAATACAATAGTATCAAATGCAGTCACATTAGTCTCAATAAATAAAATACTGGACAGTCATCAATACATTTATAAAACATTTACATTTACAGCATATAATAGATGACAAATCATGAAGATTAACCCATCCCAAGGATCTCAAAGGCCTGTTGAAATAGCCATGTCTTCAGGGCCTTGCGGAATACATCCAGGGAAGGGGCATGTCGAAGATCAAACGGGAGGAGAAGGATCTCAATTATATTCAGAGTTAAATTGCCCCAAAGCACGATTTAAAGTGTGTTTGGTGGTGGTGCCTATTTAATATTATTATTTACAGTTAAAAGAGCACAACTGTTTTTGTGGAATGGTCACTTCTGATCCAAACCATGGAGTGGGTGGAAGGGATGCCCAGCCTAAAAAGCATACTTGCTTACCCTTTTTTAATAGTAAATAGACAGTGTAGAAAGAACTGTAGTATGCCATGTAATCTATATCTCATTCCTTACGTTATGTGACAGTGATCTTGTTACGTGATTCAAGATGGAGATGGTCAATGGGAGCATCAGCCAGGAATTCATTTTGCTGAGATTTGATGGTCAACAGCGAACACGATTCTTGCTCCTTGGCTTTCTGTCCATTCTCTACATGCTCACTTTGGCTGAGAACATCACCATCATCACAGTGGTGTCTCTAGATAACCACTTGGCCCAGCTTCCCATGTACATCCTGCTGAGCAATTTCTCCTGGATGGAGATGTGCTATGTGACCACGACTGTGCCCCGTATGCTGTCTGACCTGATTTCCACTTATGGAATAATTTCCTTCCAGGCCTGTTTCCTCCAGTTCTACTTCTTGTTTGCTCTCGGCTGCACGGAATGCTTCTTCCTCTCAGCCATGGCCTTGGATCGGTACTTGGCCATCTGCCACCCTTTGCGCTACCCACAACTTATGACCCAACATTCCTGCTATGCCTTGGTGGGGGCATGTTGGGTTGTTGGCTTTCTGTGGTTTCTTACCCCAGTGATTTTGATCTCCAAGTTGTCCTTTTGTGGACCGAACATTATTGATCATTTTTTGTGTGATCTTGTGCCAATTCTGTCCCTGGCCTGCCCTCCACTCAGAAATGTTCCCCTTATCTGCCAAATATTCATGCGGGTTTTTTTTTCAGGCAATGCATCCTTTGTTGTGCTATCATATGGCTTTGTCATTCTCAACCTAATACATACTACAAACCAAAGCAGTCGAAGGAAGGCCTTCTCCACCATATCTTTCCATATAACCGTGGTGACACTTTTCTATGGCACACTCGTAGGGATGTACTTAATTCCAGGTGGAGAAAATCATTCAGTAGTCACCAAGATAGTAACTGTCTTCTACACGGCCATCACACCTTTTCTCAATCCCCTGATCTACTGTCTGAGGAATGATCAGGTGAAAGAGGCCCTGGGCAGGTTGCTGAGGAGAAAGGAAACATTTCTGAGGTGAAAGGTGACACTATAATAAGGAGAAGAGAAAAACAGCTAGCTCTCAACCGCAGCTACTGCCTGATAAGATGATCCATATCTAAGCTTGGTAAAGACTCAGTGGGGAACTTCTTAGTTGCCTGCAACCACATGAGACAAAGAAGAATTCACTTCACTTCTTCACTTGAGAACCAGAATACAAGGCCTGAAACTAGGGGTGTTTAGAGACTTGGGGGGCAGATAATAGTAAGAAGCAGAGTGATTTGGGATGCTTTCCGCATGATGCCAATAAAGTGCCCTGTGTTTGCCCTGCAAATGATCATCTGACTCTGTTGCTCTGTTGTTTCTGCTTTTCTGTGCTGTGTAACACTTTCATTTTTCATGTGTCTCTGATTCTCTAGATATACAGAGTTTGCAAGAAGTGAGGCTGTCCAAAATGTTGTCTATGGCAACATGAAGACCTCTGGGTTTGGATTTGGATTTTTTGTTAAAGCACAGCAGCATAAGATTCTTTAAAAATCAACACTTCTTTTAAGTTTTTTTAAACAATAAATTTAAAGTTGCTCTGCTTTAACAACAAACACACACATAAAGAGCTCTTCAGAGTCCCATAGGCAGCATTCTAGACAGCCTCGTATTTATCAATTGAACAAAAATAAAACAAAATTATGAGGGGGACAACCATTCAACCAGCTAAATATACAATAATTTAAAACGTGGGCAAAAAATAACTTTATATTTGGCACTGAAAATGGAAAGTTTTGGGCTGGACACACCCACACCTTCCTCAGATGGGCATTCCAAAGTCAGGGTGATACCACACAGAAGGCTCTCGCTATTGTACATGGATAACAGACTGCTCTTACAAATGGAATGCTGAAGGGAAGAGCCCCCTCTGGCAACCATAATGCATGGGCAGGTTGATACAAGAGGTGGAACCCCTTCATATATTTGAGCTCCAAGCTGCTTAGGGCTTTATAGGTAAGCATGTTCAACTGAGCTCAGCAGCAAATAGGCAGCCAATGTAGTTCATTTAGAGCCAATGTAATGCAAGGCTTAACTCTGTTAATGGTGATGCTAGCAACACATATTGGGGAAGACAATGAATGCAGACATGGCCCATTTTTGTTGGTTTTGTCGCAGAATAAGAAACTTTTGTTCAGAAACAACAATTGAACAGGTTACAAGTTAACATTAGATCTGTTGACTGTACGGTTTGGATTTATAAAGGGCTGAGTGTCGTCTCACAATGTTGAAATGATGGTGCATCATTTAATAGCTACTCAAATATTGATTTCTGCAAACTGGAAGAAAATAAAAACTCAAAACAGTGTAGAGGTGGATTGTGAAATGCTTGGAAATAGTATATATTTATGTATTTACTACATTTTTATCCCACCTTTCCTCCAAGGAGCTCAAGATGGCAGAAAACATGGTTCTCCCCCTGCCACTTCTAGATAGTTATAACAGCTTCCATAACAAGGCTACAGAGTGTCATGCAAGGCTTAGAAGGCACACTTGCCAGGAAAATAAACAAACATTTATTATCTCTGTTAAACAAAAGCAGAGCAGCAACAGGAAATTTCTGACTTCACCCAGACACAACTGCCACCTAGTGACTTACCTGTATAATGGCACTATCCACACACACACCCTACACTGCAGTATATTTGTTATAACAATCTGTACCTGTGTGGACTGAAATCCTATTCTTCACAGATGTGTTTAGGACTGGGCAACCACTGTTATTTGCAGAATAAAACTTTCTTCTACCACATCTTCAAGCAAACCCAAAAGCTATAAGTTCATAAGAATCTGTCTTATGTCAAGTCGAACCACTGGTCCATCCACTTTAGCATTGTCATCACTGATGGACAGAGGCCCTCTGGGGTTTCATATAGGGATCCATCCCAGGCCTACTGTAGCTGCTGCTGGAGATGGACCCTGGAACCCTTTGTATGCAAAGCATTTGGCTTACCAGTGAGCTATGGCCCTTCCACTGACCCCCCCCAAACTCCTCTTTCCTATTATTTAAAATTCATTAAATGTTTATCCCACCATTCCACCAAAGAGCTCCAAATGGTCCATCCCTTCCAATTTTATCCAGACTGCATCTCTGTGATATAAGTTTAACTGAGAGATAGTGACCGGCCCAAGGTCAACCAGGGAACTTCATGATTAAATGAGGATTTGAGCAGCATAAGAATAGATATGTATTAACATAAAATTGTGCTGCAAATATATTTGAGCATGGGGCCTGACTCTTTCATGCATTTTGCATGTATAGTACAGTAATACCTCAATTCACAAATCCTTCAGGAAAGAAGCTCCTTCTTAACAAAGCCTTTTTGGGTGCAGGGGGACGCACACTCTGACATAGTCACAATGTGGCTCCTTGTCTGCTGGATTGCAACTGCTGCACGCAGATCTCTCACACATGGCTGGAATGGTGGAAAGGTGGCACAGGCTTTGAATAAGATGGCACAGGTTTTGAATAAAATATACTATGTTGAACTGCTCTTCTTGTTTGAGGTGTAGGAACCTATCCCTATTCTTTCCATGTTATTCCTACCTCTGGTACCACATTTTCTGCTAAAAAAATAATGTCCAGGAATGCATGTACTTTGTTAACTAAGGTATTACTGTCTCTGTATATCTTGCATTTAACTTTGCCTACAATGTGTTATTTTTTAAAAGAAAAATCTGTCAATAAACAAACAACTCAGACATCAACAGACACTCAATACAAGAGATGTTGGGATGCGTGCAAAGCTCAATCAGCTCAGAACCACAAAAGGTGCACAGATCTATTGAAAAGGAATTGCTGCTCTCTCCCTAGTAGTCTGTCCCTCATTTGCTCAAGGTCCAGACTGTTTATTTTCAATTTCAAGGTGGTCACCTTATGAAAAAGGCAGCCTTTGAAAAGCACAAACCATTGAGTTGAGAGGAAATGCTTTCCTGACATTCTCTTCCCAATCCATCAGTAACAAAGTGGGGTGGGGGTGGGATGAGAGATATCTTCAGCAGTTTCTTTGGGTGAGGCTCCCAGCAGCTGCAGCAACATGGCTCTTTTATTTTCCCAAAGCTGATTTTCTTGAAACCACCATTTGATGGCACCAGCAATAACAGAAATCATGCAATACCAGCTGGGCTGACAATCTTGGGGCATTTTAAGAGGTGGGACAGTGGCTGTCACACACAAACATTGAAAACTGTTTCCAGAATACTTAGCAAAATGGAGCTCTTTTTGAGCGGAAGGGAACATTCACAGAAGTTTTCTGTGGGGAAAAATGCCTGCCGAGAAAGTTCTGTGGAACTGGAATTTTGTCTTAAAACAAATATTGTTTCTGCACTACAGGGTACTGTGCCCAAGAGACACATTCCAAAAGTTCATTGCAGTCACTCTTTAAAACAGCAGTCACTGCTAAGAGTGGCATTTCAGCTCTTGTCTGCACATCTACTTGTTGACTGTTCCTCCTACCAAGACTACAGTATGGTCCCTTGTGTTCTTCATGCAATCAACCCTGCAGATCAGCACCAGTTAAATGCACGGAGAAGAACGGTCTGTCCCCACAAACATGTTGCAGCTCTTCTGGGAAACCTCCTAAAAGACGGATCAAGATTTTGACTCCTGTTGAGGTACAGAAATGGGAGTTATGACCACCTCTGAAAATTGGGTGGAAACCATGGAGGGGTGGATTTGAAGGGGTACCAATAAATGGCTAGATCTTCTTCAACGAAATCTTGATAGACAATTTTAAAATTAGAGCGGGGGAGGTTTGAGTTGGAAAAAAAGATCATGGAATGTCTCCATAACTCTCAGCTGCATCCCAAATTGAAACTAAAATATGATGAAAATGTTTCTCCCACTTTCGTGGGTCTATTCATTCCCTGCTAAAGCATTTTTTTTGTCTGTTTTTTCTGGGGACTGAGCAAGTTCCAGTGAATTTTTCAAGAAGTAGGAAATTTGCCACTTATATTTACACTTATGAGGTGGCCAAACATCTTCTCTTTTGCTTAAAAAAAACATCCTCAGACACCTCATGAAGTTAAGGAAGGTAAGTGGTTACCTTTTCTCACCCCCTGAAATTTTCACCAAACTTTGTCCTCCCCCAGTCTTTGTGGAATTCCTCATTTCACTAACCCATGAATGGAAACAACTCATTAACATAATTAAGTGAAAGACGTTAATCAGCTACTTTCCTTCATGCAGATTTTATTAACTTCCTCCCAGCCCCTTGATGTGTGCAAAACTCACACAGGTCGATAGTGAGTATTAGCAACAGAACAATCTTAGACAGATCTACTCAGAAGTCAGTCCCAGTTAATTCCATGAGAGTTGCTTCCATAGACTTGGACTGTGACAATGCAAGCGTACAGATATTTCAGCAGAAGTAATCCTCATGTATTTCAATGGGATGTACTCTCCGGTAAATGTACATAGGTCTGCCCCCTTAATGTCTTTGTTAACTGAAGTTGGGGTATATCTTCTTTCAAGCTGATTGGGAGTCCCTGCTTGCCAAATGGAGCGTTTTCTTGGTCTCTCCTTCAAAGCATCTGGTAACTGAAAGTTCAGAATAATCAGCTGAATTATTCTGAGCTAGTGATGGGGGTATTCTGTTTTTCAAAAGTAAGCAATTTAGATGATTAGATACATAGATAGATATATAGATGATTGATAGAAGTAAGACGTTTAGACAGAAAGACAGACAGACAGACAGACAGATAGATAGATAGATAGATAGATAGATAGATAGATAGATAGATAGATAGATAGATAGATAGATAGATAGATAGATAGATAGATAGATAGATAGATAGATAGATAGATAGATAGATAGATAGATAGATAGATAGATAGATAGATAGATAGATAGATAGATAGATAGATAGATAGATAGATAGATAGATAGATAGATAGATAGATAGATAGATAGATAGATAGACAGACAGATAGATAGATAGATAGAAAGATAGAAAGATAGATACATTACAGTATCTGTGTAAATATATATAATCATAAGGAGAGAAAGTATTTTGGGATACACTGACAATATCCATGATGCCATTTGCACTTGGGAAAGTGTTGAAAGAAATGTGAAAGAAGAATGAAATGCGGAAGTTGAACATTTTGCTATAAACCACCCATAGAGCTTCGGCTATGGGGTGGTATATCAATGTAATAAATAAATAAACGTTTTGTTTTACTCTCCCATTTTAGAATGGTTTGGTTTCGTTATATTTCTGGGTTTGATAGCATGAAAGGTGAAAGATTTCACAAGGAGAAATAACAATATTTGCCAGGCGGTTTGCAGACCCACAATGAAGGCTGTAATTGCCCATCACTGAACTATTTAAACTAGCTTTTATACCTTATAGTTTTTATGTAATAGAAACATTGTTTCTGAAAAATAAAGATATGTGTTATCAAATGGCGGGAGGAGCTGCAGAACTGCATATCCCCCCCTTGACATGCCTGCTTAACTTTTGTCTTTCAGTGAAGACATATAGATAGACAGGTTAAGGGCATACATGGCCCCCAAGATTCACCTTTCATCCGTATCTGCATCATCCCTCCACTTCCATGGGTCTATTTGTTCCCTGCTAAAGTGCCTTTTTCAGGGGAGTGAATTTCGGTGAAGTGGGAAGTTTTATGTTTATGAGGTAGCCAAATGTTTTCTCTTTTGCTGTACAAAATCCTCAGAAACCTCATAAAGTTAAATAAGGTAACTGCCTACCCTCCCACCACCTGAAACATTTCACCAAACTTGATCCTCCCCAGTCTTTGTGGAAATCTGCATTTCACTAAACTCATGAACGCAAACAAAACACTTTAACATAATTAAGTGGAAGACTTTAATCACTTGCTTTCCTTCATGCAACTCTCAGGACCCTTCACAAATTACACTTCCCAGATTTCTGGGAAATCATGACTGTTTAAAGTGGAATAAATCTCTGGTGTGGATGTAGCCTTAGTGAGTCATTTTTTTCTCTAGCCTGTCCATCATTCATATGGACATTAAAAAAATCTGGACTATTATAAAGGTTAGAATTTTATTTGAAACACATTTCAACACTCTAAAAAGGACTATCAATCATTAGAACAGTATGACATTGGAACAAATGACCTAGGGAAGTGGTGGGCTCTCCAACATTGGAAGCATTCAAGAGGCAGCTGGACAGCCACCTATCAGGTGTGCTTTAACTTGAATTCCTGCATTGAGCAGGGGTGTGGACTCGATGACCTTATAGGTTCCTTCCAACTCTACTGTTCTATAATTTTCTGTTACCTGAGACATCTCTCTCTCTCTCTCTCTCTCTCTCACACACACACACACACACACACACACATTCACACACACACACACGAGCGACTGAGCATTCCATAACAGAGCATGCTCAGTACTCATTTGGGCTGTTTTGGGAGTCATCCCCTTTCTTTTTTCTCTCTCACTTTTTTGTATTCTGCAACACTTGGGGTTCCCTCTTGCCCACTAGTACTCCTTATTATGTATGATATGGATGGTGATACCATCCATAAGCAACAACACTTCCAGCCTGAGCTTCAGAAACAGAGGGAATGACACTCTGACCAGTTTAAGTGGTTAGTGTTTAAATCTGATTGGAAACTGTTCAATTTGATACAAGGTGGCTATTAAGCATGACCTAAAAGCTGCAATTCCAAGCATATTTACTTGGAAGTAGTTCCCATAGCAGTAAATAGGATTTACTTCTGGGAGTATAGAATCAATCCATAAGAGTCTCCCAGTAGACACCATACATGTAAGCACATGGCTTTTCCCCAAGAATCTTGGGGACTGTAGTTTACTCCTCACAGAGGTATAATTCCCAGCACCTGTAATAAACTACAGTTCCCAGGATTCTTTTTTGGGGTGGTGGTGGAAATGCAACTTTGGCGAGATAATAGCTGAAGGTAATCAGCCCCAAATGATAACAAATAATCAGTAGGCATTCCCAGAAGACATTCAAACAGTGGGTAAAAAAAAAAGTGAGAATTACAGAGGCAAACAAAGAATGCAGTTAAGCAGTAAAGTAATCCAAGAGAGAGGAGACACCTTTGTCTCTGCTCTCTCCCTCCTGAGCCATGAAGGCAACTCCCAAACCTGGGTGTTGTGTCTCCAAGTTAGTTAGTTAGTTAGAACTAGGTATGCCTTTCCTATCTACTATGTATTTCTATAAATAAAATAGCTTTTCTTATTTTACTAAGTCTTACGTCTCAGTGATCTCAGTGCAGGGTAAAAGCCTGCCACTTAGGTAAACGCACACATTGGCACACACACATCTCAGACTGTTGACAATCTCTGCTTATATCTATACAGATTTACATAACATGCATCACCTGAACTCACATGAGTTACCTTAGATCTTGCAACATTTGCAAATGAGAAGCAATAGGGTTTTATATTAGTTCTGATTGTCTACTGGGCTATCATAGGGTATGTGTTTTTTGCCTTTTCTATGGCAAAAACTCCAACGTCAGTGGAATTTACGTGATGTGCTCTAATCAATTGAATTTGGCTAATGAATGCTTTATTCTTTCATCAGAACTTTAGCAGTAGTACTAAAATACTAATAAAAAAGGGACAGAGAAAAATACTTTACATACATCATTCAGCTGTATTGCTAATTATAGATATAGATATAAAGGATAAACAGCATTTTGTCAAAAGTATGTTTGACTACATTTTATACCTCCTCCTTGGTTTTCCAAGCTTGGCATGGAATGCTTCTTATACAGAATTAATTTGAAATGCTGCATTATCATCATCATCATCTTCAAAATAAAAAATAAATGTACTGCCTTCAAGTTGATTCCAACTTATTGTGACCCTATGAATAGGGTTTTCATGAGAGGGAGTGACTGGCCCAAGGTCACCCAGTGAGTTTCATGGCTATGTCGGGATTCAAACCCTTCTACTACCCCCTATATGTCTGTGTTTATCTTTAATATTGTTTTAGGCTACTTAGATGTGAAGCAGCCAAGGCCAGCACCTTGTAGGCGTTTTTTTAAAAAAAGTAACTGAAATGTAATTGTAGTGATTACTTTTGAGAAAAAGTAAAGTAATTTGTTACTTTCAGAGCAATTGAAATTGTAACTGTAATTATTTCTTTTTTTGGCCAAGTAATTGTAACTGTAATTTATTACTTTTTAAAAGTAATCTTCCAAGCTCTGGATATTCCATGTTTATTTTCCTTTGGAGGAGGTCACGGGAGGTGTCATGATATTCTGCAATATTAGCTTTCATATAGAAATATACAGGTTGAACATAGGTCGAAGCATACCAAACTCCACTACTCCCATATCTGATCTCTGGGGAGTAAAGAGGCTTTCAGATCCCTAAAGTTCAGCTTTCTATGTTTCTCTCACTTCTTATCCATCCAAATTGCAGCCTGACCAATTTGTGTCCTTCACAAATATCTGAACTACCACATTTTTACTTAGGAAGGGAAGGCTCCTGGATATATTCAGAGGTAAATTGCTCCAAAGCACTTTTGTGTGTTTATTTTAAGTGTGCTTGTTGGGGTTGGCCTTTTAATATTATTATAATTAATAGTTAAAAAGGATCATAATAGCTTTTGTAAATGATCACTTGCGATCCAAGACATGTGGTGCAATCAATCAATCAATATTTATTGCGGTCTATGACCAGTAAAAAGCATAGGTGTATCAGTTCATAAAATTACACATGTGCAGAACAGATAACGTGTTTCATGGGCATAAAAAGTGCATTGGTATGCTTAATACTTGATACATAAATAAAATAATTTGTTACGCATTATAAGAATAAAAAATAACAGAATTAAAATTAAAATTGAGTAGGTCAGAGTAAAATGTTTATAGGATATTCAAGAGGATAACTGAGTTCTTTTAGACTGGGCTGCGTATATGTATTTAGCAACGGAGAAAGTGATATTTTTATTTTGACCCCTCAGCAAGCAGGCAAGCAAGCACTCAGGAGATAGGTTAATACGGTTCTTTATGAATGGAGATAGATATTTGTTGCGTTCGCGGGAGTAGAGTGGGCATTCGAGAAACACGTGCCGAAGGGTTTCTATAGCACCTAGTTTGCAGGGACAGGTGCGTTGATTATACTCAATACCCCGTTATCTTCCCTCCAGTACGGCTGAGGTTAGGCAGTTGAACCTTGCTTTGGTAAGCGCGATTCTATATTTAGGGACAGTTAAAAAATCTAAATAGGGGGCGTGCGTATTAGGGTCCAAGTTCAGGTTGAAATGTTGAGGAGAGCAGACTTTGGTTGCTGCTGTCATTGTGGTTTGTATTTCTAGATCCCTGAGTCTCGATCGGATAGTGGATTTGGCTATTATTGGATCTAACGTGTATAAGTACTCAATGGATAAGCCTAATCTGGGAAGTTTATCCCGGAATGTTTTCATCCAGAGTGAGAGATAGGTGTCTGCCCATAGAAGTTGTAAATAACCGGGAGGGCAATCATAGGACAGTTTAATCCAAAAGTTGAATGCCTGAACCCATGCCTGAGATTCAAGCGAAGGTTGGGCAGCTTCCAATCTAAGCGCAGCATTAGGGACACACCTTGGGAGGGCAAAAATTTGGCGTAAGAAAGTGGAAAGTACTGCCTCTATGGAGGAACGATATGAGGTGATCCAAAGTGGGGCGCCGAAAAGAAGTTGAGGGATTATCTTTGCCTTAAAAACCTGGATGGCAGCCGGGATGTACAGCCCTCCTTTGGTATAAAAGAAATGTAGAATGCCTTTCATTGTGGTTCGGGCAGTCGAGACAGCCGCACGGATATGGGGGGACCAGGATAGGGAAGAATGGAAAATTATACCGAGATATTTATAGCTCGAAACTTGAGATATGCGGTTGCCGTTAATTATCCAGTCTGAAGTTGTAGATTTCTTGGAAAACACTAGAATTTTGGTTTTGGAGAAATTAATATTTAGGTTATTGTCTGAACAGTATAGCATGAAGGCTCTAAATAAGCGTTTTAGACCAATTTTGGAGAAAGATAACAGAGCAGCGTCATCGGCATATAGCAGGATGGGACAACTATGGTTGCTTAATTTGGGGGAATGAAAGGTTGGAGAAAGACAGCTGGAATATAAATCATTGAGGAAGAGGTTAAACAATAAAGGGGCCAGAACACAGCCCTGTCTAACCCCTTTCGTTGAAGGGATCAGTTTCGGTTGGTGTATTTCTCTGCCAGATGATTAAGGAGTAGGCTGTGATCCAGCACGGATCTGCCTCTCCTGAATCCTGCTTGTTCAGAGCCCAAGATGTTCTCCTCCTCTATCCATAAGGATAATTTCCTCTTCAAATGACTGGCATAGAGTTTCCCCACTGCCGACAGTAGGCTGATTGGTCTATAATTGAGGGGATCCGCTCTGGATCCTTTTTTGTATATGGGGATTACTGTGGCTTCCCGCCAGTCCTCTGGGAAGTGACCTGTATTGTTAATGACTGTAAATAAGTTGGCCAATATGGGAGCCCACCATTCGTGATGGGATTTCAAGATCTCTGGGGGTAAATTGTCAACTCCTGGGGCCTTGGCCGCTTTCAGGTCAGCAATTAGCTCTGTTATTTCACTGTGTTGCACAGGTGGCCAATCTGGAAGTTTTTCGATGTTAAAGGGGAAGGAATAGTTAGTAAGAGTCTCATGGGTGGGTGCATACAAGTCTGAAAAGTGTTGTTCCCATGTGTAAGGTGGAATATTACACGGAGCTTGCAAGGTGTACTTCAAAGCTCCAGAGACAATAGACCAGAAGGTTTTAGAGTTTTTAAGTCTGGACGCACTGATTACAGACTTCCAACCCTCATAAATTGCTTGCCTTTTTTTAGTGGTTATTAGAGTTTTGTACTTACTTTTGGTAGCATAGTATTCAGGAGGGAGAGTAGTATGGTTCTGCTGGTGACATGTGGTGCAAGGAGTACCCAGACTAAAAGACATATCTCCTTAGCCTTTGACTTCCATTAAAAAAGATAGCATAGACAGAATTGTAGTGTGTCATTTAATTTATATCTCAGTCCTTATAGTATGTCATAGTGATTCTGTCATGTGATTCCAGATGGAGATGGCCAATGGCAGCACCATCCACGAATTCATTTTGCTGGGATTTGACGTTCAACAGCGGACACGATTCTTGCTCCTTGGCTTTTTCTCCATTCTCTACATGCTCACTTTGGCTGAGAACGTCACCATCATCACAGTGGTGTCCCTAGATAACCACTTGGCCCAGCTTCCCATGTACATCCTGCTGAGTAATTTCTCCTGGTTGGAGATGTGCTACGTGACCGCCACTGTGCCTCGTATGCTCTCTGACCTGGTTTCCCCTTATGGAATCATCTCCTTCCAGGCCTGCTTCCTCCAGTTCTACATTTTCTTCTCTCTTGGCACCACAGAGTGCTTCTTCCTTTCAGCCATGGCTTTGGATCGGTACTTGGCCATCTGCCACCCTCTGCGCTACCCACAACTTATGACCCAACATTCCTGCTATGCCTTGGTAGGGACATGTTGGGTTGTTGGCTTCCTGTGGTATCTTATTCCAGTGATTTTGATCTCCAAGTTGTCCTTTTGTGGTCCTAACATTATTGACCACTTTTTGTGTGATCCTGAGCCAATTCTGTCCCTGGCCTGCCCTCCACTCGGAAATGCTCCCTTTGTCTTACAAATATTTCTGTATGCTCTGGTTTTAAGCAATGTGTTCTTTGTTTTGCTATCATATGGCTTTGTCATTCTCAACCTGATAAAATCTTCAAACGAAGCCAGTCGTAGGAAGGCCTTTTCTACCATATCTTTCCATATAATGGTGGTGACACTTTTTTATGGCACTATAGCAGTGGAGTACTTTATTCCAGGTGGAGAAAGTCGCTCAGAGGCCACCAAGGCAATCACGCTCTTCTACGCAGCCATTACACCCTTTCTTAACCCCCTGATCTACTGTCTGAGAAATGATCAGGTGAAAGAGGCCCTGGGCAGGTTGCTAAAGAGAAAGAAAACATTTCTAAGGAGAAAGGTGACAGTATAATGAGAGGAGTCAAGAAAAAGAAAAACCTCAGAACTCTCAACTACTCAAATGAGGTCATAAAATTAAAACACTCAGCTAAATAAGAGTTCCAACTCTTCCAATTTTTGTTTTGTGATGTCCAGTGAAGATGCTCCAAATCAGTTAAGAAATTGTTGGTGGTGTATCAGCCATACAGCATGACAAGGAATTTGCTTCTATCTTTGAGTACCAAAATACAAGGCCTGGACCTAGGGGTGTGCAGAGTCTTTGTGCAGGGGCCAATTAATGAAGTGAAACAGGGTGATTTCAAGTGCTTCCCTCTCTCTGCTCACTGGCATATGATCTGTGCCATACAGCTCTATATTCTTCCAAAGCTCCATCTCTCTGTAGGTTTATGGGGTTTGCAAGAAGTCTGGCTGTCCAAAATGTTGCCTGTGGAGCATTGAAGGCCTCTGAATTTTTATATTTGTTCTTGTTAAAGCACAGCAGCAGAGGCTTTTTTAAGTTAAAAGCTTCATTTTATTTTTTAATATATCCTATGCTGCTCTATTTAACAGCAACAACAAAAAATCAACAAAAAATCCCCCAAAGCAGAGCTCCTCAGGCAGCCTCACAAGATAACCTCACTTTCTGGATAGCCTTAAAGAAGACACAAAGAAGCATCAGAAAGACCAGTAAGTCTTTATAATATTATAGTTTCTGTAATAAGTAGTCCAGGCAACAATACACATCACTCAACCACCTCTGCATTATCTTAAGGTAGGAAAAAGCAAAACAAACTCCCACTCCCACCCACCCCGAATTTAGCCACTGTAATCCTGTTGGCGTGTGTGCGTTGTTGCGTGAAACAGCATACATTACGTTGGAGTTAAGTTGAGCAAGAAACTTCTTCAGAGCATTAGAGCATGTTAAGAGTCTTTTATTAAGACATTATGGCTTAAGGCTTAAGAGTAAATACATGTAGAGTTTCTTCAGTCATCCCCCCCTCTGGTACATCTCTCTCCAAAGGTAAACACAAAAGACAACCTCTCAGTTCAGAGGCAATATTCAGAAGACCAGCCTCACAGATCAGAGGCATACATCAGAAGACACAACTTACAGACTCTGTTAGAACTTTCCCAGTCTATCAGATGGTTACCATAGCAACGGCCTTGACAGCCCGTTCCCAGACTGGGCTAAGACAAAACTCCCCCCTAGTTACAGTTTTGCAGACTTGATGGAAAACTACTAGGCCTCATGCCAACAAGCCCCCCTTTTTCCCATCATGTCTGTCAATTACAAAAAAATCTCAACAATACATCTCCACAATACATAGTCATACAGTAATACATTTCTACAATACCTCTTGCAATATATTTCAGTACATTGCATCATACATTTTCAGTTCAGTACAGTTCAAAATTACATCTCAGTACAGTTCAAAACTTTATTCACTCAAACTTTGGTTGAACACATGTCAAATAAAGTGTCTCAGGATCCATTTCTACAACTTTATTCATTCCAGGACTTGTTATTAATCCCACGGTAAATCTTTCAGGCGGTTTGCCTAAATTTGCTCTTGTAGAGCGTCTTAAAGGAACCAGAGCTTTGGCTCTCTCTGCCCCCCCATTTGTGCTTGTACTTGTGCTTGTGCTTGGCACCGCGTGCCCAGGATCTTCCATTTCCTCAGCTTTTCATTTCTTTGATCTGCGTTTCCCACAAATGAGCTCATTTAATGCATCTCTGAGAGGAATTTGTGTACCTTCCACTTTAATGTCAAGGTTTGGCTTAAATGTCTGTGATTGTGTTCGTGTTTGTGTGTCATCTGTTCCTGTAAGAATAACTGTCTGCCTTTGATCCCAAGGCTTTTCTGAGACTTTAATGCTTCTGCTCAGAATTAACTGCTGTATTTCTGGACATCAAACTCTGAAATATGCATTCTGAAATCCCAAAACAAAACCTTGCTGTGCTCTGGGCGCAAGCTTGCCCCTCCTTTTTCCCTGTGGACTGTGGATCCAGCACCTTGCCCCGAATTTTTGAATGTGTTGTATTTTAGGCTTTCTGCCAGTAAGTTTCTCATAAGGAGACATTCCAAGTGCACTGTGTAACACCCTGTTGTGAATATAATTCGCATAAAGAATTGCTTCTGCCCAGAAAGAATTCCCTAAACTGCAATCCATCAGCATGGCTCTCATTGCTTCCCCAAGCACCCTATTTTTTCTCTCAGCAGTTCCATTGGAAAACGGGCTAAATGGAGCAGTGAAATTCTGGTTTATTCCCTTACTCTCCAGAAAGTCACTCAATGCCTTATTCGTGAATTCCCCACCTTGGTCCGAGCGTAAAGCCCCCACCGTGACGCCGTGTTGAGTTTCAATTCTCTTAATGAACAGTTTCAGCTTCTGCTCAGCTTCACTTTTATGCTTTAACAGAAAAACATGACAAAATCTTGAAAAATCATCTACCAGTACCATGAAGAATTTCGCACCTCCTCGTGAAGCATTTATTGGCCCTGATAAATCAACATGAACTAGCTGGTAGGGAGCTGTTGTGGTTCTCTCAGCCTCCCGGTTTATTGGTGCAATAGTCATTTTAGCTTTATTACATGCATCACAATCCATTAACTGTCCACAATCCTTTAAACGCATGTTTTCACTGTGCAAAGGGGTTTTCTTTATCGTGTCAAGGTTTGCATGCCCCAGCCTTTGATGCCATTCATGGACGCAGCCCTGATGTACCTGTGCCTCAGCATTTAACACAGCACACCCTGCTTGACTGCTCTTTATTACAAACTGTGAATCATTCAGGCTTCCCTGCATGCACACTTGATCTCCCCTCATTACAAAACATTGATCTTTGTGAAACAAAATTGAATAATTACAACTCACCAGTTTTCTAACTGATAAAATATTATGAGCCAATTCCGGAACAAACAAACATTCTGACATTATTCCAAGCTTGTCAAACTTCACCAGACCTTTAGCTTCCACAGATTTCCGTGATCCATCTGCCAGGTGCACAAAGTCCTGCACTTCTTCTGAAATGTAAAACAAACTTCCGTCTTTGATTAATATATGGCTTGCCCCGCTGTCAAGCAGCCAGTCAATAGGTCATAAATCTTGAGACTTCTGTTTACAAACAAAGTTCACACTTCCCTGCTTCAAGCCTCCGTCCCTGGAGTTGCGCTTGACTGGACATTACTGCTGTAGATGCCGTCGATCTCTGCAAATAAAACAAGCCTTCAGCCTCTGTTGCTGCTCCTGTTTATTATCCTTCGGCACGGCATTTTTCACCTCTTGCCTCCTGACAGCTTCCATCGACTCGGCTCTTTTCGCCTCCTGTCTCCACTGCCATTCTTGGGTCAGCTTTTCCTCAATAAACGCAACGTTCAAACCTCCGTCAGGCATGGGCTCATGCCAACAAATCCATGATCTGGGAATATCCACATTGGATTACTGCAGTGCACTCTATGTGGGGCTGTCCTTGAAGATGACTCAGAAACTTGAGCTAGTAAAAAATGCAATCACCAGATTACTGGCTGGGGTTTCCTTTGGAACTCATATAACCCCTGTTTTAAAACAGCTGCATTGGTTGCCAATTCATTTCTGGCTCAATTCAAGATGCTCATGCTAGTCTTTAAAGCCCCAAACAACTTACAGTAGGTCCCAATATCTGCGAAACCACCTCCTTTCCTACAGAATGTCCCAGGTGTTAAGATCAGCAGAGGGGGTCCTCTTGGTAGTTCCACCTCTCTCTGGATAGGCCAGGAGAGGGCATGCTCTGTGGCAGCCCCTAAGTTGTTGATTTCCCTCCCCACAGAAATGCACTCTTTGCCCTGGCCTTTGACACCTGAGATGCATGTTTTCAGGACCCACCCTATTCTTGGCATTGTCATTTGTTCTAATTGTTTTAATACTGACTTTTAAATTGCTGTAACCACCCAAACTGAGATCTGCTGATGAAGGGCAAGTAGTAGTAGTAGTAGTAGTAGTAGTAGTAGTAGTAGGAATGGTAGGAATGGTAGGAATGGTAGTGATGGTGGAGGGGTCTCTAATAATAAAAAAGTAATGTTAAAAAAGTAACGTCCAGGAAAGAAGCTCCTTTTTAACAAACCCTTTTTGGGTGCAGGGGGATGCACACTCTGACATAGTGAGAATGTGGCTCCTTGTCTGTTGGATTGCAACTGCTGCAGGAAGCTCTCACACATGTGGATGGAATGATAGAAAGGTGACGCAGGCCTATAAGGCCATCAAGCTGTTCCGCCCTTCCTGTCCAGGAGCTTCTTGGGTCAGCGGCTCACCCAAGGAGCTCCGTGGGGTGGGGTGAGCCTTCCTTCCCTTCTTGCTAGGTTGTCTTCTCGGATCCGACTGACAGCCCAAAGGCAGGCAGATCCTATCTTCCTCTCCATGGTGGGGATCGGCTCCCGGGGGAGCTGTCCCAGGTTGTCTTCTCAGATCCGACTGACAGCCCGAAGGCAGGCAGATCCTATCTTCTTCCCCAGTGGGGGCTGGTGTTGGCGGCTGGTCTCCTCCAGTTGTCTCTCCCCCTCATCAGAGGGAGGTGGATCTTCTTCTTCCATAGGGAATCGCAGAAGTAGTGTCAGCTGGAAGTAGCAATCATATGCGACAAAGTCTTCTTTCTTTCTGTGAAAGTGATTTCAGCTCATCAAGAGATCCTGGCAGTATAAGTTTACCAGTGATTAAACTGATAAGAACAGATACTACAGTTGATCTTAGCCAATAGGCCAAGAAATGATTTATTTGCTCTTTTCCCTTGAATTTTTGTAATTTTTAACCTCGAAATGCTTATATATATTCTCTGTATCAGCTGTCCTCTTTTGAAATTCTTGTATTAATATTTCATTGTGATGGCCAATGGCTATGAACAATAAAGGGAAACATACATACATACATACAGAATTGTAAGCAGTAAAATCACAAAAACATAAAAATTAAAATACATAAAATACTATATATATAATATATGTATATGTACAGTAGGGCCCCACTTTACAGCGCTTCGCTTTACAGCATTCCGCTAATATAGTGGCTGTCAACTGCAGAAAGGCCCCGCTCCTACGGCGCTTGTTTCACTTTTACGGCGTTTTTTGGCCGTCGGGCGCCATTTTGGTCAATGTTAGTCAATGTGTTCCACTTTACAGTGGTTTTTGCTTTACAGCGGTGGTCCGGAACGTAACCCGCTGTATGAGTGGAGCCCTACTGTATATGTATATGTATATATATAGGGATTGGTACTAAAGGCTATCTCCATTTTGAGCTGTAATATAGGTTCTGAGTTGCTCTGTGTAAAATGAAGCTCTGTGTTCCCCAATGGCAATAACTTATCCCTGTTTGGCCAACGTGTACAATATTTTAAGTCACACAAGCTATTCCAGAGTGGATTAAGGCTGCCATATTCAGGCAGGTACCTACAAGGATGTGAAGGGCACCTTTAAGCCTTTAAAAAAAAAAGCAAAGACAAGTCTATAACTTTTCATTTTGTCACAAAATAGGATGCAATTTGCAGTCACAATCATCCCTTGGAGGAGGAGGCATGAGGTCTACCAAATTTCAGAAGGATACCTTATCACAGTCAATGTCATTTGGATGCCTATTTGGAAATATGGACTCCCTATATTAATTAATATGTTTAAGTCAGGGTGGATGGGATATACTTATTGTTAATATCAGCTGACAATATTTATTTCTTTTTCTCTGTTATATTTGCAACAACAACAGGATAGTTGCAGTGGTTTTCTCCGCTAAGGCATTGGGTGGCTAATCACTTAACCTACCCTAGTGCTTTGTGGGGAATCAGTATGAATCTTGCTGACACTGAGTAAAATACATACATACATACATACTACCCTGCCAAATTGCAGACAAATAGGTCCAGGGGTTTTGGTGGGGAAAGTAAAAAACCATCAGGTAATTAGTAGACCACCAGATAAAGCTCTAAAATCAATGACAGTGTCATGTTTTTGAGGGAAGGACTGGGTGTTTCCCTCTGGCTCTTTATAACCTTTCCTGAGGTGGTTGAGTGGTGTACATTCAGGTTTGTACATGTTATAAAATGTTGCAGCTTCTGGTGTTTATTTTTGTGGTCCAATAAACTTTAGAAGCCTCTGTGAGTAGGGTTGCCAGGTCAGAAGCATCCCAAAACCTGAGATTTGAGGGGCAGGCCCGAGTGATGTCATGGGGCAGGCCTGAATGATGTCATTAAGCATGATACATTAAGCATCAATCACAGTTGCTTGGAGCATACAATAAAAAAAATTTCTGGTTTAGATTCTCTGTAGAAACATTAGTAACACAGGAAAGAAGCAAAGTAACAAGAACACCAACAAACATACAAAAATATAAAGAAAGGCGGCTATGAAGGAAGCCAGGGAACGTAAGCACCACAAGTACCTCCCTCTGACAGATGCACTCAGGCAGAGGGGGTACGAAGTTGGAGGCTGGGACCCAAAGAACAAGCCCGTACTGAGAGCTTGTGGCATGGGCAAACGCTACGCCAAACTCATGCACAAGCTGATGGTTTCAGATACCATCCGGTGGTCCCACGATATCTACGTTGAATACATCACGGGCCACCGCCAGTACGAGGAACCAGCTCGCCCCCCTAACCCAAGAGGGGGAGAGCCACAATGGTCCATCCTCCACAATCACTGTGAGGATGGTCCAACAAGATCCCAAGTAAACGGCTCGCCCTCCTAACCCAGAGGAGGGGAGCCACCACCACAGGCTTGCCCCGCTGCGCCCAGAGGGGGCGAGCCACAAATTGCTCCCTCCTCCCTTGTGAGGAGGGAGCCCCAGCCTCTTGGCCTTTGCCCAAATGGGGTCAGAGGCAAGAGGCAACACCGTGTTGCGGACAAGCCCAAGTCCCCCCCATCTGCTGGAGGAGCCTGGGTCCACCCTGCTCCCCAGCTACAGACTCTGTGTCAGAAGATCCACCCTCGACCCATCAATGCAACTCCTGGAGAGGACCCACATGCTAGATGCTTGTACTGCATCCAACCTCCCAACCATCTAAAATGCTGCATTCTACCTGTGCTCTGCTTACTGCATGTAACCTTATGCTCCACGAACTACTATGTGCGCCCTATAACGGTGCCATCTAAATATGCCGGATGCATCAGCCTCACCACAGAGAAAGCCTTCAGAAGAGCCCCCTGCCTTGGAGACGAACTCCTGCTACCCAGGACCGATGACTGGAGGCTGCAATCAGCACAAGAGGGCTGGCCCGGCTCACCGGCCCCACACAAGGTGAGACTGTCTCTGCCCTGGTCTCCCTTCCTGATACTCTGAATACTCATTTATGGGACTTTAACCTGGACTTGCCACATTCCCCAAAAGGACTTGCATGCCTTACTATATGTTGCTTAATAACATTGCTTATGAGAACTTTTTCTGCATGCACCTGACCTGTACGGGAACGATATATGCTGCTTCATTGCCTGTATACTGATCTGTAATTGAAACATTCTCTAATAAAAAGATTAATCTGTTGCTTACAATTTTATTAGGTACATGTCTAATTTTATTTTTGTAAGCTGCCCTGAGTGCCCTATTTAGAAGGGCAGGATAGAAATAAGTAAAATAAATAAATAAATAGCCTAGAGTAACTCAGAAACAGATCTTAAATTTTATAAATACGCAGATATACAAGTTGAATATTGGAGTCAGCACACACTCCTGCCTGAAACACATGAAGCTCTATGAATAGTTCCCATTACAATTAAAAATTATTTCCTCTCTGTAATAAAATGGATTGGCTGATGTTGTTAAAATATTCCTGTCTCAGTTGTGTGATTTTTTTTTGTTCCATGAAACGAAATATACACAACAGAAATAATTAGGGTCAGACCCTAAATGGTATTTATTGTATATATGTAATGACATCCAAAACATATGTCATGTGTTGTATATGATTGTGCCTATTTGCATGTAACAGCCCCCTCCATTCGCACGGTCCACGCATAGAAAAAAGGGAAGGAGGTTCCCAAAGATGTGGAAACCTCTGCATGTAGAGTCCCACACCTGATGTTTTCCATGCTACAGACTTCCATATGAATGAGTGGTCAAAGGGGGTGGAGCTAGCCAGTCATATACAATATCAGAGGAGTAGTCAAGAGGCACAGATCCACATCCCTTTTATTTTATTTTTATTTTATGAAATGTGTGTCCTTCCAAACGAGACCAGGCTGGCAAATAACAAAATAGTAAAAACAGACTTTTTTTGGAAAAAAAAGAAGAAAACATTAAAAACATTAAAAACATCTAAAACACACTCACATATCCTCACAACTTTAAAAGCACTTGCATATCCTCACAGCTAATAACTTTGGGCACAGTATATTTCAGCCGTTAAATGCCTGGTTGAAAAAAAATATTAAATTTGTCATGAGTGTTAATGAGGGAGGCAAACAGATCTCATTGGGGAGGGCATTCCACAAATGGGGAGCTGCTACCAAGAAGGCCATGTCATTGGTCAGCTCCAAACAGGCAGCACAATCCTCCCCTCCCCCCAAAAAAGAAGTCCACTTTGCTAAATAGTCTGGAAACAATCTTCATTTTTTGTGGAGACAGCCACTGTCTGCCCCCCTCCTCAACAATGTCCCACAAAATGTCAGTCCAGCTGCTATTGGTGGTGCCAGCAAATAGTGGTTGCTGCAAAGTAAGCTTTGGAACAATAAAAAAGCCATGCTGTTCATAATACCAAGCCTCACCCCCAAGCGACTGCTGGAAAATTTCTGTCACCTCAGAGAATATTCAGCACAATCACCCCCACCCTGTTTTGTCATTAGTCAACTGGGAGGAGACTGTAAGGAAGCTCTTTTGTCTCAATCTCAAAGGTTTGTGCTTTCCAAAGGGCTGCTTCTTCGAAATGTTGCCCTTTCTGAAGTGAAAAATGCATAGTCTGGGCCCAGAGCCTATGAGTGAGAGACTGCTAAAAGTGAAGAAGGAATGTGGGAAGGGAACATTCACAGGCATTTCCCTGAAAAAAATGTCTTCTGAGAAAGGTTGACAAAAGTGCAATCCTGTTTTCAGACAAAAGTTTCTGCACGAAATGGCATTATGCACAAGAGACATATCCCCAAGGTTCATTTTAGTCACTGATTAAAACTGCAGTCAGAACTGAAGAGTGGCTTTTGAGCTCTGGTCTGTGCAAAAGCCTGGTTGCTCTTTCTGCCACCGAGGCCACAATATGGTTCTTCCTGCCATCAGCCCTACAGATGAGTGAGCACCACTTCAATTTACAGAGAACAACAGCCTGCCTCACAAATTCTGTCACAGCATTTCTGGAGAGCTGTCTACTGGACAGATCAACGTTCTGGTTCTTACTGAGGTATGGAAATAGAAGTTATTACCAACAGGAAAATTGGGATAGGAATCATAGAGGGATGGATTTGAATGAGTGTCAATCTCGAGAAAAAATGACTAGGGTTTCTTCAAGGAATATTCATAGACAATTGCAAAAATAGAGGAAGGAAAGAGCAAGGGAGAAGCACCACCCCATTTCATGGGTCTATTCGTTCCCTGCTAAAGTGCTTTTTTCACAAGAGTGAACAAATTTCAGTGAATGTTTCAGGAAGTGGGAGGTTTGGCATTCACCTAATTTAAGTTTGTGCAGTGGCCAAAGGTTTCCTCTTTTGCTTAAAAAAAATCCCTCATGGAAGTTAAGTAAGGTGAGTGCCTACCCTCTCCCACCACCTGAAAAATTCACCAACATCTGCCTTTCCTCAGTCTCTGTGGATGGCCTCATTTCACTGACCCCCTGAATGGACGCAAACATCTGAACTTAATTAAGTAAAAGACTCGAATCATCTGCTTTCCTTCATGCAGACCTTATCACCTTCCTGCTTTTCCTTATCACCTTCCCCCCACCCCTTGCCTTGCACAAGATCCACAGAGATCTACCGTAAGCGTTAGCTACATCACAGTCCACTACAGATCTACTCAGAAGTTGGTCCTACTGAATTCAATGACCCTTCCAAGATACTATAAAAGTGCAAGCCTATACATGCTTACTCAGAAATAAACCCCATGTAGTTCAGTTGTACCCATTCCCAGGAAAGTGTGCATAGGATTACAGACTTAATGGTTTTGTTAACAGAAGTTGGGATGGTTCTCCTTTCAAGCTGTTTGGGGATCTCTTCTTGACACTCAACAACATTTTTTGCATCTCTCACCCAAAGCATCTACTAACTGAAAGTCCAGGGTGGTCAGATGAATTTTCATCAGCAGGAGCTGATGATGCTTTCAAAAGGTAACAAGAGAGAAAGAATCATGAGAGGAAGAGGTATTTTAGGACATAATGGTGCTGTTTGCACTGGGGACAGCCTGGAAAGAAATAAGAAATGAAGAAGAAACAAGTGTTGAACATTTTGTTTTACTAATTGTTCTTTCAATGATTTCATATATTCCTGGGTTCAATGGCAGGAGTGATGAGACATTTCACTAGGAGACGTAATGATATTCACAAGAAGATTCACACACCCACACTGAAGGCAATGCTGACAGTGCCTCACTCAAACCAAACTATAAAGTGCATTTGTGGTAGTTACCTATTATACCTCATAGTTGTTATCTAATCAGAAACACAGTTGTTTCTGAAGAATTATCATACATGATCTCAAATGGGAGAAGGAACTGCTGACTGGCTCTCCCCTACCCCTCAGTGGTATGTCTGCTTAACCTTTGCCTTTCAACGGAAAAATAGAGATAGACAGGTTAAGGGTATGCACTGGCCTCAAGATTCACCCTTTATGTATATCTCTGCAATTTAAAAAATTCTGATCTGTTTTCTGAGTTGGTTCCAAACAGCTCTGTAAAAATTAATCACTGCATTGCCCAATCACTATAATGAGGAATCTAAAATTGGCTATAACTGTTTTCCCTTTTGGCCAAAGTGGACAAAATCTAAAAGCACAGGAGCCCTTCTGAGGGGGATTAAGCCTGCCAAATTGCAGATAGATTCTCTAATAAGCAAAAAAAACCCCAAAAAACCCTTGCGGTTTAACAATGTACTTATAGCGACATATATTTCTATCAAATTTCAAAAAAGCAGGGGAATTAGGCGGCTATGGTGAATGCACCAGGGGAGCAGGAGACCTGACCTCCTGTCTGAGATATTGTACTGCCCTACACATTTGTAAAAATGCAAACACAATTTGGTTTGGTCTTTCACAGTCCAAGCCACTTACTGTGTAGCTTGGAAGAATTTGGTAACGTGCCTCTGAGCATATAGTGAGTGATGGCAACACCTGCAATCAGGACTACATTTCCAAAGATGGAGTATTACATTTTTGTATGTTTGTTGGTGCTCTTGCTTTGCTTCTTTCCTGTGTTACTCCTGTTTCTACAGAGCATCTAACCTAGAAAATTATATTACTCTCATTAGTCATCCTAGAAATTTGTCTCAAAATTATTTTTTATTAATTTCAAAGCCTTTTTATTGGGCAATGTTATATGATGGTGAAGACACCTTTTGTGTTTCAAACTGGAGGTTATGTTCTATTTCTGTCTTGGGTGCATCAGTAGTTGAATCTGGAATGGCAGTCTGATATAAAATCAGACTGATTACAATATGTTGCTACTTAAGCAATAAATTTAGCTGTTGGAAAAAATGAACTTGACCTGCCCAAGATACATGTGTTTAGCCTGCTATGTTTAAACCACTCCACTTTCCTCTTCTCCCAGGCATTCTAGCATGTGTTTTTAAACTGCTTTTTTTTTAAAAAAAATGTGTTTTTAAATTTGTATATTTGTTTTTAATTGATGTAAACAGGCCTGAGAGCTTCGGCTATGGGGTGGTATATAAATGTAATAAATAAATAAATACTGAGTACAATGGGATTTACTCATCTGCAATCATGCTTAGGATAGGTGAAACTGACCACAGGGGAGGAGGAGGAGGAGGAGAGGGAGGGAGGTCTGGAGTGGGCAGGGGAGGAGGAGGAAGTTAGAGGGGAGGGGAGGAAGAAGGGAGGAGGAGGGGAAAGGAGACTGGAAGGAGGGGAGGAGGAGGGGGAGGAGAGGGATGGAGAAAGGGGAAGGAGAGGAGAGGGGGAGGGGAAAGGCAGGTCTGATCATTTGCATGTTTATTGAGTTTAGTTTACTCCCGTACACTCATGGTTAGGATAGGTAAAACTGACTATGGAGAAGGAGGAGGAGAGGGGGAGGGGAGGGGAGGGGAGGGGAGAGGGAAGCAGGAAGGAAGAGGAGAGGAGGGGAGGTGGAAGGAGGAGAGTTGAAGGGGAAGGGAGGGGGGAAAGGGGGAGAGAAGGGGCAAAAGGGAGGTGATGGGAGGGAGGAGGAGGAGAGGGCAAGTTTGATCATTTGCATGTTATTGAGTTCAATGGGATTTATTCCCGTACAGTCATGCTTAATATAGGTAAAACTGACCATCAGTCCATCTCTTGTTTGGCCTCAGAGCTTGGATGTAACTCGTTAGAAATAGCGAGTTACTTGTAATTTGTTACTGTTTTGCATAATGAGTGGGTAACTTCGTTACATTTTGTTTGTAATAGAACGAGTGGCAATTTCATTACTTTTGAGCTGCAAATGTAACTTTTCTGCATTACATTTGGACATTACTGGGGGAGAAGCAGGGGAATCATCTGCTGCTGTGATTGGTGGAATGGTGGAGGAAAGACATGTGCCTCATACTAGGCTTCTGCGCAGTTTAGCTCTTCCCTCGTGCTCTATGTTAGGAGGCATGAGGGAGGAAGTGGGGAGCCAGACAGTGCTGGAGGGCAAGGAGGAGGAGAAGGCACAAGCAGCAGAACGGAGGTGAAGAGCTGTGGAGGTGAGTGTATGTGTTACCCTGCACCCCCTCCACTTGCCCTTGCACCCCTCCACTTGCCCTTGCACCCCCTCTGCACCCCCTCTGCTTGCCCTTGCACCCCCTCTGCACCCCTCCACTTGCCCTTGCACCCCCTCTGCACCCCATCTCCTTGCCCTTGCACCCCCTCTGCACCCCCTCTGCACCCCTTGCTTGTGCCTGTCCCCCTGTGCCACTTGCCCTTGCACCCCCTCTGCAGCCCCTCTGCTCGCCATTGCACCCCCTCTGCACCCCTCCGCTTGCCCTTGCATCCCTTCTGCACCCCTCCGCTTGTCATTGCACCCCTCTGCACCCCTCCACTTGCCCTTGCAACCCCTCTGCACCCACTCTGCTTGCCCTCTCACCCCCTTTGCACCCACTCTGCCTGCCCTTGCACCCCCTCTGCACCCCCTCTGCTTGCCCTTGCACCCCCTCTGCACCCCTCCGCTTGCCCTTGCATCCCTTCTGCACCCCTCCACTTGCCATTGCACCCCTCCTCACCCCTCCACTTGCCCTTGCACCCCCCTGCACCCCTCCACTTCCCCTTGCACCCCCATCGCTTGCCCTTGCACACCGTCTGCATCCCCTCCGCTTGTCCTTGCATCCCCTCTGCATCCCTCAGCTTGCCCTTGCACCCTTTCTGCAACCCCTCCGCTTGCCCTTGCACCCCCTCTGCACCTCCTCCGCTTGCCCTTGCACCCCCTCTGCACTTCCTCTGCTTGCCCTTGCAGCCCTTCTGCATCCCCTCCACTTGCCCTTGCACCCCTCTGCACCCCCTCTGCTTGCCCTTGCACCCCCTCAGCACCCCTCCCCTGGCACCCCCTCTGCACCCCTGTTTGTCCTTGCACCCCCACTGCATCCCCTCCACTTGTCCTTGCACCCCCTTTGCATCTCCATAGCTTGTCCTTGCACCCTCTCTGCAACCCCTCCACTTGCCCTTGCACTCCCTCTGCACCCCCTCCGCTTGCCCTTACACCCCCTCTGCACTTCCTCCGCTTGCCCTTGCACCCCTTCTGCACCCCCTCCACTTGCCCTTGCACCCCTCTGCACCCCCTCTGCTTGCCCTTGCACCCCCTCTCCACTCCTCTTCTTGCCCTTGCGCCCCCTCTGCACCCCTCTGTTTGTCCTTGCATCCCCACTGCATCCCCTCCGCTTGTCCTGTCACCCCCTTTGTATCCCCATAGCTTGTCCTTGCACCCTCTCTGCAACCCCTCCACTTGCCCTTCCACCCTCTCTGCACCCCCTCCGCTTGCCCTTGCACCCCCTCTGCACCCCCTCCGCTTGCCCTTGCACCCCTTCTGCACCCTGTCTGCTTGTCCTTGCACCCCCTCTTCACCCCCTCCACTTGTCCTGGCACCCCCTCTGCATCCCCTCCCCTGGCACCCTCCTAGCACCCTCTGCTCGTGCCTGTCCCCCTGTGCCTGTCACCCCCTCGCACCTGCCACGAGGTTGCAGGAGCATCCCAGCGGCTTGAGATCCGGTACCTCTCTGTGTGTGTGTCTGGGGGCCAAGGTGCCCAATCCCCTGAAAAATAATTCCTCTACACACAGTACTTGCACCTGACATGGCTGCCGCCTCCCCCTCATGCCCACTGCGAGGTTGCATGAGCATGCTACTGCTGCCACCGCCTCTCATGCCCTCCCCGAGTTTTACCTGAGAAGTTTTCTCACGTGGCTCTCCCTCTCTCTGGAATATTGTTGGAGGTTTGACTCTGTTTTTAGTTTTTTGTCAGTCTGTTTTATTCCCAGACTGACAAAAATTATTGGGAACTGGCAAGAGACTAGGAGGTAGGTTCAGTCTCACACTTCTGTTTGTGTGTTTTGCTTCAGTTATGTGCCTCTCATAGAGAGACTCTCACTAGGCAGCAAGAGATGACTACCCCAAGCAACTAATTTGGGGCACCATGCAATAAATTATTAGCTATTTTAATTTTTGGTTGTTGTATATTTACTGTCAGGAAGAGGTACTTGTGAGATTTTCTGCCTCAAATGCCAACATAACTTTTCAAGCTATGGTACTATGACCTTGACTTGGGGGCAGGGCACCATTTGTTGTTCTGCTTCAAGTAGCAAAATGTCTTGGGCTGCACCTGCTTGCAGTCATTTCATATACTGGACAACTAACATGGCTTTTTGGTGAAGGGCAAGAGAGAATAAGACTGTTATCTCAAAAACAGTTGTGCTTGAGGAAAAGATGGCAAACATATGGAGAACTGAACTTTTCTGCAATAATATAGACATTTGCATAGGGTATTTTTTTCTACTCATGGAATATTAAATCTTTAAGTCCTAAATCCTTTGTCATCCCCTCCCCCTTGTGCACACCCTTTCCGCTGTCTTTCTCCCTATGCATGTAGGTCAAAATGACAACTGGTGTAGTTTGGGAATTAACAGAATGAGAGCTGAATTACAATTCAAAAAAGAACTTCCCTGCTGGTGTCTGCTACTGATGTGGGGGGCATTTTGTTAGGGAGAAGTGATGAGAGGGGGTAATTTGCTGCTGAAACTTTTTATCTGCAACCCCTTCCCTGGCCACTTTCCCCTAGCTAATGGAGGTCAATAAGGAAAAATATGGGGCAATGCACTGGTAAAGTGGTAGGCATGGAAAACAGCCCCTTCCATCTGCTTCACCTCCCCAAATGCACCCTAGCAAATGCTTTGCACGTTGACAGCACACATTGAGTTGGTTTTCTGATATTTGCTGCTGAAAGTGTAGTTCCATGCTGGGTGCAGCTGGGACGTTCTGAGTTCATATCTTACCACAGCCATGAACTCGCTGGATGACCTTTTGGCCACACCCACACCAGACATTTATGCCACTTTAAGCAGTCATGACTTCCCCCAAAGAATCCTGGCAAGTGTAGTTTGTGACGGGTGCTGAGTTTTATTAGGAGACTCCTATTCTCCTGACAGAGCTCCAATGTCCAAGTGGTTTGTCAGCCCCTCTTCTCAGACAATTCTGTTCTGTGAGGGGAATTGGGGTCTCCTAACAACTCTCAGGACCCTTCACAAATTACACTTCCCAGGATTCTGGGAAATCATGACTGTTTAAAGTGGAATAAATCTCTGGTGTGGATGTAGCCTTAGTGAGTTATTTTTCTTTCCAGCCTGCCCATCATTCATATGGACATTAAAAAAATCTGGACTATTATAAAGGTTAGAATTTTATTTGAAACACATTTCAACACTCTAAAAAGGACTGTCAGTCATTAGAGCAGTATGACATTGGAACCAATGACCTAGGGAAGTGGTGGGCTCTCCAACATTGGAAGCATTCAAGAGGCAGCTGGACAGCCACCTATCAGGTGTGCTTTAACTTGGATTCCTGCATTGAGCAGGGGTGTGGACTCGATGACCTTATAGGTTCCTTCCAACTCTACTGTTCTATAATTTTCTGTTAGCGGAGACATCTCTCTCTCTCTCTCTCTCTCTCTCTCTCTCTCTCTCTCTCTTTCTCTCTCTCTCACTCACTCACTCACTCACACACGCACGCACGCACGCACTCACGCACTCACGCACTCACGCACTCACGCACTCACGCACTCACACAGCCGCTGAGCATTCCATAACAGAGCATGCTCAGTACTCATTTGGGCTGTTTTGGGAGTCATCCCCTTTCTGTTTTCTCTCTCACTTTTTTGTATTCAGCAACACTTGGGGTTCCCTCATGCCCACTAATACTCCTTATTATGTATGATATGGATGGTGATACCATGGCTACATAAGCAACAACACTTCCAGCCTGAGCTTCAGAAACAGAGGGAATGACACTCTGACCAGTTTAAGTGGTTAGTGTTTAAATCTGATTGGAAACTGTTCAATTTGATACAAGGTGGCTATTAAGCATGACCTAAAAGCTGCAATTCCAAGCATACTTACTTGGAAGTAGTTCCCATAGCAGTAAATAGGATTTACTTCTGGGAGTATAGAATCAATCCATAAGAGTCTCCCAGTAGACACCATACATGTAAGCACATGGCTTTTCCCCAAGAATCTTGGGGACTGTAGTTTACTCCTCACAGAGGTATAATTCCCAGCACCCGTAACAAACTACAGTTCCCAGGATTCTTTTTTGGGGTGGTGGTGGAAATGTGCTTCAAATCTATTATGTGTATGCAACTTTGGCGAGATAATAGCTGAAGGTAATCAGCCCCAAATGATAACAAATAATCAGTAGGCATTCCCAAAAGACATTCAAACAGTGGGTAAAAAAAAGTGAGAATTACAGAGGCAAACAAAGAATGCAGTTAAGCAATTAAGTAATCCAAGAGAGAGGAGACACCTTTGTCTCTGCTCTCTTCCTCCTGAGCCATGAGGGCAACTCCCAAACCTGGGTGTTGTGTCTCCAAGTTAGTTAGTTAGTTAGAACTAGGTATGCCTTTCCTATCTACTATGTATTTCTATAAATAAAATAGCTTTTCTTATTTTACTAAGTCTTACGTCTCAGTGATCTCAGTGCAGGGTAAAAGACTGCCACTTAGGTAAACGCACACATTGGCACACACACATCTCAGACTGTTGACAATCTCTGCTTATATCTATACAGATTTACATAACATGCATCACCTGAACTCACATGAGTTACCTTAGATCTTGCAACATTTGCAAATGAGAAGCAGTAGGGTTTTATATTAGTTCTGATTGTCTATTGGGCTATCATAGGGTATGTGTTTTTTGCCTTTTCTATAGCAAAAACTCCAACTTCAGTGGAATTTATGTGATGTGCTCTAATCATTTGAATTTGGCTAATGAATGCTTTATTCTTTCATCAGAACTTTAGCAGTAGTACTAAAATATTAATAAAAAAGGGACAAAGAAAAATACTTTACATACATCATTCAGCTGTATTGCTAATTATAGATATAGATATAGATAAACAGCATTTTGTCAAAGTATGTTTGTCTACATTTTATACCTCCTCCCTGGTTTTCCAAGCTTGGCATGGAATGCTTCTCATACAGAATTAATTTGAAATGCTGCATTATCATCATCATCATCATCATCTTCAAAATAAAAAATAAATGTACTGCCTTCAAGTTGATTCCAACTTATTGTGACCCTATGAATAGGGTTTTCATGAGAGGGAGTGACTGGCCCAAGGTCACCCAGTGAGCTTCATGGCTATGTGGGGATTTGAACCCTTCTACTTCCCCCTATGTGTCTGTGTTTAGCTTTAATATTGTTTTAGGCTACTTAGATGTGAAGCAGCCAAGGCCAGCACCTTGTAGGCGTTTTTTTAAAAAAGTAACTGAAATGTAATTGTAATGATTAAAAAGTAAAGTAATCAGTTACTTTCAGAGCAATTGTAATTGTAACTTGAATTATTACTTTTTTGGCCAAGTAATTGTAACTGTAATTTATTACTTTTTAAAAGTAATCTTCCAAGCTCTGGATATTCCATGTTTATTTTCCTTTGGAGGAGGTCACGGGAGGTGTCATGATACTCTCCAATATTAGCTTTCATATAAAAATATACAGGTTGAACATAGGTCGAAGCATAACCAAAGTCCACAACTCCCATATCTGATCTCTGAGGAGTAAAGAGGCTTTCAGATCCCTAAAGTTCAGCTTTCTATGTTTCTCTCTCTTTGTATCCATCCAAATTGCAGCCTGACCAATTTGTGTCCTTCACAAATATCTGAACTACCTCATTTTTACTTACGAAGGGAAGGCTCCTGGATATATTCAGAGCTAAATTGCCTCAAAGCAATTTTGTGTGTTTATTTTAAGTGTGCTTGTTGGGGTTGCCCTTTTTATATTATTATAATTAATAGTTAAAAAGGATCATAATAGCTTTTGTAAATGATCACTTGTGATCCAAGACATGGGGTGGAAGGAGTACCAAGACTAAAAGACATATCTCCTTAGCCTTTGACTTCCATTAAAACAGATAGCATAGACAGAACTGTAGCGTGTCATTTAATTTATATCTCAGTCCTTATAGTATGTGATAGTGATTCTGTCATGTGATTCCAGATGGAGATGGCCAATGGCAGCACCATCCACGAATTCATTTTGCTGGGATTTGACGTTCAACAGCGGACACGATTCTTGCTCCTTGGCTTTTTCTCCATTCTCTACATGCTCACTTTGGCTGAGAACATCACTATCATCACAGTGGTGTCCCTAGATAACCACTTGGCCCAGCTTCCCATGTACATCCTGCTGAGCAATTTCTCCTGGATGGAGATGTGCTACGTGACCACCACTGTGCCCCGTATGCTCTCTGACCTGATTTCCACTTATGGAATCATCTCCTTCCAGGCCTGTTTCCTCCAGTTCTACTTCTTGTTCTCCCTTGGCTGCACTGAAGGCTTATTCCTTTCAGCCATGGCCTTGGATCGGTACTTGGCCATCTGCCACCCTCTACGCTACCCACAACTCATGACCCAACATTCCTGCTATGCCTTTGTAGGGACATGTTGGGTTGTTGGCTTCTTGTGGTTTTCTATCCCAGTGATTTTGATCTCCAAGTTGTCCTTTTGTGGTCCTAACATTATTGACCACTTTTTGTGTGATCCTGGGCCAATTCTGTCCCTGGCCTGCCCTCCACTCGGAAATGCTACCGTTGTCTTCCAAACATTTCTGTATGTTCTGTTTTCATGCAATGTATTCTTTGTTTTGCTATCATATGGCTTTGTCATTCTCAACCTGATAAAATCTTCAAACGAAGCCAGTCGTAGGAAGGCCTTCTCTACCATCTCTTTCCACATAATGGTGGTGACACTTTTTTATGGCAGTGTGGCAGTGGAGTTCTTTATTCCAGGGGGAGAAAGTCGCTCAGAGGCCACCAAGGCAGTCACGCTGTTCTACACGGCCATCACACCATTTCTTAATCCCCTGATCTACTGTCTGAGAAATGATCAGGTGAAAGAGGCCCTGGGCAGGTTACTCAAGAGAAAGGAAACATTCCTTAGGAGAAAGGTGGCAGTATAATATGGACAGGAGTCAAGAAAACCAAAAACCTCAAAACTGTCAAACACTCAAGTGAAGTCATAAAATTAAAACACTCAGCTACATAAGAGTGCCTCATCTCCTGATTTTTGTTTTGCAATGTTCAGTGAAGATGTTTACCCACAATATACAAAGGGTTGTAATCACTGATTTTTCTATTTTCCTTTATTAGTGATCTTGTTATATTGTGATGTATGTCTTCCCCTTTCTCTTGCTTGTAATTTCAACTTTATTTCAATACAGAAATCCACTTTTTTAAAAAGTAAAACAATGAGAAAGAGAACAAGCCCCAGTGTTTGTCTTCACCCAGTTTGGAGGGCTCAGTACATAAGAAACCCAAGATACTTTAAATTACTAGTTCTCTTCAGCGATCTCCAAGTTCTTCTTTGGATGGAAATCATAACTAGCTTTGAAAGGCAAATCCTCAAGAGCCATCTTTCTTGGATGAAGCTTCAGCTAACCTTTTAAAATAAGGCTTCAAGCTGAGTATGGCACCAGCGGCCAAGCTGTCCAGTCTACACCCTACAATGCAGACTTTTCTCTAGCCACTACCAAACCCAGCTCTGAGCGATGAAGAATGCAGGGACTCTAAATGCTGGGATTTTGTGCACATCCAATCTTTGGCTGGTTGGAGCAGTTTCCTCTGTGCTACTGAGGTACAGAAATATCAGGTGATTACAGAGGGATGAGATGGGCATCTTAGAGGGCTAGGTTTGCTAAGATGCTATTTCTGAAGAATAGCCTGAAAGTTTCCAGTACGTTTTGCTGCTTTGCAGGAGAAATAATAGATTAAAGCAAATTCATATTGTTGATGCCTGCTTGCTTAATAACCATAAGCCAGACTTCGGCAGAAAGAAAGTTGAGATTTGCAGGTGGGGGGGGATCTCTGGTCAGTTTCTGGTAGCCCATCAGTGGCTGCTGGTTGCAGAATTCTGGTAGCCCATAAGTGACTACTGGTTGCAGAATTCTTCTTGGTGCAGAATTCTATTTGCAAAGAATTCTGGATCCAGCAAGACAGTGATATTCTCAGACATTGTGAGCATTGCTTAAAACAGATGACTCACTGCATAACTGTTCAGAGATCCTCAATGAGAACAGTTGCTGCTACGTTAAAAACCCATCAGTAGATGAAGAGGATTTTGAAGAAATAGATCACTTAAGACTGAACTCAGTCTGTCGGGGTCTGTGCCACATTACCAAGTGCTAAAGAAACTTGTTTAACCCTCCCTGTGCCACCAACACAGTAGTTCTGAAGAACTTGTTTCCTTGCAAATTAACAGATAGCAGCCCTAATCTCAGAAATAGCTTCATGTTGGGGATAACTCATGCCAGATAAAGAGACGGTTTGCCCATTCCAAGCATTCAACAGAGTATTTTAGATTAGTACTGAACAATGAAAGACTAGCCTCCATGCAGTTTTGTGTGTGATCCAGATGGAGATGATCAATGAGACTATAGTGCAGGAATTCATTCTTCTGGGCTTCAGAGTTGGACCACAGGGACGCCTGCTCCTTCTCATCTTCTTTACAGCTGTCTACTGTTAGCTCATTAAGCTGAGTCATTCCCCATGTTGGGAAAGGGTTAACTATATCACAGTAATTACGTGAAGGACACACAGCTGTACCGGATTAAAGGGGCTGGCTATAAAACACAAGCCCAGAGAGCCAGGCTGTGTGGGAGAAGATAGGAGTGTAGGTTATGTTGGTGATTATTTCTGTATGCACTTGGATAAAGTTTGTTTTACTGGCACAAAGCTCAATAGTGGTTTCTTCCTGTTTGCCAGCTCGGGAGTGCTGTTACTCACACACCTCTGTGTCCTGTGCAACAAGTAATGTCTGCTTTGTTGGTTTGGGGCACAAGAGCTCAACATCTACACCCTCACTTTGGCCAAGAACTTCATCATCATCATGATAGTGGTTCAAGATGCTCGCTTGGCTCGTCTGCCCATGTACATCCTGCTGAGCAACTTCTCCTGGCTGGAGATATGTTATGTGAGTGCCACAGTGCCAAGGATGCCCTTTGACCTGTCCTTTCCAGGTGGGGTCATCTCCTTCCATGCCTGCTTCCTCCAGTTTTACATTTTTTTCTCCCTTGGCACTTTTGAATGTCTCTTCCTCTCAGCCATGGCCTTGGATCTGTTTTATTTGTTTGTTTATTGCATTAATATATCACACAATAGCCAAAGCTCTCTGGGCAGTTTACAGCAATTAAAAACATTAAAAACAAATATATAAATTTAAAACACATTATTTTAAAAAAAATTAAAAACACAAAAACAATTTAAAAACAATTTAAAAACACATGCTAAAATGCCTGGGAGAAGAAGAAGATCTTGACCTGACACTGAAAAGATAACAGTGTTGGTACCAGGCACACCTCATCAGGGAGATCATTCCATAATTTGGGGGCCACCACTGAGAAGGCCCTCCCCCTTGTTGCCAGACTCCCAGCTTCCCTTGGAGTAGGCACCTGGAGGAAGGCCTTTGATGTTGAGCATAATGTATGGGTGGGTTCATGTTGGGAGAAGCGTTCCATCAGGTATTGTGGTCCCAAGCCATGTAAGGCTTTATAGGTTAAAACCAGGACCTTGAATCAAGCTCAGAAACATACGGGCAGCCAATGCAAGCAGGCCAGAATCGGTTTTATATGTTTGAAACATCTGGTCCAGTTACCAATCTGGCCGCTACAAGCTGTAGTTTCAGAACCATCTTCAAAGGCAGCCCCACGTAGAGTGCATTGCAGTAATCTAACTTGGAGGTTACCAGAGCATGGACAACTGAACCCAGGTTATCCCTGTCCAGATAGGGGAGTAGCTGGGCCACAAACCGAAGGTGGTAGAAGGCATTCTGTGCCACCAAGGCTACCTGAGCCTCAAGTGAAAGAGATGGTTCTAGGAGAACCGGCAAGCTACGAACCTGCTCCTTCAGGGGGAGTGCAACCCTATCCAGGACAGGTTGGACATTCACCATCCGCTCAGAAGAACCACCCACTAGCAGCATCTCAGTCATAAGAACATAAGAACATAAGAAGAGCCTGCTGGATCAGGCCAGTGGCCCATCTAGTCCAGCATCCTGTTCTCACAGTGGTCAACCAGGTGCCTGGGGGAAGCCCGCAAGCAGGACCTGAGTGCAAGAACACTCTCCCCTCCTGAGGCTTCCAGCAACTGGTTTTCAGAAGCATGCTGCCTCTGACTAGGGTGGCAGAGCACAGCCATCACGGCTAGTAGCCATTGATAGCCCTGTCCTCCATGAATTTGTCTAATCTTCTTTTAAAGCCATCCAAGCTGGTGGCCATTACTGCATCTTGTGGGAGCAAATTCCATAGTTTAACTATGCGCTGAGTAAAGAAGTACTTCCTTTTGTCTGTCCTGAATCTTCCAACATTCAGCTTCTTTGAATGTCCACGAGTTCTAGTATTATGAGAGAGGGAGAAGAACTTTTCTCTATCCACTTTCTCAATGCCATGCATAATTGTATACACTTGTATCATGTCTCCTCTGACCCGCCTTTTCTCTAAACTAAAAAGCCCCAAATGCTGCAACCTTTCCTCGTAAGGGAGTCGCTCCATCCCCTTGATCATTCTGGTTGCCCCCTTCTGAACCTTTTCCAACTCTAGAATATCCTTTTTGAGATGAGGCGACCAGAACTGTACACAGTATTCCAAATGCGGCCGCACCATAGATTTATACAACGGCATTATGATATCGACTGTTTTATTTTCAATACCTTTCCTAATTATCGCTAGCATGGAATTTGCCTTTTTCGCAGCTGCCGCACACTGGGTCGATATTTTCAGTGTGCTGTCCACTACAACCTCGAGGTCTCTCTCCTGGTCGGTCACCGCCAGTTCAGACCCCATGAGCGTATATGTGAAATTCAGATTTTTTGCTCCAATATGCATAATTTTACACTTGTTTATATTGAATTGCATTTGCCTTTTTTCCACCCGTTCACTCAGTTTGGAGAGGTCTTTTTGGAGCTCTTCGCAATCCCTTTTTGTTTTAACAACCCTGAACAATTTAGTGTCGTCAGCAAACTTGGCCACTTCACTGCTCACTCCGAATTCTAGGTCATTAATGAACAAGTTGAAAAGTACAGGTCCCAATACCGATCCTTGAGGGACTCCACTTTCTACAGCCCTCCATTGGGAGAACTGTCCGTTGATTCCTACTCTCTGCTTTCTGCTTCTTAACCAATTTCTTATCCACAAGAGGACCTCTCCTCTTATTCCATGACTGCTAAACTTCCTCAGAAGCCTTTGGTGAGGTACCTTGTCAAACGCTTTTTGAAAGTCTAAGTACACTATGTCCACTGGATCACCTCTATCGATATGCTTGTTGACACTCTCAAAGAATTCTAATAGGTTACTGAGACAGGACTTTCCCTTGCAGAAGCCATGCTGGCTCTGCTTCAGCAAGGCTTGTTCTTCTATGTGCTTAGTTCATCTAGCTTTAATAATACTTTCTACCAGTTTTCCAGGGACAGACGTTAAGCTAACTGGCCTGTAATTTCCGGGATCCCCTCTGGATCCCTTTTTGAAGATTGGCATTACATTTGCCACTTTCCAGTCCTCAGGCATGGAGGAGGACCCAAGGGACAAGTTACATATTTTAGTTAGCAGATCAGCAATTTCACCTTTGAGTTCTTTGAGAACTCTCGGGTGGATGTCATCCGGGCCCGGTGATTTGTCAGTTTTTATATTGTCCATTAAGCTTAGAACTTCCTCTCTCGTTACCACTATTTGTCTCAGTTCCTCAGAATCCCTTCCTGCAAATGTTAGTTCAGGTTCAGGGATCTGCCCTATATCTTCCACTGTGAAGACAGATGCAAAGAATTCATTTAGCTTCTCTGCAATCTCCTTATCGTTCTTTAGTACACCTTTGACTCCCTTAACATCGCCTCCCTAGATGGTCTCCTGCTTTGAATGTATTTATAGAATTTTTTGCTGTTGGTTTTTATGTTCTTAGCAATGTGCACCTCAAATTCTTTTTTAGCATCCCTTATTGTCTTCTTGCATTTCTTTTGCCAGAGTTTGTGTTCTTTTTTATTTTCTTCATTCGGACAAGACTTCCATTTTCTGAAGGAAGACTTTTTGCCTCTAAGAGCTTCCTTGACTTTGCTCGTTAACCATGCTGGCATCTTCTTGGCCCTGGCGGTACCTTTTCTGATCTGCGGTATGCACTCCAGTTGAGCTTCTAATATAGTGGTTTTAAACAACTTCCAAGCATTTTCGAGTGATGTGACCCTCTGGACTTTGTTTTTCAGCTTTCTTTTTACCAATCCCCTCATTTTTGTGAAGTTTCCTCTTTTGAAGTCAAATGTGACCATGTTGGATTTTCTTGGCAATTGGCCAGTTACATGTATGTTTAATTTAATAGCACTGTGGTCACTGCTCCCAATCGGTTCAACAACACTTACATCTCGCACTAGGTCCCGGTCCCCACTGAGGATTAAGTCCAGGGTTGCCGTCCCTCTGGTCGGTTCCATGACCAACTTGTCTGGATTGAGCCTCAGTTTATTAGCCCTCATCCAGTCCATTGTCGCAGCCAGGCACCGGTTCAGCACATTGACAGCCTCACCTGAAGAAGATGAAAAGGAGAAATAGCTGTGTGTCATCAGCATACAGATGACAGTGCACTCCAAAACTCCGGATGACCACACCCAATGGTTTCATGTAGATGTTGAACAGCATGGGGGACAGAACTGACCCCTGCGGAACCCCATACTGGAGAGTCCAGGGTGCTGAGCAATGTTCCCCAAGCACCACCTCTGGAAGCTGACCTGCCAAGTAGGAACAGAGCCACCGCCATGCAGTCCCTCCCACTCCCAACTCAGCAGTCTTCCCAGAAGGATACAATGGTCGATGGTGTTGAAAGCCACTGAGAGATCAAGAAGAATCAATAGAGTTACACTCCTCCTGTCTCTCTCCCGACAGAGGTCATCATACAGGGCGACCAAGGCTGTTTCCATGCCAAAACCAGGCCTGAAACCCGACTGAAATGGATCCAGATAATCTGTCTCATCCAAGGGTGTCTGGAGCTGGCCTGCAACCACTTGTTCAAGGACCTTGTCCAGGAATGGAACATTTGCCACTGGCCTATAGTTATTAAAATTTTCTGGGTCCAGGGAGGGTCTCTTTCAGGCAGCCAGGGACCACCCCCTCACGCAGAGAAGCATTAATCACCTCCCTGGCCCAGCCGGCTGTTCCATCCCTGCTAGCTTTTATTAGCCAATAAGGGCAAGGATCCAGCACAGAAGTGGTTGCACGGACCTGTGCAAGCACCTTGTCAACATCCTCATGCTGTACCAACTGAAACTCATCCAAGAAATCGGGACAAGGCTGTGCTCTGGATACCTCGCTTGATTCACCTGCTATATCACTGAAGTCTAAGTCCTGGCGGATGCTAAAAATTTTATCCTGGAAGTGCCTAGCAAATTCATTACAGTGGGCCTCAGATGGTTCTACCAGGTCCTTGGAGCCAACATGTAATAGCCCCTGGACAATTCTGAAGAGCTCCGCTGGGTGGCGGACTGATGATTTGATAGTGGCAGGGGCCATCTGGTGCCCACTGCACTACCCACAAATCATATCCCAGGATTTCTGCTATTCTCTTCCATGCTGCCCTTGCCCCTCTGCTTAACCCCCTGATCTATTGCCTCAGGAACGATCAGGTGAAGGAAGCATTGGTCAGGCTGTTGAAAACAAAGAGGGTGATGTAGGATAATGGGGGAAGAGGGAGGTATTTTGTCTGGAATAAAGCTGAAATTTGGGAGGGTGAGTATTTAGGTGTGTGTCAGCTCTCCCCTCTTTAGCTTTGATTACTCGTTTTATGGTCCTCTCTGTAGAAAGTCCACACTATTACATTAACATTACTACTACTACAGCAGCTGTTGTGTTTGGGGTCATGGCTCAGGGGCAGAGCATCTGCTTTGCATGCAGAAGGTCACAGGTTCAATCCTCAGCATTTCCAGGTAGGCCTTGGAGAGACATTTCACTGAAATCATGGTGAGCCTCTGCCAGTCAGTGTGGACAAATCTGAGCTAGATGGACCAATAGTCTGACTCAGTGGGTTATAGGCAACTACCTTTTATTCAGATTAGACCCATTGAAATGAATGCTCATTACTAACTCAGGGCTTATTAATTTCAATAGGTCTGCTCTGCGTAAAAGGCAGTTGAAGACAAGGTAGTTTCCTATATTCCTATTGCTGCTGTTTTGCAATTGAACTCTGAGTTGGATAATATTATGGTTGATTCATGTTGTATTTGACTGTATTCCTTGTGTATTGCCCTGAGAACTTCAGCTGAGGGGCTGTCTGGAAATATAATAAATGATTAATATAAAATAATTAAAATAAGAATAATTCCCAGTGGCCTTCAGTGCGCTTTTCTTGCCTGATCTTGGAAGCTAAGCAGGGTCAGGCCTGGTTAGTACTTGGATGGGAGACCCCCAGGGAATACCAGGTGCTGTAGGCTTAGAGGAAGGCAATGGTAAACTACCTCTGAATACCTCTTACCAAGAAAACCCTATGAGTATATTCAAAAGATTCATAGGGTTGCCATAAGTCATAATTGACTTGAAGGCATATAACAACAATAACAACAAATTCCCCACTTCACTGTCACTCAGTTGTGATTTCAAGCAGGCAGGAGCAGTGCTGAATATCATCATTCCAGGCCAACCCAATCTCTGAGAGGTGCAAGACTTTCAGGGGTTCCTGCACTTACCCAAGGTTTGGTTTCCTTGGAATGAAGGTCAGCAGAGACTGTGATGTCTACTAGGATATATGGTTTTTATTTACACATATATACAGCTTGAGCATAATATAGAGGGGTTCACAGCATTAACAGTCCAACGGATCTCGCTCCCCAAGGCCCACAGCTTTGGGGTCCCTTCAGACACAGAGAACAAGTGAGTCTCTTTGACTGCTTTCAGCTCCCAGCCTTTTCTCCAGCTAACTATTTCCTTTGGGGGTGGGGGAGGCCTCTCTTCTGAAAGAGTTCTTAATGGCCCACATTGCTTTCTTGGCCAGTTCTTACACTTGTTAATAGGGGCATTTGACAGACTTGGCTTGAATCCATTAACTTGTGAATGGAACTAGTCTGATCAGTAGAACAGGTTTCTTCCTTTGCAGATCCCAAATCAGAGGATGGAAAGGGGATTCATAGAAATCGTCCATCTCAACACCCAAATTCCAAAACAGTATATCTCACCTTACCTCTCTGTGGTGGCATCCAGTTCCACCAAACAATGGCAGACTTGGCTTTGTCTATTCCCTCAGAGCAGTGGAGGGGTACCTTTGGCCCACCAGATGTTGTTGGACTCCACCTCCCATCAGCCCCAGCCAACGTGGCCAATGGTGAAACCCCAAAGGGTTGTCCAATGAGAAACAAGAGATTTCTCAGTGCAGCCAACAACATCTAAGATTTCCAACAGTGTGTCTTCCACTTGCTCTACCAAACCAGTTGAGGAGGAGGAGATGGATGCACAGATAGACACAAGGGGCATTATTAGACATGAGAAGTGTTGCATTTATTCATAGGTAACAAAACAAAGATCTCTAACCCACAGAGTTCTCAGTCTAGTAATGAGTCAGTTGGTAAAGGGAAGAGAAAATAAAATCAAGATTGACAAACAATGAACAAAAGGGAGCAATGAAAAAGAGGGAAGTATAACGCGCAATGCTCAAGGGCATAGCCCCATTGATAGAATATGGCCCACAGTGCTGGTCTTGTAGCTACAAATGACACATGCTAACAGCAATCTCAATTCTCTGGATGCTAGTGCTCAGGTAGCCAAAATGGTACCATCCATACACACAAGTGAAGCATTAGCTGTCTTCTGCGAACCACAAGGTTTGCAAAAGGGGAAAAAATATTTAGGAAAAACATCTCTTGGGATGGGACAACCACAAAACAGAGCATGTCCAGGTGCCATGGAATGTTGGCTGACCATTGGAATGGAATAGAAAACTAGGAGGAAGTGGAATGGAGTATCCTTGAAGTTGGCAGGGTTCCAGCCAGCCAGCCAGCCATAAACAGGCGTGCTCTACACTGCAACATTTTGTTGTAAGTTCCATTTGTTGCTTAAAGGTGAGTTCTATCAACAAAACTATAAAATAAAATAAAAATAATATGTACACAATAAAACATAAACACAATTAAAAAGATTATAAAGAAATCGTTGACTTTCTATGGCAGCACTGGAAAGTTTTGTTCCTTTTGAATGAGAGAGGTCTAGAGACGTATGGGATCTTTGTAAGATCTGCTTTATTTACTCATATATAGGCAGTTTATCAGTGGAGAAAAAGAGGCACTTCTGCAAGGAAGAATGTCACCAAGCGAGCAAGCTTGGCAGCCCTAGGCCACAATCTCAATTTTTGATACATCATTCTGCAAGAATCTCTCTCTCTCTCTCCCTCTCTCCTGACAACTGACAACTCTGGTTCTTACTGTGTCACTGCCCCCTCTCTTCAGCTAGAAGGATGTTGTCTTCCCCAAGCTTTGATGTGTATCTCATTCAAACATTCAGGAGAGATCTCCAGCGGTCAGGAGACAGCTAATATCATTAGGCCCTATTGATGAACCACCAGTTGAGGACACTGCCTACTGGGGAAATCATCAGCCAGTAGCTATTCCCTGTCCTTCCAAAACCAGGAAAAGAACTTTGCGAGCCAGTCCCTCCTGGCACAGCATTTCATAGGCCTGGTGCTATGGAAACAATGGGTGGTATTCAACCCTAGTCCTCCTCAGAGCAGATCCATTGATGCTTATGGATATGACTAACTAACCTTATGGCTGTTGTGAAATGTTGCCAACTTTATTTCTTGGATCAGAGGTGAGAAAGCCCAAAGTTAGGCTCCTCCCCCCAACCATATGTACAACTTCTGCTGTTGGCTGCCCCATTAGAAATCTGAAGGGGAAACTTTGAGAAATCTTTTGGAGTGGTTTAATGCTGTGCTTCTACCTATACTCAACCTGTATATTTGTGAATACACACAAAGTGCTCTCTCTCTCTGTCTCTCTGTAATATTACTCACTGTTGTGGAGTACCATCACCTCTTTGTGTTTTTTTTTTACTTCCCATGGCAGCCGATGTATGCTAGCACCCATAGCACTTGCATCACGATATGAGTACTGGCATATTACTATTATTACTATTACTATTATTACCAAACTAGTGCTGCACATAAATATTGCAAAATGCCAATATACCTAAAGTTATCTCTTTCCAAAGAAACCAAACTTAGGAAAGTGCTGCACTCCTGGAAATTCTTGCACCCGATCAGAATTGGGCTATACTTAACCCTGTAAATGAACTTAACCAAGATAGAAGAAATAGAGAATAGAAAACAAAATTCCCTGTGAAACACAGTGAAAGGAGGGGGAGTCATGTTCCCCAAGAGATCTTGTTTCAGTGAAAAATGGTCTTGTTCCTAAGAGACTCGTACCTAAGATGCTTTTCAGTCAGTGATTAAAACTGCAGCCAACCAACTGTTTGAAGATTGGTTGGTGCACGCATGCACTCACACATCTCAGCTATTTCTTCTACCAAACCCACAAGATGGTCCTTGATGGCTTTCACTCCAATAATACTGCAGATAGGCACCAACATAAGACACAGACAGCAGCACCTTCCCACCCCAAATTCTAGCACATCACTTTGGGACAAGCCTTGAGATGGATGGAGAAAACATGTTGAGACCTGTTGAGGCACCGAAATGGGATTTGTGAACAAGGCAAAGGAAACCTGTGTGGAAACTTGAACTGGGGAGGAATTCCATCAAAAGAAGAAGGTAGGCCTCCACACAAAAAAAGAAAAATACAACTGCAGCAGCAGCAGCAGTAGCAACAACAACAAAAGACCTCCAGTAAATCCTGATGCACATTACATAAATGGGCAGTACAGAACAGAAATGAGCCCAGACAATGGAGGACCTGATGGTATTATATTATTGTGGGATCGGGGGTTGGACAGCAGAGGGTTAGATTTGCTGGCTAGTTCTGGCCTAGCGCCTTTGTTAGGTGAAATACAAGAAATATGTTGCCATGGGAACTAAAATATTAGCTAATTGATGTTGGATACAGCATCATTTTGGGAATGTTTTAAATTGGTAGAAGCAATCAGAAAAAGGGCACCCGATTAACGATGAGATAATCCAAGAGCTTGGGTGTGAAAAGGACAGTGCAATTTGAATGAGGCAGAAGATGTGACACAGAGAGCTGAGGTTTGAGTTCTTTAACAATCTTAGAGATATGATGTGGAAGCAATGCAATTCAGCTTTCTCTTGGAGTATTTAAGCTCTATGGCTTCATCAATGCACACCCTGTACATTTTAAAATACACACAAATATTACAATATGCCAAAAACCCTCCAGTGACAGCCTTCCAAAGGGAACCAAACCCAAGTAAACCCTGCATCCTGGAGCTACTTGGAGAAGTTAGTGGAACAAGTGTAATTATATAATTAAAGCTGAGCAGGTCTTAGCTTGAATGGGAGACAGTCAAGAAGACCCAGGCAAGCCACCCTTAGCATCTGGAAGGCAGAGGTGAAATTGACATGCCATTGTGCAAAGAGGGAATATCTGTGTCCTGTAGGCAGAGTGTGCAATGTGCATGATGCAGTTTGCATTGGGAGCAGCAAGGGAGGAAATAAGACTGGGATGAGTTTTAAGTACCAATTGCAGATACAACCCCCATGATAATCCTAGGATCATATATCTATCCAAGGCTGAAATCGCAAAGGAGGCTTTTTCATCTTATCTTTGCTCTAGTGATGCTGACAGCTAGCACTGTAATGGATCTGTGGGACCATGGGATACCATTTATTATTAGACTGGAAAGACTGCAGCATGTGGGACTTTTTTAGTTCAGAGGAAAGGTGAGTCAGAGATGACATGATAAAAGTGTATAAAAGTATGCATGGCTTGAAAAAAGTGGATAGAGAAAAGTTTTTCTCCCTCTCTTATATTAAAGCTAGATTAACTAAGCACATAGAAGAACAAGCCTTGCTGAAACAGAGCCAGCATGGCTTCTGCAAGTGAAAGTCATGTCTCAGTAACCTATTAGAATTCTTTGAGAGTGTCAACAAGCATATAGGTAGAGGTGATCCAGTGGACATAGTGTACTTAGACTTTCAAAAAGTGTTTGACAAGGTACCTCACCAAAGGCTTCTGAGGAAGCTTAGCAGTCATGGAATAAGAGGAGAGGTCCTCTTGTGGATAAGGAATTGGTTAAGAAGCAGAAAGCAGAGAGTAGGAATAAACGGACAGTTCTCCCAATGGAGGGCTGTAGAAAGTGGAGTCCCTCAAGGATCAGTATTGGGACCTGTACTTTTCAACTTGTTCATTAATGACCTAGAATTAGGAGTTAGCAGTGAAGTGGCCAAGTTTGCTGATGACACTAAATTGTTCAGGGTTGTTAAAACAAAAAGGGATTGCGAAGAGCTCCAAAAAGACCTCTCCAAACTGAGTGAATGGGTGGAAAAATGGCAAATGCAATTCAATATAAAGAAGTGTAAAATTATGCATATTGGAGCAAAAAATCTGAATTTCACATATACGCTCATGGGGTCTGAACTGACGGTGACCGACCAGGAGAGAGACCTCGGGGTTGTAGTGGACAGCACGATGAAAATGTCGACCCAGTGTGCGGCAGCTGTGAAAAAGGCAAATTCCATGCTAGCGATAATTAGGAAAGGTATTGAAAATAAAACAGTCGATATCATAATGCCGTTGTATAAATCTATGGTGCGGCTGCATTTGGAATACTGTGTACAGTTCTGGTCGCCTCATCTCAAAAAGGATATTCTAGAGTTGGAAAAGGTTCAGAAGAGGGCAACCAGAATGATCAAGGGGATGGAGCGACTCCCTTACGAGGAAAGGTTGCAGCATTTGGGGCTTTTTAGTTTAGAGAAAAGGCGGGTCAGAGGAGACATGATAGAAGTGTATAAAATTATGCATGGCATTGAGAAAGTGGATAGAGAAAAGTTCTTCTCCCTCTCTCATAATACTAGAACTCGTGGACATTCAAAGAAGCTGAATGTTGGAAGATTCAGGACAGACAAAAGGAAGTACTTCTTTACTCAGCGCATAGTTAAACTATGGAATTTGCTCCCACAAGATGCAGTAATGGCCACCAGCTTGGATGGCTTTAAAAGAAGATTAGACAAATTCATGGAGGACAGGGCTATCAATGGCTACTAGCCGTGATGGCTGTGCTCTGCCACCCTAGTCAGAGGCAGCATGCTTCTGAAAACCAGTTGCTGGAAGCCTCAGGAGGGGAGAGTGTTCTTGCACTCAGGTCCTGCTTGCGGGCTTCCCCCAGGCACCTGGTTGGCCACTGTGAGAACAGGATGCCGGACTAGATGGGCCACTGGCCTGATCCAGCAGGCTCTTCTTATGTTCTTATGTTCTTATAACACTAGAACTCACAGACATTCAGTGCAGCTGAATGCTGAAAGATTCAGGATAGAGAAAAGAAAGTACTTCTTTCTTCATGCAGCGCATAGCTAAACTATGGAATTCGCTCATGCAAGAGGCAGGGATGGCCACCAACTTGGATGGCTTTAAAAGACGATTAGACAAATTCATGGAGCATGAGGCTATCAATGGCTACTAGTTATGATGAATGTGCTCTGCCACCATAGTCAGATGCAGTATGCTTCTCAAAACCAGTTGCCAGAAGCCGCAGGAGGGCAGAGTGTTCTTGCACTCAGGTCCTGCTTGTAGGCTTCCTATGGGCATCTGTTTGGCCACTGTGAGAACAGGATGCTGGACTAGATTTGCCATTGGCCTGATCCAGCAGGCTCTTCTTATGTTCTAGAGCAGCCTTTCCCAACTAGTGGGCCACCAGATGTTGCTGGACTCCAACTCCCATCAGCCCCAGCATTCCTGACCATTGGCCATGCTTGCTGGGGCTGATGGGAGTTGTAGTCCAGCAACATCTGATGTCCCACTAGAACTAGTTGTTCTACAGTGATGAAATGGACTGCCTTCAAGTCAATCCCGAATTATGGCGACCCTATGAATAGGGATTTCATCGTAAGCGGTATTCAGAAGGAGTTTACCATTGCCTCTCTCTGAGGCTAGTGCTCCCCAGCTGGCTAGGGCCTGCTCAGCTTGCCACAGCTGCACAAGCCAGCCCCTTTCTGTCCGCAACTGCCAGCTGGGGGGCACCTGGGCTCCTTGGGACTATGCAGCTTGCCCACGGCTGCACAGGTGGCAGGGCACGTAACTCCTGAGCCACTCCCTGTGGGGGTGATCTTTAGCTGGCCCTTGATACCCAGGAGACATGATTGGGGATCTGAACTCACAGACTCTGGACTCCCAGCCAGGCTCTCCTCCCCACTGTGCTATAACCAGAGTGATAGCTCACTAATAATCTAGGATCTGGGACATAATGGGAGCCTTAACATTTCAGTGGAAACAGAGAAGCAGACAGGCTTAAAGTGTGTGAAGTAATTAATACCTCTCTGAAAGTATACAAAAGTGATTCTGTTATGTGATTCCAGATGGAGAGGGCCAATGGCACCACAGTGGAGGAATTCATTTTGCTGGGATTTGGAGTTGAGAGGCAGAAGCGATTCCTGTTTCTCATTTTTTTTACCATCCTCTACATCATCACTTTAGCTGAGAACATCACCATTATCACTCTGGTATTCCTTGATGCCCACCTGGCTCACCTGCCCATGTACATCCTGCTGAGCAACTTCTCCTGGCTGGAGTTGTGCTATGTATCCACAACTGTGCCCCGTATGCTCTGTGACCTGGTGTCTCCTCCAGAGCTGATCTCCTTCCATGCCTGCTTCCTCCAGTTCTACATCTTATTCTCACTCGGCAACACTGAATTCTTCTTCCTCTCAGCAATGGCTTTGGATCGCTACTTGGCCATCTGCCACCCACTGCACTACCCACAAATCATGTCCCCAAATTCCTGCTATTCGCTGGTGGCCATTTGTTGGGTCCTTGGCTTCCTGGGATATGTTGTCCCAGTTATTTTGACATCCCAGCTATCCTTCTGTGGACCTAACGTCATTGACCATTTTTTATGTGATCCTGGGCCAATTCTGTCCTTGGCCTGCCCTCCTCTTGGAAATGCCCCCCTTATATTTCGTGTCCATGGAATCTTTGTTTTTAGGCAATGTTTTCTTTGTTGTGCTATCATACAGCATAGTAATTTTCACCCTGATGAAGTCCTCTAACCAAGGCAGTCGTCAGAAGGCCTTTTCCACCATATCAATGCACCTGTTAGTGGTGACCCTTTTCTATGGCACAGTGGGAGCAATGTATTTAATTCCGGGTGGAGAAAGCCAGTCAGTGATCACCAAGGCAGTCACACTCTTCTACACAGCCGTTACACCCTTTCTTAATCCCTTGATCTACTGTCTGAGGAATGATCAAGTGAAAAAAGCTCTGGGTAGGTTGCTGAGGAGAATGCTGAGATTGCTGACGACAAAGGTCACCGTGTAAAAACAGTCAGTAGCAGGTGAGAATTTAGCCAAACCAAACCAAAATGTTTCTGTTGAGATCAAATTAATGTATTTTTCTATATTTGGGAAAGAGGGGCACCAATTCCTCTTTATTGTTTAGTGTGGGCCAATGTGAATGATCAAAATTTAAACCAAGGAAAGGATCATAGTGGAGTGTAATGGTTACCTGGCCACCTTATGGCACTACGAGGAAGTACACACTTATCTTTGAGAACCCAGCATACAAGCCCCAAATCCATTTAGATAGAATGTTATTTGGCAGACTCCAGTGGAATAAATATTATGCCATACTTGAAATAAAATGGATTATGTCATTTTTTAAGAACATGGCATTCTGTACTGTGTGATTGTTACATGTGTATTCCATCAAGTGTCATCATTGCAATGAAAATAATTAGATGATAACCTCAAATGTAATTTGTTTTTGATACATGCATTTATACTCTGTGTGTGTGTGTATGTTTTTCGATAAAGGATGAGCAGTTAATGACTGACCAACCTGAGCACACATGTACCCTTAAAAAAAAGTTAGTATGATAGTATTTCTCCTTCAGACCAGAGCACTGCCATTGTTTCATTTCAATAAAGATATTCTTATTTATTGTTGCTTTTTTCTTTGATGTGCCCGTGCCTCTAACGGTAAAAACACTAATATCTTACTGTTGTTTGCTTGCTCTTAAAGAAGTGACATTTTTCCCCATGCCATGGCTATGCAGAGTGTAGCAATGCTCGCTCACCACCACCAGGCACACACATTGCATTTGCCCTCACTCAAATGTTTCAAGATTGGAGCCAAGACCAGGGCAGAAATAATAGCCGCTGTATTTGGAGGTACAGACAGGGTAGGACAGGAGAAAACTGCCAAGGTCTGGAGCTGCTTGAGACTCTGCATTTTCTTTAGGAAAGTAGGATATATATCCTGTGTTAAAATCCTGTGTTGGCTGTAAGGCCCATACACACTCTCAGCTGCAGACACCTGGAAAGGCAGATGGCTCTCTGGGCTCTCTGGAGTGAAGGCAAATGCGTAAGTGCTGCTAATTATATTGGTATAGAAGCTGGCCCACAATTCCTTTGACAGGGAGATTGCCTGATACCTCATCCGTGAGGGCTGACTGATGGTCCGTCTAAGGGGGTGGATGCTTATGGGTGGTGAATCTCAGCCCCAGGGCCAAAGATGGCCCCTGAGTCCTCTCTATGTGGCCCTCAGAACTCTGACCTACTTTCCATCTTCCTTGTGATTCTTGCTTTGCTGAAATGTGTCCTTGAATTCTGATAATGCCTCTTGCTTGCCTCAATGGAAGAGAGAGAGGTTTGTGTGTACAAGCAACCTTACTGTACAAAGGTAAAATTTTCATTTGCTTCTCCACCCACTTTTGATATTGGCTTCACCCACAACTGGCATGTGGCCCTCAGGAGGTTGGCCAGATAATAATGGTTATTATTATGGATAATAAAGGGCGGCCTGGCAGGATCACTGCCAGGGATAGAAGGGTGGGAGCTTCGGAGCTCCCACATTTCCCTCGTTCAAGCTACCTTTCATGGCTGTGTTTTGTGGCTGCCCACACAGCACGTGGAGGGCTGCTCTTAACTAAGATGGCAGCAGAGGTTCAACTAAGGGGCTGAAGCCTCTGTTGCCATCTTGGTTGATGGCATGCATCGTGCTACGCGTGCACATCCCTGCCAATCACAGAAGGGGAGCCCCGAGGCCCGGGGCAAGGTGGTGCCCAAGGGCCCTACATACCTGGGGCCAGCCCTGTTGCAGAGTTCCCACAGGCATCTGGCTGGCCAATGTAAGGACAAGATGCTGGGCTAGATGGGATTATGGCCTGACTCATCAAGCTGTCCTTATGTTCTTATGAAGTGCAGAGCATATAAACATAGACATTTCAAAGAAAGCTATTTGGTGACTTATTTCAAATTCATTCATTCATTTGTTGATTTATTTATGTACCTTTTTGGCCAAGTCCCCCAAAGCAGTGAACAGAATAACAGAGTAGAGACTATAATAAATTTGCATTGAGTACAAATTAAAATGCATAATCCAATAAATCAATAAAATATAACATAACAAAACCCAGGCACACCATAATTCCCACTTTCTACATTCATAAGTTACATTTGTGCTCTCACCACAGCGACCATTGCCAACCACAAACAAGAATCCACACAATAGGTTTCCCCCTGGAAGCAGCTGTTTGTTGTTGTTTTGTGCCTCCAAGTCGATTACAACTTATGGCGACCCTATGAATCAGCGACCTCCAAGAGCATCTGTCATGAACCACCCTGTTCAGATCTTGTAAGTTCAGGTCTGTGGCTTCCTTTATGGAATCAGTCCATCTCTTTAGCCTTCCTCTTTTCCTACTCCCTTCTGTTTTCCCCAACATTATTATCTTTTCTAATGAATCCTGTCTTTTCATTATGTGTCCAAAGTATGATATCCTCAGTTTCATCATTTTAGCTTCTAGTGATAGTTCTGGTTTAATTTGCTGTGCCAAAGTTCTTAGAGTTGCTCTCGAAGGTGGTGTTGACTAGCTCAACCTTCTGGCTCCTCAATAGGCTGTAGTTCTCCAGGTACAGGAGCAGGTGCAGTAAAGAAGGGCTGGGGAGGCTAAAGATATTGTTCACCTCCCAGCCAGCAATGGTCTTATTACTGCTATCTGCCACCATCCTATAGTAACGCAACCTGGCAGCCAAGAGGTCTTCTGTATCTTTAAAAGTTGTGCAGGGGGAAGGGAGAAGTTCAACTTGTGGTTTTTCCCATTACAGTATTGCAAGAAAACCTGCACTTGGCTGAATTTGCTCTTCTCTTAAAGATACAGAATCATTCTCAGGCCCTGAGCCTGGCAACCCTAGATTGGACTGTGCAAGACCAACCCAAATTGTATTTGCATTTTGACAAATTTGTAGGGCAGTACAGTATCTCAGAGAAGAGGTCGGGTCTCCTGCTCCTATGGTGCATTCACTATAGCTGCCCAAGTTCCCTGCTTTTTAAAGTTTGATAGATATATATGTTGGCTATAGGTACGTTCTTAAACCACAAGGTCTTTTGTCTATTAGTGCATTTAGATACAATTTAATAAGGGAAGGAGTTGGCATGGAGGAAACAAAATGATTCAGTTCACATTTAAAGGTGACCCTACTTAATTTGTACATTTAATAGGAGCTGGAAATAGGTGAAATCTTGTCTCCAAACAGTTCTTGTTTGGATGAAAAACAGTATAGTTCCTGAGAGATGAGTTCCCAAGATAGTTTCAGTCAGTGATTAAAACTGAAGCTGATATTAACCAGTGGTGTTGAATGTTGGTTGCAAGCACGCACACACACACACACCTTACATCTTTCTTCTTCCAAACCCACAAGATGATGTCCTTCGCTCCAACAATAGTGCAGATGGGTGCCAATATAAGACAAGGTGAGTGGCATCCCTCCATCCTAAATTCTGACACAGGACTTAGTGTGAGCCTTCTGCTGAATGGAGGAAAACACTGAGACCTACTGAGGTACAGAAATGGGGTCTGTTGCCAAGATAATGGAAACGTGAGTAGGAAGCAATCGGATCCCTTTGCTTGTGTGTTTGTAAATGCAAACCAAGAGCATAGTGTAAAGACACTAGACGCCTCCAAGTACTCTTAGTTTATGTATTATTATTATTTATTACATTTGTATACCGCCTCGTCGCTGAAGCTCCCTGGGCGGTTTGCAACAATTAAAAACTTTAAAAACAAGTATACAAATTTAAAAACAGATTTTTTAAAAAAAAACTAGGTTTAAAAAACAAGGTTTAAAAAACAAGGTTCTTCAGACCTGCCTCTGGACATATCTCCATGCAGGGAAATGTGGTGCATATAAAAATAGCATTGCATCTATTTTATGGAACATATTTCAGAGAAAGCTATCTCACAACACATTTCAAATAACAGATAGTTTAATTATTATATATCTTCAAGGCAGAGAATATGGTCTGTGAACCATCAGTGGTCCTCAAGCTTCATTCAGGTGGTCTGTGGTACATTAAATATATAATGAAATTCAATATAACAAATAAAAGAAGCAATAATTGTACTTTAATAACCACACACCACCAAGCATTGTGCATTACAAGTGCTACAACTGTACAATTGCTACAATGAAAAATCATTAAGTAGTCCACCAAGACCATCAGCAATTTTCAAGTAGCCCATGGGGAAAAAAAACTTTAGGAACCACTGCGTGAAAGCTCACATATATGCTCTCAGGTGAGATGTTTAGGAGAAGGGCTGTAGCTCAGTGGTAGAGCATCTGCTTACCATGCAGAGGGTTCCAGGTTCAATCCCTGGCATCTCCGGGTAGTGCTGGGAAAGATCCCCTTGTCTGAAACTGTGGCAAGCCATAGCCAGTCAGTGTAGGCTGCTAGAGGGGCCAATGTTCTCACTCAGTATAAGGACACACTCTATATTTTGGGTCGCGTGTGTTTTACCCTTTAAAAGAAGGAATAACTGATTGGCTTGGTGTCGTTTAAGCATTCAGTGACAGAGGGAGGATTTCAGGGACTGGAGAAATATGCACAGCAGGTTTACAGCGAGGCTCCTGGATAGGGTCAGAGTTGTTGCCCCCAAACAATCTCTTTTAAGTGCACTTGTTGTCTTTCTTTAATATATATATATATATATATATATATTGCAATGTATGGTGAACCAGAAGCATAACTGCTCCCGAGGAATGATCACTTCTGATCTGAAATATGGAGTGGGTGAAGGAATGCCCTGCTGCACTCCCTAAATTCAGTGGCCGCTAGGACTGGTGGGTTCTGCCAGGGCAACCTTGAGACTGAGGAGGAGGAAGCTGATAGGCAGTGCCACCCCCTGGCCTGGTTGTAAGTAAGACGACAGGCAGGTGGTGGCTAGATGAGGGCAGACTGAGCTTGGTAGGGCAGTGCTCCATTAGTCTGAATGGACCAGCCCTCACTGCCTCAACTACATGCCTGCTTAGCCTTTCTCTTTCAAGGGAAACAGGAAGGGAAGATTAGGGTACACTAAGTAATATTGTACCTCAGACCTTAGAGTACATCACAGTGATTCTATTATGTGATTCCAGATGGAGATGGACAATGCAACCACAGTCCAGGAATTCATTTTGCTAGGATTTGAAGCTGAGCAGCAGCAGAAGCGATTCCTGCTCCTCATCCTGTTTGCCATTCTCTACATACTGACCTTGGGAGAGAACATCACCATCATCACTGTGGTGTCCCTCGATAACCACTTGGCCCAGCTTCCCATGTACATCCTGCTGAGCAACTTCTCCTGGCTGGAGATATGCTATGTGACCACCACTGTGCCCCGCATGCTCTTTGACCTGGCTTCCCCTCGTGAGATTATCTCTTTCCAGGCCTGCTTCCTCCAGTTCTACATCTCCTTCTCTCTTGGATGCACCGAATGCTTCTTCCTCTCAGCCATGGCCTTGGATCGATATTTGGCCATTTGCCACCCACTGCGCTACCCACAACTTATGACGCAACAGTCCTGCTATTCCCTGGTAGGGACATGTTGGGTTGTTGGCTTCCTGTGTTACCCCATCCCTCTGATTTTGATCTCCAAGTTGTCCTTCTGTGGACCTAACATTATTGACCATTTTTTGTGTGATGTTGGGCCAATTCTGTCCGTGGCCTGCCCTCCATTCGGAAACATTCCCCTTGTCTGCCAAATTTTCATGAATACTCTGGTTTTAATTAATGTATCTTTTGTTGTACTATCATACAGCATTGTGATTCTCAGCCTGATGAAAACGTCTAGCCCAGGCCGCCGAAGGAAGGCCTTCTCCACCATATCTTTCCATATCATGGTGGTGACCCTTTTCTATGGCACAGCAGTAGCCATGTATTTAATTCCAGGTGGAGAAAGCCAGTCAACAGTCACAAAGGTAGTAACTACCTTCTATGCTGCAGTTATACCCTTTCTCAACCCCATGATCTACTGTCTGAGAAACGATCAGGTGAAAGAGGCTCTGGATAGGCTGCTGAAGAGAAAGGAAAGACTTCTGAGGAGAACGGTGGCAGTTTAACAAGGAGAGGAATCACAAAAACAAAGCACTCATCCACCCAACTGAGGAGATTAATATTCGGAGCTCAGTTAGAGTGGCACCCCTCCTCCCTTGTGTGTTATATCACCCAGTGATTTTGCCAGAAATCTAAGCTGGGAAAAGATTCAGTGAGGAACTTGTTGGTTGCCTGGCAACTGCACTGGACTACAAGAAAGTTCCTTCCTTCCTTTGCGAACCAAAATAACCCAGACTCTCAAGGTTGTGTGAGCACTTTCCATTGGAGTTGAAATGATTTGATTTCTGTAATAAAATGCCACGGCTGCTACTGTTAATTGTGTGATGTTTGTGTTCCATGAAATGAAATGTATATTGTTCTTTTTGCTACTGCTGCTGTTATTATTAGGTATTCAGTGCTAGCCCTATTCAAAGTAGACTCATGGAAGTTAATAGACATGACTAAAGGCTCATAAGAGGAGGGTAGTATATGCCATATTTGTAAATAAATAAAATATTACCCCCAAAAAAACCCCGAACACCAGAGTGATTCTCCAGTGCTCTCTTCCAAATAAGCCAAGCCCAGTTGCTCTGCCTTTAGAGCTTCTCATTGTGGATGGAAGCCGGGAGTGTGCATTAATATGGCCTCACACAGCAAACATAGGATGACCATCGCTCCTTCATGCATTACTCATGTGAAGCGGGTTCACCAATTGAAAGGGATGTCAGAGGTTACGCTATCCCAGTGATTCTGATCTCCAAGTTGTCCTCCTGTGGTCCTAACATTATTGACCATTTTTGTGTGATCCTGGGCCCATCCTGTCCTTAGCCTGCCCTCCACTTGGAAATGTCCTCCTTGTCTGCCAGATATTCATGCATGTTCTTTTTTAAGGCAATGCCTTCTTTGTTGCGCTATCCGATGATGTTGTGATTCTCACCCTGATGGAAACCTATAGCCAAGGCAGTTGTGGGAAATCTTCCTCTGCCTTATCTGTGGCGATGAAAAGGGGGAGTGCTGGTGACCCAGGGAAGGAGATGAGGGAGCACTGGCAACCCATGTGTTGGGTGAGCTGGCAACAGCGGGCAGGATTGGTGAGCGAAGCAAGCAGAGGTGGAGCCCCTAGTAAAATATAATTTTATTGCTGTTTGTATGGAAAACATTGTAACTATAAAAGTAGGCATGGGTAGGCATTAGGTATGGGGGAGAAATTTGATTCAGTTTACATACAAAGGTGAAACAATATGAGAACTGAAACACAGTCATCCTTAAAACTCACACTTTTTTGCAATATAGTTATTTGGCCAAGCAATGTACGTATGGTAAACGCACATACTGTGGTAACGTGCATAAGAATGCATTATATTAGGGAAAATTGGTTTTCCAAAATGTATATATTAGGCAAAATTGCATGCAATCATGTGTGCAGAGAATTTAGTGGACTTCATGAGGACTTTCTCATTTAAAAATTGCAAATGGATGTGGAAATGTGGAGAACTGAAGATTGGAAAAATAAGAAACTGAGGCCCAAACTGCACTATACATTTAAAGCAGTATTATATTACTTCAAATGTTCATGTCTTCCCCCGAGGTATCCTGGGAACTGTAGTTTGTGAAGAGGGTGGAGAGTTGTTAGGAGGAGACCCCTTTTCACCTCATATGGTTACAATTCCCAGAATTCCTTGGGATTGCCAGATCCAGTCCATCTTCGGGAGCTAGGATACTGCTGGCTGGGACAGCCCAAGCCAGGAAAACAAGCCTGGAAAATACAGGTTGATCTACAAGACCATTTTGCTGATCTAAGTTTGCCGAGGTTTCCAGGTCACATAAGTGAGCTGAACAGAGTTAGGATCCGTGGTAGGTTCCCCCCTCGTTCCTACCCAGAAGCGTAGTGGCAAATTCAGAAGTGCAGAGTCCCTTCGTAATAGTCACAGCCATGCCCCTTTCACAGCAATGCTCCCTTATAAGATTATAGAACAATCTGGCCAGGCTTGAATACTGCTTTCTGTTTCTCTACCACTGTCAGAATTTGACTGTCCTTCTCTCACTGTCACAGTTATTGCTGAATTCAGTGTCTACATCAGAGCTTGGAAAAGTTACTTTTTTGAACTACAACTCCCATCAGCCACAGCCAGCATGGCCACTGGATTGGGCCGATGGGAGTTGTAGTTCAAAAAAGTAACTTTTCCAGGCTCTGGTCTACATGTTTATCTCCTGATGCTACCAAACTGCTTGATGATGTAGATGGGATGCTACCATCAGGATTCACTGTCTCTCATTTTGCAGTTACAGAATTCTCACTCACCACAGCTTGGCTTTTTGAAGTAGAAACTAATAGGAGCAGAGCTTGGAAAAGTTACTTTTTTGAACTACAACTCCCATCAGCCCAATCTAGTGGCAATGCTGGCTGGGGAAGATGGGAGTTGTAGTTTTAAAAAGTAACTTTTCCAAGCTCTGAATAGGAGCTCTAATCAGCAGGAAAGAACAAGTAAGCAAGTTAGAAGACTCTTCTCAGTGGCTAACACACTCCCCTTTCATGCTGATTGGCTCGTAGGATGCTGGAGACTAAGAGACCATGCTGGGGCATGGTGCTAAAGAAAGTAAGGGGCCTAAGACCCCCTGAGACTTTGGATGACTATATCCCTGTTCCCATCCCTGGCACTCCCCCTAAGTACCCATTTTTCAGGGCTTACACCCTCATAAATTATGCTGATCTAAGTTCAGCTGGCTGAGCTGGGATGAGCAAATTAAGCCAGGGTTTAGGTCTGAACCTTTCCCCCGGACAATCTGCTGTTTACCATGTCAGGATGTCAGCTATGTCCTGTTTGTCCTGTTTGTGGAGATACAGCTGTTGAATGCACAAGAAACCTGTTTTCCGAATCCCAATTATAAACCAAAGCCTAGACTGCCAGCCTGTAGCCACTTACCTGGGAGTAAGCCCATTAAGAACAAAAAGACTTACTTCTGAATTAGACATGTATACCTTTGTACTGTAAGTTAACTGTACAGTGAATTCTGAATGAGTACCTGGACATCAGCTCTTGCACAGCTGGAGACAAGCCTAGGACTCTCTGCAGAGTTTTCACAATTTACATTTGCCATTTGGGGAAGAGATTTTTTAATATCCACCAGCAGTTATTTGCAGAAATAACTTTCAGGGAGTACTGACCTCAAACGAACCCACCACAGGAAAGATGTATCCTTGCTGCTAGGTAAAAAGAAATGACAAACTATGGAGACGGCTAGAAGGACAAGGACTGCTTATGATAGTAGCAACTCTTCTTTTTCTCTGAGCAGACAGATATTTACTTCTCCCAATATTACAGCTGCTAGTAGGCTTTCATCGCCTGTATTAATATGTGTTGCTTGTAATGAAATCACAGTTGTGTTCTCTTTCCTCAAAGACTTTGCACATCTATTTTAGATAGATAGATAGATGATAGAATTGTGAGAGGAGGAAGTATTGTAGAATTCAGTGGGAATGTCCATGATGCAGTTTGCACTGGGGAAAGCCTGGAAATAAATAAATAATAAATATGAAAGAAGAAAAAAATGTGATAGTTGAATTTATTATTATTATTATTATTATTATTATTATTAAAGTTTGGCTATATTGGTGTATTCAATAGCAGGAGAGACAAAAGAGTTCACTAGAAATGTAACAATATTCACACGAAGGTTCACAGACCCAATCTGCTGCAATTGCCCCAAACCAAACTTTGGGGCAATTGGAGCAATTACCTTATATGCTTCTTATCTAATCAAAAACATCATGCCTGCTTTATTTTTGTTTTTCAATGGAGATAGATAGATAGTTTTCGGGTGTGCCTGGGCTCCAACATTCACCTTTGCTCTGTCTCTGCATTTTTAAAAAGAAAAATCCAGTGTTATTCCCAATTACTCTTTCCTCTCTCTGCTTTTTTCTGTGTGTTGGGTTCTGAGGCTCTCTGTATAAAATGAAGCTCTGTGTTGTCCAGTCATTATAATGAGGAATGAGCTATGATTTCCCCCCTTTTTGCCAAAGTGGATGAAATTACAGGCACAGAAGCTCCTCCTGAGTGGATTAAGCCTGTCAGATTATAGACAAATATATCCAGAGGCCTTTTGTGGGGGAAGCGAATAGTATTAAATTTTTTCTGTAATCACTCAGGAGAGTGAGAGGGAGGTTGTTTCTTCCTCTTCCTTACCTTAAAATGATTAAAATGTGACCAAGTTTTTTCAGTATGTATTCTTGGCTCAACATTTTTTTTTCAAATTTTGCTGCTTCATGCTTCCCTTAGTGTCTGACAATTTTTAAAGACATCCTCCTGACATTGACATTGTCAAGAATGCTGCCTGTGGAGTTCACCGCCCAGAGAGCTATTGCTAGTCGGGCGGTATATAAGCTTAATAAATAATAAATAATAAGAGCTCCATTGTTATTTTATTACACAGAGCAACACAGGGTTTGTTTTTTTTAAAAATTATATGCTTTTAACTTATTTTTAAAACAATGCTGTGCATTAACAACAACAACAAAACAGAGTTAATTCGTGTTTTGCAGGCAACATTTTGCACAGCTTCATTTCTTGCAAATCCCATGGAATGGAAAAATACAGAATCAACAGAATAAGGAGGCTTTGTGCAGGTCCTGATACAACTCAGGAGGGTTTATTGACATTGTACAGGATTCTTCTTATGTTCTGTTAAGGGTTAATTCCTCTGACGCACTAAAGCACCTCCTTGAGGGGCATCCTTGAGAGTTATCTACTGTTTCGATTAAGCACCGCCTTCTTACAACGGATGTCTATATCTGCCATCTTAGTAATATAAGCTGTTCATGTACTATGGCCGGAAGCATGACTCAGGGAATACAGTTCAATGTAACACACTGTAATATTACCATATATGGAGTTCCTACTGTAAGCTTCCTGTAAGTTGTTTACTAAGGGGTACAAATATTGGGAGAACAAGACAGTCTGGGTCGACCGCGCTCACCCTGAATTGCTGGTGTGAGTGCTGCTTATTTTCTAATAAATTATTTTAAAGTTTTTATCCTGAACTGCTGTTAACTTCTTGTTTTGAGCCAGAGCGAGAAACGAACATTGTTTTCCCACAACAGTTCCCATTTGTTTCTACTGACTATATATTTGTAAAAAAAAAAAAGAATTAAATGTTCACACCACTTCCCCAATGGTAAAATATTCTGGGGTGACATTGCTTACTGGAGTGTGATTTCCTTTGGAAGGAAGACTGTGGAGGCTCCTGGAGTTTTGCAATATTACCTTTCATATATAAATATACTTATGTATTATTTATTTAACAAAATTTATCTTCTGCTTGAATGTTAAGCCCTCTAAGCTTTTTACAAAGTGATAATATACATATTGAATGTAGGTTGAAGCACAGACAAAGGCCACAGTGTCAGCACCCAAAGATGCTTTCAGACTCAAAACTCAGTTCTCTGTCTCTCTCATGTTCTGTCCATCCAAATTATAGCCTAAACCCCTTTGCATCCTTCACAAAGATCTGGCTACCTCATTTAATAATAATAATAATAATAATAATAATAATAATAATAATAATAATAATAATAATAATAATAATAATTTGTGTGTCACCTATCTGGGATAAAATGGGATAAAATACAATAGTATCAAATGCAGTCACATTAGTCTCAATAAATAAAATACTGGACAGTCATCAATACATTTATAAAACATTTACATTTACAGCATATAATAGATGACAAATCATGAAGATTAACCCATCCCAAGGATCTCAAAGGCCTGTTGAAATAGCCATGTCTTCAGGGCCTTGCGGAATACATCCAGGGAAGGGGCATGTCGAAGATCAAACGGGAGGAGAAGGATCTCAATTATATTCAGAGTTAAATTGCCCCAAAGCACGATTTAAAGTGTGTTTGGTGGTGGTGCCTATTTAATATTATTATTTACAGTTAAAAGAGCACAACTGTTTTTGTGGAATGGTCACTTCTGATCCAAACCATGGAGTGGGTGGAAGGGATGCCCAGCCTAAAAAGCATACTTGCTTACCCTTTTTTAATAGTAAATAGACAGTGTAGAAAGAACTGTAGTATGCCATGTAATCTATATCTCATTCCTTACGTTATGTGACAGTGATCTTGTTACGTGATTCAAGATGGAGATGGTCAATGGGAGCATCAGCCAGGAATTCATTTTGCTGAGATTTGATGGTCAACAGCGAACACGATTCTTGCTCCTTGGCTTTCTGTCCATTCTCTACATGCTCACTTTGGCTGAGAACATCACCATCATCACAGTGGTGTCTCTAGATAACCACTTGGCCCAGCTTCCCATGTACATCCTGCTGAGCAATTTCTCCTGGATGGAGATGTGCTATGTGACCACGACTGTGCCCCGTATGCTGTCTGACCTGATTTCCACTTATGGAATAATTTCCTTCCAGGCCTGTTTCCTCCAGTTCTACTTCTTGTTTGCTCTCGGCTGCACGGAATGCTTCTTCCTCTCAGCCATGGCCTTGGATCGGTACTTGGCCATCTGCCACCCTTTGCGCTACCCACAACTTATGACCCAACATTCCTGCTATGCCTTGGTGGGGGCATGTTGGGTTGTTGGCTTTCTGTGGTTTCTTACCCCAGTGATTTTGATCTCCAAGTTGTCCTTTTGTGGACCGAACATTATTGATCATTTTTTGTGTGATCTTGTGCCAATTCTGTCCCTGGCCTGCCCTCCACTCAGAAATGTTCCCCTTATCTGCCAAATATTCATGCGGGTTTTTTTTTCAGGCAATGCATCCTTTGTTGTGCTATCATATGGCTTTGTCATTCTCAACCTAATACATACTACAAACCAAAGCAGTCGAAGGAAGGCCTTCTCCACCATATCTTTCCATATAACCGTGGTGACACTTTTCTATGGCACACTCGTAGGGATGTACTTAATTCCAGGTGGAGAAAATCATTCAGTAGTCACCAAGATAGTAACTGTCTTCTACACGGCCATCACACCTTTTCTCAATCCCCTGATCTACTGTCTGAGGAATGATCAGGTGAAAGAGGCCCTGGGCAGGTTGCTGAGGAGAAAGGAAACATTTCTGAGGTGAAAGGTGACACTATAATAAGGAGAAGAGAAAAACAGCTAGCTCTCAACCGCAGCTACTGCCTGATAAGATGATCCATATCTAAGCTTGGTAAAGACTCAGTGGGGAACTTCTTAGTTGCCTGCAACCACATGAGACAAAGAAGAATTCACTTCACTTCTTCACTTGAGAACCAGAATACAAGGCCTGAAACTAGGGGTGTTTAGAGACTTGGGGGGCAGATAATAGTAAGAAGCAGAGTGATTTGGGATGCTTTCCGCATGATGCCAATAAAGTGCCCTGTGTTTGCCCTGCAAATGATCATCTGACTCTGTTGCTCTGTTGTTTCTGCTTTTCTGTGCTGTGTAACACTTTCATTTTTCATGTGTCTCTGATTCTCTAGATATACAGAGTTTGCAAGAAGTGAGGCTGTCCAAAATGTTGTCTATGGCAACATGAAGACCTCTGGGTTTGGATTTGGATTTTTTGTTAAAGCACAGCAGCATAAGATTCTTTAAAAATCAACACTTCTTTTAAGTTTTTTTAAACAATAAATTTAAAGTTGCTCTGCTTTAACAACAAACACACACATAAAGAGCTCTTCAGAGTCCCATAGGCAGCATTCTAGACAGCCTCGTATTTATCAATTGAACAAAAATAAAACAAAATTATGAGGGGGACAACCATTCAACCAGCTAAATATACAATAATTTAAAACGTGGGCAAAAAATAACTTTATATTTGGCACTGAAAATGGAAAGTTTTGGGCTGGACACACCCACACCTTCCTCAGATGGGCATTCCAAAGTCAGGGTGATACCACACAGAAGGCTCTCGCTATTGTACATGGATAACAGACTGCTCTTACAAATGGAATGCTGAAGGGAAGAGCCCCCTCTGGCAACCATAATGCATGGGCAGGTTGATACAAGAGGTGGAACCCCTTCATATATTTGAGCTCCAAGCTGCTTAGGGCTTTATAGGTAAGCATGTTCAACTGAGCTCAGCAGCAAATAGGCAGCCAATGTAGTTCATTTAGAGCCAATGTAATGCAAGGCTTAACTCTGTTAATGGTGATGCTAGCAACACATATTGGGGAAGACAATGAATGCAGACATGGCCCATTTTTGTTGGTTTTGTCGCAGAATAAGAAACTTTTGTTCAGAAACAACAATTGAACAGGTTACAAGTTAACATTAGATCTGTTGACTGTACGGTTTGGATTTATAAAGGGCTGAGTGTCGTCTCACAATGTTGAAATGATGGTGCATCATTTAATAGCTACTCAAATATTGATTTCTGCAAACTGGAAGAAAATAAAAACTCAAAACAGTGTAGAGGTGGATTGTGAAATGCTTGGAAATAGTATATATTTATGTATTTACTACATTTTTATCCCACCTTTCCTCCAAGGAGCTCAAGATGGCAGAAAACATGGTTCTCCCCCTGCCACTTCTAGATAGTTATAACAGCTTCCATAACAAGGCTACAGAGTGTCATGCAAGGCTTAGAAGGCACACTTGCCAGGAAAATAAACAAACATTTATTATCTCTGTTAAACAAAAGCAGAGCAGCAACAGGAAATTTCTGACTTCACCCAGACACAACTGCCACCTAGTGACTTACCTGTATAATGGCACTATCCACACACACACCCTACACTGCAGTATATTTGTTATAACAATCTGTACCTGTGTGGACTGAAATCCTATTCTTCACAGATGTGTTTAGGACTGGGCAACCACTGTTATTTGCAGAATAAAACTTTCTTCTACCACATCTTCAAGCAAACCCAAAAGCTATAAGTTCATAAGAATCTGTCTTATGTCAAGTCGAACCACTGGTCCATCCACTTTAGCATTGTCATCACTGATGGACAGAGGCCCTCTGGGGTTTCATATAGGGATCCATCCCAGGCCTACTGTAGCTGCTGCTGGAGATGGACCCTGGAACCCTTTGTATGCAAAGCATTTGGCTTACCAGTGAGCTATGGCCCTTCCACTGACCCCCCCCAAACTCCTCTTTCCTATTATTTAAAATTCATTAAATGTTTATCCCACCATTCCACCAAAGAGCTCCAAATGGTCCATCCCTTCCAATTTTATCCAGACTGCATCTCTGTGATATAAGTTTAACTGAGAGATAGTGACCGGCCCAAGGTCAACCAGGGAACTTCATGATTAAATGAGGATTTGAGCAGCATAAGAATAGATATGTATTAACATAAAATTGTGCTGCAAATATATTTGAGCATGGGGCCTGACTCTTTCATGCATTTTGCATGTATAGTACAGTAATACCTCAATTCACAAATCCTTCAGGAAAGAAGCTCCTTCTTAACAAAGCCTTTTTGGGTGCAGGGGGACGCACACTCTGACATAGTCACAATGTGGCTCCTTGTCTGCTGGATTGCAACTGCTGCACGCAGATCTCTCACACATGGCTGGAATGGTGGAAAGGTGGCACAGGCTTTGAATAAGATGGCACAGGTTTTGAATAAAATATACTATGTTGAACTGCTCTTCTTGTTTGAGGTGTAGGAACCTATCCCTATTCTTTCCATGTTATTCCTACCTCTGGTACCACATTTTCTGCTAAAAAAATAATGTCCAGGAATGCATGTACTTTGTTAACTAAGGTATTACTGTCTCTGTATATCTTGCATTTAACTTTGCCTACAATGTGTTATTTTTTAAAAGAAAAATCTGTCAATAAACAAACAACTCAGACATCAACAGACACTCAATACAAGAGATGTTGGGATGCGTGCAAAGCTCAATCAGCTCAGAACCACAAAAGGTGCACAGATCTATTGAAAAGGAATTGCTGCTCTCTCCCTAGTAGTCTGTCCCTCATTTGCTCAAGGTCCAGACTGTTTATTTTCAATTTCAAGGTGGTCACCTTATGAAAAAGGCAGCCTTTGAAAAGCACAAACCATTGAGTTGAGAGGAAATGCTTTCCTGACATTCTCTTCCCAATCCATCAGTAACAAAGTGGGGTGGGGGTGGGATGAGAGATATCTTCAGCAGTTTCTTTGGGTGAGGCTCCCAGCAGCTGCAGCAACATGGCTCTTTTATTTTCCCAAAGCTGATTTTCTTGAAACCACCATTTGATGGCACCAGCAATAACAGAAATCATGCAATACCAGCTGGGCTGACAATCTTGGGGCATTTTAAGAGGTGGGACAGTGGCTGTCACACACAAACATTGAAAACTGTTTCCAGAATACTTAGCAAAATGGAGCTCTTTTTGAGCGGAAGGGAACATTCACAGAAGTTTTCTGTGGGGAAAAATGCCTGCCGAGAAAGTTCTGTGGAACTGGAATTTTGTCTTAAAACAAATATTGTTTCTGCACTACAGGGTACTGTGCCCAAGAGACACATTCCAAAAGTTCATTGCAGTCACTCTTTAAAACAGCAGTCACTGCTAAGAGTGGCATTTCAGCTCTTGTCTGCACATCTACTTGTTGACTGTTCCTCCTACCAAGACTACAGTATGGTCCCTTGTGTTCTTCATGCAATCAACCCTGCAGATCAGCACCAGTTAAATGCACGGAGAAGAACGGTCTGTCCCCACAAACATGTTGCAGCTCTTCTGGGAAACCTCCTAAAAGACGGATCAAGATTTTGACTCCTGTTGAGGTACAGAAATGGGAGTTATGACCACCTCTGAAAATTGGGTGGAAACCATGGAGGGGTGGATTTGAAGGGGTACCAATAAATGGCTAGATCTTCTTCAACGAAATCTTGATAGACAATTTTAAAATTAGAGCGGGGGAGGTTTGAGTTGGAAAAAAAGATCATGGAATGTCTCCATAACTCTCAGCTGCATCCCAAATTGAAACTAAAATATGATGAAAATGTTTCTCCCACTTTCGTGGGTCTATTCATTCCCTGCTAAAGCATTTTTTTTGTCTGTTTTTTCTGGGGACTGAGCAAGTTCCAGTGAATTTTTCAAGAAGTAGGAAATTTGCCACTTATATTTACACTTATGAGGTGGCCAAACATCTTCTCTTTTGCTTAAAAAAAACATCCTCAGACACCTCATGAAGTTAAGGAAGGTAAGTGGTTACCTTTTCTCACCCCCTGAAATTTTCACCAAACTTTGTCCTCCCCCAGTCTTTGTGGAATTCCTCATTTCACTAACCCATGAATGGAAACAACTCATTAACATAATTAAGTGAAAGACGTTAATCAGCTACTTTCCTTCATGCAGATTTTATTAACTTCCTCCCAGCCCCTTGATGTGTGCAAAACTCACACAGGTCGATAGTGAGTATTAGCAACAGAACAATCTTAGACAGATCTACTCAGAAGTCAGTCCCAGTTAATTCCATGAGAGTTGCTTCCATAGACTTGGACTGTGACAATGCAAGCGTACAGATATTTCAGCAGAAGTAATCCTCATGTATTTCAATGGGATGTACTCTCCGGTAAATGTACATAGGTCTGCCCCCTTAATGTCTTTGTTAACTGAAGTTGGGGTATATCTTCTTTCAAGCTGATTGGGAGTCCCTGCTTGCCAAATGGAGCGTTTTCTTGGTCTCTCCTTCAAAGCATCTGGTAACTGAAAGTTCAGAATAATCAGCTGAATTATTCTGAGCTAGTGATGGGGGTATTCTGTTTTTCAAAAGTAAGCAATTTAGATGATTAGATACATAGATAGATATATAGATGATTGATAGAAGTAAGACGTTTAGACAGAAAGACAGACAGACAGACAGACAGATAGATAGATAGATAGATAGATAGATAGATAGATAGATAGATAGATAGATAGATAGATAGATAGATAGATAGATAGATAGATAGATAGATAGATAGATAGATAGATAGATAGATAGATAGATAGATAGATAGATAGATAGATAGATAGATAGATAGATAGATAGATAGATAGATAGATAGATAGATAGATAGATAGATAGATAGATAGATAGACAGACAGATAGATAGATAGATAGAAAGATAGAAAGATAGATACATTACAGTATCTGTGTAAATATATATAATCATAAGGAGAGAAAGTATTTTGGGATACACTGACAATATCCATGATGCCATTTGCACTTGGGAAAGTGTTGAAAGAAATGTGAAAGAAGAATGAAATGCGGAAGTTGAACATTTTGCTATAAACCACCCATAGAGCTTCGGCTATGGGGTGGTATATCAATGTAATAAATAAATAAACGTTTTGTTTTACTCTCCCATTTTAGAATGGTTTGGTTTCGTTATATTTCTGGGTTTGATAGCATGAAAGGTGAAAGATTTCACAAGGAGAAATAACAATATTTGCCAGGCGGTTTGCAGACCCACAATGAAGGCTGTAATTGCCCATCACTGAACTATTTAAACTAGCTTTTATACCTTATAGTTTTTATGTAATAGAAACATTGTTTCTGAAAAATAAAGATATGTGTTATCAAATGGCGGGAGGAGCTGCAGAACTGCATATCCCCCCCTTGACATGCCTGCTTAACTTTTGTCTTTCAGTGAAGACATATAGATAGACAGGTTAAGGGCATACATGGCCCCCAAGATTCACCTTTCATCCGTATCTGCATCATCCCTCCACTTCCATGGGTCTATTTGTTCCCTGCTAAAGTGCCTTTTTCAGGGGAGTGAATTTCGGTGAAGTGGGAAGTTTTATGTTTATGAGGTAGCCAAATGTTTTCTCTTTTGCTGTACAAAATCCTCAGAAACCTCATAAAGTTAAATAAGGTAACTGCCTACCCTCCCACCACCTGAAACATTTCACCAAACTTGATCCTCCCCAGTCTTTGTGGAAATCTGCATTTCACTAAACTCATGAACGCAAACAAAACACTTTAACATAATTAAGTGGAAGACTTTAATCACTTGCTTTCCTTCATGCAACTCTCAGGACCCTTCACAAATTACACTTCCCAGATTTCTGGGAAATCATGACTGTTTAAAGTGGAATAAATCTCTGGTGTGGATGTAGCCTTAGTGAGTCATTTTTTTCTCTAGCCTGTCCATCATTCATATGGACATTAAAAAAATCTGGACTATTATAAAGGTTAGAATTTTATTTGAAACACATTTCAACACTCTAAAAAGGACTATCAATCATTAGAACAGTATGACATTGGAACAAATGACCTAGGGAAGTGGTGGGCTCTCCAACATTGGAAGCATTCAAGAGGCAGCTGGACAGCCACCTATCAGGTGTGCTTTAACTTGAATTCCTGCATTGAGCAGGGGTGTGGACTCGATGACCTTATAGGTTCCTTCCAACTCTACTGTTCTATAATTTTCTGTTACCTGAGACATCTCTCTCTCTCTCTCTCTCTCTCTCACACACACACACACACACACACACACATTCACACACACACACACGAGCGACTGAGCATTCCATAACAGAGCATGCTCAGTACTCATTTGGGCTGTTTTGGGAGTCATCCCCTTTCTTTTTTCTCTCTCACTTTTTTGTATTCTGCAACACTTGGGGTTCCCTCTTGCCCACTAGTACTCCTTATTATGTATGATATGGATGGTGATACCATCCATAAGCAACAACACTTCCAGCCTGAGCTTCAGAAACAGAGGGAATGACACTCTGACCAGTTTAAGTGGTTAGTGTTTAAATTTGATTGGAAACTGTTCAATTTGATACAAGGTGGCTATTAAGCATGACCTAAAAGCTGCAATTCCAAGCATATTTACTTGGAAGTAGTTCCCATAGCAGTAAATAGGATTTACTTCTGGGAGTATAGAATCAATCCATAAGAGTCTCCCAGTAGACACCATACATGTAAGCACATGGCTTTTCCCCAAGAATCTTGGGGACTGTAGTTTACTCCTCACAGAGGTATAATTCCCAGCACCTGTAATAAACTACAGTTCCCAGGATTCTTTTTTGGGGTGGTGGTGGAAATGCAACTTTGGCGAGATAATAGCTGAAGGTAATCAGCCCCAAATGATAACAAATAATCAGTAGGCATTCCCAGAAGACATTCAAACAGTGGGTAAAAAAAAAAGTGAGAATTACAGAGGCAAACAAAGAATGCAGTTAAGCAGTAAAGTAATCCAAGAGAGAGGAGACACCTTTGTCTCTGCTCTCTCCCTCCTGAGCCATGAAGGCAACTCCCAAACCTGGGTGTTGTGTCTCCAAGTTAGTTAGTTAGTTAGAACTAGGTATGCCTTTCCTATCTACTATGTATTTCTATAAATAAAATAGCTTTTCTTATTTTACTAAGTCTTACGTCTCAGTGATCTCAGTGCAGGGTAAAAGCCTGCCACTTAGGTAAACGCACACATTGGCACACACACATCTCAGACTGTTGACAATCTCTGCTTATATCTATACAGATTTACATAACATGCATCACCTGAACTCACATGAGTTACCTTAGATCTTGCAACATTTGCAAATGAGAAGCAATAGGGTTTTATATTAGTTCTGATTGTCTACTGGGCTATCATAGGGTATGTGTTTTTTGCCTTTTCTATGGCAAAAACTCCAACGTCAGTGGAATTTACGTGATGTGCTCTAATCAATTGAATTTGGCTAATGAATGCTTTATTCTTTCATCAGAACTTTAGCAGTAGTACTAAAATACTAATAAAAAAGGGACAGAGAAAAATACTTTACATACATCATTCAGCTGTATTGCTAATTATAGATATAGATATAAAGGATAAACAGCATTTTGTCAAAAGTATGTTTGACTACATTTTATACCTCCTCCTTGGTTTTCCAAGCTTGGCATGGAATGCTTCTTATACAGAATTAATTTGAAATGCTGCATTATCATCATCATCATCTTCAAAATAAAAAATAAATGTACTGCCTTCAAGTTGATTCCAACTTATTGTGACCCTATGAATAGGGTTTTCATGAGAGGGAGTGACTGGCCCAAGGTCACCCAGTGAGTTTCATGGCTATGTCGGGATTCAAACCCTTCTACTACCCCCTATATGTCTGTGTTTATCTTTAATATTGTTTTAGGCTACTTAGATGTGAAGCAGCCAAGGCCAGCACCTTGTAGGCGTTTTTTTAAAAAAAGTAACTGAAATGTAATTGTAGTGATTACTTTTGAGAAAAAGTAAAGTAATTTGTTACTTTCAGAGCAATTGAAATTGTAACTGTAATTATTTCTTTTTTTGGCCAAGTAATTGTAACTGTAATTTATTACTTTTTAAAAGTAATCTTCCAAGCTCTGGATATTCCATGTTTATTTTCCTTTGGAGGAGGTCACGGGAGGTGTCATGATATTCTGCAATATTAGCTTTCATATAGAAATATACAGGTTGAACATAGGTCGAAGCATACCAAACTCCACTACTCCCATATCTGATCTCTGGGGAGTAAAGAGGCTTTCAGATCCCTAAAGTTCAGCTTTCTATGTTTCTCTCACTTCTTATCCATCCAAATTGCAGCCTGACCAATTTGTGTCCTTCACAAATATCTGAACTACCACATTTTTACTTAGGAAGGGAAGGCTCCTGGATATATTCAGAGGTAAATTGCTCCAAAGCACTTTTGTGTGTTTATTTTAAGTGTGCTTGTTGGGGTTGGCCTTTTAATATTATTATAATTAATAGTTAAAAAGGATCATAATAGCTTTTGTAAATGATCACTTGCGATCCAAGACATGTGGTGCAATCAATCAATCAATATTTATTGCGGTCTATGACCAGTAAAAAGCATAGGTGTATCAGTTCATAAAATTACACATGTGCAGAACAGATAACGTGTTTCATGGGCATAAAAAGTGCATTGGTATGCTTAATACTTGATACATAAATAAAATAATTTGTTACGCATTATAAGAATAAAAAATAACAGAATTAAAATTAAAATTGAGTAGGTCAGAGTAAAATGTTTATAGGATATTCAAGAGGATAACTGAGTTCTTTTAGACTGGGCTGCGTATATGTATTTAGCAACGGAGAAAGTGATATTTTTATTTTGACCCCTCAGCAAGCAGGCAAGCAAGCACTCAGGAGATAGGTTAATACGGTTCTTTATGAATGGAGATAGATATTTGTTGCGTTCGCGGGAGTAGAGTGGGCATTCGAGAAACACGTGCCGAAGGGTTTCTATAGCACCTAGTTTGCAGGGACAGGTGCGTTGATTATACTCAATACCCCGTTATCTTCCCTCCAGTACGGCTGAGGTTAGGCAGTTGAACCTTGCTTTGGTAAGCGCGATTCTATATTTAGGGACAGTTAAAAAATCTAAATAGGGGGCGTGCGTATTAGGGTCCAAGTTCAGGTTGAAATGTTGAGGAGAGCAGACTTTGGTTGCTGCTGTCATTGTGGTTTGTATTTCTAGATCCCTGAGTCTCGATCGGATAGTGGATTTGGCTATTATTGGATCTAACGTGTATAAGTACTCAATGGATAAGCCTAATCTGGGAAGTTTATCCCGGAATGTTTTCATCCAGAGTGAGAGATAGGTGTCTGCCCATAGAAGTTGTAAATAACCGGGAGGGCAATCATAGGACAGTTTAATCCAAAAGTTGAATGCCTGAACCCATGCCTGAGATTCAAGCGAAGGTTGGGCAGCTTCCAATCTAAGCGCAGCATTAGGGACACACCTTGGGAGGGCAAAAATTTGGCGTAAGAAAGTGGAAAGTACTGCCTCTATGGAGGAACGATATGAGGTGATCCAAAGTGGGGCGCCGAAAAGAAGTTGAGGGATTATCTTTGCCTTAAAAACCTGGATGGCAGCCGGGATGTACAGCCCTCCTTTGGTATAAAAGAAATGTAGAATGCCTTTCATTGTGGTTCGGGCAGTCGAGACAGCCGCACGGATATGGGGGGACCAGGATAGGGAAGAATGGAAAATTATACCGAGATATTTATAGCTCGAAACTTGAGATATGCGGTTGCCGTTAATTATCCAGTCTGAAGTTGTAGATTTCTTGGAAAACACTAGAATTTTGGTTTTGGAGAAATTAATATTTAGGTTATTGTCTGAACAGTATAGCATGAAGGCTCTAAATAAGCGTTTTAGACCAATTTTGGAGAAAGATAACAGAGCAGCGTCATCGGCATATAGCAGGATGGGACAACTATGGTTGCTTAATTTGGGGGAATGAAAGGTTGGAGAAAGACAGCTGGAATATAAATCATTGAGGAAGAGGTTAAACAATAAAGGGGCCAGAACACAGCCCTGTCTAACCCCTTTCGTTGAAGGGATCAGTTTCGGTTGGTGTATTTCTCTGCCAGATGATTAAGGAGTAGGCTGTGATCCAGCACGGATCTGCCTCTCCTGAATCCTGCTTGTTCAGAGCCCAAGATGTTCTCCTCCTCTATCCATAAGGATAATTTCCTCTTCAAATGACTGGCATAGAGTTTCCCCACTGCCGACAGTAGGCTGATTGGTCTATAATTGAGGGGATCCGCTCTGGATCCTTTTTTGTATATGGGGATTACTGTGGCTTCCCGCCAGTCCTCTGGGAAGTGACCTGTATTGTTAATGACTGTAAATAAGTTGGCCAATATGGGAGCCCACCATTCGTGATGGGATTTCAAGATCTCTGGGGGTAAATTGTCAACTCCTGGGGCCTTGGCCGCTTTCAGGTCAGCAATTAGCTCTGTTATTTCACTGTGTTGCACAGGTGGCCAATCTGGAAGTTTTTCGATGTTAAAGGGGAAGGAATAGTTAGTAAGAGTCTCATGGGTGGGTGCATACAAGTCTGAAAAGTGTTGTTCCCATGTGTAAGGTGGAATATTACACGGAGCTTGCAAGGTGTACTTCAAAGCTCCAGAGACAATAGACCAGAAGGTTTTAGAGTTTTTAAGTCTGGACGCACTGATTACAGACTTCCAACCCTCATAAATTGCTTGCCTTTTTTTAGTGGTTATTAGAGTTTTGTACTTACTTTTGGTAGCATAGTATTCAGGAGGGAGAGTAGTATGGTTCTGCTGGTGACATGTGGTGCAAGGAGTACCCAGACTAAAAGACATATCTCCTTAGCCTTTGACTTCCATTAAAAAAGATAGCATAGACAGAATTGTAGTGTGTCATTTAATTTATATCTCAGTCCTTATAGTATGTCATAGTGATTCTGTCATGTGATTCCAGATGGAGATGGCCAATGGCAGCACCATCCACGAATTCATTTTGCTGGGATTTGACGTTCAACAGCGGACACGATTCTTGCTCCTTGGCTTTTTCTCCATTCTCTACATGCTCACTTTGGCTGAGAACGTCACCATCATCACAGTGGTGTCCCTAGATAACCACTTGGCCCAGCTTCCCATGTACATCCTGCTGAGTAATTTCTCCTGGTTGGAGATGTGCTACGTGACCGCCACTGTGCCTCGTATGCTCTCTGACCTGGTTTCCCCTTATGGAATCATCTCCTTCCAGGCCTGCTTCCTCCAGTTCTACATTTTCTTCTCTCTTGGCACCACAGAGTGCTTCTTCCTTTCAGCCATGGCTTTGGATCGGTACTTGGCCATCTGCCACCCTCTGCGCTACCCACAACTTATGACCCAACATTCCTGCTATGCCTTGGTAGGGACATGTTGGGTTGTTGGCTTCCTGTGGTATCTTATTCCAGTGATTTTGATCTCCAAGTTGTCCTTTTGTGGTCCTAACATTATTGACCACTTTTTGTGTGATCCTGAGCCAATTCTGTCCCTGGCCTGCCCTCCACTCGGAAATGCTCCCTTTGTCTTACAAATATTTCTGTATGCTCTGGTTTTAAGCAATGTGTTCTTTGTTTTGCTATCATATGGCTTTGTCATTCTCAACCTGATAAAATCTTCAAACGAAGCCAGTCGTAGGAAGGCCTTTTCTACCATATCTTTCCATATAATGGTGGTGACACTTTTTTATGGCACTATAGCAGTGGAGTACTTTATTCCAGGTGGAGAAAGTCGCTCAGAGGCCACCAAGGCAATCACGCTCTTCTACGCAGCCATTACACCCTTTCTTAACCCCCTGATCTACTGTCTGAGAAATGATCAGGTGAAAGAGGCCCTGGGCAGGTTGCTAAAGAGAAAGAAAACATTTCTAAGGAGAAAGGTGACAGTATAATGAGAGGAGTCAAGAAAAAGAAAAACCTCAGAACTCTCAACTACTCAAATGAGGTCATAAAATTAAAACACTCAGCTAAATAAGAGTTCCAACTCTTCCAATTTTTGTTTTGTGATGTCCAGTGAAGATGCTCCAAATCAGTTAAGAAATTGTTGGTGGTGTATCAGCCATACAGCATGACAAGGAATTTGCTTCTATCTTTGAGTACCAAAATACAAGGCCTGGACCTAGGGGTGTGCAGAGTCTTTGTGCAGGGGCCAATTAATGAAGTGAAACAGGGTGATTTCAAGTGCTTCCCTCTCTCTGCTCACTGGCATATGATCTGTGCCATACAGCTCTATATTCTTCCAAAGCTCCATCTCTCTGTAGGTTTATGGGGTTTGCAAGAAGTCTGGCTGTCCAAAATGTTGCCTGTGGAGCATTGAAGGCCTCTGAATTTTTATATTTGTTCTTGTTAAAGCACAGCAGCAGAGGCTTTTTTAAGTTAAAAGCTTCATTTTATTTTTTAATATATCCTATGCTGCTCTATTTAACAGCAACAACAAAAAATCAACAAAAAATCCCCCAAAGCAGAGCTCCTCAGGCAGCCTCACAAGATAACCTCACTTTCTGGATAGCCTTAAAGAAGACACAAAGAAGCATCAGAAAGACCAGTAAGTCTTTATAATATTATAGTTTCTGTAATAAGTAGTCCAGGCAACAATACACATCACTCAACCACCTCTGCATTATCTTAAGGTAGGAAAAAGCAAAACAAACTCCCACTCCCACCCACCCCGAATTTAGCCACTGTAATCCTGTTGGCGTGTGTGCGTTGTTGCGTGAAACAGCATACATTACGTTGGAGTTAAGTTGAGCAAGAAACTTCTTCAGAGCATTAGAGCATGTTAAGAGTCTTTTATTAAGACATTATGGCTTAAGGCTTAAGAGTAAATACATGTAGAGTTTCTTCAGTCATCCCCCCCTCTGGTACATCTCTCTCCAAAGGTAAACACAAAAGACAACCTCTCAGTTCAGAGGCAATATTCAGAAGACCAGCCTCACAGATCAGAGGCATACATCAGAAGACACAACTTACAGACTCTGTTAGAACTTTCCCAGTCTATCAGATGGTTACCATAGCAACGGCCTTGACAGCCCGTTCCCAGACTGGGCTAAGACAAAACTCCCCCCTAGTTACAGTTTTGCAGACTTGATGGAAAACTACTAGGCCTCATGCCAACAAGCCCCCCTTTTTCCCATCATGTCTGTCAATTACAAAAAAATCTCAACAATACATCTCCACAATACATAGTCATACAGTAATACATTTCTACAATACCTCTTGCAATATATTTCAGTACATTGCATCATACATTTTCAGTTCAGTACAGTTCAAAATTACATCTCAGTACAGTTCAAAACTTTATTCACTCAAACTTTGGTTGAACACATGTCAAATAAAGTGTCTCAGGATCCATTTCTACAACTTTATTCATTCCAGGACTTGTTATTAATCCCACGGTAAATCTTTCAGGCGGTTTGCCTAAATTTGCTCTTGTAGAGCGTCTTAAAGGAACCAGAGCTTTGGCTCTCTCTGCCCCCCCATTTGTGCTTGTACTTGTGCTTGTGCTTGGCACCGCGTGCCCAGGATCTTCCATTTCCTCAGCTTTTCATTTCTTTGATCTGCGTTTCCCACAAATGAGCTCATTTAATGCATCTCTGAGAGGAATTTGTGTACCTTCCACTTTAATGTCAAGGTTTGGCTTAAATGTCTGTGATTGTGTTCGTGTTTGTGTGTCATCTGTTCCTGTAAGAATAACTGTCTGCCTTTGATCCCAAGGCTTTTCTGAGACTTTAATGCTTCTGCTCAGAATTAACTGCTGTATTTCTGGACATCAAACTCTGAAATATGCATTCTGAAATCCCAAAACAAAACCTTGCTGTGCTCTGGGCGCAAGCTTGCCCCTCCTTTTTCCCTGTGGACTGTGGATCCAGCACCTTGCCCCGAATTTTTGAATGTGTTGTATTTTAGGCTTTCTGCCAGTAAGTTTCTCATAAGGAGACATTCCAAGTGCACTGTGTAACACCCTGTTGTGAATATAATTCGCATAAAGAATTGCTTCTGCCCAGAAAGAATTCCCTAAACTGCAATCCATCAGCATGGCTCTCATTGCTTCCCCAAGCACCCTATTTTTTCTCTCAGCAGTTCCATTGGAAAACGGGCTAAATGGAGCAGTGAAATTCTGGTTTATTCCCTTACTCTCCAGAAAGTCACTCAATGCCTTATTCGTGAATTCCCCACCTTGGTCCGAGCGTAAAGCCCCCACCGTGACGCCGTGTTGAGTTTCAATTCTCTTAATGAACAGTTTCAGCTTCTGCTCAGCTTCACTTTTATGCTTTAACAGAAAAACATGACAAAATCTTGAAAAATCATCTACCAGTACCATGAAGAATTTCGCACCTCCTCGTGAAGCATTTATTGGCCCTGATAAATCAACATGAACTAGCTGGTAGGGAGCTGTTGTGGTTCTCTCAGCCTCCCGGTTTATTGGTGCAATAGTCATTTTAGCTTTATTACATGCATCACAATCCATTAACTGTCCACAATCCTTTAAACGCATGTTTTCACTGTGCAAAGGGGTTTTCTTTATCGTGTCAAGGTTTGCATGCCCCAGCCTTTGATGCCATTCATGGACGCAGCCCTGATGTACCTGTGCCTCAGCATTTAACACAGCACACCCTGCTTGACTGCTCTTTATTACAAACTGTGAATCATTCAGGCTTCCCTGCATGCACACTTGATCTCCCCTCATTACAAAACATTGATCTTTGTGAAACAAAATTGAATAATTACAACTCACCAGTTTTCTAACTGATAAAATATTATGAGCCAATTCCGGAACAAACAAACATTCTGACATTATTCCAAGCTTGTCAAACTTCACCAGACCTTTAGCTTCCACAGATTTCCGTGATCCATCTGCCAGGTGCACAAAGTCCTGCACTTCTTCTGAAATGTAAAACAAACTTCCGTCTTTGATTAATATATGGCTTGCCCCGCTGTCAAGCAGCCAGTCAATAGGTCATAAATCTTGAGACTTCTGTTTACAAACAAAGTTCACACTTCCCTGCTTCAAGCCTCCGTCCCTGGAGTTGCGCTTGACTGGACATTACTGCTGTAGATGCCGTCGATCTCTGCAAATAAAACAAGCCTTCAGCCTCTGTTGCTGCTCCTGTTTATTATCCTTCGGCACGGCATTTTTCACCTCTTGCCTCCTGACAGCTTCCATCGACTCGGCTCTTTTCGCCTCCTGTCTCCACTGCCATTCTTGGGTCAGCTTTTCCTCAATAAACGCAACGTTCAAACCTCCGTCAGGCATGGGCTCATGCCAACAAATCCATGATCTGGGAATATCCACATTGGATTACTGCAGTGCACTCTATGTGGGGCTGTCCTTGAAGATGACTCAGAAACTTGAGCTAGTAAAAAATGCAATCACCAGATTACTGGCTGGGGTTTCCTTTGGAACTCATATAACCCCTGTTTTAAAACAGCTGCATTGGTTGCCAATTCATTTCTGGCTCAATTCAAGATGCTCATGCTAGTCTTTAAAGCCCCAAACAACTTACAGTAGGTCCCAATATCTGCGAAACCACCTCCTTTCCTACAGAATGTCCCAGGTGTTAAGATCAGCAGAGGGGGTCCTCTTGGTAGTTCCACCTCTCTCTGGATAGGCCAGGAGAGGGCATGCTCTGTGGCAGCCCCTAAGTTGTTGATTTCCCTCCCCACAGAAATGCACTCTTTGCCCTGGCCTTTGACACCTGAGATGCATGTTTTCAGGACCCACCCTATTCTTGGCATTGTCATTTGTTCTAATTGTTTTAATACTGACTTTTAAATTGCTGTAACCACCCAAACTGAGATCTGCTGATGAAGGGCAAGTAGTAGTAGTAGTAGTAGTAGTAGTAGTAGTAGTAGGAATGGTAGGAATGGTAGGAATGGTAGTGATGGTGGAGGGGTCTCTAATAATAAAAAAGTAATGTTAAAAAAGTAACGTCCAGGAAAGAAGCTCCTTTTTAACAAACCCTTTTTGGGTGCAGGGGGATGCACACTCTGACATAGTGAGAATGTGGCTCCTTGTCTGTTGGATTGCAACTGCTGCAGGAAGCTCTCACACATGTGGATGGAATGATAGAAAGGTGACGCAGGCCTATAAGGCCATCAAGCTGTTCCGCCCTTCCTGTCCAGGAGCTTCTTGGGTCAGCGGCTCACCCAAGGAGCTCCGTGGGGTGGGGTGAGCCTTCCTTCCCTTCTTGCTAGGTTGTCTTCTCGGATCCGACTGACAGCCCAAAGGCAGGCAGATCCTATCTTCCTCTCCATGGTGGGGATCGGCTCCCGGGGGAGCTGTCCCAGGTTGTCTTCTCAGATCCGACTGACAGCCCGAAGGCAGGCAGATCCTATCTTCTTCCCCAGTGGGGGCTGGTGTTGGCGGCTGGTCTCCTCCAGTTGTCTCTCCCCCTCATCAGAGGGAGGTGGATCTTCTTCTTCCATAGGGAATCGCAGAAGTAGTGTCAGCTGGAAGTAGCAATCATATGCGACAAAGTCTTCTTTCTTTCTGTGAAAGTGATTTCAGCTCATCAAGAGATCCTGGCAGTATAAGTTTACCAGTGATTAAACTGATAAGAACAGATACTACAGTTGATCTTAGCCAATAGGCCAAGAAATGATTTATTTGCTCTTTTCCCTTGAATTTTTGTAATTTTTAACCTCGAAATGCTTATATATATTCTCTGTATCAGCTGTCCTCTTTTGAAATTCTTGTATTAATATTTCATTGTGATGGCCAATGGCTATGAACAATAAAGGGAAACATACATACATACATACAGAATTGTAAGCAGTAAAATCACAAAAACATAAAAATTAAAATACATAAAATACTATATATATAATATATGTATATGTACAGTAGGGCCCCACTTTACAGCGCTTCGCTTTACAGCATTCCGCTAATATAGTGGCTGTCAACTGCAGAAAGGCCCCGCTCCTACGGCGCTTGTTTCACTTTTACGGCGTTTTTTGGCCGTCGGGCGCCATTTTGGTCAATGTTAGTCAATGTGTTCCACTTTACAGTGGTTTTTGCTTTACAGCGGTGGTCCGGAACGTAACCCGCTGTATGAGTGGAGCCCTACTGTATATGTATATGTATATATATAGGGATTGGTACTAAAGGCTATCTCCATTTTGAGCTGTAATATAGGTTCTGAGTTGCTCTGTGTAAAATGAAGCTCTGTGTTCCCCAATGGCAATAACTTATCCCTGTTTGGCCAACGTGTACAATATTTTAAGTCACACAAGCTATTCCAGAGTGGATTAAGGCTGCCATATTCAGGCAGGTACCTACAAGGATGTGAAGGGCACCTTTAAGCCTTTAAAAAAAAAAGCAAAGACAAGTCTATAACTTTTCATTTTGTCACAAAATAGGATGCAATTTGCAGTCACAATCATCCCTTGGAGGAGGAGGCATGAGGTCTACCAAATTTCAGAAGGATACCTTATCACAGTCAATGTCATTTGGATGCCTATTTGGAAATATGGACTCCCTATATTAATTAATATGTTTAAGTCAGGGTGGATGGGATATACTTATTGTTAATATCAGCTGACAATATTTATTTCTTTTTCTCTGTTATATTTGCAACAACAACAGGATAGTTGCAGTGGTTTTCTCCGCTAAGGCATTGGGTGGCTAATCACTTAACCTACCCTAGTGCTTTGTGGGGAATCAGTATGAATCTTGCTGACACTGAGTAAAATACATACATACATACATACTACCCTGCCAAATTGCAGACAAATAGGTCCAGGGGTTTTGGTGGGGAAAGTAAAAAACCATCAGGTAATTAGTAGACCACCAGATAAAGCTCTAAAATCAATGACAGTGTCATGTTTTTGAGGGAAGGACTGGGTGTTTCCCTCTGGCTCTTTATAACCTTTCCTGAGGTGGTTGAGTGGTGTACATTCAGGTTTGTACATGTTATAAAATGTTGCAGCTTCTGGTGTTTATTTTTGTGGTCCAATAAACTTTAGAAGCCTCTGTGAGTAGGGTTGCCAGGTCAGAAGCATCCCAAAACCTGAGATTTGAGGGGCAGGCCCGAGTGATGTCATGGGGCAGGCCTGAATGATGTCATTAAGCATGATACATTAAGCATCAATCACAGTTGCTTGGAGCATACAATAAAAAAAATTTCTGGTTTAGATTCTCTGTAGAAACATTAGTAACACAGGAAAGAAGCAAAGTAACAAGAACACCAACAAACATACAAAAATATAAAGAAAGGCGGCTATGAAGGAAGCCAGGGAACGTAAGCACCACAAGTACCTCCCTCTGACAGATGCACTCAGGCAGAGGGGGTACGAAGTTGGAGGCTGGGACCCAAAGAACAAGCCCGTACTGAGAGCTTGTGGCATGGGCAAACGCTACGCCAAACTCATGCACAAGCTGATGGTTTCAGATACCATCCGGTGGTCCCACGATATCTACGTTGAATACATCACGGGCCACCGCCAGTACGAGGAACCAGCTCGCCCCCCTAACCCAAGAGGGGGAGAGCCACAATGGTCCATCCTCCACAATCACTGTGAGGATGGTCCAACAAGATCCCAAGTAAACGGCTCGCCCTCCTAACCCAGAGGAGGGGAGCCACCACCACAGGCTTGCCCCGCTGCGCCCAGAGGGGGCGAGCCACAAATTGCTCCCTCCTCCCTTGTGAGGAGGGAGCCCCAGCCTCTTGGCCTTTGCCCAAATGGGGTCAGAGGCAAGAGGCAACACCGTGTTGCGGACAAGCCCAAGTCCCCCCCATCTGCTGGAGGAGCCTGGGTCCACCCTGCTCCCCAGCTACAGACTCTGTGTCAGAAGATCCACCCTCGACCCATCAATGCAACTCCTGGAGAGGACCCACATGCTAGATGCTTGTACTGCATCCAACCTCCCAACCATCTAAAATGCTGCATTCTACCTGTGCTCTGCTTACTGCATGTAACCTTATGCTCCACGAACTACTATGTGCGCCCTATAACGGTGCCATCTAAATATGCCGGATGCATCAGCCTCACCACAGAGAAAGCCTTCAGAAGAGCCCCCTGCCTTGGAGACGAACTCCTGCTACCCAGGACCGATGACTGGAGGCTGCAATCAGCACAAGAGGGCTGGCCCGGCTCACCGGCCCCACACAAGGTGAGACTGTCTCTGCCCTGGTCTCCCTTCCTGATACTCTGAATACTCATTTATGGGACTTTAACCTGGACTTGCCACATTCCCCAAAAGGACTTGCATGCCTTACTATATGTTGCTTAATAACATTGCTTATGAGAACTTTTTCTGCATGCACCTGACCTGTACGGGAACGATATATGCTGCTTCATTGCCTGTATACTGATCTGTAATTGAAACATTCTCTAATAAAAAGATTAATCTGTTGCTTACAATTTTATTAGGTACATGTCTAATTTTATTTTTGTAAGCTGCCCTGAGTGCCCTATTTAGAAGGGCAGGATAGAAATAAGTAAAATAAATAAATAAATAGCCTAGAGTAACTCAGAAACAGATCTTAAATTTTATAAATACGCAGATATACAAGTTGAATATTGGAGTCAGCACACACTCCTGCCTGAAACACATGAAGCTCTATGAATAGTTCCCATTACAATTAAAAATTATTTCCTCTCTGTAATAAAATGGATTGGCTGATGTTGTTAAAATATTCCTGTCTCAGTTGTGTGATTTTTTTTTGTTCCATGAAACGAAATATACACAACAGAAATAATTAGGGTCAGACCCTAAATGGTATTTATTGTATATATGTAATGACATCCAAAACATATGTCATGTGTTGTATATGATTGTGCCTATTTGCATGTAACAGCCCCCTCCATTCGCACGGTCCACGCATAGAAAAAAGGGAAGGAGGTTCCCAAAGATGTGGAAACCTCTGCATGTAGAGTCCCACACCTGATGTTTTCCATGCTACAGACTTCCATATGAATGAGTGGTCAAAGGGGGTGGAGCTAGCCAGTCATATACAATATCAGAGGAGTAGTCAAGAGGCACAGATCCACATCCCTTTTATTTTATTTTTATTTTATGAAATGTGTGTCCTTCCAAACGAGACCAGGCTGGCAAATAACAAAATAGTAAAAACAGACTTTTTTTGGAAAAAAAAGAAGAAAACATTAAAAACATTAAAAACATCTAAAACACACTCACATATCCTCACAACTTTAAAAGCACTTGCATATCCTCACAGCTAATAACTTTGGGCACAGTATATTTCAGCCGTTAAATGCCTGGTTGAAAAAAAATATTAAATTTGTCATGAGTGTTAATGAGGGAGGCAAACAGATCTCATTGGGGAGGGCATTCCACAAATGGGGAGCTGCTACCAAGAAGGCCATGTCATTGGTCAGCTCCAAACAGGCAGCACAATCCTCCCCTCCCCCCAAAAAAGAAGTCCACTTTGCTAAATAGTCTGGAAACAATCTTCATTTTTTGTGGAGACAGCCACTGTCTGCCCCCCTCCTCAACAATGTCCCACAAAATGTCAGTCCAGCTGCTATTGGTGGTGCCAGCAAATAGTGGTTGCTGCAAAGTAAGCTTTGGAACAATAAAAAAGCCATGCTGTTCATAATACCAAGCCTCACCCCCAAGCGACTGCTGGAAAATTTCTGTCACCTCAGAGAATATTCAGCACAATCACCCCCACCCTGTTTTGTCATTAGTCAACTGGGAGGAGACTGTAAGGAAGCTCTTTTGTCTCAATCTCAAAGGTTTGTGCTTTCCAAAGGGCTGCTTCTTCGAAATGTTGCCCTTTCTGAAGTGAAAAATGCATAGTCTGGGCCCAGAGCCTATGAGTGAGAGACTGCTAAAAGTGAAGAAGGAATGTGGGAAGGGAACATTCACAGGCATTTCCCTGAAAAAAATGTCTTCTGAGAAAGGTTGACAAAAGTGCAATCCTGTTTTCAGACAAAAGTTTCTGCACGAAATGGCATTATGCACAAGAGACATATCCCCAAGGTTCATTTTAGTCACTGATTAAAACTGCAGTCAGAACTGAAGAGTGGCTTTTGAGCTCTGGTCTGTGCAAAAGCCTGGTTGCTCTTTCTGCCACCGAGGCCACAATATGGTTCTTCCTGCCATCAGCCCTACAGATGAGTGAGCACCACTTCAATTTACAGAGAACAACAGCCTGCCTCACAAATTCTGTCACAGCATTTCTGGAGAGCTGTCTACTGGACAGATCAACGTTCTGGTTCTTACTGAGGTATGGAAATAGAAGTTATTACCAACAGGAAAATTGGGATAGGAATCATAGAGGGATGGATTTGAATGAGTGTCAATCTCGAGAAAAAATGACTAGGGTTTCTTCAAGGAATATTCATAGACAATTGCAAAAATAGAGGAAGGAAAGAGCAAGGGAGAAGCACCACCCCATTTCATGGGTCTATTCGTTCCCTGCTAAAGTGCTTTTTTCACAAGAGTGAACAAATTTCAGTGAATGTTTCAGGAAGTGGGAGGTTTGGCATTCACCTAATTTAAGTTTGTGCAGTGGCCAAAGGTTTCCTCTTTTGCTTAAAAAAAATCCCTCATGGAAGTTAAGTAAGGTGAGTGCCTACCCTCTCCCACCACCTGAAAAATTCACCAACATCTGCCTTTCCTCAGTCTCTGTGGATGGCCTCATTTCACTGACCCCCTGAATGGACGCAAACATCTGAACTTAATTAAGTAAAAGACTCGAATCATCTGCTTTCCTTCATGCAGACCTTATCACCTTCCTGCTTTTCCTTATCACCTTCCCCCCACCCCTTGCCTTGCACAAGATCCACAGAGATCTACCGTAAGCGTTAGCTACATCACAGTCCACTACAGATCTACTCAGAAGTTGGTCCTACTGAATTCAATGACCCTTCCAAGATACTATAAAAGTGCAAGCCTATACATGCTTACTCAGAAATAAACCCCATGTAGTTCAGTTGTACCCATTCCCAGGAAAGTGTGCATAGGATTACAGACTTAATGGTTTTGTTAACAGAAGTTGGGATGGTTCTCCTTTCAAGCTGTTTGGGGATCTCTTCTTGACACTCAACAACATTTTTTGCATCTCTCACCCAAAGCATCTACTAACTGAAAGTCCAGGGTGGTCAGATGAATTTTCATCAGCAGGAGCTGATGATGCTTTCAAAAGGTAACAAGAGAGAAAGAATCATGAGAGGAAGAGGTATTTTAGGACATAATGGTGCTGTTTGCACTGGGGACAGCCTGGAAAGAAATAAGAAATGAAGAAGAAACAAGTGTTGAACATTTTGTTTTACTAATTGTTCTTTCAATGATTTCATATATTCCTGGGTTCAATGGCAGGAGTGATGAGACATTTCACTAGGAGACGTAATGATATTCACAAGAAGATTCACACACCCACACTGAAGGCAATGCTGACAGTGCCTCACTCAAACCAAACTATAAAGTGCATTTGTGGTAGTTACCTATTATACCTCATAGTTGTTATCTAATCAGAAACACAGTTGTTTCTGAAGAATTATCATACATGATCTCAAATGGGAGAAGGAACTGCTGACTGGCTCTCCCCTACCCCTCAGTGGTATGTCTGCTTAACCTTTGCCTTTCAACGGAAAAATAGAGATAGACAGGTTAAGGGTATGCACTGGCCTCAAGATTCACCCTTTATGTATATCTCTGCAATTTAAAAAATTCTGATCTGTTTTCTGAGTTGGTTCCAAACAGCTCTGTAAAAATTAATCACTGCATTGCCCAATCACTATAATGAGGAATCTAAAATTGGCTATAACTGTTTTCCCTTTTGGCCAAAGTGGACAAAATCTAAAAGCACAGGAGCCCTTCTGAGGGGGATTAAGCCTGCCAAATTGCAGATAGATTCTCTAATAAGCAAAAAAAACCCCAAAAAACCCTTGCGGTTTAACAATGTACTTATAGCGACATATATTTCTATCAAATTTCAAAAAAGCAGGGGAATTAGGCGGCTATGGTGAATGCACCAGGGGAGCAGGAGACCTGACCTCCTGTCTGAGATATTGTACTGCCCTACACATTTGTAAAAATGCAAACACAATTTGGTTTGGTCTTTCACAGTCCAAGCCACTTACTGTGTAGCTTGGAAGAATTTGGTAACGTGCCTCTGAGCATATAGTGAGTGATGGCAACACCTGCAATCAGGACTACATTTCCAAAGATGGAGTATTACATTTTTGTATGTTTGTTGGTGCTCTTGCTTTGCTTCTTTCCTGTGTTACTCCTGTTTCTACAGAGCATCTAACCTAGAAAATTATATTACTCTCATTAGTCATCCTAGAAATTTGTCTCAAAATTATTTTTTATTAATTTCAAAGCCTTTTTATTGGGCAATGTTATATGATGGTGAAGACACCTTTTGTGTTTCAAACTGGAGGTTATGTTCTATTTCTGTCTTGGGTGCATCAGTAGTTGAATCTGGAATGGCAGTCTGATATAAAATCAGACTGATTACAATATGTTGCTACTTAAGCAATAAATTTAGCTGTTGGAAAAAATGAACTTGACCTGCCCAAGATACATGTGTTTAGCCTGCTATGTTTAAACCACTCCACTTTCCTCTTCTCCCAGGCATTCTAGCATGTGTTTTTAAACTGCTTTTTTTTTAAAAAAAATGTGTTTTTAAATTTGTATATTTGTTTTTAATTGATGTAAACAGGCCTGAGAGCTTCGGCTATGGGGTGGTATATAAATGTAATAAATAAATAAATACTGAGTACAATGGGATTTACTCATCTGCAATCATGCTTAGGATAGGTGAAACTGACCACAGGGGAGGAGGAGGAGGAGGAGAGGGAGGGAGGTCTGGAGTGGGCAGGGGAGGAGGAGGAAGTTAGAGGGGAGGGGAGGAAGAAGGGAGGAGGAGGGGAAAGGAGACTGGAAGGAGGGGAGGAGGAGGGGGAGGAGAGGGATGGAGAAAGGGGAAGGAGAGGAGAGGGGGAGGGGAAAGGCAGGTCTGATCATTTGCATGTTTATTGAGTTTAGTTTACTCCCGTACACTCATGGTTAGGATAGGTAAAACTGACTATGGAGAAGGAGGAGGAGAGGGGGAGGGGAGGGGAGGGGAGGGGAGAGGGAAGCAGGAAGGAAGAGGAGAGGAGGGGAGGTGGAAGGAGGAGAGTTGAAGGGGAAGGGAGGGGGGAAAGGGGGAGAGAAGGGGCAAAAGGGAGGTGATGGGAGGGAGGAGGAGGAGAGGGCAAGTTTGATCATTTGCATGTTATTGAGTTCAATGGGATTTATTCCCGTACAGTCATGCTTAATATAGGTAAAACTGACCATCAGTCCATCTCTTGTTTGGCCTCAGAGCTTGGATGTAACTCGTTAGAAATAGCGAGTTACTTGTAATTTGTTACTGTTTTGCATAATGAGTGGGTAACTTCGTTACATTTTGTTTGTAATAGAACGAGTGGCAATTTCATTACTTTTGAGCTGCAAATGTAACTTTTCTGCATTACATTTGGACATTACTGGGGGAGAAGCAGGGGAATCATCTGCTGCTGTGATTGGTGGAATGGTGGAGGAAAGACATGTGCCTCATACTAGGCTTCTGCGCAGTTTAGCTCTTCCCTCGTGCTCTATGTTAGGAGGCATGAGGGAGGAAGTGGGGAGCCAGACAGTGCTGGAGGGCAAGGAGGAGGAGAAGGCACAAGCAGCAGAACGGAGGTGAAGAGCTGTGGAGGTGAGTGTATGTGTTACCCTGCACCCCCTCCACTTGCCCTTGCACCCCTCCACTTGCCCTTGCACCCCCTCTGCACCCCCTCTGCTTGCCCTTGCACCCCCTCTGCACCCCTCCACTTGCCCTTGCACCCCCTCTGCACCCCATCTCCTTGCCCTTGCACCCCCTCTGCACCCCCTCTGCACCCCTTGCTTGTGCCTGTCCCCCTGTGCCACTTGCCCTTGCACCCCCTCTGCAGCCCCTCTGCTCGCCATTGCACCCCCTCTGCACCCCTCCGCTTGCCCTTGCATCCCTTCTGCACCCCTCCGCTTGTCATTGCACCCCTCTGCACCCCTCCACTTGCCCTTGCAACCCCTCTGCACCCACTCTGCTTGCCCTCTCACCCCCTTTGCACCCACTCTGCCTGCCCTTGCACCCCCTCTGCACCCCCTCTGCTTGCCCTTGCACCCCCTCTGCACCCCTCCGCTTGCCCTTGCATCCCTTCTGCACCCCTCCACTTGCCATTGCACCCCTCCTCACCCCTCCACTTGCCCTTGCACCCCCCTGCACCCCTCCACTTCCCCTTGCACCCCCATCGCTTGCCCTTGCACACCGTCTGCATCCCCTCCGCTTGTCCTTGCATCCCCTCTGCATCCCTCAGCTTGCCCTTGCACCCTTTCTGCAACCCCTCCGCTTGCCCTTGCACCCCCTCTGCACCTCCTCCGCTTGCCCTTGCACCCCCTCTGCACTTCCTCTGCTTGCCCTTGCAGCCCTTCTGCATCCCCTCCACTTGCCCTTGCACCCCTCTGCACCCCCTCTGCTTGCCCTTGCACCCCCTCAGCACCCCTCCCCTGGCACCCCCTCTGCACCCCTGTTTGTCCTTGCACCCCCACTGCATCCCCTCCACTTGTCCTTGCACCCCCTTTGCATCTCCATAGCTTGTCCTTGCACCCTCTCTGCAACCCCTCCACTTGCCCTTGCACTCCCTCTGCACCCCCTCCGCTTGCCCTTACACCCCCTCTGCACTTCCTCCGCTTGCCCTTGCACCCCTTCTGCACCCCCTCCACTTGCCCTTGCACCCCTCTGCACCCCCTCTGCTTGCCCTTGCACCCCCTCTCCACTCCTCTTCTTGCCCTTGCGCCCCCTCTGCACCCCTCTGTTTGTCCTTGCATCCCCACTGCATCCCCTCCGCTTGTCCTGTCACCCCCTTTGTATCCCCATAGCTTGTCCTTGCACCCTCTCTGCAACCCCTCCACTTGCCCTTCCACCCTCTCTGCACCCCCTCCGCTTGCCCTTGCACCCCCTCTGCACCCCCTCCGCTTGCCCTTGCACCCCTTCTGCACCCTGTCTGCTTGTCCTTGCACCCCCTCTTCACCCCCTCCACTTGTCCTGGCACCCCCTCTGCATCCCCTCCCCTGGCACCCTCCTAGCACCCTCTGCTCGTGCCTGTCCCCCTGTGCCTGTCACCCCCTCGCACCTGCCACGAGGTTGCAGGAGCATCCCAGCGGCTTGAGATCCGGTACCTCTCTGTGTGTGTGTCTGGGGGCCAAGGTGCCCAATCCCCTGAAAAATAATTCCTCTACACACAGTACTTGCACCTGACATGGCTGCCGCCTCCCCCTCATGCCCACTGCGAGGTTGCATGAGCATGCTACTGCTGCCACCGCCTCTCATGCCCTCCCCGAGTTTTACCTGAGAAGTTTTCTCACGTGGCTCTCCCTCTCTCTGGAATATTGTTGGAGGTTTGACTCTGTTTTTAGTTTTTTGTCAGTCTGTTTTATTCCCAGACTGACAAAAATTATTGGGAACTGGCAAGAGACTAGGAGGTAGGTTCAGTCTCACACTTCTGTTTGTGTGTTTTGCTTCAGTTATGTGCCTCTCATAGAGAGACTCTCACTAGGCAGCAAGAGATGACTACCCCAAGCAACTAATTTGGGGCACCATGCAATAAATTATTAGCTATTTTAATTTTTGGTTGTTGTATATTTACTGTCAGGAAGAGGTACTTGTGAGATTTTCTGCCTCAAATGCCAACATAACTTTTCAAGCTATGGTACTATGACCTTGACTTGGGGGCAGGGCACCATTTGTTGTTCTGCTTCAAGTAGCAAAATGTCTTGGGCTGCACCTGCTTGCAGTCATTTCATATACTGGACAACTAACATGGCTTTTTGGTGAAGGGCAAGAGAGAATAAGACTGTTATCTCAAAAACAGTTGTGCTTGAGGAAAAGATGGCAAACATATGGAGAACTGAACTTTTCTGCAATAATATAGACATTTGCATAGGGTATTTTTTTCTACTCATGGAATATTAAATCTTTAAGTCCTAAATCCTTTGTCATCCCCTCCCCCTTGTGCACACCCTTTCCGCTGTCTTTCTCCCTATGCATGTAGGTCAAAATGACAACTGGTGTAGTTTGGGAATTAACAGAATGAGAGCTGAATTACAATTCAAAAAAGAACTTCCCTGCTGGTGTCTGCTACTGATGTGGGGGGCATTTTGTTAGGGAGAAGTGATGAGAGGGGGTAATTTGCTGCTGAAACTTTTTATCTGCAACCCCTTCCCTGGCCACTTTCCCCTAGCTAATGGAGGTCAATAAGGAAAAATATGGGGCAATGCACTGGTAAAGTGGTAGGCATGGAAAACAGCCCCTTCCATCTGCTTCACCTCCCCAAATGCACCCTAGCAAATGCTTTGCACGTTGACAGCACACATTGAGTTGGTTTTCTGATATTTGCTGCTGAAAGTGTAGTTCCATGCTGGGTGCAGCTGGGACGTTCTGAGTTCATATCTTACCACAGCCATGAACTCGCTGGATGACCTTTTGGCCACACCCACACCAGACATTTATGCCACTTTAAGCAGTCATGACTTCCCCCAAAGAATCCTGGCAAGTGTAGTTTGTGACGGGTGCTGAGTTTTATTAGGAGACTCCTATTCTCCTGACAGAGCTCCAATGTCCAAGTGGTTTGTCAGCCCCTCTTCTCAGACAATTCTGTTCTGTGAGGGGAATTGGGGTCTCCTAACAACTCTCAGGACCCTTCACAAATTACACTTCCCAGGATTCTGGGAAATCATGACTGTTTAAAGTGGAATAAATCTCTGGTGTGGATGTAGCCTTAGTGAGTTATTTTTCTTTCCAGCCTGCCCATCATTCATATGGACATTAAAAAAATCTGGACTATTATAAAGGTTAGAATTTTATTTGAAACACATTTCAACACTCTAAAAAGGACTGTCAGTCATTAGAGCAGTATGACATTGGAACCAATGACCTAGGGAAGTGGTGGGCTCTCCAACATTGGAAGCATTCAAGAGGCAGCTGGACAGCCACCTATCAGGTGTGCTTTAACTTGGATTCCTGCATTGAGCAGGGGTGTGGACTCGATGACCTTATAGGTTCCTTCCAACTCTACTGTTCTATAATTTTCTGTTAGCGGAGACATCTCTCTCTCTCTCTCTCTCTCTCTCTCTCTCTCTCTCTCTCTTTCTCTCTCTCTCACTCACTCACTCACTCACACACGCACGCACGCACGCACTCACGCACTCACGCACTCACGCACTCACGCACTCACGCACTCACACAGCCGCTGAGCATTCCATAACAGAGCATGCTCAGTACTCATTTGGGCTGTTTTGGGAGTCATCCCCTTTCTGTTTTCTCTCTCACTTTTTTGTATTCAGCAACACTTGGGGTTCCCTCATGCCCACTAATACTCCTTATTATGTATGATATGGATGGTGATACCATGGCTACATAAGCAACAACACTTCCAGCCTGAGCTTCAGAAACAGAGGGAATGACACTCTGACCAGTTTAAGTGGTTAGTGTTTAAATCTGATTGGAAACTGTTCAATTTGATACAAGGTGGCTATTAAGCATGACCTAAAAGCTGCAATTCCAAGCATACTTACTTGGAAGTAGTTCCCATAGCAGTAAATAGGATTTACTTCTGGGAGTATAGAATCAATCCATAAGAGTCTCCCAGTAGACACCATACATGTAAGCACATGGCTTTTCCCCAAGAATCTTGGGGACTGTAGTTTACTCCTCACAGAGGTATAATTCCCAGCACCCGTAACAAACTACAGTTCCCAGGATTCTTTTTTGGGGTGGTGGTGGAAATGTGCTTCAAATCTATTATGTGTATGCAACTTTGGCGAGATAATAGCTGAAGGTAATCAGCCCCAAATGATAACAAATAATCAGTAGGCATTCCCAAAAGACATTCAAACAGTGGGTAAAAAAAAGTGAGAATTACAGAGGCAAACAAAGAATGCAGTTAAGCAATTAAGTAATCCAAGAGAGAGGAGACACCTTTGTCTCTGCTCTCTTCCTCCTGAGCCATGAGGGCAACTCCCAAACCTGGGTGTTGTGTCTCCAAGTTAGTTAGTTAGTTAGAACTAGGTATGCCTTTCCTATCTACTATGTATTTCTATAAATAAAATAGCTTTTCTTATTTTACTAAGTCTTACGTCTCAGTGATCTCAGTGCAGGGTAAAAGACTGCCACTTAGGTAAACGCACACATTGGCACACACACATCTCAGACTGTTGACAATCTCTGCTTATATCTATACAGATTTACATAACATGCATCACCTGAACTCACATGAGTTACCTTAGATCTTGCAACATTTGCAAATGAGAAGCAGTAGGGTTTTATATTAGTTCTGATTGTCTATTGGGCTATCATAGGGTATGTGTTTTTTGCCTTTTCTATAGCAAAAACTCCAACTTCAGTGGAATTTATGTGATGTGCTCTAATCATTTGAATTTGGCTAATGAATGCTTTATTCTTTCATCAGAACTTTAGCAGTAGTACTAAAATATTAATAAAAAAGGGACAAAGAAAAATACTTTACATACATCATTCAGCTGTATTGCTAATTATAGATATAGATATAGATAAACAGCATTTTGTCAAAGTATGTTTGTCTACATTTTATACCTCCTCCCTGGTTTTCCAAGCTTGGCATGGAATGCTTCTCATACAGAATTAATTTGAAATGCTGCATTATCATCATCATCATCATCATCTTCAAAATAAAAAATAAATGTACTGCCTTCAAGTTGATTCCAACTTATTGTGACCCTATGAATAGGGTTTTCATGAGAGGGAGTGACTGGCCCAAGGTCACCCAGTGAGCTTCATGGCTATGTGGGGATTTGAACCCTTCTACTTCCCCCTATGTGTCTGTGTTTAGCTTTAATATTGTTTTAGGCTACTTAGATGTGAAGCAGCCAAGGCCAGCACCTTGTAGGCGTTTTTTTAAAAAAGTAACTGAAATGTAATTGTAATGATTAAAAAGTAAAGTAATCAGTTACTTTCAGAGCAATTGTAATTGTAACTTGAATTATTACTTTTTTGGCCAAGTAATTGTAACTGTAATTTATTACTTTTTAAAAGTAATCTTCCAAGCTCTGGATATTCCATGTTTATTTTCCTTTGGAGGAGGTCACGGGAGGTGTCATGATACTCTCCAATATTAGCTTTCATATAAAAATATACAGGTTGAACATAGGTCGAAGCATAACCAAAGTCCACAACTCCCATATCTGATCTCTGAGGAGTAAAGAGGCTTTCAGATCCCTAAAGTTCAGCTTTCTATGTTTCTCTCTCTTTGTATCCATCCAAATTGCAGCCTGACCAATTTGTGTCCTTCACAAATATCTGAACTACCTCATTTTTACTTACGAAGGGAAGGCTCCTGGATATATTCAGAGCTAAATTGCCTCAAAGCAATTTTGTGTGTTTATTTTAAGTGTGCTTGTTGGGGTTGCCCTTTTTATATTATTATAATTAATAGTTAAAAAGGATCATAATAGCTTTTGTAAATGATCACTTGTGATCCAAGACATGGGGTGGAAGGAGTACCAAGACTAAAAGACATATCTCCTTAGCCTTTGACTTCCATTAAAACAGATAGCATAGACAGAACTGTAGCGTGTCATTTAATTTATATCTCAGTCCTTATAGTATGTGATAGTGATTCTGTCATGTGATTCCAGATGGAGATGGCCAATGGCAGCACCATCCACGAATTCATTTTGCTGGGATTTGACGTTCAACAGCGGACACGATTCTTGCTCCTTGGCTTTTTCTCCATTCTCTACATGCTCACTTTGGCTGAGAACATCACTATCATCACAGTGGTGTCCCTAGATAACCACTTGGCCCAGCTTCCCATGTACATCCTGCTGAGCAATTTCTCCTGGATGGAGATGTGCTACGTGACCACCACTGTGCCCCGTATGCTCTCTGACCTGATTTCCACTTATGGAATCATCTCCTTCCAGGCCTGTTTCCTCCAGTTCTACTTCTTGTTCTCCCTTGGCTGCACTGAAGGCTTATTCCTTTCAGCCATGGCCTTGGATCGGTACTTGGCCATCTGCCACCCTCTACGCTACCCACAACTCATGACCCAACATTCCTGCTATGCCTTTGTAGGGACATGTTGGGTTGTTGGCTTCTTGTGGTTTTCTATCCCAGTGATTTTGATCTCCAAGTTGTCCTTTTGTGGTCCTAACATTATTGACCACTTTTTGTGTGATCCTGGGCCAATTCTGTCCCTGGCCTGCCCTCCACTCGGAAATGCTACCGTTGTCTTCCAAACATTTCTGTATGTTCTGTTTTCATGCAATGTATTCTTTGTTTTGCTATCATATGGCTTTGTCATTCTCAACCTGATAAAATCTTCAAACGAAGCCAGTCGTAGGAAGGCCTTCTCTACCATCTCTTTCCACATAATGGTGGTGACACTTTTTTATGGCAGTGTGGCAGTGGAGTTCTTTATTCCAGGGGGAGAAAGTCGCTCAGAGGCCACCAAGGCAGTCACGCTGTTCTACACGGCCATCACACCATTTCTTAATCCCCTGATCTACTGTCTGAGAAATGATCAGGTGAAAGAGGCCCTGGGCAGGTTACTCAAGAGAAAGGAAACATTCCTTAGGAGAAAGGTGGCAGTATAATATGGACAGGAGTCAAGAAAACCAAAAACCTCAAAACTGTCAAACACTCAAGTGAAGTCATAAAATTAAAACACTCAGCTACATAAGAGTGCCTCATCTCCTGATTTTTGTTTTGCAATGTTCAGTGAAGATGTTTACCCACAATATACAAAGGGTTGTAATCACTGATTTTTCTATTTTCCTTTATTAGTGATCTTGTTATATTGTGATGTATGTCTTCCCCTTTCTCTTGCTTGTAATTTCAACTTTATTTCAATACAGAAATCCACTTTTTTAAAAAGTAAAACAATGAGAAAGAGAACAAGCCCCAGTGTTTGTCTTCACCCAGTTTGGAGGGCTCAGTACATAAGAAACCCAAGATACTTTAAATTACTAGTTCTCTTCAGCGATCTCCAAGTTCTTCTTTGGATGGAAATCATAACTAGCTTTGAAAGGCAAATCCTCAAGAGCCATCTTTCTTGGATGAAGCTTCAGCTAACCTTTTAAAATAAGGCTTCAAGCTGAGTATGGCACCAGCGGCCAAGCTGTCCAGTCTACACCCTACAATGCAGACTTTTCTCTAGCCACTACCAAACCCAGCTCTGAGCGATGAAGAATGCAGGGACTCTAAATGCTGGGATTTTGTGCACATCCAATCTTTGGCTGGTTGGAGCAGTTTCCTCTGTGCTACTGAGGTACAGAAATATCAGGTGATTACAGAGGGATGAGATGGGCATCTTAGAGGGCTAGGTTTGCTAAGATGCTATTTCTGAAGAATAGCCTGAAAGTTTCCAGTACGTTTTGCTGCTTTGCAGGAGAAATAATAGATTAAAGCAAATTCATATTGTTGATGCCTGCTTGCTTAATAACCATAAGCCAGACTTCGGCAGAAAGAAAGTTGAGATTTGCAGGTGGGGGGGGATCTCTGGTCAGTTTCTGGTAGCCCATCAGTGGCTGCTGGTTGCAGAATTCTGGTAGCCCATAAGTGACTACTGGTTGCAGAATTCTTCTTGGTGCAGAATTCTATTTGCAAAGAATTCTGGATCCAGCAAGACAGTGATATTCTCAGACATTGTGAGCATTGCTTAAAACAGATGACTCACTGCATAACTGTTCAGAGATCCTCAATGAGAACAGTTGCTGCTACGTTAAAAACCCATCAGTAGATGAAGAGGATTTTGAAGAAATAGATCACTTAAGACTGAACTCAGTCTGTCGGGGTCTGTGCCACATTACCAAGTGCTAAAGAAACTTGTTTAACCCTCCCTGTGCCACCAACACAGTAGTTCTGAAGAACTTGTTTCCTTGCAAATTAACAGATAGCAGCCCTAATCTCAGAAATAGCTTCATGTTGGGGATAACTCATGCCAGATAAAGAGACGGTTTGCCCATTCCAAGCATTCAACAGAGTATTTTAGATTAGTACTGAACAATGAAAGACTAGCCTCCATGCAGTTTTGTGTGTGATCCAGATGGAGATGATCAATGAGACTATAGTGCAGGAATTCATTCTTCTGGGCTTCAGAGTTGGACCACAGGGACGCCTGCTCCTTCTCATCTTCTTTACAGCTGTCTACTGTTAGCTCATTAAGCTGAGTCATTCCCCATGTTGGGAAAGGGTTAACTATATCACAGTAATTACGTGAAGGACACACAGCTGTACCGGATTAAAGGGGCTGGCTATAAAACACAAGCCCAGAGAGCCAGGCTGTGTGGGAGAAGATAGGAGTGTAGGTTATGTTGGTGATTATTTCTGTATGCACTTGGATAAAGTTTGTTTTACTGGCACAAAGCTCAATAGTGGTTTCTTCCTGTTTGCCAGCTCGGGAGTGCTGTTACTCACACACCTCTGTGTCCTGTGCAACAAGTAATGTCTGCTTTGTTGGTTTGGGGCACAAGAGCTCAACATCTACACCCTCACTTTGGCCAAGAACTTCATCATCATCATGATAGTGGTTCAAGATGCTCGCTTGGCTCGTCTGCCCATGTACATCCTGCTGAGCAACTTCTCCTGGCTGGAGATATGTTATGTGAGTGCCACAGTGCCAAGGATGCCCTTTGACCTGTCCTTTCCAGGTGGGGTCATCTCCTTCCATGCCTGCTTCCTCCAGTTTTACATTTTTTTCTCCCTTGGCACTTTTGAATGTCTCTTCCTCTCAGCCATGGCCTTGGATCTGTTTTATTTGTTTGTTTATTGCATTAATATATCACACAATAGCCAAAGCTCTCTGGGCAGTTTACAGCAATTAAAAACATTAAAAACAAATATATAAATTTAAAACACATTATTTTAAAAAAAATTAAAAACACAAAAACAATTTAAAAACAATTTAAAAACACATGCTAAAATGCCTGGGAGAAGAAGAAGATCTTGACCTGACACTGAAAAGATAACAGTGTTGGTACCAGGCACACCTCATCAGGGAGATCATTCCATAATTTGGGGGCCACCACTGAGAAGGCCCTCCCCCTTGTTGCCAGACTCCCAGCTTCCCTTGGAGTAGGCACCTGGAGGAAGGCCTTTGATGTTGAGCATAATGTATGGGTGGGTTCATGTTGGGAGAAGCGTTCCATCAGGTATTGTGGTCCCAAGCCATGTAAGGCTTTATAGGTTAAAACCAGGACCTTGAATCAAGCTCAGAAACATACGGGCAGCCAATGCAAGCAGGCCAGAATCGGTTTTATATGTTTGAAACATCTGGTCCAGTTACCAATCTGGCCGCTACAAGCTGTAGTTTCAGAACCATCTTCAAAGGCAGCCCCACGTAGAGTGCATTGCAGTAATCTAACTTGGAGGTTACCAGAGCATGGACAACTGAACCCAGGTTATCCCTGTCCAGATAGGGGAGTAGCTGGGCCACAAACCGAAGGTGGTAGAAGGCATTCTGTGCCACCAAGGCTACCTGAGCCTCAAGTGAAAGAGATGGTTCTAGGAGAACCGGCAAGCTACGAACCTGCTCCTTCAGGGGGAGTGCAACCCTATCCAGGACAGGTTGGACATTCACCATCCGCTCAGAAGAACCACCCACTAGCAGCATCTCAGTCATAAGAACATAAGAACATAAGAAGAGCCTGCTGGATCAGGCCAGTGGCCCATCTAGTCCAGCATCCTGTTCTCACAGTGGTCAACCAGGTGCCTGGGGGAAGCCCGCAAGCAGGACCTGAGTGCAAGAACACTCTCCCCTCCTGAGGCTTCCAGCAACTGGTTTTCAGAAGCATGCTGCCTCTGACTAGGGTGGCAGAGCACAGCCATCACGGCTAGTAGCCATTGATAGCCCTGTCCTCCATGAATTTGTCTAATCTTCTTTTAAAGCCATCCAAGCTGGTGGCCATTACTGCATCTTGTGGGAGCAAATTCCATAGTTTAACTATGCGCTGAGTAAAGAAGTACTTCCTTTTGTCTGTCCTGAATCTTCCAACATTCAGCTTCTTTGAATGTCCACGAGTTCTAGTATTATGAGAGAGGGAGAAGAACTTTTCTCTATCCACTTTCTCAATGCCATGCATAATTGTATACACTTGTATCATGTCTCCTCTGACCCGCCTTTTCTCTAAACTAAAAAGCCCCAAATGCTGCAACCTTTCCTCGTAAGGGAGTCGCTCCATCCCCTTGATCATTCTGGTTGCCCCCTTCTGAACCTTTTCCAACTCTAGAATATCCTTTTTGAGATGAGGCGACCAGAACTGTACACAGTATTCCAAATGCGGCCGCACCATAGATTTATACAACGGCATTATGATATCGACTGTTTTATTTTCAATACCTTTCCTAATTATCGCTAGCATGGAATTTGCCTTTTTCGCAGCTGCCGCACACTGGGTCGATATTTTCAGTGTGCTGTCCACTACAACCTCGAGGTCTCTCTCCTGGTCGGTCACCGCCAGTTCAGACCCCATGAGCGTATATGTGAAATTCAGATTTTTTGCTCCAATATGCATAATTTTACACTTGTTTATATTGAATTGCATTTGCCTTTTTTCCACCCGTTCACTCAGTTTGGAGAGGTCTTTTTGGAGCTCTTCGCAATCCCTTTTTGTTTTAACAACCCTGAACAATTTAGTGTCGTCAGCAAACTTGGCCACTTCACTGCTCACTCCGAATTCTAGGTCATTAATGAACAAGTTGAAAAGTACAGGTCCCAATACCGATCCTTGAGGGACTCCACTTTCTACAGCCCTCCATTGGGAGAACTGTCCGTTGATTCCTACTCTCTGCTTTCTGCTTCTTAACCAATTTCTTATCCACAAGAGGACCTCTCCTCTTATTCCATGACTGCTAAACTTCCTCAGAAGCCTTTGGTGAGGTACCTTGTCAAACGCTTTTTGAAAGTCTAAGTACACTATGTCCACTGGATCACCTCTATCGATATGCTTGTTGACACTCTCAAAGAATTCTAATAGGTTACTGAGACAGGACTTTCCCTTGCAGAAGCCATGCTGGCTCTGCTTCAGCAAGGCTTGTTCTTCTATGTGCTTAGTTCATCTAGCTTTAATAATACTTTCTACCAGTTTTCCAGGGACAGACGTTAAGCTAACTGGCCTGTAATTTCCGGGATCCCCTCTGGATCCCTTTTTGAAGATTGGCATTACATTTGCCACTTTCCAGTCCTCAGGCATGGAGGAGGACCCAAGGGACAAGTTACATATTTTAGTTAGCAGATCAGCAATTTCACCTTTGAGTTCTTTGAGAACTCTCGGGTGGATGTCATCCGGGCCCGGTGATTTGTCAGTTTTTATATTGTCCATTAAGCTTAGAACTTCCTCTCTCGTTACCACTATTTGTCTCAGTTCCTCAGAATCCCTTCCTGCAAATGTTAGTTCAGGTTCAGGGATCTGCCCTATATCTTCCACTGTGAAGACAGATGCAAAGAATTCATTTAGCTTCTCTGCAATCTCCTTATCGTTCTTTAGTACACCTTTGACTCCCTTAACATCGCCTCCCTAGATGGTCTCCTGCTTTGAATGTATTTATAGAATTTTTTGCTGTTGGTTTTTATGTTCTTAGCAATGTGCACCTCAAATTCTTTTTTAGCATCCCTTATTGTCTTCTTGCATTTCTTTTGCCAGAGTTTGTGTTCTTTTTTATTTTCTTCATTCGGACAAGACTTCCATTTTCTGAAGGAAGACTTTTTGCCTCTAAGAGCTTCCTTGACTTTGCTCGTTAACCATGCTGGCATCTTCTTGGCCCTGGCGGTACCTTTTCTGATCTGCGGTATGCACTCCAGTTGAGCTTCTAATATAGTGGTTTTAAACAACTTCCAAGCATTTTCGAGTGATGTGACCCTCTGGACTTTGTTTTTCAGCTTTCTTTTTACCAATCCCCTCATTTTTGTGAAGTTTCCTCTTTTGAAGTCAAATGTGACCATGTTGGATTTTCTTGGCAATTGGCCAGTTACATGTATGTTTAATTTAATAGCACTGTGGTCACTGCTCCCAATCGGTTCAACAACACTTACATCTCGCACTAGGTCCCGGTCCCCACTGAGGATTAAGTCCAGGGTTGCCGTCCCTCTGGTCGGTTCCATGACCAACTTGTCTGGATTGAGCCTCAGTTTATTAGCCCTCATCCAGTCCATTGTCGCAGCCAGGCACCGGTTCAGCACATTGACAGCCTCACCTGAAGAAGATGAAAAGGAGAAATAGCTGTGTGTCATCAGCATACAGATGACAGTGCACTCCAAAACTCCGGATGACCACACCCAATGGTTTCATGTAGATGTTGAACAGCATGGGGGACAGAACTGACCCCTGCGGAACCCCATACTGGAGAGTCCAGGGTGCTGAGCAATGTTCCCCAAGCACCACCTCTGGAAGCTGACCTGCCAAGTAGGAACAGAGCCACCGCCATGCAGTCCCTCCCACTCCCAACTCAGCAGTCTTCCCAGAAGGATACAATGGTCGATGGTGTTGAAAGCCACTGAGAGATCAAGAAGAATCAATAGAGTTACACTCCTCCTGTCTCTCTCCCGACAGAGGTCATCATACAGGGCGACCAAGGCTGTTTCCATGCCAAAACCAGGCCTGAAACCCGACTGAAATGGATCCAGATAATCTGTCTCATCCAAGGGTGTCTGGAGCTGGCCTGCAACCACTTGTTCAAGGACCTTGTCCAGGAATGGAACATTTGCCACTGGCCTATAGTTATTAAAATTTTCTGGGTCCAGGGAGGGTCTCTTTCAGGCAGCCAGGGACCACCCCCTCACGCAGAGAAGCATTAATCACCTCCCTGGCCCAGCCGGCTGTTCCATCCCTGCTAGCTTTTATTAGCCAATAAGGGCAAGGATCCAGCACAGAAGTGGTTGCACGGACCTGTGCAAGCACCTTGTCAACATCCTCATGCTGTACCAACTGAAACTCATCCAAGAAATCGGGACAAGGCTGTGCTCTGGATACCTCGCTTGATTCACCTGCTATATCACTGAAGTCTAAGTCCTGGCGGATGCTAAAAATTTTATCCTGGAAGTGCCTAGCAAATTCATTACAGTGGGCCTCAGATGGTTCTACCAGGTCCTTGGAGCCAACATGTAATAGCCCCTGGACAATTCTGAAGAGCTCCGCTGGGTGGCGGACTGATGATTTGATAGTGGCAGGGGCCATCTGGTGCCCACTGCACTACCCACAAATCATATCCCAGGATTTCTGCTATTCTCTTCCATGCTGCCCTTGCCCCTCTGCTTAACCCCCTGATCTATTGCCTCAGGAACGATCAGGTGAAGGAAGCATTGGTCAGGCTGTTGAAAACAAAGAGGGTGATGTAGGATAATGGGGGAAGAGGGAGGTATTTTGTCTGGAATAAAGCTGAAATTTGGGAGGGTGAGTATTTAGGTGTGTGTCAGCTCTCCCCTCTTTAGCTTTGATTACTCGTTTTATGGTCCTCTCTGTAGAAAGTCCACACTATTACATTAACATTACTACTACTACAGCAGCTGTTGTGTTTGGGGTCATGGCTCAGGGGCAGAGCATCTGCTTTGCATGCAGAAGGTCACAGGTTCAATCCTCAGCATTTCCAGGTAGGCCTTGGAGAGACATTTCACTGAAATCATGGTGAGCCTCTGCCAGTCAGTGTGGACAAATCTGAGCTAGATGGACCAATAGTCTGACTCAGTGGGTTATAGGCAACTACCTTTTATTCAGATTAGACCCATTGAAATGAATGCTCATTACTAACTCAGGGCTTATTAATTTCAATAGGTCTGCTCTGCGTAAAAGGCAGTTGAAGACAAGGTAGTTTCCTATATTCCTATTGCTGCTGTTTTGCAATTGAACTCTGAGTTGGATAATATTATGGTTGATTCATGTTGTATTTGACTGTATTCCTTGTGTATTGCCCTGAGAACTTCAGCTGAGGGGCTGTCTGGAAATATAATAAATGATTAATATAAAATAATTAAAATAAGAATAATTCCCAGTGGCCTTCAGTGCGCTTTTCTTGCCTGATCTTGGAAGCTAAGCAGGGTCAGGCCTGGTTAGTACTTGGATGGGAGACCCCCAGGGAATACCAGGTGCTGTAGGCTTAGAGGAAGGCAATGGTAAACTACCTCTGAATACCTCTTACCAAGAAAACCCTATGAGTATATTCAAAAGATTCATAGGGTTGCCATAAGTCATAATTGACTTGAAGGCATATAACAACAATAACAACAAATTCCCCACTTCACTGTCACTCAGTTGTGATTTCAAGCAGGCAGGAGCAGTGCTGAATATCATCATTCCAGGCCAACCCAATCTCTGAGAGGTGCAAGACTTTCAGGGGTTCCTGCACTTACCCAAGGTTTGGTTTCCTTGGAATGAAGGTCAGCAGAGACTGTGATGTCTACTAGGATATATGGTTTTTATTTACACATATATACAGCTTGAGCATAATATAGAGGGGTTCACAGCATTAACAGTCCAACGGATCTCGCTCCCCAAGGCCCACAGCTTTGGGGTCCCTTCAGACACAGAGAACAAGTGAGTCTCTTTGACTGCTTTCAGCTCCCAGCCTTTTCTCCAGCTAACTATTTCCTTTGGGGGTGGGGGAGGCCTCTCTTCTGAAAGAGTTCTTAATGGCCCACATTGCTTTCTTGGCCAGTTCTTACACTTGTTAATAGGGGCATTTGACAGACTTGGCTTGAATCCATTAACTTGTGAATGGAACTAGTCTGATCAGTAGAACAGGTTTCTTCCTTTGCAGATCCCAAATCAGAGGATGGAAAGGGGATTCATAGAAATCGTCCATCTCAACACCCAAATTCCAAAACAGTATATCTCACCTTACCTCTCTGTGGTGGCATCCAGTTCCACCAAACAATGGCAGACTTGGCTTTGTCTATTCCCTCAGAGCAGTGGAGGGGTACCTTTGGCCCACCAGATGTTGTTGGACTCCACCTCCCATCAGCCCCAGCCAACGTGGCCAATGGTGAAACCCCAAAGGGTTGTCCAATGAGAAACAAGAGATTTCTCAGTGCAGCCAACAACATCTAAGATTTCCAACAGTGTGTCTTCCACTTGCTCTACCAAACCAGTTGAGGAGGAGGAGATGGATGCACAGATAGACACAAGGGGCATTATTAGACATGAGAAGTGTTGCATTTATTCATAGGTAACAAAACAAAGATCTCTAACCCACAGAGTTCTCAGTCTAGTAATGAGTCAGTTGGTAAAGGGAAGAGAAAATAAAATCAAGATTGACAAACAATGAACAAAAGGGAGCAATGAAAAAGAGGGAAGTATAACGCGCAATGCTCAAGGGCATAGCCCCATTGATAGAATATGGCCCACAGTGCTGGTCTTGTAGCTACAAATGACACATGCTAACAGCAATCTCAATTCTCTGGATGCTAGTGCTCAGGTAGCCAAAATGGTACCATCCATACACACAAGTGAAGCATTAGCTGTCTTCTGCGAACCACAAGGTTTGCAAAAGGGGAAAAAATATTTAGGAAAAACATCTCTTGGGATGGGACAACCACAAAACAGAGCATGTCCAGGTGCCATGGAATGTTGGCTGACCATTGGAATGGAATAGAAAACTAGGAGGAAGTGGAATGGAGTATCCTTGAAGTTGGCAGGGTTCCAGCCAGCCAGCCAGCCATAAACAGGCGTGCTCTACACTGCAACATTTTGTTGTAAGTTCCATTTGTTGCTTAAAGGTGAGTTCTATCAACAAAACTATAAAATAAAATAAAAATAATATGTACACAATAAAACATAAACACAATTAAAAAGATTATAAAGAAATCGTTGACTTTCTATGGCAGCACTGGAAAGTTTTGTTCCTTTTGAATGAGAGAGGTCTAGAGACGTATGGGATCTTTGTAAGATCTGCTTTATTTACTCATATATAGGCAGTTTATCAGTGGAGAAAAAGAGGCACTTCTGCAAGGAAGAATGTCACCAAGCGAGCAAGCTTGGCAGCCCTAGGCCACAATCTCAATTTTTGATACATCATTCTGCAAGAATCTCTCTCTCTCTCTCCCTCTCTCCTGACAACTGACAACTCTGGTTCTTACTGTGTCACTGCCCCCTCTCTTCAGCTAGAAGGATGTTGTCTTCCCCAAGCTTTGATGTGTATCTCATTCAAACATTCAGGAGAGATCTCCAGCGGTCAGGAGACAGCTAATATCATTAGGCCCTATTGATGAACCACCAGTTGAGGACACTGCCTACTGGGGAAATCATCAGCCAGTAGCTATTCCCTGTCCTTCCAAAACCAGGAAAAGAACTTTGCGAGCCAGTCCCTCCTGGCACAGCATTTCATAGGCCTGGTGCTATGGAAACAATGGGTGGTATTCAACCCTAGTCCTCCTCAGAGCAGATCCATTGATGCTTATGGATATGACTAACTAACCTTATGGCTGTTGTGAAATGTTGCCAACTTTATTTCTTGGATCAGAGGTGAGAAAGCCCAAAGTTAGGCTCCTCCCCCCAACCATATGTACAACTTCTGCTGTTGGCTGCCCCATTAGAAATCTGAAGGGGAAACTTTGAGAAATCTTTTGGAGTGGTTTAATGCTGTGCTTCTACCTATACTCAACCTGTATATTTGTGAATACACACAAAGTGCTCTCTCTCTCTGTCTCTCTGTAATATTACTCACTGTTGTGGAGTACCATCACCTCTTTGTGTTTTTTTTTTACTTCCCATGGCAGCCGATGTATGCTAGCACCCATAGCACTTGCATCACGATATGAGTACTGGCATATTACTATTATTACTATTACTATTATTACCAAACTAGTGCTGCACATAAATATTGCAAAATGCCAATATACCTAAAGTTATCTCTTTCCAAAGAAACCAAACTTAGGAAAGTGCTGCACTCCTGGAAATTCTTGCACCCGATCAGAATTGGGCTATACTTAACCCTGTAAATGAACTTAACCAAGATAGAAGAAATAGAGAATAGAAAACAAAATTCCCTGTGAAACACAGTGAAAGGAGGGGGAGTCATGTTCCCCAAGAGATCTTGTTTCAGTGAAAAATGGTCTTGTTCCTAAGAGACTCGTACCTAAGATGCTTTTCAGTCAGTGATTAAAACTGCAGCCAACCAACTGTTTGAAGATTGGTTGGTGCACGCATGCACTCACACATCTCAGCTATTTCTTCTACCAAACCCACAAGATGGTCCTTGATGGCTTTCACTCCAATAATACTGCAGATAGGCACCAACATAAGACACAGACAGCAGCACCTTCCCACCCCAAATTCTAGCACATCACTTTGGGACAAGCCTTGAGATGGATGGAGAAAACATGTTGAGACCTGTTGAGGCACCGAAATGGGATTTGTGAACAAGGCAAAGGAAACCTGTGTGGAAACTTGAACTGGGGAGGAATTCCATCAAAAGAAGAAGGTAGGCCTCCACACAAAAAAAGAAAAATACAACTGCAGCAGCAGCAGCAGTAGCAACAACAACAAAAGACCTCCAGTAAATCCTGATGCACATTACATAAATGGGCAGTACAGAACAGAAATGAGCCCAGACAATGGAGGACCTGATGGTATTATATTATTGTGGGATCGGGGGTTGGACAGCAGAGGGTTAGATTTGCTGGCTAGTTCTGGCCTAGCGCCTTTGTTAGGTGAAATACAAGAAATATGTTGCCATGGGAACTAAAATATTAGCTAATTGATGTTGGATACAGCATCATTTTGGGAATGTTTTAAATTGGTAGAAGCAATCAGAAAAAGGGCACCCGATTAACGATGAGATAATCCAAGAGCTTGGGTGTGAAAAGGACAGTGCAATTTGAATGAGGCAGAAGATGTGACACAGAGAGCTGAGGTTTGAGTTCTTTAACAATCTTAGAGATATGATGTGGAAGCAATGCAATTCAGCTTTCTCTTGGAGTATTTAAGCTCTATGGCTTCATCAATGCACACCCTGTACATTTTAAAATACACACAAATATTACAATATGCCAAAAACCCTCCAGTGACAGCCTTCCAAAGGGAACCAAACCCAAGTAAACCCTGCATCCTGGAGCTACTTGGAGAAGTTAGTGGAACAAGTGTAATTATATAATTAAAGCTGAGCAGGTCTTAGCTTGAATGGGAGACAGTCAAGAAGACCCAGGCAAGCCACCCTTAGCATCTGGAAGGCAGAGGTGAAATTGACATGCCATTGTGCAAAGAGGGAATATCTGTGTCCTGTAGGCAGAGTGTGCAATGTGCATGATGCAGTTTGCATTGGGAGCAGCAAGGGAGGAAATAAGACTGGGATGAGTTTTAAGTACCAATTGCAGATACAACCCCCATGATAATCCTAGGATCATATATCTATCCAAGGCTGAAATCGCAAAGGAGGCTTTTTCATCTTATCTTTGCTCTAGTGATGCTGACAGCTAGCACTGTAATGGATCTGTGGGACCATGGGATACCATTTATTATTAGACTGGAAAGACTGCAGCATGTGGGACTTTTTTAGTTCAGAGGAAAGGTGAGTCAGAGATGACATGATAAAAGTGTATAAAAGTATGCATGGCTTGAAAAAAGTGGATAGAGAAAAGTTTTTCTCCCTCTCTTATATTAAAGCTAGATTAACTAAGCACATAGAAGAACAAGCCTTGCTGAAACAGAGCCAGCATGGCTTCTGCAAGTGAAAGTCATGTCTCAGTAACCTATTAGAATTCTTTGAGAGTGTCAACAAGCATATAGGTAGAGGTGATCCAGTGGACATAGTGTACTTAGACTTTCAAAAAGTGTTTGACAAGGTACCTCACCAAAGGCTTCTGAGGAAGCTTAGCAGTCATGGAATAAGAGGAGAGGTCCTCTTGTGGATAAGGAATTGGTTAAGAAGCAGAAAGCAGAGAGTAGGAATAAACGGACAGTTCTCCCAATGGAGGGCTGTAGAAAGTGGAGTCCCTCAAGGATCAGTATTGGGACCTGTACTTTTCAACTTGTTCATTAATGACCTAGAATTAGGAGTTAGCAGTGAAGTGGCCAAGTTTGCTGATGACACTAAATTGTTCAGGGTTGTTAAAACAAAAAGGGATTGCGAAGAGCTCCAAAAAGACCTCTCCAAACTGAGTGAATGGGTGGAAAAATGGCAAATGCAATTCAATATAAAGAAGTGTAAAATTATGCATATTGGAGCAAAAAATCTGAATTTCACATATACGCTCATGGGGTCTGAACTGACGGTGACCGACCAGGAGAGAGACCTCGGGGTTGTAGTGGACAGCACGATGAAAATGTCGACCCAGTGTGCGGCAGCTGTGAAAAAGGCAAATTCCATGCTAGCGATAATTAGGAAAGGTATTGAAAATAAAACAGTCGATATCATAATGCCGTTGTATAAATCTATGGTGCGGCTGCATTTGGAATACTGTGTACAGTTCTGGTCGCCTCATCTCAAAAAGGATATTCTAGAGTTGGAAAAGGTTCAGAAGAGGGCAACCAGAATGATCAAGGGGATGGAGCGACTCCCTTACGAGGAAAGGTTGCAGCATTTGGGGCTTTTTAGTTTAGAGAAAAGGCGGGTCAGAGGAGACATGATAGAAGTGTATAAAATTATGCATGGCATTGAGAAAGTGGATAGAGAAAAGTTCTTCTCCCTCTCTCATAATACTAGAACTCGTGGACATTCAAAGAAGCTGAATGTTGGAAGATTCAGGACAGACAAAAGGAAGTACTTCTTTACTCAGCGCATAGTTAAACTATGGAATTTGCTCCCACAAGATGCAGTAATGGCCACCAGCTTGGATGGCTTTAAAAGAAGATTAGACAAATTCATGGAGGACAGGGCTATCAATGGCTACTAGCCGTGATGGCTGTGCTCTGCCACCCTAGTCAGAGGCAGCATGCTTCTGAAAACCAGTTGCTGGAAGCCTCAGGAGGGGAGAGTGTTCTTGCACTCAGGTCCTGCTTGCGGGCTTCCCCCAGGCACCTGGTTGGCCACTGTGAGAACAGGATGCCGGACTAGATGGGCCACTGGCCTGATCCAGCAGGCTCTTCTTATGTTCTTATGTTCTTATAACACTAGAACTCACAGACATTCAGTGCAGCTGAATGCTGAAAGATTCAGGATAGAGAAAAGAAAGTACTTCTTTCTTCATGCAGCGCATAGCTAAACTATGGAATTCGCTCATGCAAGAGGCAGGGATGGCCACCAACTTGGATGGCTTTAAAAGACGATTAGACAAATTCATGGAGCATGAGGCTATCAATGGCTACTAGTTATGATGAATGTGCTCTGCCACCATAGTCAGATGCAGTATGCTTCTCAAAACCAGTTGCCAGAAGCCGCAGGAGGGCAGAGTGTTCTTGCACTCAGGTCCTGCTTGTAGGCTTCCTATGGGCATCTGTTTGGCCACTGTGAGAACAGGATGCTGGACTAGATTTGCCATTGGCCTGATCCAGCAGGCTCTTCTTATGTTCTAGAGCAGCCTTTCCCAACTAGTGGGCCACCAGATGTTGCTGGACTCCAACTCCCATCAGCCCCAGCATTCCTGACCATTGGCCATGCTTGCTGGGGCTGATGGGAGTTGTAGTCCAGCAACATCTGATGTCCCACTAGAACTAGTTGTTCTACAGTGATGAAATGGACTGCCTTCAAGTCAATCCCGAATTATGGCGACCCTATGAATAGGGATTTCATCGTAAGCGGTATTCAGAAGGAGTTTACCATTGCCTCTCTCTGAGGCTAGTGCTCCCCAGCTGGCTAGGGCCTGCTCAGCTTGCCACAGCTGCACAAGCCAGCCCCTTTCTGTCCGCAACTGCCAGCTGGGGGGCACCTGGGCTCCTTGGGACTATGCAGCTTGCCCACGGCTGCACAGGTGGCAGGGCACGTAACTCCTGAGCCACTCCCTGTGGGGGTGATCTTTAGCTGGCCCTTGATACCCAGGAGACATGATTGGGGATCTGAACTCACAGACTCTGGACTCCCAGCCAGGCTCTCCTCCCCACTGTGCTATAACCAGAGTGATAGCTCACTAATAATCTAGGATCTGGGACATAATGGGAGCCTTAACATTTCAGTGGAAACAGAGAAGCAGACAGGCTTAAAGTGTGTGAAGTAATTAATACCTCTCTGAAAGTATACAAAAGTGATTCTGTTATGTGATTCCAGATGGAGAGGGCCAATGGCACCACAGTGGAGGAATTCATTTTGCTGGGATTTGGAGTTGAGAGGCAGAAGCGATTCCTGTTTCTCATTTTTTTTACCATCCTCTACATCATCACTTTAGCTGAGAACATCACCATTATCACTCTGGTATTCCTTGATGCCCACCTGGCTCACCTGCCCATGTACATCCTGCTGAGCAACTTCTCCTGGCTGGAGTTGTGCTATGTATCCACAACTGTGCCCCGTATGCTCTGTGACCTGGTGTCTCCTCCAGAGCTGATCTCCTTCCATGCCTGCTTCCTCCAGTTCTACATCTTATTCTCACTCGGCAACACTGAATTCTTCTTCCTCTCAGCAATGGCTTTGGATCGCTACTTGGCCATCTGCCACCCACTGCACTACCCACAAATCATGTCCCCAAATTCCTGCTATTCGCTGGTGGCCATTTGTTGGGTCCTTGGCTTCCTGGGATATGTTGTCCCAGTTATTTTGACATCCCAGCTATCCTTCTGTGGACCTAACGTCATTGACCATTTTTTATGTGATCCTGGGCCAATTCTGTCCTTGGCCTGCCCTCCTCTTGGAAATGCCCCCCTTATATTTCGTGTCCATGGAATCTTTGTTTTTAGGCAATGTTTTCTTTGTTGTGCTATCATACAGCATAGTAATTTTCACCCTGATGAAGTCCTCTAACCAAGGCAGTCGTCAGAAGGCCTTTTCCACCATATCAATGCACCTGTTAGTGGTGACCCTTTTCTATGGCACAGTGGGAGCAATGTATTTAATTCCGGGTGGAGAAAGCCAGTCAGTGATCACCAAGGCAGTCACACTCTTCTACACAGCCGTTACACCCTTTCTTAATCCCTTGATCTACTGTCTGAGGAATGATCAAGTGAAAAAAGCTCTGGGTAGGTTGCTGAGGAGAATGCTGAGATTGCTGACGACAAAGGTCACCGTGTAAAAACAGTCAGTAGCAGGTGAGAATTTAGCCAAACCAAACCAAAATGTTTCTGTTGAGATCAAATTAATGTATTTTTCTATATTTGGGAAAGAGGGGCACCAATTCCTCTTTATTGTTTAGTGTGGGCCAATGTGAATGATCAAAATTTAAACCAAGGAAAGGATCATAGTGGAGTGTAATGGTTACCTGGCCACCTTATGGCACTACGAGGAAGTACACACTTATCTTTGAGAACCCAGCATACAAGCCCCAAATCCATTTAGATAGAATGTTATTTGGCAGACTCCAGTGGAATAAATATTATGCCATACTTGAAATAAAATGGATTATGTCATTTTTTAAGAACATGGCATTCTGTACTGTGTGATTGTTACATGTGTATTCCATCAAGTGTCATCATTGCAATGAAAATAATTAGATGATAACCTCAAATGTAATTTGTTTTTGATACATGCATTTATACTCTGTGTGTGTGTGTATGTTTTTCGATAAAGGATGAGCAGTTAATGACTGACCAACCTGAGCACACATGTACCCTTAAAAAAAAGTTAGTATGATAGTATTTCTCCTTCAGACCAGAGCACTGCCATTGTTTCATTTCAATAAAGATATTCTTATTTATTGTTGCTTTTTTCTTTGATGTGCCCGTGCCTCTAACGGTAAAAACACTAATATCTTACTGTTGTTTGCTTGCTCTTAAAGAAGTGACATTTTTCCCCATGCCATGGCTATGCAGAGTGTAGCAATGCTCGCTCACCACCACCAGGCACACACATTGCATTTGCCCTCACTCAAATGTTTCAAGATTGGAGCCAAGACCAGGGCAGAAATAATAGCCGCTGTATTTGGAGGTACAGACAGGGTAGGACAGGAGAAAACTGCCAAGGTCTGGAGCTGCTTGAGACTCTGCATTTTCTTTAGGAAAGTAGGATATATATCCTGTGTTAAAATCCTGTGTTGGCTGTAAGGCCCATACACACTCTCAGCTGCAGACACCTGGAAAGGCAGATGGCTCTCTGGGCTCTCTGGAGTGAAGGCAAATGCGTAAGTGCTGCTAATTATATTGGTATAGAAGCTGGCCCACAATTCCTTTGACAGGGAGATTGCCTGATACCTCATCCGTGAGGGCTGACTGATGGTCCGTCTAAGGGGGTGGATGCTTATGGGTGGTGAATCTCAGCCCCAGGGCCAAAGATGGCCCCTGAGTCCTCTCTATGTGGCCCTCAGAACTCTGACCTACTTTCCATCTTCCTTGTGATTCTTGCTTTGCTGAAATGTGTCCTTGAATTCTGATAATGCCTCTTGCTTGCCTCAATGGAAGAGAGAGAGGTTTGTGTGTACAAGCAACCTTACTGTACAAAGGTAAAATTTTCATTTGCTTCTCCACCCACTTTTGATATTGGCTTCACCCACAACTGGCATGTGGCCCTCAGGAGGTTGGCCAGATAATAATGGTTATTATTATGGATAATAAAGGGCGGCCTGGCAGGATCACTGCCAGGGATAGAAGGGTGGGAGCTTCGGAGCTCCCACATTTCCCTCGTTCAAGCTACCTTTCATGGCTGTGTTTTGTGGCTGCCCACACAGCACGTGGAGGGCTGCTCTTAACTAAGATGGCAGCAGAGGTTCAACTAAGGGGCTGAAGCCTCTGTTGCCATCTTGGTTGATGGCATGCATCGTGCTACGCGTGCACATCCCTGCCAATCACAGAAGGGGAGCCCCGAGGCCCGGGGCAAGGTGGTGCCCAAGGGCCCTACATACCTGGGGCCAGCCCTGTTGCAGAGTTCCCACAGGCATCTGGCTGGCCAATGTAAGGACAAGATGCTGGGCTAGATGGGATTATGGCCTGACTCATCAAGCTGTCCTTATGTTCTTATGAAGTGCAGAGCATATAAACATAGACATTTCAAAGAAAGCTATTTGGTGACTTATTTCAAATTCATTCATTCATTTGTTGATTTATTTATGTACCTTTTTGGCCAAGTCCCCCAAAGCAGTGAACAGAATAACAGAGTAGAGACTATAATAAATTTGCATTGAGTACAAATTAAAATGCATAATCCAATAAATCAATAAAATATAACATAACAAAACCCAGGCACACCATAATTCCCACTTTCTACATTCATAAGTTACATTTGTGCTCTCACCACAGCGACCATTGCCAACCACAAACAAGAATCCACACAATAGGTTTCCCCCTGGAAGCAGCTGTTTGTTGTTGTTTTGTGCCTCCAAGTCGATTACAACTTATGGCGACCCTATGAATCAGCGACCTCCAAGAGCATCTGTCATGAACCACCCTGTTCAGATCTTGTAAGTTCAGGTCTGTGGCTTCCTTTATGGAATCAGTCCATCTCTTTAGCCTTCCTCTTTTCCTACTCCCTTCTGTTTTCCCCAACATTATTATCTTTTCTAATGAATCCTGTCTTTTCATTATGTGTCCAAAGTATGATATCCTCAGTTTCATCATTTTAGCTTCTAGTGATAGTTCTGGTTTAATTTGCTGTGCCAAAGTTCTTAGAGTTGCTCTCGAAGGTGGTGTTGACTAGCTCAACCTTCTGGCTCCTCAATAGGCTGTAGTTCTCCAGGTACAGGAGCAGGTGCAGTAAAGAAGGGCTGGGGAGGCTAAAGATATTGTTCACCTCCCAGCCAGCAATGGTCTTATTACTGCTATCTGCCACCATCCTATAGTAACGCAACCTGGCAGCCAAGAGGTCTTCTGTATCTTTAAAAGTTGTGCAGGGGGAAGGGAGAAGTTCAACTTGTGGTTTTTCCCATTACAGTATTGCAAGAAAACCTGCACTTGGCTGAATTTGCTCTTCTCTTAAAGATACAGAATCATTCTCAGGCCCTGAGCCTGGCAACCCTAGATTGGACTGTGCAAGACCAACCCAAATTGTATTTGCATTTTGACAAATTTGTAGGGCAGTACAGTATCTCAGAGAAGAGGTCGGGTCTCCTGCTCCTATGGTGCATTCACTATAGCTGCCCAAGTTCCCTGCTTTTTAAAGTTTGATAGATATATATGTTGGCTATAGGTACGTTCTTAAACCACAAGGTCTTTTGTCTATTAGTGCATTTAGATACAATTTAATAAGGGAAGGAGTTGGCATGGAGGAAACAAAATGATTCAGTTCACATTTAAAGGTGACCCTACTTAATTTGTACATTTAATAGGAGCTGGAAATAGGTGAAATCTTGTCTCCAAACAGTTCTTGTTTGGATGAAAAACAGTATAGTTCCTGAGAGATGAGTTCCCAAGATAGTTTCAGTCAGTGATTAAAACTGAAGCTGATATTAACCAGTGGTGTTGAATGTTGGTTGCAAGCACGCACACACACACACACCTTACATCTTTCTTCTTCCAAACCCACAAGATGATGTCCTTCGCTCCAACAATAGTGCAGATGGGTGCCAATATAAGACAAGGTGAGTGGCATCCCTCCATCCTAAATTCTGACACAGGACTTAGTGTGAGCCTTCTGCTGAATGGAGGAAAACACTGAGACCTACTGAGGTACAGAAATGGGGTCTGTTGCCAAGATAATGGAAACGTGAGTAGGAAGCAATCGGATCCCTTTGCTTGTGTGTTTGTAAATGCAAACCAAGAGCATAGTGTAAAGACACTAGACGCCTCCAAGTACTCTTAGTTTATGTATTATTATTATTTATTACATTTGTATACCGCCTCGTCGCTGAAGCTCCCTGGGCGGTTTGCAACAATTAAAAACTTTAAAAACAAGTATACAAATTTAAAAACAGATTTTTTAAAAAAAAACTAGGTTTAAAAAACAAGGTTTAAAAAACAAGGTTCTTCAGACCTGCCTCTGGACATATCTCCATGCAGGGAAATGTGGTGCATATAAAAATAGCATTGCATCTATTTTATGGAACATATTTCAGAGAAAGCTATCTCACAACACATTTCAAATAACAGATAGTTTAATTATTATATATCTTCAAGGCAGAGAATATGGTCTGTGAACCATCAGTGGTCCTCAAGCTTCATTCAGGTGGTCTGTGGTACATTAAATATATAATGAAATTCAATATAACAAATAAAAGAAGCAATAATTGTACTTTAATAACCACACACCACCAAGCATTGTGCATTACAAGTGCTACAACTGTACAATTGCTACAATGAAAAATCATTAAGTAGTCCACCAAGACCATCAGCAATTTTCAAGTAGCCCATGGGGAAAAAAAACTTTAGGAACCACTGCGTGAAAGCTCACATATATGCTCTCAGGTGAGATGTTTAGGAGAAGGGCTGTAGCTCAGTGGTAGAGCATCTGCTTACCATGCAGAGGGTTCCAGGTTCAATCCCTGGCATCTCCGGGTAGTGCTGGGAAAGATCCCCTTGTCTGAAACTGTGGCAAGCCATAGCCAGTCAGTGTAGGCTGCTAGAGGGGCCAATGTTCTCACTCAGTATAAGGACACACTCTATATTTTGGGTCGCGTGTGTTTTACCCTTTAAAAGAAGGAATAACTGATTGGCTTGGTGTCGTTTAAGCATTCAGTGACAGAGGGAGGATTTCAGGGACTGGAGAAATATGCACAGCAGGTTTACAGCGAGGCTCCTGGATAGGGTCAGAGTTGTTGCCCCCAAACAATCTCTTTTAAGTGCACTTGTTGTCTTTCTTTAATATATATATATATATATATATATATTGCAATGTATGGTGAACCAGAAGCATAACTGCTCCCGAGGAATGATCACTTCTGATCTGAAATATGGAGTGGGTGAAGGAATGCCCTGCTGCACTCCCTAAATTCAGTGGCCGCTAGGACTGGTGGGTTCTGCCAGGGCAACCTTGAGACTGAGGAGGAGGAAGCTGATAGGCAGTGCCACCCCCTGGCCTGGTTGTAAGTAAGACGACAGGCAGGTGGTGGCTAGATGAGGGCAGACTGAGCTTGGTAGGGCAGTGCTCCATTAGTCTGAATGGACCAGCCCTCACTGCCTCAACTACATGCCTGCTTAGCCTTTCTCTTTCAAGGGAAACAGGAAGGGAAGATTAGGGTACACTAAGTAATATTGTACCTCAGACCTTAGAGTACATCACAGTGATTCTATTATGTGATTCCAGATGGAGATGGACAATGCAACCACAGTCCAGGAATTCATTTTGCTAGGATTTGAAGCTGAGCAGCAGCAGAAGCGATTCCTGCTCCTCATCCTGTTTGCCATTCTCTACATACTGACCTTGGGAGAGAACATCACCATCATCACTGTGGTGTCCCTCGATAACCACTTGGCCCAGCTTCCCATGTACATCCTGCTGAGCAACTTCTCCTGGCTGGAGATATGCTATGTGACCACCACTGTGCCCCGCATGCTCTTTGACCTGGCTTCCCCTCGTGAGATTATCTCTTTCCAGGCCTGCTTCCTCCAGTTCTACATCTCCTTCTCTCTTGGATGCACCGAATGCTTCTTCCTCTCAGCCATGGCCTTGGATCGATATTTGGCCATTTGCCACCCACTGCGCTACCCACAACTTATGACGCAACAGTCCTGCTATTCCCTGGTAGGGACATGTTGGGTTGTTGGCTTCCTGTGTTACCCCATCCCTCTGATTTTGATCTCCAAGTTGTCCTTCTGTGGACCTAACATTATTGACCATTTTTTGTGTGATGTTGGGCCAATTCTGTCCGTGGCCTGCCCTCCATTCGGAAACATTCCCCTTGTCTGCCAAATTTTCATGAATACTCTGGTTTTAATTAATGTATCTTTTGTTGTACTATCATACAGCATTGTGATTCTCAGCCTGATGAAAACGTCTAGCCCAGGCCGCCGAAGGAAGGCCTTCTCCACCATATCTTTCCATATCATGGTGGTGACCCTTTTCTATGGCACAGCAGTAGCCATGTATTTAATTCCAGGTGGAGAAAGCCAGTCAACAGTCACAAAGGTAGTAACTACCTTCTATGCTGCAGTTATACCCTTTCTCAACCCCATGATCTACTGTCTGAGAAACGATCAGGTGAAAGAGGCTCTGGATAGGCTGCTGAAGAGAAAGGAAAGACTTCTGAGGAGAACGGTGGCAGTTTAACAAGGAGAGGAATCACAAAAACAAAGCACTCATCCACCCAACTGAGGAGATTAATATTCGGAGCTCAGTTAGAGTGGCACCCCTCCTCCCTTGTGTGTTATATCACCCAGTGATTTTGCCAGAAATCTAAGCTGGGAAAAGATTCAGTGAGGAACTTGTTGGTTGCCTGGCAACTGCACTGGACTACAAGAAAGTTCCTTCCTTCCTTTGCGAACCAAAATAACCCAGACTCTCAAGGTTGTGTGAGCACTTTCCATTGGAGTTGAAATGATTTGATTTCTGTAATAAAATGCCACGGCTGCTACTGTTAATTGTGTGATGTTTGTGTTCCATGAAATGAAATGTATATTGTTCTTTTTGCTACTGCTGCTGTTATTATTAGGTATTCAGTGCTAGCCCTATTCAAAGTAGACTCATGGAAGTTAATAGACATGACTAAAGGCTCATAAGAGGAGGGTAGTATATGCCATATTTGTAAATAAATAAAATATTACCCCCAAAAAAACCCCGAACACCAGAGTGATTCTCCAGTGCTCTCTTCCAAATAAGCCAAGCCCAGTTGCTCTGCCTTTAGAGCTTCTCATTGTGGATGGAAGCCGGGAGTGTGCATTAATATGGCCTCACACAGCAAACATAGGATGACCATCGCTCCTTCATGCATTACTCATGTGAAGCGGGTTCACCAATTGAAAGGGATGTCAGAGGTTACGCTATCCCAGTGATTCTGATCTCCAAGTTGTCCTCCTGTGGTCCTAACATTATTGACCATTTTTGTGTGATCCTGGGCCCATCCTGTCCTTAGCCTGCCCTCCACTTGGAAATGTCCTCCTTGTCTGCCAGATATTCATGCATGTTCTTTTTTAAGGCAATGCCTTCTTTGTTGCGCTATCCGATGATGTTGTGATTCTCACCCTGATGGAAACCTATAGCCAAGGCAGTTGTGGGAAATCTTCCTCTGCCTTATCTGTGGCGATGAAAAGGGGGAGTGCTGGTGACCCAGGGAAGGAGATGAGGGAGCACTGGCAACCCATGTGTTGGGTGAGCTGGCAACAGCGGGCAGGATTGGTGAGCGAAGCAAGCAGAGGTGGAGCCCCTAGTAAAATATAATTTTATTGCTGTTTGTATGGAAAACATTGTAACTATAAAAGTAGGCATGGGTAGGCATTAGGTATGGGGGAGAAATTTGATTCAGTTTACATACAAAGGTGAAACAATATGAGAACTGAAACACAGTCATCCTTAAAACTCACACTTTTTTGCAATATAGTTATTTGGCCAAGCAATGTACGTATGGTAAACGCACATACTGTGGTAACGTGCATAAGAATGCATTATATTAGGGAAAATTGGTTTTCCAAAATGTATATATTAGGCAAAATTGCATGCAATCATGTGTGCAGAGAATTTAGTGGACTTCATGAGGACTTTCTCATTTAAAAATTGCAAATGGATGTGGAAATGTGGAGAACTGAAGATTGGAAAAATAAGAAACTGAGGCCCAAACTGCACTATACATTTAAAGCAGTATTATATTACTTCAAATGTTCATGTCTTCCCCCGAGGTATCCTGGGAACTGTAGTTTGTGAAGAGGGTGGAGAGTTGTTAGGAGGAGACCCCTTTTCACCTCATATGGTTACAATTCCCAGAATTCCTTGGGAGTGCCAGATCCAGTCCATCTTCGGGAGCTAGGATACTGCTGGCTGGGACAGCCCAAGCCAGGAAAACAAGCCTGGAAAATACAGGTTGATCTACAAGACCATTTTGCTGATCTAAGTTTGCCGAGGTTTCCAGGTCACATAAGTGAGCTGAACAGAGTTAGGATCCATGGTAGGTTCCCCCCTCGTTCCTACCCAGAAGCGTAGTGGCAAATTCAGAAGTGCAGAGTCCCTTCGTAATAGTCACAGCCATGCCCCTTTCACAGCAATGCTCCCTTATAAGATTATAGAACAATCTGGCCAGGCTTGAATACTGCTTTCTGTTTCTCTACCACTGTCAGAATTTGACTGTCCTTCTCTCACTGTCACAGTTATTGCTGAATTCAGTGTCTACATCAGAGCTTGGAAAAGTTACTTTTTTGAACTACAACTCCCATCAGCCACAGCCAGCATGGCCACTGGATTGGGCCGATGGGAGTTGTAGTTCAAAAAAGTAACTTTTCCAAGCTCTGGTCTACATGTTTATCTCCTGATGCTACCAAACTGCTTGATGATGTAGATGGGATGCTACCATCAGGATTCACTGTCTCTCATTTTGCAGTTACAGAATTCTCACTCACCACAGCTTGGCTTTTTGAAGTAGAAACTAATAGGAGCAGAGCTTGGAAAAGTTACTTTTTTGAACTACAACTCCCATCAGCCCAATCTAGTGGCAATGCTGGCTGGGGAAGATGGGAGTTGTAGTTTTAAAAAGTAACTTTTCCAAGCTCTGAATAGGAGCTCTAATCAGCAGGAAAGAACAAGTAAGCAAGTTAGAAGACTCTTCTCAGTGGCTAACACACTCCCCTTTCATGCTGATTGGCTCGTAGGATGCTGGAGACTAAGAGACCATGCTGGGGCATGGTGCTAAAGAAAGTAAGGGGCCTAAGACCCCCTGAGACTCTGGATGACTATATCCCTGTTCCCATCCCTGGCACTCCCCCTAAGTACCCATTTTTCAGGGCTTACACCCTCATAAATTATGCTGATCTAAGTTCAGCTGGCTGAGCTGGGATGTGCAAATTAAGCCAGGGTTTAGGTCTGAACCTTTCCCCCGGACAACCTGCTGTTTACCATGTCAGGATGTCAGCTATGTCCTGTTTGTCCTGTTTGTGGAGATACAGCTGTTGAATGCACAAGAAACCTGTTTTCCGAATCCCAATTATAAACCAAAGCCTAGACTGCCAGCCTGTAGCCACTTACCTGGGAGTAAGCCCATTAAGCACAAAAAGACTTACTTCTGAATTAGACATGTATACCTTTGTACTGTAAGTTAACTGTACAGTGAATTCTGAATGAGTACCTGGACATCAGCTCTTGCACAGCTGGAGACAAGCCTAGGACTCTCTGCAGAGTTTTCACAATTTACATTTGCCATTTGGGGAAGAGATTTTTTAATATCCACCAGCAGTTATTTGCAGAAATAACTTTCAGGGAGTACTGACCTCAAACGAACCCACCACAGGAAAGATGTATCCTTGCTGCTAGGTAAAAAGAAATGACAAACTATGGAGACGGCTAGAAGGACAAGGACTGCTTATGATAGTAGCAACTCTTCTTTTTCTCTGAGCAGACAGATATTTACTTCTCCCAATATTACAGCTGCTAGTAGGCTTTCATCGCCTGTATTAATATGTGTTGCTTGTAATGAAATCACAGTTGTGTTCTCTTTCCTCAAAGACTTTGCACATCTATTTTTGAGGGCTTCCTTTTTGAGGGAGAAAGGAAAATTTACATACATCTTCTCTGACACAAATGTCTTCTGAGAAGCCTTGGGGAAAAAGGAATCTTCTCTTCAAACAAATCTTGTTTCTGCAACAAATGATAATTGGACCCAAGAGACATCTTCTAAGAGTTGCATTGCAGTCTCTCATTAAAACTGCAGTCAGAACTAAAGATTTGCATTTCAGCTCTGGTCTGCACATATACTAGGAGACTCTTCCTCCGATCACCCTACAATATGGTCCCTTGTGTTCTTCATACTCACACGCCCACAGAGAAACACCAGTAAAATGGAGAGAGAAGTACGACCCATAAACCTGTTGCAGCTCTTCTGAGAAGCCTTCTGCTGGACAGATCAAGACTTTCCTCCTGTTGAGGTATGGAAATTGGAGTTTTGACCACCCAGGAAACTTGGGTGGAAATCATAGAAGGATCGATTTGACTGGGTGTCAGTAAAAGGTAGGGCTTCTTCAAGGAAATGTTGAGAGACAGTTTTAAAATTAGAGCGGTGGAGGTTTGAGTCAGAAAAAAGCATCATGGCATGTGTCTATAACTGTCAGCCTTAATTTTAATTAAGGTGGGCTGAAAATCATCTCCCCACTTTCATGGATCTGTTTATTCCTTGTTAAGGTTTTATTTTTGTCCATGGAGAGAGGAAATTTCAGTGCATTTTTCAGGAAGTGGAAAATTTGCTACTCACAGAATTTAGGTTTATGAGCGGGAAATGTTTTCTCTTTTGCTGTACAAAATCCTCAGAAACCTCATAAAGTTAAGGAAGGTAATTGTTTACCCTCCCACCACCTGAAACATTTCACCAAACTTTGTCCTCCCCCAGTCTTTGTGGGAATCATTTCACTGAACCCATGAATGGAAACAAAACACATTAACATAATTAAGTGGAAGACTTTAATTACCTGCTGTCCTTCGTGCAGACCTTATTACGTTCTCCCACCCCACCTTTTCATGTGCACAAAACCCACATAGGTCTACTGTGAGTGTTAGCAACAGAAGAATCCTATACAGAAGTCAGTCCCATCTAATTCCATTACTTTCATAGCCTTGGACTGTGATGGTGCAAACCTATAGATATTTCTGCAGATGTAATTCCCGTATAGTTCAATGGGATGTATTCTCAGGTAAGTGTATATAGTATTGGCCCTTTAGTGTCTTTCTTAACTGAACTTGGGATGTATTCCTTTTCAAGCTGTTTGGGAGTACCTGCTTGCTAAAAGGAGATTTGCAGAGTCTCTCATTAAAAACATCTGCTAACTGAAAGTTCAGAATAACCTGAATTTTCATCAACAGGAGCTAGAGATAGGAGATTTTTTCTTTTTGAAAGTTAGAAATTTAGACTAGACTAGACTAGACTAGACTAGACTAGACTAGACTAGGATAGATAGATAGATAGATAGATAGATAGATAGATAGATAGATAGATAGATAGATAGATAGATAGATAGATAGATAGATAGATAGATAGATAGATAGATAGATAGATAGATAGATAGATAGATAGATAGATAGATAGATAGATAGATAGATAGATAGATAGAATTGTGAGAGGAGGAAGTATTGTAGAATTCAGTGGGAATGTCCATGATGCAGTTTGCACTGGGGAAAGCCTGGAAATAAATAAATAATAAATATGAAAGAAGAAAAAAATGTGATAGTTGAATTTATTATTATTATTATTATTAAAGTTTGGCTATATTGGTGTGTTCAATAGCAGGAGAGACAAAAGAGTTCACTAGAAATGTAACAATATTCACACGAAGGTTCACAGACCCAATCTGCTGCAATTGCCCCAAACCAAACTTTGGGGCAATTGGAGCAATTACCTTATATGCTTCTTATCTAATCAAAAACATCATGCCTGCTTTATTTTTGTTTTTCAATGGAGATAGATAGATAGTTTTCGGGTGTGCCTGGGCTCCAACATTCACCTTTGCTCTGTCTCTGCATTTTTAAAAAGACAAATCCAATGTTATTCCCAATTACTCTTTCCTCTCTCTGCTTTTTTCTGTGTGTTGGGTTCTGAGGCTCTCTGTATAAAATGAAGCTCTGTGTTGTCCAGTCATTATAATGAGGAATGAGCTATGATTTTCCCCCTTTTTGCCAAAGTGCATGAAATTACAGGCACAGGAGCTCCTCCTGAGTGGATTAAGCCTGTCAGATTATAGACAAATATATCCAGAGGCCTTTTGTGGGCGAAGCGAATAGTATTAAATTTTTTCTGTAATCACTCAGGAGAGTGAGAGGGAGGTTGTTTCTTCCTCTTCCTTACCTTAAAATGATTAAAATGTGACCAAGTTTTTTCAGTATGTATTCTTGGCTTAACATTTTTTTTTCAAATTTTGCTGCTTCATGCTTCCCTTAGTGTCTGACAATTTTTAAAGACATCCTCCTGACATTGACATTGTCAAGAATGCTGCCTGTGGAGTTCACCGCCCAGAGAGCTATTGCTAGTCGGGTGGTATATAAGCTTAATAAATAATAAATAATAAGAGCTCCATTGTTATTTTATTACACAGAGCAACACAGGGTTTGTTTTTTTAAAAAATTATATGCTTTTAACTTATTTTTAAAACAATGCTGTGCATTAACAACAACAACAAAACAGAGTTAATTCGTGTTTTGCAGGCAACATTTTGCACAGCTTCATTTCTTGCAAATCCCATGGAATGGAAAAATACAGAATCAACAGAATAAGGAGGCTTTGTGCAGGTCCTGATACAACTCAGGAGGGTTTATTGACATTGTACAGGATTCTTCTTATGTTCTGTTAAGGGTTAATTCCTCTGACGCACTAAAGCACCTCCTTGAGGGGCATCCTTGAGAGTTATCTACTGTTTCGATTAAGCACCGCCTTCTTACAACAGATGTCTATATCTGCCATCTTAGTAATATAAGCTGTTCATGTACTATGGCCGGAAGCATGACTCAGGGAATACAGTTCAATGTAACACACTGTAATATTACCATATATGGAGTTCCTACTGTAAGCTTCCTGTAAGTTGTTTACTAAGGGGTACAAATATTGGGGGAACAAGACAGTCTGGGTCGACCGCGCTCACCCTGAATTGCTGGTGTGAGTGCTGCTTATTTTCTAATAAATTATTTTAAAGTTTTTATCCTGAACTGCTGTTAACTTCTTGTTTTGAGCCAGAGCGAGAAACGAACATTGTTTTCCCACAACAGTTCCCATTTGTTTCTACTGACTATATATTTGTAAAAATAAAAAAAGAATTAAATGTTCACACCACTTCTCCAATGGTAAAATATTCCGGGGTGACATTGCTTACTGGAGTGTGATTTCCTTTGGAAGGAAGACTGTGGAGGCTCCTGGAGTTTTGCAATATTACCTTTCATATATAAATATACTTATGTATTATTTATTTAACAAAATTTATCTTCTGCTTGAATGTTAAGCCCTCTAAGCTTTTTACAAAGTGATAATATACATATTGAATGTAGGTTGAAGCACAGACAAAGGCCACAGTGTCAGCACCCAAAGATGCTTTCAGACTCAAAACTCAGTTCTGTCTCTCTCATGTTCTGTCCATCCAAATTATAGCCTAAACCCCTTTGCATCCTTCACAAAGATCTGGCTACCTCATTTTTATAATAATAATAATAATAATAATAATAATTTGTGTGTCACCTATCTGGGATAAAATGGGATAAAATACAATAGTATCAAATGCAGTCACATTAGTCTCAATAAATAAAATACTGGACAGTCATCAATACATTTATAAAACATTTACATTTACAGCATATAATAGATGACAAATCATGAAGATTAACCCATCCCAAGGATCTCAAAGGCCTGTTGAAATAGCCATGTCTTCAGGGCCTTGCGGAATACATCCAGGGAAGGGGCATGTCGAAGATCAAACGGGAGGGGAAGGATCTCAATTATATTCAGAGTTAAATTGCCCCAAAGCACGATTTAAAGTGTGTTTGGTGGTGGTGCCTATTTAATATTATTATTTACAGTTAAAAGAGCACAACTGTTTTTGTGGAATGGTCACTTCTGATCCAAACCATGGAGTGGGTGGAAGGGATGCCCAGCCTAAAAAGCATACTTGCTTACCCTTTTTTAATAGTAAATAGACAGTGTAGAAAGAACTGTAGTATGCCATGTAATCTATATCTCATTCCTTACGTTATGTGACAGTGATCTTGTTACGTGATTCAAGATGGAGATGGTCAATGGGAGCATCAGCCAGGAATTCATTTTGCTGGGATTTGATGGTCAACAGCGGACACGATTCTTGCTCCTTGGCTTTCTGTCCATTCTCTACATGCTCACTTTGGCTGAGAACATCACCATCATCACAGTGGTGTCTCTAGATAACCACTTGGCCCAGCTTCCCATGTACATCCTGCTGAGCAATTTCTCCTGGATGGAGATGTGCTATGTGACCACGACTGTGCCCCGTATGCTGTCTGACCTGATTTCCACTTATGGAATAATTTCCTTCCAGGCCTGTTTCCTCCAGTTCTACTTCTTGTTTGCTCTCGGCTGCACGGAATGCTTCTTCCTCTCAGCCATGGCCTTGGATCGGGACTTGGCCATCTGCCACCCTTTGCGCTACCCACAACTTATGACCCAACATTCCTGCTATGCCTTGGTGGGGGCATGTTGGGTTGTTGGCTTTCTGTGGTTTCTTACCCCAGTGATTTTGATCTCCAAGTTGTCCTTTTGTGGACCGAACATTATTGATCATTTTTTGTGTGATCTTGTGCCAATTCTGTCCCTGGCCTGCCCTCCACTCAGAAATGTTCCCCTTATCTGCCAAATATTCATGCGGGTTTTTTTTTCAGGCAATGCATCCTTTGTTGTGCTATCATATGGCTTTGTCATTCTCAACCTAATACATACTACAAACCAAAGCAGTCGAAGGAAGGCCTTCTCCACCATATCTTTCCATATAACGGTGGTGACACTTTTCTATGGCACACTCGTAGGGATGTACTTAATTCCAGGTGGAGAAAATCATTCAGTAGTCACCAAGATAGTAACTGTCTTCTACACGGCCATCACACCTTTTCTCAATCCCCTGATCTACTGTCTGAGGAATGATCAGGTGAAAGAGGCCCTGGGCAGGTTGCTGAGGAGAAAGGAAACATTTCTGAGGTGAAAGGTGACACTATAATAAGGAGAAGAGAAAAACAGCTAGCTCTCAACCGCAGCTACTGCCTGATAAGATGATCCATATCTAAGCTTGGTAAAGACTCAGTGGGGAACTTCTTAGTTGCCTGCAACCACATGAGACAAAGAAGAATTCACTTCACTTCTTCACTTGAGAACCAGAATACAAGGCCTGAAACTAGGGGTGTTTAGAGACTTGGGGGGCAGATAATAGTAAGAAGCAGAGTGATTTGGGATGCTTTCCGCATGATGCCAATAAAGTGCCCTGTGTTTGCCCTGCAAATGATCATCTGACTCTGTTGCTCTGTTGTTTCTGCTTTTCTGTGCTGTGTAACACTTTCATTTTTCATGTGTCTCTGATTCTCTAGATATACAGAGTTTGCAAGAAGTGAGGCTGTCCAAAATGTTGTCTATGGCAACATGAAGACCTCTGGGTTTGGATTTGGAATTTTTGTTAAAGCACAGCAGCATAAGATTCTTTAAAAATCAACACTTCTTTTAAGTTTTTTTAAACAATAAATTTAAAGTTGCTCTGCTTTAACAACAAACACACACATAAAGAGCTCTTCAGAGTCCCATAGGCAGCATTCTAGACAGCCTCGTATTTATCAATTGAACAAAAATAAAACAAAATTGTGAGGGGGACAACCATTCAACCAGCTAAATATACAATAATTTAAAACGTGGGCAAAAAATAACTTTATATTTGGCACTGAAAATGGAAAGTTTTGGGCTGGACACACCCACACCTTCCTCAGATGGGCATTCCAAAGTCAGGGTGATACCACACAGAAGGCTCTCGCTATTGTACATGGATAACAGACTGCTCTTACAAATGGAATGCTGAAGGGAAGAGCCCCCTCTGGCAACCATAATGCATGGGCAGGTTGATACAAGAGGTGGAACCCCTTCATATATTTGAGCTCCAAGCTGCTTAGGGCTTTATAGGTAAGCATGTTCAACTGAGCTCAGCAGCAAATAGGCAGCCAATGTAGTTCATTTAGAGCCAATGTAATGCAAGGCTTAACTCTGTTAATGGTGATGCTAGCAACACATATTGGGGAAGACAATGAATGCAGACATGGCCCATTTTTGTTGGTTTTGTCGCAGAATAAGAAACTTTTGTTCAGAAACAACAATTGAACAGGTTACAAGTTAACATTAGATCTGTTGACTGTACGGTTTGGATTTATAAAGGGCTGAGTGTCGTCTCACAATGTTGAAATGATGGTGCATCATTTAATAGCTACTCAAATATTGATTTCTGCAAACTGGAAGAAAATAAAAACTCAAAACAGTGTAGAGGTGGATTGTGAAATGCTTGGAAATAGTATATATTTATGTATTTACTACATTTTTATCCCACCTTTCCTCCAAGGAGCTCAAGATGGCAGAAAACATGGTTCTCTCCCTGCCACTTCTAGATAGTTATAACAGCTTCCATAACAAGGCTACAGAGTGTCATGCAAGGCTTAGAAGGCACACTTGCCAGGAAAATAAACAAACATTTATTATCTCTGTTAAACAAAAGCAGAGCAGCAACAGGAAATTTCTGACTTCACCCAGACACAACTGCCACCTAGTGACTTACCTGTATAATGGCACTATCCACACACACACCCTACACTGCAGTATATTTATTATAACAATCTGTACCTGTGTGGACTGAAATCCTATTCTTCACAGATGTGTTTAGGACTGGGCAACCACTGTTATTTGCAGAATAAAACTTTCTTCTACCACATCTTCAAGCAAACCCAAAAGCTATAAGTTCATAGGAATCTGTCTTATGTCAAGTCGAACCACTGGTCCATCCACTTTAGCATTGTCATCACTGATGGACAGAGGCCCTCCAGGATTTCATATAGGGATCCATCCCAGGCCTACTGGAGCTGCTGCTGGAGATGGACCCTGGGACCCTTTGTATGCAAAGCATTTGGTTTACCACTGAACTATGACCCTTGCCCTGAACCTATCCTGAAAACTCCTCTTTCATATTATTTATGATTCATTAAATGCTTATCCGCCATTCCACCAAAGAGCTCCAAATGGTCCCTCCCTTCCAATTTTATCCAGACAGCATCTCTGTGATATAAGTTTAACTGAGAGATAGTGACTGGCCCAAAATCAACCAGGGAACTTCATGATTGAATGAAGATTTGAGCAGCATAAGAATAGATATGTATTAACATAAAATTGTGCTGCAAATATATTTGAGCATGGGGCCTGACTCTTTCATGCATTTTGCATGTATAGTACAGTAATACCTCAATTCACAAATCCTCCAGGAAAGAAGCTCCTTCTTAACAAAGCCTTTTTGGGTGCAGGGGGACGCACACTCTGACATAGTCACAATGTGGCTCCTTGTCTGCTGGATTGTGGCTGCTGCACGCAGATCTCTCACACATGGCTGGAATGGTGGAAAGGTGGCACAGGCTTTGAATAAGATGGCACAGGTTTTGAATAAAATATACTATGTTGAACTGCTCTTCTTGTTTGAGGTGTAGGAACCTATCCCTATTCTTTCCATGTTATTCCTACCTCTGGTACCACCTTTTCTGTTAAAAAAGTAATGTCCAGGAATGCATGTACTTTGTTAACTAAGGTATTACTGTCTCTGTATATCTTGCATTTAACTTTGCCTACAATGTGTTATTTTTTTAAAGAAAAATCTGTCAATACACAAACAGCTCAGACATCAACAGACACTCAATACAAGAGATGTTGGGATGCGTGAAAAGCTCAGTCAGCTCAGAACCACAAAATCAGTGTACAAATCTATTGAAAAGGAATTGCTGCTCCATCCCTAGCTGTTTTTCCCTCATTTGCTCAAGGCCCAGACTGTTTATTTTCCATTTCAAGGTGGTCACCATTTGAAAAAGGCAGCCCTTTGAAAAGCACAAACCATTGAGTTGAGAGGAAATGCTTTCCTGACATTCTCTTCCCAATCCATCAGTAACAAAGTGGGGTGGGGGTGGGAGGAGAGATATCTTCAGCAGTTTCTTTGGGATGAGGCTCCCAGCAGCTGCAGCAACATGGCTCTTTTATTTTCCCAAAGCTGATTTTCTTGAAACCACCATTTGATGGCACCAGCAATAACAGAAATCATGCAATACCAGCTGGGCTGACAATCTTGGGGCATTTTAAGAGGTGGGACAGTGGCTGTCACACACAAACATTGAAAACTGTTTCCAGAATACTTAGCAAAATGGAGCTCTTTTTGAGGGGAAGGGAACATTTACAGAAGTTTTCTGTGGGGAAAAATGCCTGCTGAGAAAGTTCTGTGGAACTGGAATTTTGTCTTCAAACAAATATTGTTTCTGCACTACAGGGTACTGTGCCCAAGAGACACATTCCAAAAGTTCATTGCAGTCACTCTTTAAAACAGCAGTCACTGCTAAGAGTGGCATTTCAGCTCTTGTCTGCACATCTACTTGTTGACTATTCCTCCTACCAAGACTACAATATGGTCCCTTGTGTTCTTCATGCAATCAACCCTGCAGATCAGCACCAGTTAAATGCACGGAGAAGAACGGTCTGTCCCCACAAACATGTTGCAGCTCTTCTGGGAAACCTCCTAAAAGAGGGATCAAGACTTTGACTCCTGTTGAGGTACAGAAATGGGAGTTATGACCACCTCTGAAAATCGGGTGGAAACCATGGAGGGGTGGATTTGAAGGGGTACCAATAAATGGCTAGATCTTCTTCAACGAAATCTTGATAGACAATTTTAAAATTAGAGCGGGGGAGGTTTGAGTTGGAAAAAAAGATCATGGAATGTCTCCATAACTCTCAACTGCATCCCAAATTGAAACTAAAATATGATGAAAATGTTTCCCCCACTTTCGTGGGTCTATTCATTCCCTGCTAAAGCATTTTTTTTGTCTGTTTTTTCTGGGGACTGAGCAAGTTCCAGTGAATTTTTCAAGAAGTAGGAAATTTGCCACTTATATTTACACTTATGAGGTGGCCAAACATCTTCTCTTTTGCTTAAAAAAAACATCCTCAGACACCTCATGAAGTTAAGGAAGGTAAGTGGCTACCTTTTCTCACCCCCTGAAATTTTAACCAAACTTTGTCCTCCCCCAGTCTTTGTGGAATTCCTCATTTCACTAACCCATGAATGGAAACAACTCATTAACATAATTAAGTGAAAGACGTTAATCAGCTACTTTCCTTCATGCAGATTTTATTAACTTCCTCCCAGCCCCTTGATGTGTGCAAAACTCACACAGGTCGATAGTGAGTATTAGCAACAGAACAATCATAGACAGATCTACTCAGAAGTCAGTCCCAGTTAATTCCATGAGAGTTGCTTCCATAGACTTGGACTGTGACAATGCAAGCGTACAGATATTTCAGCAGAAGTAATCCTCATGTATTTCAATGGGATGTACTCTCCGGTAAATGTACATAGGTCTGCCCCCTTAATGTCTTTGTTAACTGAAGTTGGGGTATATCTTCTTTCAAGCTGATTGGGAGTCCCTGCTTGCCAAATGGAGCATTTTCTTGGTCTCTCCTTCAAAGCATCTGGTAACTGAAAGTTCAGAATAATCAGCTGAATTATTCTGAGCTAGTGATGGGGGTATTCTGTTTTTCAAAAGTAAGCAATTTAGATGATTAGATACATAGATCGATCTATAGATGATTGATAGAAGTAAGACGTTTAGACAGACAGACAGACAGACAGACAGACAGATATAGATAGATAGACAGACAGACAGACAGACAGACAGACAGACAGACAGACAGACAGACAAATAGATAGATAGATAGATAGATAGATAGATAGATAGATAGATAGATAGATAGATAGATAGATAGATAGATAGATAGATAGATAGATAGATAGATAGATAGATAGATAGATAGATAGATAGAAAGATAGATAGATACTTTACAGTATCTGTGTAAATATATATAATCATAAGGAGAGAAAGTATTTTGGGATACACTGACAATATCCATGATGCCATTTGCACTTGGGAAAGTGTTGAAACAAAAAAGAAAGAAATGTGAAAGAAGAATGAAATGCGGAAGTTGAACATTTTGCTGTAAACCACCCACAGAGCTTCGGCTACGGGGTGGTATATCAATGTAATAAATAAATGAACATTTTGTTTTACTCTCCCATGTTAGAATGGTTTGGTTTCGTTATATTTCTGGGTTTGATAGCATGAAAGGTAAAAGATTTCAGAAGGAGAAATAACAATATTTGCCAGGCGGTTTGCAGACCCACAATGAAGGCTGTAATTGCCCATCACTGAACTATTTAAACTAGCTTTTATACCTTATAGTTTTTATGTAATAGAAACATTGTTTCTGAAAAATAAAGATATGTGTTATCAAATGGCGGGAGGAGCTGCAGAACTGCATATCCCCCCCTTGACATGCCTGCTTAACTTTTGTCTTTCAGTGAAGACATATAGATAGACAGGCTAAGGGCATACATGGCCCCCAAGATTCACCTTTCATCCGTATCTGCATCATCCCTCCACTTCCATGGGTCTATTTGTTCCCTGCTAAAGTGCCTTTTTCAGGGGAGTGAATTTCGGTGAAGTGGGAAGTTTTATGTTTATGAGGTAGCCAAATGTTTTCTCTTTTGCTGTACAAAATCCTCAGAAACCTCATAAAGTTAAATAAGGTAACTGCCTACCCTCCCACCACCTGAAACATTTCACCAAACTTTGTCCTCCCCAGTCTTTGTGGAAATCTGCATTTCACTAAACTCATGAACGCAAACAAAACACTTTAACATAATTAAGTGGAAGACTTTAATCACTTGCTTTCCTTCATGCAACTCTCAGGACCCTTCACAAATTACACTTCCCAGATTTCTGGGAAATCATGACTGTTTAAAGTGGAATAAATCTCTGGTGTGGATGTAGCCTTAGTGAGTCATTTTTTTCTCTAGCCTGTCCATCATTCATATGGACATTAAAAAAATATGGACTATTATAAAAGTTAGAATTTTATTTCAAACACCTTTCAACACTCAAAAAAGGATTGTCAGTCATTAGAGCAGTATGACATTGGAACCAATGACCTAGGGAAGTGGTGGGCTCTCCAACATTGGAAGCATTCAAGAGGCAGCTGGAGAGCCACCTGTCAGGTGTGCTTTAACTTGGATTCCTGCATTGAGCAGTGGTGTGGACTCGATGACCTTATAGGTTCCTTCCAACTCTACTGTTCTATAATTTTCTGTTAGCTGAGACATCTCTCTCTCTCTCTCTCTCTCTCTCTCTCTCTCTCTCACACACACACACACACACACACACACACACACACACACACACACACACTCACACACTCACACACACACACACACTCACACACACACACACGAGCGACTGAGCATTCCATAACACAGCATGCTCAGTACTCATTTGGGCTGTTTTGGGAGTCATCCCCTTTCTTTTTTCTCTCTCACTTTTTTGTATTCTGCAACACTTGGGGTTCCCTCTTGCCCACTAATACTCCTTATTATGTATGATATGGATGGTGATACCATCCATAAGCAACAACACTTCCAGCCTGAGCTTCAGAAACAGAGGGAATGACACTCTGACCAGTTTAAGTGGTTAGTGTTTAAATCTGATTGGAAACTGTTCAATTTGATACAAGGTGGCTATTAAGCATGACCTAAAAGCTGCAATTCCAAGCATACTTACTTGGAAGTAGTTCCCATAGCAGTAAATAGGATTTACTTCTGGGAGTATAGAATCAATCCATAAGAGTCTCCCAGTAGACACCATACATGTAAGCACATGGCTTTTCCCCAAGAATCTTGGGGACTGTAGTTTACTCCTCACAGAGGTATAATTCCCAGCACCTGTAACAAACTACAGTTCCCAGGATTCTTTTTTGGGGTGGTGGTGGAAATGTGCTTTAAATCTATCATGTGTATGCAACTTTGGCGAGATAATAGATGAAGGTAATCAGCCCCAAATGATAACAAATAATCAGTAGGCATTCCCAGAAGACATTCAAACAGTGGGTAAAAAAAAGTGAGAATTACAGAGGCAAACAAAGAATGCAGTTAAGCAATTAAGTAATCCAAGAGAGAGGAGACACCTTTGTCTCTGCTCTCTCCCTCCTGAGCCATGAGAGCAACTCCCAAACCTGGGTGTTGTGTCTCCAAGTTAGTTAGTTAGTTAGAACTAGGTATGCCTTTCCTATCTACTATGTATTTCTATAAATAAAATAGCTTTTCTTATTTTACTAAGTCTTACATCTCAGTGATCTCAGTGCAGGGTAAAAGCCTGCCACTTAGGTAAACGCACACATTGGCACACACACATCTCAGACTGTTGACAATCTCTGCTTATATCTATACAGATTTACATAACATGCATCACCTGAACTCACATGAGTTACCTTAGATCTTGCAACATTTGCAAATGAGAAGCAATAGGGTTTTATATTAGTTCTGATTGTCTACTGGGCTATCATAGGGTATGTGTTTTTTGCCTTTTCTATGGCAAAAACTCCAACATCAGTGGAATTTACGTGATGTGCTCTAATCAATTGAATTTGGCTAATGAATGCTTTATTCTTTCATCAGAACTTTAGCAGTAGTACTAAAATACTAATAAAAAAGGGACAGAGAAAAATACTTTACATACATCATTCAGCTGTATTGCTAATTATAGATATAGATATAAAGGATAAACAGCATTTTGTCAAAAGTATGTTTGTCTACATTTTATACCTTCTCCTTGGTTTTCCAAGCTTGGCATGGAATGCTTCTTATACAGAATTAATTTGAAATGCTGCATTATCATCATCATCATCTTCAAAATAAAAAATAAATGTACTGCCTTCAAGTTGATTCCAACTTATTGTGACCCTATGAATAGGGTTTTCATGAGAGGGAGTGACTGGCCCAAGGTCACCCAGTGAGTTTCATGGCTATGTCAGGATTCAAACCCTTGTACTACCCCCTATATGTGTGTGTTTATCTTTAATATTGTTTTAGGCTACTTAGATGTGAAGCAGCCAAGGCCAGCACCTTGTAGGCGTTTTTTTTTAAAAAAGTAACTGAAATGTAATTGTAGTGATTACTTTTGAGAAAAAGTAAAGTAATTTGTTACTTTCAGAGCAATTGAAATTGTAACTGTAATTATTTCTTTTTTTGGCCAAGTAATTGTAACTGTAATTTATTACTTTTTAAAAGTAATCTTCCAAGCTCTGGATATTCCATGTTTATTTTCCTTTGGAGGAGGTCACGGGAGGTGTCATGATATTCTGCAATATTAGCTTTCATATAGAAATATACAGGTTGAACATAGGTCAAAGCATACCAAACTCCACTACTCCCATATCTGATCTCTGGGGAGTAAAGAGGCTTTCAGATCCCTAAAGTTCAGCTTTCTATGTTTCTCTCACTTCGTATCCATCCAAATTGCAGCCTGACCAATTTGTGTCCTTCACAAATATCTGAACTACCTCATTTTTACTTAGGAAGGGAAGGCTCCTGGATATATTCAGAGCTAAATTGCTCCAAAGCACTTTTGTGTATTTATTTTAAGTGTGCTTGTTGGGGTTGCCCTTTTAATATTATTATAATTAATAGTTAAAAAGGATCATAATAGCTTTTGTAAATGATCACTTGCGATCCAAGACATGTGGTGCAATCAATCAATCAATATTTATTGCGGTCTATGACCAGTAAAAAGCATAGGTGTATCAGTTCATAAAATTACACACGTGCAGAACAGATAACGTGTTTCATGGGCATAAAAATTACACACGTACAGAACAGATAATGTGTTTCATGGGCATAAAAAGTGCATTGGTATGCTTAATACTTGATACATAAATAAAATAATTTGTTATGCATTATAAGAATAAAAAATAACAGAATTAAAATTAAAATTGAGTAGGTCAGAGTAAAATGTTTATAGGATATTCAAGAGGATAATTGAGTTCTTTTAGACTGGGCTGCGTATATGTATTTAGCAACGGAGAAAGTGATATTTTTATTTTGACCCCTCAGCAAGCAGGCAAGCAAGCACTCAGGAGATAGGTTAATACGGTTCTTTATGAATGGAGATAGATATTTGTTGCGTTCGCGGGAGTAGAGTGGGCATTCGAGAAACACGTGCCGAAGGGTTTCTATAGCACCCAGTTTGCAGGGACAGGTGCGTTGATTATACTCAATACCCTGGTATCTTCCCTCCAGTACTGCTGAGGTTAGGCAGTTGAACCTTGCTTTGGTAAGCGCGATTCTATATTTAGGGACAGTTAAAAAATCTAAATAGGGGGCGTGCGTATTAGGGTCCAAGTTCAGGTTGAAATGTTGAGGAGAGCAGACTTTGGTTGCTGCTGTCATTGTGGTTTGTATTTCTAGATCCCTGAGTCTCGATCGGATAGTGGATTTGGCTATTATTGGATCTAACGTGTATAAGTACTCAATGGATAAGCCTAATCTGGGAAGTTTATCCCGGAATGTTTTCATCCAGAGTGAGAGATAGGTGTCTGCCCATAGAAGTTGTAAATAACCGGGAAGGCAATCATAGGACAGTTTAATCCAAAAGTTGAATGCCTGAACCCATGCCTGAGATTCAAGCGAAGGTTGGGCAGCTTCCAATCTAAGCGCAGCATTAGGGACACACCTTGGGAGGGCAAAAATTTGGCGTAAGAAAGTGGAAAGTACTGCCTCTATGGAGGAACGATATGAGGTGATCCAAAGTGGGGCGCCGAAAAGAAGTTGAGGGATTATCTTTGCCTTAAAAACCTGGATGGCAGCCGGGATGTACTGCCCTCCTTTGGTATAAAAGAAATGTAGAATGCCTTTCATTGTGGTTCGGGCAGTCGAGACAGCCGCACGGATATGGGGGGACCAGGATAGGGAAGAATGGAAAATTATACCGAGATATTTATAGCTCGAAACTTGAGATATGCGGTTGCCATTAATTATCCAGTCTGAAGTTGTAGATTTCTTGGAAAACACTAGAATTTTGGTTTTGGAGAAATTAATATTTAGGTTATTGTCTGAACAGTATAGCATGAAGGCTCTAAATAAGCGTTTTAGACCAATTTTGGAGAAAGATAACAGAGCAGCGTCATCGGCATATAGCAGGATGGGACAACTATGGTTGCTTAATTTGGGGGAATGAAAGGTTGGAGAAAGACAGCTGGAACATAAATCATTGAGGAAGAGGTTAAACAATAAAGGGGCCAGAACACAGCCCTGTCTAACCCCTTTCGTTGAAGGGATCAGTTTTGTAAGGCCCCCGTCGCTTCCACAGCGGACGCGTATAGAGGTGTTCTGGTGTAAATTATATATTAAACAGAGGAGTCTTTTATCTATTGTCGTTCTTGAGAGTTTATCCCATAGTTTCTCCCTTGAGATGGAATCAAAGGCTGATTTCAGGTCAACGAACGCAACGTAAAGGCCATTCCTTGTTCGGTTGGTGTATTTCTCTGCCAGGTGATTAAGGAGTAGGCAGTGATCCAGCACGGATCTGCCTCTCCTGAATCCTGCTTGTTCAGAGCCCAAGATGTTCTCCTCCTCTATCCATAAGGATAATTTCCTCTTCAAATGACTGGCATAGAGTTTCCCCACTGCCGACAGTAAGCTGATTGGTCTATAATTGAGGGGATCCGCTCTGGATCCTTTTTTGTATATGGGGATTACTGTGGCTTCCCGCCAGTCCTCTGGGAAGTGACCTGTATTGTTAATGACTGTAAATAAGTTGGCCAATATGGGAGCCCACCATTCGTGATGGGATTTCAAGATCTCTGGGGGTAAATTGTCACCTCCTGGGGCCTTGGCCGCTTTCAGGTCAGCAATTAGCTCTGTTATTTCACTGTGTTGCACAGGTGGCCAATCTGGAAGCTTTTCGATGTTAAAGGGGAAGGAATAGTTAGTAAGAGTCTCATGGGTGGGTGCATACAAGTCTGAGAAGTGTTGTTCCCATATGTAAGGTGGAATATTACACGGAGCTTGCAAGGTGTATTTCAAAGCTCCAGAGACAATAGACCAGAAGGTTTTAGAGTTTTTAAGTCTGGACGCACTGATTAGAGACTTCCAACCCTCATAAATTGCTTGCCTTTTTTTAGTGGTTATTAGAGTTTTGTACTTACTTTTGGTAGCGTAGTATTCAGGAGGGAGAGCAGTATGGTTCTGCTGGCGACATGTGGTGCAAGGAGTACCCAGACTAAAAGACATATCTCCTTAGCCTTTGACTTCCATTAAAAAAGATAGCATAGACAGAATTGTAGTGTGTCATTTAATTTATATCTCAGTCCTTATAGTATGTGATAGTGATTCTGTCATGTGATTCCAGATGGAGATGGCCAATGGCAGCACCGTCCACGAATTCATTTTGCTGGGATTTGACGTTCAACAGCGGACACGATTCTTGCTCCTTGGCTTTTTCTGCATTCTCTACATGCTCACTTTGGCTGAGAACGTCACCATCATCACAGTGGTGTCCCTAGATAACCACTTGGCCCAGCTTCCCATGTACATCCTGCTGAGTAATTTCTCCTGGATGGAGATGTGCTACGTGACTGCCACCGTGCCTCGTATGCTCTCTGACCTGGTTTCCCCTTATGGAATCATCTCCTTCCAGGCCTGCTTCCTCCAGTTCTACATTTTCTTCTCTCTTGGCACCACAGAGTGCTTCTTCCTTTCAGCCATGGCTTTGGATCGGTACTTGGCCATCTGCCACCCTCTGCGCTACCCACAACTTATGACCCTGCTATGCCTTGGTAGGGACATGTTGGGTTGTTGGCTTCCTGTGGTATCTTATCCCTCTGATTTTGATCTCCAAGTTGTCCTTTTGTGGTCCTAACATTATTGACCACTTTTTGTGTGATCCTGAGCCAATTCTGTCCCTGGCCTGCCCTCCACTCGGAAATGCTCCCTTTGTCTTACAAATATTTCTGTATGCTCTGGTTTTAAGCAATGTGTTCTTTGTTTTGCTATCATATGGCTTTGTCATTCTCAACCTGATAAAATCTTCAAACGAAGCCAGTCGTAGGAAAGCCTTTTCTACCATCTCTTTCCATATAATGGTGGTGACACTTTTTTATGGCACTGTAGCAGTGGAGTACTTTATTCCAGGTGGAGAAAGTCGCTCAGAGGCCACCAAGGCAATCACGCTCTTCTACGCAGCCATTACACCCTTTCTTAACCCCCTGATCTACTGTCTGAGAAATGATCAGGTGAAAGAGGCCCTGGGCAGGTTGCTAAAGAGAAAGGAAACATTTCTAAGGAGAAAGGTGACAGTATAATAAGGAGACGAGTCAAGAAAAAGAAAAACCGCAGAACTCTCAACTACTCAAATGAGGTCATAAAATTAAAACACTCAGCTAAATAAGAGTTCCAACTCTTCCCATTTTTGTTTTGTGATGTCCAGTGAAGATGCTCCAAATCAGTAAGGAAATTGTTGGTAGTGTGTCAGCCATACAGCATGACAAGAAATTTCCTTCTATCTTTGAGTACCAGAATACAAGGCCTGGACCTAGGGGTGTGCAGAGTCTTTCTGCAGGGGCCAATTAATGAAGTGAAACAGGGTGATTTCAAGTGCTTCCTTCTCTCTGCTCACTGGCATATGGTCTGTGCCATATAGCTCTATATTCTTCCAAAGCTCCATCTTTCTATAGGTTTATGGGGTTTGCAACAAGTCTGGCTGTCCAAAATGTTGCCTGTGGAGCATTGAAGACCTCTGAATTTTTATATTTGTTCTTGTTAAAGCACAGCAGCAGAGGCTTTTTTAAGTTAAAAGCTTCCTTTTATTTTTTAATATATCCTATGCTGCTCTATTTAACAGCAACAACAAAAAATCCCCCAAAGCAGAGCTCTTCGGACCTCCTCAGGCAGCCTCACAAGATAACCTCACTTTCTGGATAGCCTTAAAGAAGACACAAAGAAGCATCAGAAACACCAGTAAGTCTTTATAATATTCTAGTTTCTGTAATAAGTAGTCCAGGCAACAATACACATCACTCAACCACCTCTGCATTATCTTAAGGTAGGAAAGAGCAAGAAAGAAACTCCCACTCCCACCCACCCCGAATATAGCCACTGTAATCCATGCTCTGGGAATATCCAGATTGGATTACTGCAGTGCACTCTATGTGGGGCTGTCCTTGAAGATGACTCAGAAACTTTAGCTAGTAAAAAATGCAATCACCAGATTACTGGCTGGGGTTTCCTTTGGAACTCATATAACCCCTGTTTTAAAACAGATGCATTGGTTGCCAATTTATTTCTGGCTCAATTCAAGATGTTCATGCTAGTCTTTAAAGCCCCAAACAACTTACAGTAGGTCCCAATATCTGCGAAACCACCTCCTTTCCTACAGAATGCCCCAGGTGTTAAGATCAACAGAGGGGGTCCTCTTGGTAGTTCCACCTCTCTCTGGATAGGCCAGGAGAGGGCATGCTCTGTGGCAGCCCCTAAATTGTTGATTTCCCTCCCCACAGAAATGCACTCTTTGCCCTGGCCTTTGACACCTGAGATGCATGTTTTCAGGACCGACCCTATTCTTGGCGTTGTCATTTGTTCTAATTGTTTTAATACTGACTTTTAAATTGCTGTAACCACCCAAACTGAGATCTGCTGATGAAGGGCAAGTAGTAGTAGTAGTAGTAGTAGTAGTAGTAGGAATGGTAGGAATGGTAGTGATGGTGGAGGGGTCTCTAATAATAAAAAAGTAATGTTAAAAAAGTAACGTCCAGGAAAGAAGCTCCTTTTTAACAAAGCCTTTTTGGGTGCAGGGTGATGCACACTCTGACATAGTGAAAATGTGGCTCCTTGTCTGTTGGATTGCAACTGCTGCAGGAAGCTCTCACACATGTGGATGGAATGATAGAAAGGTGACGCAGGCCTATAAGGCCATCAAGCTGTTCTGCCCTTCCTGTCCAGGAGCTTCTTGGGTCAGCGGCTCACCCAAGGAGCTCCCTGGGGTGGGGTGAGCCTTCCTTCCCTTCTTGCTAGGTTGTCTTCTCGGATCCGACTGACAGCCCGAAGGCAGGCAGATCCTATCTTCTTCCCCAACGGGGGCTGGTGTTGGCGGCTGGTCTCCTCCAGTTGTCTCTCCCCCTCATCAGAGGGAGGTGGATCTTCTTCTTCCATAGGGAATGCGGAAGTAGTGTCAGCTGGAAGTAGCAATCATATGTGACAAAGTCTTCTTTCTTTCTGTGAAAGTGATTTCAGCTCATCAAGAGATCCTGGCAGTATAAGTTTACCAGTGATTAAACTGATAAGAACAGATACTACAGTTGATCTTAGCCAACAGGCCAAGAAATGATTTATTTGCTCTTTTCCCTTGAATTTTTGTAATTTTTAACCTCGAAATGCTTATATATATTCTTTGTATCAACTGTCCTCTTTTGAAATTCTTGTATTAATATTTCACTGTGACGGCCAATGGCTATGAACAATAAAAGGACACATACATACATACATACAAAATTGTAAGCAGTAAAATCACAAAAACATAAAAATTAAAATACATAAAATACTATATATATAATATATGTATATGTATATGTACAGTAGGGCCCCACTTTACAGCGCTTCGCTTTACAGCATTCCGCTAATATAGTGGCTGTCAACTGCAGAAAGGCCCCGCTCCTACGGCGCTTGTTTCACTTTTACGGCGTTTTTTGGCCGTCGGGCGCCATTTTGGTCAATGTTAGTCAATGTGTTCCACTTTACAGTGGTTTTTGCTTTACAGCGGTGGTCCGGAACGTAACCCGCTGTATGAGTGGAGCCCTACTGTATATGTATATGTATATATATAGGGATTGGTACTAAAGGCTATCTCCATTTTGAGCTGTAATATAGGTTCTGAGTTGCTCTGTGTAAAATGAAGCTCTGTGTTCCCCAATGGCAATAACTTATCCCTGTTTGGCCAACGTGTACAAAATTTTAAGTCACACAAGCTATTCCAGAGTGGATTAAGGCTGCCATATTCAGGCAGGTACCTACAAGGATGTGAAGGGCACCTTTAAGCCTTTTAAAAAAAAAGCAAAGACAAGTCTATAACTTTTCATTTTGTCACAGAATAGGATGCAAGTTGCAGTCACAATCATCCCTTGGAGGAGGAGGCATGAGGTCTACCAAATTTCAGAAGGATACCTTATCACAGTCAATGTCATTTGGATGCCTATTTGGAAATATGGACTCCCTATATTAATTAATATGTTTAAGTCAGGGTGGATGGGATATACTTATTGTTAATATCAGCTGACAATATTTATTTCTTTTTCTCTGTTATATTTGCAACAACAACAGGATAGTTGCAGTGGTTTTCTCCGCTAAGGCATTGGGTGGCTAATCACTTAACCTACCCTAGTGCTTTGTGGGGAATCAGTATGAATCTTGCTGACACTGAGTAAAATACATACATACATACATACTACCCTGCCAAATTGCAGACAAATAGGTCCAGGGGTTTTGGTGGGGAAAGTAAAAAACCATCAGGCAATTAGTAGACCACCAGATAAAGCTCTAAAATCAATGACAGTGTCATGTTTTTGAGGGAAGGACTGGGTGTTTCCCTCTGGCTCTTTATAACCTTTCCTGAGGTGGTTGAGTGGTGTACATTCAGGTTTGTACATGTTATAAAATGTTGCAGCTTCTGCTGTTTATTTTTGTGGTCCAATAAACTTTAGAAGCCTCTGTGAGTAGGGTTGCCAGGTCAGAAGCATCCCAAAACCTGAGATTTGAGGGGCGGGCCTGAGTGATGTCATGGGGCAGGCCTGAATGATGTCACAGGGTGGGCCCAAGTGATGTCATTAAGCATGACACATTAAGCATCAATCACAGTTGCTTGGAGCATACAATTGAAAAAAAATTCTGGTTTAGATTCTCTGTAAAAACATTAGTAACACAGGAAAGAAGCAAAGTAACAAGAACACCAACAAACATACAAAAATATAATTCTCCATCTTTTGAGATGGCAGGTGTTGCCACCACTTACCATATGCTCAGAGGCACATGTTACCAAATTCTTCTAAGCTACACAGCAAGTGGATTGGACTGTGAAAGACCAACCCAAATTGTGTTTGCATTTTGACAAATTTGTAGAGAAGTACAGTATCTTGGAGAGGAGTTCAGGTCTGCTGCTCCCCTGGTGCATTTACTATAGCTGCCCAATTTCCCTGCTTTTTAAAGTTTGGTAGAAATATCTGTGGGCTATAGGTACATTCTTAAACCACAAGGTTTTTTGTGTATTAGTGAATTTAATCCAATATCTGCTTTTCTGGGAGTAAAGCAATTTCTGGCAGTAAAGCATGTACCTGGAGTAAACTCCATTGAACTCCATTAGGACTTACTTTTGAGTAGACATGGTTAGGATTGTGCTGTAAATTAATGGTGCTTGTGAGTAAACATAGCACAGACTTGTGTTGGTGTTGTAAACCTTTCTCTCTCCCTCCAACCCTATTTTTAAAGAAATTAGACAGGGTTTATCACAGTTTTTATTATGTAGGAAACTAATACTGATTTTTTAAAAAAATGAATGAAGTTTATTTATTTATTTTTATTTATTTATTATTTGATTTATATCCTGCCCTTCCTCCCAGGAGGATCCCAGGGCAGCAAACAAAATGTGTACTGTATATCTCATACAGAGTGGCTCAGTTTGTTCTAGCAGCGAAGAGGTTGCATTCTTGTTACTTGGAAAATTTAGAACTTTTAATATGATTGTTTTAACAGTTGTAATGATGTTATTATGCTGATAATATGTTTTTACTTGTATATTGGATGTTTTTATGTTGTGCACCGCCCAGAGAGCTACAGCTATTGGGCGGTATAGAAATATAATTAATAAATAAATAAAATAAATAAATAAAAGCACTAAAAACACTTTAAAAATCATAAAAACGGACTTTAAAATATATTAAAACAAAACATATATAAAAACATTTTTAAAAGCTTTAAAAACATTTTTTTAAGAAAAGTTTTAAAAACATATTAAAAAGCAATTCCAACACAGACGCAGACTGGGATAAGTCTCAACTTAAAAGACTTGTTAAAAGAACAAGTTCTTTATCACTTCAGGGTACAGTTTTCCCTGGTTGAGTAAGCCCCATTGAATACATTGGGACTTGCTTCTGAGTAAACAAACATAGGATTGCACTATAAATATCTTGACAGGTTGTATAAATAATAAACATATTTGATAGTCATGCTTATATAAATATCTTCATAGAATCATAGAATGGTAGAGTTGGAAGGGGCCTATAAGCAGCTGCCAGCCCCACTCAACGGCATGGAAGCACTGACATGACACAGTAATGAACTGCCTAGCCAAAGCCATCCCTGCCTCAATGGGCACCATCTCCCTGAACCGCTCCATACCCGACACTGGGAGTCAACTGAGGTCAGACATTGTCATCCGCCAGGAAGAACAGAAGAAAATCACCATGATAGATGTAACCATCCCCTTTGAAAACAGAAAGGCGGCTATGAAGGAAGCCAGGGAATGCAAGCACCACAAGTACCTCCCTCTGACAGACGCACTCAGGCAGAGGGGGTACGAAGTCACCGTGCATGCCCTCCTAGTTGGAGCCCTAGGAGGCTGGGACCCCGACAACAAGCCCGTACTGAGAGCTTGTGGCGTGGGCAAACGCTACGCCAAACTCATGCGCAAGCTGATGGTTTCAGATACCATCCGGTGGTCCCATGATATCTACGTTGAATACATCACGGGCCACCGCCAGTACGAGGAACCAGCTCGCCCCCCTAACCCAAGAGGGGGAGAGCCACAAATGGTCCATCCTCCACAATCACTGTGAGGATGGTCCAACAAGATCCCAAGTAAACGGCTCGCCCTCCTAACCCAGAGGAGGGGAGCCACCACCACAGGCTTGCCCCGCTGCGCCCAGAGGGGGCGAGCCACAAATTGCTCCCTCCTCCCTTGTGAGGAGGGAGCCCCAGCCTCTTGGCCTTTGCCCAAATGGGGTCAGAGGCAAGAGGCAACACCGTGTTGCGGACAAGCCCAAGTCCCCCCATCTGCTGGAGGAGCCTGGGTCCACCCTGCTCCCCAGCTACAGACTCTGTGTCAGAAGATCCACCCTCGACCCATCAACGCAACTCCTGGAGAGGACCCACATGCTAGATGCTTGTACTGCATCCAACCTCCCAACCATCTAAAATGCTGCATTCTACCTGTGCTCTGCTTACTTCATGTAACCTTACGCTCCGGGAACTACTATGTGCGCCCTATAACGGTGCCATCTAAATATGCCGGATGCGTCAGCCTCACCACAGAGAAAGCCTTCAGAAGAGCCCCCTGCCTTGGAGACGAACTCCTGCTACCCAGGACCGATGACTGGAGGCTGCAATCAGCAGAAGAGGGCTGGCCCGGCTCACCGGCCCCACACAAGGTGAGACTGTCTCTGCCCTGGTCTCCCTTCCTGATACTCTGAAAACTCATTTATGGGACTTTAACCTGGACTTGCCACCTTCCCCAAAAGGACTTGCATGCCTTACCATATGTTGCTTAATAACATTGCTTATGAGAACTTTTTCTGTGTGCACCTGACCTGTACGGGAACGATATATGCTGCTTCATTGCCTGTATACTGATCTGTAATTGAAACATTCTCTAATAAAAAGATTAATCTGTTGCTTACAATTTTATTAGGTACATGTCTAATTTTATTTTTGTAAGCTGCCCTGAGTGCCCTATTTAGAAGGGCAGGATAGAAATAAGTAAAATAAATAAATAAATAGCCTAGAGTAACTCAGAAACAGATCTTAAATTTTATAAATACACAGATATACAAGTTGAATATTGGAGTCAGCACACACTCCTGCCTGAAACACATGAAGCTCTATGAATAGTTCCCATTACAATTAAAAATTATTTCCTCTCTGTAATAAAATGGATTGGCTGATGTTGTTAAAATATTCCTGTCTCAGTTGTGTGATTTTTTTTTGTTCCATGAAACGAAATATACACAACAGAAATAATTAGGGTCAGACCCTAAATGGTATTTATTGTATATATGTAATGACATCCAAAACATATGTCATGTGTTGTATATGATTGTGCCTATTTGCATGTAACAGCCCCCTCCATTCGCACGGTCCACGCATAGAAAAAAGGGAAGGAGGTTCCCAAAGATGTGGAAACCTCTGCATGCAGAGTCCCACACCTGATGTTTTCCATGCTACAGACTTCCATATGAATGAGTGGTCAAAGGGGGTGGAGCTAGCCAGTCATATACAATATCAGAGGAGTAGTCAAGAGGCACAGATCCACATCCCTTTTATTTTATTTTTATTTTATGAAACGTGTGTCCTTCCAAACGAGACCAGGCTGGCAAATAACAAACTAGTAAAAACAGACTTTTTTTGAAAAAAAAGAAGAAAACATTAAAAACATTAAAAACATCTAAAACACACTCACATATCCTCACAACTTTAAAAGCACTTGCATATCCTCACAGCTAATAACTTCGGGCACAGTATATTTCAGCCGTTAAATGCCTGGTTGAAAAAAAAATGAAGTGTTAATGAGGGAGGCAAACAGATCTCATTGGGGAGGGCATTCCACAAATGGGGAGCTGCTACTAAGAAGGCCATGTCATTGGTCAGCTCCAAACAGGCAGCACAATCCTCCCCTCCCCCCAAAAAAGAAGTCCACTTTGCTAAATAGTCTGGAAACAATCTTCATTTTTTGTGGAGACAGCCACTGTCTGCCCCCCTCCTCAACAATGTCCCACAAAATGTCAGTCCAGCTGCTATTGGTGGTGCCAGCAAATAGTGGTTGCTGCAAAGTAAGCTTTGGAACAATAAAAAAGCCATGCTGTTCATAATACCAAGCCTCACCCCCAAGCGACTGCTGGAAAATTTCTGTCACCTCAGAGAATATTCAGCACAATCACCCCCACCCTGTTTTGTCATTAGTCAACTGGGAGGAGACTGTAAGGAAGCTCTTTTGTCTCAATCTCAAAGGTTTGTGCTTTCCAAAGGGCTGCTTCTTCGAAATGTTGCCCTTTCTGAAGTGAAAAATGCATAGTCTGGGCCCAGAGCCTATGAGTGAGAGACTGCTAAAAGTGAAGAAGGAATGTGGGAAGGGAACATTCACAGGCGTTTCCCTGAAAAAAATGTCTTCTGAGAAAGGTTGACAAAAGTGCAATCCTGTTTTCAGACAAAAGTTTCTGCACGAAATGGCATTATGCGCAAGAGACATATCCCCAAGGTTCATTTTAGTCACTGATTAAAACTGCAGTCAGAACTGAAGAGTGGCTTTTGAGCTCTGGTCTGTCCAAAAGCCTGGTTGCTCTTTCTGCCACCGAGGCCACAATATGGTTCTTCCTGCCATCAGCCCTACAGATGAGTAAGCACCACTTCAATTTACAGAGAACAACAGCCTGCCTCACAAATTCTGTCACAGCATTTCTGGAGAGCTGTCTACTGGACAGATCAACGTTCTGGTTCTTACTGAGGTATGGAAATAGAAGTTATTACCAACAGGAAAATTGGGATAGGAATCATAGAGGGATGGATTTGAATGAGTGTCAATCTCGAGAAAAAATGACTAGGGTTTCTTCAAGGAATATTCATAGACAATTGCAAAAATAGAGGAAGGAAAGAGCAAGGGAGAAGCACCACCCCATTTCATGGGTCTATTCGTTCCCTGCTAAAGTGCTTTTTTCACAAGAGTGAACAAATTTCAGTGAATGTTTCAGGAAGTGGGAGGTTTGGCATTCACCTAATTTAAGTTTGTGCAGTGGCCAAAGGTTTCCTCTTTTGCTTAAAAAAAATCCCTCATGGAAGTTAAGTAAGGTGAGTGCCTACCCTATCCCACCACCTGAAAATTTCACCAACATCTGCCTTTCCTCAGTCTCTGTGGATGGCCTCATTTCACTGACCCCCTGAATGGACGCAAACATCTGAACTTAATTAAGTAAAAGACTCAAATCATCTGCTTTCCTTCATGCAGACCTTATCACCTTCCTGCTTTTCCTTATCACCTTCCCCCCACCCCTTGCCTTGCACAAGATCCACAGAGATCTACCGTAAGCGTTAGCTACATCACAGTCCACTACAGATCTACTCCGAAGTTGATCCCACTGAATTCAATGACCCTTCCAAGATACTATAAAAGTCCAAGCCTATACATGCTTACTCAGAAATAAACCCCATGTAGTTCAGTTGTACCTATTCCCAGGAAAGTGTGCATAGGATTACAGACTTAATGGTTTTGTTAACAGAAGTTGGGATGGTTCTCCTTTCAAGCTGTTTGGGGATCTCTTCTTGACACTCAAGAACATTTTTTGCATCTCTCATCCAAAGCATCTACTAATTGAAGGTCCAGGGTGGTCAGATGAATTTTCATCAGCAGGAGCTGATGATGCTTTCAAAAGGTAACAAGAGAGAAAGAATCATGAGAGGAAGAGGTATTTTAGGACATAATGGTGCTGTTTGCACTGGGGACAGCCTGAAAAGAAATAAGAAATGAAGAAGAAACAAGAGTGTTGAACATTTTGTTTTACTAATTGTTCTTTCAATGATTTCATATATTCCTGGGTTCAATGGCAGGAGTGATGAGACATTTCACTAGGAGACGTAATGATATTCACAAGAAGATTCACACGCCCACACTGAAGGCAATGCTGACAGTGCCTCATTCAAACCAAACTATAAAGTGCATTTGTGGTAGTTACCTATTATACCTCATAGTTGTTATCTAATCAGAAACACAGTTGTTTCTGAAGAATTATCATACATGATCTCAGATGGGAGAAGGAACTGCTGACTGGCTCTCCCCTACCCCTCAGTGGCATGTCTGCTTAACCTTTGCCTTTCAACGGAAAAATAGAGATAGACAGGTTAAGGGTATGCACTGGCCTCAAGATTCACCCTTTATGTATATCTCTGCAATTTAAAAAATCCTGATCTGTTTTCTGAGTTGGTTCCAAACAGCTCTGTAAAAATTAATCACTGCATTGCCCAATCACTATAATGAGGAATCTAAAATTGGCTATAACTGTTTTCCCTTTTGGCCAAAGTGGACAAAATCTAAAAGCACAGGAGCCCTTCTGAGGGGGATTAAGCCTGCCAAATTGCAGATAGATTCTCTAATAAGCAAAAAAAACCCAAAAAAACCCTTGCGGTTTAACAATGTACTTATAGCTACATATGTTTCTATCAAATTTCAAAAAAGCAGGGGAATTAGGCGGCTATGGTGAATGCACCAGGGGAGCAGGAGACCTGACCTCCTGTCTGAGATATTGTACTGCCCTACACATTTGTAAAAATGCAAACACAATTTGGTTTGGTCTTTCACAGTCCAAGCCACTTACTGTGTAGCATGGAAGAATTTGGTAACTTGCCTCTGAGCATATAGTGAGTGATGGCAACACCTGCAATCAGGACTACATTTCCAAAGATGGAGTATTACATTTTTGTATGTTTGTTGGTGCTCTTGCTTTGCTTCTTTCCTGTGTTACTCCTGTTTCTACAGAAACAGTTTTCTCACGTGGCTCTCCCTCTCTCTGGAATATTGTTGGAGGTTTGACTCTGTTTTTAGTTTTTTGTCAGTCTGTTTTATTCCCAGACTGACAAAAATTATTGGGAACTGGCAAGAGACTAGGAGGTAGGTTCAGTCTCACACTTCTGTTTGTGTGTTTTGCTTCAGTTATGTGCCTCTCATAGAGAGACTCTCACTAGGCAGCAAGAGATGACTACCCCAAGCAACTAATTTGGGGCACCATGCAATAAATTATTAGCTATTTTAATTTTTGGTTGTTGTATATTTACTGTCAGGAAGAGGTACTTGTGAGATTTTCTGCCTCAAATGCCAACATAACTTTTCAAGCTATGGTACTATGACCTTGACTTGGGGGCAGGGCACCATTTGTTGTTCTGCTTCAAGTAGCAAAATGTCTTGGGCTGCACCTGCTTGCAGTCATTTCATATACTGGACAACTAACATGGCTTTTTGGTGAAGGGCAAGAGAGAATAAGACTGTTATCTCAAAAACAGTTGTGCTTGAGGAAAAGATGGCAAACATATGGAGAACTGAACTTTTCTGCAATAATATAGACATTTGCATAGGGTATTTTTTTCTACTCATGGAATATTAAATCTTTAAGTCCTAAATCCTTTGTCATCCCCTCCCCCTTGTGCACACCCTTTCCGCTGTCTTTCTCCCTATGCATGTAGGTCAAAATGACAACTGGTGTAGTTTGGGAATTAACAGAATGAGAGCTGAATTACAATTCAAAAAAGAACTTCCCTGCTGGTGTCTGCTACTGATGTGGGGGGCATTTTGTTAGGGAGAAGTGATGAGAGGGGGTAATTTGCTGCTGAAACTTTTTATCTGCAACCCCTTCCCTGGCCACTTTCCCCTAGCTAATGGAGGTCAATAAGGAAAAATATGGGGCAATGCACTGGTAAAGTGGTAGGCATGGAAAACAGCCCCTTCCATCTGCTTCACCTCCCCAAATGCACCCTAGCAAATGCTTTGCACGTTGACAGCACACATTGAGTTGGTTTTCTGATATTTGCTGCTGAAAGTGTAGTTCCATGCTGGGTGCAGCTGGGACGTTCTGAGTTCATATCTTACCACAGCCATGAACTCGCTGGATGACCTTTTGGCCACACCCACACCAGACATTTATGCCACTTTAAGCAGTCATGACTTCCCCCAAAGAATCCTGGCAAGTGTAGTTTGTGACGGGTGCTGAGTTTTATTAGGAGACTCCTATTCTCCTGACAGAGCTCCAATGTCCAAGTGGTTTGTCAGCCCCTCTTCTCAGACAATTCTGTTCTGTGAGGGGAATTGGGGTCTCCTAACAACTCTCAGGACCCTTCACAAATTACACTTCCCAGGATTCTGGGAAATCATGACTGTTTAAAGTGGAATAAATCTCTGGTGTGGATGTAGCCTTAGTGAGTTATTTTTCTTTCCAGCCTGCCCATCATTCATATGGACATTAAAAAAATCTGGACTATTATAAAGGTTAGAATTTTATTTGAAACACATTTCAACACTCTAAAAAGGACTGTCAGTCATTAGAGCAGTATGACATTGGAACCAATTACCTAGGGAAGTGGTGGGCTCTCCAACATTGGAAGCATTCAAGAGGCAGCTGGACAGCCACCTATCAGGTGTGCTTTAACTTGGATTCCTGCATTGAGCAGGGGTGTGGACTCGATGACCTTATAGGTTCCTTCCAACTCTACTGTTCTATAATTTTCTGTTACCGGAGACATCTCTCTCTCTCTCTCTCTCTCTCTCTCTCTCTCTCTCTCTCTCTCTCTTTCTCTCTCTCTCACTCACTCACTCACTCACACACACACGCACACACGCACGCACGCACTCATGCACTCACGCACTCACACAGCCGCTGAGCATTCCATAACAGAGCATGCTCAGTACTCATTTGGGCTGTTTTGGGAGTCATCCCCTTTCTGTTTTCTCTCTCACTTTTTTGTATTCAGCAACACTTGGGGTTCCCTCATGCCCACTAATACTCCTTATTATGTATGATATGGATGGTGATACCATGGCTACATAAGCAACAACACTTCCAGCCTGAGCTTCAGAAACAGAGGGAATGACACTCTGACCAGTTTAAGTGGTTAGTGTTTAAATCTGATTGGAAACTGTTCAATTTGATACAAGGTGGCTATTAAGCATGACCTAAAAGCTGCAATTCCAAGCATACTTACTTGGAAGTAGTTCCCATAGCAGTAAATAGGATTTACTTCTGGGAGTATAGAATCAATCCATAAGAGTCTCCCAGTAGACACCATACATGTAAGCACATGGCTTTTCCCCAAGAATCTTGGGGACTGTAGTTTACTCCTCACAGAGGTATAATTCCCAGCACCCGTAACAAACTACAGTTCTCAGGATTCTTTTTTGGGGTGGTGGTGGAAATGTGCTTCAAATCTATTATGTGTATGCAACTTTGGCGAGATAATAGCTGAAGGTAATCAGCCCCAAATGATAACAAATAATCAGTAGGCATTCCCAAAAGACATTCAAACAGTGGGTAAAAAAAAGTGAGAATTACAGAGGCAAACAAAGAATGCAGTTAAGCAATTAAGTAATCCAAGAGAGAGGAGACACCTTTGTCTCTGCTCTCTCCCTCCTGAGCCATGAGGGCAACTCCCAAACCTGGGTGTTGTGTCTCCAAGTTAGTTAGTTAGTTAGAACTAGGTATGCCTTTCCTATCTACTATGTATTTCTATAAATAAAATAGCTTTTCTTATTTTACTAAGTCTTACGTCTCAGTGATCTCAGTGCAGGGTAAAAGACTGCCACTTAGGTAAACGCACACATTGGCACACACACATCTCAGACTGTTGACAATCTCTGCTTATATCTATACAGATTTACATAACATGCATCACCTGAACTCACATGAGTTACCTTAGATCTTGCAACATTTGCAAATGAGAAGCAGTAGGGTTTTATATTAGTTCTGATTGTCTATTGGGCTATCATAGGGTATGTGTTTTTTGCCTTTTCTATAGCAAAAACTCCAACTTCAGTGGAATTTATGTGATGTGCTCTAATCATTTGAATTTGGCTAATGAATGCTTTATTCTTTCATCAGAACTTTAGCAGTAGTACTAAAATATTAATAAAAAAGGGACAAAGAAAAATACTTTACATACATCATTCAGCTGTATTGCTAATTATAGATATAGATATAGATAAACAGCATTTTGTCAAAGTATGTTTGTCTACATTTTATACCTCCTCCTTGGTTTTCCAAGCTTGGCATGGAATGCTTCTCATACAGAATTAATTTGAAATGCTGCATTATCATCATCATCATCATCATCTTCAAAATAAAAAATAAATGTACTGCCTTCAAGTTGATTCCAACTTATTGTGACCCTATGAATAGGGTTTTCATGAGAGGGAGTGACTGGCCCAAGGTCACCCAGTGAGCTTCATGGCTATGTGGGGATTTGAACCCTTCTACTTCCCCCTATGTGTCTGTGTTTAGCTTTAATATTGTTTTAGGCTACTTAGATGTGAAGCAGCCAAGGCCAGCACCTTGTAGGCGTTTTTTTAAAAAAGTAACTGAAATGTAATTGTAATGATTAAAAAGTAAAGTAATCAGTTACTTTCAGAGCAATTGTAATTGTAACTTGAATTATTACTTTTTTGGCCAAGTAATTGTAACTGTAATTTATTACTTTTTAAAAGTAATCTTCCAAGCTCTGGATATTCCATGTTTATTTTCCTTTGGAGGAGGTCACGGGAGGTGTCATGATATTCTCCAATATTAGCTTTCATATAAAAATATACAGGTTGAACATAGGTCGAAGCATAACCAAAGTCCACAACTCCCATATCTGATCTCTGAGGAGTAAAGAGGCTTTCAGATCCCTAAAGTTCAGCTTTCTATGTTTCTCTCTCTTTGTATCCATCCAAATTGCAGCCTGACCAATTTGTGTCCTTCACAAATATCTGAACTACCTCATTTTTACTTACGAAGGGAAGGCTCCTGGATATATTCAGAGCTAAATTGCCTCAAAGCAATTTTGTGTGTTTATTTTAAGTGTGCTTGTTGGGGTTGCCCTTTTTATATTATTATAATTAATAGTTAAAAAGGATCATAATAGCTTTTGTAAATGATCACTTGTGATCCAAGACATGGGGTGGAAGGAGTACCAAGACTAAAAGACATATCTCCTTAGCCTTTGACTTCCATTAAAACAGATAGCATAGACAGAACTGTAGCGTGTCATTTAATTTATATCTCAGTCCTTATAGTATGTGATAGTGATTCTGTCATGTGATTCCAGATGGAGATGGCCAATGGCAGCACCATCCACGAATTCATTTTGCTGGGATTTGACGTTCAACAGCGGACACGATTCTTGCTCCTTGGCTTTTTCTCCATTCTCTACATGCTCACTTTGGCTGAGAACATCACTATCATCACAGTGGTGTCCCTAGATAACCACTTGGCTCAGCTTCCCATGTACATCCTGCTGAGCAATTTCTCCTGGTTGGAGATGTGCTACGTGACTACCACTGTGCCTCGTATGCTCTCTGACCTGGTTTCCCCTTATGGAATCATCTCCTTCCATGGCTGTTTCCTCCAGTTCTACTTCTTGTTTGCTCTTGGCTGCACGGAATGCTTCTTCCTTTCAGCCATGGCCTTGGATCGGTACTTGGCCATCTGCCACCCTCTGCGCTACCCACAACTTATGACCCAACATTCCTGCTATGCCTTGGTAAGGACATGTTGGGTTGTTGGCTTCCTGTGGTATCTTATCCCAGTGGTTTTGATCTCCAAGTTGTCCTTTTGTGGTCCTAACATTATTGACCACTTTTTGTGTGATTCTGAGCCAATTCTGTCCCTGGCCTGCCCTCCACTCGGAAATGCTCCCTTTGTCTTACAAATATTTCTGTATGCTCTGGTTTTAAGCAATGTGTTCTTCGTTTTGCTATCATATGGCTTTGTCATTCTCAACCTGATAAAATCTTCAAACGAAGCCAGTCGTAGGAAGGCCTTCTCTACCATCTCTTTCCACATAATGGTGGTGACACTTTTTTATGGCAGTATAGCAGTGGAGTACTGTATTCCAGGTGGAGAAAGTCGCTCAGAGGCCACCAAGGCAGTCACATACTTCTATGCAGGCCTTACACCCTTTCTTAACCCCCTGATCTACTGTCTGAGAAATGATCAGGTGAAAGAGGCCCTGGGCAGGTTGCTAAAGAGAAAGGAAACATTTCTAAGGAGAAAGGTGACAGTATAATAAGGAGACAAGTCAAGAAAAAGAAAAACCTCCGAACTCTCAACTACTCAAATGAGGTCATAAAATTAAAACACTCAGCTAAATAAGAGTTCCAACTCTTCCAATTTTTGTTTTGTAATGTCCAGTGAAGATGCTCCAAATCAGTAAGGAAATTGTTGCTGGTGTGTCAGCCATACCGCATGACAAGGAATTTGCTTCTGTCTTTGAGTACCAGAATACAAGGCCTGGACCTAGGGGTGTGCAGAGTCTTTCTGCAGGGGCCAATTAATGAAGTGAAACAGGGTGATTTCAAGTGCTTCCCTCTCTCTGCTCACTGGCATATGGTCTGTGCCATATAGCTCTATATTCTTCCAAAGCTCCATCTTTCTATAGGTTTATGGGGTTTGCAAGAAGTCTGGCTGTCCAAAATGTTGCCTGTGGAGCATTGAAGGCCTCTGAATTTTTATATTTGTTCTTGTTAAAGCACAGCAGCAGAGGCTTTTTTAAGTTAAAAGCTTCCTTTTATTTTTTAATATATCCTATGCTGCTCTATTTAACAGCAACAACAAAAAATCCCCCAAAGCAGAGCTCTTCGGACCTCCTCAGGCAGCCTCACAAGATAACCTCACTTTCTGGATAGCCTTAAAGAAGACACAAAGAAGCATCAGAAGGACCAGAAAGTCTTTATAATATTATAGTTTCTGTAATAAGTAGTCCAGGCAACAATACATATCAGTCAACCACGTCTGCATTATCTTAAGGTAGGAAAGAGCAAGAAAGAAACTCCCACTCCCACCCACCCCGAATATAGCCACTGTAATCCATGCTCTGGGAATATCCAGATTGGATTACTGCAGTGCACTCTATGTGGGGCTGTCCTTGAAGATGACTCAGAAACTTTAGCTAGTAAAAAATGCAATCACCAGATTACTGGCTGGGGTTTCCTTTGGAACTCATATAACCCCTGTTTTAAAACAGATGCATTGGTTGCCAATTTATTTCTGGCTCAATTCAAGATGTTCATGCTAGTCTTTAAAGCCCCAAACAACTTACAGTAGGTCCCAATACCTGTGAAACCACCTTCTTTCCTACAGAATGTCCCAGGTGTTAAGATCAGCAGAGGGGGTCCTCTTGGTAGTTCCACCTCTCTCTGGATAGGCCAGGAGAGGGCATGCTCTGTGGCAGCCCCTAAATTGTTGATTTCCCTCCCCACAGAAATGCACTCTTTGCCCTGGCCTTTGACACCTGAGATGCATGTTTTCAGGACCCACCCTATTCTTGGCGTTGTCATTTGTTCTAATTGTTTTAATACTGACTTTTAAATTGCTGTAACCACCCAAACTGAGATCTGCTGATGAAGGGCAAGTAGTAGTAGTAGTAGTAGTAGTAGTAGTAGTAGTGATAGGAATGGTAGGAATGGTAGTGATGGTGGAGGGGTCTCTAATAATAAAAAAGTAATGTTAAAAAAGTAACGTCCAGGAAAGAAGCTCCTTTTTAACAAAGCCTTTTTGGGTGCAGGGGGATGCACACTCTGACATAGGCAGAATGTGGCTCCTTGTCTGTTGGATTGCAACTGCTGCAGGAAGCTCTCACACATGTGGATGGAATGATAGAAAGGTGATGCAGGCCTATAAGGCCATCAAGCTGTTCTGCCCTTCCTGTCCAGGAGCTTCTTGGGTCAGCGGCTCACCCAAGGAGCTCCCTGGGGTGGGGTGAGCCTTCCTTCCCTTCTTGCTAGGTTGTCTTCTCGGATCCGACTGACAGCCCGAAGGCAGGCAGATCCTATCTTCTTCCCCAACGGGGGCTGGTGTTGGCGGCTGGTCTCCTCCAGTTGTCTCTCCCCCTCATCAGAGGGAGGTGGATCTTCTTCTTCCATAGGGAATCGCGGAAGTAGTGTCAATTGGAAGTAGCAATCATATGTGACAAAGTCTTCTTTCTTTCTGTGAAAGTGATTTCAGCTCATCAAGAGATCCTGGCAGTATAAGTTTACCAGTGATTAAACTGATAAGAACAGATACTACAGTTGATCTTAGCCAACAGGCCAAGAAATGATTTATTTGCTCTTTTCCCTTGAATTTTTGTAATTTTTAACCTCGAAATGCTTATATATATTCTCTGTATCAGCTGTCCTCTTTTGAAATTCTTGTATTAATATTTCATTGTGATGGCCAATGGCTATGAACAATAAAGGGAAACATACATACATACATACAGAATTGTAAGCAGTAAAATCACAAAAACATAAAAATTAAAATACATAAAATACTATATATATAATATATGTATATGTACAGTAGGGCCCCACTTTACAGCGCTTCGCTTTACAGCATTCCGCTAATATAGTGGCTGTCAACTGCAGAAAGGCCCCGCTCCTACGGCGCTTGTTTCACTTTTACGGTGTTTTTTGGCCGTCGGGCGCCATTTTGGTCAATGTTAGTCAATGTGTTCCACTTTACAGTGGTTTTTGCTTTACAGCGGTGGTCCGGAACGTAACCCGCTGTATGAGTGGAGCCCTACTGTATATGTATATGTATATATATAGGGATTGGTACTAAAGGCTATCTCCATTTTGAGCTGTAATATAGGTTCTGAGTTGCTCTGTGTAAAATGAAGCTCTGTGTTCCCCAATGGCAATAACTTATCCCTGTTTGGCCAACGTGTACAAAATTTTAAGTCACACAAGCTATTCCAGAGTGGATTAAGGCTGCCATATTCAGGCAGGTACCTACAAGGATGTGAAGGGCACCTTTAAGCCTTTAAAAAAAAAAGCAAAGACAAGTCTATAACTTTTCATTTTGTCACAAAATAGGATGCAAGTTGCAGTCACAATCATCCCTTGGAGGAGGAGGCATGAGGTCTACCAAATTTCAGAAGGATACCTTATCACAGTCAATGTCATTTGGATGCCTATTTGGAAATATGGACTCCCTATATTAATTAATATGTTTAAGTCAGGGTGGATGGGATATACTTATTGTTAATATCAGCTGACAATATTTATTTCTTTTTCTCTGTTATATTTGCAACAACAACAGGATAGTTGCAGTGGTTTTCTCCGCTAAGGCATTGGGTGGCTAATCACTTAACCTACCCTAGTGCTTTGTGGAGAATCAGTATGAATCTTGCTGACACTGAGTAAAATACATACATACATACATACTACCCTGCCAAATTGCAGACAAATAGGTCCAGGGGTTTTGGTGGGGAAAGTAAAAAACCATCAGGCAATTAGTAGACCACCAGATACAGCTCTAAAATCAATGACAGTGTCATGTTTTTGAGGGAAGGACTGGGTATTTCCCTCTGGCTCTTTATAACCTTTCCTGAGGTGGTTGAGTGGTGTACATTCAGGTTTGTACATGTTATAAAATGTTGCAGCTTCTGCTGTTTATTTTTGTGGTCCAATAAACTTTAGAAGCCTCTGTGAGTAGGGTTGCCAGGTCGAAGCATCCCAAAACCTGAGATTTGAGGGGCGGACCTGAGTGATGTCATGGGGCAGGCCTGAATGATGTCACAGGGTGGGCCCAAGTGATGTCATTAAGCATGATACATTAAGCATCAATCACAGTTGCTTGGAGCATACAATTGAAAAAAAATTCTGGTTTAGATTCTCTGTAAAAACATTAGTAACACAGGAAAGAAGCAAAGTAACAAGAACACCAACAAACATACAAAAATATAATTCTCCATCTTTTGAGATGGCAGGTGTTGCCACCACTTACCATATGCTCAGAGGCACATGTTACCAAATTCTTCTAAGCTACACAGCAAGTGGATTGGACTGTGAAAGACCAACCCAAATTGTGTTTGCATTTTGACAAATTTGTAGAGAAGTACAGTATCTTGGAGAGGAGTTCAGGTCTGCTGCTCCCCTGGTGCATTTACTATAGCTACCCAATTTCCCTGCTTTTTAAAGTTTGGTAGAAATATCTGTGGGCTATAGGTACATTCTTAAACCACAAGGTTTTTTGTGTATTAGTGAATTTAATCCAATATCTGCTTTCCTGGGAGTAAAGCAATTTCTGGCAGTAAAGCATGTACCTGGAGTAAACTCCATTGAACTCCATTAGGACTTACTTTTGAGTAGACATGGTTAGGATTGTGCTGTAAATTAATGGGGCTTGTGAGTAAACATAGCACAGACTTGTGTTGGTGTAAACCTTTCTCTCTCCCTCCAACCCTATTTTTAAAGAAATTAGACAGGGTTTATCACAGTTTTTATTATGTAGGAAACTAATACTGATTTTTTAAAAAAATGAATGAAGTTTATTTATTTATTTTTATTTATTTATTATTTGATTTATATCCTGCCCTTCCTCCCAGGAGGATCCCAGGGCAGCAAACAAAATGTGTACTGTATATCTCATACAGAGTGGCTCAGTTTGTTCTAGCAGCGAAGAGGTTGCATTCTTGTTACTTGGAAAATTTAGAACTTTTAATATGATTGTTTTAACAGTTGTAATGATGTTATTATGCTGATAATATGTTTTTACTTGTATATTGGATGTTTTTATGTTGTGCACCGCCCAGAGAGCTACAGCTATTGGGCGGTATAGAAATATAATTAATAAATAAATAAAATAAATAAATAAAAGCACTAAAAACACTTTAAAAATCATAAAAACGGCCTTTAAAATATATTAAAACAAAACATATATAAAAACATTTTTAAAAGCTTTAAAAACATTTTTTTAAGAAAAGTTTTAAAAACATATTAAAAAGCAATTCCAACACAGACGCAGACTGGGATAAGTCTCAACTTAAAAGACTTGTTAAAAGAACAAGTTCTTTATCACTTCAGGGTACAGTTTTCCCTGGTTGAGTAAGCCCCATTGAATACATTGGGACTTGCTTCTGAGTAAACAAACATAGGATTGCACTATAAATATCTTGACAGGTTGTATAAATAATAAACATATTTGATAGTCATGCTTATATAAATATCTTCATAGAATCATAGAATGGTAGAGTTGGAAGGGGCCTATAAGCAGCTGCCAGCCCCACTCAACGGCATGGAAGCACCGACATGATGCAGTAATGAACTGCCTAGCCAAAGCCATCCCTGCCTCAATGGGCACCATCTCCCTGAACCGCTCCATACCCAACACTAGGAGTCAACTGAGGTCAGACATCGTCATCCGCCAGGAAGAACAGAAGAAAATCACCATGATAGATGTAACCATCCCCTTTGAAAACAGAAAGGCGGCTATGAAGGAAGCCAGGGAATGCAAGCACCACAAGTACCTCCCTCTGACAGATGCACTCAGGCAGAGGGGGTACGAAGTCACCGTGCATGCCCTCCTAGTTGGAGCCCTAGGAGGCTGGGACCCCGACAACAAGCCCGTACTGAGAGCTTGTGGCGTGGGCAAACGCTACGCCAAACTCATGCGCAAGCTGATGGTTTCAGATACCATCCGGTGGTCCCACGATATCTACATTGAATACATCACGGGCCACCGCCAGTACGAGGAACCAGCTCGCCCCCCTAACCCAAGAGGGGGAGAGCCACAAATGGCCCATCCTCCACAATCACTGTGAGGATGGTCCAACAAGATCCCAAGTAAATGGCTCGCCCTCCTAACCCAGAGGAGGGGAGCCACCACCACAGGCTTGCCCCGCTGCGCCCAGAGGGGGCGAGCCACAAATTGCTCCCTCCTCCCTTGTGAGGAGGGAGCCCCAGCCTCTTGGCCTTTGCCCAAATGGGGTCAGAGGCAAGAGGAAACACCGTGTTGCGGACAAGCCCAAGTCCCCCCATCTGCTGGAGGAGCCTGGGTCCACCCTGCTCCCCAGCTACAGACTCTGTGTCAGAAGATCCACCCTCGACCCATCAATGCAACTCCTGGAGAGGACCCACATGCTAGATGCTTGTACTGCATCCAACCTCCCAACCATCTAAAATGCTGCATTCTACCTGTGCTCTGCTTACTGCATGTAACCTTACGCTCCGGGAACTACTATGTGCGCCCTATAACGGTGCCATCTAAATATGCCAGATGCGTCAGCCTCACCACAGAGAAAGCCTTCAGAAGAGCCCCCTGCCTTGGAGACGAACTCCTGCTACCCAGGACCGATGACTGGAGGCTGCAATCAGCAGAAGAGGGCTGGCCCGGCTCACCGGCCCCACACAAGGTGAGACTGTCTCTGCCCTGGTCTCCCTTCCTGATACTCTGAAAACTCATTTATGGGACTTTAACCTGGACTTGCCACATTCCCCAAAAGGACTTGCATGCCTTACCATATGTTGCTTAATAACATTGCTTATGAGAACTTTTTCTGTGTGCACCTGACCTGTACGGGAACGATATATGCTGCTTCATTGCCTGTATACTGATCTGTAATTGAAACATTCTCTAATAAAAAGATTAATCTGTTGCTTACAATTTTATTAGGTACATGTCTAATTTTATTTTTGTAAGCTGCCCTGAGTGCCCTATTTAGAAGGGCAGGATAGAAATAAGTAAAATAAATAAATAAATAGCCTAGAGTAACTCAGAAACAGATCTTAAATTTTATAAATACACAGATATACAAGTTGAATATTGGAGTCAGCACACACTCCTGCCTGAAACACATGAAGCTCTATGAATAGTTCCCATTACAATTAAAAATTATTTCCTCTCTATAATAAAAAGGATTGGCTGATGTTAAAATATTCCTGTCTCAGTTGTGTGATTTTTTTTTGTTCCATGAAACGAAATATACACAACAGAAATAATTAGGGTCAGACCCTAAATGGTATTTATTGTATATATGTAATGACATCCAAAACATATGTCATGTGTTGTATATGATTGTGCCTATTTGCATGTAACAGCCCCCTCCATTCGCACGGTCCACGCATAGAAAAAAGGGAAGGAGGTTCCCAAAGATGTGGAAACCTCTGCATGCAGAGTTCCACACCTGATGTTTTCCATGCTACAGACTTCCATATGAATGAGTGGTCAAAGGGGGTGGAGCTAGCCAGTCATATACAATATCAGAGGAGTAGTCAAGAGGCACAGATCCACATCCCTTTTATTTTATTTTTATTTTATGAAACGTGTGTCCTTCCAAACGAGACCAGGCTGGCAAATAACAAACTAGTAAAAACAGACTTTTTTTGAAAAAAAAGAAGAAAACATTAAAAGCATTAAAAACATCTAAAACACACTCACATATCCTCACAACTTTAAAAGCACTTGCATATCCTCACAGCTAATAACTTCGGGCACAGTATATTTCAGCCGTTAAATGCCTGGTTGAAAAAAAATGAAGTGTTAATGAGGGAGGCAAACAGATCTCATTGGGGAGGGCATTCCACAAATGGGGAGCTGCTACTAAGAAGGCCATGTCATTGGTCAGCTCCAAACAGGCAGCACAATCCTCCCCTCCCCCCAAAAAAGAAGTCCACTTTGCTAAATAGTCTGGAAACAATCTTCATTTTTTGTGAAGACAGCCACTGTCTGCCCCCCTCCTCAACAATGTCCCACAAAATGTCAGTCCAGCTGCTATTGGTGGTGCCAGCAAATAGTGGTTGCTGCAAAGTAAGCTTTGGAACAATAAAAAAGCCATGCTGTTCATAATACCAAGCCTCACCCCCAAGCGACTGCTGGAAAATTTCTGTCACCTCAGAGAATATTCAGCACAATCACCCCCACCCTGTTTTGTCATTAGTCAACTGGGAGGAGACTGTAAGGAAGCTCTTTTGTCTCAATCTCAAAGGTTTGTGCTTTCCAAAGGGCTGCTTCTTCGAAATGTTGCCCTTTCTGAAGTGAAAAATGCATAGTCTGGGCCCAGAGCCTATGAGTGAGAGACTGCTAAAAGTGAAGAAGGAATGTGGGAAGGGAACATTCACAGGTGTTTCCCTGAAAAAAATGTCTTCTGAGAAAGGTTGACAAAAGTGCAATCCTGTTTTCAGACAAAAGTTTCTGCATGAAATGGCATTATGCGCAAGAGACATATCCCCAAGGTTCATTTTAGTCACTGATTAAAACTGCAGTCAGAACTGAAGAGTGGCTTTTGAGCTCTGGTCTGTCCAAAAGCCTGGTTGCTCTTTCTGCCACCGAGGCCACAATATGGTTCTTCCTGCCATCAGCCCTGCAGATGAGTGAGCACCACTTCAATTTACAGAGAACAACAGCCTGCCTCACAAATTCTGTCACAGCATTTCTGGGGAGCTGTCTACTGGACAGATCAACGTTCTGGTTCTTACTGAGGTATGGAAATAGAAGTTATTACCAACAGGAAAATTGGGATAGGTACCATAGAGGGATGGATTTGAATGAGTGTCAATCTCGAGAAAAAATGACTAGGGTTTCTTCAAGGAATATTCATAGACAATTGCAAAAATAGAGGAAGGAAAGAGCAAGGGAGAAGCACTTCCCCATTTCATGGGTCTATTCGTTCCCTGCTAAAGTGCTTTTTTCACAAGAGTGAACAAATTTCAGTGAATGTTTCAGGAAGTGGGAGGTTTGGCATTCACCTAATTTAAGTTTATGCAGTGGCCAAAGGTTTCCTCTTTTGCTTAAAAAAAATCCCTCATGGAAGTTAAGTAAGGTGAGTGCCTACCCTATCCCACCACCTGAAAATTTCACCAACATCTGCCTTTCCTCAGTCTCTGTGGATGGCCTCATTTCACTGACCCCCTGAATGGACGCAAACATCTGAACTTAATTATGTAAAATACTTGAATCATCTGTTTTCCTTCATGCAGACCTTATCACCTTCCTGCTTTTCCTTATCACCTTCCCCCCACCCCTTGCCTTGCACAAGATCCACAGAGATCTACCGTAAGCATTAGCTACATCACAGTCCACTACAGATCTACTCAGAAGTTGGTCCTACTGAATTCAATGACCCTTCCAAGATACTATAAAAGTGCAAGCCTATACATGCTTACTCAGAAATAAACCCCATGTAGTTCAGCTGTACCTATTCCCAGGAAAGTGTGCATAGGATTACAGACTTAATGGTTTTGTTAACAGAAGTTGGGATGGTTCTCCTTTCAAGCTGTTTGGGGATCTCTTCTTGACACTCAAGAACATTTTTTGCATCTCTCATCCAAAGCATCTACTAACTGAAAGTCCAGGGTGGTCAGATGAATTTTCATCAGCAGGAGCTGATGATGCTTTCAAAAGGTAACAAGAGAGAAAGAATCATGAGAGGAAGAGGTATTTTAGGACATAATGGTGCTGTTTGCACTGGGGACAGCCTGGAAAGAAATAAGAAATGAAGAAGAAACAAGAGTGTTGAACATTTTGTTTTACTAATTGTTCTTTCAATGATTTCATATATTCCTGGGTTCAATGGCAAGAGTGATGAGACATTTCACTAGGAGACGTAATGATATTCACAAGAAGATTCACACGCCCACACTGAAGGCAATGCTGACAGTGCCTCACTCAAACCAAACTATAAAGTGCATTTGTGGTAGTTACCTATTATACCTCATAGTTGTTATCTAATCAGAAACACAGTTGTTTCTGAAGAATTATCATACATGATCTCAAATGGGAGAAGGAACTGCTGACTGGCTCTCCCCTACCCCTCAGTGGCATGTCTGCTTAACCTTTGCCTTTCAACGGAAAAATAGAGATAGACAAGTTAAGGGTATGCACTGGCCTCAAGATTCACCCTTTATGTATATCTCTGCAATTTAAAAAATCCTGATCTGTTTTCTGAGTTGGTTCCAAACAGCTCTGTAAAAATTAATCACTGCATTGCCCAATCACTATAATGAGGAATCTAAAATTGGCTATAACTGTTTTCCCTTTTGGCCAAAGTGGACAAAATCTAAAAGCACAGGAGCCCTTCTGAGGGGGATTAAGCCTGCCAAATTGCAGATAGATTCTCTAATAAGCAAAAAAAACCCAAAAAACCCTTGCTGTTTAACAATGTACTTATAGCTACATATATTTCTATCAAATTTCAAAAAAGCAGGGGAATTAGGCGGCTATGGTGAATGCACCAGGGGAGCAGGAGACCTGACCTCCTGTCTGAGATATTGTACTGCCCTACACATTTGTAAAAATGCAAACACAATTTGGTTTGGTCTTTCACAGTCCAAGCCACTTACTGTGTAGCTTGGAAGAATTTGGTAACTTGCCTCTGAGCATATAGTGAGTGATGGCAACACCTGCAATCAGGACTACATTTCCAAAGATGGAGTATTACATTTTTGTATGTTTGTTGGTGCTCTTGCTTTGCTTCTTTCCTGTGTTACTCCTGTTTCTACAGAAACAGTTTTCTCACGTGGCTCTCCCTCTCTCTGGAATATTGTTGGAGGTTTGACTCTGTTTTTAGTTTTTTGTCAGTCTGTTTTATTCCCAGACTGACAAAAATTATTGGGAACTGGCAAGAGACTAGGAGGTAGGTTCAGTCTCACACTTCTGTTTGTGGGTTTTGCTTCAGTTATGTGCCTCTCATAGAGAGACTCTCACTAGGCAGCAAGAGATGACTACCCCAAGCAACTAATTTGGGGCACCATGCAACAAATTATTAGCTATTTTAATTTTTGGTTGTTGTATATTTACTGTCAGGAAGAGGTACTTGTGAGATTTTCTGCCTCAAATGCCAACATAACTTTTCAAGCTATGGTACTATGACCTTGACTTGGGGGCAGGGCACCATTTGTTGTTCTGCTTCAAGTAGCAAAATGTCTTGGGCTGCACCTGCTTGCAGTCATTTCATATACTGGACAACTAACATGGCTTTTTGGTGAAGGGCAAGAGAGAATAAGACTGTTATCTCAAAAACAGTTGTGCTTGAGGAAAAGATGGCAAACATATGGAGAACTGAACTTTTCTGCAATAATATAGACATTTGCATAGGGTATTTTTTTCTACTCATGGAATATTAAATCTTTAAGTCCTAAATCCTTTGTCATCCCCTCCCCCTTGTGTACACCCTTTCCGCTGTCTTTCTCCCTATGCATGTAGGTCAAAATGACAACTGGTGTAGTTTGGGAATTAACAGAATGAGAGCTGAATTACAATTCAAAAAAGAACTTCCCTGCTGGTGTCTGCTACTGATGTAACATTTTGTTAGGGAGAAGTGATGAGAGGGGGTAATTTGCTGCTGAAACTTTTTATCTGCAACCCCTTCCCTGGCCACTTTCCCCTAGCTAATGGAGGTCAATAAGGAAAAATATGGGGCAATGCACTGGTAAAGTGGCAGGCATGGAAAACAGCCCCTTCCATCTGTTTCACCTCCCCAAATGCACCACTCACTCACTCACTCACTCACTCACACAGCCGCTGAGCATTCCATAACAGAGCATGCTCAGTACTCATTTGGGCTGTTTTGGGAGTCATCCCCTTTCTGTTTTCTCTCTCACTTTTTTGTATTCAGCAACACTTGGGGTTCCCTCTTGCCCACTAATACTCCTTATTATGTGTGATATGGATGGTGATACCATCCATAAGCAACAACACTTCCAGCCTGAGCTTCAGAAACAGAGGGAATGACACTCTAACCAGTTTAAGTGGTTAGTGTTTAAATCTGATTGGAAACTGTTCAATTTGATACAAGGTGGCTATTAAGCATGACCTAAAAGCTGCAATTCCAAGCATACTTACTTGGAAGTAGTTCCCATAGCAGTAAATAGGATTTACTTCTGGGAGTATAGAATCAATCCATAAGAGTCTCCCAGTAGACACCATACATGTAAGCACATGGCTTTTCCCCAAGAATCTTGGGGACTGTAGTTTACTCCTCACAGAGGTATAATTCCCAGCACCCGTAACAAACTACAGTTCCCAGGATTCTTTTTTGGGGTGGTGGTGGAAATGTGCTTCAAATCTATTATGTGTATGCAACTTTGGCGAGATAATAGCTGAAGGTAATCAGCCCCAAATGATAACAAATAATCAGTAGGCATTCCCAGAAGACATTCAAACAGTGGGTAAAAAAAAGTGAGAATTACAGAGGCAAACAAAGAATGCAGTTAAGCAATTAAGTAATCCAAGAGAGAGGAGACACCTTTGTCTCTGCTCTCTCCCTCCTGAGCCATGAGGGCAACTCCCAAACCTGAGTGTTGTGTCTCTAAGTTAGTTAGTTAGTTAGAACTAGGTATGCCTTTCCTATCTACTATGTATTTCTATAAATAAAATAGCTTTTCTTATTTTACTAAGTCTTACGTCTCAGTGATCTCAGTGCAGGGTAAAAGCCTGCCACTTAGGTAAACGCACACATTGGCACACACACATCTCAGACTGTTGACAATCTCTGCTAATATCTATACAGATTTACATAACATGCATCACCTGAACTCACATGAGTTACCTTAGATCTTGCAACATTTGCAAATGAGAAGCAATAGGGTTTTATATTAGTTCTGATTGTCTACTGGGCTATCATAGGGTATGTGTCTTTTGCCTTTTCTATGGCAAAAACTCCAACTTCAGTGGAATTTATGTGATGTGCTCTAATCATTTGAATTTGGCTAATGAATGCTTTATTCTTTCATCAGAACTTTAGCAGTAGTACTAAAATACTAATAAAAAAGGCAAAAAATACTTTACATACATCATTCAGCTATATTGCTAATTATAGATATAGATATAAAGGATAAACAGCATTTCGTCAAAAGTATGTTTGTCTACATTTTATACCTCCTCCTTGGTTTTCCAAGCTTGGCATGGAATGCTTCTCATACAGAATTAATTTGAAATGCTGCATTATCATAATCATCATCATCATCTTCAAAATAAAAAATAAATGTACTGCCTTCAAGTTGATTCCGACTTATGGTGACCCTATGAATAGGGTTTTCATGAGAGGGAGTGACTGGCCCAAGGTCACCCAGTGAGCTTCATGGCTATGTGGGGATTTGAACCCTTCTACTACCCTCTATGTGTCTGTGTTTATCTTTAATATTGTTTTAGGCTACTTAGATGTGAAGCAGCCAAGGCCAGCACCTTGTAGGCGTTTTTTTAAAAAAGTAACTGAAATGTAATTGTAGTGATTACTTTTGAGAAAAAGTAATCAGTTACTTTCAGAGCAATTGTAATTGTAACTGTAATTATTACCTTTTTTGGCCAAGTAATTGTAACTGTAATTTATTACTTTTTAAAAGCAATCTTCCAAGCTCTGGATATTCCATGTTTATTTTCCTTTGGAGGAGGTCACGGGAGGTGTCATGATATTCTGCAATATTAGCTTTCATATAGAAATATACAGGTTGAACATAGGTCAAAGCATAACCAAACTCCACTACTTCCATATCTGATCTCTGAGGAGTAAAGAGGCTTTCTTTCAGATCCCTAAAGTTCAGCTTTCTATTTTTCTCTCACTTCTTATCCATCCAAATTGCAGCCTGACCAATTTGTGTCCTTCACAAATATCTGAACAACCTCATTTTTACTTACGAAGGAAGGCTCCTGGATATATTCAGAGCTAAATTGCCTCAAAGCAATTTTGTGTGTTTATTTTAAGTGTGCTTGTTGGGGTTGCCCTTTATATATTATTATAATTAATAGTTAAAAAGGATCATAATAGCTTTTGTAAATGATCACTTGTGATCCAAGGCATGGGGTGGAAGGTGTACCCAGACTAAAAGGCATGTCTCCTTAGCCTTTGACTTCCATTAAAACAGATAGCATAGACAGAACTGTAGTGTGTCATTTAATTTATATCTCAGTCCTTATGGTATGTGATAGTGATTTTGTCATGTGATTCCAGATGGAGATGGCCAATGGCAGCACCATCCACGAATTCATTTTGCTGGGATTTGACGTTCAACACCGGACACGATTCTTGCTCCTTGGCTTTTTCTCCATTCTCTACATGCTCACTTTGGCTGAGAACATCACCATCATCACAGTGGTGTCCCTAGATAACCACTTGGCCCAGCTTCCCATGTATATCCTGCTGAGCAATTTCTCCTGGATGGAGATGTGCTACGTGACTACCACTGTGCCTCGTATGCTCTCTGACCTGGTTTCCCCTTATGGAATCATTTCCTTCAAGGCCTGTTTCCTCCAGCTCTACTTCTGGTTCTCTCTTGGCAGCACAGAATGCTTCTTCCTTTCAGCCATGGCCTTGGATCGGTACTTGGCCATCTGCCACCCTCTGCGCTACCCACAACTTATGACTCAGCATTCCTGCTATGCCTTGGTAGGGACATGTTGGGTGGTTGGCTTCCTGTGGTATCTTACCCCAGTGATTTTGATCTCCAAGTTGTCCTTTTGTGGTCCTAACATTATTGATCATTTTTTGTGTGATCCTGAGCCAATTCTGTCCCTGGCCTGCCCTCCACTCGGAAATGCTCCCTTTGCCTTACAAATATTTCTGTATGCTCTGATTTTAAGCAATGTGTTCTTCGTTTTGCTATCATATGGCTTTGTCATTCGCAACCTGATAAAATCTTCAAATGAAGCCAGTCGTAGGAAAGCCATCTCTACCATCTCTTTCCACATAATGGTGGTGACAATTTTTTATGGCAGTGTAGCAGTGGAGTTCTTTATTCCAGGTGGGGAAAGTCGCTCAGAGGCCACCAAGGCAGTCACATACTTCTATGCAGGCCTTTCACCCTTTCTTAACCCCCTGATCTACTGTCTGAGAAATGATCAGGTGAAAGAGGCCCTGGGCAGGTTGCTAAAGAGAAAGAAAACATTTCTAAGGAGAAAGGTGACAGTATAATAAGGAGACGAGTCAAGAAAAAGAAAAACCTCAGAACTCTCAACTGCTCAGCTGAGGTCATAAAATTAAAACACTCAGCTAAATAAGAGTTCCAACTCTTCCAATTTTTGTTTTGTAATGTCCAGTGAAGATGCTCCAAATCAGCAAGGAAATTGTTGGTGATGTATCAGCCATACCGCATGACAAGGAATTTGCTTCTGTCTTTGAGTACCAGAATACATGGCCTGGACCTAGGGGTGTGCAGAGTCTTTGTGCAGGGGCCAATTAATGAAGTGAAACAGGGTGATTTCAAGTGCTTCCCTCTCTCTGCTCACTGGCATATAGTCCACCCCGTCATCTAAGTCATTGATAAAAATGTTGAAGAGTATCAGCCCCAGGACAGAACCCTGTGGCACTCCACTCGAAACCTCCTTCCAGTCCGAAGCAGAGCCACCGACGACCATTCTTTGAGTACGGTTTTCCAACCAGTTGTGAATCCACCTGACAGTATTTCTATGTAGTCCGCATTTGACCAGTTTGCTAATCAAAAGGTCTTGGGGGACTTTGTCAAACGCCTTGCTGAAATCTAGATAGATGACATCTACAGCATTTCCACCATCTACTAAGCTAGTGACCCGATCAAAAAAAGAGATGAGATTAGTTTGACAGGATTTTTTTCTTGACAAACCCATGCTGGCTCCTACTAATCACAGCATTGTCATCTTGATAGTTGCCAATGGACTCTTTTATTATCCGTTCTAATATCTTTCCCGGTATTGAAGTCAGACTGACCAGCCTGTAATTCCCCGGATCTTCTTTTTTACCCTTTTTAACAAGCGGGATGACGTTTGCCCGTCTCCAATCCTCCGGCACCTCTCCTGTTCTCCAGGATTTCTCAAAGATGATGGCAAGAGGTTCCGAGAGTACATCCCCAAGTTCCTTCAATACTCTGGGATGCAGTTCATCAGGCCCTGGAGATTTGAACTCATTTAGGTTAACTAGGTATTTCCTGACTATCTCCTTATCAATCTCGAACTGCAATCCCGACCCCTTCCTGAGATTGCTACTGATGCAAGGTTGCACACTGTTCCCTTTTTGGGAGAAAACTGAGGCAAAATAGGCGTTGAGCAGTTCTGCCTTTTCCTTGTTATCTGTCAACATTCTGTCCTCCTCATTGAGCAGAAGTCCCACCGTTTCCTTGGTCTTTCTCTTGCTTCGAACATATCTGAAAAACCCTTTTTTGTTGTTCCTCACTTCCCTCACCAGCCTCAGCTCAATCTGGGTTTTAGCTTTCCTTACGCTATTCCTGCAAGCCCGAGCCGCTCGTCGGTACTCTTCCTTGGTGATGCGTCCTTCCTTCAATTCTTTATACATGCTCTTTTTTAATTTTACCTCCTCCACCAGTCTTCCATGTAGCCCCATTGGCCATCTTTCTATAGTTGTATGGGGTTTGCAAGAAGTCTGGCTGTCCAAAATGTTGCCTGTGGAGCATTGAAGACCTCTGAATCTTTATATTTGTTCTCGTTAAAGCACAGCAGCTGAGGTTTTTTTAAGTTAAAAGCTTCATTTTATTTTTTTATATATCCTATGCTGCTGTATTTAACAGCAACAACAAAAAATTCCCCAAAGCAGAGCTCTTCACAACTCCTCAGGCAGCCTCACAAGATAACCTCACTTTCTGGATAGCCTTAAAGAAGACACAAAGAAGCATCAGAAAGACCAGTAAGTCTTTATAATATTATAGTTTCTGTAATAAGTAGTACAGGCAAGAAAACACATCACTCAACCACCTCTGCATTATCTTAAGGTAGGAAAGAGCAAGAAGGAAACTCCCTCTCCAACCCACTCCGAATTTAGCCACTGTAATCCATGCTCTGGGAATATCCAGATTGGATTACTGCAGTGCACTCTAAGTGGGGCTGCCCTTGAAGATGACTCAGAAACTTGAGCTAGTAAAAAATGCAATCACCAGATTACTGGCTGAGGTTTCCTTTAGAACTCATATAACCCCTGTTTTAAAACAGCTGCATTGGTTGCCAATTTATTTCTGGGCTCAATTCAAGATGCTCATGCTAGTCTTTAAAGCCCTAAACAACTTACAGTAGGTCCCAATATCTGCGAAACCACCTCCTTTCCTACAGAACTTCCCAGGTGTTAAGATCAGCAGAGGGGGTCCTCTTGGTAGTTCCACCCCTCTGAGATGTTTGGGATTGGATAGACCAGGAGAGGGCATGCTGTGTGGCAGCCCCTAACTTGTAGAATTCTCTCCCCACAGAAATGCACCTCTTTGCCCTGGCCTTTGACACGCGAGATGCATGTTTTCAGGACCCATCCTATTCTTGGCATTGTTATTTGTTCTAATTGTTTTAATACTGACTTTTAAATTGCTGTAACCGCCCAAACTGAGATCTGCTGAAGAAGGGCAAGTAGTAGTAGTAATAGTAGTAGTAATGGTAGTGATGGTGGAGGGGTTTCTAATAATAGAAAAGTAATGTTAAAAAAGTAATGTCCAGGAAAGAAGCTCCTTTTTAACAAAGCCTTTTTGGGTGCAGGGGGATGAACACTCTGACATAGTGAGAATGTGGCTCCTTGTCTGTTGGATTGTGACTGTTGCAGGAAACTCTCACACATGTGGATGGAATGATAGAAAGGTGACGCAGGCATCTCCATAGCAAACAATGATTCGGGTGCCCTGGAAGCACTGTTCACTGCAGATGTGCCTGTGCAACCTGGCAAGAAGCATGTTTCTAGCTGTGCATGTAAACCGTGCCTGCAGCAGCCTCAATCTATCAGTTCTCCTTGCCTGCTGGATTGCAGCTGCTGCAAGAGGCTCTCACGCAGCGTACCTGCTCAAGTGCATGGGAGGGTGGCAAACAGAGAGGGAAAGAGAGAGGGAGAGGGAGCAAGCATAGGATGGTGGTCGCTGCCCCATGCCTGCCTGCTCGAGTGTACAGTGAGAACTGTGCACAAAGTTTTAAATTGCTACAGCAAGATGCTACATGATAATAGAAAAAAAGGCAAGGCAGGCATCCCTGGATGCATTTTGGAAGAAGCCTTCAAGTGGTCTGTAGAAGGTTCAAAATGTTTTTATTTACTTATGCAAGGCTATGCTGAACTGGTTGTTTCATTTCAGACATGTGTATTGTTAGATTTGAATAAAATATACTATGTTGAACTGCTCTTCTTGTTTGAGCTGTAGGAACCTATCCCTATTCTTTCCATGTAATTCCTACCTCTGGTACTGTTATGCCCAAAAAGGTTCTTTTCATCTGGGGGAAATTCCAAATAATCACCAGATGGGAAACCAGGATATAAAACAACACCTTTATTGATTGATTACCAATATCTTTTGCAAAAGAGAGACGAAGCATTCGGCTAGTGCCAGAATCCTAGTCTGAAGCATGATCACACAGTATACAAGCTATATGTCTCTCAAGTCCTCCTAACACACAGCCCCTCCCTTATTGCTTGTTAGCAACTTTTCAATATGCTTCATTGTCTTGCATTATTAAACCAGCGCTTCTGTCCTTGAGCGTTCCTCCGTGGTGTTCCTAGCACTATCTACTTCGATGGTGTCCAGTTACATGGGGTGAACAAGCTAGCATTTTAAGTATCAAACACCAACTCAGCATCTAGCCTCTACAGGCACATTAGGAACTTTGTTTTCCTGGTTGTATGTTAAGTCAGGTTAACTCATTCTCTGCTGTGTCAAATTAACACAGCATGTACTATGGTTCCCAAAATATATATCTCATTTCATATCAGTCCCCCCTCAAAAGCATTTGGGGGTTGAAACTTAATCATTTTCCTCTTTTGGAAGGCTATGATACATCATAAGCATTTGTTTATGTGTTACACTCTCAAGCAGGTGGGCCACCCTTTGGCAACAGGATCTAATACTTTAGAATAGTATCCTATGGGGTGCCATCTGTCTCCCCATTTCTGCATCAGGACTCCTGAAGCTACTCCCTTGTTTTCACTCACATACAATCAGTATGGCTTCTGTCCATCTGGTTACTAGCCCAGGAGGGTTGCTGAGGACTTGTTTCAACTCCCAAATGCTTTTTTCATTAATTTAGTCCATTTCCAATCCTTTAGCCTCTCCTTTGTCAGGGATTCATACAAAACAGCCACTTTTACTCCAAACTCAGGGATCCATTGCCTGCAAAACCCCACTAGTCCCAAAAAAGCTCTCAGCTCTTTTGGAGTTCTGGGGCTTGGCATACCACATATTGCTTCCCTTCTTTCAAGGCCTAAGGCCCCTTTTTGATTTGGTATTTCAGAAACATGACTTCTTCCTGACACCAAAAAAAACTAAGGCTCTTTCTAACGAACAATAGGATTCACTGTGGGTGGGGGTGTATACGCCAAGGAATAAGATAACATTTATGCAACCGCGTCTAACTCTGCCCTTTGTTTTCCTTTGCACAAAACCTCTGGAACGCATCACCAGCCATGCCATCAGGTGGGGGTGTGTGAGAGTTGGGGTGGGAGTTATAGCTCCTGGCCTTGCACCTCCTAGAGTCCACTTGAACTAACATGGGGTTAGCCAAGCCGTACCGCTCCCCCCCCCTTTGAAATGTAGACGTATACATCCTTTCACAATTCTGCCCCCGGGCTCCAATGCTGACTTCCAGTCGGTGTAACTGTGCCATATGAGATGGAAACACATTACAAGGGCTAATTAGACAAAGATCAGAATTTTCTCGAAAACCAAAACCACCACAATGGGGTGCATTATAAGGGTTAAAACCTCCTTTGGCGTTCTCATCCCCAGCCAAACAGAGAATCCCACCATCTATGTGTCTCTATCTGTGAGAGCTTATCTATGATATGAGTGACTGTATGATGATCATGTATTATCTGACATGTAACTTGCACTCCTAAACATTGCACTATTCCTAACCATTGTTATGACAGAGTGGGAAAGTAAGCAAATGGGCCAGAAAACCTTACTCTCGGCAAAACTTGCCCTTCGGACTCGGCTTAAAGATATTAATTTCCAATCCGCCATCACAGAGGCAGCAAAAACCTGTTCACCCATATACTTTCAACTGGAATTTGAACCCTTTAAGCATGCTTTGTACCTGGACTTTCTAGAGGTTCCAAATCTCCGCTCAGCTTTCACTAGGGCCAGATTTAATTCCCTTCATTCGGCAATACTTCTGGGAAGATATAAGGGAATCCCTTATGACCAACGCTTGTGTCCATGTGGGAAAAATATTGAATCACTTGCTCATGTTATTTTAAACTGTCCCATGTATGTTTGCATACGTTCTAAATTTTTATTGAACATACTTCAGAGTATACCCCTGATGACCTCTGATAACAAAATACGCTTTCTTGTTTCAGGAATTAACAAACGAATTACATTGAGAGTTGCCAATTTTATATACGCAGCTCAACGTATACGCTCTAAGATTTTTTAGGACAACTATCTGTATATTTTTATATTTCATGTATATCTGAAAGATAATACTGATGTTTTACCCTACTCTTTTGTATCCTTTGTTTTCAGCTGGACGGGTCTATGACTGTAAAAAAATAAATAAATAAAATACTGCATGGTGGCTTGTACAGAGTTCATCCTCTGGAAACCAGCTAGTCATGTTCAGCAGAAGCGGTAACTGAACTGTGTATGATTTGCCGATGCTAGGCAGGAAAACATTCTCCCTCCCCCCGAGTGACTGTGATAAAGATTGCAAACTTGCACAACATGAGACACCTCGCCAAAAGAAATAGTGATGTCCATTTCAAGTTGATGGCCAAAGTGGACTTGCCAGTTTCTGTAGTTGGGAAAGAATGAAGCAGGCCTCTATGCTTTTAGCACATGCTGGAGAATGGCACGCCAGTTGCATAGTTATGTAAAAGCCCAAGGCGTTGGTACCAGCTTCCTGTTAATGATCGGTGAAGCTCCAGTCAAAAATTGGCTTACAGGCTTACAAAACATTGGCTTCCAGTTGTTTTCCGGGCCCAATTCAAGGTGTTGGTCTTAACCTTTAAATCCCTATACGGTCTCGGCCCAGTTTACCTGAAGGAGCACCTCCAGTACCACCAACTAAGCCGCCCGACCAGATCAGCCACACAGGGCCTTCTCTCCGTCCCACCAATGAAAACAGCTAGGTTGGTGGGGACTAGAGAGAGGGCATTCTCAGTGGTGGCCCCCACTCTCTGGAACTCCCTCCCATTTGATCTTTGCCATGACACTTCCCTAGATACATTTCGCCGAGCCTTGAAAACATGGCTCTTCGGACAGACCTTTGGGATCCCCGGGGTGGGCTAATTTCTTTATATTGTTTTAACATTGTCTATTGATGGCCCTAAACTGTTCTGTACTGCTGCTTTTAAAATGATTATTGTTGACTGCACTGTATTTTATTATGTATTATATTGTATTGTTGAACTTTAATGTTGTATGTCGCCTAGAGTGGTTTCGGCCAGATAGGTGACACAAAAATTAAATTTATTATTATTATTATTAAAATGCTTGCAATAAATCTCCTGTGACTCACACAAAAAGAAGACGTTCCTTTGGGAGAAAATGCTTCAGCGCAGGAAAGAAAATATAAAAATAAAACACATCCATGGCCACAGATGAGACTTCTGATCAAAAGTGGACAAAAACCAAAATATTGTGTTGCAACAGACAGACAAACACACAATAGGACTACACATTCTAAAAACCTTTGTGTTTCCCTAGCCTCTGGTCATGTACAGAGGTTGCCCATGAAAGTAGCCATGAAAAGCAGCCTTTAGAAGAAGGGGGAATACTTTGCAGCTTCTACACAGACTGGAGAAAACAGCTTTAAGAAACTTAATACAAGGAGAGAGAAAGAAAAACAATTTGCAGCTACATTCTTAAATTACCAAAATATACTTATGCTTTAAATCAGACAGTAGAAAAAACTTCTTAATTTCTTAACACTATACCAGAGTGACAAAGGGGAATCCAGGAGATTCTCCTCTATACCCATATAAAATCAAAACAAACATTGTTAACGCCTGTTCTGCTTCATCCTATAATAAAAAAAGGAAAATGGGATAAAAAAGATTAGACTTCTGATCATGTACAAATGCATAAAGAAAACCCTCTGTCCGTGCAGTTATCAGCAGAAAATCTCGGGTCAGTCAAGAACTAATTCCTGTAATTAAATCATGAGTGATATGCAGGGAAAAACTGCAATCACACAATAAACTGGAAAATATAACAGAATTATACCGGGCTGAAAGGGGCAGCGGCTCTTTTGGCTGTTTACCTATTAAGTGGTGGAAAGGAAGCAGGGGTTGTAAATTTAGACACGCACATACACAGAGAACGAGCTGCAGTGTTGAAAACTAAATCCCGTACTGGAGCAAAGAAAGAAAAGGAACTCTGACATTCTAGAACAGAAATTATTCTCTTTTCTTCTCCCTAACACAATCCACTAATTTGCTCAAGACATTTCTTACCCATCACAACTGGCTCTTTAACCTTTTCACTGTCTGCATAGCTCAAACCTTCTGTCTACATCCTGTATGCCTCAATCTTACAACTGCCCCCATAGAAACTGGGGTTTCTTCCACGTATGTCACTATGCTTTTGCCTGCTGTAAGGAAGCTTAAAACTTCCAGAACCATCTCTGTACTCCCTTTTCCAGTGCCTCGGTCAAATGTAGGCACTCTATTTCAAATTTCTCATTCAAACCCTCACAATCATTTTCCCCCTTTTCTTTTAACTCCAAACACTCTTTTTCAAAGGCTTCCTCTGCCTGAGCCAACTTACTCCTTGACTCCTGACTTTTCTTGCGTTCTTCCTCTAACAAATCTGACAAATCCTGACATGCATTGTAAAGTCCCCAAGCAGCTGCAGCACTTTTCTTTGATTTGGAAGGCCTGCATTCTTTCCAATATCCCACATAGGCCTCAGTCATGGTTTTCATAGGGTCATCTGTCTTAAAACAATCATCCCACACGCACCTTCCTTTCTTAATCAACCATTTCTCTATTTTCGATAGGCACTCTACTGGACTCATAAAGCGTTTTATTCCCTCCACGGCTACCACTTTTGCCATAGCTTAGAAATCTCCAACACCAAAAGCCAAATGCAAAGAATGAAGCAGTGCACACACAAAACAACCAAACCTAGTTTCAAAATAAGTTCAGGAATGAGCCACCTTCAAATGCCACATTCCCAAATCAAGTCACTCATGAGTAAAGCTGTTGTCACCAGCTTTTTCTCCCAAATTGACTCTCAAAAGGAAAAAAAACAGAGGGGGTATCTAAAGGGACAGGAACCAGTTAAGAGTCTCTGCCAGCCAGAGCACTGAACATTCCCAGTGCAAATCCTGTTTCCACCTTTTCCAAGTACCTAGCCCCACCGGCTCAAAATACTTGCAAGGCTTCGTTCCCCAGGACTTTGCAGAAGGGGAGGGAGACACAAGTGTTATCAAGGGCTTTTAAAATGGATGGGACCCAGTTTAGGGAACCCCTTTAGTAGCTTCTGGCCAGTAATGGGTTAACCTTCTCCCCAGTATCAACTTTGGCTAATTGCTGTGTCACAATCACAACCACCGTTTGCCAAAGCTTTGTTGCCAAGGACAGAAGGGTAGGGGGATAACAATGTGCCAGGGAATTTCTATACCTTAACCTCTGGATTTACCACAGCATTTAAAGGACATTTCCCCACTCACTTTAAAACAAGAGACAGCAAAACATAGTAAAAAAGAAAAGGAAATTACACTCATTCCAGTTACATTCAGAACTTGGCTACCTGTTTCCCTGGATTGCAGGACTGTTCACATGTTACTTTGTTCCTGCAACCCTTGCTGCCCGCTTGATTCTCCACCAGTTTGTTATGACATGTGCTCTTGGGAACCTGAGTGTGTGCCTTTGCCACCCTCATGTCGCATGAAACACACCTCCTTGAGAGGAGGGGATCTTTTGCTAGGGATAAAACAAGCGCTTTGCCCTGAAATGTGCTTAAATGGTGTATATATTTAACCCAAGAAATGCAGGTCCAAACCAAACTAAAGCAAAGCTTGATTTTATTGAGAGAAAGAGTAGGAAAGCATTACAGAATTACTTGGGTGCGTGGCAGCATTTATCATTAATATCCTAACCCATTCATAACTTTAAAGTTAAGAAATCAAAGGACCCTATTACTATAAGAGGTGAAAGGTAGGAGAGATTACCTATCCTATGCCCGGAATTGGCTGTTGAATACAGCTGAAGCTATGTGGAAGAGCTCTGATCCAAAACCAGGAAGGAATCTCTTGGTCTCAAGGTTTTGCACCGAGACCCAGAGTCTCCCAGGTTCTGTCCCTGCAGTCCTTGATGCGTTCCTTGAGAGTGTAGTACACGTGTGTGGGAGCTCTGATGTTCCTCAGCCCCCCTTCCTCTTTCTTCCTCTCCTCCTTTTCTACCTTCAAACCTCGGTTTTAAAAGATCTTTTTTTCCTCTCTCCCCCTCCTGCCAAGGAGGGTATGAGAGTCTGGCAAAAATCTCTCGTTCCTTTTCCTCTCTACCTCTCTTAATCACTTGCTTAAACAAACAGAGCAAATCTCTTAGGCACTCTAACTTAAAAGATTGCTTTTTGCTATTAAAGGAACAGATTGGGTTCTTTGAATCCTGTGACAAACAAGGACAGCAAGCAGAAACAGTAACATGGACGGAACAGCCGGTCCAAGCAACAAAAAAACAACAACATGTTTTAGGAAGTGACAATAAAGGGAGGAAAGTTCCCTTATAACATTCCCACAGAAAACCTTCACACAGACACTCAAAAAAAACCTTCACACCTTCACACATATAACCAATTCACATTTGAGTACTCATTCATACACGTCTATTTAGACAAAATCATTCCTAATACCACTCTTATTTCCCGGGAAAATGCTACAAACTACACACATGGGAGCCTGACAACTGACTCCATTCCTTAAAATTCCATTCCAACCACATCTTGCGCTCAACCATATGCATTTTTAAAATCTTTAAAGTTTCTCAAAAAAACATTCTAACGGATTCTGCAGCTTTTCTTGCCGTGACACGCCCCTGTTCCCATTTACTGGGTTTTTCAACTGCCTACTATAGGTCAGTTCCCTGGGCTTTTTCAACAGGCTCTTGTCTCACAGGCCTCTCGTGAAGTCACCCCTACTCTCACGACCACACACAGTCTGCAGCTTTCCCGTTCCTCCTTAAGGTGTTGGCTTCTCTGGTTTCACTATTTGAAGCTCCAGTTGAAACTGCTGTACCCTCTGCTCTCCGCTTCCTGGCCTCAAGGCAGGTTCAAACAACCTGGAGCTCCCCTTGACTCTCCAGGGGCGACCCAGAAGGTCAGCAGGTTAACCAAATCTCCTGGCTGCTTGGCTCGCCAGAATTGTTACGCCCAAAAAGGTTCTTTTCATCTGGGGGAAGTTCCAAATAATCACCAGATGGGAAACCAGGATATAAAACAACACCTTTATTGATTGATTACCAATATCTTTTGCAAAAGAGAGACGAAGCATTCAGCTAGCGCCAGAATCCTAGTCTGAAGCATGAACACACAGTATACAAGTTATATGTCTCTCAAGTCCTCCTAACACACAGCCCCTCCCTTATTGCTTGTTAGCAACTTTTCAATATGCTTCATTGTCTTGCATTATTAAACCAGCGCTTCTGTCCTTGAGCTACTTGGATGATGTCCAGTTACATGGGGTGAACAAGCTAGCATTTTAAGTATCAAACACCAACTCAGCATCTAGCCTCTACAGGCATATTAGGAACTTTGTTTTCCTGGTTGTATGTTAAGTCAGGTTAACTCATTCTCTGCTGTGTCAAATTAACACTGCATGTACTATGGTTCCCAAAATATATATCTCATTTCATATCAGTACCACCTTTTCGGTTAAAAAAGTAATGTCCAGGAATGCATGTACTTTGTTAACTCAGGTATTACTGTCTATGTATATTTTGCATTTAACTTTGCCTACAATGTGTTATTTTTTTAAAGAAAAATCTGTCAATGAACAAACAACTCAGACATCAACAGACACTCAATACAAGAGATGTTGGGATGCATGCAAAGCTCAATCAGCTCAGAACCACAAAATCAGTGTACAAATCTATTGAAAAGGAATTGCTGCTCTCTCCCTAGTAATCTGTCCCTCATTTGCTCAAGGCCCAGACTGTCTATTTTCCATTTCAAGGTGGTCACCATTTGAAAACGGCAGCCCTTTGGAAAGCACAAACCACAGAGCTTAGAGGAAATAGTTTCCTGACATTCTCTTCCCAATCCATCAGTAACAAAATGGGGTTGGGGTTGGGGGTGGGGGTGGGGTGGGGGTGGGATGATCATTCTGAGAAATGATCAGGTGAAAGAGGCCCTGGGCAGGTTGCTAAAGAGAAAGAAAACGTTTCTGAGGAGAAAAGTGTCAGTATAAAAAGGAGATGAGTCAAGAAAAAGAAAAACCTCAGAACTCTCAACTACTCAAATGAGGTCAAAAAACATTCAGCTACATAAGAGTTCCAACTCTTCCAATTTTTGTTTTGTAATGTACAGTGAAGATGCTCCAAATCAGTAAGGAAATTGTTGGTGGTGTGTCAGCCATACCGCATGACAAGGAATTTGCTTCTGTCTTTGAGTACCAAAATACAAGGCCTGGACCTAGGGGTGTGCAGAGTCTTTGTGCAGGGGCCAATTAATGAAGTGAAACAGGGTGATTCAAGTGCTTCCCTCTCTCTGCTCACTGGCATATGGTCTGTGCCATACAGCTCTATATTCTTCCAAAGCTCCATCTCTCTGTAGGTTTATGGGGTTTGCAAGAATTCTGGCTGTCCAAAATGTTGCCTGTGGAGCATTGAAGACCTCTGAATTTTTATATTTGTTCTTGTTAAAGCACAGCAGCAGAGGCTTTTTTAAGTTAAAAGCTTCCTTTTATTTTTTAATATATCCTATGCTGCTCTATTTAACAGCAACAACAAAAAATCCCCCAAAGCAGAGCTCTTCGGACCTCCTCAGGCAGCATCACAAGATAACCTCACTTTCTGGATAGCCTTAAAGAAGACACAAAGAAGCATCAGAAAGACCAGTAAGTCTTTATAATATTATAGTTTCTGTAATAAGTAGTCCAGGCAACAATACATATCAGTCAACCACCTCTGCATTATCTTAAGGTAGGAAAGAGCAAGAAAGAAACTCCCACTCTCACCCACCCCGAATTTAGCCACTGTAATCCATGCTCTGGGAATATCCAGATTGGATTACTGCAGTGCACTCTATGTGGGGCTGTCCTTGAAGATGACTCAGAAACTTGAGCTAGTAAAAAAAGGCAATCACCAGATTACTGGCTGGGGTTTCCTTTGGAACTCATATAACCCCTGTTTTAAAACAGCTCCTTTGGTTGCCAATTCATTTCTGAGCTCAATTCAAGATGCTCATGCTAGTCTTTAAAGCCCTAAACAACTTATAGTAGGTCCCAATATCTGTGAAACCACCTTCTTTCCTACAGAACATCCCAGGTGTTAAGATCAACAGAGGGGGTCCTCTTGGTAGTTCCACCCCTCTCAGATGTTTGGGATTGGACAGGCCAGGAGAGGGCATGCTCTGTGGCAGCCCCTAAGTTGTAGAATTCCCTCCCCACAGAAATGCACCTCTTTGCCCTGGCCTTTGACACGTGAGATGCATGTTTTCAGGATCCACCCTATTCTTGGGGTTGTCATTTGTTCTACTTGTTTCCATACTGACTTTTAAATTGCTGTAACCGCCCAAACTGAGATCTGCTGAAGAAGGGCAAGTAGTAGTAGTAATAATGGTAGTGATGGTGGAGAGGTTTCTAATAATAAAAAACGTAATGTTAAAAAAGTAATGTCCAGGAAAGAAGCTCGTTTTTAACAAAGCCTTTTTGGGTGCAGGGGGATGAACACTCTGACATAGTGAGAATGTGGCTCCTTGTCTGTTGGATTGCGACTGTTGCAAGAAACTCTCGCACATGTGGATGGAATGATAGAAAGGTGACGCAGGCATCTCCATAGCAAACAAGGATTCTGGTGCCCTGGAAGCACTGTTCACTGCAGATGCGCAGATGTTTACTGCAGATGTTTACTTATGCAAGGCTTACCTGACCTGGTTGTTTCATTTCAGACATGTGCATTGTTAGAGTTGAATAAAATATACTATGTTGAACTGCTCTTCTTGACTGAGATGTAGGAACCTATCCCTGTTCTTTCCATGTAATTCCTACCTCTGGTACCACCTTTTCTGTTAAAAAAGTAATGTCCAGGAATGCATGTACTTTGTTAACTAAGGTATTACTGTCTCTGTATATCTTGCATTTAACTTTGCCTACAATGTGTTATTTTTTTAAAGAAAAATCTGTCAATGCACAAACAGCTCAGATATCAACAGACACTCAATACTAGAGATGTTGGGATGCATGCAAAGCTCAATCAGCTCAGAACCACAAAATCAGTGTACAAATCTATTGAAAAGGAATTGCTGCTCTCTCCCTAGTAGTCTTTCCCTCATTTGCTCAAGGCCCAGACTGTTTATTTTCCATTTCAAGGTGGTCACCATTTGAAAAAGGCAGCCTTTGGAAAGCACAAACCATTGAGTTGAGAGGAAATGCTTTCCTGACATTCTCTTCCCAATCCATCAGTAACAAAACGGGGGGGGGGGGTGGGATGAGCAAAAAATCTCCAGCAGTTTCTTTGGGGTGAGGCTCCCACCTCCATCAGCAGCAACATGGCTCTTTTATCTTCCCAAAGCTGATTTTCTTGAAACCACCATTTGATGGCACCAGCAATAACAGAAATCATGCAATAGCAGCTGGGCTGACAATCTTGGGGCATTGTAAGAGGTGGGACAGTGGCTGTCACACACAAACTTTGAAAACTGTTTCCAGAATATTTAGCAAATTGGAGCTCTTTTTGAGGGGAAGGGAACATTCACAGAAGTTTTCTGTGGGGGAAAAAGACCTGCTGAGAAAGTTTTGCAGAACTGGAATCTTGTCTTCAAACAAATATTGTTTGTGCACTACATGGTACTGTGCCCAAGAGACACATTCCAAAAGTTCATTGCAGTCACTCTTTAAAACAGCAGTCATTGCTAAGAGTGGCATTTCAGCTCTTGTCTACACATCTACCTGAGACTCTTCCTCCTACCAAGACTACAATATGGTCCCTTGTGTTCTTCATGCAATCAACCCTGCAGATGAGCACCAGTTAAATGCACGGAGAAGAACGGTCTGTCCCCACAAACATGTTGCAGCACTTCTGGGAAACCTCCTAAAAGACGGATCAAGACTTTGACTCCTGTTGAGGTACAGAAATGGGAGTTATGACCACCTCTGAAAATTGGGTGGAAACCATGGAGGGGTGGATTTGAAGGGGTGCCAAAAGATGGCTAGGACTTCAATGACATTTTGATAGACAATTTTAAAATTAGAGCGGGGGAGGTTTGAGTTGGAAAAAAGGATCATGGAATGTCTCCATAACTCTCAGCTGCATCCCAAATTGAAACTAAAATGTGATGAAAATGTTCCCCCCACTTTTGTGGGTCTGTTCATTCCCTGCTAAAGCACTCTTCTGTGTGTGTTTTCTGGGGAGTGAGCAAGTTTCAGTGATTTTTTCAAGAAGTAGGAAATTTGCCACTTATATTTACACTTCTGAGGTGGCCAACGGTTTATCTTTTGCTTAAAAAAAACATCCTCAGACACCTCATGAAGTTAAGGAAGGTAAGTGGCTACCTTTTCTCACCCCCTGAAATTTTCACCAAACTTTGTCCTCCCCCAGTCTTTGTGGAATTCCTCATTTCACTAACCCATGAATGGAAACAAAACTCATTAACATAATTAAGTAAAAGACTTTAATCAGTTGCTTTCTTTTATGCAGATCTTATTACCTTCCTCCCAGCCCCTTGATTTGTGCAAAACTCACACAGGTCGATAGTGAGTATTAGCAACAGAACAATCTTAGACAGGTCTACTCAGAAGTCAGTCCCATTTAATTCCACGAAAGTTTCTTCCATAGACTTGGACTGTGACAATGCAAGCCTACAGATATTTCAGCAGAAGTAATCCTTGTGTATTTCAATGGGATGTACTGTCCGGTAAATGTACATAGGTCTGCTTCCTTAATGTCTTTGTTAACTGAAGTTGGGGTATATCCTCTTTCAAGCTGATTGGGAATTTCTGCTTGCCAAATGGAGCATTTTCTTGGTCTCTCCTTCAAACCTGGTAACTGAAAGTTGAGAATAATCAGCTGAAATTTCATCAATGGGAGCTAGTGATGGGGGTATTCTGTTTTTCAAACGTAAGCAATTTTGATGATTAGACAGACAGACAGACAGACAGACACATAGATAGATACTTTACAGTATCTGTGTAAATATATATAATCATGAGGAGAGAAAGTATTTCAGGATACACTGACAATATCCATGATGCCATTTGCACTTGGGAAAGTGTTGAAAGAAATGTGAAAGAAGAATGAAATGCGGAAGTTGAACATTTTGCTGAAAACCACCCACAGAGCTTTGGCTATGGGGTGGTATATCAATGTAATAAATAAATGAACATTTTGTTTTACTCTCCCATTTTAGAATGGTTTGGTTTCGTTATATTTCTGAGTTTGATAGCATGAAAGGTGAAAGATTTCACAAGGAGAAATAACAATATTTGCCAGAAGGTTTGCAGACCTACAATGAAGACTGTAATTGCCCATCACTGAACTATTTAAACTTAGCTTTTATACCTTACAGTTTTTATGTAATAGAAACAATATTGTTTCCGAAAAATAAAGATATGTGTTCTTAAATGGGGGGAGGAGCTGCAGAACTGCATATCCCCCCCTTGACATGCCTGCTTAACTTTTGTCTTTCAGTGAAGACATATAGATAGACAGGTTAAGGGCATGCATGGTCCCAAGATTCACCTTTCATCCATATCTGCATCATCTCCCCACTTCCATGGGTCTTTTTGTTTCCTGCTAAAGTGCCTTTTTCAGGGGAGTGAATTTCAGTGAAGTGGGAACTGTGGTGTTCACCTTATTTCAGTTTATGAGGTAGCCAAATGTTTTCTGTTTTGCTGTACAAAATCCTCAGAAACCTCATAAAGTAAAAGAAGGTAATTGCCTACCCTCCCACCACCTGAAACATTTCACCAAACTTTGTCCTCCCCAGTCTTTGTGGAAATCTGCATTTCACTGAACTCATGAACGGAAACAAAACACTTTAACATAATTAAGTGGAAGACTTTAATCATCTGCTTTCCTTCATGCAGACCTTATTACCTTCCTTCCAAACCCTTGACTTGCACAAAATCAGCAGAGGTCAATGCTGTTAACAACAGACAATCCTACACAGGTGTACTCAAACATCAGTCCCATTTCATTAAATGAAATTTACTTCCAGGAAAGTGTTATAGCTTTGTACTGCGACAGTACAAAACTTTAGATGTCTGCTCAGAAGCAATCCTCATGTAGTTCAGTTGGATGCACTCTCTAGTAAGTGTACATAGGACTGCCCACTGAATGTTTTTAACTGAAGTCAGGATGCATCCCCTTTCATACTGTTTCAGAGGTCTTGTTTGCTGAAAGGAACAATTTTTCAAAGCATCTGCTAACTGAAAGTTCAGAATGATTGGCTGAATTTTCATCAACAGGAGTTAATGATGGGAGATATTCCTCTTTTTGAAAGTAAGAAATCATAGACAGACAGACAGACAGATAGACTCAATCATAAGAGGAGGAAATATTACAGGGTACATTGGCAATGTCCATGATGCAGTGGGCATTGGGAAAGTCCAGAAATAATTAAGAGATAAATATGAGAGAGGTTATAAATGTGACCGTTCAATATTTTGGTTTATTTTTAAATGATTTAATTTAGCCATGTTTCTAGGGTCAATAAAGAAGAGATGAAAGATTTCACCAGGAGAGGTAACAATATCCACAAGAAAATTAGCAGACCCAATCTGAAGGCAATGCTCTCCTTGTCCAACCAAACTAATTAAAATGCAGTTGCGGCACTTAGTTTGTATACATCACAGTTGTTATCTAATCAGAAACATCATGGTTTCTGAAAAATACATATGTGATCTCAGATGACGGAAGAAGCTACAGGCTGTATATTCCCCCCCCCAACATGGCATCCCTGCTTAATCTTTAAATGTCAGTGGAGACCTTTCATCTGTAGCTCTGCATTTTTACAGAATTTTAATTGATTGCTAAATTGTTCTCTACTCTCTCCACTTCAATCTGTGTTTCAGGTTCTAAACAAATCTGTATAAAGTGAAACTGTGTGTTCCTTACCAGTATATAAATGGGAAATCTAGAAACAGCTATGACTTTTCACTTGATGGACAAAATGGATGAAATTTCAAGGCACAAGACCTCCCTCCTCAGAGTAGACTGAGCCTGCAAATTGTAGACAAATATGTCCAGAGTTTTTTTCTTATGGGGGATGTACATGGTATTAAATTTCCTCCATGGTCCCTTATCGGGGGAAGGCTTTGTGTCTTCTTCTCACACACCTTAAAATTGATAAAATTGATACACAAGTAGTTGTGTATTCTTGCCAGTACATTTTTTCAAACTTTGTAGCTGTATGCTGTCCTTAGTTTCTGGTACTTTTTAATGTCATCCTCCTGACGTTGTCGAGAATGTGGCCTATAGAGCTCAGAAGCGCTCCGTTGTTGTGTTATGCAGAGCAATGCAGGATATTTAAAAAACTTAGAGGAAGCTTTTAACTTAAAAAAAAATCTTCCACTCCTGTGCTTTACCAAAAATGAAACCAGAGTTCTTCAGTTCTTTGCAGGCACCATTTTGGACAGCCTTGTCTTTTTTGCAAAAGCTACAGTACAGAAATATACAGAAACAACAGAGGAGCGGGAGGCTTTGCACAGGCCTTGATGGGCCTCAGGATGGGGCAGTAATTGACGTTCTGTAGGACTCTTCTTATATTCCCATTAGCTGCCACTGATTGTATATTATGTAAATATTTTTAAAAAGTTTCTTCACACCACTTCTATAAAAGGCAAGATATTCCATGTTTATTTTCTTTTGGATGAGGTCACGGAAGGTGTCATGATATTCTGCAATATTAGCTTCCATATACAAATTTACAGGTTGAATATAGGTCAAAGCATAACCGAAGTCCACTGCTCCCACATCTGATCTCTGGGGAGTAAAGAGGCTTTCAGATCCCTAAAGGTCAGCTTTCTATGTTTCTCTCACTTCTTATCCATCCAAATTGCAGCCTGACCAATTTGTGTCCTTCACAAATATCTGAACTACGTCATTTTTACATAGGAAGGGAAGGCTCCTGCATATATTCAGAGCTAAATTGCCTCAAAGCAATTTTGTGTGTTTATTTTAAGTGTGCTTCTTGGGGTTGCCCTTTTTATATTATTATAATTAATAGTTAAAAGGGATCATAAGAACTTTTGTAAATGATCACTTTTGATCCAAGACATGGGGTGGAAGGTGTACCCAGACTAAAAGGCATGTCTCCTTAGCCTTTGACTTCCATTAAAACAGATAAGGTAGAGAGAACTGTAGTATGTCATGTAATTTATATCTCAGTCCTTATGGTATGTGACAGTGATTCTCTCATGTGATTCCAGATGGAGATGGCCAATGGCAGCACCATCCACGAATTCATTTTGCTGGGATTTGACGTTCAACAGCGGACACGATTCTTGCTCCTTGGCTTTTTGTCCATTCTCTACATGCTCACTTTGGCTGAGAACATCACCATCATCACAGTGGTGTCCCTAGATAACCACTTGGCCCAGCTTCCCATGTACATCCTGCTGAGCAATTTCTCCTGGATGGAGATGTGCTACGTGACTACCACTGTACCTCGTATGCTCTCTGACCTCGTTTCCCCTTATGGAATCATTTCCTTCCAGGCCTGTTTCCTCCAGTTCTACTTCTGGTTCTCTCTGGGCTGCACGGAATGCTTCTTCCTCTCAGCCATGGCCTTGGATCGGTACTTGGCCATCTGCCACCCTCTGCGCTACCCACAACTTATGACCCAACATTCCTGCTATGCCTTGGTAGGGACATGTTGGGTTGTTGGCTTCCTGTGGTTTCCTATCCCAGTGATTTTGATCTCCAAGTTGTCCTTTTGTGGTCCTAACATTATTGACCACTTTTTGTGTGATCCTGGGCCAATTGTGTCCCTGGCCTGCCCTCCACTTGGAAATGCTCCCTTTGTCTTACAAATGTTTCTGTATGCTCTGGTTTCAAGCAATGTGTTCTTTGTTTTGCTATCATATGGCTTTGTCATTCTCAGCCTGATAAAATCTTCAAATGAAGCCAGTCGTAGGAAGGCCTTCTCTACCATCTCTTTCCACATAATGGTGGTGACACTTTTTTATGGCAGTGTAGCAGTGGAGTACTTTATTCCAGGTGGGGAAAGTCGCTCAGAGGCCACCAAGGCAGTCACATACTTCTATGCAGGCCTTACACCCTTTCTTAACCCCCTGATCTACTGTCTGAGAAATGATCAAGTGAAAGAGGCCCTGGGCAGGTTACTAAACAGAAGGAAAATATTTCTGAGGAGAAAAGTGACAGTATAACAAGGAGAGGAGTCAAGAAAAACAAAATCCTCAGAACTCTCAACTGCTCAAATGAGGTCATAAAATTAAAACACTCAGCTAAATAAGAATTCCAACTCTTCTAATTTTTGTTTTGTAATGTACAGTGAAGATGCTCCAAACCAGTAAGGAAATTGTTGGTCGTGTATCAGCCATACCGCATGACAAGGAATGTGCTTCCATCTTTGAGTACCAGAATACAAGGCCTGGACCTAGGGGTGTGCAGAGTCTTTGTGCAGGGGCCAATTAATGAAGTGAAACAGGGTGATTCAAGTGCTTCCCTCTTTCTGCTCACTGGCATATGGTCTGTGCCATATAGCTCTATATTCTTCCAAAGCTCCATCTCCCTGTAGGTTTATGGGGTTTGCAAGAATTCTGGCTGTCCAAAATGTTGCCTGTGGAGCATTGAAGACCTCTGAATCTTTATATTTGTTCTTGTTAAAGCACAGCAGCAGAGGTTTTTTTAAGTTTAAAGCTTCCTTTTATTTTTTAATATATCCTATGCAGCTCTATTTAACAGCAACTGTCATGACCGCCAGACCCTCAGGTACTGGGTTCATGCGTCAGGCTCAGACCCCGACCCTTAGGGAAATGAGACTGGAACCAAAAAGCTATTACTTCACCCTTGCCAAGGCTGTGTACGCTCACAACAACCCTGCAAGGTAGAAGGTAGGCTGCCACCACCCCTGTATACTGGTCCACTCAGAGCCAGGGGATCTCTGAGCCCAGAAGATATATAAAACCAAGGTCCTAAAAGGCAAGAGTCACAGTTACACTCCTTGCCAGGCACCTCTGGTTTAACACTTAGAATCCAAGCTTTTAGCTTCTTAACCCTCTTCGGTAGTGAGTGACTTGAGAATGGTCGAAGCACTGAATTCAGAACCACTCCTTCTCCCAAATGAACACACCAGGTTAAATAGAAGTAGCTTTATTAAAAAAATATAAGTGCACATATCATATAGCAGCAAATAATCCTTTAAGACCATTCACCCAACAGGGGTTTAGGTTCTTACAAGAGAATTCATACACACAACAAGAAAATAACAAACTAGCTTACCTAACTACTTACACAGGAGGTAGTTGGTTGCGTGGCACCTCTCCTAAGAGAGATGGATGTTCAACATAAAGCAATGGAACCAGACATAGGTTGCCTTCCCATAAGCAACCCCTGAAACCATAAGGCAGAAAGGTTTGGAACTCTGGTGCCAGTCAGCATAGGCAGAGAACAGAGAACAAAGGCTATGGGTCTCTAGCCCTATACTTAAGGGAAAAGGATCCTAACGGTCCAAAACTAATTGACCAATCAGGAATTGGCTGATGTAACTTTCTTCTCGATGTTTCTCACATTTTCGCGCCTTCAGGCCCCCCTCCCAACTATGTTTTCCAACTGTATAGGCCAAGGATGACCTTGGGTGCCAGGCACTTGCTAATCAGCAAAGATAAACAGGTGCAGCTTGTTAAGGCTTCTTCTAACCGTCTTCAGCTGGAAAATGAAACTTAACTTTACAAATTGGCAAAGGCTTGACTTTCCTAACTCTAACCATCTCCCAGAGTCCCTTGCTGGAGCCAAAGTATTGTTATTAGATTTTTAATAACTCATGACCAGTACAGGTTCATGACACGCCCCTTTTTGGGAAGATGATGTCAGGACTCTGGATAGTTCTGCATCATCGCCACAACAACCAGGGATAAGGGAACAATCAAAAAATTATATCACATTACACTAAATACAACATAAAAAGAAAGGGGAAAAAAAACAAATTAATACATTTTAAGCAAGTGAGCTACTTCTTGACTTATGCCTTCTAAATATATTCATAAAATTCAACAAAGTTACAAAGTAACAATAAGAAGAAAAAAAATTAAGGGACCCCTAAAACACCCAAGAAAAAAAGACTTTATTAAAAAAATAAAGAGATAGAATAAAAAATGGGGTGATCCAAAAGCTGGTCCGGGTTCAAAAAAGGTCATAAGCCATAAAATCTTATAAAAGTCCATAAAACATGTTAAAAATGTAAAAGAGTAAAACAAGGTCTAAAAACAGTCCAGAGGTCATCAGAGCCGGGAAATCAGTCAGTGAAATAGGCATGAATCAAATATCAATCAACTGAAACAGGTAGGCGAGATAGAGCATCAGCTACTATATTATCACGCCCCTTTATGAACTGGATTGTAAAATCAAAATCTTGAAGGGCCAGACTCCAACGTAACAGTTTTTGGTTGGAGTTTTTCATCCTGTTCAACCAACACAAAGGAGAATGGTCTGTCTGCAATTGAAAATGACGTCCCCATAGGTACGGGCGTAACTTATCAAGAGCCCAAACCAAAGCAAGACACTCCTTTTCAATGGTAGCCAAATTACGCTCTCTTGGAAGCAATTTCTTACTAATGTATGCAATAGGGTGTAATTCTCCAGCAGCATCTTCCTGGAGCAAGGCAGCTCCAAGCCCAAAGTTAGAGGCATCCGTTTGAACTACAAAAGGGCTTGAAAAATCAGGAGCTTTCAAAACAGGATAGTTTACTAACATAGTCTTTAAAGCATCAAAAGCACTTTGACATTTATCGGTCCAAATAACACGCATTGGCATAGTCTTTTTGCACAGTTCAGTTAGGGGGGTAGCAACACTGCTAAAATGTGGGGCAAATTTTCTGTAATAGCCGGCTAACCCCAAAAAAGACTGAACCTGTTTCTTAGTCCTAGGGACAGGCCAATTGTGAATAGCTTCAATCTTAGCCTCCAGGGGTTTGACACAATCCTGCCCCACCCTGTGGCCCAGATACACAACTTCCCCCAACCCAAATTGACATTTCTGCGCTTTGATGGTTAGCCCAGCGGCCTGCAGTCTCTGTAAAACAATTCTCAAGTGGTTCAAATGCGACTTCCAGTCAGGGCTAAAAATGGCCAAATCGTCCAGATACGCGCAAGAAAATTCGCCTAGGCCATTAATCACAGAATTAATAAGCCTCATGAACGTTGCTGGAGCATTCCGAAGTCCAAATGGGAGAACCTTGAACTGGAACAAACCCATATGCGTGACAAAAGCAGATTTCACAGCAGCGTCCCCATCTAGAGGCACTTGCCAATATCCCTTGGTTAAATCCAGTATAGTGATGTATTTTGCTGCTCCCAGCCTTTCTATTAAATGGTCCATCCTAGGCAAAGGATACGGATCCACTTGGGAAATCTGGTTCAGCTTCCTGTAATCCACACAGAAACGTACTTCATTAGCTTCCCGTTTAGCCACTAACACAATAGGGGAGGACCAGGGACTGGTAGAGGGTTCAATAACTCCCATTTCCAACATAGCTTGGATTTCCCTCTCTACCACCTCTGCATTCCGCCCAGTAACTCGATACGGAGAAGCTTGCATAAGGGGATGATTCCCGGTGTTAATAGAATGAATAGCCAAGTCAGTTCTTCCAGGCTTGCTGGAAAACATAGGCTTAAAGTCCATCAGAATTTGGACTAATTGATTTCGTTGCTCCTGAGTCAAGCCTTCGGGTAGGGTAATTTCAGCTATCCCCCCTGCTTGTTGGCTCTCTGTAACCAAATCCAAAGAATCCTCTGTAAATTCACACACCTTGGTACAAGCCATAATTAAATGTCCATTAAGAGACTCAGATTCCTCAGCTTGTAATAAAACAGCCGAGTTAGCTTCCGTTTTGCTTTTACAACTTTGGAGGCTTCCCTTCTTTATTAGAGCTGACTTAGTTCCTTGAGAGCTAACAGGCGGCACTTTGCATTTCATCAGCCCCCCCTCCTCTGGGCTGCAAAGGCGAACTTTTTTCCTGTGGCTCAAGCAAGCGTACGGCCCGTTCCTTTGAAGCCTTGGCTTCTCTCCCACTACATTTCAAGGTGTCTAACAAAACTTGAGACTTAGCAAGAGCATCCCTCTCCGCCCTACGTTCAGTCTCTTTATGGTGCAGGAAAAGCAGGTCTGTTCCTATCAAAACATCCCACAAACTATTGGTTGAATGAACTAGAACTCTATGGCGCCCAGTCCAATTCTTGTACGAAAGCACCAGCTCAGCTACACGGGCTTGCACTGCCCTGGGTCCATACGCTGTGACAGTCACTTGCAAGTCAGGGACATATTGCTCTGGCTTCACCAGGTGTTCAGCAACACTGGAGAGCTCTGCGCCCGAATCTACCCGTCCCATGACCTGAACACAATTAACATATATGGGTTCTGAAAACTGCATTTGAACCCATTCCTTACATTCCAATGAAAGAGGTTCTGGACAGTCCCTCCCTGGCAGCAAACCATCCTTTTCTTCTCCCTTTTTGCCCCCGGGTATATTTTGTGCAACACTCACCGACAGGGCTTTAACAACTGGTCCACGAGGAGTCTCAGGACGGTCTTGTGAATTTGGGGCAGAAAATACAAAATCTGATTCCGCTCCTTCATTTTCCTCGGCTGACGACCAAGAAGAAAGTTCAGGGGGTTCCGCTCCAGGGGACGCTAAGTCTCTTACATGCGCAACTGGAGCAACCTTTGGATTCTTCCTTCCAGCAGGATTGGACTTAAGCAAGGTTTCAGAACAGGAATTAGCCTTATGCCCAATTTTCCCACATTTGAAGCAAATTATTTCTACACGGGGCTTCTCTTGCACTGCAGCCTCTGTCCGGGCGGAAGATACTTTGAAGTAGCCAGCAGGCCCTCCCTTCACTTCCCTCGGCGGTTGCCATGGTTTCGGCATACCTGCAGTCTCTCGCCCCGACGGTTTCACAGGAGCGTTCTCCGGTCTCCAAAACAAAGTATACTTTTCTCCAGCTCTGTTTTTAAACATACGATCTGCTAGCATGCCTGCTTCAGCCAGCGAACGGGGCTGCTGGTCTCTGACCAAAGCCATCAAATCTCGAGGGAGGCGTCTGTAAAACAGTTCTTTAGCAAACAGATCTAAAACCTCCTCTCGGGTTACAGCTTCAGCCGTGTCTGCCCAGCGTTCCACATTCCTGCCCATCCGTGCAGAAAACGCTGAGAAGCTTTCCCGAGGCTTCTTTTGATCTGCCTCTAAGCGACGAAAACAATCCTCTGCTGTTAAAGCAAAGTGAGACCTGGCCAGAGCATAAAAATAGTCAAAATCATCTGCATACTCCACTGGCAAGGAGTTCAACAGTTCTCTCAACTCGCCTTCAGCATTAATGCGTAAAGCACTCATCCAGTACTTTTTAGGCACCCCTTGATCTCTGCAAGAGTGAGCAAAATCTTGGAAAAAGGTAAAGATGTCATCTGTCTCACGAAAGGTCGGAAAAGATTTTTTATGGAGATCTGGTCTTCCTCCTCGCGGTTGTTGCATCTCACGAGCAAAACTTTCCCTACTCCGGCGATCTTCCTCCATAGCCTTGAACTGCAGGGACAACAACTTCATTTGCTTAGCTAGGTAGCGCTGCATGCTCCTAGGCAGCTCTTCCTCATCCGAATCTTGTTCCTCCTCATCTTCGCTATCCTCAGTTTGCTTAAACATGACCTCCTTATCATCCCCAGAAGGTTGAGGTATAAACGACAGAGCGGCAGCGCCTTCCTCCAGCTGAACAAGCTGACTAGGCAACACAGTGTCTGCCAGGAGCACATCCTCAGCTCCATTCTTTTGAGATCTGGTTTTTTTCTTTTGCGACATTCTGCACTAACCTTACTACCCAAAGTAACAAACAGTTGTGCCAGAAGTCTCTTTAAAATTTACAACTTGCTGCAATGCACTTATCTCACACAGCGTGTTCACTTAAGAGCAGGAATGGCTTCGATCCTCACCGCTGCCAGCCATGTCATGACCGCCAGACCCTCAGGTACTGGGTTCATGCGTCAGGCTCAGACCCCCACCCTTAGGGAAATGAGACTGGAACCAAAAAAGCTATTACTTCACCCTTGCCAAGGCTGTGTATGCTCACAACAACCCTGCAAGGTAGAAGGTAGGCTGCCACCACCCCTGTATACTGGTCCACTCAGAGCCAGGGGATCTCTGAGCCCAGAAGATATATAAAACCAAGGTCCTAAAAGGCAAGAGTCACAGTTACACTCCTTGCCAGGCACCTCTGGTTTAACACTTAGAATCCAAGCTTTTAGCTTCTTAACCCTCTTTGGTAGTGAGTGACTTGAGAATGGTCGAAGCACTGAATTCAGAACCACTCCTTCTCCCAAATGAACACACCAGGTTAAATAGAAGTAGCTTTATTAAAAAAATATAAGTGCACATATCATATAGCAGCAAATAATCCTTTAAGACCATTCACCCAACAGGGGTTTAGGTTCTTACAAGAGAATTCATACACACAACAAGAAAATAACAAACTAGCTTACCTAACTACTTACACAGGAGGTAGTTGGTTGCGTGGCACCTCTCCTAAGAGAGATGGATGTTCAACATAAAGCAATGGAACCAGACATAGGTTGCCTTCCCATAAGCAACCCCTGAAACCATAAGGCAGAAAGGTTTGGAACTCTGGTGCCAGTCAGCATAGGCAGAGAACAGAGAACAAAGGCTATGGGTCTCTAGCCCTATACTTAAGGGAAAAGGATCCTAACGGTCCAAAACTAATTGACCAATCAGGAATTGGCTGATGTAACTTTCTTCTCGATGTTTCTCACATTTTCGCGCCTTCAGGCCCCCCTCCCAACTATGTTTTCCAACTGTATAGGCCAAGGATGACCTTGGGTGCCAGGCACTTGCTAATCAGCAAAGATAAACAGGTGCAGCTTGTTAAGGCTTCTTCTAACCGTCTTCAGCAGGAAAATGAAACTTAACTTTACAAATTGGCAAAGGCTTGACTTTCCTAACTCTAACCATCTCCCAGAGTCCCTTGCTGGAGCCAAAGTATTGTTATTAGATTTTTAATAACCCATGACCAGTACAGGTTCATGACAGCAACAACAACAAAATCCCCCAAAGCAGAGCTCTTCAGACCACCTCAGGCAGCCTCACAAGATAACCTCACTTTCTGGATAGCCTTAAAGAAGACACAAAGAAGTATCAAAAAGACCAGTAAGTTTTATAATATTATCGTTTCTGTAATATGTAGTCCAGGCAACAATACACATCACTCAACCACCTCTGCATTATCTTAAGTTAGGAAAGATCAAGAAAGAAACTCCCACTCCCACCCACTCTGAATTTAGCCACTGTAATCCATGCTCTGGGAATATCCAGATTGGATTACTGCAGTGCACTCTATGTGGGGATGCCCGTGAAGATGACTCAGAAACTTGAGCTAGTAAAAAAAGGCAATCACCAGATTACTGGCTGGGGTTTCCTGTAGAACTCATATAACCCCTGTTTTAAAACAGCTCCTTTGGTTGCCAATTCATTTCTGAGCTCAATTCAAGATGCTCATGCTGGTCTTTAAAGTCCTAAACAAATTACAGTAGGTCCCAATATCTGTGAAACCACCTTCTTTCCTACAGAACATCCCAGGTGTTAAGATCAACAGAGGGGGTCCTCTTGGTAGTTCCACCCCTCTCAGATGTTTGGGATTGGACAGGCCAGGAGAGGGCATGCTCTGTGGGAGCCCCTAAGTTGTAGAATTCCCTCCCCACAGAAATGCAACTCTTTGCTCTGGCCTTTGACACGTGAGATGCATGTTTTCAGGACCCACCCTATTCTTGGTGTTGTTATTTGTTCTAATTGTTTTAATACTGACTTTTAAATTGCTGTAACCGCCCAAACTGAGATCTGCTGAAGAAGGGCAAGTAGTAGTAGTAATAATGGTAGTGATGGTGGAGAGGTTTCTAATAATAAAAAACATAATGTTAAAAAAGTAATGTCCAGGAAAGAAGCTCCTTTTTAACAAAGCCTTTTTGGGTGCAGGGGGACGCACACTCTGACATAGTGAGAATGTGGCTCCTTGTCGGTTGGGTTGCGACTGTGGCAGGAAACCCTCACACATGTGGATGGAATGATAGAAAGGTGATGCAGGCATCTCCGTAGCAAAAAATGATTTGGGTGCCCTGGAAGCACTGTTCACGGCAGATGCGCCTGTGCAACCTGGAAAGAAGCATGTTTCTAGCTGTGCGTATAAACCCTGCCTGCAGCTCAAGTGTAGGAGAGGGTGGCAAACAGAGAGAGAGAAAGAGACAGAGAGCAACATGGAGCAAGCACAGGATGGTGGTTGCTGGCCCATGCCTGCCTGCTCGAGTGTACAGTGCCCAAGAGACACATTCCAAAAGCTCATTGCCGTCACTCATAAAAATAGCAGTCACTGCTAAGAGTGGCATTTCAGCTCTTGTCCACACATCTACTTGGTGACTCTTCCTCCTACCAACACTACAGTATGGTCCCTTGTGTTCTTCATGCAATCAACCCTGCAGATGAGCACCAGTTAAATGCACAGATAAGTACGACCTGTCCCTACAAACATGTCACAGCACTTCTGGGAAACCTCCTAAAAGACGGATCAAGACTTTGACTCCTGTGAGGTACAGAAATGGGAGTTATGACCACCTGCGACACTTAGGTGGAAACCATGGAGGGGTGAATTTGAAGGGGTGCCAATAAATGGCTAGGTCTTCTTCAATGAATTCTTGACAGACAATTTTAAAATTAGAGCAGGGGAGGTTTGAGTTGGAATAAAGGATCATGGAATGTCTCCATAACTCTCAGCTGCATCCCAAATTGAAACTAAAATGTGATGAAAATGTTCCTCCCACTTTCATGGTTCTATTCATTCCCTGCTAATGCATTCTTCTGTGGGTTTTTTCTGGGGAGTGAGCAAGTTTCAGTAAATTTTTCATGAAGTTTGAAATTTGCCACTTACATTTACACTTATGAGGTGGCCAAATGTTTTCTCTTTTGCTTAAAAAAAGACACCTCATGAAGGAAGGTAAGTGGCTACCTTTTCTCACCACCTGAAAATTTCACCAAACTTTGTCCTCCCCCAGTCTTTGTGGGATTCCTCATTTCGCTGAACCCATAAATGGAAACAAACAGAGCATTTTCTTGTTCTCTCCTTCAAAACTGGTAACTGAAAGTTCTGAATAATCAGCTGAATTTTCATCAATGGCAGCGAGTGATGGGGGTATTTCAAAAGTATGCAATATAGATGGATGGATGGATGGATGGATGGATGGATGGATGGATGGATGGATGGATGGATGGATGGATGGATGGATTCATAAGAGGAGGAAATATTACAGGGTACATTGGCAATGTCCATGATGCAGTTGGCATTGGAAAAGTCTGGAAATAAATGAGAGATAAATATGAGAGAGGAAATAAATGTGACAGTTCAATATTTTGGTTTTTTCTTAAATGATTTAATCTAGCCATGTTTCTGGGGTCAATAAAGGAGAGATGAAAGATTTCACCAGGAGAGGTAACAATATACACATGTTTCTAGCTGTGCATGTAAAGCCTGCCTGCAGCAGCCACAATCTTTCAGTTCTCCTTGCCTGCTGGATTGCAGCTGCTGCAAGCGGCTCTCACACAGGGTACCTGCTCAAGTGCAGGGGAAGGTGGCAAACAGAGAGGGAAAGAGACAGAGAGAGGGAGAGGGAGCAAGCACAGGATGGTGGTCGCTGCCCCATGCCTGCCTGCTCGAGTGTACAGTGAGAACTGTGCACAAAGTTTTAAATTGCTACAGCAAGATGCCACGTGATAAAAGAAAAAAAGGCAAGGCAGGCATCCCTGGATGCATTTTGGAAGAAGCCTTCAAGATGTCTGTAGAAGGTTCAGAATGTTTCTATTTACTTATGCAAGGCTATCCTGACCTGGTTGTTTCATTTCAGACATGTGCATTGTTAGATTTGAATAAAATATACTATGTTGAACTGCTCTTCTTGTTTGAGCTGTAGGAACCTATCCCTATTCTTTCCATGTTATTCCTACCTCTGGTACCACCTTTTCTGTTAAAAAAGTAATGTCCAGGAATGCATGTACTTTGTTAACTAAGGTATTTGGAGCGGGTGGTTGCCAGCCAACTCCAGGCGCTCTTGGATGAAACTGATTATCTATATCCGTTTCAATCCGGTTTCAGGCCCGGTTTTGGCACCGAAACAGCCTTGGTCACCCTGTATGATGACCTGTGTCGGGAGAGGGACAGGGGGAGTGTGACTCTGTTGATTCTCCTTGATCTCTCAGCGGCGATTGATACCATCGACCATGGTATCCTTCTGAGGAGACTCGCGGAGTTGGGTGTCGGGGGCACTGCTTGGCAGTGGTTCCGCTCCTACTTCGCAGATCGTCACCAGAAGGTAGTGCTTGGGGAACATCACTCAACACCATGGACTCTCCATTGCGGAGTCCCTCAGGGGTCGGTTTTGTCCCCCATGCTTTTCAACATCTACATGCAGCCGCTGGGTGCAGTCATCAGGAGTTTTGGAGTGCGTTGCCATCAGTATGCTGATGACACGCAGCTCTATTTCTCCTTTTCATCTTCTTCAGGTGAGTCTGTTGATGTGCTGAACCGTTGCCTGACCGCGATAATGGACTGGATGAGAGCTAATAAACTGAGACTCAATCCAGACAAGACCGAGACATTGTTGGTGAATGCCTTCCCTGCTCAGATGGTGGATGTTAACCCTGTTCTGGATGAGGTTACACTCCCCCTGAAGGAACAGGTACGTAGTTTGGGGGGTCTTTTCGACTCTTCCCTGTCTCTCGAGGCCCAAGTGGACTCGGTGGCACGGAATGCGTTTTACCATCTTCGTCTGGTAGCCCAACTACGCCCCTATCTGGACAGGGACGACCTCGCCTCCGTTGTTCACGCTCTGGTAACTTCAAGATTAGATTACTGTAATGCGCTCTACGTAGGGCTGCCCCTGAAGACAATTCGGAAGCTTCAGCTGGTGCAGAACGCAGCTGCCAGACTACTGATGAGGACCAGTCGGTCTTCGCATATAACACCTGTCTTGGCGCGCCTGCACTGGCTTCCTATTTGCCTCCGGGCGAGATTCAAGGTGCTGGTTCTTACCTATAAAGCCTTACATGGCATGGGACCTCAATACCTTGTGGAACGCCTCTCTCGATACGAACCTACCCATTCACTTCGTTCAGAATCTAAGGCCCTCCTCCGGGTACCAACCCATCGGGAAGCCCGGAGGGTGGTTACTAGATCTAGGGCCTTTTCTGTGGTGGCCCCTGAGTTGTGGAACAGCCTCCCCGAAGAGGTACGCCTGGCGCCTACACTTTTATCTTTTCGGCACCAGGTAAAGACCTTTTTATGCTCCCAGGCATTTTAATTTTCTTAACCATTTTAATCTTTTAATCCGTATTTTTAATTTTTCTCGTATTGTGTTTTTGTAGTGTTTTTTGTTGTTTGTTTGTATATGTTTTTATGATTTTTATTATGATATATTGTATTTTATCTTGTTTGTTCACCGCCCTGAGAGCTATTCTGCTAAGGGCGGTATATAAATTGAAATAATAAATAAAAATAAATAAAATAAAATATTACTGTCTCTGTATATCTTTCATTTAACTTTACCTACAATGTGTTATTGTATTAAAGAAAAATCTGTCAATGCACAAACAACTCAGACGTCAACAGACACTCAATACAAGAGATGTTGGGATGCGTCCAGAGCTCAGTCAGCTCAGAACCACAAAATCAGTGTACAAATCTATTGAAAAGGAATTGCTGCTCCATCCCTAGCTGTCTTTCCCTCATTTGCTCGAGGCCCAGACTGTTTATTTTCCATTTCAAGGTGGTCACCATTTGAAAAGGGCAGCCCTTTGGAAAGCACAAACCATTGAGTTGAGAGGAAATGCTTTCCTGACATTCTCTTCCCAATCCATCAGTAACAAAACGGGGTGGGGGTGGGATGAGCAAAAAATCTCCAGCAGTTTCTTTGGGGTGAGGCTCCCCTCCCCATCAGTAGCAACATGGCTCTTTTATCTTCCCAAAGCTGATTTTCTTGAAACCACCATTTGATGGCACCAGCAATAACAGAAATCATGCAATAGCAGCTGGGCTGACAATCTAGGGGCACTGTAAGAGGTGGGACAGTGGCTGTCACACACAAACATTGAAAACTGTTTCCAGAATATTTAGCAGAGTGGAGCTCTATTTGAGGGGAAGTGAACATTCACAGAAGTTTTCTGTGGGGAAGAATGCCTGCTGAGAAAGTTTTGCAAAACTGGAATCTTGTCTTCAAATAAATATTGTTTGTGCACCAAATGGTACTGTGCCCAAGAGACACATTCCAAAAGTTCATTGCAGTCACTCTTTAAAACAGCAGTCATTGCTAAGGGTGGCATGTCAGCTCTTGTCTACACATCTACTTGGAGACTCTTCCTCCTACCAAGACTACAATATGGTCCCTTGTGTTCTTCATGCAATCAACCCTGCAGATGAGCACCAATTAAATGCATGGAGAAGAACGGTCTGTCCCCACAAACATGTTGCAGCACTTCTGGGAAACCTCCTAAAAGACGGATCAAGACTTTGACTCCTGTTGAGGTACAGAAATGGGAGTTCTGACCACCTGTGAAACTTGGGTAGAAGCCATGAAGGGGTGGATTTGAAGGGATGCCAACAGATGGCTAGGACTTCAATGACATTTTGATAGACTATTTTAAAATTAGAGCAGGGGAGGTTTGAGTTGGAAAAAAGGATCATGGAATCTCTCCATAACTCTCAGCTGCATCCCAAATTGAAACTAAAATGTGACGAAAATGTTCCCCCCACTTTCGTGGGTCTATTCATTCCCTGCTAAAGCATTCTTGTGTGTGTGTTTTCTGGGGAGTGAGCAAGTTTCAGTGATTTTTTCAAGAAGTAGGAAATTTGTCACTTATATTTACACTTATGAGGTGGCCAACGGTTTATCTTTTCCTTAAAAAAAACATCCTCAGACACCTCATGAAGTTAAGGAAGGTAAGTGGCTACCTTTTCTCACCCCCTGAAATTTTCACCAAACTTTGTCCTCCCCCAGTCTTTGTGGAATTCCTCATTTCACTAACCCATGAATGGAAACAAAACTCATTAACATAATCAAGTAAAAGACTTTAATCAGCTGTTTTCCTTCATGCAGATCTTATTACCTTCTTCCCAGCCCCTTGATGTGTGCAAAACTCACACAGGTCGATAGTGAGTATTAGCAACAGAACAATCTTAGACAGGTCTACTCAGAAGTCAGTCCCATTTAATTCCACGAAAGTTTCTTCCATAGACTTGGACTGTCACAAAGCAAGCCTACAGATATTTCAGCAGAAGTAATCCTTGTGTATTTCAATGGGATGTACTCTCCGGTAAATGTACATAGGTCTGCTTCCTTAATGTCTTTGTCAACTGAAGTTGGGGTATATCCTCTTTCAAGCTGATTGGGAGTTCCTGCTTGCCAAATGGAGCATTTTCTTGGTCTCTCCTTCAAACCTGGTAACTGAAAGTCAGAATAATCAGCTGAATTTTCATCAATGGGAGCTAGTGATGGGGTGTATTCTGTTTTTCAACAATAAGCAATTTAGATGATTAGACAGACAGACACACAGACAGATACTTTACAGTAACTGTGTAAATATATATAATCATGAGGAGAGAAAGTATTTCAGGATGCACTGACAATATCCATGATGCCATTTGAACTTGGGAAAATGTTGAAACAAAAAAGAAAGAAATGTGAAAGAAGAATGAAATGTGGAAGTTGAACATCTTGCTGTAAACCACCCACAGAGCTTTGGCTATGGGGTGGTATATCAATGTAATTAATAAATAAACGTTTTGTTGTACTCTCCCATTTTAGAATGGTTTGGTTTCATTATATTTCTGGGTTTGATAGCAGGAAAGGTGAAAGATTTCACAAGGAGAAATAACAATATTTGCCAGAAGGTTAGCAGACCCACAATGAAGACTGTAATTGCCCATCACTGAACTATTTAAACTTAGCTTTTATAACTTACAGTTTTTATGTAATAGGAACAATATTGTTTCCGAAAAATAAAGATATGTGTTCTCAAATGGGGGGAGGAGCTGCAGAACTGCATATTTCCCCCTTGACATGCCTGCTTAACTTTTGTCTTTCAGTGAAGACATATAGATAGACAGATTAAGAGCATGCATGGCCCCCAAGATTCACCTTTCATCCGTATCTGCATCATCTCCCCACTTCCATGGGTCTATTTGTTCCCTGCTAAAGTGCCTTTTTCAGGGCAGTGAATTTCGGTGAAGTGGGAACTGTGGTGTTCACCTTATTTCAGTTTATGAGGTAGCCAAATGTTTTCTGTTTTGCTGTACAAAATCCTCAGAAACGTCATAAAGTTACCCTCCCACCACCTGAAACATTTCACCAAACTTTGTCCTCCCCAGTCTTTGTGGAAATCTGCATTTCACTGAACTCATGAACAGAAACAAAACACTTTAACATAATTAAGTGGAAGACTTTAATCACCTGCTTTCCTTCATGCAGACCTTATTACCTTCCTTCCAAACCCTTGACTTGCACAAAACCAACAGAGGTCAATCCTATACAGACAATCCTATACAGGTCTACTCAAACGTCAGTCCCATTTCATTAAATGAAATTTACTTCCAGGAAATTGTTACAGCTTTGCACTGCGACAGTACAAGACTTTAGATGTCTCCTCAGAAGCAATCCCCATGTAGTTCAGTTGGATGCACTCTCTAGTAAGTGTACATAGGATTGCCCACTGAATGTTTTTGTTAACTGAAATCAGGATGCATCCCCTTTCACACTGTTTCAGAGGCCTTGTTTGCTGAAAGGAGCAATTTTTCAAAGCATCTGCTAACTGAAAGTTCAGAATGATTAGACAGACAGACAGACAGACAGACAGATAGATAGGCTCACTCATAAGAGGAGGAAGTATTACTGGGTACACTGGCAATGTCCATGATGCAGTGGGCATTGCGAAAGTCTGGAAATAATTAAGAGATAAATATGAGAGAGGTTATAAATGTGACCGTTCAATATTTTGGTTTGTTTTTAAATGATTTAATTTAGCCATGTTTCTAGGGTCAATAAAGGAGAGATGAAAGATTCCACCAGGAGAAGTAACAATATTCACAAGAATGTTAGCAAACCCAGTCTGAAGGCAATGCTCTCCTTGTCCAACCAAACTAATTAAAATGCAGTTGCGGCACTTAGTTTGTATACATCACAGTTGTTATCTAATCAGAAACATCATGGTTTCTGAAAAATACTTTTGTGATCTCAGATGAGGGGAGAAGCTACAGGCTGTATATTCCCACCCAACATGGCATCCCTGCTTAATCTTTAAATGTCAGTGGAGACCTTTCATCTGTAGCTCTGCGTTTTTACAGAATTTCAGTTGATTGCTATATTGTTCTCTACTGTCTCCACTTCAATCTGTGTTTCAAGTTCTAAACAAATCTGTATAAAGTGAAACTGTGTGTTCCTTAGTCACTATAAATGGGAAATCTAGAAACAGCTATGACTTTTCACTTGATGGACAAAATGGATGAAATTTCAAGGCACAAGTCATACCCCCTCAGAGTAGACTGAGCCTGCAAATTGTAGACAAATATGTCCAGAGTTTTTCTTATGGGGGATGTACATGGTATTAAATTTCCTCCATGAACCCTTATGGAGGGAGGAGAGAGGGTTTGTCTCTTCTCTCTCACCTTAAAATGGATAAAATTGATACATAAGTAGTTGTGTATTCTTGCATGTGCATTTTTTGAAACTTTGTAACTGTATGCTGTCCTTATTTTCTGGTACTTTTTAATGTCATCCTCCTGATGTTGTCGAGAATGTTGCCTGTGGAGCTCAGAAGCGCTCCATTGTTGTGTTATGCAGAGCAATGCAGGATTTTTTTAAAATGTAGAGGAAGCTTTTAACTTAAACAAGAAAATCTTCCACTCCTGTGCTTTATCAAAAAGCAAATCAGAGTTCTTCAGTTGTTTGCAGGCACCATTTTGGACAGCCTTGTCTTTTTTGCAAAACCTACGGTACAGAAATGTACAGAAACAACAGAGGAGTGGGAGGCTTCGTACAGGCCCTGATGGGCCTGTGGATGGGGCAGTAATTGACCTTGTGCAGGACTCTTCTTATTTATTTTATTTATTTATTTGTTGAATTTCTATACCGCCCGACTAGCATAGCTCTCTGGGCGGTGTACAAAGAGGAATATAAATATACACAATAAAATCCAATAATTCAGTGCAAGGAACATGTATGTAAGCATCCGCAAATCTAAAATCAGTTAAACATATTTAAAATACTAAAATAGACTAAAATGCCTGAGAAAAGAGGAAGGTTTTAACTTGGCGCCGAAAAGATAGCAACGTCGGCGCCAAGCGCACCTCATCAGGAAGACTATTCCACAGTTTGGGGGCCACCACTGAGAAGGCCCTAGTTCTTGTTATCATCCTCCGAGCTTCCCTATGAGTCAGAACTCAGAGGAGAGCCTTTGATGTGGAACGTAGTGTACGGGCAGGTTCATATCGAGAGAGGCGTTCCAGCAGGTATTGTGGTCCTGCGCCGTATAAGGCTTTATAGGTTAAAACCAGCACTTTAAATCTGGCCCGGAAACATATTGGTAGCCAGTGCAGGCGGGCCAGAACAGGTGTTATATGTTCAGACCGCCTGGTCCTCGTTATCAGTCTGGCCACCGCATTCTGCACAAGCTGCAGCTTCCGAACCGTCTTTAAAGGCAGCCCTATATAGAGTGCATTGCAGTAATCCAATCGAGAGGTTACCAGAGCATGGACAACTGAGGTGAGGTCCTCCCTGTCCAAATAGGGACGTAGCTGGGCCACCAACCAGAGTTGGTAGAATGCATTCCGTGCCACCGAGGCTACTTGAGCCTCGAGTGACAGGGAAGGATCTAAAAATACTCCCAAACTACGAACCCGCTCCTTCAGGGGGAGTGTAACCCCATCCAGAACAGGGTGGACATCCACCATCTGATCAGAGAGACCTCCCACCAACAGCATCTCAGTCTTGTCTGGATTGAGCCTCAGTTTGTTAGCTCTCATCCAGTCCATTATCGCAGCCAGGCAATGGTTCAGCACATTGACAGCCTCACCTGAAGAAGATGAAAAGGAGAAGCAGAGCTGCGTGTCAATAGCGTACTGATGGCTACGCACTCCAAAACTCCTGATGACTGCACCCAGCGGCTTCATGTAGATGTTAAAAAGCATGGGAGACAAAACCGACCCCTGCGGGACTCCACACTGGAGAGCCCACGGTGTTGAGTAATGTTCCCACAGCACTACCTTCTGGAGATGACGCGCAAGGTAGGAGTGGAACCACTGCCAAGCTGTACCTCCAACTCCCAACTCCGCGAGCCTCTCCAGGAGGATACCATGGTCGATGGTATCAAAAGCCGCTGAGAGATCAAGGAGAATCAACAGAGTAACACTCCCTCCGTCCCTCTCCAGACATAAGTCATCATACATTATATTCCCATTTGCTTTCACTGGTTGTATATTATGTAAATATTTTAAAAACGTTTCTTCACACCAATTCTACAAAAGGTAAGATATTCCCAGAGCTTGGAAGTAACTCGTTAGAAATAACAAGTTACTTGTGACTTCCGTGAAAGATGGCTACCGCAAACGCAGCATGATCAAGCACTCTCCCGTAAGATTTAAAGTATTTGTCTCCTAAGTAGGGTCTAGAGCTGCCTTTTGAAATCAGTAACCTATTTTATTACTTGCTATTTTAACGGACTGATAATATTGTCAAACCTGAAATTTATAGCCTCTGCCTTTGTCCTTGTGGTGGTCTTTCTACAAATTCCTCTGCAGAGTTAGTTATAGCAGCTGAGTCGACAATTAATCTTCATTTAAACCACTGTGGGATAATTACTTATAATGGTGCTAACAAGACAGAGATGCAAAGATCTGGCAGATAACCTCTTAATTCTGCCTGTAGTCCAAGACCCAGGACAACCAAAAATTACTGCCTTTTTCCAACAAGATCTAGTATTAAAGCAGCAGAACAAGGACGATACAATGATCGCAGCACAATCGCCATTAATCCAGGACTGGTCCCTTGATCGTATAAATGACTGCGTCTCTCTGAGAGTTGATCCTCATTCCACTCCTCTGAACGTCGAGTTGGCTGAAGCTGAATTAGCCAAAGGAAAATTATCTGACTGCTTCTCAGTTGGAATATCCTCCCCTCCCCCTCCATTGCCCATCGTGACTCCTGACTGCGAAGAGAGTGTGGAAAGTGTGGAAATTGTGGGAAATGATGCAATCACTTTCTCTCCACCCACAGTTAACCTTATGGGCACCTTGTTCGTAGTACTTGATGAACTAAACTTAATCAAGTCGTTCCTCACAGAATGCAATGATCTTCTGAAAATGCTGACCCAATCAGCTAAAACTCTTTTACTTAGAAACCCAGCATATTTAAAATCGCCAAAGAATAAAGTAAATGAGAAGGAACTGACAAAGGGGAAGGAATTGCCTCCCCAAGTGGCTTCACAACAGAAATGCAAACAACGAAAGAAAAAAGAGAAGCAACTCAAGAAGCCTAAAAACATCAAGAATTTTAAACAACCGTTTTATAGGAGATTAAACTATAAACCTCTGTTTGCAATCCTGAAAGCAGCCGAAGCACTAACATCTCAGCCAAGAAACAAGGCAGCATTTCCAAGAACCCCTGCACCAGTCTCAAAGGACTCTCAGAAATGTGTGCACAGAGATACATCTTCTGCCTTACCCATGAAATCTCATGCCCCTTCTCCTTTAACTACAACTGAGGAAGGCTTGCAGACAATCAGTAAATCTGCGGATAGACTGAGAACAAATTCCATGGGTCAAAAGGCTATAAAGACTGATTTGGCCCTGATAATATGGATTTAGTTATTGAACAAAACAAAGTAGTTCTGCTTAACTACCCTAATTTCCCAAGGAAAACTGGATATTATCCAAATAAATTTCAGCTTTTTGAATACTTAAGCCCTTTCCTACCCACACAATTTGCCATCACTGAAATAATAGGTATTATGTTTCTCTACAGTAAATATCATACCACAAGAGTTATAATAACTTTCAAAAACCTAGAAATAGCGAGCAAATTTTATTCTTTAAAGTCACATCTAGCAGCTCAAGGCTTATTTATAACCCACTGTTTCAAGAATGTGGCTCCACCTGCCCCTCTGTTGATCAGACCAGCGCTAGTAAGAACTACTACTACAACGCCTAACAATAAGTCTTATCTAAACAATCCCCCGACTGATTTGAATGAATTACCACAATCTTCAACCCCACCACAGCATTGTTCAATAAAAAATTCAAACGATGATTCACGTGAATCCGAAGATCTACAATTGATTGCAGTCTTTCCTGACCTTCCTTTAGATGAACAAACTAACATAATCAAGAGATTGGATCACTTAAAGATGGACCTTTTGCATCAACAACAATTGTTTTCTTCCCCACTCACTAGACCTTCTGCAAACCCTAAGGCCTCCGGAATCTCACAACACACATCTGAGCTAACCACTACCAGCCCAACATGGATGGAAAGACGATATCTCTATCCAGATGAGTTCGGTTCACCGGCGCAGCACGTACATTTTTCCCCTTCCCGTCAGCAAAAGGAGAAACTGCATATTTCTAATGTTAGAGTGATGCGCCCAGAGCTTGACCAAATTTGCCTACTCACTGATCCTGAGAACTAGCCGACCTTGCCTCATGATAATCCTTCACAAGAACAGACAATTCATTCTAACCCTTCATCTCTGTCTTTTCCATCTACCCTTAGTATTGTATTCTGGAATATTGCGGGATGGAATAATAAGGCTCTAGATAAAGAGTTCCTCTTTTTCCTCCAATCTTTTGATAGTATATGTCTTCAAGAGACTTGGTTAATGGATGAAAACAAGCCCCCCTTAGATGGATTTAAATGTTGGGCAAAACCCGCCCATCGTACAGCTACAAAAGGCCGTGCTAGTGGCGGGCTAGCTTTCTTAATATCTACCAAGAACCACGTATCCATGTCAGAAATAATATGCTTACCCTCAACTACATGCCATGCGCTAATAATAACAACCAGCCCTCCACTACATCCCTTTATTTGTATTAATGTTTATTTTCCACCCCTCGCTCCAGGGCTGAGGGCCCAAGCCTGGCATGAATTTGATGATCTCATTGAATCAACTTATCAAAAATACCCCAATCATAATTTAATAATCGGGGGAGATTTTAACGCCAGAATAGGCTCCAACTCCCCATATGTTCATGTTCATGATTCACAAAATTGCTTCAACTCTGACCTGGCCCTACACCATTGCAAGTCTAGAGATAATTTAACAAATAAAAATGGACAGGCATTTGTCAAGAGCATGATCTCGGCAAATCTCTTTTGCCTAAATGGCTCGAACTTTGACAGATCCAAAGGTTTTTTCACTTGCATTACTAAAAGAGGGGCCAGCGTGGTTGATTACATCCTGGTTTCTCCACAAATTTTAGATCATGTTAATGAGCTTTCCATTGGAGAAAGATCAGAAAGTGACCACTTACCATTGATTTTGAAATTATACAATCCAATTATACAGACAACTCATCACAGTATGACCCATAATATAGATTCCTTTCAACACTCCTGCCGCCGAAGATGGTCGACTTCAGTGATGATGGAAGTTAACCAATTATTAGAGTCCTCAAGTATGATGGACTTGCGCCACAAAGCCTCCTTTCCATCTAATGATATAGGAGGTGTATTTGAACAGATCACCACTCGACTCCAACAGTTGGTTACTAAATCAACATCAAATAACTCTAGTTCCCATCTGGATTTTAAGCCATGGTTTGATAAAACCTGTCTAGCTAAAAAGAAACAAATATGTTTCCAAACACGGTTTACTAGACTCCATTTCTCTGAGGTAGCCATCTCCAAGCTATACAATCTTAAAAGAGAATATAATAATCTATTAAAACAAAAAAAATCGCTATATATTACCTCCATTTGGAAACAGCTCAGTCTGGCGGCCATGCAAGGAAACCAGAAAGAATTCTGGAATTTAATTCATGGCAATTTATTTAACAGGCCACCGCTGACAATTCTCCCAATACTCCCAGAAACATGGATAACCCATTTTCAATCTATTTTCGAAGACCTTTCCTCCACTCATGATACTAGGGCCACCCTACCCGCCGATTGTCCACCTTGGCCCCCTGTGACAGGTGCGGAAATTGATAACTTAATAGCGACACTTAGACCGGGGAAAGCCCCCAGTCACGATATGATCCCTCCAGATCTTTATCAAACCTTCTCACTGTGGTGGCACCCGATTCTTGTGGCTCTGTTCACCAAACTAAATGAACTTGGATGTATCCCCATCGGCTGGAGAACAGGTATAGTGGTCCCCATATTTAAAAAAGGGGACCCTACAATACCTACAAATTACAGACTGATCACTCTATTGGATGTGGCTGCAAAATTATATGGACGCTACCTTTTAAACAAATTATTAGATTGGGAAAGAGAAGAATCTATCATAGATGAGGCTCAGGTGGGTTTCAGGGAAGGATCTAGTACAATTGACCAAGTATATTTCTTGCAACAACTTATTGGGAAAGTCAAAAAGGGGCCGCTCTTGTCGCTCTATCTAGCTTTTATTGACTTTGCGGCCACTTTTGACTCGACAGACCGTTCCCTTCTGTGGAAGAAACTAGATAAAGCCGGTATAAATAAGAGATTGTTATGGCTTATCCAGATACTTCATCAGGACACCTTTATAAAAATTTGCACCTGTTTAAATGGCTCACTCTCCCAAAAGATCTCTGTATCGAGAGGAGTCAAACAAGGATGCATTTTGGCGCCTTTTCTTTTTAATTTCTTCATTAATGACATTGTCTCTAATATGGCCTCTCCAGCTTTCTTTCCGCCACGGATCAAAGAGAGGAAAATCCCAGTGCTCTTATATGCTGATGACCTTGTCCTGATATCTCAAAATAGGATAGGAATTAAATGCATGCTGCTTTCTCTCTTAGAATTCAGCAACCAGCACAGGTTGCAGATTAACTACACCAAATCGAAAATAATGATATGTGGTAAAAACAGCAGAACCAAATCTACCTGGTACCTTAACGGTCACCACCTAGAACATAAATACCTAGGTATCCATATCAACAATAACCTGGCTTGGTCTCATCAATTAGCACATATTAAAATTCTGGCAATCAAGATTTTAGGCCAACTGAAAAAAAAATTCTATACTAGGGGAGGGCAATTAATAAGACCTTTCCTTAAACTTTATGTTACAAAATTTATTCCGTCAATTTTATATGGTGCCGAAATTTGGGGCCCACCTTTACGGCATGCCCTAGACCAGATTCAAAACACCTTAAACAAACAAATTTTGGGGCTACCCAAGGCTACTCCAGCAGCTCATGTTAGAGCAGAACTTAGTGTTCCCTCCTTAAAGGCTAGATCAGACTTGGCATTTCTCCGGTACCGTAAGAAACTAATTACATCTGATCCCCGACCTCTGATTAGACTCTGTCGAGAGGAACAGTCGCAAAATGGAGCTTGGGAGACAATTTTTTCTAGCGTAGCTAAAACTTATGATTTATCTGATAATCTCCTCACTAATCTTGATTCGAGACCATTGCGTATCCATATTTTTGAACACGAGGCACAACAAGACAAAGCAGTTATTACCGCAGCTCCATTCTCTCTCTGGTTTCCACGCATTAAAACCACCCATGAATGGCCACTTTATCTTGATATCCTAACCAAGGCCACTCTCCGTAGAGCGTACACGGAACTAAGATTTCAGGTCATGCCCTCTGCATATTTATACGGTAGATACCTCGGTACTCTATATGCAGAGCGCCTATGTCCTGCAGGGTGCAAGGCCCCCGAGGATTTAATTCATTATATGTTAGTTTGTCCCTTATTTGATGGCCCTAGAAAAAAATTTCTGGATCCGCTGATTCAAAAGAATAAAGATTTAAACGAAGCTCAGATAGTAGTATTTCTTTTATCCTCAGATCAACCTTACACAATGATGTGTACCGCTAATTTTGCTCTGGCGGCAAAGAATCTCAGAGCCAGGCATATTAAAGCTTCCAATTAATCTAGGTGCTAAGATTATAGAATTTTTAAACTAAATACACGTGTATAGTACTACTAAATGTTTTTTGTATTTTATTGATGTTTTTTAATGATTGTGTTCCTTCTGTAACAGCCAATGGCTATGCACAGATTTAATAAACAAAAACAAACAAACAAGTTACTTGTAATTCATTACTATTTTGCTTCGTTACATTTTGTTTGTAATAGAACAATTGGTAATTTCATTACTTTTGAGCTGCAAATGTAACTTTTCTGCATTACATTTGGACATTACTGGGGGGAGAAGCAGGGGAATCATCTGCTGCTGTGATTGGTGGAATGGTGGAGGAAAGACATGTGCCTCATACTAGGCTTCTGCGCAGTTTAGCTCTTCCCTCGTGCTCTATGTTAGGAGGCATGAGGGAGGAAGTGGGGAGCCAGACAGCGCTGGAGGGCAAGGAGGAGGAGAAGGCACAAGCAGCAGAATGGAGGTGAAGAGCTGTGGAGGTGAGTGTGTTACCCTGCACCCCCTCCGCGTGCCCTTGCTCCCCCTCTGCACCACTCTGCTTGCCCTTGCACCCCTCCACTTGCCCTTGCACCCCTCCGCTTGCCCTTGCACCCCCTCTGCAGCCCCTCTGCTTGCCATTGCACCCCCTCTGCAGCCCCTCTGCTTGCCATTGCACCCCCTCTGCAGCCCCTCTGCTTGCCATTGCACCCCCTCTGCACCCCTCCGCTTGCCCTTGCACCCCTCTGCACCCCTCCACTTGCCCTTGCACCCCCTCTGCACCCCTCCACTTGCCCTTGCAACCCCTCTGCACCCCCTCTGCTTGCCCTCTCACCCCCTTTGCACCCACTCTGCCTGCCCTTGCACCCCCTCTGCACCCCTCCGCTTGCCCTTGCATCCCTTCTGCACCCCTCCACTTGCCATTGCACCCCTCTGCACCCCTCCACTTGCCCTTGCACCCCCTGCACCCCTCCACTTCCCCTTGCACCCCCACCGCTTGCCCTTGCACCCCCTCTGCATCCCCTCCGCTTGTCCTTGCATCCCCTCTGCATCCCTCAGCTTGCCCTTGCACCCTTTCTGCAACCCCTCAGCTTGCCCTTGCACCCCCTGCATCCCCTCCGCTTGCCCTTGCACGACCTCTGCACCTCCTCCACTTGCCCTTGCACGCCCTCTGCACTTCCTCTGCTTGCCCTTGCAGCCCTTCTGCATCCCCTCCACTTGCCCTTGCACCCCTCTGCACCCCCTCTGCTTGCCCTTGCACCCCCTCAGCACCCCTCCCCTGGCACCCCCTCTGCACCCCTGTTTGTCCTTGCACCCCCACTGCATCCCCTCCACTTGTCCTTGCACTCCCTCTGCACCCCCTCCGCTTGCCCTTACACCCCCTCTGCACTTCCTCCGCTTGCCCTTGCACCCCTTCTGCACCCCCTCCACTTGCCCTTGCACCCCTCTGCACCCCTCCCCTTGCACCCCCTCTGCACCCCTCTGTTTGTCCTTGCATCCCCACTGCATCCCCTCCGCTTGTCCTTTCACCCCCTTTGTATCCCCATAGCTTGTCCTTGCACCCCCTCTGCACCCCCTCCGCTTGCCCTTGCACCCCCTCTGCACCCCCTCCGCTTGCCCTTGCACCCCCTCTGCACTCCTCTTCTTGCCCTTGCGCCCCCTCTGCACCCCTCTGTTTGTCCTTGCACCCTCTCTGCAACCCCTCTGCTTGCCCTTCCACCCTCTCTGCACCCCCTCCGCTTGCCCTTGCACCCCCTCTGCACCCCCTCTGCTTGCCCTTGCACCCCCTCTGCACCCTGTCTGCTTGTCCTTGCACCCCCTCTGCACCCCCTCCACTTGCCCTGGCACCCTCCTGGCACCCTCTGCTCGTGCCTGTCCCCCTGTGCCTGTCACCCCCTCGCCCCTGCCACGAGGTTGCAGGAGCATCCCAGCGGCTTGAGATCCTGTACCTCTCTGTGTGTGTGTCTGGGGGCCAAGGTGCCCAATCCCCTGAAAAATAATTCCTCTACACACAGTACTTGCACCTGACATGGCTGCCGCCTCCCCCTCGTGCCCACTGCAAGGTTGCATGAGCATGCTACTGCTGCCACCGCCTCTCATGCCCTCCCTGAGTTTTACCTGAGAAGTTTTCTCACGTGGCTCTCCCTCTCTCTGGAATATTGTTGGAGGTTTGACTCTGTTTTTAGTTTTTTGTCAGTCTGTTTTATTCCCAGACTGACAAAAATTATTGGGAACTGGCAAGAGACTAGGAGGTAGGTTCAGTCTCACACTTCTGTTTGTGTGTTTTGCTTCAGTTATGTGCCTCTCATAGAGAGACTCTCACTAGGCAGCAAGAGATGACTACCCCAAGCAACTAATTTGGGGCACCATGCAACAAATTATTAGCTATTTTAATTTTTGGTTGTTGTATATTTACTGTCAGGAAGAGGTACTTGTGAGATTTTCTGCCTCAAATGCCAACATAACTTTTCAAGCTATGGTACTATGACCTTGACTTGGGGGCAGGGCACCATTTGTTGTTCTGCTTCAAGTAGCAAAATGTCTTGGGCTGCACCTGCTTGCAGTCATTTCATATACTGGACAACTAACATGGCTTTTTGGTGAAGGGCAAGAGAGAATAAGACTGTTATCTCAAAAACAGTTGTGCTTGAGGAAAAGATGGCAAACATATGGAGAACTGAACTTTTCTGCAATAATATAGACATTTGCATAGGGTATTTTTTTCTACTCATGGAATATTAAATCTTTAAGTCCTAAATCCTTTGTCACCCCCTCCCCCTTGTGTACACCCTTTCCGCTGTCTTTCTCCCTATGCATGTAGGTCAAAATGACAACTGGTGTAGTTTGGGAATTAACAGAATGAGAGCTGAATTACAATTCAAAAAAGAACTTCCCTGCTGGTGTCTGCTACTGACGTGGGGGACATTTTGTTAGGGAGAAGTGATGAGAGGGGGTAATTTGCTGCTGAAACTTTTTATCTGCAACCCCTTCCCTGGCCACTTTCCCCTAGCTAATGGAGGTCAATAAGGAAAAATATGGGGCAATGCACTGGTAAAGTGGCAGGCATGGAAAACAGCCCCTTCCATCTGCTTCACCTCCCCAAATGCACCACTCACTCACTCACTCACTCACTCACTCACTCACTCACACAGCCGCTGAGCATTCCATAACAGAGCATGCTCAGTACTCATTTGGGCTGTTTGGGGAGTCATCCCCTTTCTGTTTTCTCTCTCACTTTTTTGTATTCTGCAACACTTGGGGTTCCCTCTTGCCCACTAATACTCCTTATTATGTGTGATATGGATGGTGATACCATGGCTACATAAGCAACAACACTTCCAGCCTGAGCTTCAGAAACAGAGGGAATGACACTCTAACCAGTTTAAGTGGTTAGTGTTCAAATCTGATTGGAAACTGTTCAATTTGATACAAGGTGGCTGTTAAGCATGACCTAAAAGCTGCAATTCCAAGTATACTTACTTGGAAGTATTTCCCATAGCAGTAAATAGGATTTACTTCTGGGAGTATAGAATCAATCCATAAGAGTCTCCCAGTAGACACCATACATGTAAACACATGGCTTTTCCCCAAGAATCTTGGGGACTGTAGTTTACTCCTCACAGAGCTACAATTCCCAGCACCCGTAACAAACTACAGTTCCCAGGATTCTTTTTTGGGGTGGTGGTGGAAATGTGCTTCAAATCTATCATGTGTATGCAACTTTGGTGAGATAATAGCTGAAGGTAATCAGCCCCAAATGATAACAAATAATCAGTAGGCATTCCCAGAAGACATTCAAACAGTGGGTAAAAAAAAGTGAGAATTACAGAGGCAAACAAAGAATGCAGTTAAGCAATTAAGTAATCCAAGAGAGAGGAGACACCTTTGTCTCTGCTCTCTCCCTCCTGAGCCATGAGGGCAACTCCCAAACCTGGGTGTTGTGCCTCCAAGTTAGTTAGTTAGAACTAGGTATGCCTTTCCCATCTACTATGTATTTCTATAAATAAAATAGCTTTTCTTATTTTACTAAGTCTTACGTCTCAGTGATCTCAGTGCAGGGTAAAAGCCTGCCACTTAGGTAAACGCACACATTGGCACACACACATCTCAGACTGTTGACAATCTCTGCTTATATCTATACAGATTTACATAACATGCATCACCTGAACTCACATGAGTTACCTTACATCTTGCAACATTTGCAAATGAGAAGCAATAGGGTTTTATATTAGTTCTGATTGACTATTGGGCTATCATAGGGTATGTGTTTTTTGCCTTTTCTATGGCAAAAACTCCAACTTCAGTGGAATTTATGTGATGTGCTCTAATCAATTGAATTTGGCTAATGAATGCTTTATTCTTTCATCAGAACTTTAGCAGTAGTACTAAAATACTAATAAAAAAGGGACAGAGAAAAATACTTTACATACATCATTCAGCTGTATTGCTAATTATAGATATAAAGGATAAACGGCATTTTGTCAAAAGTATTTTTGTCTACATTTTATACCTCCTCCTTGGTTTTCCAAGCTTGGCATGGAATGCTTCTAATACAGAATTTGAAATGCTGCATTATCATCATCATCATCTTCAAAATAAAAAATAAATGTACTGCTTTCAAGTTGATTCCAACTTATTGTGACCCTATGAATAGGGTTTTCATGAGAGGGAGTGACTGGCCCAAGGTCACCCAGTGAGCTTCATGGCTATGTGGGGATTTGAACCCTTCTACTACCCCCTATGTGTCTGTGTTTAGTTTTGATATTGTTTTAGGCTACTTAGATGTGAAGCAGCCAAGGCCAGCATCTTGTAGGTGTTTATTTTTTAAAAAAAGTAAGTGAAATGTAATTGTAGTGATTACTTTTGGGAAAAGTAAAGTAATCAGTTACTTTCAGAGCAATTGTAATTGTAACTGTAATTATTACTTTTTTGGCCAAGTAATTGTAACTGTAATTTACAATTACCATCATCACAGTGGTGTCTCTAGATAACCACTTGGCCCAGCTTCCCATGTACATCCTGCTGAGCAATTTCTCCTGGATAGAGATGTGCTATGTGACCACCACTGTGCCTCGTATGCTCTCTGACCTGGTTTCCCCTTATGGAATCATTTCCTTCCAGGCCTGTTTCCTCCAGTTCTACTTCTGGTTCTCTCTGGGCTCCACAGAATGCTTCTTCCTTTCAGCCATGGCCTTGGATCAGTACTTGGCCATCTGCCACCCTCTGCGCTACCCACAACTTATGACCCAACATTCCTGCTGTGCCTTGGTAGGGACATGTTGGGTTGTTGGCTTCCTGTGGTTTCCTATCCCAGTGATTTTGATCTCCAAGATGTCCTTTTGTGGTCCTAACATTATTGACCACTTTTTGTGTGATTCTGGGCCAATTCTGTCCCTGGCCTGCCCTCCACTTGGAAATACTCCCTTTGTCTTACAAATATTTCTGTATGTTCTTATTTCAAGCAATGTGTTCTTTGTTTTGCTATCATATGGCTTTGTCATTCTCAACCTGATAAAATCTTCAAATGAAGCCAGTCGTAGGAAAGCCATCTCTACCATCTCTTTCCACATAATGGTGGTGACACTTTTTTATGGCAGTGTAGCAGTGGAGTACTTTATTCCAGGTAGAGAAAGTCACTCAGAGGCCACCAAGGCAGTCACATACTTCTATGCAGGCCTTATACCCTTTCTTAACCCCCTGATCTGAGAAATGATCAGGTGAAAGAGGCCCCGGGCAGGTTACTAAACAGAAGGAAAATATTTCTGAGGAGAAAAGTGACAGTATAACAAGGAGACGAGTCAAGAAAAAGAAAAACCTCAGAACTCTCAACTGCTCAAATGAGGTCATAAAACACTCAGCTAAATAAGAGTTCCAACTCTTCCCATTTTTGTTTTGTAATGTCGAGTGAAGATGCTCCAAATCAGTAAGGAAATTGTTGGTGGCGTGTCAGCCATAGAGCATGACAAGGAATTTGCTTCTGTCTTTGAGTACCAGAATGCAAGGCCTGGACCTAGGGGTGTGCAGAGTCTTTGTGCAGGGGCCAATTAATGAAGTGAAACAGGGTGATTCAAGTGCTTCCCTCTCTCTGCTCACTGGCATATGGTCTGTGCCATACAGCTCTATATTCTTCCAAAGCTCCATCTTTCTACAGGTTTATGGGGTTTGCAACAAGTCTGGCTGTCCAAAATGTTGCCTGTGGAGCATTGAAGACCTCTGAATCTTTATATTTGTTCTTCTTAAAGCACAGCAGCAGAGGCTTTTTTAAGTTAAAAGCTTCCTTTTATTTTTTAATATATCCTATGCTGCTCTATTTAACAGCAACTACAAAAAATCCCCCAAAGCAGAGCTCTTCGGACCTCCTCAGGCAGCCTCACAAGATAACCTCACTTTCTGGATAGCCTTAAAGAAGACACAAAGAAGCATCAGAAAGACCAGTAAGTTTTATAATATTATCGTTTCTGTAATAAGTAGTCCAGGCAACAATACACATCACTCAACCACCTCTGCAGTATCTTAAGGTAGGAAAGAGCAAGAAGGAAACTCCCACTCCCACCCACCCCAAATTTAGCCACTGTAATCCATGATCTTGGAATATCCAGATTGGATTACTGCAGTGCACTCTATGTGGGGCTGCCCTTGAAGATGACTCAGAAACTTGAGCTAGTAAAAAATGCAGTCACCAGATTACTGGCTTGGGTTGCCTTTAGAACTCATATAACCCCTGTTTTAAAACAGCTGCTTTGGTTGCCAATTCATTTCTGGGCTCAATTCAAGATGCTCATGCTAGTCTTTAAAGCCCTAAACAACTTATAGTAGGTCCCAATATCTGCGAAACCATCTCCTTTCCTACAGAACATCCCAGGTGTTAAGATCAGCAGAGGGGGTCCTCTTGGTAGTTCCACCCCTCTGAGATGTTTGGGATTGGACAGGCCAGGAGAGGGCATGCTCTGTGGCAGCCCCTAAGTTGTAGAATTCCCTCCCCACAGAAATGCACCTCTTTGCTCTGTCCTTTGACACGTGAGATGCATGTTTTCAGGATCCACCCTATTCTTGGGGTTGTCATTTGTTCTACTTGTTTCCATACTGACTTTTAAATTGCTGTAACCGCCCAAACTGAGATCTGCTGAAGAAGGGCAAGTAGTAGTAGTAATAATGGTAGTGATGGTGGAGAGGTTTCTAATAATAAAAAACGTAATGTTAAAAAAGTAATGTCCAGGAAAGAAGATCCTTTTCAACAAAGCCTTTTTGGGTTCAGGGGGATGCGCACTCTGGCATAGTGAGAATGTGGCTCCTTGTCTGTTGGATTGCAACTTATGCAGGAAGCTTTCACACATGTGGATGGAATGATAGAAAGGTGGCGAAGGCATCTCCATAGCAAACAAGGATTCGGGTGCCCTGGAAGCACTGTTCACTGCAGATGCGCCTGTGCAACCTGGCAAGAAGCATGTTTCTAGCTGTGCATGTAAAGCCTGCCTGCAGCAGCCACAATCTTTCAGTTCTCCTTGCCTGCTGGAGTGCAGCTGCTGCAAGCGGCTCTCACACAGGGTACCTGCTCAAGTGCAGGGGAGGGTGGCAAACAGAGAGGGAAAGAGACAGAGAGAGGGAGAGGGAGCAAGCACAGGATGGTGGTTGCTGCCCCATGCCTGCCTGCTCGAGTGTACAGTGAGAACTGTGCACAAAGTTTTAAATTGCTACAGCAAGATGCTACATGATAAAAGAAAAAAAGGCAAGGCAGGCATCCCTGGATGCATTTTGGAAGAAGCCTTCAAGTGGTCTGTAGAAGGTTCAAAATGTTTTTGTTTACTTATGCAAGGCTAACCTGAACTGGTTGTTTCATTTCAGACATGTGTATCGTTAGATTTGAATAAAATATACTATGTTGAACTGCTCTTCTTGTTTGAGCTGTAGGAACCTATCCCTATTCTTTCCATGTAATTCCTACCTCTGGTATCACATTTTCTGTTAAAAAAGTAATGTCCAGGAATGCATGTACTTTGTTAACTAAGGTATTACTGTCTCTGTATATCTTGCATTTAACTTTGCCTACAATGTGTGTTTTTTTCTAAAGAAAAATCTGTCAATGCACAAACAACTCAGACATCAACAGACACTCAATACAAGAGATATTGGGATGCATGCAAAGCTCAATCAGCTCAGAACCACAAAATCAGTGTACGAATCTATTGAAAAGGAATTGCTGCTCTCTCCCTAGTAGTCTGTCCCTCATTTGCTCAAGGCCCAGACAGTTTTTTTTCCATTTCAAGGTGGGCACCATTTGAAAAAGGCAGCCTTTGGAAAGCACAAACCATTGAGTTGAGAGGAAATGCTTTCCTGACATTCTCTTCCCAATCCATCAGTAACAAAATGGGGTGGTGGTGGGATGAGCAAAAAATCTCCAGCAGTTTCTTTGGGGTGAGGCTCCCACCCCCATCAGCAGCAACATGGCTCTTTTATCTTCCCAAAGCTGATTTTCTTGAAACCACCATTTGATGGCACCAGCAATAACAGAAATCATGCAATAGCAGCTGGGCTGACAATCTTGGGGCATTGTAAGAGGTGGGACAGTGGCTGTCACACACAAATATTGAAAACCGTTTCCAGAATATTTAGCAAAGTGGAGCTCTATTTCAGGGGAAGTGAACATTCACAGAAGTTTTCTGTGGGGAAGAATGCCTGCTGAGAAAGTTTTGCAAAACTGGAAACTTGTCTTCAAACAAATATTGTTTGTGCACTAAATGGTACTGTGCCCAAGAGACACATTCCAAAAGTTCATTGCCGTCACTCTTTAAAACAGCAGTCATTGCTAAGAGTGGCATTTCAGCTCTTGTCTACACATCTACTTGGAGACTCTTCCTCCTACCAAGACTACAATATGGTCCCTTGTGTTCTTCATGCAATCAACGCTGCAGATGAGCACCAGTTAAATGCACGGAGAAGAACGGTCTGTCCCCACAAACATGTTGCAGCACTTCTGGGAAACCTCTTAAAAGACGGATCAAGACTTTGACTCCTGTTGAGGTACAGAAATGGGAGTTCTGACCACCTGTGAAACTTGGGTGGAAGCCATGAAGGGGTGGATTTGAAGGGATGCCAACAGATGGCTAGGACTTCAATGACATTTTGATAGACTATTTTAAAATTAGAGCAGGGGAGGTTTGAGTTGGAAAAAAGGATCATGGAATCTCTCCATAACTCTCAGCTGCATCCCAAATTGAAACTAAAATGTGACGAAAATGTTCCCCCCACTTTCGTGGGTCTATTCATTCCCTGCTAAAGCATTCTTGTGTGTGTTTTCTGGGGAGTGAGCAAGTTTCAGTGAATTATTCAAGAAGTAGGAAATTTGTCACTTATATTTACACTTATGAGGTGGCCAACGGTTTATCTTTTCCTTAAAAAAAACATCCTCAGACACCTCATGAAGTTAAGGAAGGTAAGTGGCTACCTTTTCTTACCCCCTGAAATTTTCACCAAACTTTGTCCTCCCCCAGTCTTTGTGGAATTCCTCATTTCACTAACCCATGAATGGAAACAAAACTCATTAACATAATTAAGTAAAAGACTTTAATCAGCTGTTTTCCTTCATGCAGATATTATTACCTTCCTCCCAGCCCCTTGATGTGTGCAAAACTCACACAGATCGATAGTGAGTATTAGCAACAGAACAATCTTAGACAGGTCTACTCAGAAGTCAGTCCCAGTTAATTCCACAAAGGTTTCTTCCATAGACTTGGACTGTGACAATGCAAGCCTACAGATATTTCAGCAGAAGTAATCCTTGTGTATTTCATTGGGATGTGCTCTCCAGTAAATGTACATAGGTCTGCTTCCTTAATGTCTTTGTTAACTGAAGTTGGGATATATCCTCTTTCAAGCTGATTGGGAGTTCCTGCTTGCCAAATGGAGCATTTTCTTGGTCTCTCCTTCAAAACCGGTAACTGAAAGTTCAGAATAATCTGCTGAAATTTCATCAATGGGAGCTAGTGATGGGGTGTATTCTGTTTTTCAAATGTAAGCAGTTTAGATTATTAGACAGACAGACAGACAGACAAACAGACAGATACTTTACAGTATCTGTGTAAATATATATAATCATGAGGAGAGAAAGTATTTCAGGATACACTGACAATATCCATGATGCCATTTGCACTTGGGAAAGTGTTGAAACAAAAAAGAAAGAAATGTGAAAGAAGAATGAAATGCGGAAGTTGAACATTTTGCTGTAAACCACCCACAGAGCTTCGGCTACGGGGTGGTATATCAATGTAATAAATAAATGAACATTTTGTTTTACTCTCCCATTTTAGAATGGTTTGGTTTTGTTATATTTCTGGGTTTGATAGCATGAAAGGTGAAAGATTTCACAAGGAGAAATAACAATATTTGCCAGAAGGTTAGCAGACCCACAATGAAGACTGTAATTGCCCATTACTGAACTATTTAAACTTAGCTTTTATACCTTACAGTTTTTATGTAATAGAAACAATATTGTTTCCGAAAAATAAAGATATGTGTTCTCAAATGGGGGGAGGAGCTGCAGAACTGCATATCCCCCCCTTGACATGCCTGCTTAACTTTTGTCTTTCAGTGAAGACATATAGATAGACAGGTTAAGGGCATGCATGGTCCCAAGATTCACCTTTCATCCATATCTGCATCATCTCCCCACTTCCATGGGTCTATTTGTTCCCTGCTAAAGTGCCTTTTTCAGGGCAGTGAATTTCGGTGAAGTGGGAAGTGTGGTGTTCACCTTATTTCAGTTTATGAGGTAGCCAAATGTTTTCTGTTTTGCTGTACAAAATCCTCAGAAATGTCATAAAGTTAAATAAGGTAATTGCCTACCCTCCCACCACCTGAAACATTTCACCAAACTTTGTCCTCCTCAGTCTTTGTGGAAATCTGCATTTCACTGAACTCATGAACGGAAACAAAACACTTTAACATAATTAAGTGGAAGACTTTAATCACCTGCTTTCCTTCATGCAGACCTTATTACCTTCCTTCCAAACCCTTGACTTGCACAAAACCAACAGAGGTCAATCCTATACAGACAATCCTATACAGGTCTACTCAAATGTCAGTCCCATTTCATTAAATGAAATTTACTTCCAGGAAAGTGTTATAGCTTTGCACTGCGACAGTACAAGACTTTAGATGTCTCCTCAGAAGCAATCCCCATGTAGTTCAGTTGGATGCACTCTCTAGGAAGTGTACATAGGATTGCCCACTGAATGTTTTTAACTGAAATCAGGATGCATCCCCTTTCACACTGTTTCAGAGGCCTTGTTTGCTGAAAGGAACAATTTTTCAAAGCATCTGCTAACTGAAAGTTCAGAATGATTGGCTGAATTTTCATCAACAGGAGTTAATGATGGGAGATATTCCTCTTTTTGAAAGTAAGAAATCATAGATAGATAGATAGACAGACAGACAGACAGACAGACAGACTCACTCATAAGAGGAGGAAGTATTACAGGGTACACTGGCAATGTCTATGATGCAGTGGGCATTGCGAAAGTCTGGAAATAATTAAGAGATAAATATGAGAGGTTATAAATGTGACCATTCAATATTTTGGTTTGTTTTTAAATGATTTAATTTAGCCATGTTTCTAGGGTCAATAAAGGAGAGATGAAAGATTCTACCGGGAGAAGTAACAATATTCACAAGAACGTTAGCAGACCCAATCTGAAGGCAATGCTCTCCTTGTCCAACCAAACTAATTAAATTTATTTAAATTTATTGTTAAAACTTACAGTCATAGACCCGTAATACAGAAAGAAAATCCAGAATAAAACAACACTTTTAATACAATTATGATTTTTGAGTCTGTCTGTTCCTGACCGATTGAGCTATGAAAAGAAACTTTGCAACTTGCTCTGTTATGAGTTTATCTTTATCTAACAAAAGGTGCCGAGCTATCCATTTTGAGGATCTTTCAGAAAAGTTTATGATAAGTGGAACGATAAGTTTAGTCCTGGCGTCACGATGTAATTCACATTTAAGGAGTACATGTTCAACAGTTTCTGGAAGATTAGAATTACATATACAAAGACGAGACTCTATAGGAATGCCTTGAAAACGGCCCGTTAAATAGAGGGAAGGTAAACAATTGAACCTTGCTCGGGAAAACAAAAATCTGTAATGAGGGAACGTTAGATCTTCCAAATATGAGGCTTGGGATGGAAAACGAAAAGTTAAATCCAGGAAAAGAGGGGAAGAAGAAGTTTTGGCCTTTGATAATGAATATTGTCGATCTAGGTCTGCTATTCTTTGTGTAATGATAAAATTGGCTTTCATAAAGTCCCATGAGGACAATAGGTCATGCGACAGGCCTAGGCGGTTTAGCTTTTCATTAAAAATTTTGGACCAAGAGCATTTGAAAGGATCTTTCCATATTAGATTCAGGTATCCCAGAGAGGGACCAAAATAAGCCATTTTGGTCCAAAATTTGAATGCTTGCGACCAGGCTGTACATTCTACCGAATTTATACCCGCTTCAAGACGGAGGCCAGCTGGAGAGGCACATCTAGGCAGACCAAATATAGCCCGCAAGTACCCTGAAAGAACTGCTTCAATTTTTCCATTAAAGTTTGTTATCCAGATTGGAGTGCCGTACAAAAGTTGTGGTAATATTTTGAGTTTGAAAATTTTCATAGCAGCAGGAATATATCGCCCTCCATTTGTATAGAAAAATCTGCTAGAGGCTTTGGAGGAGTTATGTGCTGCGTTAATTGCAGACTTAATATGAGTTGACCAGCAAAGAGAAGAACAAAATATAACTCCTAGATATTTAAATTTTTTAACCTGGTCAATCGTTTGGCCTTTTATTAACCAGCGTTTCTTTGAATGTCTATTTGAGAAGACCATTATTTTTGACTTATTATAATTGATAGAGAGAGAATTTTCATTACAATAGGTCATGAAGATATTAATGTCGCTTAAGTCCAATTTCCGAAAAGGACATTAGGACCGTGTCATCCGCATAGAGCAGTAGGGGACAACTCACTTCTGCTATTTTGGGTGAGTGAAGATTTTTGGCAGTGCATTTAGAGCTCAGGTCATTGAGGAAGAGGTTGAAAAGAGCAGGGGCTAGGACACAGCCTTGACGGACTCCAATATTTGTTGGTATGGGGTTTGACAAGCTTTCGCTTGACCCAGATAGCACCCTAAGAGAGGTACCATGATAGAGTCGGGTAATTAAGAATAGAAGGCGCTTGTCAATTGTGGATTTATTTAATTTAGCCCACAGTAGACCTCTTGGAATGGAATCAAAAGCTGTTTTGAGGTCCATGAAAGCGACAAAAAGACCTCTCTTAAAGCCGCTAGAATATTTTTCGGCTAAGTATCTTAAAACTAAACAGTGATCGTTAGTAGATCTGTTCTTGCAAAAACCTGCCTGTTCCCGTCCCAAAATTTCTTCTTGCTCTAACCAGGATTGTAGTCTATTATTTAGAAGGCTCGCGTAGGTCTTGCCCACTATAGAAAGAAGAAATAATGGGCCTATAGTTTGTTGGATCTGTTCTGTCACCTTTTTTATGAATCGGAATAATGGTTGCCTCAAGCCAGGATGTAGGGATAATTCCCGTTAAGTTTATCTTGGTAAAAAGAGATGTGAGAAGAGGCGCCCACCATTGAATGTTAGATTTTATCATTTCCGATATAATCTCATCAGTCCCTGGGGCTTTACCTCTTTTGAGCTTTCTAATCAAAAGAACAACCTCCGCTTGTTCAATCGAGGGCCAAACAGGTAACGTGTTAAGGTTGAACAGCGGCGAGGACCTATGTGAATTTCCGTTGGTTGTTGCAAATTGTGTGGAAAAATGTTGTTCCCAAATCTCTGAGGAAATAGGGTATTTTAGGGGAGTTGTGGATCCCAGGGCATTAGTGACTATTGCCCAGAAGAGTTTGGAATCATTGATTCGAGAGGCCTTTATCAGGGACTTCCAATTTTCCTGCAACGCTACAGTTTTCTTGTAAGCTATTAGTTTTTTGTAATCTTTTTTAGTTGTATAAAAATCAGGAGGAAGAAAACTTGCCCCAGATTTCCTATAATTATTGTAAGATTTTCTTAGTTTCTGCTTTAGATCATTACATTCCCTGTCAAAACATTTAGGATATGCCGATTTTTCTGAACGGCAGGGACGGAAGGGTGGTTTTAGGAATTTCACTAAGTCAGAAGTTAAAGCAGAGTATTCCAATATAGACTCCGTGATTGAGTTTGATTCAATTATGCATGTCCTGTACTTAAGGGCCTTTTGAGAAGTTAAGAAATTTTCCAATTTAAGAGAAGTACGTTCATTCCAATGAACCCTCCTGCATTGGATAGCAGTTTTGGTCGTATCATGTGCAGATTTTAGAGGGAGTTGGGAAATATTACAGTTGGGCAAATTGAATAGTAGAGGAAGGTGATCACTTTCCAATCTATCTCCAACCAAAAAGTTGGAGATATGTGGGAACAAAAGAGGGGATAGTAAAATATAATCGACCACACTACAACCTCGTCCTGAAATATAGGTGTACTCTGGAGAAAAATCGATTTCTTTATGCCCGTTGACAATTATCAGGTTTAAACGAGATACCAATTGGGTCAAGCATATACCCGCAAAATTTATCGTTTGATCTTTAGAACTACGGCTATACTGTGGGATTACATTTTCGATGTTCTGATCAGCCCAAAAGGGAGATGCAGCCAATGTGTCATTATTTGAGCCTATTCTGGCATTTAGATCTCCTGATATAATAAATTGAGCTTTTGGATATTTGAGTTCTAAATTCATTATATAATTTTCCAACTGTTGCCAAGCTGATAGGACCTTAGTCTTTGTAGGAAATGGTGAAATATAGGCATTTACTATTAAAATCGGTGAAAAATTTAGGTCTAATAAAGTTGCAATAGCTATATTATCACAAGGACGTAGATTTTCAATTTTGGCTCCCAGAGCTGTGGATATTAAAATTGCTAGGCCAGCCTTTGGTCTGCCTTTGCTTTTTGCTGGTTTTGCAAAAAGTTCTAAAGTTTGAAAGCCATATAAGTAAATATTTTTAACAGCCCAAGTTTCTTGTAGGCAAATTATATCACAAGAGCACAAAAATTCGGAACATCCAGGGGAAATTAACATGGAAGCCCAACCTGCAACATTCCAGGATACAAATTTAACCAAGTGAGAGTTTAAAGTTCGGCTTCCTTTTCCTTTTCTTGGAGTGCGTCGTGTCCTTGTAGTTCCTTGATTCCTTATTATAGCATGGTTGGGATGTTGTCAGATCGATGTGTTGGGGTCATGAACTATTATTTCAAAAGAGGATGATGGTCTACAAACATTTGAGTAGCCTTGAGGTAGGGCAGTTGAAGGATGCGACTCCGACGCTAAAAGTTGGACGTTTGGTGGGGAACCCATTTCGAAGGGTTCTAAATATCTGGAGCCTGGCCGTTTTACCCTCAGGTTATTTAAAAGAGATTGTAACATATTGATAACCTCAGTCTGTTCGCCGTCTGTGAATAAGTGGAAGTTGTTTAATAGTTCTTCTTCTCCTTCACAGGAGAAATCAAAAAAGGATTTCTGGTTTTCCATGATTTCCTCATTTCCGGCCAGGTCAGCAGCCTGGAATCTAGAAATAGCTATGACTTTTCACTTGATGGACAAGATGTATGAAATTTCAAGGCACAAGAACCCCCCCCCCCGAGACTGAGCCTGCAAATTGTAGACAAATATGTCCAGAGATTTTTTCTTATGGGGGATGTACATGGTATTAAATTTCCTCCATGATCCCTTATGGAGAGAGGAGAGAGGGTTTGTCTCTTCTTCTCTCTCACCTTAAAATTGATAAACTTGATACATAAGTAGTTGTGTATTCTTGACTGTGCATTTTTTGAAACTTTGTAGCTGTATGCTGTCCTTATTTTCTGGTACATTTTAATATCATCCTCCTGATGTTGTCGAGAATGTTGCCCGTGGAGCTCAGAAGCACTCCGTTGTTGTGTTATGCAGAGCAATGCAGGATGTTTAGAAAAAATAGAGGAAGCTTTTAACTTAAAAAAAAAATCTTCCACTCCTGTGCTTTATCAAAAAGCAAACCAGAGTTCTTCAGGTCTTTGCAGGCACCATTTTGGACAGCCTTGTCTTTTTTGCAAAAGCTAAGGTACAGAAATATACAGAAACAACAGAGGAGCAGGAGGCTTTGTACAGGCCCTAATGGGCCTCAGGATGGTGCAGTAATTGACCTTGTGCAGGACTCTTCTTATATTCCCATTTGCTTCCATTGATTGTATATTATGTAATTTTTTAAAAAAAGTTTCTTCATGCTAATTCTACAAAAGGTAAGATATTCCATGTTTATTTTCCTTTGGATGAGGTCACGGGAGGTGTCATGGTATTCTGCAATATTAGCTTTCATATACAAATATACAGGTTGAACGAAGGTCGAAGCATAACCAAAGTCCACTGCTCCCACATCTGATCTCCAGGGAGTAAAAAGCACTTAAAGAGGCTTTCAAATCCCTAAAGTTCAGCTTTCTATGTTTCTCTCACTTTGTATCCATCCAAATTGCAGCCTGACCAATTTGTGTCCTTCACAAGTATCTGAACTACCTCATTTTTACTTACGAAGGGAAGGCTCCTGGATATATTCAGAGCTAAATTGCCCCAAAGCAATTTTGTGTGTTTATTTTAAGTGTGCTTGTTGGTGTGGCCCTTTTAATATTATTATAATAAATAGTTAAAAAGGAGCATAATTGCTTTTGTAAATGATCACTTGTGATCCAAGACATGGGGTGGAAGGAGTACCCAGACTAAAAGGCATGTCTCCTTAGCCTTTGACTTCCATTAAAACAGATAGCATAGACAGAACTGTAGTGTGTCATTTAATTTATATCTCAGTCCTTGTGGTATATGATAGTGATTCTCTCATGTGATTCCAGATGGAGATGGCCAATGGAAGCACCATCCACGAATTCATTTTGCTGGGATTTGACGTTCAACAGCAGACACGATTCTTGCTCCTTGGCTTTTTCTCCATTCTCTACATGCTCACTTTGGCTGAGAACATCACCATCATCACAGTGGTGTTCCTAGATAACCACTTGGCCCAGCTTCCCATGTACATCCTGCTGAGCAATTTCTCCTGGATGGAGATGTGCTACGTGACTACCACTGTGCCTCGTATGCTCTCTGACCTGGTTTCCCCTTATGGAATCATTTCCTTCCAGGCCTGTTTCCTCCAGTTCTACTTCTGGTTCTCTCTGGGCTCCACAGAATGCTTCTTCCTTTCAGCCATGGCCTTGGATCGGTACTTGGCCATCTGCCACCCTCTGCGCTACCCACAACTTATGACCCAACATTCCTGCTATGCCTTGGTAGGGACATGTTGGGTTGTTGGCTTCCTGTGGTTTCCTATCCCAGTGATTTTGATCTCCAAGATGTCCTTTTGTGGTCCTAACATTATTGACCACTTTTTGTGTGATCCTGGGCCAATTCTGTCCCTGGCCTGCCCTCCACTTGGAAATACTCCCTTTGTCTTACAAATATTTCTGTATGCTCTGAATTCAATCAATGTGTTCTTTGTTTTGCTGTCATATGGCTTTGTCATTCTCAACCTGATAAAATCTTCAAATGAAGCCAGTCGTAGGAAGGCCTTCTCTACCATCTCTTTCCACATAATGGTGGTGACACTTTTTTATGGCAGTGTGGCAGTGGAGTTCTTTATTCCAGGGGGAGAAAGTCGCTCAGAGGCCACCAAGGCAGTCACATACTTCTATGCAGGCCTTACACCCTTTCTTAACCCCCTGATCTACTGTCTGAGAAATGATCAAGTGAAAGAGGCCCTGGGCAGGTTACTAAACAGAAATAAAATATTTCTGAGTAGAAAAGTGACAGTATAATAAGCAGACGAGTCAAGAAAAAGAAAAACCTCAGAACTCTCAACTACTCAACTGAGGTCATAAAACACTCAGCTAAATAAGAGTTCCAACTCTTTCAATTTTTGTTTTGTAACGTCCAGTGAAGATGCTCCAAATCAGTAAGGAAATTGTTGGTGGCGTGTCAGCCATAGAGCATGACAAGGAATTTGCTTCTGTCTTTGAGTACCAGAATGCAAGGCCTGGACCTAGGGGTGTGCAGAGTCTTTGTGCAGGGGCCAATTAATGAAGTGAAACAGGGTGATTTCAAGTGCTTCCCTCTCTCTGCTCACTGGCATATGGTCTGTGCCATATAGCTCTATATTCTTCCAAAGCTCCATCTTTCTATAGGTTTATGGGGTTTGCAAGAAGTCTGGCTGTCCAAAATGTTGCCTGTGGAGCATTGAAGACCTCTGAATTTTTATATTTGTTCTTCTTAAAGCACAGCAGCAGAGGCTTTTTTAAGTTAAAAGCTTCCTTTTATTTTTTAATATATCCTATGCTGCTCTATTTAACAGCAACAACAAAAAATCCCCCAAAGCAGAGCTCTTCGGACCTCCTCAGGCAGCCTCACAAGATAACCTCACTTTCTGGATAGCCTTAAAGAAGACACAAAGAAGCATCAGAAAGACCAGTAAGTCTTTATAATATTATAGTTTCTGTAATAAGTAGTCCAGGCAACAATACACATCACTCAACCACCTCTACATTATCTTATGGAAGTTAAGAGCAAGAAGGAAATTCCCACTCCCACCCACCCCAAATTTAGCCACTGTAATCCATGATCTGGGAATATCCAGATTGGATTACTGCAGTGCACTCTATGTGGGGCTGCCCTTGAAGATGACTCAGAAACTTGAGCTAGTAAAAATAGGCAATCACCAGATTACTGGCTGGGGTTTCCTTTGGAACTCATATAACCCCTGTTTTAAAACAGCTGCTTTGGTTGCCAATTCATTTCTGGGCTCAATTCAAGATGCTCATGCTAGTCTTTAAAGCCCTAAACAACTTATAGTAGGTCCCAATATCTGCAAAACCACCTCCTTTCCTACAGAACGTCCCAGGTGTTAAGATCAACAGAGGGGGTCCTCTTGGTAGTTCCACCCCTCTCAGATGTTTGGGATTGGACAGGCCAGGAGAGGGCATGCTCTGTGGCAGCCCCTAAGTTGTAGAATTCCCTCCCCACAGAAATGCACCTCTTTGCCCTGGCCTTTGACACGTGAGATGCATGTTTTCAGGATCCACCCTATTCTTGGGGTTGTCATTTGTTCTACTTGTTTCCATACTGACTTTTAAATTGCTGTAACCGCCCAACCTGAGATCTGCTGGTGAAGGGCAAGTAGTAGTAGTAGTAGTAGTAGTAGTAGTAGTAGTAGTAGTAGTAGTAGTGGTGGTGGTGGTGGTGGTGATGGTGATGGTGGAGGGGTCTCGAATAAAAATAAAGTAATGTTAAAAAGTAATGTCCAGGAAAGAAACTCCTTTTTAACAAAGCCTTTCTGGGTGCAGGGGGATGCACACTCTGACATAGGCAGAATGTGGCTCCTTGTCTGTTGGATCACGACTGTTGCAGGAAACTCTCACACATGTGGATGGAATGATAGAAAGGTGACGCAGGCATCTCCATAGCAAACAATGATTCAGGTGCCCAGGAAGCACTGTTCACTGCAGATGCGCCTGTGCAACCTGGCAAGAAGCATGTTTCTAGCTGTGCATGTAAACCCTGCCTGCAGCAGACACAATCTATCAGTTCTGCTTGCCTGCCGGATTGCAGCTGCTGCAAGCGGCTCTCACACAGAGTAGCTGCTCAAGTGTAGGGGAGGGTGGCAAACAGAGAGAGAGAGAGAGAGACATGGAGCCAACACAGGATGGTGGTTGCCGCCCCATACCTGCCTGCTCAAGTGTACAGTGAGAACTGTGCACATTGTTTCTGCACTACATGGTACTGTGCCCAAGAGACACATTCCAAAAGTTCATTGCCGTCACTCATAAAAACAGCAGTCACTGCTAAGAGTAGCATTTCAGCTCTTGTCTACACATCTACTTGGTGACTCTTCCTCCTACCAAGACTACAATATGGTCCCTTGTGTTCTTCATGCAATCAACCCTGCAGATGAGCACCAGTTAAATGCACAGAGAAGAACAGTCTGTCCCCACAAACATGTTGCAGCACTTCTGGGAAACCTCCTAAAAGACGGATCAAGACTTTGACTCCTGTTGAGGTACAGAAATGGGAGTTATGACCACTTGTGAAAATTGGGTGGAAACCATGGAGGGGTGGATTGGAAGGGGTGCCAATAAATGGCTAGGTCTTCTTCAATGAATTCTTGACAGACAATTTTAAAATTAGAGCAGAGGAGGTTTGAGTTGGAAAAAAGGAACATCTGGAATGTCTCCATAACTCTCAGCTGCATCCCAAATTGAAACTAAAATGTGATGAAAATGTTCCTCCCACTTTCATGGTTCTATTCATTCCCTGCTAAAGCATTCTTCTGTGGTTTTTTTCTGGGGAGTGAGCAAGTTTCAGTAAATTTTTCATGAAATTTAAAATTTCCCACTTACATTTACGCTTATGAGGTGGCCAAATGTTTTCACTTTTGCTTAAAAAAAGACACCTCATGAAGGAAGGTAAGTGGCTACCTTTTCTCACCACCTGAAAATTTCACCAAACTTTGTCCTCCCCCAGTCTCTGTAGGATTCCTCATTTCACTGAACCCATAAATGGAAACAAACAGAGCATTTTCTTGTTCTCTCCTTCAAAACTGGTAACTGAAAGTTCTGAATAATCAGCTGAATTTTCATCAATGGCAGCGAGTGATGGGGGTATTTCAAAAGTATGCAATATAGATGGGTGGGTGGGTGGGTGGATAGACAGATTCATAAAAGGAGGAAATATTACAGGGTACATTGGCAATGTCCATGATGCATTTGGCATTGGGAAAGTCTGGAAATAAATGAGAGATAAATATGAGAGAGGAAATAAATGTGACAGTTCAATATTTTGGTTTGTTCTTAAATGATTTAATCTAGCTATGTTTCTGGGGTCAATAACGGAGAGATGAAAGATTTCACCAGGAGAGGTAACAATGTTCACAAGAACGTTAGCACACCCAATCTGAAGGCAATGCTCTGCTTGTCCAACCAAACTAATTAAAATGCAGTTGCGGCACTTAGTTTGTATACATCACAGTTGTTATCTAATCAGAAACATCATGGTTTCTGAAAAATACTTATGTGATCTCAGATGAGGGGAGAAGCTACAGACTGTATATCCCCACACACACATGGCATCCCTGCTTAATCTTTAAATGTCAGTGGAGACCTTTCATCTGTAGCTCTGCATTTTTACAGAATTTCAATAGTTTGCTTAATTGTTCTCTACTGTCTCCACTTCAATCTGTGTTTCAGGTTCTAAACCAATCTGTATACAGTGAAACTGTGTGTTTCTTAGTCACTATAATGGGAAATCTAGAAACAGCTATGACTTTTCACTTGATGGTCAAAATGGATGAAATTTCAAGGCACAGGACTCCTTCAGAGTAGACTGAGCCTGACAAATTGTAGACAGATATGTCCAGAGTTTTTCTTATGGGGGATGCACATGGTATTAAATTTCCTCCATGTTCCCTGGGGGGGGGGGGAAGAGGGTTTGTCTCTTCTTCTCTCTCACCTTAAAATGGATAAAATTGATAAACAAGTAGTTTTGTATTCTTGCCATTACATTTTTTCAAACTTTGTAGCTGTATGCTGTCCTTAGTTTCTGGTACTTTGTAATGTCATCCTCCTGACGTTGTCGAGCATGTTGCCTATAGAACTCAGGAGCGCTCCATTGTTGTGTTATGCAGAGCAATGCAGGATCTTTAAAAAAACTTAGAGGAAGCTTTTAACTTTAAAAAAAAAAAACCTTCCACTCCTGTGCTTTACCAAAAAGCAAACCAGAGTTCTTCAGTTCTTTGCAGGCACCATTTTGGACAGCCTTGTCTTTTTTGCAAAAGCTACAGTACAGAAATATACAGAAACAACACAGCTGCAGAAGGCTTTGCACAGGCCCTAATGAGCCTCAGGATGGGGCACTAATTGACCTTGTGCAGGACTCTTCTTATGTTCCCATTTGCTTCCACTGATTGTATATTATGTAAATAAATAAATAAATTTTCTTCACACCACTTGTACAAATGGTAAGACATTTATTTATTTATTTATTTATTTTTATTAATTGATTTATATCCTGCCCTTCCTCCCAGCAGGAGCCCAGGGCAGCAAACAAAAGCGCTAAAAACACATCAAAACATCATCTAAACAGACCTTAAAATGCATTAAAGCAAAACAACTTTAAAAACATTTTTAATGCTTTCAAAGCGTCTTTTTAAAAGGGTTAAAAACATATTGTTTTTTAAAAAAACATAATACAAAGCAACTCCAGCACAGACACAGACTGGGATAGGCCTCAACTTAAAAGGCTTCATGAAAGAGGAAAGTCTTCAAAAGGCACCAAAAAGATAACAGAAATGGCACATTCCATGTTTACTCAGGTTTACTTTCCTTTAGAAGGAGGTCACGGGAGGTGTCATGATATTCTGCAATATTAGCTTTCATATAGAAATATACAGGTTGGACATAGGTCGAAGCATAACCAAAGTCCACTGCTCCCATATCTGATCTCCAGGGAGTAAAAAGCACTTGAAGAGGCTTTCAGATCCCTAAAGTACAGCTTTCTATGTTTCTCTCACTTTGTATCCATCCAAATTGCAGCCTGACCAATTTGTGTCCTTCACAAATATTTGAACTACCTCATTTTTACTTACGAAGGGAAGGCTCCTGGATATATTCAGAGCTAAATTGCCCCAAAGCAATTTTGTGTGTTTATCTTAAGTGTGCTTGTTGGTGTGGCCCTTTTAATATTATTATAATAAATAGTTTAAAAAGAGCATAATTGCTTCTGTAAATGATCACTTGTGATCCAAGGCATGGGGTGGAAGGAGTACTAAGATTAAAAGTCATGTCTCCTTAGCCTTTGACTTCCATTAAAACAGATAGCATAGACAGAACTGGAGTGCGTCATTTAATTTATATCTCCAACCTTATTGCATGTGATAGTGATTCTGTCATGTGATTCCAGATGGAGATGGCCAATGGCAGCACCATCCACGAATTCATTTTGCTGGGATTTGACGTTCAACAGCGGACGCGATTCTTGCTCCTTGGCTTTTTCTCCATTCTCTACATGTTCACTTTGGCTGAGAACATCACCATCATCACAGTGGTGTCCCTAGATAACCACTTGGCCCAGCTTCCCATGTACATCCTGCTGAGCAATTTCTCCTGGATGGAGATGTGCTATGTGACCACCACTGTGCCTCGCATGCTCTCTGACCTAGTTTCCCCTTATGTTCCTTCCCTGACTGTTTCCTCCAGTTCTACTTCTGGTTCTCTCTGGGCTCCACAGAATGCTTCTTCCTTTCAGCCATGGCCTTGGATCGGTACTTGGCCATTTGCCACCCTCTGCGCTACCCACAACTTATGACCCAACATTCCTGCTATGCCTTGGTAGGGACATGTTGGGTTGTTGGCTTCCTGTGGTTTCCTATCCCAGTGATTTTGATCTCCAAGTTGTCCTTTTGTGGTCCTAACATTATTGACCACTTTTTGTGTGATCCTGGGCCAATTCTGTCCCTGGCCTGCCCTCCACTTGGAAATACTCCCTTTGTCTTACAAATATTTACGTATGCTCTGGTTTCAAGTAATGTGTTCTTTGTTTTGCTGTCATATGGCTTTGTCATTCTCAATCTGATAAAAACTTCAAACGAAGCCAGTCGTAGGAAGGCCTTCTCTACCATCTTTTTCCACATAATGGTGGTGACAATTTTTTATGGCAGTGTGGCAGTGGAGTACTTTATTCCAAGGGGAGAAAGTCGCTCAGAGGCCAGCAAGGCAGTCACATTCTTCTACGTGGCCCTCACACCTTTTCTTAACCCCCTGATCTACTGTCTGAGAAATGATCAGGTGAAAGAGGCCCTGGGCAGGCTGCTAAAGAGAAAGAAAACGTTTCTGAGGAGAAGAGAGAGCATGGTCTGTGGCAGCCCCTAAGTTGTAAAATTCCCTCCCCACTAGGGTTGCCAGGTCAGAAGCATCCCAAAACCTGAGATTTTAGGGATGGACCCAAGTGATGTCCTGGGTGTGGGCTTGTGTGATGTCCTGGGGTGGGCTCGAGTGATGTCACGGGGCAGGCCTGTGTGATGTCATTAAGCATGATACATTAAGCATCAATCACAGTTGCTTGGAGTGCACAATTAAAAAAAATATCCGACTGGAAATTAATCTAGACATCTTAGCTAAAAGATGGAGCCTGGGTAGGGAACATTTAATCTAGCCTACTTGCTTTCAGCAAGAAGGGTTTAAGTGCCTTCAGACCAGGCCAGTCACCAGCAGGCCACTGTAGGAAGAAAGGAGCCTAGTGTTGTGGAGATGTTAGATGGGAGCATTCGGGAGTCAAGACGGATGCCCCTGAAGGCTGCAATTCTAAACACACGTACTAAGCCCCCATAGACCTCAACAGGATTTACTTCTGAGTAGATATAGTTTGGATTGTGCTGATGGTAAAGCTTGACTAGGGATCCTCTGCAAAGACATCCATCTCCAAGCAGGGTTGGCAACCCCCTGCCTGGTATGCCCTGCCCTTATCTTTTAATGTGGCTGCTCCAAACTTCTTTACAGATTTGACTCTTCACTTCAGAAAGAGGTCTGAGAAATGAGTAACAGTAAGAAGATTCTCTACCCTTTCTGTCTGCATAGATGCCCTTATCCTTCCCCTGCGTCCAGCAGAAGCTCTCGGCCAGGCGCGACGCAGTGACATCTCATAGAGGACACCCTCCCCTTTCATGGGGTGTATGATTTGTCCTGTCCCAGAGCATATTTTGGGGTGGGCACCCCCAGTTACTTATTTTTTCCTGTATGTTTTGGTCTCCTTTGATTTTGCATAGATGCCCTCCTCTGTGCCCTGCACCCAGCAGAAGCTCTGGGCAGGCGGGATGCAGTGACTTCTCATAGAGGACACTCTCCCCTTTCCTGGGGTATATGATTTGTCCTGTTCCAGAGCAGATTTTGGGTTGGGCACCCCAGTTACTTATTTTTTATGATTTTATGACATCATTATGTATTTATGATAATATCAGAAGCCTGATGATTTTGATTGCATAAATGTATTGTTATTCTTGACGGCGAGAGTCCCCCAATCACAGTGATATATCATACAGGGTACCCCAACATATATTCTGGGGTTCAGACACATGTTAAGTTTTGTTTGAAGTTGCTGTAGCTGTCAATTTCTTTTTTAGTTTTTTGAACTTTCAAGCAAATAAGGAACTGGGAAATAGAAACCAACTTCAGTGTCGTATCAGTTAAATAAACTAAACAGTCATGGGGGGCTGACGTTTTGGTGTATATATCGGGAACCATACATTCAAAGCAGGAGACCATCTAGGGAGGCGACTGGACCGTTGGATGATAAGGGAGTCAAAGTTGTACTAAAGAACGATAAGGAGATTGCAGAGAAGCTAAATGAATTCTTTGCATCTGTCTTCACAGTGGAAGATATAGGGCAGATCCCTGAACCTGAACTAACATTTGCAGGAAGGGATTCTGAGAAACTGAGACAAATAGTGGTAATGAGAAAGGAAGTTCTAGGCTTAATAGACAATATAAAAACTGACAAATCACCAGGCCCGGATGGCATCCACCCGAGAGTTCTCAAAGAACTGAAATTTGAAATTGCTGATCTGCCAACTAAAATATGTAACTTGTCCCTCGGGTCCTCCTCCGTGCTTGAGCACTAGAAAGTGGCAAATGTAACGCCAATCTTCAAAAAGGGATCCAGAGGGGATCCTGGAAATTACAGGCCAGTTAGCTTAACTTCTGTCCCTGGAAAACTGGTAGAAAGTATTATTAAAGCTAGATTAACTAAGCACATAGAAGAACAAGCCTTGCTGAAGCAGAGCCAGCATGGCTTCTGCAAGGGAAAGTCCTGTCTCAGTAACCTATTAGAATTCTTTGAGAGTGTCAACAAGCATATAGATAGAGGTGATCCAGTGGACATAGTGTACTTAGACTTTCAAAAAGTGTTTGACAAGGTACCTCACCAAAGACTTCTGAGGAAGCTTAGCAGTCATGGAATAAGAGGAGAGGTCCCCTTCTGGATAAGAAATTGGTTAAGAAGCAGAAAGCAGAGAGTAGGAATAAACGGACAGTTCTCCCAATGGAGGGCTGTAGAAAGTGGAGTCCCTCAAGGATCAGTATTGGGACCTGTACTTTTCAACTTGTTCATTAATGACCTAGAATTAGGAGTGAGCAGTGAAGTGGCCAAGTTTGCTGACGACACTAAATTGTTCAGGGTTGTTAAAACAAAAAGGGATTGCGAAGAGCTCCAAAAAGACCTCTCCAAAATGAGTGAATGGGCGGAAAAATGGCAAATGCAATTCAATATAAACAAGTGTAAAATTATGCATATTGGAGCAAAAAATCTTAATTTCACATATACGCTCATGGGGTCTGAACTGGCGGTGACCGACCAGGAGAGAGACCTCGGGGTTGTAGTGGACAGCACGATGAAAATGTCGACCCAGTTTGTGGCAGATGTGAAAAAGGCAAATTCCATGCTAGCGATAATTAGGAAAGGTATTGAAAATAAAACAGCCGATATCATCATGCCGTTGTATAAATCTATGGTGCGGCCTCATTTGGAATACTGTGTACAGTTCTGGTCACCTCATCTCAAAAAGGATATTATAGAGTTGGAAAAGGTTTAGAAGAGGGCAACCAGAATGATCAAGGGGATGGAGCGACTCCCTTATGAGGAAAGGTTGCAGCATTTGGGGCTTTTTAGTTTAGAGAAAAGGCGGGTCAGAGGAGACATGATAAAAGTGTATAAAATTATGCATGGCATTGAGAAAGTGGATAGAGAAAAGTTCTTCTCCCTCTCTCATAATACTAGAACTCGTGGACATTCAAAGAAGCTGAATGTTGGAAGATTCAGGACAGACAAAAGGAAGTACTTCTTTACTCAGCACATAGTTAAACTATGGAATTTGCTCCCACAAGATGCAGTAATGGCCACCAGCTTGGATGGCTTTAAAAGAAGATTAGACAAATTCATGGAGGACAGGGCTATCAATGGCTACTAGCCGTGATGGCTGTGCTCTGCCACCCTAGTCAGAGGCAGCATGCTTCTGAAAACCAGTTGCTGGAAGCCTCAGGAGGGGAGAGTGTTTTTGCACTCGGGTCCTGCTTGCGGGCTTCCCCCAGGCACCTGGTTGGCCACTGTGAGAACAGGATGCTGGACTAGATGGGCCACTGGACTGATCCATCAGGCTCTTCTTATGTTCTTAACCAGACCACCTAGAAACTTAATTTTTAAAAAATTGAAGCTGAGAGTCCAGAGATTAAGGGGTGCTAGCTGGAGAGCTGGAGGGGCCTCCAAAAACCAGAGACTCCGGCCAAAAAATGGAGACCAGGTAACCCTACTCCCCACAGAAATGCACTTCTTTGCCCTGGCCTTTGACACCTGAGATGCATGTTTTCAGGACCCACCCTATTCTTGGGGTTGTCATTTGTTTAAATTCTTTTAATACTGACTTTTAAATTGCTGTAACCACCCAACCTGAGATTGGCGGAAAGGCAAGTAGTAGTAGTAGTAGTAGTAGTAATAGTAGTAGTAGTAGTAGTAGTAGTAGCCTAGTAGTAATGGTAGTAATGGTAGTAATGGTAGTAATGGTGGAGGGGTCAGGTTTGGGTCTGGTAAAGTTACCTAATGAAATGAGTTCTGTGATTAACAGCCCAGCTGAAAATTCAATGAGAAGCAGAACAGTGAAAAGACCAGGCATCGCATATAGGATTTTGGAGATTAGGGTTGCCAGGTTCAGCGCCTGAGACTGATCCTGTATCTTTAGGAGAAGAGAAAGTCAGCCAAGTGCAAGTGCTCTTGCAACACTGTAATGAGAAAAAACACAGGGTGGAATTCTCTCTTCCCCCTGCACAAGTTTTAAAAATACAGAAGACCTCTTTGTTGCCAGGCCCAGCTTCCAAGAGGTCTTCTGTATCTTTAAAAGTTATGCAGGGGAAGGGAGAATTCCACCTTGTGGTTTTTCCCATGACAATGTTGCAAGAACACCTGGCCTTGGCTGGCCTTCTCTTCTCCTAAAGATACAGGATCAGTCTCAGGCCCTGAGCCTGGCAACCCTATTGGAGATTAACATGTCAGCACTTAGAGGCAGTGTGTGCTCTGCCAGGACCCGAACCTCTACACAATCAGCTACACTTAAGTTGGCCACCTGGTTGAATGCTGGAGGAAGTATGAATGGGTAGGGATACTGTTTAGGCCTTGTTATTGAATGTATAATTGACTATAGCAAGGGTGTGTGTGCGGTCTTTGGCAATCTTCTTTACAAGATCTGTCTGTTTTAAAGGGAAGTGGGTTGATCACACACTTAACCCAGCAGTTAAATGGTTAAAGGCACTAACTGTGCATGACAGCACCTCAGAAATATGGAACAAATACTGATTTTGGAGCTTTAGATGGACTAATAAATCCTAACATGTATAAATTCAACAATATTTTTCCTTTTTTATTGGTATTATCAAGATATGTACAATAAACGATAGATAGATAGATAGATAGATAGATAGATAGATAGATAGATAGATAGATAGATAGATAGATAGATAGATAGATAGATAGATAGATAGATAGATAGATAGATAGATAGATAGATGATAGATAGATGATAGATAGATTCTTGCTATTAATTACATTTATGAATCATTTCCCATGAGACAAATTACCATTTACAATACAATAGCATATATAAAACAGTTGCATATATAAAAACTGTTAACTCAGATATTAAATTCCATAGGCATCCACAGCAACAGTCAATGAAAGAAAATTATGTTATACGAATAATCAACAAGCCTCTTTCAACAAGCCTTTTCAGTGGAGACCTTATGCCAGTCTGCATCTGTGTTGGAATTGCTTTTTAATATATTTTTAAACCTTCTTCTTTAATGTTTTGAAAGCTTTTTTAAAAATATTTTTAGTTTTGTTTTAATATGTTTTAATGGTTGTTTTTTTATGTATATATTTCAAAGTATGTTTTTTTGGTGTTTTAAAGTATTTTTAGTCCTGGACTCCTGCTGGGAGAAAGGGTGGGATATAAATCGCATAAATAAATGAATAAATTATAACCATTGTTATAGATTAAATTATAAAGCTGATTTGTCTTACAAAGTTCCTGATAAAATATATGGATTGAGATTATTCTGAATTTTATTACTCCAACACATAATAAAAAACCCTCAATTTTTCAATAAATCAATCGTTGGATTGTCTTTCTCTTTGGAGTAAATTTATCAATTTTGTGATATGGCCTATCTCCCATACCTCAGATACCCATTTTTCTGATATAGGTTCCCCCCTTGTTCCTGCCCAGTAGCATAGTGGCAAATTCAGAAGTGCAGAGTCCCTTCATAATAGTTACTGCCATGCCCCTTCACAGCAACACCTCCTTAAAAGATTATAGTATAATCTGGCCAAGCTTGAATATTGCTTTTTGTTTCTATAGCACTGTCACAATTTGACTGTCTTTATCTCACTGTCAGAAATATTGCTTCAATTACTGAATTCAATGTCTACACATGTATCTCCTGCTGCTTCCAAACAGCTTGATGATATAGATGGAATGCTTCCATCAGGATTCACTGTCTCTTCTTTTGCAGTTACAGAATTCTCATTCTCCACAGTTTGGCTTTTTGAAGTAGGAACTAATAGGAACTCCAATCAGCAGGAAACAACAAGTAAGCAAGTTAGAAGACTCTTCTCAGTAGCTAACACATTCCCCTTTCATGCTGAGTGGCTCGTAGGATGCTGGAGACATACAGACCCTCCTGGGAACTGGCTGCCAAAGAAAGTAAGTGGCCTAAGACCCCCTGAGGCTCTGGATGACTATATCCCTGTTACTCCTAATGGAATGCTGAAGAAAAGAGCCCCCCGCCGGCAACCTTAATGCATGGGCAGGTTGATACAAGAGGTGGAACCCCTTCATATATTTGAGCTCCAAGCTGCTTAGGGCTTTATAGGCATGCATCTTCAACTGAGCTCAGCAACAAATAGGCAGCCAATGTAGTTCATTTAGAGCCAAGGTAATGCATTAACCCTTTTAATGGTGATGCTAGCAACACATGTTGGGGAAGACAATGAATGCAGACATGGCCCATTTTTTCTTGGTTTTGTCCCAGAATAAGAAACGTTTGGTCACAAACAACAAATGAAATTGAACAGGTTACCAGTTAACATTAGATCTGTTGGCTGTACTGTTTGGATTTATAAAGGGCTGAGTGTCGTCTCACAATATCGAAATGATGGTGCATCATTTAATAGCTACTCAAACATTGATTTCTGCAAACTGGAAGAAAATAAAAACTCCAAACAGTGTAGGGGTGGATTGTGAAACGCTGGGAAATAGTATATATTTATGTATTTATTACATTTTTATCCCTCCTTTCCTCCAAGGAGCTCAAGATGGCATAAAATATGGTTCTTCCCCTGCCAATCTTATCCTCACAAAAAGTGTGCAAGGTAGGGTTAGGCTGAGAGACAGAGACTCACCCAAGGTCATCCAGCAAGTTTCACGGCCGATTGAGGATTTGAACCTGGGTCACCTGGGTCCAAAGACAACACCCTATTATGGTCAAATAAGAGAGTTGCTGTATATGGTGGTCAAACTAACTAATATGGTAAGGGTTAGAGAGGGTAGGCAACAGAATAATTTCTTTATTGAAAAATGAGGTATGTTATGTTCTGGAGCAACAAATCTCAAGAAAAGGTACAGCCTTACACAGTATTGGGTTTATTGTAATATGTATTTTTGTTTCAGAATATACATTCCCTTTATAATGCATAATTATGATCAATTAAGACAATAAAAATAGAACATGTAATCTGGCAGAGGGGCTTGTGAAGAACCTGGGAGGTCACAATATAGGATGGGTGGGCTATGTTCAGCTGAACGGGTCATAGGTTGTGCTTGCCAGCGTTACAGAAACAATATATTGATAATGACTCCCCTGATAATGGGGATATCCAAGGCAGAAAGGATCCAAACAATGGAGTTCACTGTGATCCAAATGATCAGTTTAAGAGCCCAGGTTTCGGGATGCCTGAGGTCTTTAATTCTCTGAACTCCAGTGTGAATTGATCTGATCTGCAGCTCCTAGATAAATGTGTGGATCAAAACATAACTTTTCCACCAATTTTTAGCTTTTCCAAGTGTGGCAATGCAGTTCTTGGCTCAAAACACATATCAAAATGTGTTTAAAATGTTTATCTTAGGATAAGGTACTTTTGGAAATGTGTGCATTGAGATAATACATATATATAAATAAAGTTTTCAGATAAAACATATGTGTAAATACTGATTTTTCTGAGGATTTAGAAAGAACAAATATGGAAATAGGGAAAAATGGACTTATGAATGAGTTTATGTGAAACTGACATAGGCCACATATCTGCATCCAGAGTGTACCACTTCTAGATAGTTATAACAGCTTCCATAATAAGGCTACAGCATGTCATGGAAGGCTTAGAAGGCACAGCTGCCAGGAAGATAAACAAGAACTTTATTATCTCTCTTAAACAAAAGCAGAGCAGCAACAGGAAATTCCTGACTTCACCCAGACACAACTGCCACCTAGTGACTTACCTGGATAATGGCACTATCCACAGACACACCCTGCACTGCAGTGTATTTATTATAACAATCTGTACCTGTGTGGACTGAAATTCTATTCTTCACAGGAGATGTGTGTAGGACTGGGCAACCACTGTTATCTGGAGAAGACATTCTTCTACCACATCTTCAAGCAAACCCAAAAGCTATAAGTTCATAGGAACCTGTCTTACGTCAAGTTGAACCACTGATCCACCTACTTTAGCATTGTCATCACAATGGACAGAGGCCCTCTAGGGTTTCATATAGGGGTCCATTCCAGCCCTACTGGAGCTGCTGATGGAGATGAACCCCAGGACCTTTTATATCCAAAGCATTTGGTTTACCACTGAGCTATGGCCCTTCCCCTGAACCCTCCCAAAAACTCCTCTTTCATATTATTTATGATTCATTAAAGGCTTATCCCAACATTCTGCCAAAGAGCTCCAAATGGTCCCTCCCTTCCAATTTTATCCAGACTGCATCTCTGTGATATAAGTTTAACTGAGAGATAGTGACTGGCCCAAAATCAACCAGGGAACTTCATGATTGAATGAGGATTTCAGCGGCATAAGAATAGATATGTATTAACATAAAATTGTGCTGCAAATATAGGAGAGCAGCGGGCCAGATTTATTCGTGCATTTTACATGTATAGTACAGTAATACCTCAATTAACAAATCCTCCGGAAAAGAAGTTCCTTTTCCACAAAACCTTTTTGGGTGCAGGGGCACGCACACTCTGATATAGTCACAATGTGGCTCCTTGTCTGTTGGATTGCAACTGCTGCAGGAAGCTCTCACACATGTGGATGGAATGATAGAAAGGTGGCGCAGGCATCTCCGTAGCAAACAAGGATTTGGGTGCCCTGGAAGCACTGTTTACTGCAGATGCGCATGTGCAACCTGGCAAGAAGCATGTTTCTAGCTGTGCATGTGAACCCTGCGTGCAGCAGCAGCAATCTTTTAGTCATCCCTTGCCTGCTGGATTGCAGCTGCTGCAAACAGGGTACCTGCTCAAGTGCAGGGGAGGGTGGCAAACAGAGAAAGAGAGAGGGGGGGAGAGGGAGCAAGCACAGGATGGTGGTTGCTGCCCCATGCCTGCCTGCTCGAGTGTACAGTGAGAACTGTGCACAAAGTTTTGAATTGCTACAGCAAGATGCTGCATGATAAAACAAACAAAAAAGGCAAGGCAGGCATCCCTGAATGCATTTTGGAAGAAACCTTCAAGTGGTCTGTAGAAGGTTCACAACTTTTTGTTTACTTATGCAAGGCGTACCTGACCTGGTTGTTTCATTTCAGACATGTGCGTTGTTAGAGTTGAATAAAATATACTATGTTGAACTGCTCTTCTTGTTTGAGGTGTAGGAACCTATCCCTGTTCTTTCCATGTAATTCCTACCTCTGGTACCACCTTTTCTGTTAAAAAAAGGAATGTCCAGGAATGCATGTACTTTGTAGAGATTCTGGAGCCGATGTTTGCGTGCACAGAGTACGGGACTATGTCTGACGTGTTGGTTTGAATTGGAGGAGTGAGTGTGCATATGAGTGTGTGTTATGAATGAGTGTGTAGGTTTGCATTTATAAATTGTTTGCACATATAAGTGGATAGTCTGTGATTTAAACTATTTCATTTTTACTGCAGTCCTAAAGGAGTGGCTGGTAGTCTCCGGGGTGTATGGGGTGGGTCTTGCTTGTATTATTGTCTTAGGTAGGCCTGTCCATCAGGCTGCAGGGATAGGGGCATGTGTAAACCAAGGGGGGTTGGAACAGAGAAGGATGGGGGCCAAGTTATATCAAGATTGGGCGGCAGGCGCTGGACTGATGCTAAGGGCAAACCACGTCAATCCAGAAGAACAGGGGATAGATGCGTAATACCCATCCCCTGTTCTGGGTCTGCCCAAAACCAGAAGTTAACTGGGGGACGCAGGATTCCTACCGACCTTCGATTGCTGCTCTGTAATGCCAGGTCTGTGACACAAAAAACATCTGTCATCCATGATATGATACTGGATGAGTGCGCAGACCTGGTATGTATTACGGAGACCTGGCTGGACGAGGCCTCAGCTCCCATTCTTGAGGCCATGTGTCCACCAGGTTTCCGCTATGTGCAGCAACCGAGGGTGGGAAGGCGGGGAGGGGGAGTGGCAGTCATCTATCGGGAGTCTTTGATGTTCACCAGGCCTCCACTCCCAAGGACCAAGTTTGTTGATTGCATGTACTGGAGGTTGGGCCCGAAGGGCAGTCTGGGGATCCTGCTTGTGTACCGCCCGCCCCGCTGCACGGCAGACTCCCTGACCGAGGTGTTGGAGGTGGTCTCGGATGTGCGAACGTTGACCCCAGAACTGTTAGTACTGGGGGATTTTAACGTACACACTGAGACCACTCTCATTGGAGCCCCTCGGGATTTCCTGGAAACCATGGCTTCCTGGGAACTGCACCTTAGTAACACTGAGCCCACCCATGTAGCCGGTCATGCTCTCGACCTTGTATTTGTCCTGGGAGTGGTGGGGAGTGTTCTGAAGTTGGGGGCCTTTTCTTTTACCCCCGTGTCATGGTCAGATCACTATCTGGTGAATTTTGACTTCTCGATGCCACACACCCTCCGCAGGGGTAAAGGACCTATTAGAATGGTCCGCCCCAGGCGCCTGATGGATCCGGATGGATTCCTGACTGCGCTGGGGGATTTGGAACCTGCTGAAGGTCGTCCGGTCGAAACCCTGGTGACGGAGTGGAATGAGCAAATCACCAGGGCATTAGACCGGGTGGCTCCGAAACGTCCTCTCCCCCTGAACAGAACTCAGACAGCACCGTGGTATACACCTCGGTTGCGTAGTCTGAGACAGGAGGTGAGACGACTAGAACACCGGTGGCGGAAATCCCGCTCTGAAGATGCTCGAACACAGGTTAGAGCAGCAATAGCTGCCTACCAGGTGGCAATAAAGGCAACAAAGAAAGATTTCTTTGCTGCCTCTATTGCATCCGCAGAGTGCTGTCCCAGGAAGCTGTTCCAAGTGGTCCAAAGCCTGGTCGGTCCAGTCGCTCAGGAACCCTTGGAGCATTCAAAGGCTTCCTGTGACAAATTGGCAAGGCACTTTGCCGATAAAGTCGAACATCTGAAGAACTCGATTCCGTACGCTGTGGATGCAGTAGAGGATCCAGAGTTAACCAGTTGCAATCCGGTTCAGTGGGATCGGTTCCAGCCTCTTCCTTCTGAGGATGTGGACAAGGTACTTTCAACGGTGAAGCCTACTACCTGTCTGATTGATCCTTGCCCATCATGGTTCCTTATGAACTGCAAGGAGAAATTGGGCGAAGGGATCAGGGCGGTGGTAAATGCATCCTTGAAGGAGGGTGTAATGCCACCGGCCCTCAAGGAGGCAATTATAAAACCCATTCTAAAAAAGTCCTCCTTGGATCCCCAAGTTTTGAACAACTTTCGCCCCATTTCGAATTTGCCATTTTTGGGCAAGATCATTGAGCGAGTGGTGGCTAACCAGTTGTCAGCACACTTGGATGAAATGGATTATTTAGATCCATACCAATCGGGTTTCAGGACTGGGCATGGTACAGAAACAGCCTTGGTCGCTCTGGTAGATGATATGAGGAGGGCACTAGACAGGGGAGAATCCACCTTTCTTGTCCTCCTGGATCTCTCAGCGGCTTTTGATACCGTCGACCACGGTATCCTGTTAGATCGCCTGGAGGGATTAGGAATAGGAGGCACTGTTTTACAGTGGTTCCGTTCCTTTCTCTCTGACAGGCAACAACAGGTAGCATTGGGAGATGAGGTTTCAGACCCTTGGCTCCTCACTTGTGGAGTACCACAGGGTTCTATCCTCTCTCCCATGCTATTTAACATCTATGTGAAACCGCTGGGAGCTATCATCAGGGGTTTGGGGCTGCGATGTCACCAATATGCTGATGACACACAGCTCTATCTCTCCTTTAAATCTTCACCGGAGTTGGCTGTAGAGACCTTGTCCAAGTGCCTGGAATCCGTGAGTGGGTGGATGGGAAGAAACAGGCTGAAGCTCAATCCTGATAAGACCGAGGTGCTACTTGTGGGTGACAGGGGAAGGTTGGGTGTTGCTGACCTGAATCTTAATGGGGTAAAATTGCCCCTGAAGGATCAGGTCCGCAGCCTTGGGGTTGTTCTTGATTCCAAGCTGTCCACGGAGGCTCAGATTTCGGCAGTGAGCCGGGCAGCTTGGTATCAAACTACACCTCATACAGAGGTTGAACACCTACCTCCCTATTCATCAGCTCCCACTGGTGGTACATGCCCTGGTTACCTCTCGTTTAGACTACTGCAATGCGCTCTACGTGGGGTTACCCTTGAAAACGGTCCGGAAACTACAACTGGTGCAGAATGCGGCGGCACGCCTGCTTACAAACAGCCGCCACCGTGATCACATCACGCCGGTGTTATTTCATCTACATTGGCTTCCAGTTGTTTTCCGGGCCCAATTCAAGGTGTTGGTCTTAACCTTTAAATCCCTATACGGTCTCGGCCCAGTTTACCTGAAGGAGCACCTCCAGTACCACCAACTAAGCCGCCCGACCAGATCAGCCACACAGGGCCTTCTCTCCGTCCCACCAACAAAAACAGCTAGGTTGGTGGGGACTAGAGAGAGGGCATTCTCAGTGGCAGCCCCCACTCTCTGGAACTCCCTCCCGTTCGATCTTCGCCATGCCCCTTCCCTAGATACATTTCGCCGAGCCTTAAAAACATGGCTCTTTGGACAGGCCTTTGGGGGTCCCCGGGTGGGCTAATTTCTTTATATTGTTTTAAAATTGTCTATTGATGGCCCTGTACTGCCGCTTTTTAAAATGGTTATTGTTGACTGCGCTGTATTTTATTATGTATTGTATTATTATGTATTGTTGAATTTAATGTTGTACGTTGCCTAGAGTGGTTTCGGCCAGATAGGCGACTCAAAAATTAAATTTATTATTATTATTTATTATTGTTAACTAAGGTATTACTGTCTCTGTATATTTTGCATTTTACTGCCTACAATGTGTTATTGTTTTAAAGAAAAATCTGTCAATGCACAAACAGCTCAGACATCAACAGACACTCAATACAAGAGATGTTGGGATGCGTGCAAAGCTCAGTCAGCTCAGAACCACAAAATCAGTGTACAAATCTATTGAAAAAGAATTGCTGCTCCATCCCTAGCTGTCTTTCCCTCATTTGCTCGAGGCCCAGACTGTTTTTTTCCATTTCAAGGTGGTCACCATTTGAAAAAAGCAGCCCTTTGGAAAGCACAAACCTTTGAGTTGAGAGGAAATGCTTTCCTGACATTCTCTTCCCAATCCATCAGTAACAACATGGGGTGGGGGTGGGATGAGCAAAAAATCTCCAGCAGTTTCTTTGGGGTGAGGCTCCCACCCCTATCAGCAGCAACATGGCTCTCTTATTTTCCCAAAGCTGATTTTCTTGAAACCACCATTTGATGGCACCAGCAATAACAGAAATCATGCAATAGCAGCTGGGCTGACAATCTAGGGGCACTGTAAGAGGTGGGACACTGGCTGTCACACACAAACATTGAAAACTGTTTCCAGAATATTTAGCAAAGTGGAACTCTTTTTGGGGGGAGGGGAACATTCACAGAAGTTTTCTGTGGGGAAAAAAGGCCTGCTGAGAAAGGTTTGCAAAACTGGAATCTTGTCTTCAAACAAATATTGTTTCTGCACTAAATGGTACTGTGCCCAAGAGGCACATTCCAAAAGTTCATTGCCGTCACTCATTAAAACAGCAGTCACTGCTAAGAGTGGCATTTCAGCTCTTGTCTACACATCTACTTGGAGACTCTTCCTCCTACCAAGACTACAATATGGTCCCTTGTGTTCTTCATGCAATCAACGCTGCAGATGAGCACCAGTTAAATGCACAGAGAAGTACTACCTGTCCCCACAAACATGTTGCAGCACTTCTGGGAAACCTCCTAAAAGACGAATCAAGACTTTGACTTCTGTTGAGGTACAGAAATGGGAGTTATGACCATTTATGAGACTTGGGTGGAAACCATGAAGGGGTGGATTTAAAGGGGTGCCAATCAATGGCTAGGTCTCCTTCAATGAAATTTTGATAGACAATTTTAAAATTAGAGCAGGGAAGGTTTGAGCTGGAAAAAAGGATCATGGAATGTCTCCATAAATCCCAGCTGCATTCCAAATTGAAACTAAAATGTGATGAAAATGTTCTCCCCACTTTCATGGCTGTATTCATTCCCCGCTAAAGCATACTTCTGTGGTTTTTTTCTGGGGAGTGAGCAAGTTTCAGTGAATTATTCAAGAAGTATGAAATTTGCCACTTACATTTACACTTATGAGGTGGCCAAATGTTTTCTCTTTTGCTTAAAAAAAAGACACCTCATGAAGGAAGGTAAGTGGCTACCTTTTCTCACCACCTGAACATTTCACCAGACTTTGTCCTCCCCAGTCTTTGTGGGATTTCTCATTTCACTGAACACATAAATGGAAACAAACAGAGCATTTTCTTGATCTCTCCTTCAACGCTGGTAACGGAAAGCTCAGAATAATCAGCTGAATGTTCATCAATGCCAGTGAGTGATGGTGGTATTTCAGAAGTAAGCAATTTAGATGATTAGATAGATAGGTAGATAGATAGATAGATAGATAGATAGATAGATAGATAGATAGATAGATAGATAGATAGATAGATAGATAGATAGATAGATAGATAGATAGATAGATAGATAGATAGATAGATAGATAGATAGATAGATAGATAGATAGATAGATAGATAGATAGATAGATAGATACATAGATAGATAGACATGTGTGTAAATATATATAATAGTGAGGATGGAATTTCAGAATACACTGGCAACGTCCATGATGCCATTTGCATGGGAAAGTGTTGAAACAAAAAAGAAAGAAATATGAAAAAGAAAGAAATGCAAAAGGTGAACATTTTGTTTTACTCGCTGGTTTTAAAATGGTTTGCTTTAGCTATATTTCTGGGTTCGATAGCAGGGAAGGTGAAAGATTTCACAAGTAGAAGTCACAATATTTGCCAGAAGGTTAGCAGACCCAAACTGAAGATTGTAATTGCCCAACACTGAACTATTTAAACTTAGCTTTTATAACTTACAGTTTTTATGTAATAGAAACAACATTGTTTCTGAAAAATAAAGATATGTGTTCTCAAATGGGGGGGAGGAGCTGCAGAACTGCATATCCCCCCCTTGACATGACTCCTTAACTTCTGTCTTTCAGTGAAGACATATAGACAGGTTAAGGGCATACATGGCCCCAAGATTCACCTTTCATCTGTATCTGCATCATCTCCCCACTTCTATGGGTCTATTTGTTCCCTGCTAAAGTGAGTTTTTCAGAGGAGTGAATTTCAGTAAAGTGGGAAGTGTGGTGTTCACCTTATTTCAGTTTATGAGGTAGCCAAATGTTTTCTCTTTGGCTGTATAAAATCCTCAGAAACCTCATAAAGTTAAATATGGTGATTGCCTACCCTCCCACCACCTGAAAAAATTCATCAAACTTTGTCCTCCCCAGTCTTCATGGGAATCTGCATTTCACTGAACTCATAAATGGAAACAAAACATTTTAACGTAATTAAATGGAAGACTTTAATCAGTTGCTTTCCTTCATAGAGACCTTATTACCTTCCTCCCAACCTCTTGACTTGCACAAAACGCACAGAGGGCTATGCTGTTAGCAACAGACAATCATACACAGGTCTACTCAAATGTCAGTCCCATTTCATTAAATGAACTTGACTTCCAGGAAAGTGTGTATAGCCTTGCACTGCAACAGTGTGTATAGCCTTGCACTGCAACAGTGCAAGATTTTAGATAGACATCCTCAGAAGCAATCCCCATGTAGTTCAATTGGATGCACTCTCTAGCAAGTGTACATAGGATTGCCCCCTTAATGTTTTATTAAGTCAGGATGCATCCCCTTTCACACTGTTTTGGAGGCCTTGCTTACTGAAAGGAGCAATTTTTGAGTCTCTCATTCAAAGCATCTGCTAACTGAAAGTTCAGCATGATCAGCTGAATTTTCATCAACAGGAGTTAATGAAGGGAGACATTCCTCTTTGTTAAAGGAAGAAATGACAGAGAGACAGAGAGACAGACTAGATAGATAGATAGATAGATAGATAGATAGATAGATAGATAGATAGATAGATAGATAGATAGATAGATAGATAGATGATAGATAGATAGATAGATAGATAGATAGATAGATAGATAGATAGATAGATAGATAGATAGATAGATAGATAGATAGATAGATAGATAGATAGATAGATAGATAGATAGATAGATAGATAGATAGATAGATAGATAGATAGATAGATAGATAGATAGATAGATAGATAGATAGATAGATCTGGGGTCAATAAAGGAGAGATGAAAGATTTCACCAGGAGAGGTAACAATATTCACAAGAACGTTAACAGACCCAATCTGAAGGCAAGGTTGTCCTTGCCCAAACCAAACTAATTAAAATGCAGTTGCAGCACTTAGTTTGTATACATCACAGTTGTTATCTAATCAAAAACATCATGGTTTCTGAAAAATACTTATGTGATCTCAGATGAGGGGAGAAGCTACAGACTGTATATTGCCCCACACACATGGCATCCCTGCTTAATCTTTAAATGTCAGTGGAGACATATAGATAGACAACTATGAGGTGTGCATGGGCTCCAGGATTCAACTTCCATCTGTAGCTCTGTGTTTTCACAGAATTTCAATAGTTTGCTTAATTGTTCTCTACTGTCTCCACTTCAATCTGTGTTTCAGGTTCTAAACCAATCTGTATACAGTGAAACTGTGTGTTTCTTAGTCACTATAATGGGAAATCTAGAAACAGCTATGACTTTTCACTTGATGGTCATAATGGATGAAATTTCAAGGCACAGGACTCCTTCAGAGTAGACTGAGCCTGACAAATTGCGGACAGATATGTCCAGAGTTTTTCTTATGAGGGATGCACATGGTATTAAATTTCCTCCATATTCCCTTATGGAGAGAGGAGAGAGGGTTTGTCTCTTCTTCTCTCTCACCTTAAAATTGATAAAATTGATACACAAGTAGTTGTGTATTCTTGCCAGTACATTTTTTCAAACTTTGTAGCTGTATGCTGTCCTTAGTTTCTGGTACTTTTTAATGTCATCCTCCTGACGTTATCGAGAATGTTGCCTGTGGAGCTCAGAAGAACTCCGTTGTTGTGTTATGCAGAGCAATGCAGGATCTTTAAAAAACTTAGAGGAAGCTTTTAACGTAAAAAAAAATCTTCCACTCCTGTGCTTTACCAAAAAGCAAACCAGAGTTCTTCAGTTCTTTGCAGGCACCATTTTGGACAGCATCGTCTTTTTTGCAAAACCTATGGTACAGAAATATACAGAAACAACAGAGGAGCTGGAGGCTTTGCACAGGCCCTAATGGGCCTCAGGATGGTGCAGTAATTGACCTTGTGCAGGACTCTTCTTATGTTCCCATTTGCTTCCACTGATTGTATATTATGTAAATAAATAAATAAAGTTTCTTCACACCACTTCTACAAATGGTAACACATTTATTTATTTATTTATTTTTATTAATTGATTTATATCCTGCCCTTCCTCCCAGCAGGAGCCCAGGGTGGCAAACAAAAGCGCTAAAAACACATCAAAACATCATCAAAACAGACCTTAAAATGCATTAAAGCAAAACAACTTTAAAAACATGTTTAAAAGCTTTCAAAGCAACTTTTTAAAAGTTTTAAAAACATATTGTTTTTTAAAAAAACATATTACAAAGCAACTCCAGCACAGACGCAGACTGGAATAGGCCTCAACTTAAAAGGCTTGATGAAATTGGAAAGTCTTCAAAGGGCACCAAAAAGATAACAGAGATGGCACATTCCATGTTTACTCAGGTTTACTTTCCTTTAGAAGGAGGTCACGGGAGGTGTCATGATATTCTGCAATATTAGCTTTCATATAGAAATATACAGGTTGGACATAGGTCGAAGCATAACCAAAGTCCACTGCTCCCACATCTGATCTCCAGGGAGTAAAAAGCACTTGAAGAGGCTTTCAGATCCCTAAAGTTCGGCTTTCTATGTTTCTCTCACTTTGTATCCATCCAAATTGCAGCCTGACCAATTTGTGTCCTTCACAAATATTTGAACTACCTCATTTTTACTTACGAAGGGAAGGCTCCTGGATATATTCAGAGCTAAATTGCCCCAAAGCAATTTTGTGTGTTTATTTTAAGTGTGCTTGTTGGTGTGGCCCTTTTAATATAATGATAATAAATAGTTAAAAAGGAGCATAACTGCTTTTGTAAATGATCACTTGTGATCCAAGACATGGGGTGGAAGGAGTACCCAGACTAAAAGGCATGTCTCCTTAGCCTTTGACTTCCATTAAAACAGATAGCATAGACAGAACTGTAGTGTGTCATTTAATTTATATCTCAGTCCTTATGGTATGTGATAGTGATTCTCTCATGTGATTCCAGATGGAGATGGCCAATGGCAGCTCCGTCCACGAATTCATTTTGCTGGGATTTGACGTTCAACAGCAGACCCGATTCTTGCTCCTTGGCTTTATCTCCATTCTCTACATGCTCACTTTGGCTGAGAACATCACCATCATCACAGTGGTGTCCCTAGATAACCACTTGGCCCAGCTTCCCATGTACATCCTGCTGAGCAATTTCTCCTGGATGGAGATGTGCTACGTGTCCACCACTGTGCCTCGTATGCTCTCTGACCTGGTTTCCCCTTATGGAATCATTTCCTTCCCTGACTGTTTCCTCCAGTTCTACTTCTGGTTCTCTCTGGGCTCCACAGAATGCTTCTTCCTTTCAGCCATGGCCTTGGATCGGTACTTGGCCATCTGCCACCCTTTGCGCTACCCACAACTTATGACCCAACATTCCTGCTATGCCTTGGTAGGGACATGTTGGGTTGTTGGCTTCCTGTGGTTTCCTATCCCAGTGATTTTGATCTCCAAGATGTCCTTTTGTGGTCCTAACATTATTGACCACTTTTTGTGTGATCCTGTGCCAATTGTGTCCCTGGCCTGCCCTCCACTTGGAAATGCTCCCTTTGTCTTACAAATGTTTCTATATGCTCTGATTTCAAGCAATGTATTCTTTGTTGTGCTATCATATGGCTTTATCATTCTCAATCTGATAAAAACTTCAAACGAAGCCAGTCGTAGGAAGGCCATCTCTACCATCTCTTTCCACATAATGGTGGTGACACTTTTTTATGGCAGTGTAGCAGTGGAGAACTTTATTCCAAGGGGAGAAAGCCGCTCAGAGGCCACCAAGGCAGCCACATACTTCTATGCAGGCCTTACACCCTTTCTTAACCCCCTGATCTACTGTCTGAGAAATGATCAGGTGAAAGAGGCCCTGGGCAGGTTGCTAAAGAGAAAGAAAACGTTTCTAAGGAGAAAGGTGACAGTATAATAAGAAGACGAGTCAAGAAAAAGAAAAACCTCAGAACTCTCAACTACTCAAATGACATCATAAAACACTCAGCTACATAAGAGTTCCAACTCTTCCAATTTTTGTTTTGTAATTTCCAGTGAAGATGCTCCAAATCAGTAAGGAAATTGTTGTTGGTGTGTCAACCATACAGCATGACAAGGAATTTGCTTCTGTCTTTGAGTACCAGAATACAAGGCCTGGACCTAGGGGTGTGCAGAGTCTTTGTGCAGGGGCCAATTAATGAAGTGAAACAGGGTGCTTTCAAGTGCATCCCTCTCTCTGCTCACTGGCATATGGTCTGTGCCATATAGCTCTATATTCTTCCAAAGCTCCATCTTTCTACAGGTTTATGGGGTTTGCAAGAAGTCTGGCTGTCCAAGATGTTGCCTGTGGAGCATTGAAGACCTCTGAATTTTTATATTTGTTCTTCTTAAAGCACAGCAGCAGAGGCTTTTTTAAGTTAAAAGCTTCCTTTTATTTTTTAATATATCCTATGCTGCTCTATTTAACAGCAACAACAAAAAATCCCCCAAAGCAGAGCTCTTCGGACCTCCTCAGGCAGCCTCACAAGATAACCTCACTTTCTGGATAGCCTTAAAGAAGACACAAAGAAGCATCAGAAAGACCAGTAAGTCTTTATAATATTATTGTTTCTGTAATAAGTAGTCCAGGCAACAATACACATCAGTCAACCACCTCTGCATTATCTTATGGAAGTTAAGAGCAAGAAGGAAATTCCCACTCCCACCCACCCCGAATTTAGCCACTGTAATCCATGCTCTGGGAATATCCACATTGGATTACTGCAGTGCACTCTCTGTGGGGCTGCCCTTGAAGATGACTCAGAAACTTGAGCTAGTAAAAAATGCAGTCACCAGATTACTGGCTTGGGTTGCCTTTAGAACTCATATAACACCTGTTTTAAAACAGCTGCATTGGTTTGCCAATTCATTTCTGGGCTCAGTTCAAGGTGTTCATCCTAGTCTTTAAAGTCCTAAACAACTTACAGTAGGTCCCAATATTTGTGAAACCGCCTTCTTCCCTACAGAACATCCCAGGTGTTAAGATCAGCAGAGGGGGTCCTTTTGGTAGTTCCACCCCTCTCAGATGTTTGGGAATGGATAGGCCAGGAGAGGGCATTCTCTGTGGCAGCCCCTAAATTGTATAATTCCCTCCCCACTAGGGTTGCCAGGTCAGAAGCATCCCAAAACCTGAGATTTTAGGGACAGGCCCAAGTGATGTCCTGGGGGTGGGCCCGAGTGATGTCATGGGGTGGGCTCGAGTGATGTCACGGGGCGGGCCCGAGTGATGTCATTAAGCATGATACATTAAGCATCAATCACAGTTGCTTGGAGCGCACAATTAAAAAAAAAATCTGACTGGAAATTAATCTAGACATTTTAGCTAAAAGATGGACCCTGGGTAGGGAACATTTAATCTAGCCTACTTCCTTTCAGCAAGAAGGGTTTAAGTGCCTTCAGGCCAGGCCAGTCACCAGAAGGCCACTGTAGGAAGAAAGGAGCCTAGTGTTGTGGAGATGTTAGATGGGAGCATTCGGAAGTAAAGATGGATGCCCCTGAAGGCTGCAATTCTAAATACACGTACTAAGCCCCCATAGACCTCAACAGGACTTACTTCTGAGTAGATATAGTTTGGATTATGCTGTTGGTAAAGCTTGACTAGGGATCCTCTGCAAAGACATCCATCTCCAAGCAGGGTTGGCAACCCCCTGCCAGGAATGCCCTGCCCTTATCTTTTAATGTGGCTGCTCCAAACTTCTTTACAGAATTGACCCTTCACTTCAGAAAGAGGTCTGAGAAATGAGTTAAGAGTAAGAAGATTCTCTACCCTTTCTGTCTGCATAGATGCACTTATCCTTCCCCTGCGTCCAGCAGAAGCTCTGGGCCAGGCGTGATGCAGTGGCATCTCATAGAGGACACCCTCCCCTTTCATGGGGTGTATGATTTGTCCTGTCCCAGAACATATTTTGGGGTGGGCACCCCCAGTTACTTATTTTTTCCTGTATGTTTTGGTCTGCTTTGATTTTGCATAGATGCCCTCCTCCGTGCCCTGCGCCCAGCAGAAGCTCTGGGCCAGGCGGGATGCAGTGGCATCTCATAGAGGACACTCTCCCCTTTCCTCGGGTATATGATTTTTCCTGTCCCAGAGCAGATTTTGGGTTGGGCACCTTATGATTTTATGACATCATTATGTATTTATGATAATATCAGAAGCCTGATGATTTTGATTGCATAAATGTATTGTTATTCTTGATGGGGAGAGTCCCCCAATCACAGTGATATATCATACAGGGTACCCCAACATATATTCTGGGGTTCATAGACATGTTAAGTTTGGTTTGAAGTTGCTGTAGCGGTCAACTTCTTTCTTAGTGTTTTGAACTTTCAAGCAAATTAGGAACTGGGAACTGGGAACTAGGAACCAACTTCAGCGTCGTATCAGTTAAATAGATTAAACAGTTGTGGGGGGGCTGACATATTGGTGTATATCTCAGGAACCGGACCACCTAGAAACTTAATTTTTAAAAAAATTGAAGCTGAGAGTCCAGAGATTAAGGGGTGGTAGCCGGAGAGCTGGAGGGGCCTCCAAAAACCAGAGACTCCGGCCAAAAAACAGAGACCTGGTAACCCTACTCCCCACAGAAATGCACTTCTTTGCCCTGGCCTTTGACACCTGAGATGCATGTTTTCATGATCCACCCTATTCTTGGGGTTGTCATTTGTTTAAATTCTTTTAATACTGACTTTTAAATTGCTGTAACCGCCCAAACTGAGATCTGCTGAAGGGCAAGTAGTAGTAGTAGTAGTAGTAGTAGTAGTAGCAGCAGCCTAGTAGTAATGGTAGTAATGGTAGTGATGGTGGAGGGGTCAGGTTTGGGTCTGGTAAAGTTACCTAATGAAATGAGTTCTATGATTAACAGCCCAGCTGAAAATTCAATGAGAAGCAGAACAGTGAAAAGACCAGGCATCGCATATAGGATTTTGGAGATTAGGGTTGCCAGGTTCAGCGCCTGAGACTGATCCTGTACCTTTAGGAGAAGAGAAAGTCAGCCAAGTGCAGGTGTTCTTGCAACACTGTAATGAGAAAAACCACAGGGTGGAATTCTCCCTTCCCCCTGCACAACTTTTAAAAATACAGAAGACCTCTTTGTTGCCAGGCCCAGCTTCCAAGAGGTCTTCTGTATCTTTAAAAGTTATGAAGGGGAAGGGAGAATTCCACCTTGTGGTTTTTCCCGTGACAGTGTTGCAAGAACACCTGGCCTTGGCTGGTCTTCTCTTCTCCTAAAGATACAGGATCAGTCTCAGGCCCTGAGCCTGGCAACCCTATTGGAGATTAACATGTCAGCACTTAGAGGCAGTGTGTGCTCTGCCAGGACCCGAACCTCTACACAATCAGCTACACTTAAGTTGGCCACCTGGTTGAATGCTGGAGGAAGTATGAATGGGTAGGGATACTGTTTAGGCCTTGTTATTGAATGTATAATTGACTATAGCAAGGGTGTGTGTGTGGTCTTTGGCAATCTTCTTTACAAGATCTGTCTGTTTTAAAGGGAAGTGGGTTGATCACACACTTAACCCAGCAGTTAAATGGTTAAAGGCACTAACTGTGCATGACAGCACCTCAGCAATATGGAACAAATACTGATTTTGGAGCTTTAGATGGACTAATAAATCCTAACATGTATAAATTCAACAATATTTTTCCTTTTTTGTTGGTATTATCGAGATATGTACAATAAACAATAGACAGATAGACAGATTCTTGCTATTAATTACATTTATGAATCATTTCCCATGAGACAAATTACCATTTACAATACAATAGCATATATAAAACAGTTGCATATATAAAAACTGTTAACTCAGATATTAAATTCCATAGGCATCCACAGCAACAGTCAATGAAAGAAAATTATGTTATACGAATAATCAACAAGCCTCTTTCAACAAGCCTTTTCAGTGGAGACCTTATGCCAGTCTGCATCTGTGTTGGAATTGCTTTTTAATATATTTTTAAATCACCTTCTTTAATGTTTTGAAAGCTTTCTTTAAAATATTTTTAGTTTTGTTTTAATATGTTTTAATGGTTGTTTTTTATATATATATTTCAAAGTATGTTTTTTTGATGTTTTAAAGTATTTTTAGTCCTGGACTCCTGCTGGGAGAAAGGGTGGGATATAAATCGAATAAATAAATAAATTATAACCATTGTTATGGATTAAATTATAAAGCTAATTTGTCTTACAAAGTTCCTAATAAAATATATGGATTGACATTATTCTGAATTTTATTACTCCAACACATAATAAAAAACCCTCCATTTTTCAATAAATCAGTTGTTGGATTGTCTTTCTCTTTGGAGTAAATTTATCAGTTTTGTGATATGGCCTATCTCCCATACCTCAGTTATCCATTCATCAAGCAAAGGAAACATAGCTTGTTCCAGTTATTTCTAATCACCACATTAGCCCCTGTTAATAGATGTATGATCATTTCCCTGTCCTTGGATGAAACCAAATCCTTATCATAACAAACAAAATAGATAGTAAAATCATTAGCAGTGCATGTCCAGTGATTACCTCACTCGCTCAGACTATTTCCATCCAAAAAGTTCTAATTATTGGGCATGGTCAGAATATTTGTGCATATCTGCCGTTCTGGAACTACACCTCCAACATTTTTTGTTTGTACTCCTGAGTCATGGAAGGCAGCATAATTTATGCCAATCTAAATTAAGCCAGCGTAAAGTCTGCCAGATCCAGACCACCTTTAGGAGTGAGGAGACTGCTGGCTGAGGCAGCCCAAGCCAGGAAACCAAGCCTGGAAAATACAGGTTGATTTACAAAACCCATTTTTCTGATATATGTTCACCCAGGTTGCCAGATTAGATAACTGAGCTGAACAGAGTTGATCCAGGGTAGGTTCTCCCCTTGTTCCTGCCCAGTAGCATAGTGGCAAATTCAGAAGTGCAGAGTCCCTTCGTAATAGTTACTGCCATGCCCCTTCACAGCAACACCTCCTTTAAAGATTATAGAATAATCTGGCCAAGCTTGAATATTGCTTTTTGTTTCTATAGCACAATTTGACTGTCCTTATCTCACTGTCAGAGATATTGCTTGAATTACTGAATTCAATGTCTACACATTTATATCCTGCTGCTACCAAACAGCTTGATGATATAGATGGAATGCTACCATCAGGATTCACTGTCTCTTCTTTTGCAGTTACAGAATTCTCATTCTCCACAGTGGCTTTTTGAAGTAGGAACTAATAGGAACTCCAATCAGCAGGAAACAACAAGTAAGCAAGTTAGAAGACTCTTCTCAGTGGCTAACACATTCCCCTTTCATGCTGAGTGGCTCGTAGGATGCTGGAGACATACAGACCCTCCTGGGAACTGGCTGCCAAAGAAAGTAAGGGGCCTAAGACCCCCTGAGGCTCTGGATGACTATATCCCTGTTACTCCTACTAATGGAATGCTGAAGAAAAGAGCCCCCCGCCAGCAACCTTAATGCATGGGCAGGTTGATACAAGAGGTGGAACCCCTTCATATATTTGAGCTCCAAGCTGCTTAGGGCTTTATAGGCATGCATCTTCAACTGAGCTCAGCAGCAAATAGGCAGCCAATGTAGTTCATTTAGAGCCAAGGTAATGCATTAACCCTTTTAATGGTGATGCTAGCAACACATGTTGGGGAAGACAATGAATGCAGACATGGCCCATTTTTTCTTGGTTTTGTCCCAGAATAAGAAACGTTTGGTCACAAACAGCAAATGAAATTGAACAGGTTACCAGTTAACATTAGATCTGTTGGCTGTACTGTTTGGATTTATAAAGGGCTGAGTGTCGTCTCACAATATCGAAATGATGGTGCATCATTTAATAGCTACTCAAACATTGATTTCTGCAAACTGGAAGAAAATAAAAACTCCAAACAGTGTAGGGGTGGATTGTGAAACGCTGGGAAATAGTATATATTTATGTATTTATTACATTTTTATCCCTCCTTTCCTCCAAGGAGCTCAAGATGGCATAAAATATGGTTCTTCCCCTGCCAATCTTATCCTCACAAAAAGTCTGCAAGGTAGGGTTAGGCTGAGAGACAGAGACTCGCCCAAGGTCATCCAGCAAATTTCATGGCTGATTGAGGATTTGAACCTGGGTCACCCGGGTCCAAAGACAACACCCTATTATGGTCAAATAAGAGAGTTGCTGTATATGGTGGTCAAACTAACTAATATGGTAAGGGTTAGAAAGGGTAGGCAACAGAATAATTTCTTTATAGAAAAATGGGGTATGTTATGTTCTGGAGCAACAAATCTCAAGAAAAGGTACAGCCTTACACAGTATTGGGTTTATTGTAATATGTATTTTTTGTTTCAGAATATACAGGGCCTTTATAATATATAATTATGATCAATTAAGACAATAAAAACAGAACATGTAATCTGGCAGAGGGGCTTGTGAAGAACCTGGGAGGTCACAATATAGGATGGGTGGGCTATGTTCAGCTGAACGGGTCATAGGTTGTGCTCGCCAGCATTACAGTAACAATATATTGATAATGACTCCCTGATAATGGGGATATCCAAGGCAGAAAGGATCCAAACAATGGAGTTCACTGTGATCCAAATGATCAGTTTTAAGAGCCCAGGTTTCGGGATGCCTGAAGAATTTAATTCTCTGAACTCCAGTGTGAATTGATCTGATCTGCAGCTCCTGGATAAATGTGTGGATCAAAACATAACTTTTCCACCAATTTTTAGCTTTTCCAAGTGTGGCAATGCAGTTCTTGGCTCAAAACACATATCAAAATGTGTTTAAAATGTTTGTCTTAGGATAAGGTACTTTTGGAAATGTGTGCATTGAGATAATACATATATATAAAGTTTTCAGATAAAACATATGTGTAAATACTGATTTTTCTGAGGATTTAGAAAGAACAAATATGGAAATAGGGAAAAATGGACTTATGAATGAGTTTATGTGAAACTGACATAGGCCACATATCTGCATCCAGAGTGTGCCACTTCTAGATAGTTATAACAGCTTCCATAGCAAGGCTACAGCATGTCATGGAAGGCTTAGAAGGCACAGCTGCCAGGAAGATAAACAAGAACTTTATTATCTCTCTTAAACAAAAGCAGAGCAGCAACAGGAAATTCCTGACTTCACCCAGACACAACTGCCACCTAGTGACTTACCTGGATAATGGCACTATCCACAGACACACCCTGCACTGCAGTGTATTTATTATAACAATCTGTACCTGTGTGGACTGAAATTCTATTCTTCACAGGAGATGTGTGTAGGACTGGGCAACCACTGTTATCTGGAGAAGACATTCTTCTACCACATCTTCAAGCAAACCCAAAAGCTATAAGTTCATAGGAACCTGTCTTACGTCAAGTTGAACCACTGATCCACCTACTTTAGCATTGTCATCACAATGGACAGAGGCCCTCTAGGGTTTCATATAGGGGTCCATTCCAGCCCTACTGGAGCTGCTGATGGAGATGAACCCCAGGACCTTTTATATCCAAAGCATTTGGTTTACCACTGAGCTATGGCCCTTCCCCTGAACCCTCCCAAAAACTCCTCTTTCATATTATTTATGATTCATTAAAGGCTTATCCCAACATTCTGCCAAAGAGCTCCAAATGGTCCCTCCCTTCCAATTTTATCCAGACTGCATCTCTGTAATATAAGTTTAACTGAGAGATAGTGACTGGCCCAAAATCAACCAGGGAACTTCATGATTGAATGAAGATTTCAGCGGCATAAGAATAGATATGTATTAACATAAAATTGTGCTGCAAATATAGGAGAGCAGCGGGCCAGATTTATTCGTGCATTTTACATGTATAGTACAGTAATACCTCAATTAACAAATCCTCCGGAAAAGAAGTTCCTTTTCCACAAAGCCTTTTTGGGTGCAGGGGCACGCACACTCTGATATAGTCACAATGTGGCTCCTTGTCTGTTGGATTGCAACTGCTGCAGGAAGCTCTCACACATGTGGATGGAATGACAGAAAGGTGGCACAGGCATCTCCGTAGCAAACAAGGATTCGGGTGCCCTGGAAGCACTGTTTACTGCAGATGCGCATGTGCAACCTGGCAAGAAGCATGTTTCTAGCTGTGCATGTAAATCCTGCCTGCAGCAGCCGCAATCTTTCAGTCATCCTTGCCTGCTGCATTGCAGCTGTTGCAAGCGGCTCTCAAACAGGGTACCTGCTCAAGTGCAGGGGAGGGTGGCAAACAGAGAGGGAGAGAGGGGGGGGAGAGGGAGCAAGCACAGGATGGTGGTTGCTGCCCCATGCCTGCCTGCTCGAGTGTACAGTGAGAACTGTGCACAAAGTTTTGAATTGCTACAGCAAGATGCTACATGATAAAAGAAAAAAAGGCAAGGCAGGCATCCCTGGATGCATTTTGAAAGATACCTTCAAGTGGTCTGTAGAAGGTTCAAAATGTTTTTATTTACTTATGCAAGGCTATCGTGAACTGGTTGTTTCATTTCAGACATGTGTATTGTTAGATTTGAATAAAATATACTATGTTGAACTGCTCTTCTTGTTTGAGGTGTAGGAACCTATCCCCATTCTTTCCATGTTATTCCTACCTCTGGTACCACCTTTTCTGTTAAAAAAGTAATGTCCAGGAATGCATGTACTTTGTTAACTAAGGTATTACTGTCTCTGTATATTTTGCATTTTACTGCCTACAATGTGTTATTGTTTTAAAGAAACATCCGTCAGTGCACAATCAGCTTGGACATCGACACTCAATACAAGAGATGTTGGGATGCGTGCAAAGCTCAGTCAGCTCGGAACCACAAAATCAGTGTACAAATCTATTGAAAAAGAATTGCTGCTCCATCCCTAGCTGTCTTTCCCTCATTTGCTCGAGGCCTAGACTGTTTTTTTTCCATTTCAAGGTGGTCACCATTTGAAAAAGGCAGCCCTTTGGAAAGCACAAACGATTGAGTTGAGAGGAACTGCTTTCCTGACATTCTCTTCCCAATCCATCAGTAACAAAACGGGGTGGGGGTGAGATGAGCAAAAAATCTCCAGCAGTTTCTTTGGGGTGAGGCTCCCACCCCTATCAGCAGCAACATGGCTCTCTTATTTTCCCAAAGCTGATTTTCTTGAAACCACCATTTGATGGCACCAGCAATAACAGAAATCATGCAATAGCAGCTGGGCTGACAGTCTAGGGGCACTGTAAGAGGTGGGACAGTGGCTGTCACACACAAACATTGAAAACTGTTTCCAGAATATTTAGCAAAGTGGAGCTTTTTTTGGGGGAAGGGGAACATTCACAGACGTTTTCTGTGGGGAAAAATGCCTGCTGAGAAACTTTTGCAAAACTGGAATCTTGTCTTCAAACAAATATTGTTTGTGCACTAAATGGTACTGTGCCCAAGAGACACATTCCAAAAGTTCATTGCCGTCACTCATTAAAACAGCAGTCACTGCTAAGAGTGGCATTTCAGCTCTTGTCTACAAATATACTTGGAGACTCTTCCTCCTACCAAGACTACAATATGGTCCCTTGTGTTCTTCATGCAATCAACGCTGCAGATGAGCACCAGTTAAATGCACAGAGAAGTACGACCTGTCCCCACAAACATGTTGCAGCATTTCTGGGAAACCTCCTAAAAGACGAATCAAGACTTTGACTCCTGTTGAGGTACAGAAATGGGAGTTATGACCATTTATGAGACTTGGGTGGAAACCATGAAGGGGTGGATTTAAAGGGGTGCCAATCAATGGCTAGGTCTCCTTCAATGAAATTTTGATAGACAATTTTAAAATTAGAGCAGGGAAGGTTTGAGCTGGAAAAAAGGATCATGGAATGTCTCCATAACTCTCAGCTGCATCCCAAATTGAAACTAAAATGTGATGAAAATGTTCCTCCCACTTTCATGGCTCTATTCATTCCCTGCTAAAGCATTCTTCTGTGGTTTTTTTCTGGGGAGTGAGCAAGTTTCAGTGAATTTTTCAAGAAGTATGAAATTTGCCACTTACATTTACACTTATGAGGTGGCCAAATGTTTTCTCTTTTGCTTATAAAAAAGACACCTCATGAAGGAAGGTAAGTGGCTACCTTTTCTCACCACCTGAAAATTTCACCAAACTTTGTCCTCCCCCAGTCTCTGTAGGATTCCTCATTTCACTGAACACATAAATGGAAACAAACGGAGCATTTTCTTGTTCTCTCCATCAAAGCATCTGGTAACTGAAAGCTCAGAATAATCAGCTGAATGTTCATCAATGCCAGTGAGTGATGGGGGTATTTCAAAAGTAAGCAATTTAGATGATCAGACAGACAGACAGACAGACAGACAGACAGACAGACAGACAGACGATAGATAGATAGATAGATAGATAGATAGATAGATAGATAGATAGATAGATAGATAGATAGATAGATAGATAGATAGATAGATAGATAGATAGATAGATAGATAGATAGATAGATAGATAGATAGATAGATATGTGTGTAAATATATATAATCGTGAGGATGGAATTTCAGAATACACTGGCAACGTCCATGATGCCATTTGCATGGGAAAGTGTTGAAACACAAAAGAAAGAAATATGAAAAAGAAAGAAATGCAAAAGGTGAACATTTTGTTTTACTCGCTGGTTTTAGAATGGTTTGGTTAAGCTATATTTCTGGGTTCGATAGCAGGAAAGGTGAAAGATTTCACAAGTAGAAGTCACAATATTTGCCAGAAGGTTAGCAGACCCAAACTGAAGATTGTAAGTGCCCAACACTGAACTATTTAAACTTAGCTTTTATAACTTACAGTTTTTATGTAATAGAAACAACATTGTTTCTGAAAAATAAAGATATGTGTTCTCAAATGGGGGGGAGGAGCTGCAGAACTGCATATCCCCCCCTTGACATGACTCCTTAACTTCTGTCTTTCAGTGAAGACATATAGATAGACAGGTTAAGGGCATGCATGGCCCCCAAGATTCACCTTTCATTCGTATCTGCATCATCTCCCCACTTCTATGGGTCTATTTGTTCCCTGCTAAAGTGCGTTTTTCAGAGGAGTGAATTTCAATGAAGTGGGAAGTGTGGTGTTCACCTTATTTCAGTTTATGAGGTAGCCAAATGTTTTCTCTTTGGCTGTATAAAATCCTCAGAAACCTCATAAAGTTATATAAGGTAATTGCCTACCCTCCCACCACCTGAAAAAATTCATCAAACTTTGTCCTCCCCAGTCTTCATGGGAATCTGCATTTCACTGAACTCATAAATGGAAACAAAACATTTTAACGTAATTAAATGGAAGACTTTAATCAGTTGCTTTCCTTCATAGAGACCTTATTACCTTCCTCCCAACCTCTTGACTTGCACAAAACGCACAGAGGGCTATGCTGTTAGCAACAGACAATCCTACACAGGTCTACTCAAATGTCAGTCCCATTTCATTAAATGAACTTGACTTCCAGGAAAGTGTGTATAGCCTTGCACTGCGACAGTGTGTATAGCCTTGCACTGCGACAGTGCAAGATTTTAGATAGACATCCTCAGAAGCAATCCCCATGTAGTTCAATTGGATGCACTCTCTAGCAAGTGTACATAGGATTGCCCCCTTAATGTTTTATTAAGTCAGGATGCATCCCCTTTCACACTGTTTTGGAGGCCTTGCTTACTGAAAGGAGCAATTTTTGAGTCTCTCATTCAAAGCATCTGCTAACTGAAAGTTCAGCATGATCAGCTGAATTTTCATCAACAGGAGTTAATGAAGGGAGACATTCCTCTTTGTTAAAGGAAGAAATGACAGAGAGACAGAGAGACAGACAGAGAGACAGACTAGATAGATAGATAGATAGATAGATAGATAGATAGATAGATAGATAGATAGATAGATAGATAGATAGATAGATAGATAGATAGATAGATAGATAGATAGATAGATAGATAGATAGATAGATAGATAGATAGATAGATAGATAGATAGATAGATAGATAGATAGATAGATAGATAGATAGATAGATCTGGGGTCAATAAAGGAGAGATGAAAGATTTCACTAGGAGAGGTAACAATATTCACAAGAACGTTAACAGACCCAATCTGAAGGCAAGGTTGTCCTTGCCCAAACCAAACTAATTAAAATGCAGTTGCAGCACTTAGTTTGTATACATCACAGTTGTTATCTAATCAAAAACATCATGGTTTCTGAAAAATACTTATGTGATCTCAGATGAGGGGAGAAGCTACAGACTGTATATTGCCCCACACACATGGCGTCCCTGCTTAATCTTTAAATGTCAGTGGAGACATATAGATAGACAACTATGAGGTGTGCATGGGCTCCAGGATTCAACTTTCATCTGTAGCTCTGCGTTTTCACTGAATTTCAATAGTTTGCTTAATTGTTCTCTACTGTCTCCACTTCAATCTGTGTTTCAGGTTCTAAACCAATCTGTATACAGTGAAACTATGTGTTTCTTAGTCACTATAATGGGAAATCTAGAAACAGCTATGACTTTTCACTTGATGGACAAAATGGATGAAATTTCAAGGCACAGGACTCCTTCAGAGTAGACTGAGCCTGACAAATTGTAGACAGATATGTCCAGAGTTTTTCTTATGGGGGATGCACATGGTATTAAATTTCCTCCATGTTCCCTTTTGGGGGGGGAGAGGGTTTGTCTCTTCTTCTCTCTCACCTTAAAATTGATAAAATTGATACACAAGTAGTTGTGTATTCTTGCCAGTACATTTTTTCAAACTTTGTAGCTGTATGCTGTCCTTAGTTTCTGGTACTTTTTAATGTCATCCTCCTGACGTTGTCGAGAATGTTGCCTATGGAGCTAAGAAGAACCCCGTTGTTGTGTTATGCAGAGCAATGCAGGATCTTTAAAAAACTTAGAGGAAGCTTTTAACTTAAAAAAAAATCTTCCACTCCTGTGCTTTACCAAAAAGCAAACCAGAGTTCTTCAGTTCTTTGCAGGCACCATTTTGGACCGCCTCATTTTTTTGCAAAAGCTACGGTACAGAAATATACAGAAACAACAGAGGAGCGGGAGGATTTGCCCAGGCCCAAATGGGCCTCATGATGGGACAGTAATTGACCTTGTGCAGGGCTCTTCTTATGTTCCCATTTGCTTCCACTGATTGTATATTATGTAAATGAATAAATAAAGTTTCTTCACACCACATCTACAAATGGTAACACATTTATTTATTTATTTATTTATTTTTATTAATTGATTTCTATCCTGCCCTTCCTCCCAGCAGGAGCCCAGGGCGGCAAACAAAAGTGCTAAAAACACATCAAAACATCATCAAAACAGACCTTAAAATGCATTAAAGCAAAACAACTTTAAAAACATGTTTAAAAGCTTTCAAAGCATCTTTTTAAAAGGGTTAAAAAACATTGTTTTTTAAGAAAACATATTACAAAGCAACTCCAGCACAGACGCAGACTGGAATAGGCCTCAACTTAAAAGGCTTGATGAAAGAGGAAAGTCTTCAAAAGGCACCAAAAAGATAACAGAGATGGCACATTCCATGTTTACTCAGGTTTACTTTCCTTTAGAAGGAGGTCACGGGAGGTGTCATGATATTCTGCAATATTAGCTTTCATATAGAAATATACAGGTTGAACATAGGTCAAAGTAAAACCAAAATCCACTGCTCCCACATCTGATCTCCAGGGAGTAAAAAGCACTTGAAGAGGCTTTCAAATCCCTAAAGTACAGCTTTCTATGTTTCTCTCACTTTGTATCCATCCAAATTGCAGCCTGACCAATTTGTGTCCTTCACAAATATTTGAACTACCTCATTTTTACTTACGAAGGGAAGGCTCCTGGATATATTCAGAGCTAAATTGCCCCAAAGCAATTTTGTGTGTTTATTTTAAGTGTGCTTGTTGGTGTGGCCCTTTTAATATTATTATAATAAATAGTTAAAAAGGAGCATAACTGCTTTTGTAAATAATCACTTGTGATCCCAGGCATGGGGTGGAAGGAGTACTAAGATTAAAAGTCATGTCTCCTTAGCCTTTGACTTCCATTAAAACAGATAGCATAGACAGAACTGGAGTGCGTCATTTAATTTATATCTCCAACCTTATTGCATGTGATAGTGATTCTGTCATGTGATTCCAGATGGAGATGGCCAATGGCAGCACCATCCACGAATTCATTTTGCTGGGATTTGACGTTCAACAGCAGACCCGATTCTTGCTCCTTGGCTTTATCTCCATTCTCTACATGCTCACTTTGGTTGAGAACATCACCATCATCACAGTGGTGTCCCTAGATAACCACTTGGCCCAGCTTCCCATGTACATCCTGCTGAGCAATTTCTCCTGGATGGAGATGTGCTACGTGACCACCACTGTGCCTCGTATGCTCTCTGACCTAGTTTCCCCTTATGGAATCATTTCCTTCCCTGACTGTTTCCTCCAGTTCTACTTCTGGTTCTCTCTGGGCTCCACAGAATGCTTCTTCCTTTCAGCCATGGCCTTGGATCGGTACTTGGCCATCTGCCACCCTCTGCGCTACCCACAACTTATGACCCAACATTCCTGCTATGCCTTGGTAGGGACATGTTGGGTTGTTGGCTTCCTGTGGTTTCCTATCCCAGTGATTTTGATCTCCAAGATGTCCTTTTGTGGTCCTAACATTATTGACCACTTTTTGTGTGATCCTGTGCCAATTGTGTCTCTGGCCTGCCCTCCACTTGGAAATGCTCCCTTTGTCTTACAAATGTTTCTGTATGCTCTGATTTCAAGTAATGTTTTCTTTGTTTTGCTATCATATGGCTTTGTCATTCTCAACCTGATAAAACCTTCAAACGAATCCAGTCGTAGGAAGGCCTTCTCTACCATCTTTTTCCACATAATGGTGGTGACACTTTTTTATGGCAGTATAGCAATGGAGTACTTTATTCCAGGTGGAGAAAGTCACTCAGAGGCCAGCAAGGCAGTCACATTCTTCTACGTGGCCCTCACGCCTTTTCTTAATCCCCTGATCTACTGTCTGAGAAATGATCAGGTAAAAGAGGCCCTGGGCAGGTTGCTAAAGAGAAAGAAAATGTTTCTGAGGAGAAAAGTGACAGTATAATAAGGAGATGAGTCAAGAAAAACAAAAACCTCAGAACTCTCAACTTCTCAAACGAGGTCATAAAACACTCAGCTAAATAAGAGTTCCAACTCTTCCAATTTTTGTTTTGTAATGTCCAGTGAAGATGCTCCAAATCAGTAAGGAAATTGTTGCTGGTGTGTCAGCCATACAGCATGACAAGGAATTTGCTTCTGTCTTTGAGTACCAGAATACAAGGCCTGGACCTAGGGGTGTGCAGAGTCTTTGTGCAGGGGCCAATTAATGAAGTGAAACAGGGTGCTTTCAAGTGCTTCCCTCTCTCTGCTCACTGGCATATGGTCTGTGCCATATAGCTCTATATTCTTCCAAAGCTCCATCTTTCTATAGGTTTATGGGGTTTGCAAGAAGTCTGGCTGTCCAAGATGTTGCCTGTGGAGCATTGAAGACCTCTGAATTTTTATATTTGTTCTTGTTAAAGCACAGCAGCAGAGGCTTTTTTAAGTTAAAAGCTTCCTTTTATTTTTTAATATATCCTATGCTGCTCTATTTAACAGCAACAACAAAAAATCCCCCAAAGCAGAGCTCTTCGGACCTCCTCAGGCAGCCTCACAAGATAACCTCACTTTCTGGATAGCCTTAAAGAAGACACAAAGAAGCATCAGAAAGACCAGTAAGTCTTTATAATATTATTGTTTCTGTAATAAGTAGTCCAGGCAACAATACACATCAGTCAACCACCTCTGCATTATCTTATGGAAGTTAAGAGCAAGAAGGAAATTCCCACTCCCACCCACCCCGAATTTAGCCACTGTAATCCATGCTCTGGGAATATCCACATTGGATTACTGCAGTGCACTCTCTGTGGGGCTGCCCTTGAAGATGACTCAGAAACTTGAGCTAGTAAAAAATGCAGTCACCAGATTACTGGCTTGGGTTGCCTTTAGAACTCATATAACACCTGTTTTAAAACAGCTGCATTGGTTTGCCAATTCATTTCTGGGCTCAGTTCAAGGTGTTCATCCTAGTCTTTAAAGTCCTAAACAACTTACAGTAGGTCCCAATATTTGTGAAACCACCTTCTTTCCTACAGAACATCCCAGGTGTTAAGATCAGCAGAGGGGGTCCTCTTGGTAGTTCCACCCCTCTCAGATGTTTGGGAATGGATAGGCCAGGAGAGGGCATGCTCTGTGGCAGCCCCTAAATTGTATAATTCCCTCCCCACTAGGGTTGCCAGGTCAGAAGCATCCCAAAACCTGAGATTTTAGGGACAGGCCCAAGTGATATCCTGGGGGTGGGCCCGAGTGATGTCATGGGGTGGGCTCGAGTTATGTCATGGGGTGGGCCTGAGTGATGTCATTAAGCATGATACATTAAGCATTAATCACAGTTGCTTGGAGCGCACAATTAAAAAAAATATCTGACTGGAAATTAATCTAGACATCTTAGCTAAAAGATGGAGCCTGGGTAGGGAACATTTAATCTAGCCTACTTGCTTTCAGCAAGAAGGGTTTAAGTGCCTTCAGGCCAGGCCAGTCACCAGAAGGCCACTGTAGGAAGAAAGGAGCCTAGTGTTGTGGAGATGTTAGATGGGAGCATTCGGGAGTCAAGACGGATGCCCCTGAAGGCTGCAATTGTAAACACACATACTAAGCCCCCATAGAACTCAACGGGACTTACTTCTTAGTAGATATAGTTTGGATTATGCTGTTGGTAAAGCTTGACTAGGGATGCGCTGCAAAGACATCCATCTCCAAGCAGGGTTGGCAACCCCCTGCCTGGTATGCCCTGCCCTTATCTTTTAATGTGGCTGCTCCAAACTTCTTTACAGATTTGACTCTTCACTTCAGAAAGAGGTCTGAGAAATGAGTAACAGTAAGAAGATTCTCTACCCTTTCTGTCTGCATAGATGCCCTTATCCTTCCCCTGCGTCCAGCAGAAGCTCTCGGCCAGGCGCGACGCAGTGACATCTCATAGAGGACACCCTCCCCTTTCATGGGGTGTATGATTTGTCCTGTCCCAGAGCATATTTTGGGGTGGGCACCCCCAGTTACTTATTTTTTCCTGTATGTTTTGGTCTGCTTTGATTTTGCATAGATGCCCTCCTCCGTGCCCTGCGCCCAGCAGAAGCTCTGGGCCAGGCGGGATGCAGTGGCATCTCATAGAGGACACACTCCCCTTTCCTCGGGTATATGATTTTTCCTGTCCCAGAGCAGATTTTATTTATTTATTTATTTATTTATTTATTTAATTTATATACCACCCTAAGCCCGAAGGCTCTCTGGGCGGTGTACAAAAAGATAATTTTGGGTTGGGCACCTTATGATTTTATGACATCATTATGTATTTATGATAATATCAGAAGCCTGATGATTTTGATTGCATAAATGTATTGTTATTCTTGATGGGGAGAGTCCCCCGATCACAGTGATATATCATACAGGGTACCCCAACATATATTCTGGGGTTCATAGACATGTTAAGTTTGGTTTGAAGTTGCTGTAGCGGTCAACTTCTTTCTTAGTGTTTTGAACTTTCAAGCAAATAAGGAACTGGGAACTAGGAACCAACTTCAGCGTCGTATCAGTTAAATAGAATAAACAGTCGTGGGGGGCTGACATATTGGTGTATATCTCAGGAACCGGACCACCTAGAAACTTAATTTTTTAAAAAATTGAAGCTGAGAGTCCGCAGATTAAGGGGTGGTAGCCGGAGAGCTGGAGGGGGCCTCCAAAAACCAGAAACTCCGGCCAAAAAACAGAGACCTGGTAACCCTACTCCCCACAGAAATGCACTTCTTTGCCCTGGCCTTTGACACCTGAGATGCATGTTTTCATGATCCACCCTATTCTTGGGGTTGTCATTTGTTTTAATTCTTTTAATACTGACTTTTAAATTGCTGTAACCACCCAACCTGAGATCTGCTGAAGGGCAAGTAGTAGTAGTAGTAGTAGTAGAAGTAGTAGCCTAGTAGTAATGGTAGTGATGGTGGAGGGGTCAGGTTTGGGTCTGGTAAAGTTATCTAATGAAATGAGTTCTGTGATTAACAGCCCAGCTGAAAATTCAATGAGAAGCAGAACAGTGGAAAGACCAGGCAACGCATATAGGATTTTGGAGATTAGGGTTGCCAGGTTCAGCGCCTGAGACTGATCCTGTATCTTTAGGAGAAGAGAAAGTCAGCCAAGTGCAGGTGTTCTTGCAACACTGTAATGAGAAAAACCACAGGGTGGAATTCTCCCTTCCCCTTGCACAACTTTTAAAAATGCAGAAGACCTCTTTGTTGCCAGGCCCAGCTTCCAAGAGGTCTTCTGTATCTTTAAAAGTTATGCAGGGGAAGGGAGAATTCCACCTTGTGGTTTTTCCCGTGACAGTGTTGCAAGAACACCTGGCCTTGGCTGGCCTTCTCTTCTCCTAAAGATACAGGATCAGTCTCAGGCCCTGAGCCTGGCAACCCTATTGGAGATTAACATGTCAGCACTTAGAGACAGTGTGTGCTCTGCCAGGACCCGAACCTCTACACAATCAGCTACACTTAAGTTGGCCACCTGGTTGAATGCTGGAGGAAATATGAATGGGTAGGGATACTGTTTAGGCCTTGTTATTGAATGTATAATTGACTATAGCAAGGGTGTGTGTGTGGTCTTTGGCAATCTTCTTTACAAGATCTGTCTGTTTTAAAGGGAAGTGGGTTGATCACACACTTAACCCAGCAGTTAAATGGTTAAAGGCACTAACTGTGCATGACAGCACCTCAGAAATATGGAACAAATACTGATTTTGGAGCTTTAGATGGACTAATAAATCCTAACATGTATAAATTCAACAATATTTTTCCTTTTTTATTGGTATTATCGAGATATGTACAATAAACAGATAGATAGATAGATAGATAGATAGATAGATAGATAGATAGATTCTTGCTATTAATTACATTTATGAATCATTTCCCATGAGACAAATTACCATTTACAATACAATAGCATATATAAAACAGTTGCATATATAAAAACTATTAACTCAGATATTAAATTCCATACGCATCCACAGCAGCAGTCAATGAAAGAAAATTATGTTATACGAATAATCAACAAGCCTCTTTCAACAAGCCTTTTAAGTGGAGACCTTATGCCAATCTGCATCTGTGTTGGAATTGCTTTTTAATATATTTTTAAATCACCTTCTTTAATGTTTTGAAAGCTTTTTTAAAAATATTTTTAGTTTTGTTTTAATATGTTTTAATGGTTGTTTTTTTATATATATTTCAAAGTATGTTTTTTTATGTTTTAAAGTATTTTTAGTCCTGGACTCCTGCTGGGAGTCAGTTATCCATTCATCAAGCAAAGGAAACATAGCTTGTTCCAGTTATTTCTAATGACCACATTAGCCCCTGTTAATAGATGTATGATCATTTCCCTGTCCTTGGATGAAACCAAATCCTTATCATAACAAACAAAATAGATAGTAAAATCATTAGCAGTGCATGTCCAGTGATTACCTCACTCGCTCAGACTATTTCCATCCAAAAAGTTCTAATTATTGGGCATTGTCAGAATATTTGTGCATATCTGCCATTCTGGAACTACACCTCCACCATCTTTTGTTTGTACTCCTAAGTCATGGAAGGCAGCATATTTTATGCCAATCTAAATTAAGCCAGCGTAAAGTCTGCCAGATCCAGACCATCTTTAGGAGCGAGGAGACTGCTGGCTGAGGCAGCCCAAGCCAGGAAAACAAGCCTGGAAAATACAGGTTGATTTACACAACCCATTTTTCTGATATATGTTCACCCAGGTTGCCAGATTAGATAACTGAGCTGAACAGAGTTGATCCAGGGTAGGTTCCCCCCTTGTTCCTGCCCAGTAGCATAGTGGCAAATTCAGAAGTGCTGAGTCCCTTCATAATAGTTACTGCCATGCCCCTTCACAGCAACACCTCCTTAAAAGATTATAGAATAATCTGGCCAAGTTTGAATATTGCTTTTTGTTTCCATAGCACTGTCACAATTTGACTGTCCTTATCTCACTATCAGAGATATTGCTTGAATTACTGAATTCAATGTCTACACATTTATATCCTGCTGCTACCAAACAGCTTGATGATATAGATGGAATGCTACCATCAGGATTCACTGTCTCTTCTTTTGCAGTTACAGAATTCTCATTCTCCACAGTGGCTTTTTGAAGTAGGAACTAATAGGAACTCCAATCAGCAGGAAACAACAAGTAAGCAAGTTAGAAGACTCTTCTCAGTGGCTAACACATTCCCCTTTCATGCTGAGTGGCTCGTAGGATGCTGGAGACATAGAGACCCTCTTGGGACCTGGCTGCCAAAGAAAGTAAGGGGCCTAAGACCCCCTGAGGCTCTGGATGACTATATCCCTGTTACTCCTACTAATGGAATGCTGAAGAAAAGAGCCCCCCGCCAGCAAACTTAATGCATGGGCAGGTTGATACAAGAGGTGGAACCTGTGATGTTCCTCTATTAGTGTAAATAGGGTAAGTGCTGTTTGTATAGGAGACACATGGTAAGTAGAATGAAAGAGGAAGGGGGAGTGAATGGGCAGTAGAATGCTGGATGATTGGCTGAATGTTTAAAATGGCTGACAGTATAAAAGGAAGTATGACAGGTAAATCTGGGTGGATGTGGTGTGGATGTGAGGTGGACGTTGGTGGGTTTGAGAGAGTTGTTTGTCAGGAGAGGGTGGAGAAGGAGGGGGGTGGAGTTCAGATTAGTATTACATAAAACCATATGCTTATGTGCCTTATGAAGAAATCTTGTTAATCTTGTTATCTGTGTTATTTAATAAATACTTAATTTGGTTTACCAGAGGCCTGATCCTTGGCTGGGGTTTCACAGACCAGAAGGGAGGGTGAGGTAAATAACCAAGGCTGAAGAGTGACAAATGGTGGCAGCGGGTGAAGGGAAGTATAACACCACAAGTATTCAGAGCAAACCAGAATTATAAGCAGTCTGAGTAAATCAAAGGGATTGGGACAGCTTAAGCACGCAGTCACAGAGGTAACCTAATTGAGGGAGACTCAGGCAGAGTCTCTAGGAATACGGGTTATAGGACGTAATTGGTGGTGCTGCCTAGCAGGGGGATCTGTTGAGATCTGTGCTAGAGCGGAGAGGGAAACCATAAGAGAGGACAGTCCGGACTGGTGGAATCCCTGGTGGTGCCTAGAGACAGGCAGTAACCACGAGCAGGTAGGAACCTGACAGGGAGAGCCAGGGAAGGGCGCCTCACATGTGGTGGCAGAGGTGGGATACGAACAACAGAGAATCCAGATACGAACAAAGGAGACTACGTCACAGGTGCTGGCTATAGCAGTGAGATAAGAATACTAGAGAATCCCTAACAGTGGTGTGGCAAACAGAAATAACAAAACAAGATTACTTGTGAGAGTGACTGGCAAAGAGTGTGTGGCAAAGAGTGAGTGAACTCAAACACCATGGCTGAATATATAAAAAAGAGAGGAGCTGGTGGAGAAGTGCATAACATTCAATTTACCTCACGAGGGTAAAGGGGTAGATGAATTGAGGGTAGCACTTATAGGATTTGCAACTGCCCAGCAAAAACAACCTTTCAGGGAAGAGACCCCAGAAGGATACTTAAGCAATCCCGCTTATATAGAGTACTTGAGAGAGAAGTTGAGGATGGAAACTGAGAGAATGAGGATGGAAGCTGATGGGAAAGATAAACAGCGAGAGTTAGAAACTGAGAGATTGAGGATGGAAGGTGCAGAGAAGGAAAAACAGAGGGAGTTGGAATTTGAGAGAATGAGAGTGGATGCGGAATTACAGGCAGAAAAGTTAAAATTTGAAAGAGAGAAGTTTCATTCTGATGAGACAAGGAAAGACAGAGATGGAGCAAAAATAAAAATTACTCCAAAGGACTTTGCTGTCTATGAGCCTGGTCAAGATCCTCAAATTTATCTCACAACCTTTGAAAAGGCAGCTCAGTTGTGGGGGCTACCTGAAGATAAATAAATGCAGTATTTATCAAATCTGATCAAAGGGGAATTGGCTGAGGTATACCAATATTTCCCCTCAGACAGGCCCGTCACCTATGCCGAGTTTAAAGAAGCAGTGTTTAAAAGATTCAGACTGGGGCCTGATTATTTTAGAAAGCTTTTCAGAAACTGCCAAATACAGACAGGGAGGTCTTTCGTGGAGCTGGGGGCAAAACTGATGGACATATTTGGGAAATGGCTGACAAGTGCAAAAGCTCAGTCTGTGGAGGAGGTGAAAAACCTCATGATATTGGATCAGTTGTACCATCAGTTACCACCAGAAATAAGGCTCCTTGTCAAAGACCATTCCCCTACATCGGTGCAGGAGGCCGCAGAGATGGCGGATCACTTCGCCTCCAACAGAACTGGCTGGGTGGGGAAAACATCTGGCTTAGGGAGTCTGTTATACAAGGCAGTTCATGGCTGCAGCACTGCTGACTATAAAGTTGGTTCTGACCCCTCGCGTGTAACGCCGTTGCTAGCCTCTAGAACTTCGGACTGGACCCCTGGCTTTCCGAACTCTGCTTCCCTACCTGGACAATGCTCTTGGACACTGCTACTGCTTCCCAGTTTTGAGCCGAAACGGTTCTGAGGAGAACGGCTGTTTAGCGGAGAGCAGCCGCCCGGACTCGAGTTTGGTGCGAGCCGCTGGCGGGGCATTGCTACCTGGATGAGAGCGGAGCTGTGGGCGTCGGATGGCAGGATGGCGGGTCATGGGCGGTGAGTGGCGGTGAGAGCGCCACGGGAGCCCGCCCCGACAGCAGTCCTGGTGGCGGTGAGAGCGCCATAGGAGCCAGCCCCGATAGCGGTGCAGTTTGGTGTAGGCCGCCGGCGCTCTCTGGCTTGGAGCTGCGACTCTGCGTGGGCCGCTGCCGGGACGGCGTTGTCCCGGCAGTCTTGGGACGTTGCTGCCTGGATGAGAGCGGAGCTGTGGGCGTCAGACGGCAGGATGGCGGGTCGTTGGTGGTGAGTGGCGGTGAGAGCGCCACAGACAGTCCCGACAGCAGTCCGGATGGTGGTGGGAGGACACTGAGGAGATCTGGCTTGGTGGTGGTGAGGAGGTGCTGAGAAGGAGTAGAAGGAGTGGCTCGGGGGTGACGTGAGAACCGCGGAGAGGCCCTGGAGAGCGCCGTGAGAGCCAGCTCGGAAACGACCGTGGTGGAGAGAAGGCACCGGAGAGATTGGCTGCTTTTGCTGTTGTGTGGGTGTTTTTAATTTTATGTTTGTTTTGTTGTTGCGTGTTTGAATGAGATTGTGTGGATGTGTTTGTATGTATTTATGTGTATTTTTATTTTTATTTGCTATTGTGTGAATATATTGTCTGTGCTTAAGTGTTTTAAAAATGTGCCTGGGAGAGCATACTTTGCACTTAACGGGGGGGCTTTCGGGGGCCCCAATTAGCGTAGTGACGGGTAATGGGAGGTATGGCGTTAGGAGGAGAACGTGCCAGGTAAGGGGAACACGTCCCAGACAAGTTGTGTCTGTGCCTTGTTTCGGTTCTCCTCAAGGCCACAGAACTGCTGGTTGTTCTATCAGCCAGCCCTTAGATCTCCAGGTGCTGCTTTTGAATGCCAGGTCGGTATATAATAAAACCTCCCTTGTCCACGATTTAATTGTGGATGAGGGTGCCGACCTGGCATGTATAACCGAGACCTGGGTGGGTGAGCAGGGAGGAGTTGCCCTCTCTCAGCTTTGCCCATCTGGGTATTCGGTGCAGCACTATGGTAGATCTGAGGGCTGGGGAGGCGGGGTCGCTGTGGTCTATAGGAGTACTTTCTCGCTCACCAGGCATCCTGTCCAGATGGCGACTGGTCTAGAGTGCCTCCACCTTGTGCTGGGCCAAGGAGACAGACTGGGAATCCTGTTGGTGTACCGTCCACCTTGCTGCCCAACAGCTTCCCTAGCTGAGCTGACAGAGATGGTCTCAGAGGTGTTGTTGAGGTCCCCCAAACTTGTGGTGTTGGGGGACTTCAACGTTCATGCCGAGGCTATCTTATCTGGGGCGGCTCAGGACTTCATGGCCTCCATGACAACCATGGGGCTGTCTCAATTTGTTACTGGCCCAACGCATGTGTCGGGTCACACTCTTGATTTGATCTTCGCCACTGGTCATGGAGATGGTGATCTGGAGGTGGGGTGTTTTTCATCTACCCCATTGTCATGGACAGATCATCGCCTGCTGAGTTTTAGACTTATGACGACTCCCTCTGCAAGGGTGGAGGACCTATTAAGTTGGTCCGCTCCCGGAGACTCATGGATCCTACTGGTTTTCAGAGGGCTCTGGGAGTTTTCTGGCTGATAGTACTGGCGCTCCTGTCGAGGCCTTGGTCGAACTGTGGAATACGGAGATGACCCGGGCTATTGACATGATCGCTCCCGTGCGCCCTCTTCATTGCAGAGCTCATACAGCTCCGTGGTATACCCCGGAGCTGAGAGCGATGAAGCAAGAGAGAAGGAGGCTGGAGTGTAGATGGAGACGAACTCCAGACGGATGCAATTATGCTTTGGTAAGTGCCTCTACTAAGTCGTACATAAAAGCGGTAAGGGTGGCAAAGAAGTCTTACTTCGCTGCTTCTATTAGGACATCTCTTTGCCGCCCAGCAGAGCTTTTTAGGGTTGTAAGAGGACTCTTACATTCAGGTCCTCAAGATACCATTGAAACATCTGAAGCTCGCTGTAACGACATTGCAGGGCACTTCCAAAATAAAATCGCATGCATCCGTAGGGACCTAGACTCTGATGTTATGACAGTTGAATCCACTGAAGTGTCCAGAGCACGGTCTTGTCCTTCATTATTGGATGAGTTTCAGTTGGTGCAGCTTGAGGAAGTGGACAAGGTGCTTGGAATGGTGCAGGCGACCACGTCTGTGCTAGATCCTTGTCCATCTTGGCTAGTGAATGCTAGTAGGACTGGTACCACCGGCTGGGCTAAGGAAGTGATAAATGCCTCCTTGAGTGAGGGAGTAGTCCCTAGTAGCCTCAAGGAGGCAGTAGTAAGACCTCTTTTAAAGAAACCTTCCTTAGACCCAGATGACCTGAACAACTATAGACCGGTGGCGAATGTCCCCTTTTTGGGCAAGGTTCTGGAGCGGGTGGTTGCCGGTCAGCTCCAGGTGCTCTTGGATGAGACCGATTATCTGGATCCGTTTCAATCCGGTTTTAGGCCTGGTTTTGGCACTGAAACAGCCTTGGTCGCCCTGTACAATGACCTTTGTCGGGAGAGGGACAGAGGGAGTGTGACTCTGTTGATTCTCCTTGATCTCTCAGTGGCATTTGATACCATCGACCATGGTATCCTTCTGGGGAGACTCGCAGAGTTGGGAGTTGGAGGCACTGCTTGGCAGTGGTTCCGCTCCTACTTGGCGGATCGTCACCAGAAGGTAGTACTTGGGGAACATTGCTCGACACCTTGGACTCTCCATTGTGGAGTCCCTCAGGGGTCGGTTTTGTCCCCCATGCTTTTTAACATCTACATGCAGCCTTCGGGTGCCGTCATCAGGAGTTTTGGAGTGCGTTGCCACCAGTACGCTGATGATACGCAGCTCTATTTCTCCTTTTCATCCTCTACAGGTGAGTCTGTGGATGTGCTAAACCACTGCCTGACCGCTATAATGGACTGGATGAGAGCTAATAAACTGAGACTCAATCCAGACAAGACCGAGACACTATTGGTGAATGCCTTCCCTGTTCAGATGGTGGATGTTTACCCTGTTCTAGATGGGGTTACACTCCCCTTGAAGGAACAGGTTCATAGTCTGGGGGTGCTTTTCGATCCTTCCTTGTGTCTTGAGGCGCAAGTGGCCTCGGTGGCAAGGAATGCGTTCTACCACCTTCGGTTGGTAGCCCAGCTACGCCCCTATCTTGACAGGGATGACCTCGCCTCAGTTGTTCATGCTCTGGTAACTTTATTTATTATTTATTTATTTATTATTTCAATTTATATACCGCCCTTAGCAGAATAGCTCTCAGGGCGGTGAACAAACAAGATAAAATACAATATATCATAATAAAAATCATAAAAACATATACAAACAAACAACAAAAAACACTACAACTTCTAGGTTGGATTACTGTAATGCGCTCTACGTTGGGCTGCCCCTGAAGACAGTTCGGAAACTTCAGCTAGTGCAAAATGCAGAAGCCAGACTGCTGACAAGGACCAGCCAGTCAGCACATATAACACCTGTTCTGGCCCATTTGCACTGGCTACCCATCTGTTTCTGAGGCAGATTCAAGGTGCTGGTCATGACCTATAAAGCCTTACACGGCGTGGGACCGCAATATCTTGTGGAACGCCTCTCCCACTATGAACCTACCCGGTCACTTCGCTCAGCAGCTAAGGCCCTCCTCTGGGTACCAACACATCAGGAAGCCCGGAGGACAGTTACATGATCTAGGGCCTTTTCTGAAGTGGCCCCTGAATTGTGGAATAGCCTCCCCGAAGAAATACGCCTGGCGCCTACGCTGCTATCTTTTCGGCGCCAGGTTAAGACCTGGCTATGCTCCCAGGCATTTTAATATGTTTATTTTTATATTTCTGTGGTTTCTGTTTGTGTTTATTATTGTTCGGCTGTTTTTATTATGATATTTTGTATTTTAATCCTTTTGTACACCGCCCAGAGAGCTATTCGCTATGGGCGGTTTAAAAATGAAACAAATAAAATAAATAAAAATAAATAAAATCAAGAGATTTTAAACCCAGACCATATAAATGCTGGCAGAAGGGATGTGGTACACAGCGAGTGAGTTCTCCAGTAAAATCTGAAGGGCACAGGACACCCCAGAGTGGATCTGTGTACCCTAAAAGTGAGGAGAAATTATGCTACAAATGTGGTAGACCGGGGCACCTACGTTTTCAATGTGAGGTTGCCAACCCCATTAGTAATCCTGCTCAGACAAGGGCAGTGAAAACAGAGCCCAAGGCTTTAGAAATAGCGAAAAAGGTTCAGTTCTGCCAGATAAACTGGACAAAAGTAACAGACTTGGATTCGAGTCTAAGAGAGGAAGTGAGTGTACAAGGGGCAAATTATTGGGCATTGCTTGACACTGGTGCCGCTCAGACGTTACTGAGGCCAGATTTAATAAAATCTGAAGAAATATTACCTCAGGAAACAGTGACTATCCAAGGAGTGAGGGGTCAACCAGAGAGTTTGCCTGTGGCCCTAGTGAAAATGGAGTGGAGAGGCCGAGAGGGCGAATATAGAGTGGGTATTAATGCCCAGCAACAAGAACCAGTAATACTGGGAAGAGATGTTATGGGAGCCCAAGGGAAAATATATGTAGTAACCAGACAACAACTTGGCAGAGAAAAAGAAGCCACGTTAAGGGGGGCTGAAGGAAGCAGGGTGGAATCTGTTAGCCAGCCTCAGGTCACCATAGCAACCACTAGCAGGCCTGCTGAAGGAGACAAACTGTATCAAGTGGTCTCTGGGGAAGAAGCAGATCAATTCGGGGAAGAGCTGCATAAAGATATAAGTTTGAACCAAATAAAGGAACAAGCCCTGACCCAACAGATTCCTTTCGCTGACAAGCTGAAGAATCAAGTTGTGTGTGAGAATGGGATTTTATATAGACTGTGGATGCCTGCTGAGAGAAAGGATGAATGTGAACCAGTGAAGCAATTGATAGTACCTAGCAAATACAGAACCAGATTGCTAGAGGTAGCCCACGATGTCCCATGTGCAGGACATCTGGGAATAAAAAAGACCAAGAGGAGATTGGCTGCACACTATTATTGGTCAAACATCTCCAAAGATGTAAAACAATATTGTCTATCTTGTGGTATATGCCAAAAGGTGGGAAAAAGTGGAGTAAAGACTAAGGCACCCTTAAAGCCCCTTCCTATAATTGGACAACCCTTTTATAGAGTGGGAATAGATTTGGTGGGCCCTTTTTCCAAACCCACAAGACATGGCAAGAAATATCTAGTGGTGGTGGTGGATTTTGCCACCAGGTACCCAGACGCAGAAGCACTAAGATCTGTAGAAGCTCCTGTAGTGGCAGAGGCTTTATTAAAAATCTTTATGAGGGACTTCCGGGAAGGGTGACTTAGCCTGTGCCTGCTTTTGAGACGGGCTCCTGCCTCAAAAGAAGCTTATTCAGATATATCAGTCAGTTTTTTCTTTTTTTTTTGACTGATTAAACTTCTCCCGGGTAGGGAGAAACGAAGAGATTAACCTCAAAGCCTATTTTTGTTGGGACGACCAGATCTCATTAATTTATGGGACGAGGTCCAGCCGACGGAGGTGGGACGGATTTTTAACAGCAAGCTCTATCTGATAAAGCGAACGTTCACCTTATCTTCTAAGAGAGAACGCACTAACAGGCAAGCACCCTTCTTTCTATATTTTTCTTTTACTTGACTTAAATTGTTGCTGTTTAAAAGAGATTTGCCAGATTGATCAGTTTTTGACATCTCACTGGGGAGCCATAACTTCTCTCTGCTACGCACTAATTAATAGCTTATCTCTGTTTTTGTTGCAAAAAGCTGTCCTGGATTTGCATTCTAAAGATATACACAGAAGAGGGATTTCTATTCCAGATTTTTATTTTGAAAAATATTATACTGTTTTGAGACTACTCTCTTTTTGGTCTATTTTATTTTGACGAATCTGTTTCTTGACGATTGCCATTAATTGTTTCGATCCTGGGAACTGCATTTTGTTTACTTAACTATTGGAGAGATAAGGCTGTCTGCTCTGTTTATACTGTGATGTCACCAAGTTTGGAGTATTAACCCAATTGTTGCTGAAATAAGAAGTGGTTTTCCTATATTTTTCTTTTAAAATGGCAATTAAGAAAGTGGCTGAAAATCTGGAAATAACTATGTTTCAGAAAATAATGGATGAGATTGAGATAATGAAAATTGAATTGAGTAAAATGAAGCAGGAGATTAAAGATATAAGGGTCCCTGTGAGAGAGGTGACCCTGGAAGGGGTCCCTGTGAGAGAGGAGACCCCGGAGATTGGAACAGGGGTCCCTGTGAGAGAGGTGACCCTGGAGACTGGAATAGGGGTCCCTGTGAGAGAGGAGATCCCGGAGATTGGAACCAACGTGGAACAGGAACAAGATTTGGAGTCTATGGACTTTAGAAATAAAATCTATTGTTTGGAACTCAATGTTATCTCTGAAGAAATGAATGAAGATTCTAGAGATAAAGTTATCAATGGCATGGATAATCTTCTGGACTGGAATGATGTGATGGAGCCCAATATAGAGAAAATCTATGGAATTAACTGCAGCCATGTGACAATGGAAAAACTTTTAAGAGATGACCCAGTGTATTTTGAAAAAAAGAACAGAGATATGATTTTACAGCAGTATTTCAGCAACCTATTCAGAATGGATGGCAAGAAAATATTTGGGATAGAGGTAATCCCCATCAGACTCTTACTATATGACTATGGCTTTGACAGCAAGATTATTATGGAATACTGATAATGGAAGATTGGATATTGAAATTACTGGACTTAACAAGACTACTGAAGATGGAAGATGGAAAATGGAACTAATAGAGATAATAGAACAATGGCTACTGAAATTATTGAACCTAACAGATTCTGATGTGATGGATTAATTGAAATGTTTATTTTGACTATGGTTATGACAATAAGATTATCATAATTAGTAATGAGATGGATTAATCGATATGCTTATCTGGAAAAAAAAATTGATAGATATATTTCTTAAAGAATTGAAACCTCTCTTTGACTTTTTGTGGAAAGAATAAAGTAATGTTTATGAGATTTGATGATTAAGTAAGATAACTACTGGAGGAAAGTGATTTTATAAATATGACTTAAGAGACAGGATTGTTATATATTATAGACTTATAACTGATTTGATCTTTGACAAATGGGAAGTCAATATTTTACTCTTTATTTTTTATTTTTGTTTTTTTTTTTCTTTTTTTCTTTTTGTTTAACTATTTTTTATTTTGTTTTTTGTCTTTGAATGTTTTATGATTTTGTCTTGTATGTTTTATGAAAATCTGAATAAAAATTATTGAAAAAAAAAAAAAAAATCTTTATGAGGCTGGGTTTCCCTCATGAAGTGCTGACGGATCAAGGCAGTGTATTCATGGGAGAAATGATGCAATGTATGTGGAAATGTTGTGGTCTAAAACATCTAAAGACCACTACTTACCATCCCGCCACTAATGGGTTAACAGAGAGATTCAATGGCGTTTTGAAGGGCATGATAAGAAGCTATGTTCAAGATCACCCACAAGACTGGGATGAACGTTTGGGATGCTTCTTATTTGCGTACAGAGAAGTCCCTCAAGAGTCAACAGGCTTCTCACCCTTTGAACTCATGTTCACTAGAAAAGTGAGGGGACCTTTGGAACTGTTAAAAAATTCATGGGAAGGAACCCTGGGAGAGTACAAAACATCTGTAGTAGATTTTGTATTGGAATTCCGCAATAAATTAACATCCATGATGGAGGTGGTGGAAAAGAATTTGAGTCAAGCACAGGAGAAGCAACATTACTGGTATGACAGAACAGCCAGGGAACGTGTGTATGATGTGGGAGATATGGTTCTGGCGTTCATACCCAGGAAACATGACAAATTACAGGCTAACTGAGAAGGACCATATACCATCAGAGAAAGGCTTGACACAGTGACGTATGTAATCACCACAGACCAATTAAACAAAAACAAAGTGGTTCATGTAAATATGTTGAAGCCTTACCATACCAGGGATGCAAAGGTGTTGCAAGTTACCTTATTCCCTGAGGGAAGTGGGCCTGAACTTCCGGATTTGGTACATGAAAGCAAAGACAAAGGAGGGGTAGATCAATTGGAATGGTCAGAGGAGGTGCAGGAGGAAGTAAGAGAAGAGATTCTGAGAGTGTTGAAAAACTATGGGAATCTCTTTAGTAATAAACCTGGCTGAACCAGTATAGCCAAACATTCCATTAATACTGGAGATCATGCCCCAATCAGATCTATGCCATACTGTGTGAATGGGAAAGTTGTGAGTGAAGTAATCTGTGTAGGACATAAGGTGGGGAGTGGGAAAATCACCCCCTTATGGAGCAAGGTAGAGGCAGTGCAATCATGGCCTATCCTCTTGTATGAATTGACAAAGAAAAAGTGTTCTGAGCATGTGGTATGGACGGATGAATGTCAGAAGGCTTTTGATCTGCTGAAGCAAGCCTTGTGCAAAGGACCCATATTAATAGCACCAGACTATGAGCAACCATTCATCGTGGCTACAGATGCGTCAGACCTCGTGCTGGGAGTTGTCTTGCTGCAGGAGAGAGAAGGCACCAGACATCCAGTGGCGTATCTGAGTCACAAGCTGACGCCGAGGGAGAAAAACTGTTCGTCGGTCCAAAAGGAGTGCCTAGCGGTCGTGTGGGGACTGAACAAGTTGTGCCCATACGTGTGGGGACGAAGATTCACGGTAACTACGGATCATCGGGCCTTGTTTGTTGGGCTGGTGACCAGTAGGCATTACTGTCTCTAGTTGTTTTCCATGAAGCCTGCAAGTTTGCAGACGTAACTGTGGTTAAGGGGGAGTTATGTCTATGCCCTATCTGGGAACGGACTGCCAGGGCCGTTGCTATGGTAGCCATCTGATAGCGACTGGGAAAGTTCTAACAGAGTCTGTGTGTTGTCGTCTTCTGAATTATGCCTCTGAGCTGAGAGGCTGTCTATTGTGTTTATCTATGGAGAGAGATGTACCAGAAGGGGGGTGACTGAAGAATCTCTACATGTATTTACTCTTAAGCCTCTGGCCTTAATGTCTTTCAATAAAGACTCTTAACATGCTCTGAAGAAGTTTCTTGCTCAACTTAACTCCAACGTAATGTATGCTGTTTCACACAACAACGCACACATGCCAACAGTGGTAGCAGAGGATGGTTGCGCTCCACAGCGCATTACACAGGAGTAAGTTGCTGGTCTGAACGGCAGACGGAGTTCCAGAGAGGGCAGCTTGATTGATTGAACCAGACGGAGGTGAGCAACATGGCTGTAAACCTGTCTGGGGGAGGCTTGCCGATGGAACGGCTTAATGAAAAGAATTATGGCAGCTGGAAGCCGAGGATGAGGGCTTTGCTGATAGCAGAGGATTTATGGGACGTGATTGAAGAAAAAACCCCGGCGGTACTGACCGCGGCCTGGAAGCGTCGAGACCAGAGGGCGCAGGCGTTTATTACTTTGGCTCTATCGGATTCTCAACTGATGTGTGTGAGAGATGAGCCGTCGGCTAAACAGATGTGGGACGTGTTGCAGGATTTGTCCCAGGAATGGCAGCGGAGGCAGGAGGCGCAGAGAGCCCAGCCGGTGGAAGCTGTCAGAAGCAAGGAGGAGAAATGTGCTCAACTTAACTCCAATGTAATGTATGCTGTTTCACACAACAATGCACACATGCCAACATTGTTATGGTTGCAGACTATGAAAACCATAACACTATGCTGCAGAGGTGGTCCTGGGCCCTACAGGACTATCAAGTGGACTTCCAGTTCATCAAAGGCAAGGACAGTGTATTGGCCGATGGACTTTCCAGGCAAGTGGCTGAGACTGCAGTGACGTGACCAGACGGAGGAACAAAGAAAGACATTTTCCCCATAGAGACTTGTTTATATTGTTAACGCGACATATAAAACAGGAATAATACTCTGCCATTGTTTTAAGGGGGGGGAAATGTGATGTTCCTCTATTAGTGTAAATAGGGTAAGTGCTGTTTGTATAGGAGACACATGGTAAGTAGAATGAAAGAGGAAGGGGGAGTGAATGGGCAGTAGAATGCTGGATGATTGGCTGAATGTTTAAAATGGCTGACAGTTTAAAAGGAAGTATGACAGGTAAATCTGGGTGGATGTGGTGTGGATGTGAGGTGGACGTTGGTGGGTTTGAGAGAGTTGTTTGTCAGGAGAGCGTGGAGAAGAAGGGGGCTGGAGTTCGGATTAGTATTACATAAAACCATATGCTTATGTGCCTTATGAAGAAATCTTGTTAATCTTGTTATCTGTGTTATTTAATAAATACTTAATTTGGTTTACCAGAGGCCTGATCCTTGGCTGGGGTTTCACAGACCAGAAGGGAGGGTGAGGTAAATAACCAAGGCTGAAGAGTGACAAATGGTGGCAGCGGGTGAAGGGAAGTATAACACCACAAGTATTCAGAGCAAACCAGAATTATAAGCAGTCTGAGTAAATCAAAGGGATTGGGACAGCTTAAGCACGCAGTCACAGAGGTAACCTGCTAGAGAGACTCAGGCAGAGTCTCTAGGAATACGGGTTATAGGACGTGACTAGTGGTGCTGCCTAGCAGGGGGATCTGTTGAGATCTGTGCTAGAGCGGAGAGGGAAACCATAAGAGAGGACAGTCCAGACTGGTGGAATCCCTGGTGGTGCCTAGAGACAGGCAGTAACCACGAGCAGGTAGGAACCTGACAGGGAGAGCCAGGGAAGGACGCCTCACAGAACCCCTTCATATATTTGAGCTCCAAGCTGCTTAGGGCTTTATAGGCATGCATCTTCAACTGAGCTCAGCAGCAAATATGCAGCCAATGTAGTTCATTTAGAGCCAAGGTAATGCATTAACCCTTTTAATGGTGATGCTAGCAACACATGTTGGGGAAGACAATGAATGCAGACATGGCCCATTTTTTCTTGGTTTTGTCCCAGAATAAGAAACGTTTGGTCACAAACAACAAATGAAATTGAACAGGTTACCAGTTAACATTAGATCTGTTGGCTGTACTGTTTGGATTTATAAAGGGCTGAGTGTCGTCTCACAATATCGAAATGATGGTGCATCATTTAATAGCTACTCAAATATTGATTTCTGCAAACTGGAAGAAAATAAAAACTCAAAACAGTGTAGGGCTGGATTGTGAAATGCTGGGAAATAGTATATATTTATGTATTTATTACATTTTTATCCCTCCTTTCCTCCAAGGAGCTCAAGATGGCATAAAATATGGTTCTTCCCCTGCCAATCTTATCCTCACAAAAAGTCTGCAAGGTAGGGTTAGGCTGAGAGACAGAGACTCGCCCAAGGTCATCCAGCAAGTTTCACGGCCAATTGAGGATTTGAACCTGGGTCACCCGGGTCCAAAGACAACACCCTATTATGGTCAAATAAGAGAGTTGCTGTATATGGTGGTCAAACTAACTAATATGGTAAGGGTTAGAGAGGGTAGGCAACAGAATAATTTCTTTATAGAAAAATGGGGTATGTTATGTTCTGGAGCTACAAATCTCAAGCAAAGGTACAGCCTTACACAGTATTGGGTTTATTGTATTATGTATTTTTGTATCAGAATATACATTCCCTTTATAATGCATAATTATGATCAATTAAGACAATAAAAATAGAACATGTAATCTGGCAGAGGGGCTTGTGAAGAACCTGGGAGGTCACAATATAGGATGGGTGGGCTATGTTCAGCTGAACGGGTCATAGGTTGTGCTCGCCAGCGTTACAGAAACAATATATTGATAATGACTCCTTGATAATGGGGATATCCAAGGCAGAAAGGATCCAAACAATGGAGTTCACTGTGATCCAAATGATCAGTTTTAAGAGCCCAGGTTTCGGGATGCCTGAAGAATTTAATTTTCTGAACTCCAGTGTGAATTGATCTGATCTGCAGCTCCTGGATAAATGTGTGGATCAAAACATAACTTTTCCACCAATTTTTAGCTTTTCCAAGTGTGGCAATGCAGTTCTTGGCTCAAAACAAATCAAAATGTGTTTAAAATGTTTGTCTTAGGATAAGGTACTTTTGGAAATGTGTGCATTGAGATAATACATATGTATAAAGTTTTCAGATAAAACATATGTGTAAATACTGATTTTTCTGAGGATTTAGAAAGAACAAATCTGGAAATAGGGAAAAATGGACTTATGAATGAGTTTATGTGAAACTGACATAGGCCACATATCTGCATCCAGAGTGTACCACTTCTAGATAGTTATAACAGCTTCCATAATAAGGCTACAGCATGTCATGGAAGGCTTAGAAGGCACAGCTGCCAGGAAGATAAACAAGAACTTTATTATCTCTCTTAAACAAAAACAGAGCAGCAACAGGAAATTCCTGACTTCACCCAGACACAACTGCCACCTAGTGACTTACCTGGATAATGGCACTATCCACAGACACACCCTGCACTGCAGTGTATTTATTATAACAATCTGTACCTGTGTGGACTGAAATTCTATTCTTCACAGGAGATGTGTGTAGGACTGGGCAACCACTGTTATCTGGAGAATAAGACATTCTTCTACCACATCTTCAAGCAAACCCAAAAGCTATAAGTTCATAGGAACCTGTCTTACGTCAAGTTGAACCACTGATCCACCTACTTTAGCATTGTCATCACAATGGACAGAGGCCCTCTAGGGTTTCATATAGGGGTCCATTCCAGCCCTACTGGAGCTGCTGATGGAGATGAACCCCAGGACAGCACAGCAGCCGAGGGTCGGTAGTCGGGGAGGGGGAGTGGCGGTTATTTACCGAAGGTCCCTGGTTCTCACCAGACCTCCTCTCTGTGAGACCAAGGTGACAGATTGCATGTACTGGAGGTTGGACCCAAAGGGCAGTCTAGGGATTCTGCTCATGTACCACCCACCCCGCTGCACGACGGACTCCCTGGCCGAGGTGCTGGAGGTGATCTCGGCTGTGCGTGTACAGTCCCCAAACCTGCTGGTATTGGGGGACTTCAATGTACATTCAGAGGCCATCCTTACTGGGGCGCCTTGGGACTTCATGGAAACCATGGCTTCCTGGGAGCTGCACCTTATTACAATGGGGCCCACCCATGTAGCCGGTAATGCACTCGACCTTGTGTTTGTCTCGGGAGAGGAGGGGAGTGATCTGAAAATTGGGGGTACATCCATCACCCCCTTGTCATGGTCAGACCACTACTTGGTGAGGTTGGACCTTTCGGTGCCACAAACCCTCCGTGGGGGTGGAGGACCTATTAAAATGGTCCGCCTCAGGCGTTTGATGGATCCTGATGGATTCCTGAATGCGCTTGGGGATTCTCTGGAGCATGCACACAGCCACTCGGCTGAGACCCTGGTGGAGGGGTGGAATGCCTCAATCGCCAGGGCATTAGACCGGGTGGCTCCGAAATGCCCTCTCCCCCTGAATAGAACTCAGACAGCACTGTGGTTCACCCCACGGTTGCGAACTCTGAGGCGGGAGGTGAGACGGCTAGAGCGCCGGTGGCGTAAATCTCGCTCTGACGACAATCGGACACATTTTAGAGCGGCTGCCGCAGCCTATCATGTGGCAATAAGGGCAGCAAAAAAAGATTTTTATGCTGCCTCTATTGCATCTGCAGAGTCCTGTCCCAGGAGACTGTTCCAAGTGGTCTGGAGCCTGGTCGGTCCAGTTGCTTCGGAACCAATGGAACATGCTAAGGCCTCCTGTGACGAGTTTGCTAAACACTTTGTGGAGAAAATCGATTGTATTAAGAGTGCTATTCCGCGTGCTGTGGACACAGTGAGCGAGCCAGAGGTGACCAGTGGTGCTCTGGTGGTGTGGGATCAGTTCCAGCTTCTTCCATCTGATGAAGTGGACAAGGTGCTTTCAACCTTAAAGCCAACCACTTGCTTACTCGATCCTTGCCCATCGTGGCTCATTATGAGCTGCAAAGATAGACTGGGTGAGGGGATCAAGATGGTGGTAAATACATCTCTCGAAGAGGGAGTAATGCCATCATCGCTCAAGGAGGCAATAATAAAACCAATCTTAAAGAAGCCCTCCTTGGATCCCCAAGATCTGAACAACTTTCGCCCAGTCTCAAATTTGCCATTCTTAGGCAAGGCGATTGAGCGGGTGGTGGCAAAACAGTTGCAAGCGCACTTGGAGGAAGCGGATTATCTGGATCCATTTCAATTGGGCTTCAGGCCTGGACATGGGACTGAAACAGCCTTGGTCGCCTTGGTAGATGATATGAGGAGGGCGTGGGATAGGGGCGAATGCACCTTCCTTGTCCTCCTTGATCTCTCAGCGGCTTTCGATACCATTGACCACGTTATCCTCCTGGACCGCCTGAAGAGGTTAGGCATGGGGGGCACTGTATTGCAGTGGTTCCATTCCTTCCTCTCTGGTAGGTACCAAAGAGTGGCATTGGAGGATGAGGTTTCGGATCCTTGGCCTCTCACTTGTGGGGTGCCACAGGGTTCCATCCTCTCCCCGATGCTGTTTAACATCTATATAAAGCCGCTGGGGGCAATCATCAGGAGATTTGGGCTGCAATGTCATCAGTATGCGGATGACATGCAGCTCTATCTCTCATTTAAATCTTCACCAAGGTTGGCTGTAGAAACTCTGTCCAAGTGCTTGGAGTCGGTGAGTGGCTGGATGGGAAGGAATAAGCTGAACCCTGACAAAACTGAGGTACTGTTTTGTGGGAGACAAGGGAAGGCTGGGGGATGTGGACCTGGTGCTCAATGGGGTACGTTTGCCCCTGAAAGACCGGGTCCACAGCATGGGGGTCATTCTTGACTCCCAGCTGACCATGGTGGCTCAAATCTTGGCTGTGAGCCGGGCGGCGCTGTATCAACTCCATCTGATACGGAGGCTGCGCCCCTACCTTCCCAACCATCTGCTCCCACTGGTAGTACATGCCCTGGTCATCTCTCGCCTAGACTATTGTAATGCGCTCTACGTGGGGTTACCCTTGAAAACGGTCCGGAAGCTGCAACTGGTACAGAATGCGGCGGCTCGTCTGATTAAAGGCAGCCGCCGGCAAGATCACATCACTCCAGTGCTGAAGGAGTTGCACTGGCTACCGGTTGTTTACCGGGCCCAATTCAAGGTGTTGGTTTTGAGCTTTAAAACCCTATACGGTTTTAGCCCAGTCTATCAGAAGGAGCGCCTCCAGCATCGTCAGGGATGCCGCTCAACAAGATCAGCCTCAGAAGACCTTATCTCGATCCCACCGGTTAAAACAGCTAGACTGGTGAGGACTAGAGAGAGGGCTTTTTCAATAGTGGCCCCCACCCTGTGGAACTCTCTCCCAAATGATCTCCCCCATGCCCCTTCTATGATAAGCTTCCGCCGGGCCTTGAAGACCTGGCTCTTCAGGCAGGCTTTTTGGGTGGGTTAAGTTTCTTACTGTTATGGTTTTAAATTTTAATGTTTTAATGTATTGTTTTATCTTGTACGTCACCCAGAGTGGCTGGACAACCAGCCAGATGGCGACTAATAAATTGAATAAATAAATAAATAAATAAAAATATGCAAAGCATTTGGTTTACCACTGAGCTATGGCCCTTCCCCTGAACCCTCCCAAAAAATCCTCTTTCATATTATTTATGATTCATTAAAGGCTTATCCCAACATTCTGCCAAAGAACTCCAAATGGTCCCTCCCTGCCAATTTTATTCAGACTGCATCTCTGTGATATAAGTTTAACTGAGAGATAGTGACTGGCCCAAAATCAACCAGGGAACTTCATGATTGAATGACGATTTCAGCGGCATAAGAATAGATATGTATTAACATAAAATTGTGCTGCAAATATACAAGAGCAGCGGGCCAGATTTATTCGTGCATTTTACATGTATAGTACAGTAATACCTCAATTAACAAATCCTCCAGGAAAGAAGTTCCTTTTCCACAAAGCCTTTTTGGGTGCAGGGGCACGCACACTCTGACATAGTCACAATGTGGCTCCTTGTCTGCTGGATTGCAACTGCTGCAGGAAGCTCTCACACATGTGGATGGAATGATAGAAAGGTGGCGCAGGCATCTCCGTAGCAAACAAGGATTCAGGTGCCCTGGAAGCACTGTTCAATGCAGATGCGCCTGTGCAACCTGGCAGGAAGCATGTTTCTAGCTGTGCATGTGAACCCTGCCTGCAGCAGCCGCAATCTTTCAGTTCTCCTTGCCTGCTGGAGTGCAGCTGCTGCAAGCGCCTCTCACACAGAGTACCTACTCAAGTGTAGGGGAGGGTGGCAAACAGAGAGAGAGAGAGACAGAGAGCAAGCACAGGATGGTGGTCGCTGCCCCATGCCTGCCTGCTCGAGTGTACAGTGAGAACTGTGCACAAAGTTTTAAATTGCTACAGCAAAATGCTACATGATAAAAGAAAAAAAGACAAGGCAGGCATCCCTGGATGCATTTTGGAAGAAACCTTCAAGTGATCTGTAGAAGGTTCAAAAAGTTTTTATTTACTTATGCAAGGCAGACCTGAACTGATTGTTTCATTTCAGACATGTGTATTGTTAGATTTGAATAAAATATACTATGTTGAACTGCTCTTCTTGTTTGAGGTGTAGGAACCTATCCCCATTCTTTCCATGTAATTCCTACCTCTGGTACCACCTTTTCTGTTAAGAAAGTAATGTCCAGGAATGCATGTACTTTGTTAACTAAGGTATTACTGTCTCTGTATATCTTGCATTTAACTTTGCCTACAATGTGTTATTTTTTTAAAGAAAAATCTGTCAATGCACAAACAGCTCAGACATCAACAGACACTCAATACAAGAGATGTTGGGATGCGTGCAAAGCTCAGTCAGCTCAGAACCACAAAATTAGTGTACAAATCTATTGAAAAGGAATTGCTGCTCCATCCCTAGCTGTTTTTCCCTCATTTGCTCAAGGCCCAGACTGTTGTTTTTCCATTTCAAGGTGGTCACCATTTGAAAAAGGCAGCCCTTTGGAAAGCACAAACCATTGAGTTGAGAGGAAATGCTTTCCTGACATTCTCTTCCCAATCCATCAGTAACAAAACGGGGTGGGGGTGGGATGAGCAAAAAATCTCCAGCAGTTTCTTTGGGGTGAGGCTCCCCTCCCCATCATCAGCAACATGGCTCTTTTATCTTCCCAAAGCTGATTTTCTTGAAACCACCATTTGATGGCACCAGCAATAACAGAAATCATGCAATAGCAGCTGGGTTGACAATCTTGGGGCATTGTAAGAGGTGGGACAGTGGCTGTCACACACAAACATTGAAAACTGTTTCCAGAATATTTAGCAAAGTGGAACTCTTTTTGGGGGGAGGGGAACATTCACAGAAGTTTTTTGTGGGGAAAAAAGGCCTGCTGAGAAATGGTTTGCAAAACTGGAATCTTGTCTTCAAACAAATATTGTCTCTGCACTACATGGTACTATGCCCAAGAGACACATTCCAAAAGTTCATTGCCGTCACTCATTAAAACAGCAGTCACTGCTAAGAGTGGCATTTCAGCTCTTGTCTACACATCTACTTGGAGACTCTTCCTCCTACCAAGACTACAATATGGTCCCTTGTGTTCTTCATGCAATCAACCCTGCAGATGAGCACCAGTTAAATGCACACAGACGTACGACCTGTCCACACAAACATGTTGCAGCACTTCTGGGAAACCTCCTAAAAGACAGATCAAGACTTTGACTCCTGTTGAGGTACAGAAATGGGAGTTATGACCGCTTATGATACTTGGGTGGAAACCATGGAGGGGTGGATTTGAAGGTCTTCTTCAATGAAATGTTGATAGACAATTTTAAAATTAGAGCAGGGAAGGTTTGAGCTGGAAAAAAGGATCATGGAATGTCTCCATAACTCTCAGCTGCATCCCAAATTGAAACTAAAATGTGATGAATATGTTCTCCCCACTTTCATGGCTCTATTTATTCCCTGCTAAAGCATTCTTCTGTGGTATTTTTCTGGGGAGTGAGCAAGTTTCAGTGAATTTTTCAAGAAATATGAAATTTGCCACTTACATTTACACTTATGAGGTGGCCAAATGTTTTCTCTTTTGCTTAAAAAAAAGACACCTCATGAAGGAAGGTAAGCGGCTACCTTTTCTCACCACCTGAAAATTTCACCAAACTTTGTCCTCCCCCAGTCTTTGTGGGATTCCTCATTTCACTGAACACATAAATGGAAACAAACAGAGCATTTTCTTGTTCTCTCCTTCAATGCTGGTAACTGAAAGCTCAGAATAATCAGCTGAATGTTCATCAATGCCAGTGAGTGATGGGGGTATTTCAAAAGTAAGCAATTTAGATGATTAGATAGATAGATAGATAGATAGATAGATAGATAGATAGATAGATAGATAGATAGATAGATAGATAGATAGATAGATAGATAGATAGATAGATAGATAGATAGATAGATAGATAGATAGATAGATAGATAGATATGTGTGCAGAACTTGGAAAAGCAATTTAGATGATTAGATAGATAGATAGATAGATAGATAGATAGATAGATAGATAGATAGATAGATAGATAGATAGATAGATAGATAGATAGATAGATAGATAGATAGATAGATAGATAGATAGATAGATAGATAGATAGATATGTGTGCAGAGCTTGGAAAAGTTACTTTTTTTAACTACAACTCCCATCAGCCCCAGCCATCATGGCCACTGGATTGGGCTGATGGGAGATGTAGTTCAAAAAAGTAACTTTTCTTTTTTTTTTTTTCAATAATTTTTATTCAGATTTTCATAAAACATACAAGACAAAATCATAAAACATTCAAAGACAAAAAACAAAATCAAAAATAGTTAAACAAAAAGAAAAAAAGAAAAGAAGAAAAAAAAAAAAAAATAAAGAGTAAAATATTGACTTCCCAATAAAGTGTTGAAACAAAAAAGAAAGAAATATGAAAAAGAAAGAAATGCAAAAGGTGAACATTTTGTTTTACTCGCTGGTTTTAGAATGGTTTGGTTAAGCTATATTTCTGAGTTCGATAGCAGGAAAGGTGAAAGATTTCATAAGGAGAAGTAACAATATTTGCCAGAAGGTTAGCAGACCCAAACTGAAGATTGTAATTGGCCAACACTGAACTATTTAAACGTAGCTTTCATAACTTACAGTTTTTATGTAATAGAAACAACATTGTTTCTGAAAGATAAACATATGTGTTCTCAAATGGGGGGGAGGAGCTGCAGAACTGCATATCCCCCCCTTGACATGACTCCTTAACTTCTGTCTTTCAGTGAAGACATATAGATAGACAGATTAAGGGCATGCATGGCCCCAAGATTCACCTTTCATCCATATCTGCATCATCTCCCCACTTCCATGGGTCTATTTGTTCCCTTTTTAAAGTGCCTTTTTCAGGGGAGTGAATTTCGGTGAAGTGGGAAGTGTGGTGTTCACCTTATTTCAGTTTATGAGGTAGCCAAATGTTTTCTCTTTGGCTGTACAAAATCCTCAGAAACCTCATAAAGTTAAATAAGGTAATTGCCTACCTTCCCACCACTTGAAAAAAATCCATCAAACTTTGTCCTCCCCAGTCTTTGTGGAAATCTGCATTTCACTGAACTCAGAAATGAAACAAAACATTTTAACGTAATTAAATGGAAGACTTTAATCAGTTGCTTTCCTTCATGGAGACCTTATTACCTTCCTCCCAACCTCTTGACTTGCACAAAATGCACAGAGGGCTATGCTGTTAGCAACAGACAATCCTACACAGGTCTGCTCAAATGTCAGTCCCGTTTCATTAAATGAACTTGACTTCCAGGAAAGTTTGTATAGCCTTGCACTGCGACAGTGTGTATAACCTTGCACTGCGACAGTGCAAGACTTTAGATAGACATCCTCAGAAGCAATCCCCATGTAGTTCAATTGGATGCACTCTCTAGCAAGTGTACATAGGATTGCCCCCTTAATGTTTTATTAAGTCAGGATGCATCCCCTTTCACACTGTTTTGGAGGCCTTGCTTACTGAAAGGAGCAATTTTTGAGTCTCTCATTCAAAGCATCTGCTAACTGAAAGTTCAGCATGATTGGCTGAATTTTCATCAACAGGAGTTAATGAAGGGAGACATTCCTCTTTGTTAAAGGAAGAAATGACAGGCAGGCAGGCAGGCAGGCAGGCAGGCAGGCAGACAGACAGACAGACAGACAGACAGATAGATAGATAGATAGATAGATAGATAGATAGATAGATAGATAGATAGATAGATAGATAGATAGATAGATAGATAGATAGATAGATAGATAGATAGATAGATAGATAGATAGATAGATAGATAGATAGATAGATAGATAGATAGATAGATAGATAGATAGATCTGGGGTCAATAAAGGAGAGATGAAAGATTTCACCAGGAGAGGTAACAATAATCACAAGAATGTTAACAGACCCAATCTGAAGGCAAGGTTGTCCTTGCCCAAACCAAACTAATTAAAATGCAGTTGCAGCACTAAGTTTGTATACATCACAGTTGTTATCTAATCAAAAACATCATGGTTTCTGAAAAATACTTATGTGATCTCAGATGAGGGGAGAAGCTACAGACTGTATATTGCCCCACACACATGGCGTCCCTGCTTAATCTTTAAATGTCAGTGGAGACATATAGATAGACAACTATGAGGTGTGCATGGGCTCCAGGATTCAACTTTCATCTGTAGCTCTGCGTTTTCACAGAATTTCAATAGTTTGCTTAATTGTTCTCTACTGTCTCCACTTCAATCTGTGTTTCAGGTTCTAAACCAATCTGTATACAGTGAAACTGTGTGTTTCTTAGTCACTATAATGGGAAATCTAGAAACAGCTATGACTTTTCACTTGATGGTCAAAATGGATGAAATTTCAAGGCACAAGACATACCCCCTCAGGGTAGACTGACCCTGTAAATTGTAGACAAATATGTCCAGAGTTTTTCTTATAGAGGATGCACATGGTATTAAATTTCCTCCATGTTCCCTTATGGAGAGAGGAGAGAGGGTTTGTCTCTTCTTCTCTCTCACCTTAAAATTGATAAAATTGATACACAAGTAGTTTTGTATTCTTGCCAGTACATTTTTTCAAACTTTGTAGCTGTATGCTGTCCTTATTTTCTGGTACTTTTTAATGTCATCCTCCTGATGTTGTCGAGAATGTTGCCTATAGAACTCAGGAGCGCTCCATTGTTGTGTTATGCAGAGCAATGCACGATCTTTAAAAAACTTAGAGGAAGCTTTTAACTTAAAAAAAATCTTCCACTCCTGTGCTTTACCAAAAAGCAAACCAGAGTTTTTCAGTTCTTTGCAGGCACCATTTTGGACAGCCTTGTCTTTTTTGAAAAAGCTACGGTACAGAAATATACAGAAACAACAGAGGAGCGGGAGGATTTGCCGAGGCCCTAATGGGCCTCATGATGGCACAGTAATTGACCTTGTGCAGGACTCTTCTTATATTCCCATTTACTTCCACTGATTGTATATTATGTAAATAAATAAATAAAGTTTCTTCACACCAATTCTACAAATGGTAACACATTTATTTATTTATTTATTTATTTATTTATTTGTTTATTTATTTGTATTAATTGATTTCTATCCTGCCCTTCCTCCCAGCAGGAGCCCAGGGCGGCAAACAAAAGTGCTAAAAACACATCAAAACATCATCAAAACAGACCTTAAAATGCATTAAAACAAAACTACTTTAAAAACATTTTTACAAGCTTTCAAAGCATCTTTTTAAAAGGGTTAAAAAACATATTGTTTTTTAAGAAAACATATTAGAAAACAACTCCAGCACAGACGCAGACTGGAATAGGCCTCAACTTAAAAGGCTTGATGAAAGAGGAACGTCTTCAAAGGGCACCAAAAAGATAACAGAGATGGCACATTCCATGTTTACTCAGGTTTACTTTCCTTTAGAAGGAGGTCACGGGAGGTGTCATGATATTCTGCAATATTAGCTTTCATATAGAAATATACAGGTTGGACATAGGTCGAAGCATAACCAAAGTCCACTGCTCCCACATCTGATCTCCAGGGAGTAAAAAGCACTTGAAGAGGCTTTCAGATCCCTAAAGTTCAGCTTTCTATGTTTCTCTCACTTTGTATCCATCCAAATTGCAGCCTGACCAATTTGTGTCCTTCACAAATATTTGAACTACCTCATTTTTACTTACGAGGGGAAGGCTCCTGGATATATTCAGAGCTAAATTGCCCCATAGCAATTTTGTGTGTTTATTTTAAGTGTGCTTGTTGGTGTGGCCCTTTTAATATTATTATAATAAATAGTTAAAAAGGAGCATAATTGCTTTTGTAAATGATCACTTGTGATCCAAGGCATGGGGTGGAAGGAGTACCCAGACTAAAAGTCATGTCTCCTTAGCCTTTGACTTCCATTAAAACAGATAGCATAGACAGAACTGTAGTGTGTCATTTAATTTATATCTCCAACCTTATTGCATGTGATAGTGATTCTGTCATGTGATTCCAGATGGAGATGGCCAATGGCAGCACCATTCACGAATTCATTTTGCTGGGATTTGACGTTCAACACCGGACACGATTCTTGTTCCTTGGCTTTTTGTCCATTCTCTACATGCTCACTTTGGCTGAGAACATCACCATCATCACAGTGGTGTCCCTAGATAACCACTTGGCCCAGCTTCCCATGTACATCCTGCTGAGCAATTTCTCCTGGATGGAGATGTGCTACGTGACCACCACTGTGCCTCGCATGCTCTCTGACCTGGTTTCCCCTTATGGAATCATTTCCTTCCCTGACTGTTTCCTCCAGTTCTACTTCTGGTTCTCTCTGGGCTCCACAGAATGCTTCTTCCTTTCAGCCATGGCCTTGGATCGGTACTTGGCCATCTGCCACCCTCTGCGCTACCCACAACTTATGACCCAACATTCCTGCTATGCCTTGGTAGGGACATGTTGGGTTGTTGGCTTCCTGTGGTTTCCTATCCCAGTGATTTTGATCTCCAAGTTGTCCTTTTGTGGTCCTAACATTATTGACCACTTTTTGTGTGATTCTGGGCCAATTCTGTCCCTGGCCTGCCCTCCACTTGGAAATGCTCCCTTCGTCTTACAAACATTTACGTATGCTCTGGTTTCAAGTAATATGTTCTTTGTTTTGCTGTCATATGGCTTTATCATTCTCAATCTGATAAAAACTTCAAACGAAGCCAGTCGTAGGAAGGCCATCTCTACGATCTCTTTCCACATAATGGTGGTGACACTTTTTTATGGCAGTGTAGCAGCGGAGAACTTTATTCCAAGGGGAGAAAGCCGCTCAGAGGCCACCAAGGCAGCCACATTCTTCTACGTAGCCATTACACCCCTTCTTAACCCCCTGATCTACTGTCTGAGAAATGATCAGGTGAAAGAGGCCCTGGGTAGGTTGCTAAAGAGAAAGAAAACATTTCTAAGGAGAAAGGTGACAGTATAATAAGGAGACAAGTCTAGAAAAAGAAAACCTCAGAACTCTCAACTACTCAACTGAGGTCATAAAATTAAAACACTCAGCTAAATAAGAGTTCCAACTCTTCCCATTTTTGTTTTGTAATGTCCAGTGAAGATGCTCCAAATCAGCAAGGAAATTCTTGGTGGCGTATCAGCCGTACAGCATGACAAGGAATTTGCTTCTGTCTTTGAGTACCAGAATACAAGGCCTGGACCTAGGGGTGTGCAGAGTCTTTGTGCAGGGGCCAATTAATGAAGTGAAACAGGGTGATTTCAAGTGCTTCCCTCTCTCTGCTCACTGGCATATGGTCTGTGCCATATAGCTCTATATTCTTCCAAAGCTCCATCTTTCTACAGGTTTATGGGGTTTGCAACAAGTCTGGCTGTCCAAGATGTTGCCTGTGGAGCATTGAAGACCTCTGAATTTTTATATTTGTTCTTCTTAAAGCACAGCAGCAGAGGCTTTTTTAAGTTAAAAGCTTCCTTTTATTTTTTAATATATCCTATGCTGCTCTATTTAACAGCAACAACAAAAAATTCCCCAAAGCAGGGCTCTTCGGACCTCCTCAGGCAGCCTCACAAGATAACCTCACTTTCTGGATAGCCTTAAAGAAGACACAAAGAAGCATCAGAAAGACCAGTAAGTCTTTATAATATTATTGTTTCTGTAATAAGTAGTCCAGGCAACAATACACATCAGTCAACCACCTCTGCATTATCTTATGGAAGTTAAGAGCAAGAAGGAAATTCCCACTCCCACCCACCCCAAATTTAGCCACTGTAATCCATGCTCTGGGAATATCCACATTGGATTACTGCAGTGCACTCTCTGTGGGGCTGCCCTTGAAGATGACTCAGAAACTTGAGCTAGTAAAAAATTCAGTCACCAGATTACTGGCTTGGGTTGCCTTTAGAACTCATATAACCCCTGTTTTAAAACAGCTGCTTTGGTTGCCAATTCATTTCTGGGCTCAATTCAAGATGCTCATGCTAGTCTTTAAAGCCCTAAACAACTTATAGTAGGTCCCAATATATGGGAAACCACCTTCTTTCCTACAGAACATCCCAGGTGTTAAGATCAACAGAGGGGGTCCTCTTGGTAGTTCCACCCCTCTCAGATGTTTGGGAATGGATAGGCCAGGAGAGGGCATGCTCTGTGGCAGCCCCTAAATTGTATAATTCCCTCCCCACTAGGGTTGCCAGGTCAGAAGCATCCCAAAACCTGAGATTTTAGGGACAGGCCCAAGTCTTTTGGTTTGCATTTTAAATAAGTCCATGGAGATAATGTTTTGTGGTTAGCATTGCACTCATATGTTGAATTTAGCACAGAAAGGCATACTTGGAGACCAGAGACAACAGTAAATGATGTTAACAATACCGGTGACTAAAGGCAGTAAAAGTGACAAACTGAGACCTTGTTCCTGTGTTACAGCTAATGAATTCTTGAAAGGCATTATTAACTGCTACACATTCCCTTTTTGCAAACTTGAACTCCTTATGGGCATTGTCATGTTCAGTTAGTAAAAAAGACGATGTCTTGCATGGTAACCCAGCAGTTCCTCTTACTGAACATGCATTTGTGCAAATAAGGTGCACAGGTACTTTTGTAAGGTTATTCTGAAACACACATAATTATGAATTAATATTTATAGTAGATCCTCTGTTCAAAATTACCTCAATCTGTGTCCAGAAAATACAAATAATGTTTCAAAAAATATTTATTTACTTATTTTAAATATTTCTATCCTGCTTTTCTACCCTATAATAGGGCACTCAGGGCAGCTTACAATAAAATTGAGCACGTACATAATAAAATTGTACACAATAAAAATCACAAAAACATGAAAATAAATTAAAATACATAAAATGCAATTAAAATACATAAAATAATATATATACATATACACACACATACATATATGCATATATAGGGGGTGGAACTGAAGGGACTACTGAGTTAAAAATTAACATAGAAAGCATAAAATCAGTGTCAGGCTCTACCTTCAGTCACTCCCAAAGGCTCTCCGGAACAAGATCATTTTCAGAAGTCTCCAGAAGACCACCAGGGAGGGAGCAGAGCTGGCTTCTTGGGGTAGGGTATTCCAAAGCTTGGGGGCCACAGCTGAAAAGCGATTGGGAGGCACTGTTTTACAGTATGCTAGGGTTGCCAGGACAGCAGCATCCCAAAACCTGAGATTTGAGGGGTGGGCCCGAGTGATGTCATGGAAGTGGGCCCGAGTGATGTCATGGGGCGGGCCTGAGTGATGTCATAGGGCGGGCCTGAGTGATGTCATTAAGAACGATACATTAAGCATCAATCACAGTTGCTTGGAGCATACAATTAAAAAAATATCTGATTGGAAATTAACCTTGACATCTTAGCTAAAAGATGGAGCCTGGGTAGTGAACATTTAATCTAGCCTACTTGCTTTCAGCAAGAAGGGTTTAAGTGCCTTCAGGCCAGTCCAGTCACCAGAAGGCCACTGTAGGGAGAAAGGAGCCTAGTGTTGTGGAGATGTTAGATGGGAGCATTCGGGAGTCAAGACGGATGCCCCTGAAGGCTGCAATTGTAAACACACGTACTAAGCCCCCATAGAACTCAACAGGACTTACTTCTGAGTAGATATAGTTTGGATTATGCTGTTGGTAAAGCTTGACTAGGGATCCTCTGCAAAGACATCCATCTCCAAGCAGGGTTGGCAACCCCCTGCCAGGAATGCCCTGCCCTTATCTTTTAGTGTGGCTGCTCCAAACTTCTTTACAGAATTGACCCTTCACTTCAGAAAGAGGTCTGAGAAATGAGTAAGAGTAAGAAGATTCTCTACCCTTTCTGTCTGCATAGATGCCCTTATCCTTCCCCTGCGTCCAGCAGAAGCTCTGGGCCAGGCACGATGCAGTGGCATCTCATAGAGGACACCCTCCCCTTTCATGGGGTGTATGATTTGTCCTGTCCCAGAACATATTTTGGGGTGGGCACCCCCAGTTACTTATTTTTTCCTGTATGTTTTGGTCTGCTTTGATTTTGCATAGATGCCCTCCTCTGTGCCTTGCGCCCAGCAGAAGCTCTGGGCCAGGCGGGATGCAGTGGCATCTCATAGAGGACACTCTCCCCTTTCCTCGGGTATATGATTTGTCCTGTTCCAGAGCAGATTTTGGGTTGGGCACCTTATGATTTTATGACATCATTATGTATTTATGATAATATCAGAAGCCTGATGATTTTGATTGCATAAATGTATTGTTATTCTTGATGGGGAGAGTCCCCCGATCACAGTGCTATATCATACAGGGTACCCCAACATATATTCTGGGGTTCATAGACATGTTAAGTTTGGTTTGAAGTTGCTGTAGCGGTCAACTTCTTTCTTAGTGTTTTGAACTTTCAAGCAAATAAGGAACTGGGAACTAGGAACCAACTTCAGCGTCGTATCAGTTAAATAGATTAAACAGTCGTGGGGGGGCTGACATATTGGTGTATATCTCAGGAACCGGACCACCTAGAAACTTAACTTTTTAAAAAATTGAAGCTGAGAGTCCGGAGATTAAGGGGTGGTAGCCGGAGAGCTGGAGGGGGCCTCCAAAAACCAGAAACTCCGGCCAAAAAATGGAGACCAGGTAACCTACACCAGGCAGCAGACAAGGGGAGTGCATCCCTGTTGGTGCTACTGGACCTCTCTGCAGCCTTTGATACGATCGACCATGGTATCCTTCTGGGCTTTCTAGCTGGGATGGAATTGGGAGGCACACTCTTATGGTGGCTTTGGTCCTACCTGACATGATCAAGGGGATGGAGCGACTCCCTTACGAGGAAAGGTTGCAGCATTTGGGGCTTTTTAGTTTAGAGAAAAGGCGGGTCAGAGGAGACATGATAGAAGTGTATAAAATTATGCATGGCATTGAGAAAGTGGATAGAGAAAAGTTCTTCTCCCTCTCTCATAATACTAGAACTCGTGGACATTCAAAGAAGCTGAATGTTGGAAGATTCAGGACAGACAAAAGGAAGTACTTCTTTACTCAGCGCATAGTTAAACTATGGAATTTGCTCCCACAACATACAGTAGTGGCCACCAGCTTGGATGGCTTTAAAAGAAGATTAGACAAATTCATGGAGGACAGGGCTATCAATGGCTACTAGCCATGATGGCTGTGCTGTGCCACCCTAGTCAGAGGCAGCATGCTTCTGAAAACCAGTTGCCGGAAGCCTCAGGAGGGGAGAGTGTTCTTGCACTCGGGTCCTGCTTGTGGGCTTCCCCCAGGCACCTGGTTGGCCACTGTGAGAACAGGATGCTGGACTAGATGGGCCACTGGCCTGATCCAGCAGGCTCTTCTTATGTTCTTATGTTCTTAACCCTACTCCCCACAGAAGTGCACTTCTTTGCCCTGGCCTTTGACACCTGAGATGCATGTTTTCAGGATCCACCCTATTCTTGGGGTTGTCATTTGTTTAAATTCTTTTAATACTGACTTTTAAATTGCTGTAACCACCCAACCTGAGATCTGCTGAAGGGCAAGTAATAGTATTATTAGTAGTAGTAGCCTAGTAGTAATGGTAGTGATGGTGGAGGGGTCAGGTTTGGGTCTGGTAAAGTTATCTAATGAAATGAGTTCTGTGATTAACAGCCCAGCTGAAAATTCAATGAGAAGCAGAACAGTGAAAAGACCAGGCATTGCATATAGGATTTTGGAGATTAGGGTTGCCAGGTTCAGCGCCTGAGACTGATCCTGTACCTTTAGGAGAAGAGAAAGTCAGCCAAGTGCAGGTGTTCTTGCAACACTGTAATGAGAAAAACCACAAGGTGGAATTCTCCCTTCCCCCTGCACAACTTTTTAAAATACAGAAGACCTCTTTGTTGCCAGGCCCAGCTTCCAAGAGGTCTTCTGTATCTTTAAAAGTTATGCAGGAGGAAGGGAGAATTCCACCTTGTGGTTTTTCCCATTACAGTGTTGCAAGAACACCTGCACTTGGCTGACTTTCTCTTCTCCTAAAGATACAGGATCAGTCTCAGGCCCTGAGCCTGGCAACCCTATTGGAGATTAACATGTCAGCACTTAGAGGCAGTGTGTGCTCTGCCAGGACCCGAACCTCTACACAATCAGCTACACTTAACTTGGCCACCTGGTTGAATGCTGGAGGAAGTATGAATGAAGTATGAAGAAAATAAAAACTCCAAACAGTGTAGGGGTGGATTGTGAAATGCTGGGAAATAGTATATATTTATGTATTTATTACATTTTTATCCCTCCTTTCCTCCAAGGAGCTCAAGATGGCATAAAACATGGCTCTTCCCCTGCCAATCTTATCCTCACAAAAAGTCTGCAAGGTAGAGTTAGGCTGAGAGACAGAGACTCGCCCAAGGTCATCCAGCAAGTTTCATGGCCGATTGAGGATTTGAACCTGGGTCACCTGGGTCCAAAGACAACACCCTATTATGGTCAAATAAGAGAGTTGCTGTATATGGTGGTCAAACTAACTAATATGGTAAGGGTTAGAGAGGGTAGGCAACAGAATAATTTCTTTATAGAAAAATGGGGTATGTTATGTTCTGGAGCAACAAGTCTCAAGAAAAGGTACAGCCTTACACAGTATTGGGTTTATTGTAATATGTATTTTTTGTTTCAGAATATACAGGGACTTTATAATATATAATTATGATCAATTAAGACAATAAAAATAGAACATGTAATCTGGCAGAGGGGCTTGTGAAGAACCTGGGAGGTCACAATATAGGATGGGTGGGCTATGTTCAGCTGAACGGGTCATAGGTTGTGCTCGCCAGCGTTACAGAAACAATATATTGATAATGACTCCTTGATAATGGGGATATCCAAGGCAGAAAGGATCCAAACAATGGAGTTCACTGTGATCCAAATGATCAGTTTTAAGAGCCCAGGTTTCGGGATGCCTGAAGAATTTAATTTTCTGAACTCCAGTGTGAATTGATCTGATCTGCAGCTCCTAGATAAATGTGTGGATCAAAACATAACTTTTCCACCAATTTTTAGCTTTTCCAAGTGTGGCAATGCAGTTCTTGGCTCAAAACACATATCAAAATGTGTTTAAAATGTTTGTCTTAGGATAAGGTACTTTCGGAAATGTGTGCATTGAGATAATACATATATATAAATAAAGTTTTCAGATAAAACATATGTGTAAATACTGATTTTTCTGAGGATTTAGAAAGAACAAATCTGGAAACCTAGTGACTTACCTGGATAATGGCACTATCCACAGACACACCCTGCACTGCAGTGTATTTATTATAACAATCTGTACCTGAGTGGACTGAAATTCTATTCTTCACAGGAGATTTGTGTAGGACTGGGCAACCACTGTTATCTGGAGAATAAGACATTCTTCTACCACATCTTCAAGCAAACCCAAAAGCTATAAGTTCATAGGAATCTGTCTTACATCAAGTTGAACCACTGATCCACCTACTTTAGCATTGTCATCACTAATGGACAGAGGCCCTCCAGGATTTCATATAGGGGTCCATTCCAGCCCTACTGAAGCTGCTGATGGAGATGAACCCCAGGACCTTTTATATGCAAAGCATTTGGTTTACCACTGAGCTATGGCCCTTCACCTGAACCCTCCCAAAAACTCCTCTTTCATATTATTTATGATTCATTAAATGCTTATCCCAACATTCTGCCAAAGAACTCCAAATGGTCCCTCCCTTCCAATTTTATCCAGACTGCATCTCTGTGATATAAGTTTAACTCAGGGATAGTGACTGGCCCAAAATCAACCAGAGAACTTCATGATTGAATGACGATTTCAGCAGCATAAGAATAGATATGTATTAACATAAAATTGTGCTGCAAATATACAAGAGCAGCGGGCCAGATTTATTCGTGCATTTTACATGTATAGTACAGTAATACCTCAATTAACAAATCCTCCAGGAAAGAAGTTCCTTTTCCACAAAGCCTTTTTGGGTGCAGGGGCACGCACACTCTGACATAGTCACAATGTGGCTCCTTGTCTGCTGGATTGCAACTGCTGCAGGAAGCTCTCACACATGTGGATGGAATGATAGAAAGGTGGCGCAGGCATCTCCGTAGCAAACAAGGATTCGGGTGCCCTGGAAGCACTGTTCACTGCAGGTGCACCTGTGCAACCTGGCAAGAAGCATGTTTCTAGCTGTGCATGTGAACCCTGCCTGCAGCAGCCGCAATCTTTCAGTTCTCCTTGCCTGCTGGAGTGCAGCTGCTGCAAGCGCCTCTCACACAGAGTACCTGCTCAAGTGTAGGGGAGGGTGGCAAACAGAGAGAGAGAGAGACAGAGAGCAAGCACAGGATGGTGGTCGCTGCCCCATGCCTGCCTGCTCGAGTGTACAGTGAGAACTGTGCACAAAGTTTTGAATTGCTACAGCAAGATGCTGCATGATAAAAGAAAAAAAGACAAGGCAGGCATCCCTGGATGCATTTTGGAAGAAACCTTCAAGTGGTCTGTAGAAGGTTCAAAATGTTTTTATTTACTTATGCAAGGCTGACCTGAACTGATTTTTTCATTTCAGACATGTGCATTGTTATTTGAATAAAATATACTATGTTGAACTGCTCTTCTTGTTTGAGGTGTAGGAACCTATCCCTATTCTTTCCATGTAATTCCTACCTCTGGTACCACCTTTTCTGTTAAGAAAGTAATGTCCAGGAATGCATGTACTTTGTTAACTAAGGTATTACTGTCTCTGTATATCTTGCATTTAACTTTGCCTACAATGTGTTATTTTTTTAAAGAAAAATCTGTCAATGCACGAACAACTCAGACATCAACAGACACTCAATACAAGAGATGTTGGGATGCGTGCAAAGCTCAGTCAGCTCAGAACCACAAAATCAGTGTACAAATCTATTGAAAAGGAATTGCTGCTCCATCCCTAGTAGTCTGTCCCTCATTTGCTCAAGGCCCAGACTGTTTATTTTGCATTTCAAGGTGGTCACCATTTGAAAAAGGCAGCCCTTTGAAAATCACAAACCACTGAGCTTAGAGGAAATGGTTTCCCAACATTCTCTTCCCAATCCATCAGTAACAAAATGGGGTGGGGGTGGGATGAGAGAAATTTCCAGCAGTTTCTTTGGGATGAGGCTCACCTCCCCATCAGCAGCAACATGTCTCTTTTATTTTCCCAAAGCTGATTTTCTTGAAACCACCATTTGATGGCACCAGCAATAACAGAAATCATGCAATAGCAGCTGGGCTGACAATCTTGGGGCATTGTAAGAGGTGGGACAGTGGCTGTCACACACAAACATTGAAAACTGTTTCCAGAATATTTAGCAAAGTGGAACTCTTTTTTCGGGGAGGGGAACATTCACAGACGTTTTCTTTTGGGGGGAAAGGCCTGCTGAGAAAGGTTTGCAAAACTGGAATCTTGTCTTCAAACAAATATTGTTTGTGCACTAGATGGCCCAAGGGACACAATCCAAAAGTTCATTGCCGTCACTCATTAAAACAGCAGTCACTGCTAAGAGTGGCATTTCAGCTCTTGTCTACAAATATACTTGGAGACTCTTCCTCCTACCAAGACTACAATATGGTCCCTTGTGTTCTTCATGCAATCAACGCTGCAGATGAGCACCAGTTAAATGCACTGAGAAGTACGACCTGTCCCCACAAACATGTTGCAGCACTTCTGGGAAACCTCCTAAAAGACGAATCAAGACTTTGACTCCTGTTGAGGTACAGAAATGGGAGTTATGACCATTTATGAGACTTGGGTGGAAACCATGAAGGGGTGGATTTGAAGGGGTGCCAATCAATGGCTAGGTCTTCTTCAATGAAATTTTGATAGACAATTTTAAAATTAGAACAGGGAAGGTTTGAGCTGGAAAAAAGGATCATGGAATGTCTCCATAACTCTCAGCTGCATCCCAAATTGAAACTAAAATGTGATGAATATGTTCTCCCCACTTTCATGGCTCTATTCATTCCCTGCTAAAGCATTCTTCTGTGGTTTTTTTCTGGGGAGTGAGCAAATTTTAGTGAATTTTTGAAGAAGTATGAAATTTGCCACTTACATTTACACTTATGAGGTGGCCAAATGTTTTCTCTTTTGCTTAAAAAAAAGACACCTCATGAAGGAAGGTAAGTGGATACCTTTTCTCACCACCTGAAAATTTCACCAAACTTTGCCCTCCCCCAGTCTTTGTGGGATTCCTCATTTCACTGAACACATAAATGGAAACAAACAGAGCATTTTCTTGTTCTCTCCTTCAAAGCATCTGGTAACTGAAAGCTCAGAATAATCAGCTGAATGTTCATCAATGCCAGTGAGTGATGGGGGTATTTCAAAAGTAAGCAATTTAGATGATCAGACAGACAGACAGACAGACAGACAGACAGACAGACAGACAGACAGACAGACAGACAGACAGATAGATAGATAGATAGATAGATAGATAGATAGATAGATAGATAGATAGATAGATAGATAGATAGATAGATAGATAGATAGATAGATAGATATGTGTGTAAATATATATAATTGTGAGGATGGAATTTCAGAATACACTGGCAACGTCCATGATGCCATTTGCATGGGAAAGTGTTGAAACAAAAAAGAAAGAAATATGAAAAAGAAAGAGATGCAAAAGGTGAACATTTTGTTTTACTCGCTGGTTTTAGAATGATTTGATTAAGCTATATTTCTGGGTTCGATAGCAGGAAAGGTGAAAGATTTCATAAGGAGAAGTAACAATATTTGCCAGAAGGTTAGCAGACCCAAACTGAAGATTGTAATTGGCCAACACTGAACTATTTAAACGTAGCTTTCATAACTTACAGTTTTTATGTAATAGAAACAACATTGTTTCTGAAAGATAAACATATGTGTTCTCAAATAGGGGGGAGCTGCAGAACTGCATATCCCCCCCTTGACATGACTCCTTAACTTCTGTCTTTCAGTGAAGACATATAGATAGACATGTTAAGGGCATACATGGCCCCAAGATTCACCTTTCATCCGTATCTGCATCATCTCCCCACTTCCATGGGTCTATTCGTTCCCTGCTGAAGTGAGTTTTTCAGGGGAGTGAATTTCAGTGAAGTGAGAAGTGTGTGTTCACCTTATTTCAGTTTATGAGGTAGCCAAATGTTTTCTCTTTTGCTGTATAAAATCCTCAGAAACCTCATAAAGTTAAATAAGGTAATTGCCTACCCTCCCACCACCTGAAAAAAATCCATCAAACTTTGTCCTCCCAGTCTTGGTGGAAATCTGCATTTCACTGAACTCAGAAATGAAACAAAACATTTTAACGTAATTAAATGGAAGACTTTAATCAGTTGCTTTCCTTCATGGAGACCTTATTACCTTCCTCCCAACCTCTTGACTTGCACAAAACGCACAGAGGGCTATGCTGTTAGCATCAGACAATCCTACACAGGTCTGCTCAAATGTCAGTCCCATTTCATTAAATGAACTTGACTTCCAGGAAAGTTTGTATAGCCTTGCACTGCAACAGTGTGTATAACCTTGCACTGCGACAGTGCAAGACTTTAGATAGACATCCTCAGAAGCAATCCCCATGTAGTTCAATTGGATGCACTCTCTAGCAAGTGTACATAGGATTGCCCCCTTAATGTTTTATTAAGTCAGGATGCATCCCCTTTCACACTGTTTTGGAGGCCTTGCTTACTGAAAGGAGCAATTTTTGAGTCTCTCATTCAAAGCATCTGCTAACTGAAAGTTCAGCATGATTGGCTGAATTTTCATCAACAGGAGTTAATGAAGGGAGACATTCCTCTTTGTTAAAGGAAGAAATGACAGGCAGGCAGGCAGGCAGGCAGGCAGGCAGACAGACAGAGAGACAGACAAACTAGATAGATAGATAGATAGATAGATAGATAGATAGATAGATAGATAGATAGATAGATAGATAGATAGATAGATAGATAGATAGATAGATAGATAGATAGATAGATAGATAGATAGATAGATAGATAGATAGATAGATAGATAGATAGATAGATAGATAGATAGATAGATAGATAGATAGATAGATAGATAGATAGATAGATAGATAGATAGATAGATAGATAGATAGATAGATAGATAGATAGATCTGGGGTCAATAAAGGAGAGATGAAAGATTTCACCAGGAGAGGTAACAATATTCACAAGAACGTTACCAGACCCAATCTGAAGGCAATGTTGTCCTTGCCCAAACCAAACTAATTAAAATGCAGTTGCAGCACTTAGTTTTTATACATCACAGTTGTTAGCTAATCAAAAACATCATGGTTTCTGAAAAATATTTATGTGATCTCAGATGAGGGGAGAAGCTACAGACTGTATATTGCCCCACACACATGGCATCCCTGCTTAATCTTTAAATGTCAGTGGAGACATATAGATAGACAGCTTTGAGGTGTGCATGGGTCCAGGACTCAACATTCATCTGTAGCTCTGTGTTTTCACAGAATTTCAATAGTTTGCTTAATTGTTCTCTACTGTCTCCACTTCAATCTGTGTTTCAGGTTCTAAACCAATCTGTATACAGTGAAACTGTGTGTTTCTTAGTCATTATAATGGGAAATCTAGAAACAACTATGACTTTTCACTTGATGGACAAAATGGATGAAATTTCAAGGCACAGGACTCCAGAGCAGACTGAACCTGACAAATTGTACATAGATATGTCCAGAGTCTTTCTTATGGGGGATGCACATGGTACTAAATTTCCTCCATGTTCCCTTTTGGGGGGGAGAGAGGGTTTGTCTCTTCTTCTCTCTCACCTTAAAATTGATAAAATTGATACGCAAGTAGTTTTGTATTCTTGCCAGTACATTTTTTCAAACTTTGTAGCTGTATGCTGTCCTTATTTTTTGGTACTTTTTAATGTCATCCTCCTGACGTTATCGAGAATGTTGCCTGTGGAGCTCAGAAGAGCTCCGTTGTTGTGTTATGCAGAGCAATGCAGGATTTTTAAAAAACTTAGAGGAAGCTTTTAACTTAAAAAAAAAATCTTCCACTCCTGTGCTTTACCAAAAAGCAAACCAGAGTTCTTCAGTTTTTTGCAGGCACCATTTTGTACAGCATCGTCTTTTTTGCAAAACCTATGGTACAGAAATATACAGAAACAACAGAGGAGCGGGAGGCTTTGCACAGGCCCAGATGGGCCTCAGGATGGGGCACTAATTGACCTTGTGCAGGACTCTTCTTATGTTCCCATTTGCTTCCACTGATTGTATATTATGTAAATGAATAAATAAAGTTTCTTCACACCACTTATACAAATGGTAAGACATTTATTTATTTATTTATTTATTTTTATTAATTGATTTCTATCCTGCCCTTCCTCCCAGCAGGAGCCCAGGGCGGCAAACAAAAGCACTAAAAACACATCAAAACATCATAAAAACAGACTTTAAAATGCATTAAAACAAAACTACTTTAAAAACATTTTTTACAGAAGCTTTCAAAGCGTCTTTTTAAAAGGGTTAAAAACATATTGTTTTTTAAAAAAACATATTAGAAAGCAACTCCAGCACAGACGCAGACTGGGATAGGCCTCAACTTAAAAGGCTTGATGAAAGAGGAAAGTCTTCAAAAGGCACCAAAAAGATAACAGAGATGGCACATTCCATGTTTACTCAGGTTTACTTTCCTTTAGAAGGAGGTCACGGGAGGTGTCATGATATTCTGCAATATTAGCTTTCATATAAAAATATACAGGTTGAACATAGGTCGAAGCATAACCAAAGTCCACTGCTCCCACATCTGATCTCCAGGGAGTAAAAAGCACTTGAAGAGGCTTTCAGATCCCTAAAGTTCAGCTTTCTATGTTTCTCTCACTTTGTATCCATCCAAATTGCAGCCTGACCAATTTGTGTCCTTCACAAATATTTGAACTACCTCATTTTTACTTACGAAGGTTAAGGCTCCTGGATATATTCAGAGCTAAATTGCCCCAAAGCAATTTTGTGTGTTTATTTTAAGTGTGCTTGTTGGTGTGGCCCTTTTAATATTATTATAATAAATAGTTAAAAAGGAGCATAATTGCTTTTGTAAATGATCACTTGTGATCCAAGGCATGGGGTGGAAGGAGTACCCAGACTAAAAGTCATGTCTCCTTAGCCTTTGACTTCCATTAAAACAGATAGCATAGACAGAACTGTAGTGTGTCATTTAATTTATATCTCCAACCCTATTGCATGTGATAGTGATTCTGTCATGTGATTCCAGATGGAGATGGCCAATGGCAGCACCATCCACGAATTCATTTTGCTGGGATTTGACGTTCAACAGCGGACGCGATTCTTGCTCCTTGGCTTTTTCTCTATTCTCTACATGCTCACTTTGGTTGAGAACATCACCATCATCACAGTGGTGTCCCTAGATAACCACTTGGCCCAGCTTCCCATGTACATCCTGCTGAGCAATTTCTCCTGGATGGAGATGTGCTACGTGACCACCACTGTGCCTCGTATGCTCTCTGACCTGGTTTCCCCTTATGGAATCATTTCCTTCCCTGACTGTTTCCTCCAGTTCTACTTCTGGTTCTCTTTGGGCTGCACGGAATGCTTCTTCCTTTCAGCCATGGCCTTGGATCGGTACTTGGCCATCTGCCACCCTCTGCGCTACCCACAACTTATGACCCAACATTCCTGCTATGCCTTGGTAGGGACATGTTGGGTTGTTGGCTTCCTGTGGTTTCCTATCCCAGTGATTTTGATCTCCAAGTTGTCCTTTTGTGGTCCTAACATTATTGACCACTTTTTGTGTGATCCTGGGCCAATTCTGTCCCTGGCCTGCCCTCCACTTGGAAATGCTCCCTTTGTCTTACAAATGTTTCTGTATGCTCTGGTTTCAAGCAATGTGTTCTTTGTTGTGCTATCATATGGCTTTATCATTCTCAACCTGATAAAATCTTCAAATGAAGCCAGTCGTAGGAAGGCCTTCTCTACCATCTCTTTCCACATAATGGTGGTGACACTTTTTTATGGCAGTGTAGCAGTGGAGTACTTTATTCCAGGTGGAGAAAGTCGCTCAGAGGCCACCAAGGCAGTCACATACTTCTATGCAGGCCTTACACCCCTTCTTAACCCCCTGATCTACTGTCTGAGAAATGATCAGGTGAAAGAGGCCCTGGGCAGGTTGCTAAAGAGAAAGAAAACATTTCTAAGGAGAAAGGTGACAGTATAATAAGAAGACGAGTCAAGAAAAAGAAAAACCTCAGAACTCTCAACTACTCAAATGAGGTCATAAAACACTCAGCTAAATAAGAGTTCCAACTCTTCCCATTTTTGTTTTGTAATTTCCAGTGAAGATGCTCCAAATCAATAAGGAAATTGTTGGCTGTGTGTCAACCATACAGCACAAATGTCATTTGTTTTAATTGTTTTAATGCTGACTTTTAAATTGTTGTAACCACCCAACCTGAGATCAGCTGAAGGGCAAGTAGTAGTAGTAGTAGTAGTAGTAGTAGTAGTAGTAGTAATAATAATAATAATAATAATAATAATAATAATAATAATAATAATAATAATAATAATAGTGATGGTGGAGGGGTCAGGTTTGGGTCTGGAAAAATTACCTAATGGAATGAGTTCTATGATTAACATAGCCCAGTTGCAACTTCAAGGAGAAGCAGAACAGTATAAAGACCAGGCAATGCACACAGGATTTTGGAGATTAACATGTCAGCACCCAAACTTCTACACGATCAGCTACACTTAAGTTGGCCACCTGGTTGAATGCTGAAGGAAGTATGAATGGGTAGGGATAATGTTTAGGCCTTGTTATTGAGCATGCAATTGACTATAGTAGGGCGTGGGTGTTGGGGTGTGTGGGTGTTTGTGTGTGTGTGTGTGTGTGTGTTACAAGATATGTCTGTTTTAAAGGGAAGTGGGTTGATCACACACTTAACCCAGCAGTTAAATGGTTAAAGGAACTAACTGTGCATGACAGCACCTCAGAAATATGGAACAAATACTGATTTTGGAGCTTTAGATGGACTAATAAATCCTAACATGTATAAATTCAACAATATTTTTCCTTTTTTATTGGTATTATCGAGATATGTACAATAAACTATAGATAGATAGATAGATAGATAGATAGATAGATAGATAGATAGATAGATAGATAGATAGATAGATAGATAGATAGATAGATAGATAGATAGATAGATAGATAGATAGATAGATAGATAGATAGATAGATAGATAGATAGATAGATAGATAGATATTGTTGTTGTTAATTTCATTTATGAATCATTTCCCATGAGACCAATTACCATTTACAATTCAGTAGCATGTATAAAACAGTTGCATATATAAAAACTGTTAACTCAGATATTAAATTCCATAGACATCCACAGCAACAGTCAACAGGCTTCTTTCAACAAGCAGTTTAAGTAGAGACCATATCCCAGTCTGCATCTATGTTGGAATTGCTTTTTAATATACTTTTTAACTTTTTAAAAATGTTTTTAAAACTTTTTTGAAAAACGTTTTTAGTTTTGTTTTAATGGTTGCTGTGTTTTAATATATTTCAAAGTATTTTTAGTCCTGGACTTCTGCTGGGAGAAAGGGTGGGATATAAATCGAATAAATAAATAAATTATAACCATTGTTATAGATTAAATTATACAACTAATTTGTCTTACAAAGTTCCTAATAAAATATATGGATTGACATTATTCTGAATTTTATTACTCCAACACATAATAAAAAACCCTCCATTTTTCAATAAATCAGTTGTTGGATTGTTTTTCTCTTTGGAGTAAATTTATCAATTTTATGATATGGCCTATCTCCCATACCTCAGTTATCCATTCATCAAGCAAAGGAGATTTAACTTGTTCCAGTTATTTCTAATGACCACATTAGCCCCTGTTAATAGATGTATGATCATTTCCCTGTCCTTGGATGAAACCAAATCCTTAACATAACAAATATCTAGTAAAATCATTAGCAGTGCATATCCAGTGATTACCTCAATCGCTCAGACTATTTCCATCCAAAATGTTCTAATCATTGGGCATGGTCAGAATATGTGTGCATATCTGCCTTTCTAGCACTACACCTCCAACATTTTTTTTTGTATTCCTGAGTCATGGAAGGCAGCATAATTTATGCCAATCTAAATTAAGCCAGCATAAAGTCTGCCAGATCCAGACTGTCTTCAGGAGAGAGGAGACTGCTGGCTAAGGCAGTTCAAGCCAGGAAAACAAGCTTGTAAAATACAGGTTGATTTACACGACCCAATTTGCTGATGTAAGTTTGCCCAGCTTGCCAGGTCACATAACTGAGCTGAACAGAGTTAGGATCCAGGGTAGGTTCCCCCCTCGTTCCTGCCCAGTAGCGTAGTGGCAAATTTAGAAGTTCAGAGTCCCTTCGTAATAGTCACAGCCATGCCCCTTCACAGCAATGCCCCCTTATAAGATTATAGAATAATCTGGCCAGGCTTGAATACTGCTTTCTGTTTCTCTAGCACTGTCACAGATTGATTGTCCTTATTTCACTGTCAGAGATATTGCTTGAACTACTGAATTCAATGTCTACACTTTTATATCCTGCTGCTACCAAACTGCTTCATGATGTAGATGGGATGCTACCATCAGGTTTAACTGTCTCTTCTTTTGCAGTTACAGAATTCTCATTCTTCACAGCTTGGCTTTCTGAAGTAGGAACTAATAGGAACTCCAATCAGTGGAAAACAACAAGTAAGCAAGTTAGAAGACTCTTCTCAGTGGCTAACACACTCCCCTTTCATGCTGAGTGGCTTGTAGGATGCTGGAGACATAGAGATCCTGCCTGGACCTGGCTGCCAAAGAAAGTAAGAGGCCTAAGACCCCCTGAGTCTCTGAACAACTATATCCCTGTACCCATCCCTGGCACTCCCCCTAAGTACCCATTTTTCAAGACTTACACCCTCATAAAGTATGCTGGTTTAAGTTCAGCTGGCTGAGCTGGGATGTGCAAGTTAAGCCAGGGTTTAGGTCCGAACCTTCACACGGACAACCTGATGCTTACCATGGGAAGTCAGCTATGTCCTGTTGGTCCTCTTTGTGGAGATACAGCTGTTGAAGGCACAAAATGTCAAAATGTGACCAAGTATTCTCAGTGTGTATTCTTGCCTGTTCATTTTTTTTCCAAATTTTGCAGCTTCATGCTCTCCTTAGTGTCTGGTACTTTTTAAAGACATCCTCCTGACATTGTCAAGAATATTGCCTGTGGAGTTCAGAAGAACTCTGTTGTTACTTTCCTAAACACAGGGGGGGGGAAAGTATATGAAGCTTTTAACTTATTTTTTAAAAATCCTCCACTGATATGTATTAATCAAAAAAACAATAATCCAGAGTTCTTCAGCATTTTGCAGGCCTCTTTTCCTGCAAACCCCATGGTGCAGAAAAGTACAGAAACAACAGAATAAAAGGAGCCTTTGCGCGGGTCCTGAGACAACTCAGGAGGGTTTATTGACATTGTACAGGATTCTTCTTGTGTTCCCATTTGCTTCCACTGACTGTATATTTGTAAATTTTTAATAAAATGTTCACAACACTTCTCCAAATGGCAAGATGTTCCAAGGTCACATTGCTTACTTGGGTTTGGTTTTCTTTGAACGGCTGTGGAGGCTTCCGATGTTTTGTAATATTACCTTTCGTATATAAATATACTAATTTATTATTTATTTTAAAAAATTATATGCTGCTTGAATGTTAAGCCCTCTAAGCGGTGCACAATGTGACATAAAGATTGCATGTAGGTTGAAGCCAAAGTCCACAGAGTCAGCACCCAAAGATTCTTTCAGGGCCCAAAAGCTCAGCTCTCTCTCTCTCTCTCATTTTCTATCCATCCAAATTATAGCCTGACTTCCTTTGCATCCTTCACAAAGATCTGAACTACCTCATTTTTACTTGAAAGAAGAAGGTTCCTAGATATATTCAGAGTTAAATTGCTCCAAAGCAGTCTATTTTAAATTTCTTTGTTGGCATTGTCCTTTTAACATTATTATTTTTACTTTAAAGAGTACAGTTCCTTTTGTGGAGTGGTCACTTGTGATCCAAACCACGGAGTGGGTGGAAGGAATGCCAGCCTAAAAAGCATGCTTGCTTAGCCTTTGTTTTTCATAGGAAACAGACAGGGTAGACAGAATTGTAGTATGTCAACTAATTTATATCTCATTCCTTATGGTGTGTGACAGTGATCTTGTTATGGGATTCAAGATGGAGATGGCCAATGGAAGTACCATCCAGAAATTCATTTTGCTGGGATTTCATGTTCAACAGTAGACACAATTCTTCCTCCTTGGCTTTTTCACCATTCTCTACATGCTCACTTTGGCTGAGAACATCACTATCATCGCAATGGTGTCCCTAGATAACCACTTGACCCAGCTTCCCATGTACATCCTGCTGAGCAATTTCTCCTGGATGGAGATGTGCTATGTGACCACCACTGTGCCCTGTATGATCTCTGACCTGATTTCCACTTACAGAATCATTTCCTTCCAGGCATGTTTCCTCCAGTTCTACTTCTTGTTTGCTCTCGGCTGCATGGAATGCTTCTTCCTCTCAGCCATGGCCTTGGATCGGTACTTGGCCATCTGCCACCCTCTGTGCTCCACACCACTTATGACCCAACATTCCTGCTATGCCTCGGTAGGGGCATGTTGGGTTGTTGGCTTTCTGTGGTTTCTTACCCCAGTGATTTTGATCTCCAAGTTGTCCTTTTGTGGACCAAACATTATTGATCATTTTTTGTGTGATCTTGTGCCAGTTCTGTCCCTGGCCTACCCCCTACTCAGAAATGTTCCCCTTATCTGCCAAATATTCATGCGTGGTGTTTTTTTCAGGCAATGCATCTTTTGTTGTGCTATCATATGGTTTTATCATTCTCAATCTGATACACACTACAAACCAAAGCAGTCATAGCAAGGCCTTCTCCACCATATCTTTCCATATAACAGTGGTGACACTTTTCTATGGCACACTCGTAGGGATGTACTTAATTCCAGGTGGAAAAAGTTGCTCAGTGGCCACCAAGGCAGTCATGCTGTTCTACATGGCCCTCACAACTTTTCTTAACCTCCTGATCTACTATCTGAGAAATGATCAGTGAAAGAGGCCCTGGGCAGGTTGCTAAAGAGAAAGGAAACATTTCTGAGGAGAAAATGACAGTATAATGTGGGAGGAGTCAAGAAAACATTATTGACCACTTTTTGTGTGATGCTGGGACAATTCTGTCCCTGCCCTGCCCTGCCCTTCACTCAGAAATGCTCCTCTTATCTGCCAAATATATGTGCAGGTTCTGTTTTCAAGCAACATATTCTTTGTTGTGCTATCATATGGTTTTGTCATTCTCAATCTGAGAAAAAGTTGAAACCAAGGCAATCATAGGAAGGTCTTCTCCACCATATCTTTCCACATAATGGTGGTGACACTTCATTATGGCAGTGAAATGATAAGGGATTTTGGGGTTCTTTGGACTGGGGGTCCTTGAAGAAATTTGAAGACACAGGCTTGAAGCAAAAAGGGGTTTAAAATGTTTGTCTTAGGATAAGGTACTTTTGGAAATGTGTGCATTGAGATAAAATATATATTTAAATAAAGTTTTCAGATAAAACATATATTTAAATACTGATTTTTCTGAGGATTTAGAAAGAACAAATCTGGAAACAGAAAAAAATGGACTTATGAATGAGTTTATGTGAAACTGGCATAGGCCAGATATCTGCATCCAGAGTGTACCACTTCCAGATAGTTATAACAGCTTCCATAGCAAGGCTACAGCATGTCATGGAAGGCTTAAAAGGCACACCTGCCAGGAAGATAAACAAGAACTTTATTATCTCTCTTAAACAAAAGCAGAGCAGTAATAGGAGATTCCTGACTTCACCCAGACACAACTGCCACCTAGTGACTTACCTGGATAATGGCACTATCCACAGACACACCCTGCACTGCAATGTATTTATTATAACAATCAGTACCTGTGTGGACTGAAATTCTATTCTTCACAGGAGATGTGTGTAGGACTGGGCAACCACTGTTATCTGGAGAATAAGACATTCTTCTACCACATCTTCAAGCAAACCCAAAAGCTATAAGTTCATAGGAATCTGTCTTACATCGAGTTGAACCACTGATCCATCCACTTTAGCATTGTCATCACAATGGACAGAGGCCCTCTAGGGTTTCATATAGGGGTCTATTCCAGGCCTACTGTAGCTGCTGCTGGAGATGGACCCTGGGACCTTTTATATGCAAAGCATTTGGTTTACCACTGAGCTATGGCCCTTCCCCTGACCCCCCCCCGAAAACTCCTCTTTCATATTATTTATGATTTATTAAATGCTTATCCCACCATTCTGCGAAAGAGCTCCAAATGGTCCCTCCCTGCCAATTTTGTCCAGACTGTATCTCTGTGACATAACTTTAACTGAGAGATAGTGACTGGCCCAAGGTCAACCAGGGAAATTCATGATTGAATGAGAATAAGAATAGATATGTATTAACATAAAATAAAATATAAATATAAAATAAAATATAAAAATATAAAATAGAGGAGAGCATTGATATAGTGGGCATAATGGAGACCTGGTGGAATGGAGAAAACCAGTGGGATACAGTTATCCCTGGATATAAACTATATCGGAAGGACAGGGAAGGACGTATTGGTGGTGGAGTCGCTCTATACGTGAAAGAAGGCATTGAATCCAGCAAGCTCGAAACCCCAAAAGAGGCAGACTCCTCCACAGAATCATTGTGGGAAGTGATACCATGCCCCAGGAGGGATTTAATACTGGGAACGATCTATCGTCCCCCTGATCAAAATGCTCAGGGAGACCTTGAGATGAGATATAAGATTGAGGAAGCATCCAAACTAGGAAATGTGGTAGTAATGGGTGACTTCAACTACCTGGACATAGACTGGCCGCATATGTGTTCCAGTCATGACAAAGAAGCAAAGTTTCTAGATATTCTAAATGACTATTCCCTAGACCAGTTGGTCATGGAACCGACCAGAGGGATGGCAACCCTGGACTTAATCCTCAGTGGGGACTGGGACCTGGTGCAAGATGTAAGTGTTGTTGAACCGATTGGGAGCAGTGACCACAGTGCTATTAAATTAAACATACATGTAAATGGCCAATTGCCAAGAAAATCCAACATGGTCACATTTGACTTCAAAAGAGGAAACTTCACAAAAATGAGGGGATTGGTAAAAAGAAAGCTGAAAAACAAAGTCCAGAGGGTCACATCACTCGAAAATGCTTGGAAGTTGTTTAAAAACACTCTATTAGAAGCTCAACTGGAGTGCATACCGCAGACCAGAAAAGGTACCGCCAGGGCAAAGAAGATGCCAGCATGGTTAACGAGCAAAGTCAAGGAAGCTCTTAGAGGCAAAAAGTCTTCCTTCAAAAAATGGAAGTCTTGTCCAAATGAAGAAAATAAAAAAGAACACAAACTCTGGCAAAAGAAATGCAAGAAGACAATAAGGGATGCTAAAAAAGAATTTGAGGAGCACATTGCTAAGAACATAAAAACCAACAACAAAAAATTCTATAAATACATTCAAAGCAGGAGACCATCTAGGGAGACAATTGGACCCTTGGATGATAAGGGAGTCAAAGGTGTACTAAAGAACGATAAGGAGATTGCAGAGAAGCTAAATGAATTCTTTGCATCTGTCTTCACAGTGGAAGATATAGGGCAGATCCCTGAACCTGAACTAACATTTGCAGGAAGGGATTCTGAGGAACTGAGACAAATAGTGGTAACGAGAGAGGAAGTTCTAAGCTTAATGGACAATATAAAAACTGACAAATCACCGGGCCCGGATGGCATCCACCCGAGAGTTCTCAAAGAACTCAAAGGTGAAATTGCTGATCTGCTAACTAAAATATGTAACTTGTCCCTCGGGTCCTCCTCCATGCCTGAAGACTGGAAAGTGGCAAATGTAACGCCAATCTTCAAAAAGGGATCCAGAGGGGATCCCGGAAATTACAGGCCAGTTAGCTTAACTTCTGTCCCTGGAAAACTGGTAGAAAGTATGATTAAAGCTAGATTAACTAAGCACATAGAAGAACAAGCCTTGCTGAAGCAGAGCCAGCATGGCTTCTGCAAGGGAAAGTCCTGTCTCAGTAACCTATTAGAATTCTTTGAGAGTGTCAACAAGCATATCGATACAGGTGATCCAGTGGACATAGTGTACTTAGACTTTCAAAAAGCGTTTGACAAGGTACCTCACCAAAGACTTCTGAGGAAGCTTAGCAGTCATGGAATAAGAGGAGAGGTCCTCTTGTGGATAAGAAATTGGTTAAGAAGCAGAAAGCAGAGAGTAGGAATAAACGGACAGTTCTCCCAATGGAGGGCTGTAGAAAGTGGAGTCCCTCAAGGATCGGTATTGGGACCTGTACTTTTCAACTTGTTCATTAATGACCTAGAATTAGGAGTGAGCAGTGAAGTGGCCAAGTTTGCTGACGACACTAAATTGTTCAGGGTTGTTAAAACAAAAAGGGATTGCGAAGAGCTCCAAAAAGACCTCTCCAAACTGAGTGAATGGGCGGAAAAATGGCAAATGCAATTCAATATCAACAAGTGTAAAATTATGCATATTGGAGCAAAAAATCTTAATTTCACATATACGCTCATGGGGTCTGAACCGGCGGTCACCGACCAGGAGAGAGACCTCGGGGTTGTAGTGGACAGCACGATGAAAATGTCGACCCAGTGTGCGGCAGCTGTGAAAAAGGCAAATTCCATGCTAGCGATAATTAGGAAAGGTATTGAAAATAAAACAGCCGATATCATAATGCCGTTGTATAAATCTATGGTGCAGGCGTATTTGGAATACTGTGTACAGTTCTGGTCACCTCATCTCAAAAAGGATATTATAGAGTTGGAAAAGGTTCAGAAGAGGGCAACCAGAATGATCAAGGGGATGGAGCGACTCCCTTACGAGGAAAGGTTGCAGCATTTGGGGCTTTTTAGTTTAGAGAAAAGGCGGGTCAGAGGAGACATGATAGAAGTGTATAAAATTATGCATGACATTGAGAAAGTGGATAGAGAAAAGTTCTTCTCCCTCTCTCATAATACTAGAACTCGTGGACATTCAAAGAAGCTGAATGTTGGAAGATTCAGGACAGACAAAAGGAAGTACTTCTTTACTCAGCGCATAGTTAAACTATGGAATTTGCTCCCACAACATGCAGTAATGGCCACCAGCTTGGATGGCTTTAAAAGAAGATTAGACAAATTCATGGAGGACAGGGCTATCAATGGCTACTGGCCGTGATGGCTGTGCTCTGCAACCCTAGTCAGAGGCAGCATGCTTCTGAAAACCAGTTGCCGGAAGCCTCAGGAGGGGAGAGTGTTCTTGCACTCGGGTCCTGCTTGCGGGCTTCCCCCAGGCACCTGGTTGGCCACTGTGAGAACAGGATGCTGGACTAGATGGGCCACTGGCCTGATCCAGCAGGCTCTTCTTATGTTCTTATGTTCTCATGTGCTGCAAATATACGAGAGCATCGGGCCTGACTCTTTCATGCATTTTACATGTATAGTACAGTAATACCTCAATTAACAAATCCTCCAGGAAAGAAGCTCCTTCTTAACAAAGCCTTTTTGGGTGCAGGGGGACGCACACTCTGACATAGTCAGAATGTGGCTCCTTGTCTGCTGGATTGCGACTGCTGCAGGAAGCTCTCACAGGTGTGGCTGCAATGGTAGAAAGGTAGCACAGGCATCTCCATAGTAAACAATGATTTGGGTACCCTGGAAGCACTGTTTACTGCAGATGGACCTGTACAACCTGGCAAGGAGCATGATTCTAGCTGTGCATGTGAGAGCTGCCTGCAGCAGCCACAATCTATCAGTCCTCCTTGCCTGTTGGATTGCAGCTGCTGCAGGCTGCTCTCACACAGGGTGGTGGCTGCCCCTTTTCCGCCTGCTGAAGTGTAGGGGAGGGTGGCAAACAGAGAGAGAGAGAGATGGAGCAAGCACAAGATGATGGTCGCTGTCCCATGGCTGCCTGCTCAAGTGTACAGTGAGGATATCTGTGCTCAAAGATTTAGATTGCTACAGCAAAATGCTACACGATAAAAGAAAAAAAGGCAGGGCAGGTATCCCTGGATGCATTTTGGAAGAAGCCTTCAAGTGGCATGTAGAAGGTTCAAAAAGTTTTTGTTTACTTGTGCAAGGCTTACCTGACCTGGTTGTTTCATTTCAGACATGTGCATTGTCAGTTTTGAATAAAACATATTGAACTGCTCTTCTTTTTTTGTGGTGCAGGAACCTATCCCTATTCTTTACAGGTACTTTGTGAACTGAGGTATTACTGTATCTGTATAGTTTGCATTTAACTTTGCCTACAATAGTGTTGTAATTTTTTTAAAAGAAACATCTGTCAATGAACAAACAACTCAGACATCAACATACACTCAATAAAAGAGATGTTGGGATGCATGCAAAGCTCAATCAGCTCAGAACCACAAAATCAGTGTACAAATCTATTGAAAAGGAATTGCTGCTCCATCCCTAGTAGTCTGTCCCTCATTTGCTCAAGGCCCAGACTGTTTATTTTGCATTTCAAGGTGGTCACCATTTGAAAAAGGCAGCCCTTTGAAAATCACAAACCACTGAGCTTAGAGGAAATGGTTTCCCAACATTCTCTTCCCAATCCATCAGTAACAAAATGGGGTGGGGGTGGGATGAGAGAAATCTCCAGCAGTTTCTTTGGGATGAGGCTCACCCCTATCAGCAGCAACATGGCTCTTTTATTTTCCCAAAGCTGATTTTCTTGAAACCACCATTTGATGGCACCAGCAATAGCAGAAATCATGCAATAGCATCTGGGTTCACCATTTGGGGCATTATAGAAGGTGGGGCAGTGGCTGTCACACACAAACATTGAAAACTGTTTCCAGAATATTTAGCAAAGTGGAACTCTTTTTGAGGGGAAGGCAACATTCACAGAAGTTTTCTGTGGGGAAAAAATGCCTGCTGAGAAAGATTTGCAAAACTGGAATCTTGTCTTCAAATAAATATTGTTTCTGCACTACATGGTACTGTGCCCAAGAGACACATTCCAAAAGTTCATTGCCGTCACTCATTAAAACAGCAGTCACTGCTAAGAGTGGCATTTCAGCTCTTGTCTACACATCTACTTGGAGACTCTTCCTCCTACCAAGACTACAATATGGTCCCTTGTGTTCTTCATGCAATCAACCCTGCAGATGAGCACCAGTTAAATGCACAGAGAAGTACGGTCTGTCCCCACAAACATGTCACAGCACTTTTGGGAAACCTCCTAAAAGACAGATCAAGACTTTGACTCCTGTTGAGGTACAGAAATGGGAGACTTGGGTGGAAACCATGGAGGGGTGGATTTGAAGGGGTGCCAATAAGTGGCTAGATCTTCTTCAATGAAATCTTGATAGACAATTTTAAAATTAGAGCAGGGGAGGTTTGAGTTGGAAAAAGGGATCATGGAATGTCTCCATAACTCTCAGCTGCATCCCAAACTGAAACTAAAATGTGATGAAAATGTTCTCCCCACTTTCATGACTCTATTCATTCCCTGCTAAAGCATTCTTGTGTGTTTTATTTCTGGGGAGTGAGCAAGTTTCAGTGAATTTTTCAAGAAGTACAAAATGTGTGACCCATTGTATTGAGGTTTAGGAGGCAGTCAAACATTTTCTCTTTTGCTTAAAAAAATCCTCAGACACCTCATGAAGTTAAGGAAGGTAAGTGGATACTTTTTCTCACCACCTGAAGATTTCACCAAACTTTGTCATCTCCCAGTCTTTGTGGGAATCCTCATTTCACTAACCCATGAATGGAAACAAACCACTTTAACATAATTAAGTGGAAGACTTTAATGAGACGATTTCCTTCATGCAGATCTTATTAATCAGCTGATTTCCTTCATGCATATCTTATTGCCTTCCTCCCAGCCCCTTGATGTGTGCAAAACTCACACAGGTCTACAGTGAGTATTCGCAACAGAACAATCTTAGACAGGTCTACTCAGAAGTCAGTCCCGGTTAATTCCCTGAAAGTTGTTTCCACAGCCTTGGACTGTGACAGTGCAAACCGACAGACATTTCTGCAGAAGCAATCCTCATGTATTTCAATGGGACGTACTCTCCGGTAAATGTACATAGGACTGCCCCCTTAATGTCTTTGTTAACTGAAGTTGGGGTGTATTCCCTTTCAAGCTGTTTGGGAGTCCCGGCTTGCCAAATGGAGCATTTTCTTGGTCTCTCCTTCAAAGCATCTGGTAACTGAAAGTTCAGAATACTCGGCTGAGTTTTCATCAATGGAGCTAATGACAGGAGGTATTCTGTTTTCCAAAAGTAATAAATTTAGATAGATAGATAGATAGATAGATAGATAGATAGATAGATAGATAGATAGATAGATAGATAGATAGATAGATAGATAGATAGATAGATAGATAGATAGATAGATAGATAGATAGATAGATAGATAGATAGATAGATAGATAATGTGTGTATATATATATAATCATGAGGAGAGAAAGTATTTTAGGACACACTGACAATGTCCATGATGCCATTTGCACTTGGGAAGGTATTGAAACAAAAAAGAAAGAAATATGAACGAAGAAAGAAATGTGATAGCTGAACATTTTGTTTTACTCGCTGGTTTTAGAATGGTTTTGTTTGGCTGTATTTCTGGGTTCAATAGCAGGAAAGGTGAAAGATTTCACAAGGAGAAGTAACAATATTTGCCAGGAGGTTAGCAGACCCAAACTGAAGATTGTAATTGCCCAACATGGTCCAGGATCATGATGCTTACTCACAGTATCTCAGCCTAACCCACCTCACAGGGTTGTTGTGAAAGAAAGGGAAGGACGAGAAGAAGCATGTATGCCAGCTTGAGCTGTATGGAGGAAATGTGGTATAAGAATGTAAACATACATACATACACACATACATACATAAAGACACAGGTAGACTCTCCTCTCTCATCCAAATGATGCTGAAGACATTAGCACCAGCACTAGACATTTCTACAGGCAGGGAAGTTTGAAACATGTAAAACTATAACTAATTCTAGTTTAGACAAAGTATTTCAAGGAAAATATCATCTGCTAAAAGCTTTTTTGTTTAGACAAGCCCACCCTGAAATATAAAGTTGGCATGTATTCTAATCTGCATTTTTTCCTTGTATTGTATATTTTACTTATTGATTTTATTCATATTTTGATTTCTGAACCTTTTTTTTAACTTTTAATGCATGTCTTATATTCTTTGCAAGCCACATACATGTTTTATTTACAATTAAGTGGTACACAAACTCAGTTAAATAGATGTCATATTTGAAGTTGCAAACTCTTTACTGAAAATGGTATATATATATATATATATATATATACATATATATATACATACATATGATTTCAGGGGGAATATATTGTGCCAGGTCTGTTTTAACTTTTCTTTAAAAAAAAATTAGAGTTGTGCAATTTGGCTTGGTGGCATCTCAAGATTCAATATGCCCCTTCTATGATAAGCTTCCGCCGGGCCTTGAGGACCTGGCTCTTCAGGCAGGCTTTTGGGGTTAGTTAGGTTTCGTTTTTGTTTTTTTTACTGTTATGGTTTTAAATTTTAATGTTTTAATGTTTTGTTTTTATCTTGTACGTCGCCCAGAGTGGCTGGACAACCAGCCAGATGGGCGACTAATAAATTTAATAAATAATAATAATAATAAATAATGTATTGGGGTGGGGTGAGGGATTTCAGGTGGCTTAGAGACATATGCACAGCAATTATTATTTTTATTTATTTAATGAAAATCCACCCTTCCTTCTAAAGGAGCCCAAGGCAGCCAACACATTAATAAAACAGTTTAACAAGAAAAGAAAAACATTCTAAAAGTTCTAAATATTCTAGATCACAGTTACAGTTCAAAACATTCTAAAAACACAATTACAATGAAAAACATTCTTTCATCCAGTGATCTCGGTTGACAGGAACAGCTATTAAATGACAGGTGCACCTTGCAGGGGAGGGCATTTCACAAAATGGAGAGTCACCACTGAAAAGACCCTGTCATGGGACAATGCCAGCTAGGCAGCCCCCAGTCGCAGAACCACCAACAAGGCCTCGTCTGACAGTCATAGGGTCTGAGGTGTTGGATACAGAGGAAGGTGCTCTTTTAGGTACTGGGGTCCCAAGCCATTTTGGGCTTTGTCTGATAATATTAATACCTTGAATTTGGTCTGGTAACTCACTGGCAACCAGTGCAGCACCTCAAGTCCGGTGACACATCGTCCTATTGGGTTGTCCCACTTAGTAGCCTAGCAGTTGCATTCCGCACAAGCTGCAGCCTCTGAACAATCTTCAAGGGCAGCTCCACATATAGTTCATTGCAATAGTCCAGATAGGAAGTTACTAACGCATGGGCAACTGATATTATTAATTTTCCTGGACATTTTCTATTTATGGCATTTATGCATTTCTAAACAGTATAATAGTTAACCAGAAAAATAGTTGCATCTGAGGAATGATCCCTTATGATGCAAAACATGGTAGGGTGTGGCAGGACAGCTCCACTGAGTTCCTTAAAAGGCATGCCTGCTTAGCCTTTGTATTTTGTGGGAAACAGATGGGATAGATAGAATTGTGGTATGTCGTGAAATTTGTATCTCAGTCCTTATGTGACAGTGATTCTGGTGTTATGTGATTCCAGATGGAGATGGCCAATGGGAGCACCGTCCAGGAATTCATTCTGCTGGGATTTGGCATTGAGCTGCAGGTGCGAGTCTTGCTCCTCAGCTTCTTCGCCATTCTCTACATACTCACTTTGGCTGAGAACATCACCATTATCATGCTGGTGTTCCTAGATGCTCAGCTGGCCCAGCTTCCCATGTACATCCTGCTGAGCAATTTCTCCTGGATGGAGATGTGCTATGTGTCTGCCACTGTGCCCCATATGCTCTTTAACCTAGTTTCCCCTCCTGGGCTCATCTCCTTCCATGGCTGCTTCTTCCAGTTCTACTTCTTCTTCTCCCTTGGCGGCACTGAATTCTTGTTCCTCTCAACCATGGCCTTAGACCGGTATCTGGCCATCTGCCACCCTTTGCGCTACCCACAACTTATGTCTCGGCATTTCTGCTATGCCCTGGTAGGTGCATGTTGGATTGTTGGCTTCCTGTGGTTTTCTATCCCAGTGACTTTGATCTCCAAGTTATCTTTCTGTGGATCAAACATTATTGACCATTTTTTGTGTGATCCTGTGCCAATTCTGTCCTTGGCCTGCCCTCCACTCGGAAATGTTCCCGTTGTCTGCCAAATATTCATGCATGTGTTGTTTTCAGGCAATGTATGCTTAGTTGTGCTATCATATGGCTTTGTCGTTCTCAATCTGATAAACACTACAAGCCAAGGGAGTCGTAGGAAAGCCTTCTCCACCATATCTTGCCATATAATGGTGGTGACACTTTTCTATGGCACAGTTGCAGGGATGTATTTAATTCCAGGTGGAGAAAATCATTCAGAGATCAATAAGATAGTAAGCATCTTCTATACTGCTATTACACCCTTTCTCAACCCCCTGATCTACTGTCTGAGGAATGATCAGGTGAAAGCGGCCCTAGGCAAACTGCTAAAGAGAAAAGAAACATTTCTGAGGAGAAAGGAGGCAATTTCATAAGGAGTGGAGTCAACAAAAGAAATGCAAAGCCATCAACAATCTGGAGCGATAACATTAAAATGTTCAGAGCTGACTAAGAGCAGCACATCTCCTTCTCTCTCTGCTCCAAATCTCAGCCAGGGGGAGACTCAGCAAGGAACTTGTTGGCTGCCTAGCGATCAATGCAGCTCTCCAAAGAAGTTCATTGTCCCCTTTGAGAATCGGAATACAAGGACTGAAACTGGAGGTGTGCAGTGCTGAGCTAAATAACAAGCCAAAGGAAAATGATTTAGGGTGTTTTTCCATCTCCCTGAATCAAAGCATGATATTAGTAAAATATACTGCATCGGATCATGGCCCCCACAAAACATGCTGCCACTATATCACTCTGTTTCTGCCCTTTTCTGTTCTCTACATCTATAATTCCTATACGTCTATGTTTCTCTAGGTCCACGGCTTTTGCAAGAAGTGACCCTTTCCAAACTGCTGCCTGCAAAGAAGAGCTTTGGTTTTGTTTTTATTTTTATTAAAATACAGTAGCAGATGGTTTTTTTTAAAAAAAAGTTAAGAGCTTGATTTATGTGTTTTTTTTAAAAAAAGCAAACACTTCATATCCCTGCTCTAACAATAAGCACAAAAAATAATAATTCAGAGCTCTTCAAGACTCTGCAGGCAACATTCTAGTAGCCTCACATCCTAGATAGACTTACAGAGGCTTCTAAAATTTATTGGACCACAAAAATAAGCACTGGAAGCTGCAACATCCGTGTACAAACATGAATGCACACCACTCAACCACCTCAGGAATATTTTAAGGTAAGAAAGAGCAAGAAGGAAACACCCTGTCCTTCCCTCAAAAACATGACACTATCATTGATTTTAGAGCTTTATCTGGTCTACTAATTGCCTGATCCTTTTTACTTTCCCCACCAAAGCCCCTGGACCTATTTGTCTGCAATTTGGCAGGGTAGTAGGTAGGTATGTATGAATGTATGTATTTTACTCAGTGTCAGCAACATTCATACTGATTCCCCACAAAACACTGGGGTAGGTTAAGTGATTAGCCACCCAATGCCTTAGCAGAGAAAACAACTGCAACTATCCTGTTGTTGTTGCAAATATAACAGAGAGAAGGAAATATAATCAGCTGATATTAACAATAAGAATATCCCATCCACCCTGACTTAAATATAGTGAGTCCATATTTCCAACTAGGCATCCAAATGACATTGACTATGATAAAGTATCCTTCTGAAATTTGGTAGACCTCATGCCCCCTCCTCCAAGGGATGATTGTGACTGCAAATTGCATTCTACTCTGTGACAAAATGAAAAGTTATAGACTTTTCTTTGCTTTTTTTTTTAAACAGGCTTAATGGTGCCCTTCACAACTTCCCTTGTAGGCACCTGCCTAAATATGGCAGCCTTAATCCACTCTGGAATAGCTTGTGTGACTGAAAATTTTGTGCACGTTGGCCAAAGAGGGATAAAGTTATTGCCATGTTGGTGAATGGGGAACACAGAACTTCATTTTATACAGAGCAACTCAGAACCTATATTACAGCTCAAAATGGAGATCTCCTAGAGTAACTCAGAAACAGATCTTAAATTTTATAAATACACAGATATACAAGTTGAATATTGGAGTCAGCACACACTCCTGCCTGAAACACATGAAGCTCTATGAATAGTTTCCATTACAATTAAAAATGTCCTCTCTGTAATAAATTGGATTGGCTGATGTTGTTAAAATATTCCAGTCTCAGTTGTGTGATTTGTTTTTTGTTCCATGAAATGAAATATACACAACAGAAATAATTAGGTTCAGACCCTAAATGGTATTTATTTTATATATGTAATGACATCCAAAACATATGTTATGTGTTGTATATGATTACAGAAGGGCCCCGCTTTCCGGAGCTTCGCTTCTTGGCGCTTCACTAATGAATTGTGTCCATGTTCCATGTGTTCGGCGCTTGTTCCGTTTTTGCAGCAATTTGTGATTTTGCGGTATGACGCAAAGAGCTTGGAAAAGAGAGATGCTGAGTGCACAACTTGATGGCGCCCGACGCCCTGAGCGCATCATCAGAGCACGGAAACATTCCTTTTTTAAACTACAGTTGGGCTGATGGGAGTTGTAGTTCAAAAAAGAAACGTTTCCAAGCTCTGACGATGCGCTTAGCAGCTGAGTCGGAGAAGGGCGTCCGGTGCCATTTTATTGTCAAGGGAGGCAGCAGAGGGCGAGCGACCACGTGAGTGAACAGGCAGGGGGGAGAGTGAGCGGGCAAGAGGGGATGAGCAAGGGAGGTGGCGGAGGGCAAGCAAGCAGGTGCGGGTGGGCGGGCAGCTCCCTCCCTGCAATCCACGGCAGGGAGCCTGCCACAGAAGGGGAGCACTACTCCCCCACCATAATGAGGGTGAATGAGAGAGCAAGCAGGGGGGGAGGGTGATGCACAGAAAAGCAGAGCATTGGTCAGCTGTTGCGAGGGCAGCTTCAGGGGCCAAGCGCCGTCAGCTGGAGCTTCCCACACTACAGCTGATTGATGTTCTACTTTTTGGAGGTTTTCACTTTACTGTGGGGGTCTCGTCCTTAACCTGCCGCACAAGAGGGGCCCTACTGTATGCCTATTTGCATGTTTTTATTTCTCATATTTTCTCAGAAATCCCATTCTTACTTAAAGAAACTGCATAGCTATAAATAAGGATTATGATTACAGTACTGGACCATGACTGGAGACCATACATTTAAGACAAGACACTGGGTAATTCTGAGTCAGCCTCTATCTCTCAGCCCCAGAAGAATGGAACAGGAAAACTACCTAAAACTACCTTTTTACCATGAAAACCCACTTACAGAGTTTGTATTCTATTAAATTAAACACACCAGATCATTTTAAAACTCAAAATTTCTCACTTTATCATTTTAATAATGTTACAAAGTTTTTCCGCTAGTCGGAGTCATTGTTCTATAAAACTAAGAATAAGAGTATATATATATATATGCTTTGCCAATAATTACTTTCCCAGGATCAAACAGTTTAAAAATCAGTCATGGATTACATGCTCATTGCTTCCAAACAATATACTCATTAATTAAAGTCAGTCACACACAGACCTGTTTTTGGCAAAAGCAGAAGTTCAAAATGAGTTGAATTTGGCCATTGCCTGCTATCAGGCCTTACTCACAGGCATGATTTTAAGGCCTATGGATTTTAGCTTGGTACCTTGTGATTTTAAAACATATACCTTCTATTATCTATGTTTTATATGTGTGGATATATAACAATTCTCCATTAGTAGCAGGGGAGTACTCTATTCCAGGTGGAAGAAGTCACTCAGAAGGCACCAAGGCAGTCACGCTCTTCTACACGGCCATCACAACCTGTTTTAACCCCCAATCTACTTTCTGAGAAATGATCAGTGAAAGAGGCCCTGGGCAGGTTGCTTAAGAGAAAGGAAACATTTCTGAGGTGAAAGGTGACACTATAATAAGGAGAAGAGTCAAGAGAAAAATAGCTGGCTCTCAACCACACCGACCTGATAAAATGATCCATCTGATAAGATGATAAGGCCTGAAACTAGGGGTGTTCAGAGGCTTGGAGGGTAGATAATAGTAAGAAACAGAGTGATTTGGAATGCTTTACTCCCTCCCTGAGTCAAAGCATGATGCCAGTAAAGTGCCCTGTGTTTGCCCTGCAAATGATCGTCAAAGCACAGCAGCAGAGGATTTTTTTAAAACACTTAAGTTTTTTTAAAAATTAAATTTAAAGTTGCTCTGCTTTAAGAACAAACACACACATAAAGAACTCTCCAGAGCCCCATAGGCAGCATTCTAGGCAGCCCTGTATTTATCAATTCAACAAAAATGAAATTGTGAGGGAGGACAACCCCTCAACCATCTAAAAATAAAATAATTTAAAAGACATTGGCAAAAAATAAGTTTATACCTGACACTGAAAGTTTTGGACTGGTCACATGATTACTACCAGCCACACCTTCCTCAGATGGGCATTCCAAAGTCTGGGTGCTACCACAGAGAAGGCTCTTGCTATTGTACATGGATAGGAGACTGCTCCTCCAAATGGAATGCTGAAGAGAAGAGCCCTCACGGCAACACATAATGGTGGTGACACTTTTTTATGGCAATAATTTAAGATATGCAGACGATACCACTACTAGCAGAAACCAGTAATGATTTGAAACGAATTCTGATGAATGTTAAAGAGGAAAACACAAAAGCAGGACTACAGCTGAACATCAAGAAGACTAATGCCCCACAGAAAGTCAATTATAGCTCAGATAAACAATCCTTTTACTCATCCGATGTTTCTCATGTGACAGAGGTGGCAGAAATGAGCTTAAAATATATCATAGATGGTACAGAACTCCAGTTCAGATTGCTCGATTTACATCTGTAAGGAATCCTACCTGCTTGAGGGGATGTCAGAGAAAATGTACATATTTTCACCTCTGGTGGACCTGCCCCCGAATTCAGACTTTTGGGGGGGAGGTCCACAGAGAACTTCTTAAAATTACAGGGGGGAAGAGTGTATATTCTGCTGAGTTTTTATTATCCATATTAGAAGACCAGAATATGAATATTAAATTTAAAGAATTAATCTCTTAATTGCTTCTGGTGGCATGTTAGACGGTAGTTCAAAGATGGAAATAATTAAAACACTTAAACAAACTGGCATGAATGAAAAATGTATGGAATATTGCCCTATTAGAGAAAATAACTTATTCACTTCATATATCTCAAGGATTGGAAAAGGCAGACAATTTCAATGCTATATGGTGGAAGTTTATTACATATGCCTCGGAACAAGATTGACAAGGACATTTGTCAGCTGCAACAAAACATATATGGTTAAGTTGAAAATATACATATATACATGCAACTAGTTCCGCTGTTCTCAGGGAGATTGAAGGAGGGTGGCAGGGAGATGGGAATGTTAGTTTATATGCTGAAGGGGGGTGTTAAAACATAAAACATAATGTATAGGCTTATTAAAAATTATGGTGAATTATGTTGTAATGTTTGTAAATGGAAAAGTGGTATATGTAAAATGTAAGAGTTGTTTTTTTCTTTTAATAAAACCCTATTTAAAAAAAGACTAAAGTAATGACAACAGAAGATTTATGTAACTTTAAAGTTGACAACGAGGACATTGAACTTGTCAAGGATTATCAATACCTCGGCACAGTTGTTAACCAAAATGGAGACAATAGTCAAGAAATCAGAAGAAGACTAGGACTGGGGAGGGCAGCTATGAGAGAACTAGAACAGGTCCTCAAATGCAATGATGTATCACTGAACACTAAAGTCAGGATCATTCAGACCATGGTAGTCCTGATCTCTATGTATGTATGTGAAAGCTGGACAGTAAAAAAAGTGGATAAGAGAAAAATCAACTCATTTGAAATGTGGTGTTAGAGGAGAGTTTTGCGGATACCATGGACTGTGAAAAATAATTGGGTGTCAGAACAAATTAAACCAGAACTGTCACTAGAAGCTAAAATGATGAAACAGAGGTTATCATACTTTGGACACATAATGAGAAGACATGATTCACTAGAAAAAACAATAATGCTGGGGAAAACAGAAGGGAGTAGAAAAAGAGGAAGGGAAACCAGAGATGGATTGATTCCATAAAGGAAGCCACAGACCTAAACTTACAAGATCAGAGTGGTTCATGACAGATAGTATTGGAGGTCACTGATTCATAGGGTTGCCATAAGTCGTAATCAACTTGAAGGCACATAACAACTCCAAAAATATTTATCCCACCATTCCTCCAAAGAGCTCCAGATGGTCCCTTCCAATGTTATCCAGACTGCATCTCTGTGATACAAGTTTAACTGAGAGATAGTAACTGGCCCAAGGTCAACCAGGGAACTTCATGATTCAATGAGGATTTGAGTGGTATAAGAATACATCTGTATTAACATAAAAGTATGCTGCAAATTTACTAGAGCGTAGAGCCTGATTCTTTCATGCATTTTACATGTATAGTACAGTAATACCTCAATTAACAAATCCTCCAGGAAAGAAGCTCCTTCTTAACAAAGCCTTTTTGGGTGCAGGGGGACACACACTCTGACATAGTCAGAATGTGGCTCCTTGTCTGCTGGATTGCGACTGCTGCAGGAAGCTCTCACAGGTGTGGCTGCAATGGTAGAAAGGTAGCACAGGCATCTCCATAGTAAACAATGATTCGGGTACCCTGGAAGCACTGTTTTCTGCAGATGGACCTGTACAACCTGGCAAGAAGCATGATTCTAGCTGTGCATGTGAGAGCTGCCTGCAGCAGCCACAATCTATCAGTCCTCCTTGCCTGTTGGATTGCAGCTGTTGCAGGCTGCTCTCACACAGGGTGGTGGCTGCCCCTTGTTCACCTGTTCAAGTGTAGGGGAGGGTGGCAAACAGAGAGAGAGAGAGATGGAGCAAGCACAAGATGATGGTCGCTGTCCCATGCCTGCCTGCCCAAGTGTACAGTGAGGATATCTGTGCTCAAAGATTTAGATTGCTACAGCAAGATGCTACACAATAAAAGAGAAAAGGCAAGGCAGGCATCCCTGGATGCATTTTGGAAGAAGCCTTCAAGTGGCATGTAGAAGGTTCAAAAAGTTTTTGTTTACTTGTGCAAGGCTTACCTGACCTGGTTGTTTCATTTCAGACATGTGCATTGTTAGTTTTGAATAAAACATATTGAACTGCTCTTCTTTTTTTGTGGTGCAGGAACCTATCCCTATTCTTTACAGGTACTTTGTGAACTGAGGTATTACTGTATCTGTATATTTTGCATTTAACTTTGCCTACAATAGTGTTGTAATTTTTTTTTAAAGAAACATCCGTCAGTGCACAAACAGCTTGGACATCAACAGACACTCAATACAAGAGATGTTGGGATGCATGCAAAGCTCAATCAGCTCAGAACCACAAAATCAGTGTACAAATCCATTGAAAAGGAATTGCTGCTCCATCCCTAGCAGACTGTCCCTCATTTGCTCGAGGCCCAGACTGTTTATTTTCCATATCAAGGTGGTCACCATTTGAAAAAGGCAGCCCTTTGAAAAGCACAAACCACTGAGCTTAGAGGAAATGGTTTCCCAACATTCTCTTCCCAATCCATCAGTAACAAAATGGGGTGGGGGTGGGATGAGAGAAATCTCCAGCAGTTTCTTTGGGATGAGGCTCACCTCTATCAGCAGCAGCATGGCTCTTTTATCTTCCCAAAGCTGATTTTCTTGAAACCACCATTTGATGGTACCAGCAATAGCAGAAATCATGCAATAGCATCTGGGCTGACAATTTGGGGGCATTGCAGGAGGTGGGACAGTGGCTGTCACACACAAACACTGAAAACCATTTCCAGAATATTTAGCAAAGTGGAACTCTTTTCGAGGGGAAAGGAACATTCACAGAAGTTTTCTGTGGGGGTAAAATGCCTCCTGAGAAAGTTTTGCAAAACTGAAATCTTGTCTTCAAACAAATATTGTTTCTGCACCACATGGTACTGTGCCCAAGAGATACATTCCAAAAGTTCATTGCCATCACTCATTAAAACAGCAGTCACTGCTAAGAATTTCATTTCAGCTCTTGTCTACACATCTACTTGGAGACTCTTCCTCCTGCCAAGACTACAATATGGTCCCTTGTGTTCTTCATGCAATCAACCCTGCAGATGAGCACCAGTTAAATGCACAGAGAAGTATGGTCTGTCTCCACAAACATGTCGCAGCACTTTTGGGAAACCTCCTAAAAGACAGATCAAGACTTTGACTCCTGTTGAGGTACAGAAATGGGAGTTATGACCACCTGTGACACTTGGGTGGAAACCATTGAGGGGTGGATTTGAAGGGGTGCCAATAAATGGCTAGAACTTCTTCAACGAAATCTTGATAGACAATTTTAAAATTAGAGCAGGGGAGGTTTGAGTTGGATCATGGAATGTCTCCATAACTCTCAGCTGCATCCCAAATTGAAACTAAAATGTGATGAAAATGTTCTCCCCACTTTCATGGCTCTATTCATTCCCTGCTAAAGCATTCTTGTGTGTTTTATTTCTGGGGAATGAGCAAGTTTCAGTGAATTTTTCAAGAAGTACAAAATGTGTGACCCATTGTATTGAGGTTTAGGAGGCAGTCAAACATTTTCTCTTTTGCTTAAAAAAAAATCCTCAGACACCTCATGAAGTTAAGGAAGGTAAGTGGATACTTTTTCTCACCACCTGAAGATTTCACCAAACTTTGTCATCTCCCAGTCTTTGTGGGAATCCTCATTTCACTAACCCGTGAATGGAAACAAACCACTTTAACATAATTAAGTGGAAGACTTTAATGAGACGATTTCCTTCATGCAGATCTTATTAATCAGCTGATTTCCTTCATGCATATCTTATTGCCTTCCTCCCAGCCCCTTGATGTGTGCAAAACTCACACAGGTCTACAGTGAGTATTCGCAACAGAACAATCTTAGACAGGTCTACTCAGAAGTCAGTCCCGGTTAATTCCCTGAAAGTTGTTTCCACAGCCTTGGACTGTGACAGTGCAAACCGACAGACATTTCTGCAGAAGCAATCCTCATGTATTTCAATGGGACGTACTCTCCGGTAAATGTACATAGGCCTGTCCCCTTAATGTCTTTGTTAACTGAAGTTGGGGTGTATTCCCTTTCAAGCTGTTTGGGAGTCCCTGCTTGCCAAATGGAGCATTTTCCTGGTCTCTCCTTCAAAGCATCTGGTAACTGAAAGTTCAGAATAATTAGCTGAATTTTCATCAATCGGAGCTAGTGATGGGGGGTATTCTGTTTTTCAAATGTAAGCAGTTTAGATTATTAGACAGACAGACAGACAGACAGACAGACAGATACTTTACAGTATCTGTGTAAATATATATAATCATGAGGGGAGAAAGTATTTCAGGATACACTGAAAATGTCCATGATGCCATTTGCACTTGGGGAAGTGTTGAAACAAAAAAGAAAGAAATGTGAAAGAAGAAAGAAATGTGAAAGTTGAACATTTTGTTTTACTCGCTGGTTTTAGAATGGTTTTGTTTGGCTGTATTTCTGGGTTCAATAGCAGGAAAGGTGAAAGATTTCACAAGGAGAAGTAACAATATTTGCCAGGAGGTTAGCAGACCCAAACTGAAGATTGTAATTGCCCAACACTGAAGTATTTAAAGTTAGCTTTTATATCTTGCAGGTTTTATATAATAGAAACAACTTTGTTTCTGAAAATTAAACATATGTGATCTCAAATTTGGGGGAGGATCTGTAGACTGCATATATTCCCCCTTGACATGCCTGCTTAGCTTTTGTCTTTCAGTGAAGACATATAGACAGGTTAAGGGCATGCATGGCCCCAAGAGTCATCTTTCATCTGTATCTGCATTTTTTTAAAAAAAAAATTGTTCTTCACTCTCTCTGCTGCAATCTGTGCTTTGGATTCTGAGCCACTCAGAATAAATGAAGCTCTGTGTTCCCCAGTCAAAATAATGGGGAATCTAAAAATGGCTATGATGTTTGCTTCTTTTTGGCCAAAGTGGATGACGTTTGCAGGCACAGGGGCCCTCCAAAATGGATTAAATGTGCCAAACGGTAGACAAATATGTCCAGGGTCTTTTTGTGGAGCAAGCAAATGGAATTAAATTTGCTTAACCTCACAGGGTTGTTGTGAAAGAAAGGGAAGGACGAGAAGAAGCATGTATGCCAGCTTGAGCTGTTTGGAGGAAATGTGGTATAAGAATGTAAACATACATACATACATACATACATACATACATACATACATACATACATACATACATACATACATACATACATACATACATACATACATACATACATAAAGGCACAGGTAGACTCTCCTCTCTCATCCAAATGATGCTGAAGACGTTAGCACCAGCACTAGACATTTCTACAGGCAGGGAAGTTTGAAACATGTAAAACTATAACTAATTCTAGTTTAGACAAAGTATTTCAAGGAAAATATCATCTGCTAAAAGCTTTTTTGTTTAGATAAGCCCACCATATATATATATATATGATTTCAGGGTTGTGCAATTTGGCTTGGTGGCATCTCAAGATTCAATAATGTATAGGGGTGGGGTGAGGGATTTCAGCTGGCTTAGAGATATATGCACAGCAAGTTCACAGCAATTATTATTTTTATTTATTTAATGAAAAACCACCCTTCCTTCTGAAGGAGCCCAAGGCAGCCAACACATCAATAAAACAGTTTAACAAGAAAAGAAAAGAAAAACATTCTAAAAGTTCAAAACATTCTAGATCACAGTTACAGTTCAAAACATTCTAAAAACACAATTACAATGAAAAACATTCTTTCATCCAGTGATCTCGGTTGACAGGAACAGCTATTAAATGACAGGTGCACCTCGCAGGGGAGGGCATTTCACAAAATGGAGAGTCACCACTGAGAAGACCCTGGCATGGGACAATGCCAGCTAGGCAGCCCCCAGTCGCAGAACCACCAACAAGGCCTCGTCTGACAGTCATAGGGTCTGAGGTGTTGGATACAGAGGAAGGTGCTCTTTTAGGTACTGGGGTCCCAAGCCATTTTGGGCTTTGTCTGATAATATTAATACCTTGAATTTGGTCTGGTAACTCACTGGCAACCAGTGCAACACTGCAAGTCCAGTGACACATGGTCCTATTGGGTTGTCCCACTTACTAGCCTAGCAGTTGCATTCTGCACAAGCTGAAGCCTCTGAACAATCTTCAAGGGCAGCCCTACATATAGTGCATTATAATAGTCCAGACAGGAAGTTACTAAAGCATGGGCAACTGATATTATTAATTTTCCTGGACATTTTTTATTTATGGCATTTATGCATTTCTAAACAGTATAATAGTTAACCAGAAAAATAGTTGCATCTGAGGAATGATCCCTTATGATGCAAAACATGGTAGGGTGTGGCAGGACAGCTCCACTGAGTTCCTTAAAAGGCATGCCTGCTTAGCCTTTGTATTTTGTGGGAAACAGATGGGACAGATAGAATTGTGGTATGTCATGAAATTTGTATCTCAGTCCTTATGTGACAGTGATTCTGGTGTTATGTGATTCCAGATGGAGATGGCCAATGGGAGCACCGTCCAGGAATTCATTCTGCTGGGATTTGGCATTGAGCTGCAGGTGCGAGTCTTGCTCCTCAGCTTCTTCGCCATTCTCTACATACTCACTTTGGCTGAGAACATCACCATTATCATGCTGGTGTTCCTAGATGCTCAGCTGGCCCAGCTTCCCATGTATATCCTGCTGAGCAATTTCTCCTGGATGGAGATGTGCTATGTGTCTGCCACTGTGCCCCATATGCTCTTTAACCTAGTTTCCCCTCCTGGGCTCATCTCCTTCCATGGCTGCTTCCTCCAGTTCTACTTCTTCTTCTCCCTTGGCAGCACTGAATTCTTGTTCCTCTCAACCATGGCCTTAGACCGGTATCTGGCCATCTGCCACCCTTTGCGCTACCCACAACTTATGTCTCGGCATTTCTGCTATGCCCTGGTAGGTGCATGTTGGATTGTTGGCTTCCTGTGGTTTTCTATCCCAGTGACTTTGATCTCCAAGTTGTCTTTCTGTGGATCGAACATTATTGACCATTTTTTGTGTGATCCTGTGCCAATTCTGTCCCTGGCCTGCCCTCCACTCAGAAATACTCCCTTTGTCTTACAAATATTCATTCATGTGTTTTTTTCAGGCAATGTATGCTTAGTTGTGCTATCATATGGCTTTGTCGTTCTCAATCTGATAAACTCTACAAGCCAAGGGAGTCGTAGGAAGGCCTTCTCCACCATATCTTGCCATATAATGGTGGTGACACTTTTCTATGGCACAGTTGCAGGGATGTATTTAATTCCAGGTGGAGAAAATCATTCAGAGATCAATAAGATAGTAAGCATCTTCTATACTGCTATTACACCCTTTCTCAACCCCCTGATCTACTGTCTGAGGAATGATCAGGTGAAAGCGGCCCTAGGCAAACTGCTAAAGAGAAAAGAAACATTTCTGAGGAGAAAGGAGGCAATTTCATAAGGAGTGGAGTCAACAAAAGAAATGCAAAGCCATCAACAATCTGGAGCGATAACATTAAAATGTTCAGAGCTGACTAAGAGCAGCACCCCTCCTTCTCTCTCTGCTCCAAATCTCAGCCAGGGGGAAACTCAGCAAGGAACTTGTTGGCTGCCTGGTGACCTATGCAACTCTCCAAAGAAGTTCACTGTCCCCTTCGAAAATCAGAATACAAGGCCCAAAACTGGAGGTGTGCAGTGCTGAGCCAAATAGCAAGCCAAAGGAAAGTGGTTTTTCCATCTCCCTGAATCAAAGCATGATATTAGTAAAATGCACTGCATCCGATCTTGGCTCTCACAAAACATGCTGCCACTATATTACTCTGTTCCTGCCCTTTTCTGTTCTTTACATCTATATTCCCTCTATGTTTCTCTAGGTCCACGGCTTTTGCAAGAAGTGAGCCTTTCCAAAATGCTGCCTACAGAGAAGAGCTCTGGATTTGTTTTTATTTGGGTTTCTTTAAAAAAAGTTAAGAGCTTGATTTATTTATTTTTTTTAAAAAAGAACACGTCATATCCCTGCTCTAACAATAAGCACACACACAAAAAATTCAGAGCTCTTCAAGACTCTGCAGGCAACGTTCTAGTAGCTTCACATTCTAGATAGACTCACAGATAGGGTTACCAGGTCTCCAGTTTTTGACCGAAGTCTCCAGTTTTTGGAGGTCCCCTCTGGTTCTCCAGCTAGCACCCCTTAATCTCCAGACTCTCAGCTTCAATTTAAAAAACAAATTAAGTTTCTAGGGGACTGGTGAATTTGGGAGGTTTGGTTCACTGGGAAGTCATCGTTCCGGGCTGTTTCATTCCGTTCCGAAGGGCATTTTGGTTGTTAAAGGGTTAATAAAAAATCCTATTGGAATGGTTTTTGTTCCTAAATGTTGTTCTCAAGTGTCTCTAACAGATCCCAGTGTTTTTGGCATCAATTTCTTTTATAAAGGGCCCATTCCGGCCTGTTCCGTTCCGTTCCTGCTTTTACACCGTCCCAATATTTTGTCATACTGTGTCCCTATAAGTATCCGATTTCACACTATGGTTGTAGAATACTTCCTCTACATTTTAAGCATGCCTTGGGGTGGTCATGGTTCTCCATTGTTTTCATCCTGAGGGGCAGATAGGCTGAGAGATGGTGAGTAGCCCATGGTCACCCACTACAGTTTATAGCTCATTTCCATTTTGAAAAATTAATTAAAACAATTTACATGCAGGCAAAATTTATTAAGTGGATTCACACAATACATTTAAAGCACATCCAACTTGCATTTAAAGCTCATGACTTCCCCTAAAGAATCCTGGGAAGTGTTGTTTCCCCCTCACAGTTATAGTTCTCACCACTCTTAACAAACTGCAGTTCCCATGATTCTGTGGTGGGATTCATGTGCTTCAAATGGGTGTTGAATGTGCTTTAAATGAATGATTTGGATCTGCCCTAGGTATGATGTGCATTCAAGAGTAAATTGAAAAGAACATTTTTAAAAGATACTTCTTACTCCTACTCATTTCTCAGACCTCTTTCTGAAGTGAAGGGTCAAATCTGTAAAGATGTTTGGAGCAGTCACGTTAAAAGATAAGGGCAGGGTATTCCAGGCAGGGGGTTGCCAACCCTGCTTGGAGATGGATGTCTTTGCAGAGGATCCCTAGTCAAGCTTTACCAACAGCCCAATCCAAACTATATCTACCCAGAAGTCAGTCCTGTTGAGTTCTATGGGGATTAATCCCTTAGTAAGTGTGTTTAGAATTGCAGCCTTCAGGGGCATCCAGCTTTACTCCCCAATGCTCCCATCTAACATCTCCACAACACTAGGCTCCTTTGTCCCTACAGTGGCCTTCTGGTGACTGGCCTGGCCTGAAGGCACTTAAACCCTTCTTGCTGAAAGCAAGTAGGCTAGATTAAATGTTCCCTACCCAGACTCCATCTTTTAGCTAAGATTTCTATTTTAATTTCCGATCAGATTTTTTTTAATTGTATGCTCCAAGCAACTGTGATTGATGCTTAATGTATCATGCTTAATGACATCACTCGGGCCCGCCCCATGACATCATTCAGACCTGCCCCATGACATCATTCGGGCCTGCCCCTCAAATCTCAGGTTTTGGAATGCTTCTGACCTGGCAACCCTACTCACAGAGGCTTCTAAAGTTTATTGGACCACAAAAATAAACACCAGAAGCTGCAACATTTTTTAACATGTACAAACCTGAATGCACACCACTCAACCACCTCAGGAATATTTTAAGGTAAAAAGATCAAGAGGGAAACACCCAGTCCTTCCCTCAAAAACATGACACTATCATTGATTTTAGAGCTTTATCTGGTGGTCTACTAATTGCCTGATTGTTTTTACTTTCCCCACCAAAACCCCTGGACCTATTTGTCTGCAATTTGGCAGGGTAGTAGGTAGGTAGGTAGGTAGGTGGGTAGGTAGGTATTTTACTCAGTGTCAGCAAGATTCATACTGATTCCCCACAAAGCACTAGGGTAGGTTAAGTGATTAGCCACCCAATGCCTTAGCGGAGAAAACCACTGCAACTATCCTGTTGTTGTTGCAAATATAACAGAGAAAAAGAAATAAATATTGTCAGCTGATATTAACAATAAGTATATCCCATCCACCCTGACTTAAACATATTAATTAATATAGGGAGTCCATATTTCCAAATAGGCATCCAAATGACATTGACTGTGATAAGGTATCCTTCTGAAATTTGGTAGACCTCATGCCTCCTCCTCCAATGGATGATTGTGACTGCAAATTGCATCCTACTTTGTGACAAAATGAAAAGTTATAGACTTTTCTTTGCTTTTTTTAAAAAAAAAACAGGCTTAAAGGTGCCCTTCACAACATCCCTTGTAGGTACCTGCCTGAATATGGCAGCCTTAATCCACTCTGGAATAGCTTGTGCAGAGCTTCGAAAAGTTACTTTTTTGAACTATAACTCCCATCAGCCCAATCCAATGGCCATGCTGGCTGGGGCTGATGGGAGTTGTTGTTCAAAAAAGTAACTTTTCCAAGCTCTGAGCTTGTGTGACTGAAAATTTTGTACACGTTGGCCAAACAGGGATAAGTTATTGCCATTGGGGAACACAGAGCTTCATTTTAAACAGAGCAACTCAGAACCTATATTACAGCTCAAAATGGAGATAGCCTTTAGTACCAATCCATATATATATATATATATTACTGTTTACAATTTTATTATGTACATGTCTGATTTTATTTTTGTAAGCTTCCCTGAGTGCCTTATTATAGGGTAGAAGGGTGGGATAGAAATATTTTAAATAAGTAAAATAAATAAATAAATAGCCCAGAGTAACTCAGAAACAGATCTTAAATTTTATAAATACACAGATATACAAGTTGAATATTGGAGTCAGCACACACTCCTGCCTGAAACACATGAAGCTCTATGAATAGTTTCCATTACAATTAAAAATTATTTCCTCTCTGTAATAAAATGGATTGGCTGATGTTGTTAAAATATTCCTGTCTCAGTTGTGTGATTTTGTTTTTGTTCCTTGAAATGAAATATACACAACAGAAATAATTAGGTTCAGACCCTAAATGGTATTTATTTTATATATGTAATGACATCCAAAACATATGTTATGTGTTGTATATGATTGTGCCTAATTGCATGTAACAGCCCCCTCCATTCGCACGCTCCACGCATAGAAAAAAGGGAAGGAGGTTCCCAAAGATGTGGAAACCTCTGCATGTAGAGTTCCACACCTGATGTTTTCCATGCTACAGACTTCCATATGAATGAGTGGTCAAAGGGGGTGGAGCTAGCCAGTCATATACAATATCAGAGGAATAGTCAAGAGGCACAGATCCACATCCCTTTTATTTTATTTTTATTTTATGAAATTTGTGTCCTTCCAAACGAGACCAGGCTGGCAAATAACAAAATAGTAAAAACCATACTTTTTTTAAAAAAAGAAGAAGAAAACATTAAAAACATCTAAAACACGCTCACATATCCTCAAAGCTTTAAAAGCACTTGCATATCCTCACAGCTAATAACTTCGGGCACAGTATATTTCAGCCGTTAAATGCCTGGTTGAAAAAAAAATTAAATTCGTCATGAGTGTTAATAATGAGGCAGACAAACAGATCTCATTGGGGAGGGCATTCCACAAATGGGGAGCTGCTACCAAGAAGGCCATGTCATTGGTCAGCTCCAAACAGGCAGCACAATCCTCCCCTCCCCCCAAAAAAGAAGTCCACTTTGCTAAAAAGTCTGGAAACAATCTTCATTTTTTGTGGAGATAGCCACTGTATGCCCCCCTCCTCAACAATGCCCAACAAATTATCAGTCCAGCTGCTATTGGTGGTGCCAGCAAATAGTGGTTGCTGCAAAATAACCTTTGGAACAATAAAAAAGCCATGCTGTTCATAATACCAAGCCTCACCCCCAAGCGACTGCTGGAAAATTTCTCTCACCTCAGAGAATATTCAGCACAATCACCCCCACCCTGTTTTGTCATTAGTCAACTGGGAGGAGACTGTAAGGAAGCTCTTTTGTCTCAATCTCAAAGGTTTGTGCTTTCCAAAGGGCTGCTTCTTTGAAATGTTGCCCTTTCTGAAGTGAAAAATAGATAGTTTGGGCCCAGATCCTATGAGTGAGAGACTGCTAAAAGTGAAGAAGGAATGTGGGAAGGGAACATTCACAGGCATTTCCCTGAAAAAAATGTCTTCTGAGAAAGGTTGACAAAAGTGCAATCCTTTTTTCAGACAAAAGTTTCTGCACGAAATGGCATTATGCGCAAGAGACATATCCCCAAGGTTCATTTTAGTCACTGATTAAAACTGCAGTCAGAACTGAAGAGTGGCTTTTGAGCTCTGGTCTGTGCAAAAGCCTGGTTGCTCTTTCTGCCACCGAGGCCACAATATGGTTCTTCCTGCCATCAGCCCTGCAGATGAGTGAGCACCACTTCAATTTACAGAAAACAACAGCCTGCCTCACAAATTCTGTCACAGCATTTCTGGGGAGCTGTCTACTGGACAGATCAACGTTCTGGTTCTTACTGAGGTATGGAAATAGAAGTTATTACCAACAGGAAAATTGGGATAGGAACCATAGAGGGATGGATTTGAATGAGTGTCAATCTCGAGAAAAAATGACTAGGATTTCTTCAAGGAATATTCATAGACAATTGTAAAAATAGAGGAAGGAAACAGCAAGGGAGAAGCACTTCCCCATTTCATGGGTCTATTCGTTCCCTGCTAAAGTGCTTTTTTCACAAGAGTGAACAAATTTCAGTGAATGTTTCAGGAAGTGGGAGGTTTGGCATTCACCTAATTTAAGTTTATGCAGTGGCCAAAGGTTTCTTCTTTTGCTTAAAAAAATTCCCTCATGGAAGTTAAGTAAGGTGAGCACCTATCCTCTCCCACCACCTGAAAAATTCACCAACATCTGCCTTTCCTCAGTCTCTGTGGATGGCCTCATTTCACTGACCCCCTGAATGGATGCAAACATCTGAACTTAATTAAGTAAAAGACTCGAATCATCTGCTTTCCTTCATGCAGACCTTATCACCTTCCTGCTTTTCCTTATCACCTTCCCCCCACCCCTTGCCTTGCACAAGATCCACAGAGATCTACCGTAAGCGTTAGCTACATCACAGTCCACTACAGATCTACTCAGAAGTTGATCCCACTGAATTCAATGACCCTTCCAAGATACTATAAAAGTGCAAGCCTATACATGCTTACTCAGAAATAAACCCCATGTAGTTCAGTTGTACCCATTCCCAGGAAAGTGTGCATAGGTCGGATTACAGACTTAATGGTTTTGTTAACAGAAGTTGGGATGGTTCTCCTTTCAAGCTGTTTGGGGATCCCTTCTTGCCACTCAAAAACATTTTTTGCATCTCTCATCCAAAGCATCTACTAATTGAAGGTCCAGGGTGATCAGATGAATTTTCATCAGCAGGAGCTGATGATGCTTTCAAAAGGTAACATGAGAGGAAGACGTATTTTAGGACATAATGGTGCTGTTTGCACTCGGGACAGCCTGAAAAGAAATAAGAAATGAAGAAGAAACAAGAGTGTTGAACATTTTGTTTTACTAATTGTTCTTTCAATGATTTCATATATTCCTGGGTTCAATGGCAGGAGTGATGAGACATTTCACTAGGAGACGTAATGACAAGAAGATTCACACAACCACACTGAAGGCAATGCTGACATTGCCTCACTCAAACCAAACTATAAAGTGCATTTGTGGTAGTTACCTATTATACCTCATAGTTGTTATCTAATCAGAAACACAGTTGTTTCTGAAGAATTATACATGATCTCAAATGGGAGAAGGAACTGCTGACTGGCTCTCCCCTACCCCTCAGTGGCATGTCTGCTTAACCTTTGCCTTTCAATGGAAAAATAGAGATAGACAGGTTAAGGGTATGCACTGGCCTCAAGATTCACCCTTTATGTATATCTCTGCAATTTAAAAAATTCTGATCTGTTTTCTGAGTTGGTTCCAAACAGCTCTGTAAAAATTAATCACTGCATTGCCCAATCACTATAATGAGGAATCTGAAATTGGCTATAACTGTTTTCCCTTTTGGCCAAAGTGGACAAAATCTAAAAGCACAGGAGCCCTTCAGGAGGGGATTAAGCCTGTCAAATTGCAGATAGATTCTCTAATAGGCAAAAAACCAAAAAAAAAACCTTGTGGTTTAACAATGTACTTATAGCGACAGATATTTCTATCAAACTTCAAAAAAGGAGCTAAATTAGGCAGCTATGGTGAATGCACCAGGGGAGCAGGAGACTTGAACTCCTCTCTGAGATATTGGACTGCCCTACACATTTGTAAAAATGCAAACACAATTTGGTTTGGTCTTTCACAGTCCAATCCACTTACTATGTCGCTTGGAAGAATTTGGTAACATGAGCCTCTGAGCATACGGTGAGTGATGGCAACACCTGCAATCAGAACTACATTTCCAAAGATGGAGTATTACATTTTTGTATGTTTGTTGGTGTTCTTGCTTTGCTTCTTTCCTGTGTTACTCCTGTTTCTACAGAGCATCTAACCTAGAAAATTATATTACTCTCATTATTCATCCTAGAAATGTGTGCTAAAATTATTTTTTATTAATTTCAAAGCCTTTTTATTGGGCAATGTTATATGATGGTGAAGACACCTTTTGTGTTTCAAACTGGAGGTTATGTTCTATTTCTGTTTGGGGTGCATTAACAGTTGAATCTGGAATGGCAGTTTGATATAAAATTAGACTGATTACAATATGTTGCTACTTAAGCAATAAATATAGCTGTTGGAAAAAATGAACTTGACCTGCCCAAGATGCATGTGTTCAGCCTGCTATGTTTAAACCACTCCACTTAAGGAAAGGTGGCATGGTCAATTAAAAACATGGAGCTCACCTAGAAATTTGCTACAATATATTTCACCTCCCACTGTTTTATCTTGTGCAAACTGAGACACTCCTCATGTCCATTGGAGACTATTCTGCAGAATAGTCAGTGCCATTATTCTACAATTGTTTTTGGAGTTTTTTAGTGTAAATTATGCGAAGTGTTGCTGTACTTCACATATTCACATAAATAGAAGCAAAAGGAAATGATTTACTGTAGGAAGTTTAATTATAATTGCAAAGTAAATCAAACATTTAAAGTGACTATCTGAACTATATCAACTGTTTTAATATTGTTGCTTCCTCCCTGCTAAAAGAAGATCAGCACAACACATGTCTTGTTTCTGTTATTTGGGCTGATTGCAGGTGTTGCCACGACTCCCCAGGTACATTCACTATAGCTGCGCAATTTCCTTGCTTTTTAAAGTTTGATAGAAATAACTGTTGGCTGTAGGTACATTCTTAAACCACAGGGTTATTTGCCTATTAGTGAATTTCTCTGCTTTTTAATTCAGGAGGTAAGATATGGAGTTCTGTGCAAGTTTGCTGAGAATGGATTGATCATTTGCATGCTTATTGAGACTTTCAATAAGACTTTCCTCTTCTCCCAGGCATTCTAGCATGTGTTTTTAAACTGCTTTTTTTTTAAAAAAAATGTGTTTTTAAATTTGTATATTTGTTTTTAATTGATGTAAACCACTCAGAGAGCTTCGGCTATGGGGTGGTATATAAATGTAATAAATAAATAAATACTGAGTACAATGGGATTTACTCATCTGCAATCATGCTTAGGATAGGTGAAACTGACCACAGGGGAGGAGGGGGAGGAGGAGAGGGAGGGAGGTCTGGAGTGGGCAGGGGAGGAGGAGGAAGTTAGAGGGGAGGGGAGGAAGAAGGGAGGAGGAGGGGAAAGGAGACTGGAAGGAGAGGAGGGGGAGGGGAGGAGAGGGGAGGAGAAAGGCAGGTCTGATCATTTGCATGTTTATTGAGTTTAGTTTACTCCCATACAATCATGGTTAGGATAGGTAAAACTGACTATGGAGAAGGAGGGGGAGGGAGAGGGAAGCAGGAAGGAAGAGGAGGGGAGGTGGAGGTGGAAGGAAGAGAGTTGAAGGGGAGGGGAGGTGGAAAAGGGGGAGAGAAGGGGCAAAAGGGAGGTGGAGGGCAGGAGGAGGAGGGGAGGGCAGGTTTGATCATTTGCATGCTTATTGAGTTCAATGGGATTTATTCCCGTGCAGTCATGCTTAATGTAGGTAAAACTGACCATCGGTCCATCTCTTGTTTGGCCTTCCTCTTAAATAAAACACCTTAAATTAAACATTTTAGCTCCTGTGCTCGATAACAAAATATTCAAAATTCTTCAGTGTTTCCACTGGCAACATTTTAGACAGTCTCAATCCTTGCAAAGCCCATCGACCTGGAGGAAAATAGAGATATAGGAAAAATAGAGCTGTAACAGAGCAAAAGGAACCTTTGACTCGGTAGAAGAGAAAGACCCCAGAATCATCCCAATTTGCCATATTATTCTGCCCACACACAGAGCCGATGCACACCCCTAAGACAAGTGGATAGTACTTCCCAACAGTGTCTGATTACAGTTCTGTTTCTGGTTGCAGATGGAGTTGGCCAATGAGACCACAGTTGAGGAATTCATTCTGCTGGGTTTGGGGGCTGGGCAGCAGAAGCGGTTCCTGCTCCTTATCTTTTTCACTGGACTCTACGTGATCACTTTGGCCGAGAACATCACCATTATCATGCTGGTACGTGTAGATGCCCAATTGGCCCGGCTGCCCATGTACATCCTACTCAGCAACTTCTCCTGGCTGGAGATGTGCTACGTGTCCGCCACTGTCCCTCGCATGCTCTTCGATCTGGCTTTCCCTTATGGCATCATCTCCTTCCAAACCTGTTTCCTCCAGTTCTACATTTTCTTCTCACTTGGCAGCACTGAAGCCTTCTTCCTCTCTGCCATGGCCTTGGATCGATACTTGGCCATATGCCAACCGCTACGCTACCCGCAAATTATGTCTCCAAATTCCTGCTATGCCTTGGTGGCTGCTTGTTGGGTCACTGGCTTCCTGTTGTACATTGTCCCGGTGACGTTGATCTCCAAGTTGTCCTTCTGTGGCCCCAATGTCATTGACCACTTCTTGTGTGATCCTGGGCCCCTTCTATCTCTGGCCTGCCCCCCACACACAAACATTCCTTTTGTCTACCAGTTTGCCATGAATGTTCTGGTTATCTTAGGCAATTTATTCTTTGTCCTGCTATCCTACAGCACTGTAATTTTCACACTGATGAAATCCTCTAGCCGAGAGAGTCGTAGGAAGGCCTCCTCCACCATATCTTTCCACCTAGTGGTGGTGACCCTGTTCTATGGCTTGACTGCAGGGATGTATGTAAATCCAAGTGGGCAAAGTCAGTCAGAGACTGCTAAAATTATAACAGTCTTCTACACATCCGTTACACCTTTGCTTAACCCCTTGATCTACTGTCTGAGGAATGATAAGGTGAAAGAGGCCCTGGGCAGGTTGCTGAAGAGAAAGGGGAGATGGCCAAGGAGAAAGGTGGCAACGTAGAAAGGGGGATGCAAATAAGAAAGCAAACACAAATCACCAAACTACACAGCCGACAACATTTGCAGTGACTGTGAGGAATTTCTTTCCCTCTCTAGTGTGCTTTTTCTTATTTAGGCAAACAAGTTGTCTAATAAAAATTAATAAAAGGAAGAGAGAGTTAGGAATTTGTTAGCAATATAAGTGCCGTATGGCAGCACAAGGAAGTTTGCACCTCAGTTTTATAGCCTCATAATGTAAGGCTTAACATCTTTAAAGTGGAATATGATGCAGACAAAATCCCCTTGGTGTGAAATGGGGAGTTTTAACTGTTGTGCTATTCCACCCCTAGGTGGTGCTGTGACTTGAATTAAGGCAGCCAGCTCAGTCAGTGCCAGTGCTCTTGACTAATATTGTTCTCTTCAACATCCATTTCAGCCTAGCTTTTTCTCTGAAAACTGAAGCCAAGCTCAAACATCTGGTTCTGTTTTGTTTGGGGTTTTTTGTTTGTTTTTCTATGAATAATGGTGGGAGGTGCTGGGGAGAAAGCTTAGGGGTGCAATACCAAAACATTTTGGGGGTGGTGGAAGAAACTCAGTCAAGAAAATCACTCCGGTGGTACTGGTGGTCAAAGCTTAGCCTTTCATAGCTGGGCAGGATAGCAGCAGTTAAGATGGCAGTCTTGCCCAGGTTTTTATTTCAGACGCTCCCTGTGGTGATCCCTTCTAACGAAATGTGTTCATGGCAAAAAATTGTTCATCTGTTTCATGAATAGTAAGAAGAGGGCCCGGGTAAAAAAATTCACCTTGCACAGGCCTCTGACAGAAGGAGGTTTAGGAGTTCCAGTGCTTCAATTGTACTTTGATGCTTGCCTTTTAAAACAACCGATAAAGGTAATTGCAGGGAACTATAATGCAGCTTGGGTAAGACAGGTGACACTTCAAAAATCTTCCATTCTTAAATATCACCCAATGTGGTTAATCCATAGTATAGGGCCATGCTGTTGGGCTGGAAACGATGGGTGAAGCTGCTGGCTCCAGGTGAATCTCCACTTATTTGTTTGCTAGATCATCCACGTTTTGAGGATCCAGTCAATTTAGGGGTAGGAAAGCAAGAATACTGGGACCCCAATAAGCACTGAACACTTGCACACAAAACTTGGTGAGGTTCAGCCATCTTGGTTACAGTTGATACACATTCAAGCGTTCTTTAGACACGAGGGATCAAGGACCACCAAGGCAGCTATCATTCTATGAAACTTTTGTGCTAACACCAGAGGCAATTTAAATGATCTCAGTTATATATAAAGGACTAGTCTCTGGAAGGTATGGGGCCATGGTGACCTTAAAGCAGTTTTGGGAGGCTGACTTGAATAAGCAGATTGATGGGGCACAATGGGATGGGCAATGGAAGAGGCACCCACTCCACACAGTATCGGCTCAGGTCAGGGAGTCCTTAATGAAATTGATTCTCCAATGGTATATTACTCCAGTAAAATTGCATAGGATTAATCCAGAACCCTCACCTAACTGTTGGAGGGGCTGCCAGGATCGGGGAATGTATTACCACATGTGGCAGGTGTGCCCCGTAATAGCAATATTCTGTAGGGTTTTCCAAGAAGCTTCTGCCACACTTGTCCAAATTATAACACCTGACCCCAGACTTGGGTTATTACCAATAATTTCCGCTCATCCTCAAGGGATAGTACATAAAGAACTTCTTTACTTCCTCATGGCAGAGGCTAAAATGGAGATAGCACTTCACTGGCGCTCTTAAGTACCACTTGCAATAGAGGGCTAGTGGGGAAAAGTGTGGCACTTGGCACTAATGCAGTGATTCACACAGCAATGTAGGGTCGCTAGAGGGATTAAAACAAAGACCACTTTGCCACAAGCAAGCACTGTGCCAGAGATGCACAACTGCCCTTTTGAGCCTGTTTCAGAGATAGCACGTTGCCTTAATTGTCTCTCTCTCTCCTTGTGTCGTTTATGCTGACTTCTTATATCCTGAAAAGCAAATCAATATATATATATATATATAAAAAGAAAGAAAATCACTCTTGAGGAAAGGCTTATCGGGATAAGTGTCTGTGGTGGTAGCAATAGCTTTTTAGGCACTGTGAGGAGGGAAAGATGGCAGCCCTTGTCACAACATTCATACAGAAACTGAAGTCATCTGTCAGATTTCCATGAGTTCTGTGATTTTGGTGTTTGTTCTTTGTTATGCTATCTTCCTAGTCTAGCTCAATGTAGTGCCCTTCAGATCTCTTGGACTCCATCTCCCATCAGGCCAAGCCAGCATGGCCAATATTCAGGGATGCTGTGAGTTGTAGTCCAAAACATCTGGAGGGCACCAGATTGGCATAGGCTGTGCTATCCTGTGGCTTTCTCAACCAAATGATCTAAAGTCCTTGAAGACGGTTTGGAAGCTGCAGCTAGTGCAAAATGTTTGTCCTATCGGAACCATATAACATCAACCCTTAGACATTTGCACTCGCTGCCAGTTAGCAACTGAGCCCAACTCAAGATTTTAGTTTTGACCTACAAAACCTTAAATGGCCTGGGACACAGCTACCTGAGAGAATGCCTCTCCCCAGTGCTCTCGCGCTCTCTCTGTCAAGATATGAGTAACTGCACCACATTTTTTATGAAAAAAGCACTGCCTTTCCCCACATTAAACAGCCTTGACTTGAGATCTGATGGAGGTGCCTTGCTTGCAGTGCCCTCTGTGAGGCCAACCTTGCTCACTTCAACCTTTCTATGGTAGGGTACATTCCAGCTCAGTGAAAACCTGTTTTATTTTTTTTCCATCAGCCCTTCTGATGTAATATATGGAACACAGAACTTTTATAACTAAACAGATGGGATTATAGCCAATGTTGTAATCAGAGTAAACCCATTGAAACTGATGGACATGCCTAACTTAGATCCATTCATTTCAATGGGTTTTCTCTGAGTAGAATTTAGTTGTATACAACACATGGTGTTTCGTTCCTGTGGATTTTAACACTTGATTGTTGCGTGTTTTGGGATATCTGTTCTAAAAATAAATAGTTTTTTTTAATTCCCATGTTTGCATTTGTATAATGTCCTCTGTGTCTTGTATCATAAACCACTTTAGTTGTCTCATTTCACATTCATATTACACTAGTAACTTAAGTATCCCTGAAATCAGATGTTTATCATCCTGTATTGATTACCTTGGTAGCCCTGGTGTAACGGTTATGGAAACGGGCGTCTCTAACTTGAAAAAGAGTCAAACTGAGGGGACTTCCATCTAATCCAAATGTATTTAGTTTCCTCGTAGGAATGAAAACTGTTGCCATTAATTAAACCTTAAATTTAAGTACCATTTATCTTTCATCCTTTGAATTTTGTGATCTCTTTGTTTAATTGTGAACCAGTGGGTACAGAGAGAGTTTCAAATGTAGATTTTAAATACATACCAAATTCTTAGAATGTTAAATACTTACAGTGCAATCCAAACCCAAGACCCGCTAAAATGACAGAGTTTGGATTTGGAGAATCTTGGCGTGTACAGGCTCAGCCAGGGCTGCCCTGGTGTAAGTCCCTAACCCCAAATGAGCCAGAGCTTCAGTAGCAGAAGTCTCTCACTCCAGCTCAGTGGACAGAACTTAAGCCGGTGTAATTTACACTACTGTATATCCCTAAAAAGGAGTGGGACAGGGGCAGGATGAGACAAGGAGAGACTTGCATCTCTTCTAAGCCTCTTTCAGCTTGGACACCTGACCTAGCAGCCCAGGAAAAAAGGCCAATGTAAGAGAAGAAACACAACACACCATTCTGCCGGTTCCAGTGTGTCTTCACCTCTCTCAAGTCAAATTCCTCCCAAACACAGTTGGAATACGGGTAACTTAATTTACATCAGATTTCTCTAGTTGGGATTATTTTGCCAAACATTGTCTTTGCTTACCAATGAGCTTAAATAATTAGTGTCCCACAACACGGCATCCACTGATGTATTAATGAGAGCTTCCTCAAAACAAGCAATTGGAGAATATCAGTTCTTTATCCAATCCATCAATCTGCATAGACCGTGTCGAAGAAAAACTCTTCACGCTGAATTTTGGAGAGCTGTCCACTGGACAGATATTTATTACAATAAAAAGAAAGGACTGATGGACATCAGGAGATAGTGCCCAATGCTGGTTTCCTGAGCACGAAGAGAAGTCTCTCTCCTTGAGGCATGGTTACACACAGTTATATAGGTGTTGCATACAAGCATTCACTTTACCATTTATGGAAGCAAGGTTATACATAAGGTGGGGTTTCCATACATAGGGTGGGTACAGATGATAAATCATAACAAGTTCCCCTTTTATATCCTGATGACTCTGGTTCTGAGTACACGTTTCTTAGATATTACAAATCTTTCTCAACCACTTCTGCTTTCTGGGAACACACTGCTTCTCTGTGCAGTTTATCTACTTCCCCTTTTACTCTTTCAGCAAGCTGCTTCAAGCATCGTTAATGTGATATAAGCATTGATTATGTGGGATTCAGACCTTTCCCATTTATTCCTGAGGAAGACCAAGGCCACCCTTCCTCAACCGTTTGTATAATAGTACATTACAATGCTATGAGATCTTAACCCTTCCCTTTTTTTTCCATCCTGAAGAACAATTGCTTTTATTCTGGCCCTCTTATTTCTCCAGATAAATGTTATAATCAGACTTTGACACTTTTTTTAATGGTTCATTATCTTGATTGGTATAGACTGAAACAAAAAGTTTACGTTTTTGATTTCATCATCTTCATTGCAGAAATCCCACCCATAAAGGATAAATTCAAATTTGTCCTTTCACCTGTTAATGCTACAAAATCTTTATGGAATAGTTCGTAATTATTGTTATATAATTCTTTTGTTGTGTTTCGTGACACTTTTCTATGGCTCTGTTATTTAACCCAGGTGAAGAATGCCAGCTGGAGGTCAACAAGGCAGTCTCTGCATCGCCACCATTGTCCCTTTCTCAATCCCCTCATCTACAGTCTAAAGAACAATCAGATGAAAGAGGCACTAGGCAGATTGTTGAAGCAAATGAAGAAGCTGCAGAGAGGCACAGAATCATAGAGTTGAAAGGGATCTTAAAGGTCACCTAGTCTAACCCCTTACCAGTTCAGGAAACCCAGTACTACATCATCCCTGATACATAGCCATCCAGCCTCTGCTTAAAAACCTTTAACAAAGGAGAGCCCATCACCTTCCAAGGCACAGTCAAATAGCAAGTTGACTAATGATTAGTCTATTGGGATGGGGGGACCTTTCCAAGGCTTCTGGGAGGTGCATGCCAATGGTGGGAGGATGGCTGCCACAGGCAAAAGTGGGTGAGGCTAGAAGCCAAAGTGGGAGGGGCATCAGATGTGACTCTTTCCATTGTACAAAAGGCTACATTCTAGCCATGCAATCACTCCATCCTCCATCCAGCCAAGCAATCAAGAGGTATTATCACAGTAGGATGACACATTCCAGCCAAGCAAAATGAAGAAGGAACTGGGGAACTGGTTGGAGAATCACATTTCTACCTCATCTCTATCTGCAATGTATTTATTGCAATAGTGAATTTGCACCTGTGTGGACTGAATTATTATTTTTCACAGGGGATTTCTGTAGGACTGCGCTATGTTCAGCTGAATGGGACACAAGTTGTGCTGGCCAGCATTACAGAAGCAATATATTGGGGATATCCAAGGCAGAAAGGACCAAATCAATTGAGGTCACTATGATCCAAATGACAATTTTTAAGAGCCTGGATTTAGGGATGACTGAGGAATTTGATGTCTCTGAACTCCCATATGAACTGACCTGATCTGCACTTCCTGAACTGATGTGTGGATAAAAATGTAATTTTTCCTATAATTTCATAACTTTTCCAAGTTTTAACAATACAAGTTTTCATTCAAAAAGCATGCCAAAATATGTTTAAAATACACATTTTAGGATAAAGTACATTAAGGGAGCAATCCTGAGTCATGGAAGCTGGCATAATATATGTCAGCTAAAATTAAACCAGCGTAAAGTACACCAGATCCAAACCCCATTCAGGTGTGAGGATACGGTCAGCTGAAACAACCCAAACCTGGCAGAGGGAAAACAAGCATCTAAAATAGAACTTGACTTGCACCGCGGTAAGTCCAGCCAGGTTGCCAAGCCATGTGAGCGAGCTGAACAGAGTGAGGATCCAGCATAAGTCCTCCCACCTCACTCCCACCCCCGCCAATCCCCCAGAACACCCATTTTAGGGGCTTACACCAGCATGTTACATTGATCACAGCTCTGCCACTTGAGCCCCAGTTGAGCCAGGATGAGCAAGTGGCACCAGCATAGCCCAGCTGAGCTGGAGATCTGCCAGATCCTAACTCTCTCACCCCAATGGATCATCAGTTTAGATTTCACCCTTATACAGGGAATTCAGCCGTTCCAGTGTGATTGAGTGTAGCATGCATCAGATTCCCTCTTTTATTAAGTGTTCACTCATATCTGGATTGCTCAGGCATTGTCTTTTTTTCCTTAAAAAATCTTAACTAATTATATGCAAAATTGGGCATAGAATATGTATATTATACTGGACATATAATCTGTATCAATGAATCAATCCCCCTGTTGTATTTTTATACAGGCCAAATCCTCATTCAGCCATGAAGATCCCTGAGTGACCTTGGAACAGTCAGTAAGGGCACAATCTGGTTCAACTTAAACTGCCATAAATTATGCCAGCTTCCATTACTCTCTCTGTCTCTTTAAAATAAATTCCTCCTCCATCCCTAAGAGACTGTCACTCATGTGCTGTGAGGTGAAACCATCTATTTTTCCGTTCAAATGGACGTTCCACTTCAAATGGAAGTGAGACGAAACCATCTATTCTTCACATCACATTGAATGAGTCAGCTCTTTGGGAAACGCAAACCCTTGAGCTGAGAGGATGGAGCCTCCTGACATTTTCCTCCCACTTCCTCAGTGACAAAATGCAGGTGGGGATGCCGAATATTCTTTGAGGTAAGAGATATTCTCCAGCAGTTCCTCAGCATTAGGGCCCAGTATTAGCAGCAATAATATGGTTTCTTTATTGTTTTCCCAAAGGTTACTTTGCTGCCATCACAATTTGGTGGTACCATCAACAGCAGAAATTCTGCATTAGCAGCTGGGGTGACATTTTGTGAGGCATCGTTGGGAGAGGAATGGTGGTTGTTGCACACACCCAAAATGTACACATTTTCCAGAATATTTAGCAAAGTAGACCTCTTATTTGGAAGAAGGAAAATTCTGAGACAATTTATCTAAAAAACGTCTTCTGAGAAATGTTGGCAGAAGTGGAATCCCTCCTTCAAACAAGTATTTCTGAACCAAATGGTATTGTTCCCAAGAAACATATTCCCAAGGTTCATTTCCATCACTGATTAAAACTGCATTAGAAAGTCATTTGAGTTTTCCACGCAGAGACGCCTGGTGGCTCTTTGTTCTACCAGCCCTGCAGATGAGCACCAGTTAAATACACAGAGAACAACCACCTGCCCAACCAATTCTATCACAGCGCTTCTGGGAAGCTGTTTCCTGGACAGGTGAACATTCTGACTCTGACTGAGGTACGGAAATAGGAGTTATTACCATCTGGGGAAGTGGATGGATGTGAAAGGGTGTCACTCTCCAGAAAAAGATGACTAGGGCTTCTTCAAGGAATTTTCATAGACTATTGTAAAATTAGAGGGAGAGGGAAGGAGAGGCTGGAGAAAGGCTTCATGGGATGTTTCCATAACTTTGGACTGCATCCCTGATTTTAACTAAGGTGGTCTGAAAAATCACCTCCCCACTTTCATGGAATTACTTGTTTCCTGCAAAAATGCTTTAATTTCAGGGGAGGGAGTGAATTACAGTGAATTTTTCAGGAACTGGAACATTTGTCACTCATTTCAGTTTACGAGGTGTCCAATGTTTTCTCTTTCGCTTAAAAAATGCCTCAGACAACTCATGAAGTTAAGTGAGGTGTTTACCATCTCCCACTTAAAAATTTCATCAGGGGTAATCAGAAGTCAGTCGATTTACATTCAATGAAACTTAACTTCCAGGTAAATGTGTATAGCTGTGCTCTGTGAGAGTGGTGGCATAAAGTATACCTGATCCAAACCCTGTTCAGCCAGATTTCCAGGTGACATGACTGAGCTGAATGGAGTTAGGATCCAATGTAAGTCCCCCCCTCATTGGTCCAGCCTCTGCCGTTCCCCCAGAATGCCCATTTTCCAGGGTTTACAGCAGCGTAAGTTAGGCTCAGTTCAGCTGGCAGAGACCCAGCTGAGCCACAATGAGCATGTTGAGCCAGTGTATCTCCAGCTGAATATGAGCATGCAAACTAATAATCTATATTTTTGGCCACATTTATGAAGTCCAGAGGTTTTGAAAGACCCCGAGAAACCTATTGTATTATGTGCCTTGTAGATGTATGTGATGAAGCTCCACCATTCTGCAATAAATGTATTTTTACATATTTTCCCTTATGCACTTTTTAATTTCTGTCACTTCTTCTATTAATGCTAATTTAAATACTTTGCTATATTATATAGGGTTGATACCTTTTGAAGCTTTCCAAAATTGTGCAATTAGCACCCAAGCTGCAACCAATAAGAAATCAATTAACTGTTGACCTTTAAAGGCCTGATTTTCATTCAAAGATAAATTTAACAAAGCTATTTCTGGAGTTTTATTAACCACCTGTTTTGTATTTTTTTCTATTTCTGTGAACACCAAATCCCAAAATCTGGCCACCTTGGCACATGTCCACCACAGGTAGGGGAAAAAGCCTTTCTCTGAACATTTTTTGTGCTCTCGTGACACTATCAACAGCACTGCCTAAGAGGTTTCGAAGAGCTCTAGTGTGGTTTTATAGAAGAAGTTAAATAATGGTTATTTTTTGGGGGGGGGAACTTAAGTGTTTTTCTTTTTGTAAAAAAAATCCTCTCCTGCTGTGCTCTTATAAAAAAAGCCAGGATTCTTCAGTGTTTCCACAGGTAACATTTTAAATAGTCACACTTCTTGCAACATGCACGGATCTAGAGGGAAATGGTGACATAGGAAAACATAGAGCTATAACTGAGTAACAGGGGCCATTGTGGGGGGCCATGATCTGGTGAAGGGGGTTACTGACTTGCCCCTCTCAGTAAAGGCAAAAAGGCCAGAATCATCCCAATTTGCCATATTATTCTGCCCACACACAGAGCCGATGCACACCCCTAAGACAAGTGGATAGTACTTCCCAACAGTGTCTGTTTACAGTTCTGTTTCTGGTTGCAGATGGAGTTGGCCAATGAGACCACAGTTGAGGAATTCATTCTGCTGGGTTTGGGGGCTGGGCAGCAGAAGCGGTTCCTGCTCCTTATCTTTTTCACTGGACTCTACGTGATCACTTTGGCCGAAAACATCACCATTATCATGCTGGTACGTGTAGATGCCCAATTGGCCCGGCTGCCCATGTACATCCTACTCAGCAACTTCTCCTGGCTGGAGATGTGCTACGTGTCCACCACTGTGCCTCGCATGCTCTTTGATCTGATGTTCCCTTATGGCATCATCTCCTTCCAAACCTGTTTCCTCCAGTTCTACATTTTCTTCTCACTTGGCAGCACTGAAGCCTTCTTCCTCTCCGCCATGGCCTTGGATCGATACTTGGCCATATGCCAACCGCTACGCTACCCGCAAATTATGTCTCCAAATTCCTGCTATGCCTTGGTGGCTGCTTGTTGGGTCACTGGCTTCCTGTTGTACATTGCCCCGGTGACGTTGATCTCCAAGTTGTCCTTCTGTGGCCCCAATGTCATTGACCACTTCTTGTGTGATCCTGGGCCCCTTCTATCTCTGGCCTGCCCCCCACTCAGAAATGCTCCTTTGGTATGCCAGTTTGCCATGAATGTTCTGGTTATCTTAGGTAACTTATTCTTTGTCCTGCTCTCCTACGGCACCGTAATTCTCACACTGATGAAATCCTCTAGCCAAGGGAGTCGTAGGAAGGCCTTATCCACCATATTTTTCCACCTAATGGTGGTGACAATGTACTACGGCTCAGCTGCAGGGATGTATGTAAATCCAAGTGGGCAAAGTCAGTCAGAGACTGCTAAAATTATAACAGTCTTCTTCACAGCCGTTACACCTTTTCTCAACCCCTTGATCTACTGTCTGAGGAACGATCAGGTGAAAGAGGCTCTGGGCAGGTTGCTGAAGAGAAAGGAGAGATGGCCAAGGAGAAAGGTGGCAATGTAGAAAGGATAAGAAACCAAAAGCAAATCACCAAACTACACAGCTGACAATATTTGCAGAGACTGTGAGGAGATTCTTTCCCTCTCTAGTGTGCTTTTTCTTATTGAGGCAAACAATTTATTTTATTTATTTATTTATTTTATTTAAAATATTTATATCCCACCCTTCTACCCTATAATAGGGCAGTCAGGGCAGCTTACAATAAAATTGAGCAGGTACATAATAAAATTGTACACAATAAAAATCACAAAAACATTAATATAAATTAAAATACATATAATGCAATTAAAATACTATAACAAGTTGTCTAATCAAAATTAATACAGGGAAGAGAGAGTTAGGAACTTGTTGGCAATGTAAGTGCAATATGACAGCACAAGGAAGTTTGCACCTCAGTTTTATAGCCTCATAATGTAAGGCTTAACATCTTTAAAGTGGAATATGATGCAGACAAAATCCCCTTGGTGTGCAATGGGGAGTTTTAACTGTTGTGCTATTCCACCCCTAGGTGGTGCTGTGTCTTGAATTAAGGCAGCCAGCTCAGTCAGTGCTGTTGCTCTTGACTAATATTAGCATTAAAGTGATTGTTCTCTTCAACATCCCTTTCAGCCTAGCTGCTTCTCTGAAAACTGAAGCCAAGCTCAAATATTTGGTTCCATTTTGTTTTGTTTTTTGTTTCTCTATGAATAGTGGTGGGAGGTGCTGGGGAGAAAGGAAAGGTGCAACACCAAAACATTTTGGGGATGGTGGAAGAAACTCAGTCAAGAAAATCACTCTGGTGGTACTGGTGGTACTGACAGTGGGGAGGAGAGCTTGGCTGGGAGTCCAGAGTCTATGAGTTCAAATCTCCGCTTGTGTCTCCTGCGTGTCAAGGGCCAGCTAAAGTTCTCCCCCACAGGGAGTGGCTCAGGGGTCACATGCCCTGCCACCTTTGCAGCCGTGGGCAAGCTGCATAGTCCCAAGGAGCCCAGTTGCCCCCCAGCTGGCAGTTGCGGACAGGGAAGGGGCTGGCTTGTGCAGCTGTGGCAAGCTGAGCAGGCCCAAGCCAGCTGGAGAGGACTAGCCTCGGGGGAGGCAATGGTAAACCCCCTCTGAATACCGCTTACCATGAACACCCTATTCATAGGGTAGCCATATCTCGGGATTGACTTGACGGCAGTCCATTTCCATTTTTTTCATTTTCACTAAAGACCTTCTTTATTTCCTCATGACAGTGGCACTCGCAATAGAGGGCTGATGGAAAAGAGTGTGTCACTTAGCACTAATGGAGCAATTAACAGAGAAAAGTAGGCTCGCTGGAGGCCTCAAATGAAAACCACTTTGCCACAAGTGGCCACTGTGCCAGTAGACCCACAGATGTGCAACTGCCCATTTGGGCCCATTTCAGAGATAGCACGTTGGCTTAATGTCCTCTCTCTCCTATGTTTTAAACTGCCTGTTAATGTTTTTTCTTTCCTGTGCTTGCATCTTAATCTCACTTGATTGTGTTCATTCATATTACAATCTGTATGAGCATAACATTGTCAGAAAAATTTTAGTTTTGTTTTTATAAGTTGTTCTCCCCCCCCGTTACTGTTGTTACTGTTTGCATTGCTTATACTGACCTGTTATATCCTGAAGAGCAAATAAAAATACTTATATAAAAAAAGAAAGAAAATCACTCCAGAGGAAAGGCTTATCAGGATAAGTGGTGGTAGCAATAGCTTTTTAGGCACTGTGAGGAGGGAAAGATGGCAGCCCTTGTCACAACATTCATACAGAAACTGAAGTCATCTGTCAGATTTCCATGAGTTCTGTGATTTTGGTGTTTGTTCTTTGTTATGCTGTCCTCCTAGTCTAGCTCAATGTAGTGCCCTTTATTTTATTTTATTTATTTATTTATTAAATTTATATACCGCCCGACTAGCGATAGCTCTCTGGGCGGTGAACATAAAATAGTATAAAAATACAATGAATAACAATCAGATCTTTTCGACTCCATCACCTATCAGACCAAGCCAGCATGGCCAATATTCAGGGATGCTGTGAGTTGTAGTCCAAAACATCTGGAGGGCACCAGGTTGGCATAGGCTGTGCTATCCTGTGGCTTTCTCAACCAAATGATCTAAAGTCCTTGAAGACGGTTTGGAAGCTGCAGCTAGTGCAAAATGTTTGTCCTATCGGAACCATATAACATCAACCCTTAGACATTTGCACTCACTGCCAGTTAGCTACTGAACCCAAGTCAACCTTTTTAGTTTTGACTTCCAAAGCCCTAAATGGCCTGGGACACAGCTACCTGAGAGAATGCCTCTCCCCAGTGCTCTCGCGCTCTCTCTGTCAAGATATGAGTAACTGCACCACATTTTTTATGAAAAAAGCACTGCCTTTCCCCACATTAAACAGCCTTGTCTTGAGATCTGATGGCGGTGCCTTGCTTGTAGTGCCCTCTGTGAGGCCAACCTTGCTCACTTCGACCTTTCTATGGTAGGGTACATTCCAGCTGAGTGAAAACCTGTTTTATTTGTTTTTTCCATCAGCCCTTCTGATGTAATATATGGAACACAGAACTTTTATAACTAAACAGATGGGATTATAGCCAATGTTTGTCGTAATCAGACTAAACCCATTGAAACTGATGGACATGCCTAACTTTGATCCATTCATTTCAATGGGTTTTCTCTGAGTAGAATTTAATTGTATACAACGCATAGTGTTTCATTCCCATGGATTTTAACACTTGATTGTTGATTGTTGTGTATTTTGGGATACCTGTTTTAAAAATAAATAGATTTTTTTTAAAAAATCCCATGTTTGTGTTTGTATAATGTCCTCTGTGTTTTGTGTGTTGTATCATAAACCACTTTAGTTGTCTCATTTCACATTCATATTCCACTAGTAACTTAAATATCCTTGAAATCAGAAGTTTATTATCCTTTATCAATTGCTTTATTAGGCCTGACCTAATTGTTATGGAGATGGCAGTTTCTAACTTGAAAAAGAGTCAAAACAAGATGACTTCATCTAATCCAAATGTATTTAATTTCCACATATGAATGAAAACTGTTGCCATTAATTAAACCTTGAACATTATTATTGTTGTTATTGTTATTTATTAGATTTATATCGCACCCCGTCTCCCAGTAGGAGCCCAGGGCGGCACTAAAAACACGTTCACATCATAAAAAGTGACTTTAAAATATATTAAAACAAAACAACCATTAAAACATATTAAAACAAAACATCTTTAAAAACATTTTTAAAAAGCTTTAAAAACATCTATTTTTAAAAAAAAAGGTTTAAAAACATAACAAAAAGAATTCCAACACAGAAGCAGACTGGGATAAGGTCTCAACTGAAAAGGCTTGTTGAAAGAGGAAGGTCTTCAGTAGGCACCAGAAAGATAACAGAAATGGCGCCTGCCTAATATTTAAGGGGCGGGAATTCCAAAGGGTAGGTGCTGCCATGCTAAAGGCCCATTTCCTATGTTGTGCAGAATGGACTGCCTGATAAGATGGCATCTGCAGGAGGCCCTCACCTGCAGAGCACAGTGATCGACTGGACATATAAAGGAACAGATGGTCTTTCAGGTATCCTGGTCCTGAGCTGTATAGGGCTTTGTACACCAAAACTAGAGCCTTGAACTTAGCCCAGTAACTAGTAGTTAACCAGTGCAATTCTTTCAGCAGTGGGGTGACATGTTGGCGATACCCTGCCCCAGTGAGCAGTCTTGCCACCTCATTTTGCACCAGCTGCAGCTTCTGGACCAACGTCAACAGTAGCCCCACATAGGGTGCATTGCAGTAATCAATGCTTCCATGACTCTGTCTATCTCTTTAAAATAAATTCCTCCTCCATCCCTAGGAGTCTCTCACTCATATACTGTGAGGTGAAACCATCTATCTTTCACTTCAAATGGAAGTTTCACTTCAAATGGAAGTGGGACGAAACCATCTATTCTTCACTTCAAATTGAAAGAGTCAGCTCTTTGGGAAACGCAAACCCTTGAGCTGAGAGGATGGAGCCTCCTGACATTTTCCTCCCACTTCCTCAGTGACAAAATGCAGGTGGGGGTGCCAAATATTCTTTGAGGTGAGAGACATTCTCCAGCAGTTCCTCAGGGGTAGGGCCCCTCCTTATCAGCAAAAATATAGTTTCTTTATTGTCTTTCCAAAGGTTACTTTGCTGCCATCACAATTTGGTGGTACCATCAACAGCAGAAATTCTGCATTAGCAGCTGGGGTGACATTTTGTGAGGCATCGTTGGGAGACGAATGGTGGCTGTTGCACACACCCAAAATGTACACATTTTCCAGAATATTTAGCAAAGTAGACCTCTTATTTGGAAGAAGGAAAATTCTGAGACAATTTATCTAAAAAACGTCTTCTGAGAAATGTTGGCAGAAGTGGAATCCCTCCTTCAAACAAGTATTTCTGAACCAAATGGTATTGTTCCCAAGAAACATATTCCCAAGGTTCATTTCCATCACTGATTAAAACTGCATTAGAAAGTCATTTGAGTTTTCCACGCAGAGACGCCTGGTGGCTCTTTGTTCTACCAGCCCTGCAGATGAGCACCAGTTAAATACACAGAGAACAACCACCTGCCCAACCAATTCTATCACAGCGCTTCTGGGAAGCTGTTTCCTGGACAGGTGAACATTCTGACTCTGACTGAGGTACGGAAATAGGAGTTATTACCATCTGGGGAAGTGGATGGATGTGAAAGGGTGTCACTCTCCAGAAAAAGATGACTAGGGCTTCTTCAAGGAATTTTCATAGACTATTGTAAAATTAGAGGGAGAGGGAAGGAGAGGCTGGAGAAAGGCTTCATGGGATGTTTCCATAACTTTGGACTGCATCCCTGATTTTAACTAAGGTGGTCTGAAAAATCACCTCCCCACTTTCATGGAATTACTTGTTTCCTGCAAAAAAAAAAACAATTCCCCCAGGGGAGGGAGTGAATTACAGTGAATTTTTCTGCAAGTGGTACATTTGCCACTCATATTATTTAAGTTTACAAGGTGTCCAATGTTTTCTCTTTCGCTTAAAAAATGCCTCAGACAACTCATGAAGTTAAGTGAGGTGTTTACCATCTCCCACTTAAACGTTTCCCCAGAATCTATCCTTCCCCAGTTTTTTGTGGTTAAATGAATCCTCATTTAACTGATCTCATGAATGAAAACAAAGCACATTAATGTTATTAAGAGAATGACTTTAAAAAGTTGCTTCCCTTCATGCAAACCTATTACCTTCTCCTCACCTTTTGACAAAACCCACAGAGGTCTATATACTTAATTCTAGCTACAGCACAATCCGATACAGGGGTAATCAGAAGTCAGTCGCTTCACATTCAATGAAACTTCCTTCGAGGTAAATGTGTATAGCTGTGCTCTGTGAGAGTGCTGGCATAAAGTATACCAGATCCAAACCCTGTTCAGCCAGGTTTCCAGGTGACATGACTGAGCTGAACAGAGTTAGGATCCAATGTAAGTCCTCCCCATTGGTCCAGCCCCTGACATTCCCCCAGAATGCCCATTTTCCAGAGTTTACACCTGAGTAAATTAGGCTCAGTTCAGCTGGTAGAGCCCCGGTGTGTTTTCCTTCTGCTTGGACCAGCTCAGCCTACAATAGCCTTACTCCCGAATGAGGTTTGGATGTGATGTACTTTATGATGATTTAACTTAATCCAGCATGAATTAGACTAGCTTCTATGATGCAGGATTGCTCTGCCTGAGAGATGGAGGCAGTGAGAGAGAGAGTCATGAGAGGAAGAGGTATTTCAGGACATAGTGGTGCAGTTTGCACTGGGGATCGCCTAGAAAGGAAGGAAGGACGGAAGGAATGAGAGTGTTGAATTATTATTTTTTACTAGTTAGTTTTTCAATGATTTTGTATATTTCTGGATTCAGCTGTAGGAGTGATGAGAGATTTCACTGGGAGAGGAAATAATATTCACAAGAAGAGTCACACACCCAGTCTGAAGGCAATGCTGACGTTGCCTCAAACCAAAAGCAATTAGTTATTACACCTCATAGTTGTTACCTAATCAGAAACATACAGTAACTGTTTCTGGAGAATAAGTGTAAGTGATCTTCAACACGGGTCTTCAGCAAAAGAATGGAAAAACTGCTCTTGAGAACTGGGTTGGCTTTGTTGGCACAACAGTGTACAATACATAAAAAATGCTGCCTTCTCATCGCCAAGCCTTTCAACCACATAAACAAAAAAGATTTCAACTGAACACCAAGAAAAAATGTCCTAACAGAGCAGTATAACAATGGAACCAGTTACCTAGGGAGGTGGTGGGCTCTCCAACACTGGAGGCATTCAAGAGGAAGCTGGACAGCCACCTGTTGAGGATGCTTTAATTTGGGTTAATGCATTGAGCAAGGGGTTGGACTTGATGGCCTTATAGACCCCTTCCAACTCTACTATCCTATGATTCAAATGGGAGAAAGAACTGCAGGCTTTATCCAACCCAACTCAACCCACTCCACCCCCCCTTCCATGGCATATCTGCTTAACCTTTCAATGGAAACATAGAGATAGGCAGATTAGGGGTGTGCACAGGCCCCAAGAGTCACCTTTTAGATCTAACTCTGCATTTTTTTAAGAAAAAAAAACTCTTTTGTTTCTGAGTTGGTTCCAAACAGCTCTGTATAAAATGAAGCACTGTGTTGCCCAGCCACTATAATGAGAACTCTAAAAATGGCTATAACATTTTCCCCTTTTGGCCAAAGTGGATGAAACGTACAGGCACAGGAGCCCCTCCAGAGTGGATTATGCCTGCCATATTACAGATAAATCAATCCAAAGTTTTTCTGGGGGAAAGATAAAAGGGATTCATTTTCCTCCATAATCGCTTGTGAGGGGGGAGGGGTCGCCTTGCTCTTTCTTAAAGTAATTAACAAGTGGACAAATGGTATGTATTCTTACTTGTTAATTTTTTAATTTTTTAAAATTATTTTTCTTGACAACAAAAGGTGCTTAAGCCCAAACTAAGAGGGAACATCATATACAAAATAATTTTCTCTGCCCATGAGCATGCAAACACAATCTATTAATTTCTTTGCCACATTTATGAAATCCAGAGGTTTTGAAAGGCTCTGGGGACCTTATTTTATCTGCCTTGTTGATGTATATAATGAAGCTCCACCATTCTGCAATAAATGTATTTTTACATATTTTCTCTTATGCGCTCTTCAATTTCTGTGTCAGTTTTTCTATTAATGCTAATTCCTACACTTTGCTATACTTATGACAGATTAAAATAACTTTCTTACCTTTTGTACCTTTCTAAAATCATGCAGTTAGTGACCAAGCTACAACCAATAAGAAACAAGTTAACTGTTTATCTTTAAATGCCTGATTTTCATTCAAAAATAAATTTAATAAAGCTAATTCTGGAGTTTTATGAACCACCTGTTTTGTAAATTTTTCTATTTCTATAAACACCAAATCCCAAAATCTGGCTATCATGGCACATGTCCACCACAGGTGGTGAGGGGGAGGCTTTCTCTGAACATTTTTAAAACTTTAAAATTCATAACAGCCTTAGTGTCTGGTACCTTTTCTATCAAAAGCACTGCCTATCAGATTTTGAAGAGCTCTGGTGGGGGGGGGGTTATGTTTGTTTCCTGTAAAAATATAATGGTTATTTTTTTTAAAAAAAACGTGTTTACTTTTTATAAAAAAATTCTTCTCCTGCTGTGCTCTAATAAAAAAAGTCAGAATTCTTCAGTGTTTCCACAGGTAACATTTTAAATAGTCACACTTCTTGCAACATGCACGGATCTAGAGGGAAATGGTGACATTGGAAAACATAGAGCTATAACTGAGTAACAGGGGCCATTGTGGGGGGCCATGATCTGGTGAAGGGGGTTACTGACTTGCCCCTCTCAGTAAAGGCAAAAAGCCCAGAATCATCCCAATTTGCCATATTATTCTGCCCACACACAGAGCCGATGCACACCCCTAAGACAAGTGGATAGTACTTCCCAACAGTGTCTGATTACAGTTCTGTTTCTGGTTGCAGATGGAGTTGGCCAATGGGACCATAGTTGAGGAATTCATTCTGCTGGGTTTGGGGGCTGGGCAGCAGAAGCGGTTCCTGCTCCTTATCTTTTTCACTGGACTCTACGTGATCACTTTGGCCGAGAACATCACCATTATCATGCTGGTACGTGTAGATGCCCAATTGGCCCGGCTGCCTATGTACATCTTACTCAGCAACTTCTCCTGGCTGGAGATGTGCTACGTGTCCACCACTGTGCCTCGCATGCTCTTTGATCTGACGTTCCCTTATGGCATCATCTCCTTCCAAACCTGTTTCCTCCAGTTCTACATTTTCTTCTCACTTGGCGGCACTGAATGTTTCTTTCTCTCCGCCATGGCCTTGGATCGATACCTGGCCATATGCCAACCGCTACGCTACCCGCAAATTATGTCTCCAAATTCCTGCTATGCCTTGGTGGCTGCTTGTTGGGTCCTTGGCTTCCTGTTGTACATTGCCCCAGTGACTTTGATCTCCAAGTTGTCCTTCTGTGGCCCCAACATCGTTGACCACTTCTTGTGTGATCCTAGGCCCCTTCTGTCTCTGGCCTGCCCCCCGCTCAGAAAAGCACCTTTTGTCTGTCAGTTTACCATGAATGTCCTGGTTATCGTAGGCAACTTTTCCTTTGTTCTGCTATCCTACGGCACTGTAATTCTAACACTGATGAAATCTTCTAGCCAAGGGAGTCGTAGAAAGGCCTCCTCCACCATATTTTTCCACCTAGTGGTCGTGACACTTTTCTACGGGTCAGTGGTAGGGATGTATGTAACTCTAGGTGGAGAAAGTCAGTCAGATGCTGCTAAAACTGTAACAGTCTTCTACACAACTGTTACACCTTTGCTCAACCCCTTGATCTACTGTCTGAGGAACGATAAGGTGAAAGAGGCCCTGGGCAGGTTGCTGAGAAGAAGGGGGAGATGGCCAAGGAGAAAGGTGGCAACGTAGAAAGGGAAATGCAAATAAGAAAGCAAACGCAAAGCACTATTCTACACAGCCAACAACATTTGCAGTGACTATGAGGAATTTCCCTCCCTAGTGTGCTTTTTCTTATTTAGGCAAACAAGTTGTCTAATAAAAATTAATAGAGGGAAGAGCGAGTTAGGAATTTGTTGGTAATGTAAGTGCCATATGGCAGCACAAGGAGGTTTGCACACCATTTTCACAGCCTCATAATGTAACGCATAACGTCTTTAAAGTGGAATACAATCCAGACTAAATCCCCTTGGTGTGAAATGGGTCGTTTTAACTGTTAATGCTATTCCAACCTTTTCCCAGCCGCTTGATCTACTGTCTGAGGAACGATCAGGTGAAAGAGGCCCTGGGCAGGTTGCTGAGGAGAAAGAGGACATGGCTGAGGAGAAAGGGGACAATGCAGAAAGGGGGATGCAAATAAGAAAGGAAAAGCAAAATGTCAAACTACACTGCTATCAATGCCGGCAGTGTTAGTGAGGGACTTCTTTCCCTGTTTAGTGTTTTTTCATTGGCCATCAAGTTGCTAAAAAGGGGGTGATGGAAGAGTGAGTGCCTGTGCACTTCAAACGTTCTTTATACTATATGGTGTGGATGTGACAACTGAGGAACTTGGTGATGAGTCGGGAGGCTGATTACACTTCTGTCACTGCAAGCCAGGGTGGAATTGTTTAAAAAGAAAAAAGAAGGAAACTAAAAAGTGCTGCTGCCACTGCAAACATGAAACCTTCCTCCAGAGTGATTTGAGGTTTTGGTTTTTTTAGAATTTCTCCCATCCCCCCAAGAATATTCCCCAAAGTGCTGCTCAACTTTTTGCAGCCAGCAAAGGGGGCAATGAAAGCAGGGTGGCATTTTTGTCCTCAGGTTTAGAAATAACCAGACAGGGATGTATTTTATGTAATAAAAAAAAAGAATAAATAAGATTGATTATCTGTTCTTTTACAGCCACAGTTGTGTGATTCCTCTCATGTCTATGATATTCAATTATCATTCATAATTTGTTGCATGATTCTCGGCCAATCTGATCCCAGGACTGCCCTCCACCAGGCAAAGTTCCTTTCATCTGTCAGATTTCCTTGAGTACTGTGATTTTAGCCAACATGTTCTTTGTTATGTTATCCTCCCAGCCTAGCACAGGGTACTGCCCTCTACATGTTTCAGACTGCGTCTCCCATCAGCCCAAGCTAGCACGGCCAATAGTCAAGGATGCTGGGAGTTGTAGTCCAAAACATCTAGTGGGCACCAGGTTGTGGTAGGCTATCTTGAGGGTTTCTCAACCCCTTAATTTATTTCCCTTGAAGACAGTTCAGAAATGGCATCTAGTGCAAAAAGCAGCTGCAAAAGTCTGTTAGGGTTGTCACACAGGAACACAGGATACGTAGGAAGCTGCCTGATACTGAATCAGATCCACTGGTCCATCTTGCTCAGTATTCTCTACACTGAGACTGCGAGCACACTAGGTACCTACAGCAAAGCATTTCCATTGGCCACACCTGGAGGGGCAATGGGTTGATCTGTCAATCAGTTGCGAAATCTGTTTTAAGCTGATTTTTTTTAAAAGGCACTCCAGCTGCTCCCACCAGGTTTTACAGTAAAAAGGGGTGGGGTTTGACTAGCGTCATGTGCCCCCATTTTCAGAAAAGAGAGGTGGAGATGCACTGGAACCAGCAGAAAAGTAAATGTGTCTCTACCCTGACTGGCAGCAGGTCTCCAAGATTCCAGGCAGGGAGTCTCTCCCAGGCCTACCTGGAGATGCCAGGGATTGAACCTGGGACCTTCTGTATGCAAAGCACAGGCTCTACCACTGAGCCATGGCCTTCCCCAATATAACATACAACATTGGCCCTTAGGCATTTACATCAGCACCAGTTAGCTACCAAGCTCCGTTCAAAGGTTTAGTTTTGACTTACAAAGCTCTAAATGGCCTGGGACCCAGCAACTTGAGAGAATCCCTGTCACCATATGAAACAGCCTGGGACTGAGACCTGATGAGGACGCCTTGCTGGTAGTGCCATCAGCAAGGTCAACCTTGTTCAGTTCAACCATTGTAAGGTAGGTTACATTCTAGCTAACTGAAAACCTCCTTCTGACGCAAGATATGCCTGGAACACAGAACTTTTATAACTAAACAGATAGGATTGTATCCATTTGTCATACTTCAATAGTAACTTAAATATCCTTGGAATCAGATGTTTATTATTCTTCATAGATCGCCTTCATAGGCCTGACCTCATTGTTACGAAAAATGGGAGCCTCTAACTTCAAACCAAGGTGGCTTACCTCTAATCCAAATCCAACCCAATTTGGTGTCTGCAAATATGATGAGCGCCCCATCTACTCCTTCATCCAAGGTATTAGCGGAAGGGTCGTGTAGCTCAGCAGTAGAGCATCTGCTTTGAATGCAGAAGGTCCCAGGTTCAATCCCTTGCTTCTACAGATAGGGCTGGGAATGCCCCCTATCTGAAACCCTGGAGAGCTGCTGACAGTCAGAACAGACAATACTAAGCTAGATGAGCCAATGGTCTGTCTCAGTATGATCTAGCTTTCCAAGTACCTATTTATAAGATGGTAAACAACACTGGGCCCAGGATAGAACCTTGTGGCACCCAACGCAACCAACTCATCACTTTTCTTCAGGTTGTTGAGAAGTCATTGATCAGAGCACTATTTGAGGGTGGAATAAGTGAGGAACTCTATTATTAAGGCGGGGAGGAATCCAAAATCTGCTTGGATTCTGTTATGGAACACAAGGTAAGTGAAAACAGGAGCCCAGAATGTGAGGGAAGAATAGTAGCAGGAAGAGGAACTGAAAAGAAAAAGGAAGGGGAGAGAAGGAAGTGGAAAGACTGGACATCCAAAAGAAGAAAAAAGAATGGACAGGAACTACAGCAGAAATGAATATGCAAAGGCTACAGTCTTAAACACGCATACTTGGGAGTAAGCTCCATCGACTTAAATGAAGCTTACTTCCGAGTAAAAATGAATAGGATTGCACTATACAAAAAAAAAAAGATTCCAGTGATTAGCAGCTATCCAGCTAGCAATAAGTAAATAAATTGCCAAGCAATCAAAAGCATTTTGGATGCATTCATATTTTTGTTTTCTTCTTGTTTATACCTCTTAAGAAATAAGTTCAGTTTCTGCCTTGATCCATATTACAAAGGAACATTATTTATGCAACAACCATACTAAATCAGGGGTAGCCAACATGGTGCCCTCCAGATATTTTGGACCACAATTCCCATCTTCCCTAGCCATTGGCTGTGCTGACTGGAACTGATAAGAGCTATAATCCACAACATCTGGAGGGTGCCATGTCAGCTACCCCAGACTAAATATTGATTCCCAGTCTGTACTTCCTCATGCATAGTTCAGGACGGCACCTCCCTCCCCTGGGAGGTGTATCTGCAGGCCAGATGAGGGGGGATTTTCAATGAAACATTCCCAATTCCACCAGAGAACCTTCTCTGTAACACATTGCATCCATCTGATTACTCAAACGGGTCCAAAAGAAAAGCAATGATTATCTGTGGGAAGTGCCTGTGTTTTCACCATGGTGGAATGAAGGAAGTGACTCACTCCAAAGAGATACTCTTTCGGCTTTAGTGAATAATGACTTTGGGTCTTGGGGGACACATTCCCAAGGGCCACCAAATACTTAACATGAGCATTCAAGGTTTTGTTGAAACAAAGACCCACTCATTTTCCCATATACCCCATGAATATGACAGCCAAACACCAGTGTCAGGCAGAAGGAACCGCAACATGCTCCCATCACCAAATTCTGATGCAACATTTGTGATGAACCTTCAGCCAGATGGAGCAGCACACTGAGAACTACTGAGGTACAGAAATGCAAATCATTTCCAGAGCAAAACAATCTGGGGTGGGAACCGCAGAAGGCCGGGTTTGAATAGATGCTACTTTTGAGAAAGAGATGAGGGCTTCTTCAAGGAAATGTTGATAGATCAATATAAAATTATGGTCAGAGACATAGAGGAGAACTGGGGGGGGGCTGCGAAGTGTGTCTAGGATTCTCAGCGACCTCCCTGATTTTTAATTAGCAGTCCCAATGATTTTGATTACCTGTGTTTCTCCACTTGGAGCCAATGAACTCCAAAGATACCCCTTCTGTCTTGCACATAAGATCTCGCCATAAAGTGTCATTCAATTATTAATTATATGGAACATATATGAAATGTCCCTCATTGCTGGTGGTCCCTGCCTCAGGCAAGAGCTGAGCTGAGTTTTAGCTAGGGTCTCATTCTGTGTGCTTGATGCAACCCACGCATAACCCTACCTGGTCACCCTTTTTTGTTGATCAGGCAGACCAAATGCCTATTGAGTCCTCCATTTCCCCTACAGTGGCCAGTCAGATGCCTATGAGAAGCCCACAAGCAGGACACAAGCCCAGCACCACCTCTCCACTTGTGCTCTGCAGTAAGGGGCATTCAGAGGCATGGTGCTTCTGACACTGGAGGTAATATATAGCCATCCTGGCCAGTAGCCATTAATAGCCTTATCATCCCTGATTCTCTGTCTGTTCTGAAATTGTCACTTTCAAGCTGTCCACATTAGTGGCCACCACAACATCTTGTGGAGCAAATTTGTGCGGTGTGAAGAAGTATTTCCTTTTGTCTGTTCTGAATCCTCCAACATTCAGCTTTGTTGAACAACCCCAGATTCTAGTATCATGATGGGGGGGGGACTGTCTGTTTTCTCCACACCATGCATAATTTTATTCACCTCTGCCGTGTCCCCTCTTCCTCACCTTTTCTTCTAACTAAAAAGCCCTGAAAGTTGTAACCTTTCCTCTTTCAACAAGCCTTTTAAGTAGAGACCTTATCCCAGTCTGCATCTGTTTTGGAACTGCTTTTTAAGATGTTTTAAATATTTTTTATAAAAAATATGTTTTATTTTTAAGATGTTTTGTTTTTAGATGTTTTAAGATTTTTTAGTGATTTGTCTCTTGTTTACCGCTGCTTCTGGGAGGGGCACAATAGAAATTATTATTATTATTATTATTATTATTATTATTATTATTATTATTATTATTATTATTATTATTATTATGCAAGTTACTCTGGCCCCTTGATCATTTGGTTGCCCTTTTCTGCCATTGTTCAGTTCTATGATATCCTTTTTTTATGTGAAACAACCAAAACTGTGCACAACAGAATAAAATCTATGGTTGCACCATAGATTTGTCTAAAGGCACTGTGACATGAGCTGGTTGTGATATGAGCTATCTCCTTTCAGGCAGAGGGGCACAAATCTGTCCATTTCACTTTCAATTTCTCATTTTTTTCAAGTTCAGTTCCCTGCATTTCTTCATCAGTTTGGCGGAGAGGAGATTAACAGTTAACCTGAAAATTCATCAGCATTTTAGTGCTCATTTCTCCTAATATATACATTTTAGTATGGAATTTCCCCTAATATGCATGGCTTTGCAAGCAATTTCCCCTTGTAATGCATTTCTGTATGCTATTTTCACTAAGATATCCATTTGTAGGCACACTTTCCCCTAATATATGCATCATGTACACATTCTTTTGGCATCACAAAATTCAGAGAACTGTAAGTTTCAGAGGATAGCTGCCTTTCAGTTTGTGTAGTTTTTGGAAGCGCAAATTATGTAATTAATTAATTAGGTGATTAATGCAAACTGAATCTACTTTCTCCCCCATCCCTGTTTTTAAGCATAAATTCCTAGGCTCAATCCCTGGCATCTCCAGTTAAAAGCATCAGGTCTAGGGCAGCCCAGATACAAGTTGCTGAAATTCCTTCTTTGCCACCATGAAATGTGCAGGAGCCCGGGCCTCTTTTACATCTGACAACTAGGGCTGTGCAGAGTCCCCCTGATCCAATTCAGGGCCTGATTCGATACTTCAGAGTGACCCCAATCCAACCCAGGATGATCTGGGGCAGATTTAGTCCAGCCTAGTTTAGTTCAGGATCTGGGATTCGGGAGGATCCAGCCCTACTGACCACACAAACATAGCCCTGGTCCAGAATTGGAAAAGTGAATTAGCAGCTGGAAACACCTTCAAACAAGAAGGGAAAAGGATGGAGGGTTCTGTGGTAAGAGCAGGATGTAATTTGCAGTCACAACTTTTCCCAGAAACCTGTTTGAAAGCAGATGCTCAGCCTAGGCAGATGTGATGATTCCTCTGAGCATATGCCAACTGCCTTCCATGAAATGACCAAGGAATCATGCCTTGCCCTTGTCCCTGCCCATAGAGTGGTCAAATGCAAAATAGGACAGTGCCATTAATTGTTGCATGCGGAAGAGGAGATCCCAGAAAGTGTAGCTAATCATGCGGCTTCTCCTGAAATGAAATATTTTGGAAGAGGCATGGGGGTTGGCTGGAAGGAACCATTAACAGGAGCAGCCAGATACAAAAGAGGGTAGGGCTCCTACATCTTTGATAGTTGCATAGAAGAGGGGATTTCAGCAGATTCCACTTGTTTCAAAAGATGCCCTCCCATCTGCCAACTTCCTCAGCCTTCTTTTTTAAAAATAATTCTGTTCACTCCAACTAAGTTAATTACAAGATATTTATATCTCCCCCTTCTCCCCCCCCCCAAGGCATTTGGCCCATCACGCTATAGATGTGTTCACGCTCCCTGGAATTTTTGTGAGTTTAATCTGCTCTTCTTAAACTTTGTGTCATTTTAAATGATGTTTTTAAATGTAGTTTATCAATAAGTGATTTTTTTTAAAAAAAAAATTATGAGACACATTGCAAAAAAGAAAGTCATGATGAAAGTGTGTGTGCGTGTGTGTGAATTCAATACAATTCTCATTTAAAGACATACTTATCTAATTCACACTTTCCTAAATAATACACAAACCAAAATATAGCCCCCCTTCATAATTCACACACCTCTGAATTTTGCAATGCATTTCTCCAGCCAAGTAATGTATGCAGAAATGCAGACAGTGGGGTAAAGTGTCCATAAACATAGATGTATTTGTGTATTTGTGAAAATAATGTACAAAAATTTAATATTTTACGGGACATTGTTTAGGGGAAACGTATATGTTAGGCAGAATTGCATACAAACTTGTGTATATTCGGAGAAATTTGCAATAAAACACTAATGAAATTTGATTAGGACTATTTTTTTAAAGAAAAATCACAAACTGATGTGGAAATGTGAAGAACTTACCTAAGACTGGAAAAAAGGGAAATTGAGAGAAAACAAATTTGACAGATTTGCCCATCCCTATCAACCCTAAGTCCCAGACCAGAAAAGAAACGAAATGAAGAATTGTTATGGAACGACACGGTGCTGTTTTATTGTTAAAGCTCTGCAAGATTCAGCCTAAACGGGAGATGAACAGGCATTCCCTGAGGGGTGCAGTAAGCTGATCGATTGACTTGTCATCTATTTTGTATTTGTTTTATGCTTGCCATTTCAGCTGTCCACTGCCGTGGCATTTTTTTCTTACTGTTAGTGGTATAGACATTTTGGCTAAATAAAGTAAAATAAACTGCCCTGATCTCAATGGGAGCGAATGACAAGAACTGTTCTCCTGATTGCTGGATGACCCCCCCCCCACCTTCGGAAGACGGCACTCCTCAGAGCCAGGAGGAGAGATACAGAGTCTGTGGAGAGCTAGTGTTTATTCAGTTATTTTGCTTCTTGCACCCCTGCTCAACCTTCTGATGCAGCCTGCTCCCCGCTAATTATTTTCATCATCTATTTATTTAGTACATTTATAGCCCACCTTTCCTCTAAGAGAACTACGATAAGCTACATGATTCTCCCCTCCCAAATTTTATCCTCACAGCCCTGTGAGGGAGGTTTAGGCTCAGAGGCAGTGACTAGCCCAAGGTCACCCCATGAGCTTCATGGCTGAGCAGGGAGCTGAACCCGAGTCTCTCAGGTCCTAGCAGAAACTATGCAAAGTCTCCTGACCCCTTCATACTTTGGACGAAGTGCCCAGGAATAATCCCAGCTCAGAAAAAAAGCTCAAGGAGTGGCTTTAAGGAAGCACCTGTGTGTCCTCTCAAGTCTGGGAGCCAAATGTGGCCCTGATCTCCGCCATGCCCCCTCTATGATGAGCTTCTGCCGGGCCTTGAAGACCGGGCTCTTCAGGCAGGCTTTTGGGATGGGTTAGCTTTTATCATTATTGCTGAGATTTTTAACGTTTTAATGTATTTGTATGTTTTTATTTTGTACGTCGCCCAGAGTGGCTGGACAGCCAGCCAGATGGGCGACTAACATATTTAATAAATAAAATAAATAAATAAATTCTGTCTGGCCCTCAGAACTCTCATCAGGCCACACCCCTCAGTGGTTTTGCTTTGCACACTTCTCTAGTGATTTGCCTGGGTGATATGGGTCCTTGCACTCTGAGAAGAATGCCTCGTGCTTGCTTGGATGGAAGACAGGAAGAGTGAGTGTGAGTAGAAACCAGCCCTCTGTAGAAAGGTGAAATTTACATTCTTTGCTCCGCCTATTTTTGCCTCTGGTTCCACCCATCGTTGGCATATGGCCCGCAAGAGATTACTCAGAAAGGAATACAGCCCTTGGCTTGAAAAGGGTTCCCCACCTCTACCATATGTCTCTAGCACTCGAAAGAGATGCCTTGAGAAGAAAAAGGCATCTATACTCTTCAGAATGGGCCCTGGACATAACACCGTGCCAGGAAGTGACATAGAGAGCCAGTATGGTATAGTGGTTAGAGTTTTGGACTGGAACCTGGGCGACTAGGATTTAAATTGCCACTCAGCCATGAAGCTCACTGGGTGATCTTGGGTCACTCACAGACTCTTAGCCCAACCTACCTCACAGGGTAGTCGTCAGGATGAAATTGGGAGGGTGAGAACCATGTCTGATGTACGCCACTCTGAGCTCCCTGGAGGAAAAGTGTGATGTAAATGTAGTAATAAAATAAAATAAATAAATAACAACACTAAGACGAGAAAAACATTAAGTCAAGCCCATGTAAAGTATTTCAAAAGCAATTATTCTGTCACCTGCAGAATAAGTCATTGCAAGGGGGGAAACTATTCTCCAGGTATAATATAACAAAACTCACATGCTTGACTTCAGATGAGGCATTTTACAATGGTTTTGTGTTACTAATAGGCTTTTCCCCCCCAAATAATTTACATGAGGCATTGGGTAAAGCACCAGTGTGTTGGTTTCTCCAGTGCCTCTCTCCGTGCCAAGTTAAAGTAAATAAATAAATAAAAAGCTCAGTGTACCATGTGGTGAAACCTATTGCCTCTGGGTCTTGGAAGGCAGATGGCTGCATGGGACTCTGTGAGAAGCTGGGAGGGGATCTCCCCTCCATTCACCCCTGTGATGATCCAGGCTTCCTGTGTCTGAGGAATAATCAAGGGGGGGTTTCCCAGTGCCCTCGGAGGTAAAAAGGGATTGATATTCAGACCTCAGCAGAACCAGCCCTACCAGGAGGCAAAGTGAAGTCACCATCACAGGAGCCCGGTGCTGAGGAGGAGAAGGAGGAGCCCCTCTGCCTCTTCCTCCTGATCTCTCTCCCCACCCTCCAGCCATTCCCCTCTGTTGGGAGGACAGAGCTATGAATGCGACATGGCCAGTCCTGGCCCCCTGAGCTAGCCTGCTGCCCTCAGGTGGGGTGAAGGATGATGTCCCACTGCCAGTGTTGAAGTAACAGTCAACAGCCAGTCCAGTTGGAATGGAGAAGGGATGTCATCTCACGCTTCACCTCAGGCAGTCAAAATGACCCAGGCCACCGCTGCCTCAGAAGGACAAAGTGGAAACCAGTTCTGTGACAATTTTAAAAAATCATCTATATCAGGGGTAGGAAACTGTTTTCAGCCCAAGGGCCACATTTCCTTCTAGGCAACCTTCTGAAGGCCACATGCCGGAGGAAAAGTGGGCAGAGCAACAAATGCACATTTTACCTCTATGCAGTAGGGTAGTTTCCAGTAGTGTAGTGGCAGATTCAACTGTGCAGGGTCCCTTCATGATAGTCACACCCCGTCCCCTCACAGCCATGCCCCCAGGCTTTACTGTAATTACAGAATTACAGAACCAGAATAAAACTGCAGTGTACATAGGCTTCCCCCCTTCTCATTATCTCTCTCTGGAGGCTAAACATTGCCAGAAATGTTTTGATCTGAAGAATTCTGAAAAGAAGGCAAGAGTGGAGCTAGGAGTTGGGACTTACCCTAGGAGCCCATCATCATGCCACCATGGGCTCCAGGGCTCCTGTTGGGAGGAAGGGCAGGATACAAATTAATTAAATAAATAAATAAATAATATTAATAATAACAATAACAAATCATGAAAGGGGATTTGTGTGTTAGCTACTGAGAAGAGTCATCTCAGTGACTGACTCACCTCCTTTCACTCTGATTGGCTCCAATCAGCATGAAAGGACAAGGAAGCATATTATCCGCCAAGTGAGAAGACTCTTCTCAGTAGATAACATGCTCCCCTTTCATGCCAATTTGCTTGTATATCGAGACCCTGATGCAGCTGTGCTCCTAAAAAAAAGTAAGGGGGCTACAACCCCCTGTGACCCTGGACAACTACACCCCTGGTAGTTTCTGCACACACTCACGCACCCCTCTATATCCTCCATCCAGACAAGCAAGAAGCATTATCAGAGTTCAAGGACATGATCCAGCCAGGGAAAAGCACTCAAGGAGGGGGCAAAGCAGGCTGGGGAGGGAGTGTGGTCTGGGGAGAGTCCCGAAGGCCAGACGGAGAGGCTCACTTTCAGCTCCTGTGCGTGATGTTCCCCATCCCGATCAGAATAGTATACAGTAGGCCCCCGCTTTGCAGTGTTCCTCTAATATGGCAGTGCCAGTGGAGTGATCAGCTGTAGCTTGGCGCTACAGCTGATCAGTTCTCACACACGGTCAGCTGTAGCACGGGGAGCTCCAGCCGCTGTGCTCCAGCTGACAGCAATCAGCTGGAGCGCGCAAGGTCCCCGCGCTACAGCTGATCACACGCTGCTGTAGTGCACAATCAGCTGTAGTACGAGAGCTTCAGCCACCACGCTCCAGCTGACAGTGATCAGCTGGAGTGTGCGAGCTCCCCACACTACAGCTGATCGCATGCTGCTGTAGTGCATGATCAGCTGTAGCACGGGGAGCTTGCACACTACAGCTGATCACTGTCAGCTGGAGCACGGCGGCTGGAGCGCGGTGGTTGGAGCTCTCATGCTACTCCTACACAGTAGGGCCCCGCTTTTCAGCAGTCTTTTCGGCGGGGGGCTGGAACATAACCTGCCATACCAGTGGGGCCCTACTGTGAAGGGAATTGTGCAAAAGCACAGGATTACACCACTTATGCCGATGTGTTCCTGTCAAGCCTCTTAACCAGAAAAAAGAGGTGCTTCTGAGGAATAAGCACATGGGGTTTAAAATGAGGAGATGGGCAGCAGTCTGAACCATTGACTGTCCACCCATCTTAACCAGTGGCCATCTTAACCATTTGTTTTACAGCAGAAACGTACAGGCACCAGACAGGTAGAGGATACCTTCTAGTACAGTGTGTGATTATGATTCTGTGCTTTGATTCCAGATGGAGTTGGCCAATGGGACCACAGTCCAGGAATTCATTTTGCTGGGATTTGGAGTTGGGCAGGGCAGGAAGTTCCTGCTCCTCGCCTTTTTCACTGTCGTCTATGTGCTCACGTTGGCCGAGAACATCACCATCATCACACTGGTGTTCTTCGATGTCCACCTGGCCCGTCTGCCCATGTACATCCTGCTGAGCAACTTCTCCTGGCTAGAGATATGCTATGTGTCCACCACTGTGCCCCGGATGCTCTTCGACCTGGCGCTCCCATATGGGGTCATCTCCTTCCATGCCTGCTTCCTCCAGTTCTATATGTTCTTCTCACTCGGCTACACTGAATGCTTCTTCCTCTCTGCTATGGCCTTGGATCGGTACTTGGCCATCTGCCACCCACTGCGTTACCCACAAATTATGTCTCCAAATTCCTGCTTCACCCTGGTGGCCTCTTGTTGGGTCCTTGGTTTCTTGGGATCCATTCTCCCAGTTGCCTCGATCTCCAGGTTGTCCTTCTGTGGATCCAACATCATTGATCATTTTTTGTGTGATCCTGGACCCCTTCTGTCTCTGGCCTGCCCCCCACTCAGAAACACTGCCTCTGTCTGCCAGTTTGCCATGAACGTTCTGATTATCGTAGGCAACTTATTCTTTGTCCTGCTCTCCTACGGCACCATAGTTCTCACACTGATGAAATCCTCTGGCCGAGGGAGTCGTAGAAAGGCCTTCTCCACCATATCTTTCCACTTAGTGGTGGTGACACTTTTCTACGGGTCAGTGGTAGGGATGTATATAACTCCAGATGGAGAAAGCCAGTCAGAAGTCACAAAGGCGGTGACAGTTTTCTACACGGCCATTACCCCTTTTCTTAACCCTTTGATCTACAGTCTGAGGAACGATCAGGTGAAAGAGGCCCTGGGCAGGTTGCTGAGGAGAAAGGAGAGAGAGCCAAGGGGAAAGGTGGCAGTGTAGAAAGGGAAATGAAAATAAGAAATCAAAAGCAAACACCCAACAACACAGCTGAAAAGATAATATGATCAGAGAGACAGGTCTTCCTCTTTAGTATTGTCCAATAAGGATGTCCAAAGATGGAGCTGGGGTATGGGAGTCACACCCAACCACCACATCCTGTTACAAAAAAGTTCTCCTCTTGTTCTTAAGAACTGGAATGCAATGTTACCTTGACAGATTTCATCGGAGTGTATATTATGCAATAAATTTTGAAAAATAAATTATCTCTTCTTATTTTAGATGACTGAATTGCGTGATTTTGGGGGGATGTTCTATAAAATGCAATAAAATTACTGTGTAATCTTAAAGTCACTTATATGCAAAAGCTGTGTAATAAATAATAATAAAATTTTATTTAGCAGACGCCCATCTGTCCGACTGAACAGACACTCTGGGCGACGTACAATATAAAATACAATATAAAATACAATCTGCTCATATACATAATCATCACATTATTAATATCATAACATCTCATCTGAAGACCATCTTACATTAATACAGTGTAAAACCTAACCCACCCCAGAGATCCCATAGGCCTGCCTGAAGAGCCAGGTCTTCAAGGCTCGGCGAAAAGTCAACAGGGAGGGGGCATGCCGAAGGTCAAATGTTTGTGTAATGTTTATATGCAAAAGGAGACATACAAAAAATTGTTGCAGTGTGCAGTGTTCCCGTCCACGATTCCAGCCAGCCAGCTAAGCCTTTTTCCAGGATACTCCATTCTGTTTCTAACCTCCCTACATTTTTCCAGATTTTTTTTCCTAAAGTTTTTTTTTTATTTCTAGAAATGCTATGTTATTTGTCTCAGGGCAAGTCCCATAACTTACATATGCTCGTGTCAATGTAAATGTCAAAAATATGTTATTAATTACGTAACATTTGCAGACTTAAGAAACAACTGCAACGTGAACAAATACTGATTGCATTCTCTTGATTGATTTCTGTTCCTGATCATAGACGAAGAGGGAATCTGTATGATGACCTTTGTTGGGAGACAGACAGGGGGAGTGTGACTCTGTTGATTCTTCTTGATCTCTCAGCAGCTTTCGATACCATCGACCATGGTATTCTTCTGGGGAGACTGGCTGAGTTGGGAGTGGGAGGTACTGCATTGCAGTGGTTCCACTCCTACTTGGCAGGCCGCCTCCAGAAGGTGGTGCTTGGGGAACATTACTCGGCACCCTGGACTCTCCAGTATGGGGTTCCACAGGGGTCAGTTCTGTCCCCCGTGCTGTTCAACATCTACATGAAACCGTTGGGTGCAGTCATCCGGAGTTTTGGAGTGCATTGTCATCAGTATTCTGATGACATGCAGCTCTATTTCTCCTTTCCATACTCTTCAGGTGAGGCTGTCAATGTGCTGAACCAGTGCCTGGCTGCGACAATGGACTGGATGAGGGCTAATAAACTGAGGCTCAATCCAGACAAGACTGAGATGCTGCTAGTGGGTGGTTCTTCTGACCAGATGGTGGATGTCCAACCTGTCCTGGATGGGGTTGTACTCCCCCTGATAGAGCAGGTTCATAGCTTGGGGTTCTCCTAGAATCATCTCTGTCACTTGAGGCTCAGGTAGCCTCGGTGGCACGGAGTGCCTTCTACCAACTTCGGTTGGTGGCCCAACTATGTCCCTGTCTGGACAGGGACAACCTGGCTTCAGTTGTCCATGCTCTGGTAACCTCCAAATTAGATTACTGTAATGCACTCTATGTGGGGCTGCCTTTGAAGACAGTTCCAGAAACTGCAGCTTGTGCAAAATGCAGCGGCCAGATTGGTAACAGGGACCAGACGGTCCGAACATATAAAAGCGATTCTGGCCCGCTTGCACTGGCTGCCTGTATGTTTCTGAGCTCGATTCAAGGTGCTGGTTTTGACCTATAAAGCCTTCCACGGCTTGGGACCACAATACCTGATGGAACGCCTGTCCCGATATGAACCCACCCATACACTACGTTCAAGATCAAAGGCCCTCCTCCGGGTGCTGGGAGTCTGGCAACAAGGGAGAGGGCCTTCTCAGTGCTGGCCCCCAAATTATGGAATGATCTACCTGACGAGGTGCGCCTGGCACCAACACTGTTATCTTTTCGGTGCCAGGTCAAGACTTTCCTCTTCTCCCAGGCATTTTAGCATGTGTTTTATACTGTTTAATTTTTAAATTGTGTTTTAAATTGTTTTTAAAAGATCTGTTTTGAATTGTATTTGTTTTAATGCTTTTAGTTACTGTAAACCGCCCAGAGAGCTTCGGCTATGGGGCGGTATACAAGTATAATAAAATAAATAAATAAATAATAAATAAATATCTGCACACTTTCCTCTTCCTTTTCCATTTTTGCCAGAATTCTGTGGCATTCCTAAAGAACAGCGACAAACATCCCGGCCTATGGCCCAGATGCAGCTTGTACGGCCTCTGCATTCAGCACCTGGGCCTCTCCTTTCAGACCTTGTCCACTTTCCGCAGCTCTACCTGCTCCAAGAGCCCCATTTCCCCCCGCTGCTCAGCTATTTTCCAGTGATCACCTGAGCACTGTGGGGGGAAATCATAGGGAGAGGAGGGTTAAATCTTGCCCTCTCCTGCACCACTACGTTGATTTGTGAGAAAGAGCTAAACTCTGAGGAAGAGAGGGCGAGGCTTCAGAGTCCCATTTGAGCTCTTCCTCCATGGGCAGCCTGCTGCGCTTCCATACAGGGCACTGCAAAAGGGAAGCACAGCCTCCTTCGGGTCTAGGGTGGAAGCAGGATCCTGATGGATATGTGTGAATGGGATGGGAGTGGATGGATGCATGGATGAATGGGGAATGTGGATATGTGCAAATAGGGCAGATGTGAATGTGGGGGTGAATGGAAGATTTTGAATGGGGGGTGGGTGGGTGTGAATCAGAAGGTGTATGTATGCATGGGTGTGAATGGGGGGGGAGTGTGTAGGGTAGCCTTATCCAACCTGGTGCTCTCCACAGGGTTTGGACTACAGCTCCCATCATCCATGACCATTGGCTGGGGATGATGGGAGCTGGCATGTGGCTCCCAGAAGGAAATATAGTCTTTGGACTGAAAGAGGTTCCCTACCCCTGGTCTATCAAATACTGTGGTTTTAATATGTGGGGCTGTGTTGGTGCAAAATGTGGCAGTGCAACTGCTCATTGGGGCAGAGCAGAGCTTGGAAAAGTTACCTTTTTGAACTACAACTCCTATCAGCCCAATCCAGTGGCCATGCTGGCTGGGGCTGATGGGAGTTGTAGTTCAAAAAAGTAACTTTTCCAAGCTCTGGGGCAGAGTATTGCCAACATGTTACTTCGCTACTGAAAGGATTGCACTGGCTGCCCATTACCTACCAGGCCAAGTTCAAGATTCTGTTTTTGTTGTACAATGCCCTCTGCAGCTTGGTACTAGAATACCTGAAAAACCATATTACCCCTTATATACCCAGTAGATCACTGTGCTCTGCAGGTGAGGGCCTCCCGCAGATACCATCTTATCAGGAGGTCCATTCTGCACAACATAAGAAGTGGACCTTTAGTGCTGTGGCACCGACCCTTTGGAATTCCCTCCCCTTAAATATTACACAGGCACCATCTCTGTTATCTTTTCAGCTCCTATTGAAGACCTTCCTCTTTCAACAAGCCTTTTAAGTAGACGTTATCCCAGTCTGCATCTGTGCTAGAATTGCTTTTTAAGATGTTTTGAAGATGTTTTGCTTTACTTTTTGTAAAATCTTTTTTGGGTTTTTTAAGATGGTTTAGAGTGCTTTTAGTGTTTTGTTTGCCGCCCTGCACCTCTTCTGGGAGGAAGGGCAGGATGTAAATTAAATTCATTCATTCATCATTTTCATTCATCATTTTATTTGAAAAAAATGTGCTCAAGGCAGCTTACAACAAGTTGAACAGAAATACATCTCAAAAACAATTGCAAAATCAATTCCCTAATAAGGAAAAATAATAAAACAGTAACACAACAACAAATACCTCTTAACCTCACCTCTTAAAAATACCTCTTAACCTCACCTGCCGAGTTATCCAATCCAACTTCTTCGGATGAAGATGAATCTGCTCTTTTAGCCTTACCTCTTTCCCTTTGGCCTACAGATCCCAATGATGTTGGGAAAGGTTTGTCCAGTTGTGATTCAATACCCCCAAAACCGACCCTTTCCCTCAGTGAAGCAGTACCCTCTCTCTTCGGAAGCTATTGATGGTATACAATCAGTTATTGAATCTCTCAAGTCCCAGGGTATTCTAGTCCCAACTGTTGGCGTGTGTGCGTTGTTGTGTGAAACAGCATACATTACGTTGGAGTTAAGTTGAGCAAGACTCTTCTTCAGAGCATGTTAAGAGTCTTTATTGAAAGACATTAAGGCCAGAGGCTTAAGAGTAAATATATGTAGAGATTCTTCAGTCACCCCCCTTCTGGTACATCTCTCTCCATAGATAAACGCAAAAGACAGCCTCTCAGCTCAGAGGCATAATTCAGAAGAAAAAAAACTCATAGACTCTGTTAGAACTTTCCCAGTCGCTATCAGATGGCTACCATAGCAACGGCCCTGGCAGTCCGTTCCCAGACAGGGCAAAGACATAACTCCCCCTTAACCACAGTTACGTCTTCAAACTTGCAGGCTTCATGGAAAACTACTAGAGACAGTAGTGCCTACTGGTCACCAGCCCAACACCAACAACCTCACCTTGTAATGCCCCAATACTTCCTGTTCGAAAGGAAGGACACTTTGATTCCCAGGGCAAGCCCATCTTTCATTTTGTACAGGACTTGCACATTATTAATTCTTTTGTTATTCCTATTCACCTTTTGTCCCAAACCCTGCTACTATCCTAACCTCTATCCCTGCCTGTGCTACAACCTTTACAGTTGTAGATCTTTGTTCTGCTTTCTTTTCTATACCTCTACAACCTAATTCCTGGTTTCTGTTCACTTTTTCCTGGGAAAATTCTCAACTAAGTTGGTCTAGGCTATCTCGGGGATTCAGAGGTAGTCCACCCTGGTTTGCTCAGGCATTAAAAAAGGATTTAGATACCCTTACCTTCCCCTCCAACTCTACGCTGGTGCAGTATGTGGATGACTTGTTAATTGCGTCGCAAACATGACAGGACTGCCTTAATGACTTTCTCTTCTTCAGCAACTAGCAGCAAAAGGACATAAAGTTTCACGGGCAAAGCTACAGTTCTGCCAACCTGAGGATCTCTATCTGGGACATCGCATCTCCCAGGGCCAGTATCAGCTTGTGCAGGACCGCATCTCATCAGTTTTGTTGACCCATAGGCAGGACTGTCACTAGTTTTTTTTATTTTTAAAACTTTTTCTTATTTAGGCAAACAAGTTGTCTAATAAAAATTAATGGTATGTATTCTTACTTGTTAATTTTTTAATTTTTTAAAATTATTTTTCTTGACAACAAAAGGTGCTTAAGCCCAAACTAAGAGGGAACATCATATACAAAATAATTTTCTCTGCCCATGAGCATGCAAACACAATCTATTAATTTCTTTGCCACATTTATGAAATCCAGAGGTTTTGAAAGGCTCTGGGGACCTTATTTTATCTGCCTTGTTGATGTATATAATGAAGCTCCACCATTCTGCAATAAATGTATTTTTACATATTTTCTCTTATGCGCTCTTCAATTTCTGTGTCAGTTTTTCTATTAATGCTAATTCCTACACTTTGCTATACTTATGACAGATTAAAATAACTTTCTTACCTTTTGTACCTTTCTAAAATCATGCAGTTAGTGACCAAGCTACAACCAATAAGAAACCAGTTAACTGTTTATCTTTAAATGCCTGATTTTCATTCAAAAATAAATTTAATAAAGCTAATTCTGGAGTTTTATGAACCACCTGTTTTGTAAATTTTTCTATTTCTATAAACACCAAATCCCAAAATCTGGCTATCATGGCACATGTCCACCACAGGTGGTGGGGGGGAGGCTTTCTTTTTTTTTTTTTTTCAATAATTTTTATTCAGATTTTCATAAAACATACAAGACAAAATCATAAAACATTCAAAGACAAAAAACAAAATCAAAAATAGTTAAACAAAAAGAAAAAAAGAAAAAAAAAACAAAAATAAAAAATAAAGAGTAAAATATTGACTTCCCATTTGTCAAAGATCAAATCAGTTATAAGTCTATAATATATAACAATCCTGTCTCTTAAGTCATATTATAAAATCACTTTCCTCCAGTAGTTATCTTACTTAATCATCAAATCTCATAAACATTACTTTATTCTTTCCACAAAAAGTCAAAGAGAGGTTTCAATTCTTTAAGAAATATATCTATCAATTTTTTTTTCCAGATAAGCATATCGATTAATCCATCTCATTACTAATTATGATAATCTTGTTGTCATAACCATAGTCAAAATAAACATTTCAATTAATCCATCACATCAGAATCTGTTAGGTTCAGTAATTTCAGTAGCCATTGTTCTATTATCCCTATTAGTTCCATTTTCCATCTTCCATCTTCAGTAGTCTTGTTAAGTCCAGTAATTTCAATATCCAATCTTCCATTATCAGTATTCCATAATAATCTTGCTGTCAAAGCCATAGTCATATAGTAAGAGTCTGATGGGAATTACCTCTATCCCAAATATTTTCTTGCCATCCATTCTGAATAGGTTGCTGAAATACTGCTGTAAAATCATATCTCTGTTCTTTTTTTCAAAATACACTGGGTCATCTCTTGAAAGTTTTTCCATTGTCACATGGCTGCAGTTAATTCCATAGATTTTCTCTATATTGGGCTCCATCACATCATTCCAGTCCAGAAGATTATCCATGCCATTGATAACTTTATCTCTAGAATCTTCATTAATTTCTTCAGAGATAACATTGAGTTCCAAACAATAGATTTTATTTCTAAAGTCCATAGACTCCAAATCTTGTTCCTGTTCCACGTTTGTTCCAATCTCCGGGATCTCCTCTCTCACAGGGACCCCTGTTCCAGTCTCCAGGGTCTCCTCTCTCACAGGGACCCCTGTTCCAGTCTCCAGGGTCTCCTCTCTCACAAGGACCCCTATGTCTTTAATCTCCTGTGTCTCCAAACAATAAATTTTATTTCTAAAGTCCATAGACTCCAAATCTTTTTCCTGTTCCACGTTTGTTCCAATCTCCGGGGTCTCCTCTCTCACAGGGACCCCTTCCAGGGTCACCTCTCTCACAGGGACCCCTATATCTTTAATCTCCTGCTTCATTTTACTCAATTCAATTTTCAGCTCCTTACAACCCTGTCGCAGGTTTTGTTTCGTTATCTCAATCTCATCCATTATTTTCTGAAACATAGTTATTTCCAGCTTCTCAGCCACTTTCTTAATTGCCATTTTAAAAGAAAAATATAGGAAAACCACTTCTTATTTCAGCAACAATTGGGTTAATACTCCAAACTTGGTGACATCACAGTATAAACAGAGCAGACAGCCTTATCTCTCCATGTTTAAGTAAACAAAATGCAGTTCCCAGGATCGAAACAATTAATGGCGGTCGTCAGAAAACAGATTCGTCAAAATAAAATAGACCAAAAAGAGAGTAGTCTCAGACAATATAATATTCTTCAAAATAAAAATCTGGAATAGAAATCCCTCTTCTGTGTATATCTTTAGAATGCAAATCCAGGACAGCTTTTTGCAACAAAAACAGAGATAAGCTATTAATTAGTGAGTAGCAGAGAGAAGTTATGGCTCCCCAGTGAGATGTCAAAAACCGATCAATCTGGCAAATCTCTTTTAAACAGCAACAATTTAAGTCAAGTAAAAGAAAAATATAGAAAGAAGGGTGCTTGCCTGTTAGTGCGTTCTCTCTTAAAAGATAAGATGAACGTTCGCTTTTCCAGATAGAGCTTGTTGTTAAAAATCCGTCCCACCTTCGTCGGCTGGACCTCGTCCCATAAATTAATGAGATCTGGTCGTCCCAACAAAAATAGGCTTTGAGGTTAATCTCTTCGTTTCTCCCTACCCGGGAGAAGTTTAATCAGTCAAAAAAAGAAAAAATCTGACTGATATATCTGAATAAGCTTCTTTTGAGGCAGGAGCCCGTCTCAAAAGCAGGCACAGGCTAAGTCACCCTTCCCGGAAGTCGGGGGGAGGCTTTCTCTGAACATTTTTAAAACTTTAAAATTCATAACAGCCTTAGTGTCTGGTACCTTTTCTATCAAAAGCACTGCCTATCAGATTTTGAAGAGCTCTGGTGGGGGGGGGTTATGTTTGTTTCCTGTAAAAATATAATGGTTATTTTTAAAAAAAAAAACGTAAGTGTTTACTTTTTGTAAAAAAATTCTTCTCCTGCTGTGCTCTAATAAAAAAAGTCAGAATTCTTCAGTGTATCCACAGGTAACATTTTAAATAGTCACACTTCTTGCAACATGCACGGATCTAGAGGGAAATGGTGACATAGGAAAACATAGAGCTATAACTGAGTAACAGGGGCCATTGTGGGGGGCCATGATCTGGTGAAGGGGGTTACTGACTTGCCCCCCTCAGTAAAGGCAAAAAGCCCAGAATCATCCCAATTTGCCATATTATTCTGCCCACACACAGAGCCGATGCACACCCCTAAGACAAGTGGATAGTACTTCCCAACAGTGTCTGATTACAGTTCTGTTTTCTGGTTGCAGATGGAGTTGGCCAATGGGACCATAGTTGAGGAATTCATTCTGCTGGGTTTGGGGGCTGGGCAGCAGAAGCGGTTCCTGCTCCTTATCTTTTTCACTGGACTCTACGTGATCACTTTGGCCGAGAACATCACCATTATCATGCTGGTACGTGTAGATGCCCAGTTGGCCCGGCTGCCTATGTACATCTTACTCAGCAACTTCTCCTGGCTGGAGATGTGCTACGTGTCCACCACTGTGCCTCGCATGCTCTTTGATCTGACGTTCCCTTATGGCATCATCTCCTTCCAAACCTGTTTCCTCCAGTTCTACATTTTCTTCTCACTTGGCGGCACTGAATGTTTCTTTCTCTCCGCCATGGCCTTGGATCGATACCTGGCCATATGCCAACCGCTACGCTACCCGCAAATTATGTCTCCAAATTCCTGCTATGCCTTGGTGGCTGCTTGTTGGGTCCTTGGCTTCCTGTTGTACATTGCCCCGGTGACTTTGATCTCCAAGTTGTCCTTCTGTGGCCCCAACATCGTTGACCACTTCTTGTGTGATCCTAGGCCCCTTCTGTCTCTGGCCTGCCCCCCGCTCAGAAAAGCACCTTTTGTCTGTCAGTTTACCATGAATGTCCTGGTTATCGTAGGCAACTTTTCCTTTGTTCTGCTATCCTACGGCACTGTAATTCTAACACTGATGAAATCTTCTAGCCAAGGGAGTCGTAGAAAGGCCTCCTCCACCATATTTTTCCACCTAGTGGTTGTGACACTTTTCTACGGGTCAGTGGTAGGGATGTATGTAACTCTAGGTGGAGAAAGTCAGTCAGATGCTGCTAAAACTGTAACAGTCTTCTACACAACTGTTACACCTTTGCTCAACCCCTTGATCTACTGTCTGAGGAACGATAAGGTGAAAGAGGCCCTGGGCAGGTTGCTGAGAAGAAGGGGGAGATGGCCAAGGAGAAAGGTGGCAATGTAGAAAGGGAAATGCAAATAAGAAAGCAAACACAAAGCACTATTCTACACAGCCAACAACATTTGCAGTGACTGTGAGGAATTTCCCTCCCTAGTGTGCTTTTTCTTATTTAGGCAAACAAGTTGTCTAATAAAAATTAATAGAGGGAAGAGCGAGTTAGGAATTTGTCGGTAATGTAAGTGCCATATGGCAGCACAAGGAGGTTTGCACACCATTTTCATAGCCTCATAATGTAACGCATAACGTCTTTAAAGTGGAATACAATCCAGACTAAATCCCCTTGGTGTGAAATGGGTCGTTTTAACTGTTAATGCTATTCCAACCTTTTCCCAGCCGCTTGATCTACTGTCTGAGGAACGATCAGGTGAAAGAGGTTGCTGAGGAGAAAGGGGACATGGCTGAGGAGAAAGGGGACAATGCAGAAAGGGGGATGCAAATAAGAAAGGAAAAGCAAAATGTCAAACTACACTGCTATCAATGCCGGCAGTGTTAGTGAGGGACTTCTTTCCCTGTTTAGTGTTTTTTCATTGGCCATCAAGTTGCTAAAAAGGGGGTGACGGAAGAGTGAGTGCCTGTGCACTTCAAACGTTCTTTATACTATATGGTGTGGATGTGACAACTGAGGAACTTGGTGATGAGTCGGGAGGCTGATTACACTTCTGTCACTGCAAGCCAGGGTGGAATTGTTTAAACAGAAAAAAGAAGGAAACTAAAAAGTGCTGCTGCCACTGCAAACATGAAACCTTCCTCCAGAGTGATTTGAGGTTTTGGTTTTTTTAGAATTTCTCCCATCCCCCCAAGAATATTCCCCAAAGTGCTGCTCAACTTTTTGCAGCCAGCAAAGGGGGCAATGAAAGCAGGGTGGCAATTTTGTCCTCAGGTTTAGAAATAACCAGACAGGGATGTATTTTATGTAATAAAAAAAAAGAATAAATAAGATTGATTATCTGTTCTTTTACAGCCACAGTTGTGTGATTCCTCTCATGTCTATGATATTCAATTATCATTCATAATTTGTTGCGTGATTCTCGGCCAATCTGATCCCAGGACTGCCCTCCACCAGGCAAAGTTCCTTTCATCTGTCAGATTTCCTTGAGTACTGTGATTTTAGCCAACATGTTCTTTGTTATGTTATCCTCCCAGCCTAGCACAGGGTACTGCCCTCTACATGTTTCAGACTGCATCTCCCATCAGCCCAAGCTAGCACGGCCAATAGTCAAGGATGCTGGGAGTTGTAGTCCAAAAATCTAGTGGGCACCAGGTTGTGGTAGGCTATCTTGAGGGTTTCTCAACCCCTTAATTTATTTCCCTTGAAGACAGTTCAGAAATGGCATCTAGTGCAAAAAGCAGCTGCAAAAGTCTGTTAGGGTTGTCACACAGGAACACAGGATACGTAGGAAGCTGCCTGATACTGAATCAGATCCACTGGTCCATCTTGCTCAGTATTCTCTACACTGAGACTGCGAGCACACTAGGTGCCTACAGCAAAGCATTTCCATTGGCCACACCTGGAGGGGCAATGGGTTGATCTGTCAATCAGTTGCGAAATCTGTTTTAAGCTGATAAGGCACTCCAGCTGCTCCCACCAGGTTTTACAGTAAAAAGGGGTGGGGTTTGACTAGCGTCATGTGCCCCCATTTTCAGAAAAGAGAGGTGGAGATGCACTGGAACCAGCAGAAAAGTAAGTGTGTCTCTACCCTGACTGGCAGCAGGTCTCCAAGATTCCAGGCAGGGAGTCTCTCCCAGGCCTACCTGGAGATGCCAGGGATTGAACCTGGGACCTTCTGTATGCAAAGCACAGGCTCTACCACTGAGCCATGGCCTTCCCCAATATAACATACAACATTGGCCCTTAGGCATTTACATCAGCACCAGTTAGCTACCAAGCTCCGTTCAAAGGTTTAGTTTTGACTTACAAAGCTCTAAATGGCCTGGGACCCAGCAACTTGAGAGAATCCCTGTCACCATATGAAACAGCCTGGGACTGAGACCTGATGAGGACGCCTTGCTGCTAGTGCCATCAGCAAGGCCAACCTTGTTCAGTTCAACCATTGTAAGGTAGGGTACATTCTAGCTAACTGAAAACCTGCTTTGTTTTTTTTTTCCGTCAGTCCTTCTGACGCAAGATATGCCTGGAACACAGAACTTTTATAACTAAACAGATAGGATTGTATCCATTTGTCATACTTCAATAGTAACTTAAATATCCTTGGAATCAGATGTTTATTATTCTTCATAGATCGCCTTCATAGGCCTGACCTCATTGTTACGAAAAATGGGAGCCTCTAACTTCAAACCAAGGTGGCTTACCTCTAATCCAAATCCAACCCAATTTGGTGTCTGCAAATATGATGAGCGCCCCATCTACTCCTTCATCCAAGGTATTAGCGGAAGGGTCGTGTAGCTCAGCAGTAGAGCATCTGCTTTGAATGCAGAAGGTCCCAGGTTCAATCCCTTGCTTCTACAGATAGGGCTGGGAATGCCCCCTATCTGAAACCCTGGAGAGCTGCTGACAGTCAGAACAGACAATACTAAGCTAGATGAGCCAATGGTCTGTCTCAGTATGATCTAGATTCCCAAGTACCTATTTATAAGATGGTAAACAACACTGGGCCCAGGATAGAACCTTGTGGCACCCAACGCAACCAACTCATCACTTTTCTTCAGGTTGTTGAGAAGTCATTGATAAGAGCACTATTTGAGGGTGGAATAAGTGAGGAACTCTGTTATTAAGGCGGGGAGGAATCCAACATCTGCTTGGATTCTGTTATGGAACACAAGGTAAGTGAAAACAGGAGCCCAGAATGTGAGGGAAGAATAGTAGCAGGAAGAGGAACTGAAAAGAAAAAGGAAGGGGAGAGAAGGAAGGTGGAAAGACTGGACATCCAAAAGAAGAAAAAAGAATGGACAGGAACTACAGCAGAAATGAATATGCAAAGGCTACAGTCTTAAACACGCATACTTGGGAGTAAGCTCCATCGACTTAAATGAGGCTTACTTCCGAGTAAAAATGAATAGGATTGCACTATACAAAAAAAAAAGATTCCAGTGATTAGCAGCTATCCAGCTAGCAATAAGTAAATAAATTGCCAAGCAATCAAAAGCATTTTGGATGCATTCATATTTTTGTTTTCTTCTTGTTTATACCTCTTAAGAAATAAGTTCAGTTTCTGCCTTGATCCATATTACAAAGGAACATTATTTATGCAACAACCGTACTAAATCAGGGGTAGCCAACATGGTGCCCTCCAGATATTTTGGACCACAATTCCCATCTTCCCTAGCCATTGGCTGTGCTGACTGGAACTGATAAGAGCTATAATCCACAACATCTGGAGGGTGCCATGTCAGCTACCCCAGACTAAATATTGATTCCCAGTCTGTACTTCCTCATGCATAGTTCAGGACGGCACCTCCCTCCCCTGGGAGGTGTATCTGCAGGCCAGAAGAGGGGGGATTTTCAATGAAACATTCCCAATTCCACCAGAGAACCTTCTCTGTAACACATTGCATCCATCTGATTACTCAAACGGGTCCATATTCAGACAAAAGAAAAGCAATGATTATCTGTGGGAAGTGCCTGTGTTTTCATCATGGTGGAATGAAGGAAGTGACTCACTCCAAAGAGATACTCTTTCGGCTTTAGTGGATAATGACTTTGGTCTTGGGGGACACATTCCCAAGGGCCGCCAAATACTTACCATGAGCATTCAAGGTTTCGTTGAAACAAAGACCCACTCATTTTCCCATATACCCCATGAATATGACAGCCGAACACCAGTGTCAGGCAGAAGGAACCGCAACATGCTCCCATCGCCAAATTCTGATGCAACATTTGTGATGAACCTTCAGCCAGATGGAGCAGCACACTGAGAACTACTGAGGTACAGAAATGCAAATCATTTCCAGAGCAAAACAATCTAGGGTGGGAACCGCAGAAGGCCGGGTTTGAATAGATGCTACTTTTGAGAAAGAGATGAGGGCTTCTTCAAGGAAATGTTGATAGATCAATATAAAATTATGGTCAGAGACATAGAGGAGAACTGGGGGGGGGCTGCGAAGTGTGTCTAGGATTCTCAGCGACCTCCCTGATTTTTAATTAGCAGTCCCAATGATTTTGATTACCTGTGTTTCTCCACTTGGAGCCAATGAACTCCAAAGATACCCCTTCTGTCTTGCACATAAGATCTCGCCATAAAGTGTCATTCAATTATTAATTATATGGAACATATATGAAATGTCCCTCATTGCTGGTGGTCCCTGCCTCAGGCAAGAGCTGAGCTGAGTTTTAGCTAGGGTCTCATTCTGTGTGCTTGATGCAACCCATGCATAACCCTACCTGGTCACCCTTTTTTGTTGATCAGGCAGACCAAATGCCTATTGAGTCCTCCATTTCCCCTACAGTGGCCAGTCAGTTGCCTATGAGAAGCCCACAAGCAGGACACAAGCCCAGCACCACCTCTCCACTTGTGCTCTGCAGTAAGGGGCATTCAGAGGCATGGTGCTTCTGACACTGGAGGTAATATATAGCCATCCTGGCCAGTAGCCATTAATAGCCTTATCATCCCTGATTCTTTGTCTGTTCTGAAATTGTCACTTTCAAGCTGTCCACATTAGTGGCCACCACAACATCTTGTGGAGCAAATTTGTGCGGTGTGAAGAAGTATTTCCTTTTGTCTGTTCTGAATCCTCCAACATTCAGCTTTGTTGAACAACCCCAGATTCTAGTATCATGATGGGGGGGGGGACTGTCTGTTTTCTCCACACCATGCATAATTTTATTCACCTCTGCCGTGTCCCCTCTTCCTCACCTTTTCTTCTAACTAAAAAGCCCTGAAAGTTGTAACCTTTCCTCTTTCAACAAGCCTTTTAAGTAGAGACCTTATCCCAGTCTGCATCTGTTTTGGAACTGCTTTTTAAGATGTTTTAAATATTTTTTATAAAAAATATGTTTTATTTTTAAGATGTTTTGTTTTTAGATGTTTTAAGATTTTTTAGTGATTTGTCTCTTGTTTACCGCTGCTTCTGGGAGGGGCACAATAGAAATTATTATTATTATTATTATTATTATTATTATTATTATTATTATTATTATTATTATTGTTATTATTATTGTTATTATTATGCAAGTTACTCTGGCCCCTTGATCATTTGGTTGCCCTTTTCTGCCATTGTTCAGTTCTATGATATCCTTTTTTTATGTGAAACAACCAAAACTGTGCACAACAGAATAAAATCTATGGTTGCACCATAGATTTGTCTAAAGGCACTGTGACATGAGCTGGTTGTGATATGAGCTATCTCCTTTCAGGCAGAGGGGCACAAATCTGTCCATTTCACTTTCAATTTCTCATTTTTTTCAAGTTCAGTTCCCTGCATTTCTTCATCAGTTTGGCGGAGAGGAGGTTAACAGTTAACCTGAAAATTCATCAGCATTTTAGTGCTCATTTCTCCTAATATATACATTTTAGTATGGAATTTCCCCTAATATGCATGGCTTTGCAAGCAATTTCCCCTTGTAATGCATTTCTGTATGCTATTTTCACTAAGATATCCATTTGTAGGCACACTTTCCCCTAATATATGCATCATGTACACATTCTTTTGGCATCACAAAATTCAGAGAACTGTGAGTTTCAGAGGATAGCTGCCTTTCAGTTTGTGTATTGTTTCTGGAAGCGCAAATTATGTAATTAATTAATTAGGTGATTAATGCAAACTGAATCTACTTTCTCCCCCATCCCTGTTTTTAAGCATAAATTCCTAGGCTCAATCCCTGGCATCTCCAGTTAAAAGCATCAGGTCTAGGGCAGCCCAGATACAAGTTGCTGAAATTCCTTCTTTGCCACCATGAAATGTGCAGGAGCCCGGGCCTCTTTTACATCTGACAACTAGGGCTGTGCAGAGTCCCCCTGATCCAATTCAGGGCCTGATTCGATACTTCAGAGTGACCCCAATCCAACCCAGGATGATCTGGGGCAGATTTAGTCCAGCCTAGTTTAGTTCAGGATCTGGGATTCGGGAGGATCCAGCCCTACTGACCACACAAACATAGCCCTGGTCCAGAATTGGAAAAGTGAATTAGCAGCTGGAAACACCTTCAAACAAGAAGGGAAAAGGATGGAGGGTTCTGTGGTAAGAGCAGGATGTAATTTGCAGTCACAACTTTTCCCAGAAACCTGTTTGAAAGCAGATGCTCAGCCTAGGCAGATGTGATGATTCCTCTGAGCATATGCCAACTGCCTTCCATGAAATGACCAAGGAATCATGCCTTGCCCTTGTCCCTGCCCATAGAGTGGTCAAAAGCAAAATAGGACAGTGCCATTAATTGTTGCATGCGGAAGAGGAGATCCCAGAAAGTGTAGCTAATCATGCGGCTTCTCCTGAAATGAAATATTTTGGAAGAGGCATGGGGGTTGGCTGGAAGGAACCATTAACAGGAGCAGCCAGATACATAAGAGGGTAGGGCTCCTACATCTTTGATAGTTGCATAGAAGAGGGGATTTCAGCAGATTCCACTTGTTTCAAAAGATGCCCTCCCATCTGCCAACTTCCTCAGCCTTCTTTTTTAAAAATAATTCTGTTCACTCCAACTAAGTTAATTACAAGATATTGATATCTCCCCCTTCTCCCCCCCCCAAGGCATTTGGCCTCACAGGGTAGTCATCAGGATGAAATTGGGAGGGTGAGAACCATGTCTGATGTACGCCACTCTGAGCTCCCTGGAGGAAAAGTGTGATGTAAATGTAGTAATAAAATAAAATAAATAAATAACAACACTAAGACGAGAAAAACATTAAGTCAAGCCCATGTAAAGTATTTCAAAAGCAATTATTCTATCACCTGCAGAATAAGTCATTGCAAGGGGGGAAACTATTCTCCAGGTATAATATAACAAAACTCACATGCTTGACTTCAGATGAGGCATTTTACAATGGTTTTGTGTTACTAATAGGCTTTTCCCCCCCAAATAATTTACATGAGGCATTGGGTAAAGCACCAGTGTGTTGGTTTCTCCAGTGCCTCTCTCCGTGCCAAGTTAAAGTAAATAAATAAATAAAAAGCTCAGTGTACCATGTGGTGAAACCTATTGCCTCTGGGTCTTGGAAGGCAGATGGCTGCATGGGACTCTGTGAGAAGCTGGGAGGGGATCTCCCCTCCATTCACCCCTGTGATGATCCAGGCTTCCTGTGTCTGAGGAATAATCAAGGGGGGTTTCCCAGTGCCCTCGGAGGTAAAAAGGGATTGATATTCAGACCTCAGCAGAACCAGCCCTACCAGGAGGCAAAGTGAAGTCACCATCACAGGAGCCCGGTGCTGAGGAGGAGAAGGAGGAGCCCCTCTGCCTCTTCCTCCTGATCTCTCTCCCCACCCTCCAGCCATTCCCCTCTGTTGGGAGGACAGAGCTATGAATGCGACATGGCCAGTCCTGGCCCCCTGAGCTAGCCTGCTGCCCTCAGGTGGGGTGAAGGATGATGTCCCACTGCCAGTGTTGAAGTAACAGTCAACAGCCAGTCCAGTTGGAATGGAGAAGGGATGTCATCTCACGCTTCACCTCAGGCAGTCAAAATGACCCAGGCCACCGCTGCCTCAGAAGAACAAAGTGGAAACCAGTTCTGTGACAATTTTAAAAAATCATCTATATCAGGGGTAGGAAACTGTTTTCAGCCCAAGGGCCACATTTCCTTCTAGGCAACCTTCTGAAGGCCACATGCCAGAGGAAAAGTGGGCAGAGCAACAAATGCACATTTTACCTCTATGCAGTAGGGTAGTTTCCAGTAGTGTAGCGGCAAATTCAACTGTGCAGGGTCCCTTCATGATAGTCACACCCCGTCCCCTCACAGCCATGCCCCCAGGCTTTACTGTAATTACAGAATTACAGAACCAGAATAAAACTGCAGTGCACATAGGCTTCCCCCCTTCTCATTATCTCTCTCTGGAGGCTAAACATTGCCAGAAATGTTTTGATCTGAAGAATTCTGAAAAGAAGGCAAGAGTGGAGCTAGGAGTTGGGACTTACCCTAGGAGCCCATCATCATGCCACCATGGGCTCCAGGGCTCCTGTTGGGAGGAAGGGCAGGATACAAATTAAATAAATAAATAAATAAATAAATAATATTAATAATAACAATAACAAATCATGAAAGGGGATTTGTGTGTTAGCTACTGAGAAGAGTCATCTCAGTGACTGACTCACCTCCTTTCACTCTGATTGGCTCCAATCAGCATGAAAGGACAAGGAAGCATATTATCCGCCAAGTGAGAAGACTCTTCTCAGTAGATAACATGCTCCCCTTTCATGCCAATTTGCTTGTATATCGAGACCCTGATGCAGCTGTGCTCCTAAAAAAAAGTAAGGGGGCTACAACCCCCTGTGACCCTGGACAACTACACCCCTGGTAGTTTCTGCACACACTCACGCATCCCTCTATATCCTCCATCCAGACAAGCAAGAAGCATTATCAGAGTTCAAGGACATGATCCAGCCAGGGAAAAGCACTGAAGAAGGGGGCAAAGCAGGCTGGGGAGGGAGTGTGGTCTGGGGAGAGTCCCGAAGGCCAGACGGAGAGGCTCACTTTCAGCTCCTGGGCCTGATGTTCCCCATCCCGATCAGAATAGTATACAGTAGGCCCCCGCTTTGCAGTGTTCCTCTAATATGGCAGTGCCAGTGGAGTGATCAGCTGTAGCTTGGCGCTACAGCTGATCAGTTCTCACACACGATCAGCTGTAGCACGGGGAGCTCCAGCCGCTGTACTCCAGCTGACAGCAATCAGCTGGAGCGCGCAAGGTCCCCGCGCTACAGCTGATCACGCGCTGCTGTAGTGCACAATCAGCTGTAGTACGAGAGCTTCAGCCACCACGCTCCAGCTGACAGTGATCAGCTGGAGTGTGCGAGCTCCCCACACTACAGCTGATCGCATGCTGCTGTAGTGCATAATCAGCTGTAGCACGGGGAGCTTGCACACTACAGCTGATCACTGTCAGCTGGAGCACGGCGGCTGGAGCGCGGTGGCTGGAGCTCTCATGCTACTCCTACACAGTAGGGCCCCGCTTTTCAGCAGTCTTTTCGGCGGGGGGCTGGAACATAACCTGCCATACGAGTGGGGCCCTACTGTGAAGGGAATTGTGCAAAAGCACAGGATTACACCACTTATGCCGATGTGTTCCTGTCAAGCCACTTAACCAGAAAAAAGAGGTGCTTCTGAGGAATAAGCACATGGGGTTTAAAATGAGGAGATGGGCAGCAGTCTGAACCATTGACTGTCCACCCATCTTAACCATTTGTTTTACAGCAGAAACGTACAGGCACCAGACAGGTAGAGGATACCTTCTAGTACAGTGTGTGATTATGATTCTGTGCTTTGATTCCAGATGGAGTTGGCCAATGGGACCACAGTCCAGGAATTCATTTTGCTGGGATTTGGAGTTGGGCAGGGCAGGAAGTTCCTGCTCCTCGCCTTTTTCACTGTCCTCTATGCGCTCACGTTGGCCGAGAACATCACCATCATCACACTGGTGTTCTTCGATGTCCACCTGGCCCGTCTGCCCATGTACATCCTGCTGAGCAACTTCTCCTGGCTAGAGATGTGCTATGTGTCCACCACTGTGCCCCGGATACTCTTCGACCTGGCGCTCCCATATGGGGTCATCTCCTTCCATGCCTGCTTCCTCCAGTTCTATATGTTCTTCTCACTCGGCTACACTGAATGCTTCTTCCTCTCTGCTATGGCCTTGGATCGGTACTTGGCCATCTGTCACCCACTGCGTTACCCACAAATTATGTCTCCAAATTCCTGCTTCACCCTGGTGGCCTCTTGTTGGGTCCTTGGTTTCTTGGGATCCATTCTCCCAGTTGCCTTGATCTCCAGGTTGTCCTTCTGTGGATCCAACATCATTGATCATTTTGTGTGTGATCCTGGACCCCTTCTGTCTCTGGCCTGCCCCCCACTCAGAAATGCTGCCTCTGTCTGCCAGTTTGCCATGAACGTTCTGATTATCATAGGCAACTTATTCTTTGTCCTGCTCTCCTACGGCACCATAGTTCTCACACTGGTGAAATCCTCTGGCCGAGGGAGTCGTAGAAAGGCCTTCTCCACCATATCTTTCCACTTAGTGGTGGTGACACTTTTCTTCGGGTCAGTGGCAGGGATGTATGTAACTCCAGATGGAGAAAGCCAGTCAGAAGTCACAAAGGCGGTGACAGTTTTCTACACGGCCATTACCCCTTTTCTTAACCCTTTGATCTACTGTCTGAGGAACGATCAGGTGAAAGAGGCCCTGGGCAGGTTGCTGAGGAGAAAGGAGAGAGAGCCAAGGGGAAAGGTGGCAGTGTAGAAAGGGAAATGAAAATAAGAAATCAAAAGCAAAACACCCAACAACACAGCTGAAAAGATAATATGATCAGAGAGACAGGTCTTCCTCTTTAGTATTGTCCAATAAGGATGTCCAAAGATGGAGCTGGGGTATGGGAGTCACACCCAACCACCACATCCTGTTACAAAAAAGTTCTCCTCTTGTTCTGAAGAACTGGAATGCAATGTTACCTTGACAGATTTCATTGGAGTGTATATTATGCAATAAATTTTGAAAAATAAATTATCTCTTCTTATTTGAGATGACTGAATTGCGTGATTTTGGGGGGATGTTCTATAAAATGCAATAAAATTACTGTGTAATCTTAAAGTCACTTATATGCAAAAGCTGTGTAATAAATAATAATAAAATTTTATTTAGCAGATGCCCATCTGTCCGACTGAACAGACACTCTGGGCGACGTACAATATAAAATACAATATAAAATACAATCTGCTCATATACATAATCATCACATTATTAATATCATAACATCTCATCTGAAGACCATCTTACATTAATACAGTGTAAAACCTAACCCACCCCAGAGATCCCATAGGTCTGCCTGAAGAGCCAGGTCTTCAAGGCTCGGCGAAAAGTCAACAGGGAGGGGGCATGCCGAAGGTCAAATCTTTGTGTAATGTTTATATGCAAAAGGAGACATACAAAAAATTGTTGCAGTGTGCAGTGTTCCCGTCCACGATTCCAGCCAGCCAGCTAAGCCTTTTTCCAGGATACTCCATTCTGTTTCTAACCTCCCTACATTTTTCCAGATTTTTTTTCCTAAAGTTTTTTTTTTATTTCTAGAAATGCTATGTTATTTGTCTCAGGGCAAGTCCCATAACTTACATATGCTCGTGTCAATGTAAATGTCAAAAATATGTTATTAATTACGTAACATTTGCAGACTTAAGAAACAACAGCAACGTGAACAAATACTGATTGCATTCTCTTAATTGATTTCTGTTCCTGATCATAGACGAAGAGGGAATCTGTATGATGACCTTTGCTGGGAGACAGACAGGGGGAGTGTGACTCTGTTGATTCTTCTTGATCTCTCAGCAGCTTTCGATACCATCGACCATGGTATCCTTCTGGGGAGACTGGCTGAGTTGGGAGTGGGAGGTACTGCATTGCAGTGGTTCCACTCCTACTTGGCAGGCCGCCTCCAGAAGGTGGTGCTTGGGGAACATTACTCGGCACCCTGGACTCTCCAGTATGGGGTTCCACAGGGGTCAGTTCTGTCCCCCGTGCTGTTCAACATCTACATGAAACCGTTGGGTGCAGTCATCCGGAGTTTTGGAGTGCATTGTCATCAGTATTCTGATGACACGCAGCTCTATTTCTCCTTTTCATCTTCTTCAGGTGAGGCTGTCAATGTGCTGAACCAGTGCCTGGCTGCGACAATGGACTGGATGAGGGCTAATAAACTGAGTCTCAATCCAGACAAGACTGAGATGCTGCTAGTGGGCGGTTCTTCTGACCAGATGGTGGATGTCCAACCTGTCCTGGATGGGGTTGTACTCCCCCTGATAGAGCAGGTTCATAGCTTGGGGTTCTCCTAGAATCATCTCTGTCACTTGAGGCTCAGGTAGCCTCGGTGGCACGGAGTGCCTTCTACCAACTATGGTTGGTGGCCCAACTATGTCCCTGTCTGGACAGGGATAACCTGGCTTCAGTTGTCCATGCTCTGGTAACCTCCAAATTAGATTACTGTAATGCACTCTATGTGGGGCTGCCTTTGAAGACAGTTCCAGAAACTGCAGCTTGTGCAAAATGCAGCGGCCAGATTGGTAACAGGGACCAGACGGTCCGAACATATAAAAGCGATTCTGGCCCGCTTGCACTGGCTGCCTGTATGTTTCTGAGCTCGATTCAAGGTGCTGGTTTTGACTTATAAAGCCTTCCACGGCTTGGGACCACAATACCTGATGGAACACCTCTCCCGATACAAACCCACCCATACACTACGTTCAAGATCAAAGGCCCTCCTCCGGGTGCTGGGAGTCTGGCAACAAGGGAGAGGGCCTTCTCAGTGCTGGCCCCCAAATTATGGAATGATCTACCTGACGAGGTGCGCCTGGCACCAACACTGTTATCTTTTCGGTGCCAGGTCAAGACTTTCCTCTTCTCCCAGGCATTTTAGCATGTGTTTTATACTGTTTAATTTTTAAATTGTGTTTTAAATTGTTTTTAAAAGATCTGTTTTGAATTGTATTTGTTTTAATGCTTTTAGTTACTGTAAACCGCCCAGAGAGCTTCGGCTATGGGGCGGTATACAAGTATAATAAAATAAATAAATAAATAATAAATAAATATCTGCACACTTTCCTCTTCCTTTTCCATTTTTGCCAGAATTCTGTGGCATTCCTAAAGAACAGCGACAAACATCCCGGCCTATGGCCCAGATGCAGCTTGTACGGCCTCTGCATTCAGCACCTGGGCCTCTCCTTTCAGACCTTGTCCACTTTCCGCAGCTCTACCTGCTCCAAGAGCCCCATTTCCCCCCGCTGCTCAGCTATTTTCCAGTGATCACCTGAGCACTGTGGGGGGAAATCATAGGGAGAGGAGGGTTAAATCTTGCCCTCTCCTGCACCACTACGTTGATTTGTGAGAAAGAGCTAAACTCTGAGGAAGAGAGGGCGAGGCTTCAGAGTCCCATTTGAGCTCTTCCTCCATGGGCAGCCTGCTGCGCTTCCATACAGGGCACTGCAAAAGGGAAGCACAGCCTCCTTCGGGTCTAGGGTGGAAGCAGGATCCTGATGGATATGTGTGAATGGGATGGGAGTGGATGGATGCATGGATGAATGGGGAATGTGGATATGTGCAAATAGGGCAGATGTGAATGTGGGGGTGAATGGAAGATTTTGAATGGGGGGTGGGTGGGTGTGAATCAGAAGGTGTATGTATGCATGGGTGTGAATGGGGGGGGAGTGTGTAGGGTAGCCTTATCCAACCTGGTGCTCTCCACAGGGTTTGGACTACAGCTCCCATCATCCATGACCATTGGCTGGGGATGATGGGAGCTGGCATGTGGCTCCCAGAAGGAAATATAGTCTTTGGACTGAAAGAGGTTCCCTACCCCTGGTCTATCAGATTTTTGGGAATACTGTGGTTTTAATATGTGGGGCTGTGTTGGTGCAAAATGTGGCAGTGCAACTGCTCATTGGGGCAGAGCAGAGCTTGGAAAAGTTACCTTTTTGAACTACAACTCCTATCAGCCCAATCCAGTGGCCATGCTGGCTGGGGCTGATGGGAGTTGTAGTTCAAAAAAGTAACTTTTCCAAGCTCTGGGGCAGAGTATTGCCAACATGTTACTTCGCTACTGAAAGGATTGCACTGGCTGCCCATTACCTACCAGGCCAAGTTCAAGATTCTGTTTTTGTTGTACAATGCCCTCTGCAGCTTGGTACTAGAATACCTGAAAAACCATATTACCCCTTATATACCCAGTAGATCACTGTGCTCTGCAGGTGAGGGCCTCCCGCAGATACCATCTTATCAGGAGGTCCATTCTGCACAACATAAGAAGTGGACCTTTAGTGCTGTGGCACCGACCCTTTGGAATTCCCTCCCCTTAAATATTACACAGGCACCATCTCTGTTATCTTTTCAGCTCCTATTGAAGACCTTCCTCTTTCAACAAGCCTTTTAAGTAGACGTTATCCCAGTCTGCATCTGTGCTAGAATTGCTTTTTAAGATGTTTTGAAGATGTTTTGCTTTACTTTTTGTAAAATCTTTTTTGGGTTTTTTAAGATGGTTTAGAGTGCTTTTAGTGTTTTGTTTGCCGCCCTGCACCTCTTCTGGGAGGAAGGGCAGGATGTAAATTAAATTCATTCATTCATCATTTTCATTCATCATTTTATTTGAAAAAAATGTGCTCAAGGCAGCTTACAACAAGTTGAACAGAAATACATCTCAAAAACAATTGCAAAATCAATTCCCTAATAAGGAAAAATAATAAAACAGTAACACAACAACAAATACCTCTTAACCTCACCTCTTAAAAATACCTCTTAACCTCACCTGCCGAGTTATCCAATCCAACTTCTTCGGATGAAGATGAATCTGCTCTTTTAGCCTTACCTCTTTCCCTTTGGCCTACAGATCCCAATGATGTTGGGAAAGGTTTGTCCAGTTGTGATTCAATACCCCCAAAACCGACCCTTTCCCTCAGTGAAGCAGTACCCTCTCTCTTCGGAAGCTATTGATGGTATACAATCAGTTATTGAATCTCTCAAGTCCCAGGGTATTCTAGTCCCAACTGTTGGCGTGTGTGCGTTGTTGTGTGAAACAGCATACATTACGTTGGAGTTAAGTTGAGCAAGACTCTTCTTCAGAGCATGTTAAGAGTCTTTATTGAAAGACATTAAGGCCAGAGGCTTAAGAGTAAATATATGTAGAGATTCTTCAGTCACCCCCCTTCTGGTACATCTCTCTCCATAGATAAACGCAAAAGACAGCCTCTCAGCTCAGAGGCATAATTCAGAAGAAAAAAAACTCATAGACTCTGTTAGAACTTTCCCAGTCGCTATCAGATGGCTACCATAGCAACGGCCCTGGCAGTCCGTTCCCAGACAGGGCAAAGACATAACTCCCCCTTAACCACAGTTACGTCTTCAAACTTGCAGGCTTCATGGAAAACTACTAGAGACAGTAGTGCCTACTGGTCACCAGCCCAACACCAACAACCTCACCTTGTAATGCCCCAATACTTCCTGTTCGAAAGGAAGGACACTTTGATTCCCAGGGCAAGCCCATCTTTCATTTTGTACAGGACTTGCACATTATTAATTCTTTTGTTATTCCTATTCACCTTTTGTCCCAAACCCTGCTACTATCCTAACCTCTATCCCTGCCTGTGCTACAACCTTTACAGTTGTAGATCTTTGTTCTGCTTTCTTTTCTATACCTCTACAACCTAATTCCTGGTTTCTGTTCACTTTTTCCTGGGAAAATTCTCAACTAAGTTGGTCTAGGCTATCTCGGGGATTCAGAGGTAGTCCACCCTGGTTTGCTCAGGCATTAAAAAAGGATTTAGATACCCTTACCTTCCCCTCCAACTCTACGCTGGTGCAGTATGTGGATGACTTGTTAATTGCGTCGCAAACATGACAGGACTGCCTTAATGACTTTCTCTTCTTCAGCAACTAGCAGCAAAAGGACATAAAGTTTCACGGGCAAAGCTACAGTTCTGCCAACCTGAGGATCTCTATCTGGGACATCGCATCTCCCAGGGCCAGTATCAGCTTGTGCAGGACCGCATCTCATCAGTTTTGTTGACCCATAGGCAGGACTGTCACTAGTTTTTTTTATTTTTAAAACTTTTTCTTATTTAGGCAAACAAGTTGTCTAATAAAAATTAATGGTATGTATTCTTACTTGTTAATTTTTTAATTTTTTAAAATTATTTTTCTTGACAACAAAAGGTGCTTAAGCCCAAACTAAGAGGGAACATCATATACAAAATAATTTTCTCTGCCCATGAGCATGCAAACACAATCTATTAATTTCTTTGCCACATTTATGAAATCCAGAGGTTTTGAAAGGCTCTGGGGACCTTATTTTATCTGCCTTGTTGATGTATATAATGAAGCTCCACCATTCTGCAATAAATGTATTTTTACATATTTTCTCTTATGCGCTCTTCAATTTCTGTGTCAGTTTTTCTATTAATGCTAATTCCTACACTTTGCTATACTTATGACAGATTAAAATAACTTTCTTACCTTTTGTACCTTTCTAAAATCATGCAGTTAGTGACCAAGCTACAACCAATAAGAAACCAGTTAACTGTTTATCTTTAAATGCCTGATTTTCATTCAAAAATAAATTTAATAAAGCTAATTCTGGAGTTTTATGAACCACCTGTTTTGTAAATTTTTCTATTTCTATAAACACCAAATCCCAAAATCTGGCTATCATGGCACATGTCCACCACAGGTGGTGGGGGGGAGGCTTTCTCTGAACATTTTTAAAACTTTAAAATTCATAACAGCCTTAGTGTCTGGTACCTTTTCTATCAAAAGCACTGCCTATCAGATTTTGAAGAGCTCTGGTGGGGGGGGGTTATGTTTGTTTCCTGTAAAAATATAATGGTTATTTTTAAAAAAAAAAACGTAAGTGTTTACTTTTTGTAAAAAAATTCTTCTCCTGCTGTGCTCTAATAAAAAAAGTCAGAATTCTTCAGTGTATCCACAGGTAACATTTTAAATAGTCACACTTCTTGCAACATGCACGGATCTAGAGGGAAATGGTGACATAGGAAAACATAGAGCTATAACTGAGTAACAGGGGCCATTGTGGGGGGCCATGATCTGGTGAAGGGGGTTACTGACTTGCCCCCCTCAGTAAAGGCAAAAAGCCCAGAATCATCCCAATTTGCCATATTATTCTGCCCACACACAGAGCCGATGCACACCCCTAAGACAAGTGGATAGTACTTCCCAACAGTGTCTGATTACAGTTCTGTTTTCTGGTTGCAGATGGAGTTGGCCAATGGGACCATAGTTGAGGAATTCATTCTGCTGGGTTTGGGGGCTGGGCAGCAGAAGCGGTTCCTGCTCCTTATCTTTTTCACTGGACTCTACGTGATCACTTTGGCCGAGAACATCACCATTATCATGCTGGTACGTGTAGATGCCCAGTTGGCCCGGCTGCCTATGTACATCTTACTCAGCAACTTCTCCTGGCTGGAGATGTGCTACGTGTCCACCACTGTGCCTCGCATGCTCTTTGATCTGACGTTCCCTTATGGCATCATCTCCTTCCAAACCTGTTTCCTCCAGTTCTACATTTTCTTCTCACTTGGCGGCACTGAATGTTTCTTTCTCTCCGCCATGGCCTTGGATCGATACCTGGCCATATGCCAACCGCTACGCTACCCGCAAATTATGTCTCCAAATTCCTGCTATGCCTTGGTGGCTGCTTGTTGGGTCCTTGGCTTCCTGTTGTACATTGCCCCGGTGACTTTGATCTCCAAGTTGTCCTTCTGTGGCCCCAACATCGTTGACCACTTCTTGTGTGATCCTAGGCCCCTTCTGTCTCTGGCCTGCCCCCCGCTCAGAAAAGCACCTTTTGTCTGTCAGTTTACCATGAATGTCCTGGTTATCGTAGGCAACTTTTCCTTTGTTCTGCTATCCTACGGCACTGTAATTCTAACACTGATGAAATCTTCTAGCCAAGGGAGTCGTAGAAAGGCCTCCTCCACCATATTTTTCCACCTAGTGGTTGTGACACTTTTCTACGGGTCAGTGGTAGGGATGTATGTAACTCTAGGTGGAGAAAGTCAGTCAGATGCTGCTAAAACTGTAACAGTCTTCTACACAACTGTTACACCTTTGCTCAACCCCTTGATCTACTGTCTGAGGAACGATAAGGTGAAAGAGGCCCTGGGCAGGTTGCTGAGAAGAAGGGGGAGATGGCCAAGGAGAAAGGTGGCAATGTAGAAAGGGAAATGCAAATAAGAAAGCAAACACAAAGCACTATTCTACACAGCCAACAACATTTGCAGTGACTGTGAGGAATTTCCCTCCCTAGTGTGCTTTTTCTTATTTAGGCAAACAAGTTGTCTAATAAAAATTAATAGAGGGAAGAGCGAGTTAGGAATTTGTCGGTAATGTAAGTGCCATATGGCAGCACAAGGAGGTTTGCACACCATTTTCATAGCCTCATAATGTAACGCATAACGTCTTTAAAGTGGAATACAATCCAGACTAAATCCCCTTGGTGTGAAATGGGTCGTTTTAACTGTTAATGCTATTCCAACCTTTTCCCAGCCGCTTGATCTACTGTCTGAGGAACGATCAGGTGAAAGAGGTTGCTGAGGAGAAAGGGGACATGGCTGAGGAGAAAGGGGACAATGCAGAAAGGGGGATGCAAATAAGAAAGGAAAAGCAAAATGTCAAACTACACTGCTATCAATGCCGGCAGTGTTAGTGAGGGACTTCTTTCCCTGTTTAGTGTTTTTTCATTGGCCATCAAGTTGCTAAAAAGGGGGTGACGGAAGAGTGAGTGCCTGTGCACTTCAAACGTTCTTTATACTATATGGTGTGGATGTGACAACTGAGGAACTTGGTGATGAGTCGGGAGGCTGATTACACTTCTGTCACTGCAAGCCAGGGTGGAATTGTTTAAACAGAAAAAAGAAGGAAACTAAAAAGTGCTGCTGCCACTGCAAACATGAAACCTTCCTCCAGAGTGATTTGAGGTTTTGGTTTTTTTAGAATTTCTCCCATCCCCCCAAGAATATTCCCCAAAGTGCTGCTCAACTTTTTGCAGCCAGCAAAGGGGGCAATGAAAGCAGGGTGGCAATTTTGTCCTCAGGTTTAGAAATAACCAGACAGGGATGTATTTTATGTAATAAAAAAAAAGAATAAATAAGATTGATTATCTGTTCTTTTACAGCCACAGTTGTGTGATTCCTCTCATGTCTATGATATTCAATTATCATTCATAATTTGTTGCGTGATTCTCGGCCAATCTGATCCCAGGACTGCCCTCCACCAGGCAAAGTTCCTTTCATCTGTCAGATTTCCTTGAGTACTGTGATTTTAGCCAACATGTTCTTTGTTATGTTATCCTCCCAGCCTAGCACAGGGTACTGCCCTCTACATGTTTCAGACTGCATCTCCCATCAGCCCAAGCTAGCACGGCCAATAGTCAAGGATGCTGGGAGTTGTAGTCCAAAAATCTAGTGGGCACCAGGTTGTGGTAGGCTATCTTGAGGGTTTCTCAACCCCTTAATTTATTTCCCTTGAAGACAGTTCAGAAATGGCATCTAGTGCAAAAAGCAGCTGCAAAAGTCTGTTAGGGTTGTCACACAGGAACACAGGATACGTAGGAAGCTGCCTGATACTGAATCAGATCCACTGGTCCATCTTGCTCAGTATTCTCTACACTGAGACTGCGAGCACACTAGGTGCCTACAGCAAAGCATTTCCATTGGCCACACCTGGAGGGGCAATGGGTTGATCTGTCAATCAGTTGCGAAATCTGTTTTAAGCTGATAAGGCACTCCAGCTGCTCCCACCAGGTTTTACAGTAAAAAGGGGTGGGGTTTGACTAGCGTCATGTGCCCCCATTTTCAGAAAAGAGAGGTGGAGATGCACTGGAACCAGCAGAAAAGTAAGTGTGTCTCTACCCTGACTGGCAGCAGGTCTCCAAGATTCCAGGCAGGGAGTCTCTCCCAGGCCTACCTGGAGATGCCAGGGATTGAACCTGGGACCTTCTGTATGCAAAGCACAGGCTCTACCACTGAGCCATGGCCTTCCCCAATATAACATACAACATTGGCCCTTAGGCATTTACATCAGCACCAGTTAGCTACCAAGCTCCGTTCAAAGGTTTAGTTTTGACTTACAAAGCTCTAAATGGCCTGGGACCCAGCAACTTGAGAGAATCCCTGTCACCATATGAAACAGCCTGGGACTGAGACCTGATGAGGACGCCTTGCTGCTAGTGCCATCAGCAAGGCCAACCTTGTTCAGTTCAACCATTGTAAGGTAGGGTACATTCTAGCTAACTGAAAACCTGCTTTGTTTTTTTTTTCCGTCAGTCCTTCTGACGCAAGATATGCCTGGAACACAGAACTTTTATAACTAAACAGATAGGATTGTATCCATTTGTCATACTTCAATAGTAACTTAAATATCCTTGGAATCAGATGTTTATTATTCTTCATAGATCGCCTTCATAGGCCTGACCTCATTGTTACGAAAAATGGGAGCCTCTAACTTCAAACCAAGGTGGCTTACCTCTAATCCAAATCCAACCCAATTTGGTGTCTGCAAATATGATGAGCGCCCCATCTACTCCTTCATCCAAGGTATTAGCGGAAGGGTCGTGTAGCTCAGCAGTAGAGCATCTGCTTTGAATGCAGAAGGTCCCAGGTTCAATCCCTTGCTTCTACAGATAGGGCTGGGAATGCCCCCTATCTGAAACCCTGGAGAGCTGCTGACAGTCAGAACAGACAATACTAAGCTAGATGAGCCAATGGTCTGTCTCAGTATGATCTAGATTCCCAAGTACCTATTTATAAGATGGTAAACAACACTGGGCCCAGGATAGAACCTTGTGGCACCCAACGCAACCAACTCATCACTTTTCTTCAGGTTGTTGAGAAGTCATTGATAAGAGCACTATTTGAGGGTGGAATAAGTGAGGAACTCTGTTATTAAGGCGGGGAGGAATCCAACATCTGCTTGGATTCTGTTATGGAACACAAGGTAAGTGAAAACAGGAGCCCAGAATGTGAGGGAAGAATAGTAGCAGGAAGAGGAACTGAAAAGAAAAAGGAAGGGGAGAGAAGGAAGGTGGAAAGACTGGACATCCAAAAGAAGAAAAAAGAATGGACAGGAACTACAGCAGAAATGAATATGCAAAGGCTACAGTCTTAAACACGCATACTTGGGAGTAAGCTCCATCGACTTAAATGAGGCTTACTTCCGAGTAAAAATGAATAGGATTGCACTATACAAAAAAAAAAGATTCCAGTGATTAGCAGCTATCCAGCTAGCAATAAGTAAATAAATTGCCAAGCAATCAAAAGCATTTTGGATGCATTCATATTTTTGTTTTCTTCTTGTTTATACCTCTTAAGAAATAAGTTCAGTTTCTGCCTTGATCCATATTACAAAGGAACATTATTTATGCAACAACCGTACTAAATCAGGGGTAGCCAACATGGTGCCCTCCAGATATTTTGGACCACAATTCCCATCTTCCCTAGCCATTGGCTGTGCTGACTGGAACTGATAAGAGCTATAATCCACAACATCTGGAGGGTGCCATGTCAGCTACCCCAGACTAAATATTGATTCCCAGTCTGTACTTCCTCATGCATAGTTCAGGACGGCACCTCCCTCCCCTGGGAGGTGTATCTGCAGGCCAGAAGAGGGGGGATTTTCAATGAAACATTCCCAATTCCACCAGAGAACCTTCTCTGTAACACATTGCATCCATCTGATTACTCAAACGGGTCCATATTCAGACAAAAGAAAAGCAATGATTATCTGTGGGAAGTGCCTGTGTTTTCATCATGGTGGAATGAAGGAAGTGACTCACTCCAAAGAGATACTCTTTCGGCTTTAGTGGATAATGACTTTGGTCTTGGGGGACACATTCCCAAGGGCCGCCAAATACTTACCATGAGCATTCAAGGTTTCGTTGAAACAAAGACCCACTCATTTTCCCATATACCCCATGAATATGACAGCCGAACACCAGTGTCAGGCAGAAGGAACCGCAACATGCTCCCATCGCCAAATTCTGATGCAACATTTGTGATGAACCTTCAGCCAGATGGAGCAGCACACTGAGAACTACTGAGGTACAGAAATGCAAATCATTTCCAGAGCAAAACAATCTAGGGTGGGAACCGCAGAAGGCCGGGTTTGAATAGATGCTACTTTTGAGAAAGAGATGAGGGCTTCTTCAAGGAAATGTTGATAGATCAATATAAAATTATGGTCAGAGACATAGAGGAGAACTGGGGGGGGGCTGCGAAGTGTGTCTAGGATTCTCAGCGACCTCCCTGATTTTTAATTAGCAGTCCCAATGATTTTGATTACCTGTGTTTCTCCACTTGGAGCCAATGAACTCCAAAGATACCCCTTCTGTCTTGCACATAAGATCTCGCCATAAAGTGTCATTCAATTATTAATTATATGGAACATATATGAAATGTCCCTCATTGCTGGTGGTCCCTGCCTCAGGCAAGAGCTGAGCTGAGTTTTAGCTAGGGTCTCATTCTGTGTGCTTGATGCAACCCATGCATAACCCTACCTGGTCACCCTTTTTTGTTGATCAGGCAGACCAAATGCCTATTGAGTCCTCCATTTCCCCTACAGTGGCCAGTCAGTTGCCTATGAGAAGCCCACAAGCAGGACACAAGCCCAGCACCACCTCTCCACTTGTGCTCTGCAGTAAGGGGCATTCAGAGGCATGGTGCTTCTGACACTGGAGGTAATATATAGCCATCCTGGCCAGTAGCCATTAATAGCCTTATCATCCCTGATTCTTTGTCTGTTCTGAAATTGTCACTTTCAAGCTGTCCACATTAGTGGCCACCACAACATCTTGTGGAGCAAATTTGTGCGGTGTGAAGAAGTATTTCCTTTTGTCTGTTCTGAATCCTCCAACATTCAGCTTTGTTGAACAACCCCAGATTCTAGTATCATGATGGGGGGGGGGGACTGTCTGTTTTCTCCACACCATGCATAATTTTATTCACCTCTGCCGTGTCCCCTCTTCCTCACCTTTTCTTCTAACTAAAAAGCCCTGAAAGTTGTAACCTTTCCTCTTTCAACAAGCCTTTTAAGTAGAGACCTTATCCCAGTCTGCATCTGTTTTGGAACTGCTTTTTAAGATGTTTTAAATATTTTTTATAAAAAATATGTTTTATTTTTAAGATGTTTTGTTTTTAGATGTTTTAAGATTTTTTAGTGATTTGTCTCTTGTTTACCGCTGCTTCTGGGAGGGGCACAATAGAAATTATTATTATTATTATTATTATTATTATTATTATTATTATTATTATTATTATTATTATTATTATTATTATTATGCAAGTTACTCTGGCCCCTTGATCATTTGGTTGCCCTTTTCTGCCATTGTTCAGTTCTATGATATCCTTTTTTTATGTGAAACAACCAAAACTGTGCACAACAGAATAAAATCTATGGTTGCACCATAGATTTGTCTAAAGGCACTGTGACATGAGCTGGTTGTGATATGAGCTATCTCCTTTCAGGCAGAGGGGCACAAATCTGTCCATTTCACTTTCAATTTCTCATTTTTTTCAAGTTCAGTTCCCTGCATTTCTTCATCAGTTTGGCGGAGAGGAGGTTAACAGTTAACCTGAAAATTCATCAGCATTTTAGTGCTCATTTCTCCTAATATATACATTTTAGTATGGAATTTCCCCTAATATGCATGGCTTTGCAAGCAATTTCCCCTTGTAATGCATTTCTGTATGCTATTTTCACTAAGATATCCATTTGTAGGCACACTTTCCCCTAATATATGCATCATGTACACATTCTTTTGGCATCACAAAATTCAGAGAACTGTGAGTTTCAGAGGATAGCTGCCTTTCAGTTTGTGTATTGTTTCTGGAAGCGCAAATTATGTAATTAATTAATTAGGTGATTAATGCAAACTGAATCTACTTTCTCCCCCATCCCTGTTTTTAAGCATAAATTCCTAGGCTCAATCCCTGGCATCTCCAGTTAAAAGCATCAGGTCTAGGGCAGCCCAGATACAAGTTGCTGAAATTCCTTCTTTGCCACCATGAAATGTGCAGGAGCCCGGGCCTCTTTTACATCTGACAACTAGGGCTGTGCAGAGTCCCCCTGATCCAATTCAGGGCCTGATTCGATACTTCAGAGTGACCCCAATCCAACCCAGGATGATCTGGGGCAGATTTAGTCCAGCCTAGTTTAGTTCAGGATCTGGGATTCGGGAGGATCCAGCCCTACTGACCACACAAACATAGCCCTGGTCCAGAATTGGAAAAGTGAATTAGCAGCTGGAAACACCTTCAAACAAGAAGGGAAAAGGATGGAGGGTTCTGTGGTAAGAGCAGGATGTAATTTGCAGTCACAACTTTTCCCAGAAACCTGTTTGAAAGCAGATGCTCAGCCTAGGCAGATGTGATGATTCCTCTGAGCATATGCCAACTGCCTTCCATGAAATGACCAAGGAATCATGCCTTGCCCTTGTCCCTGCCCATAGAGTGGTCAAAAGCAAAATAGGACAGTGCCATTAATTGTTGCATGCGGAAGAGGAGATCCCAGAAAGTGTAGCTAATCATGCGGCTTCTCCTGAAATGAAATATTTTGGAAGAGGCATGGGGGTTGGCTGGAAGGAACCATTAACAGGAGCAGCCAGATACATAAGAGGGTAGGGCTCCTACATCTTTGATAGTTGCATAGAAGAGGGGATTTCAGCAGATTCCACTTGTTTCAAAAGATGCCCTCCCATCTGCCAACTTCCTCAGCCTTCTTTTTTAAAAATAATTCTGTTCACTCCAACTAAGTTAATTACAAGATATTGATATCTCCCCCTTCTCCCCCCCCCAAGGCATTTGGCCTCACAGGGTAGTCATCAGGATGAAATTGGGAGGGTGAGAACCATGTCTGATGTACGCCACTCTGAGCTCCCTGGAGGAAAAGTGTGATGTAAATGTAGTAATAAAATAAAATAAATAAATAACAACACTAAGACGAGAAAAACATTAAGTCAAGCCCATGTAAAGTATTTCAAAAGCAATTATTCTATCACCTGCAGAATAAGTCATTGCAAGGGGGGAAACTATTCTCCAGGTATAATATAACAAAACTCACATGCTTGACTTCAGATGAGGCATTTTACAATGGTTTTGTGTTACTAATAGGCTTTTCCCCCCCAAATAATTTACATGAGGCATTGGGTAAAGCACCAGTGTGTTGGTTTCTCCAGTGCCTCTCTCCGTGCCAACTTAAAGTAAATAAATAAATAAAAAGCTCAGTGTACCATGTGGTGAAACCTATTGCCTCTGGGTCTTGGAAGGCAGATGGCTGCATGGGACTCTGTGAGAAGCTGGGAGGGGATCTCCCCTCCATTCACCCCTGTGATGATCCAGGCTTCCTGTGTCTGAGGAATAATCAAGGGGGGTTTCCCAGTGCCCTCGGAGGTAAAAAGGGATTGATATTCAGACCTCAGCAGAACCAGCCCTACCAGGAGGCAAAGTGAAGTCACCATCACAGGAGCCCGGTGCTGAGGAGGAGAAGGAGGAGCCCCTCTGCCTCTTCCTCCTGATCTCTCTCCCCACCCTCCAGCCATTCCCCTCTGTTGGGAGGACAGAGCTATGAATGCGACATGGCCAGTCCTGGCCCCCTGAGCTAGCCTGCTGCCCTCAGGTGGGGTGAAGGATGATGTCCCACTGCCAGTGTTGAAGTAACAGTCAACAGCCAGTCCAGTTGGAATGGAGAAGGGATGTCATCTCACGCTTCACCTCAGGCAGTCAAAATGACCCAGGCCACCGCTGCCTCAGAAGAACAAAGTGGAAACCAGTTCTGTGACAATTTTAAAAAATCATCTATATCAGGGGTAGGAAACTGTTTTCAGCCCAAGGGCCACATTTCCTTCTAGGCAACCTTCTGAAGGCCACATGCCAGAGGAAAAGTGGGCAGAGCAACAAATGCACATTTTACCTCTATGCAGTAGGGTAGTTTCCAGTAGTGTAGCGGCAAATTCAACTGTGCAGGGTCCCTTCATGATAGTCACACCCCGTCCCCTCACAGCCATGCCCCCAGGCTTTACTGTAATTACAGAATTACAGAACCAGAATAAAACTGCAGTGCACATAGGCTTCCCCCCTTCTCATTATCTCTCTCTGGAGGCTAAACATTGCCAGAAATGTTTTGATCTGAAGAATTCTGAAAAGAAGGCAAGAGTGGAGCTAGGAGTTGGGACTTACCCTAGGAGCCCATCATCATGCCACCATGGGCTCCAGGGCTCCTGTTGGGAGGAAGGGCAGGATACAAATTAAATAAATAAATAAATAAATAATATTAATAATAACAATAACAAATCATGAAAGGGGATTTGTGTGTTAGCTACTGAGAAGAGTCATCTCAGTGACTGACTCACCTCCTTTCACTCTGATTGGCTCCAATCAGCATGAAAGGACAAGGAAGCATATTATCCGCCAAGTGAGAAGACTCTTCTCAGTAGATAACATGCTCCCCTTTCATGCCAATTTGCTTGTATATCGAGACCCTGATGCAGCTGTGCTCCTAAAAAAAAGTAAGGGGGCTACAACCCCCTGTGACCCTGGACAACTACACCCCTGGTAGTTTCTGCACACACTCACGCATCCCTCTATATCCTCCATCCAGACAAGCAAGAAGCATTATCAGAGTTCAAGGACATGATCCAGCCAGGGAAAAGCACTGAAGAAGGGGGCAAAGCAGGCTGGGGAGGGAGTGTGGTCTGGGGAGAGTCCCGAAGGCCAGACGGAGAGGCTCACTTTCAGCTCCTGGGCCTGATGTTCCCCATCCCGATCAGAATAGTATACAGTAGGCCCCCGCTTTGCAGTGTTCCTCTAATATGGCAGTGCCAGTGGAGTGATCAGCTGTAGCTTGGCGCTACAGCTGATCAGTTCTCACACACGATCAGCTGTAGCACGGGGAGCTCCAGCCGCTGTACTCCAGCTGACAGCAATCAGCTGGAGCGCGCAAGGTCCCCGCGCTACAGCTGATCACGCGCTGCTGTAGTGCACAATCAGCTGTAGTACGAGAGCTTCAGCCACCACGCTCCAGCTGACAGTGATCAGCTGGAGTGTGCGAGCTCCCCACACTACAGCTGATCGCATGCTGCTGTAGTGCATAATCAGCTGTAGCACGGGGAGCTTGCACACTACACCTGATCACTGTCAGCTGGAGCACGGCGGCTGGAGCGCGGTGGCTGGAGCTCTCATGCTACTCCTACACAGTAGGGCCCCGCTTTTCAGCAGTCTTTTCGGCGGGGGGCTGGAACATAACCTGCCATACGAGTGGGGCCCTACTGTGAAGGGAATTGTGCAAAAGCACAGGATTACACCACTTATGCCGATGTGTTCCTGTCAAGCCACTTAACCAGAAAAAAGAGGTGCTTCTGAGGAATAAGCACATGGGGTTTAAAATGAGGAGATGGGCAGCAGTCTGAACCATTGACTGTCCACCCATCTTAACCATTTGTTTTACAGCAGAAACGTACAGGCACCAGACAGGTAGAGGATACCTTCTAGTACAGTGTGTGATTATGATTCTGTGCTTTGATTCCAGATGGAGTTGGCCAATGGGACCACAGTCCAGGAATTCATTTTGCTGGGATTTGGAGTTGGGCAGGGCAGGAAGTTCCTGCTCCTCGCCTTTTTCACTGTCCTCTATGTGCTCACGTTGGCCGAGAACATCACCATCATCACACTGGTGTTCTTCGATGTCCACCTGGCCCGTCTGCCCATGTACATCCTGCTGAGCAACTTCTCCTGGCTAGAGATGTGCTATGTGTCCACCACTGTGCCCCGGATACTCTTCGACCTGGCGCTCCCATATGGGGTCATCTCCTTCCATGCCTGCTTCCTCCAGTTCTATATGTTCTTCTCACTCGGCTACACTGAATGCTTCTTCCTCTCTGCTATGGCCTTGGATCGGTACTTGGCCATCTGTCACCCACTGCGTTACCCACAAATTATGTCTCCAAATTCCTGCTTCACCCTGGTGGCCTCTTGTTGGGTCCTTGGTTTCTTGGGATCCATTCTCCCAGTTGCCTTGATCTCCAGGTTGTCCTTCTGTGGATCCAACATCATTGATCATTTTGTGTGTGATCCTGGACCCCTTCTGTCTCTGGCCTGCCCCCCACTCAGAAATGCTGCCTCTGTCTGCCAGTTTGCCATGAACGTTCTGATTATCATAGGCAACTTATTCTTTGTCCTGCTCTCCTACGGCACCATAGTTCTCACACTGGTGAAATCCTCTGGCCGAGGGAGTCGTAGAAAGGCCTTCTCCACCATATCTTTCCACTTAGTGGTGGTGACACTTTTCTTCGGGTCAGTGGCAGGGATGTATGTAACTCCAGATGGAGAAAGCCAGTCAGAAGTCACAAAGGCGGTGACAGTTTTCTACACGGCCATTACCCCTTTTCTTAACCCTTTGATCTACTGTCTGAGGAACGATCAGGTGAAAGAGGCCCTGGGCAGGTTGCTGAGGAGAAAGGAGAGAGAGCCAAGGGGAAAGGTGGCAGTGTAGAAAGGGAAATGAAAATAAGAAATCAAAAGCAAAACACCCAACAACACAGCTGAAAAGATAATATGATCAGAGAGACAGGTCTTCCTCTTTAGTATTGTCCAATAAGGATGTCCAAAGATGGAGCTGGGGTATGGGAGTCACACCCAACCACCACATCCTGTTACAAAAAAGTTCTCCTCTTGTTCTGAAGAACTGGAATGCAATGTTACCTTGACAGATTTCATTGGAGTGTATATTATGCAATAAATTTTGAAAAATAAATTATCTCTTCTTATTTGAGATGACTGAATTGCGTGATTTTGGGGGGATGTTCTATAAAATGCAATAAAATTACTGTGTAATCTTAAAGTCACTTATATGCAAAAGCTGTGTAATAAATAATAATAAAATTTTATTTAGCAGATGCCCATCTGTCCGACTGAACAGACACTCTGGGCGACGTACAATATAAAATACAATATAAAATACAATCTGCTCATATACATAATCATCACATTATTAATATCATAACATCTCATCTGAAGACCATCTTACATTAATACAGTGTAAAACCTAACCCACCCCAGAGATCCCATAGGTCTGCCTGAAGAGCCAGGTCTTCAAGGCTCGGCGAAAAGTCAACAGGGAGGGGGCATGCCGAAGGTCAAATCTTTGTGTAATGTTTATATGCAAAAGGAGACATACAAAAAATTGTTGCAGTGTGCAGTGTTCCCGTCCACGATTCCAGCCAGCCAGCTAAGCCTTTTTCCAGGATACTCCATTCTGTTTCTAACCTCCCTACATTTTTCCAGATTTTTTTTCCTAAAGTTTTTTTTTTATTTCTAGAAATGCTATGTTATTTGTCTCAGGGCAAGTCCCATAACTTACATATGCTCGTGTCAATGTAAATGTCAAAAATATGTTATTAATTACGTAACATTTGCAGACTTAAGAAACAACAGCAACGTGAACAAATACTGATTGCATTCTCTTAATTGATTTCTGTTCCTGATCATAGACGAAGAGGGAATCTGTATGATGACCTTTGCTGGGAGACAGACAGGGGGAGTGTGACTCTGTTGATTCTTCTTGATCTCTCAGCAGCTTTCGATACCATCGACCATGGTATCCTTCTGGGGAGACTGGCTGAGTTGGGAGTGGGAGGTACTGCATTGCAGTGGTTCCACTCCTACTTGGCAGGCCGCCTCCAGAAGGTGGTGCTTGGGGAACATTACTCGGCACCCTGGACTCTCCAGTATGGGGTTCCACAGGGGTCAGTTCTGTCCCCCGTGCTGTTCAACATCTACATGAAACCGTTGGGTGCAGTCATCCGGAGTTTTGGAGTGCATTGTCATCAGTATTCTGATGACACGCAGCTCTATTTCTCCTTTTCATCTTCTTCAGGTGAGGCTGTCAATGTGCTGAACCAGTGCCTGGCTGCGACAATGGACTGGATGAGGGCTAATAAACTGAGTCTCAATCCAGACAAGACTGAGATGCTGCTAGTGGGCGGTTCTTCTGACCAGATGGTGGATGTCCAACCTGTCCTGGATGGGGTTGTACTCCCCCTGATAGAGCAGGTTCATAGCTTGGGGTTCTCCTAGAATCATCTCTGTCACTTGAGGCTCAGGTAGCCTCGGTGGCACGGAGTGCCTTCTACCAACTATGGTTGGTGGCCCAACTATGTCCCTGTCTGGACAGGGATAACCTGGCTTCAGTTGTCCATGCTCTGGTAACCTCCAAATTAGATTACTGTAATGCACTCTATGTGGGGCTGCCTTTGAAGACAGTTCCAGAAACTGCAGCTTGTGCAAAATGCAGCGGCCAGATTGGTAACAGGGACCAGACGGTCCGAACATATAAAAGCGATTCTGGCCCGCTTGCACTGGCTGCCTGTATGTTTCTGAGCTCGATTCAAGGTGCTGGTTTTGACTTATAAAGCCTTCCACGGCTTGGGACCACAATACCTGATGGAACACCTCTCCCGATACAAACCCACCCATACACTACGTTCAAGATCAAAGGCCCTCCTCCGGGTGCTGGGAGTCTGGCAACAAGGGAGAGGGCCTTCTCAGTGCTGGCCCCCAAATTATGGAATGATCTACCTGACGAGGTGCGCCTGGCACCAACACTGTTATCTTTTCGGTGCCAGGTCAAGACTTTCCTCTTCTCCCAGGCATTTTAGCATGTGTTTTATACTGTTTAATTTTTAAATTGTGTTTTAAATTGTTTTTAAAAGATCTGTTTTGAATTGTATTTGTTTTAATGCTTTTAGTTACTGTAAACCGCCCAGAGAGCTTCGGCTATGGGGCGGTATACAAGTATAATAAAATAAATAAATAAATAATAAATAAATATCTGCACACTTTCCTCTTCCTTTTCCATTTTTGCCAGAATTCTGTGGCATTCCTAAAGAACAGCGACAAACATCCCGGCCTATGGCCCAGATGCAGCTTGTACGGCCTCTGCATTCAGCACCTGGGCCTCTCCTTTCAGACCTTGTCCACTTTCCGCAGCTCTACCTGCTCCAAGAGCCCCATTTCCCCCCGCTGCTCAGCTATTTTCCAGTGATCACCTGAGCACTGTGGGGGGAAATCATAGGGAGAGGAGGGTTAAATCTTGCCCTCTCCTGCACCACTACGTTGATTTGTGAGAAAGAGCTAAACTCTGAGGAAGAGAGGGCGAGGCTTCAGAGTCCCATTTGAGCTCTTCCTCCATGGGCAGCCTGCTGCGCTTCCATACAGGGCACTGCAAAAGGGAAGCACAGCCTCCTTCGGGTCTAGGGTGGAAGCAGGATCCTGATGGATATGTGTGAATGGGATGGGAGTGGATGGATGCATGGATGAATGGGGAATGTGGATATGTGCAAATAGGGCAGATGTGAATGTGGGGGTGAATGGAAGATTTTGAATGGGGGGTGGGTGGGTGTGAATCAGAAGGTGTATGTATGCATGGGTGTGAATGGGGGGGGAGTGTGTAGGGTAGCCTTATCCAACCTGGTGCTCTCCACAGGGTTTGGACTACAGCTCCCATCATCCATGACCATTGGCTGGGGATGATGGGAGCTGGCATGTGGCTCCCAGAAGGAAATATAGTCTTTGGACTGAAAGAGGTTCCCTACCCCTGGTCTATCAGATTTTTGGGAATACTGTGGTTTTAATATGTGGGGCTGTGTTGGTGCAAAATGTGGCAGTGCAACTGCTCATTGGGGCAGAGCAGAGCTTGGAAAAGTTACCTTTTTGAACTACAACTCCTATCAGCCCAATCCAGTGGCCATGCTGGCTGGGGCTGATGGGAGTTGTAGTTCAAAAAAGTAACTTTTCCAAGCTCTGGGGCAGAGTATTGCCAACATGTTACTTCGCTACTGAAAGGATTGCACTGGCTGCCCATTACCTACCAGGCCAAGTTCAAGATTCTGTTTTTGTTGTACAATGCCCTCTGCAGCTTGGTACTAGAATACCTGAAAAACCATATTACCCCTTATATACCCAGTAGATCACTGTGCTCTGCAGGTGAGGGCCTCCCGCAGATACCATCTTATCAGGAGGTCCATTCTGCACAACATAAGAAGTGGACCTTTAGTGCTGTGGCACCGACCCTTTGGAATTCCCTCCCCTTAAATATTACACAGGCACCATCTCTGTTATCTTTTCAGCTCCTATTGAAGACCTTCCTCTTTCAACAAGCCTTTTAAGTAGACGTTATCCCAGTCTGCATCTGTGCTAGAATTGCTTTTTAAGATGTTTTGAAGATGTTTTGCTTTACTTTTTGTAAAATCTTTTTTGGGTTTTTTAAGATGGTTTAGAGTGCTTTTAGTGTTTTGTTTGCCGCCCTGCACCTCTTCTGGGAGGAAGGGCAGGATGTAAATTAAATTCATTCATTCATCATTTTCATTCATCATTTTATTTGAAAAAAATGTGCTCAAGGCAGCTTACAACAAGTTGAACAGAAATACATCTCAAAAACAATTGCAAAATCAATTCCCTAATAAGGAAAAATAATAAAACAGTAACACAACAACAAATACCTCTTAACCTCACCTCTTAAAAATACCTCTTAACCTCACCTGCCGAGTTATCCAATCCAACTTCTTCGGATGAAGATGAATCTGCTCTTTTAGCCTTACCTCTTTCCCTTTGGCCTACAGATCCCAATGATGTTGGGAAAGGTTTGTCCAGTTGTGATTCAATACCCCCAAAACCGACCCTTTCCCTCAGTGAAGCAGTACCCTCTCTCTTCGGAAGCTATTGATGGTATACAATCAGTTATTGAATCTCTCAAGTCCCAGGGTATTCTAGTCCCAACTGTTGGCGTGTGTGCGTTGTTGTGTGAAACAGCATACATTACGTTGGAGTTAAGTTGAGCAAGACTCTTCTTCAGAGCATGTTAAGAGTCTTTATTGAAAGACATTAAGGCCAGAGGCTTAAGAGTAAATATATGTAGAGATTCTTCAGTCACCCCCCTTCTGGTACATCTCTCTCCATAGATAAACGCAAAAGACAGCCTCTCAGCTCAGAGGCATAATTCAGAAGAAAAAAAACTCATAGACTCTGTTAGAACTTTCCCAGTCGCTATCAGATGGCTACCATAGCAACGGCCCTGGCAGTCCGTTCCCAGACAGGGCAAAGACATAACTCCCCCTTAACCACAGTTACGTCTTCAAACTTGCAGGCTTCATGGAAAACTACTAGAGACAGTAGTGCCTACTGGTCACCAGCCCAACACCAACAACCTCACCTTGTAATGCCCCAATACTTCCTGTTCGAAAGGAAGGACACTTTGATTCCCAGGGCAAGCCCATCTTTCATTTTGTACAGGACTTGCACATTATTAATTCTTTTGTTATTCCTATTCACCTTTTGTCCCAAACCCTGCTACTATCCTAACCTCTATCCCTGCCTGTGCTACAACCTTTACAGTTGTAGATCTTTGTTCTGCTTTCTTTTCTATACCTCTACAACCTAATTCCTGGTTTCTGTTCACTTTTTCCTGGGAAAATTCTCAACTAAGTTGGTCTAGGCTATCTCGGGGATTCAGAGGTAGTCCACCCTGGTTTGCTCAGGCATTAAAAAAGGATTTAGATACCCTTACCTTCCCCTCCAACTCTACGCTGGTGCAGTATGTGGATGACTTGTTAATTGCGTCGCAAACATGACAGGACTGCCTTAATGACTTTCTCTTCTTCAGCAACTAGCAGCAAAAGGACATAAAGTTTCACGGGCAAAGCTACAGTTCTGCCAACCTGAGGATCTCTATCTGGGACATCGCATCTCCCAGGGCCAGTATCAGCTTGTGCAGGACCGCATCTCATCAGTTTTGTTGACCCATAGGCAGGACTGTCACTAGTTTTTTTTATTTTTAAAACTTTTTCTTATTTAGGCAAACAAGTTGTCTAATAAAAATTAATGGTATGTATTCTTACTTGTTAATTTTTTAATTTTTTAAAATTATTTTTCTTGACAACAAAAGGTGCTTAAGCCCAAACTAAGAGGGAACATCATATACAAAATAATTTTCTCTGCCCATGAGCATGCAAACACAATCTATTAATTTCTTTGCCACATTTATGAAATCCAGAGGTTTTGAAAGGCTCTGGGGACCTTATTTTATCTGCCTTGTTGATGTATATAATGAAGCTCCACCATTCTGCAATAAATGTATTTTTACATATTTTCTCTTATGCGCTCTTCAATTTCTGTGTCAGTTTTTCTATTAATGCTAATTCCTACACTTTGCTATACTTATGACAGATTAAAATAACTTTCTTACCTTTTGTACCTTTCTAAAATCATGCAGTTAGTGACCAAGCTACAACCAATAAGAAACCAGTTAACTGTTTATCTTTAAATGCCTGATTTTCATTCAAAAATAAATTTAATAAAGCTAATTCTGGAGTTTTATGAACCACCTGTTTTGTAAATTTTTCTATTTCTATAAACACCAAATCCCAAAATCTGGCTATCATGGCACATGTCCACCACAGGTGGTGGGGGGGAGGCTTTCTCTGAACATTTTTAAAACTTTAAAATTCATAACAGCCTTAGTGTCTGGTACCTTTTCTATCAAAAGCACTGCCTATCAGATTTTGAAGAGCTCTGGTGGGGGGGGGGGTTATGTTTGTTTCCTGTAAAAATATAATGGTTATTTTTAAAAAAAAAAACGTAAGTGTTTACTTTTTGTAAAAAAATTCTTCTCCTGCTGTGCTCTAATAAAAAAAGTCAGAATTCTTCAGTGTATCCACAGGTAACATTTTAAATAGTCACACTTCTTGCAACATGCACGGATCTAGAGGGAAATGGTGACATAGGAAAACATAGAGCTATAACTGAGTAACAGGGGCCATTGTGGGGGGCCATGATCTGGTGAAGGGGGTTACTGACTTGCCCCCCTCAGTAAAGGCAAAAAGCCCAGAATCATCCCAATTTGCCATATTATTCTGCCCACACACAGAGCCGATGCACACCCCTAAGACAAGTGGATAGTACTTCCCAACAGTGTCTGATTACAGTTCTGTTTTCTGGTTGCAGATGGAGTTGGCCAATGGGACCATAGTTGAGGAATTCATTCTGCTGGGTTTGGGGGCTGGGCAGCAGAAGCGGTTCCTGCTCCTTATCTTTTTCACTGGACTCTACGTGATCACTTTGGCCGAGAACATCACCATTATCATGCTGGTACGTGTAGATGCCCAGTTGGCCCGGCTGCCTATGTACATCTTACTCAGCAACTTCTCCTGGCTGGAGATGTGCTACGTGTCCACCACTGTGCCTCGCATGCTCTTTGATCTGACGTTCCCTTATGGCATCATCTCCTTCCAAACCTGTTTCCTCCAGTTCTACATTTTCTTCTCACTTGGCGGCACTGAATGTTTCTTTCTCTCCGCCATGGCCTTGGATCGATACCTGGCCATATGCCAACCGCTACGCTACCCGCAAATTATGTCTCCAAATTCCTGCTATGCCTTGGTGGCTGCTTGTTGGGTCCTTGGCTTCCTGTTGTACATTGCCCCGGTGACTTTGATCTCCAAGTTGTCCTTCTGTGGCCCCAACATCGTTGACCACTTCTTGTGTGATCCTAGGCCCCTTCTGTCTCTGGCCTGCCCCCCGCTCAGAAAAGCACCTTTTGTCTGTCAGTTTACCATGAATGTCCTGGTTATCGTAGGCAACTTTTCCTTTGTTCTGCTATCCTACGGCACTGTAATTCTAACACTGATGAAATCTTCTAGCCAAGGGAGTCGTAGAAAGGCCTCCTCCACCATATTTTTCCACCTAGTGGTTGTGACACTTTTCTACGGGTCAGTGGTAGGGATGTATGTAACTCTAGGTGGAGAAAGTCAGTCAGATGCTGCTAAAACTGTAACAGTCTTCTACACAACTGTTACACCTTTGCTCAACCCCTTGATCTACTGTCTGAGGAACGATAAGGTGAAAGAGGCCCTGGGCAGGTTGCTGAGAAGAAGGGGGAGATGGCCAAGGAGAAAGGTGGCAATGTAGAAAGGGAAATGCAAATAAGAAAGCAAACACAAAGCACTATTCTACACAGCCAACAACATTTGCAGTGACTGTGAGGAATTTCCCTCCCTAGTGTGCTTTTTCTTATTTAGGCAAACAAGTTGTCTAATAAAAATTAATAGAGGGAAGAGCGAGTTAGGAATTTGTCGGTAATGTAAGTGCCATATGGCAGCACAAGGAGGTTTGCACACCATTTTCATAGCCTCATAATGTAACGCATAACGTCTTTAAAGTGGAATACAATCCAGACTAAATCCCCTTGGTGTGAAATGGGTCGTTTTAACTGTTAATGCTATTCCAACCTTTTCCCAGCCGCTTGATCTACTGTCTGAGGAACGATCAGGTGAAAGAGGTTGCTGAGGAGAAAGGGGACATGGCTGAGGAGAAAGGGGACAATGCAGAAAGGGGGATGCAAATAAGAAAGGAAAAGCAAAATGTCAAACTACACTGCTATCAATGCCGGCAGTGTTAGTGAGGGACTTCTTTCCCTGTTTAGTGTTTTTTCATTGGCCATCAAGTTGCTAAAAAGGGGGTGACGGAAGAGTGAGTGCCTGTGCACTTCAAACGTTCTTTATACTATATGGTGTGGATGTGACAACTGAGGAACTTGGTGATGAGTCGGGAGGCTGATTACACTTCTGTCACTGCAAGCCAGGGTGGAATTGTTTAAACAGAAAAAAGAAGGAAACTAAAAAGTGCTGCTGCCACTGCAAACATGAAACCTTCCTCCAGAGTGATTTGAGGTTTTGGTTTTTTTAGAATTTCTCCCATCCCCCCAAGAATATTCCCCAAAGTGCTGCTCAACTTTTTGCAGCCAGCAAAGGGGGCAATGAAAGCAGGGTGGCAATTTTGTCCTCAGGTTTAGAAATAACCAGACAGGGATGTATTTTATGTAATAAAAAAAAAGAATAAATAAGATTGATTATCTGTTCTTTTACAGCCACAGTTGTGTGATTCCTCTCATGTCTATGATATTCAATTATCATTCATAATTTGTTGCGTGATTCTCGGCCAATCTGATCCCAGGACTGCCCTCCACCAGGCAAAGTTCCTTTCATCTGTCAGATTTCCTTGAGTACTGTGATTTTAGCCAACATGTTCTTTGTTATGTTATCCTCCCAGCCTAGCACAGGGTACTGCCCTCTACATGTTTCAGACTGCATCTCCCATCAGCCCAAGCTAGCACGGCCAATAGTCAAGGATGCTGGGAGTTGTAGTCCAAAAATCTAGTGGGCACCAGGTTGTGGTAAGCTATCTTGAGGGTTTCTCAACCCCTTAATTTATTTCCCTTGAAGACAGTTCAGAAATGGCATCTAGTGCAAAAAGCAGCTGCAAAAGTCTGTTAGGGTTGTCACACAGGAACACAGGATACGTAGGAAGCTGCCTGATACTGAATCAGATCCACTGGTCCATCTTGCTCAGTATTCTCTACACTGAGACTGCGAGCACACTAGGTGCCTACAGCAAAGCATTTCCATTGGCCACACCTGGAGGGGCAATGGGTTGATCTGTCAATCAGTTGCGAAATCTGTTTTAAGCTGATAAGGCACTCCAGCTGCTCCCACCAGGTTTTACAGTAAAAAGGGGTGGGGTTTGACTAGCGTCATGTGCCCCCATTTTCAGAAAAGAGAGGTGGAGATGCACTGGAACCAGCAGAAAAGTAAGTGTGTCTCTACCCTGACTGGCAGCAGGTCTCCAAGATTCCAGGCAGGGAGTCTCTCCCAGGCCTACCTGGAGATGCCAGGGATTGAACCTGGGACCTTCTGTATGCAAAGCACAGGCTCTACCACTGAGCCATGGCCTTCCCCAATATAACATACAACATTGGCCCTTAGGCATTTACATCAGCACCAGTTAGCTACCAAGCTCCGTTCAAAGGTTTAGTTTTGACTTACAAAGCTCTAAATGGCCTGGGACCCAGCAACTTGAGAGAATCCCTGTCACCATATGAAACAGCCTGGGACTGAGACCTGATGAGGACGCCTTGCTGCTAGTGCCATCAGCAAGGCCAACCTTGTTCAGTTCAACCATTGTAAGGTAGGGTACATTCTAGCTAACTGAAAACCTGCTTTGTTTTTTTTTTCCGTCAGTCCTTCTGACGCAAGATATGCCTGGAACACAGAACTTTTATAACTAAACAGATAGGATTGTATCCATTTGTCATACTTCAATAGTAACTTAAATATCCTTGGAATCAGATGTTTATTATTCTTCATAGATCGCCTTCATAGGCCTGACCTCATTGTTACGAAAAATGGGAGCCTCTAACTTCAAACCAAGGTGGCTTACCTCTAATCCAAATCCAACCCAATTTGGTGTCTGCAAATATGATGAGCGCCCCATCTACTCCTTCATCCAAGGTATTAGCGGAAGGGTCGTGTAGCTCAGCAGTAGAGCATCTGCTTTGAATGCAGAAGGTCCCAGGTTCAATCCCTTGCTTCTACAGATAGGGCTGGGAATGCCCCCTATCTGAAACCCTGGAGAGCTGCTGACAGTCAGAACAGACAATACTAAGCTAGATGAGCCAATGGTCTGTCTCAGTATGATCTAGATTCCCAAGTACCTATTTATAAGATGGTAAACAACACTGGGCCCAGGATAGAACCTTGTGGCACCCAACGCAACCAACTCATCACTTTTCTTCAGGTTGTTGAGAAGTCATTGATAAGAGCACTATTTGAGGGTGGAATAAGTGAGGAACTCTGTTATTAAGGCGGGGAGGAATCCAACATCTGCTTGGATTCTGTTATGGAACACAAGGTAAGTGAAAACAGGAGCCCAGAATGTGAGGGAAGAATAGTAGCAGGAAGAGGAACTGAAAAGAAAAAGGAAGGGGAGAGAAGGAAGGTGGAAAGACTGGACATCCAAAAGAAGAAAAAAGAATGGACAGGAACTACAGCAGAAATGAATATGCAAAGGCTACAGTCTTAAACACGCATACTTGGGAGTAAGCTCCATCGACTTAAATGAGGCTTACTTCCGAGTAAAAATGAATAGGATTGCACTATACAAAAAAAAAAGATTCCAGTGATTAGCAGCTATCCAGCTAGCAATAAGTAAATAAATTGCCAAGCAATCAAAAGCATTTTGGATGCATTCATATTTTTGTTTTCTTCTTGTTTATACCTCTTAAGAAATAAGTTCAGTTTCTGCCTTGATCCATATTACAAAGGAACATTATTTATGCAACAACCGTACTAAATCAGGGGTAGCCAACATGGTGCCCTCCAGATATTTTGGACCACAATTCCCATCTTCCCTAGCCATTGGCTGTGCTGACTGGAACTGATAAGAGCTATAATCCACAACATCTGGAGGGTGCCATGTCAGCTACCCCAGACTAAATATTGATTCCCAGTCTGTACTTCCTCATGCATAGTTCAGGACGGCACCTCCCTCCCCTGGGAGGTGTATCTGCAGGCCAGAAGAGGGGGGATTTTCAATGAAACATTCCCAATTCCACCAGAGAACCTTCTCTGTAACACATTGCATCCATCTGATTACTCAAACGGGTCCATATTCAGACAAAAGAAAAGCAATGATTATCTGTGGGAAGTGCCTGTGTTTTCATCATGGTGGAATGAAGGAAGTGACTCACTCCAAAGAGATACTCTTTCGGCTTTAGTGGATAATGACTTTGGTCTTGGGGGACACATTCCCAAGGGCCGCCAAATACTTACCATGAGCATTCAAGGTTTCGTTGAAACAAAGACCCACTCATTTTCCCATATACCCCATGAATATGACAGCCGAACACCAGTGTCAGGCAGAAGGAACCGCAACATGCTCCCATCGCCAAATTCTGATGCAACATTTGTGATGAACCTTCAGCCAGATGGAGCAGCACACTGAGAACTACTGAGGTACAGAAATGCAAATCATTTCCAGAGCAAAACAATCTAGGGTGGGAACCGCAGAAGGCCGGGTTTGAATAGATGCTACTTTTGAGAAAGAGATGAGGGCTTCTTCAAGGAAATGTTGATAGATCAATATAAAATTATGGTCAGAGACATAGAGGAGAACTGGGGGGGGGCTGCGAAGTGTGTCTAGGATTCTCAGCGACCTCCCTGATTTTTAATTAGCAGTCCCAATGATTTTGATTACCTGTGTTTCTCCACTTGGAGCCAATGAACTCCAAAGATACCCCTTCTGTCTTGCACATAAGATCTCGCCATAAAGTGTCATTCAATTATTAATTATATGGAACATATATGAAATGTCCCTCATTGCTGGTGGTCCCTGCCTCAGGCAAGAGCTGAGCTGAGTTTTAGCTAGGGTCTCATTCTGTGTGCTTGATGCAACCCATGCATAACCCTACCTGGTCACCCTTTTTTGTTGATCAGGCAGACCAAATGCCTATTGAGTCCTCCATTTCCCCTACAGTGGCCAGTCAGTTGCCTATGAGAAGCCCACAAGCAGGACACAAGCCCAGCACCACCTCTCCACTTGTGCTCTGCAGTAAGGGGCATTCAGAGGCATGGTGCTTCTGACACTGGAGGTAATATATAGCCATCCTGGCCAGTAGCCATTAATAGCCTTATCATCCCTGATTCTTTGTCTGTTCTGAAATTGTCACTTTCAAGCTGTCCACATTAGTGGCCACCACAACATCTTGTGGAGCAAATTTGTGCGGTGTGAAGAAGTATTTCCTTTTGTCTGTTCTGAATCCTCCAACATTCAGCTTTGTTGAACAACCCCAGATTCTAGTATCATGATGGGGGGGGGGGGACTGTCTGTTTTCTCCACACCATGCATAATTTTATTCACCTCTGCCGTGTCCCCTCTTCCTCACCTTTTCTTCTAACTAAAAAGCCCTGAAAGTTGTAACCTTTCCTCTTTCAACAAGCCTTTTAAGTAGAGACCTTATCCCAGTCTGCATCTGTTTTGGAACTGCTTTTTAAGATGTTTTAAATATTTTTTATAAAAAATATGTTTTATTTTTAAGATGTTTTGTTTTTAGATGTTTTAAGATTTTTTAGTGATTTGTCTCTTGTTTACCGCTGCTTCTGGGAGGGGCACAATAGAAATTATTATTATTATTATTATTATTATTATTATTATTATTATTATTATTATTATTATTATTATTATTATTATTATTATGCAAGTTACTCTGGCCCCTTGATCATTTGGTTGCCCTTTTCTGCCATTGTTCAGTTCTATGATATCCTTTTTTTATGTGAAACAACCAAAACTGTGCACAACAGAATAAAATCTATGGTTGCACCATAGATTTGTCTAAAGGCACTGTGACATGAGCTGGTTGTGATATGAGCTATCTCCTTTCAGGCAGAGGGGCACAAATCTGTCCATTTCACTTTCAATTTCTCATTTTTTTCAAGTTCAGTTCCCTGCATTTCTTCATCAGTTTGGCGGAGAGGAGGTTAACAGTTAACCTGAAAATTCATCAGCATTTTAGTGCTCATTTCTCCTAATATATACATTTTAGTATGGAATTTCCCCTAATATGCATGGCTTTGCAAGCAATTTCCCCTTGTAATGCATTTCTGTATGCTATTTTCACTAAGATATCCATTTGTAGGCACACTTTCCCCTAATATATGCATCATGTACACATTCTTTTGGCATCACAAAATTCAGAGAACTGTGAGTTTCAGAGGATAGCTGCCTTTCAGTTTGTGTATTGTTTCTGGAAGCGCAAATTATGTAATTAATTAATTAGGTGATTAATGCAAACTGAATCTACTTTCTCCCCCATCCCTGTTTTTAAGCATAAATTCCTAGGCTCAATCCCTGGCATCTCCAGTTAAAAGCATCAGGTCTAGGGCAGCCCAGATACAAGTTGCTGAAATTCCTTCTTTGCCACCATGAAATGTGCAGGAGCCCGGGCCTCTTTTACATCTGACAACTAGGGCTGTGCAGAGTCCCCCTGATCCAATTCAGGGCCTGATTCGATACTTCAGAGTGACCCCAATCCAACCCAGGATGATCTGGGGCAGATTTAGTCCAGCCTAGTTTAGTTCAGGATCTGGGATTCGGGAGGATCCAGCCCTACTGACCACACAAACATAGCCCTGGTCCAGAATTGGAAAAGTGAATTAGCAGCTGGAAACACCTTCAAACAAGAAGGGAAAAGGATGGAGGGTTCTGTGGTAAGAGCAGGATGTAATTTGCAGTCACAACTTTTCCCAGAAACCTGTTTGAAAGCAGATGCTCAGCCTAGGCAGATGTGATGATTCCTCTGAGCATATGCCAACTGCCTTCCATGAAATGACCAAGGAATCATGCCTTGCCCTTGTCCCTGCCCATAGAGTGGTCAAAAGCAAAATAGGACAGTGCCATTAATTGTTGCATGCGGAAGAGGAGATCCCAGAAAGTGTAGCTAATCATGCGGCTTCTCCTGAAATGAAATATTTTGGAAGAGGCATGGGGGTTGGCTGGAAGGAACCATTAACAGGAGCAGCCAGATACATAAGAGGGTAGGGCTCCTACATCTTTGATAGTTGCATAGAAGAGGGGATTTCAGCAGATTCCACTTGTTTCAAAAGATGCCCTCCCATCTGCCAACTTCCTCAGCCTTCTTTTTTAAAAATAATTCTGTTCACTCCAACTAAGTTAATTACAAGATATTGATATCTCCCCCTTCTCCCCCCCCCCAAGGCATTTGGCCTCACAGGGTAGTCATCAGGATGAAATTGGGAGGGTGAGAACCATGTCTGATGTACGCCACTCTGAGCTCCCTGGAGGAAAAGTGTGATGTAAATGTAGTAATAAAATAAAATAAATAAATAACAACACTAAGACGAGAAAAACATTAAGTCAAGCCCATGTAAAGTATTTCAAAAGCAATTATTCTATCACCTGCAGAATAAGTCATTGCAAGGGGGGAAACTATTCTCCAGGTATAATATAACAAAACTCACATGCTTGACTTCAGATGAGGCATTTTACAATGGTTTTGTGTTACTAATAGGCTTTTCCCCCCCAAATAATTTACATGAGGCATTGGGTAAAGCACCAGTGTGTTGGTTTCTCCAGTGCCTCTCTCCGTGCCAACTTAAAGTAAATAAATAAATAAAAAGCTCAGTGTACCATGTGGTGAAACCTATTGCCTCTGGGTCTTGGAAGGCAGATGGCTGCATGGGACTCTGTGAGAAGCTGGGAGGGGATCTCCCCTCCATTCACCCCTGTGATGATCCAGGCTTCCTGTGTCTGAGGAATAATCAAGGGGGGTTTCCCAGTGCCCTCGGAGGTAAAAAGGGATTGATATTCAGACCTCAGCAGAACCAGCCCTACCAGGAGGCAAAGTGAAGTCACCATCACAGGAGCCCGGTGCTGAGGAGGAGAAGGAGGAGCCCCTCTGCCTCTTCCTCCTGATCTCTCTCCCCACCCTCCAGCCATTCCCCTCTGTTGGGAGGACAGAGCTATGAATGCGACATGGCCAGTCCTGGCCCCCTGAGCTAGCCTGCTGCCCTCAGGTGGGGTGAAGGATGATGTCCCACTGCCAGTGTTGAAGTAACAGTCAACAGCCAGTCCAGTTGGAATGGAGAAGGGATGTCATCTCACGCTTCACCTCAGGCAGTCAAAATGACCCAGGCCACCGCTGCCTCAGAAGAACAAAGTGGAAACCAGTTCTGTGACAATTTTAAAAAATCATCTATATCAGGGGTAGGAAACTGTTTTCAGCCCAAGGGCCACATTTCCTTCTAGGCAACCTTCTGAAGGCCACATGCCAGAGGAAAAGTGGGCAGAGCAACAAATGCACATTTTACCTCTATGCAGTAGGGTAGTTTCCAGTAGTGTAGCGGCAAATTCAACTGTGCAGGGTCCCTTCATGATAGTCACACCCCGTCCCCTCACAGCCATGCCCCCAGGCTTTACTGTAATTACAGAATTACAGAACCAGAATAAAACTGCAGTGCACATAGGCTTCCCCCCTTCTCATTATCTCTCTCTGGAGGCTAAACATTGCCAGAAATGTTTTGATCTGAAGAATTCTGAAAAGAAGGCAAGAGTGGAGCTAGGAGTTGGGACTTACCCTAGGAGCCCATCATCATGCCACCATGGGCTCCAGGGCTCCTGTTGGGAGGAAGGGCAGGATACAAATTAAATAAATAAATAAATAAATAATATTAATAATAACAATAACAAATCATGAAAGGGGATTTGTGTGTTAGCTACTGAGAAGAGTCATCTCAGTGACTGACTCACCTCCTTTCACTCTGATTGGCTCCAATCAGCATGAAAGGACAAGGAAGCATATTATCCGCCAAGTGAGAAGACTCTTCTCAGTAGATAACATGCTCCCCTTTCATGCCAATTTGCTTGTATATCGAGACCCTGATGCAGCTGTGCTCCTAAAAAAAAGTAAGGGGGCTACAACCCCCTGTGACCCTGGACAACTACACCCCTGGTAGTTTCTGCACACACTCACGCATCCCTCTATATCCTCCATCCAGACAAGCAAGAAGCATTATCAGAGTTCAAGGACATGATCCAGCCAGGGAAAAGCACTGAAGAAGGGGGCAAAGCAGGCTGGGGAGGGAGTGTGGTCTGGGGAGAGTCCCGAAGGCCAGACGGAGAGGCTCACTTTCAGCTCCTGGGCCTGATGTTCCCCATCCCGATCAGAATAGTATACAGTAGGCCCCCGCTTTGCAGTGTTCCTCTAATATGGCAGTGCCAGTGGAGTGATCAGCTGTAGCTTGGCGCTACAGCTGATCAGTTCTCACACACGATCAGCTGTAGCACGGGGAGCTCCAGCCGCTGTACTCCAGCTGACAGCAATCAGCTGGAGCGCGCAAGGTCCCCGCGCTACAGCTGATCACGCGCTGCTGTAGTGCACAATCAGCTGTAGTACGAGAGCTTCAGCCACCACGCTCCAGCTGACAGTGATCAGCTGGAGTGTGCGAGCTCCCCACACTACAGCTGATCGCATGCTGCTGTAGTGCATAATCAGCTGTAGCACGGGGAGCTTGCACACTACAGCTGATCACTGTCAGCTGGAGCACGGCGGCTGGAGCGCGGTGGCTGGAGCTCTCATGCTACTCCTACACAGTAGGGCCCCGCTTTTCAGCAGTCTTTTCGGCGGGGGGCTGGAACATAACCTGCCATACGAGTGGGGCCCTACTGTGAAGGGAATTGTGCAAAAGCACAGGATTACACCACTTATGCCGATGTGTTCCTGTCAAGCCACTTAACCAGAAAAAAGAGGTGCTTCTGAGGAATAAGCACATGGGGTTTAAAATGAGGAGATGGGCAGCAGTCTGAACCATTGACTGTCCACCCATCTTAACCATTTGTTTTACAGCAGAAACGTACAGGCACCAGACAGGTAGAGGATACCTTCTAGTACAGTGTGTGATTATGATTCTGTGCTTTGATTCCAGATGGAGTTGGCCAATGGGACCACAGTCCAGGAATTCATTTTGCTGGGATTTGGAGTTGGGCAGGGCAGGAAGTTCCTGCTCCTCGCCTTTTTCACTGTCCTCTATGTGCTCACGTTGGCCGAGAACATCACCATCATCACACTGGTGTTCTTCGATGTCCACCTGGCCCGTCTGCCCATGTACATCCTGCTGAGCAACTTCTCCTGGCTAGAGATGTGCTATGTGTCCACCACTGTGCCCCGGATACTCTTCGACCTGGCGCTCCCATATGGGGTCATCTCCTTCCATGCCTGCTTCCTCCAGTTCTATATGTTCTTCTCACTCGGCTACACTGAATGCTTCTTCCTCTCTGCTATGGCCTTGGATCGGTACTTGGCCATCTGTCACCCACTGCGTTACCCACAAATTATGTCTCCAAATTCCTGCTTCACCCTGGTGGCCTCTTGTTGGGTCCTTGGTTTCTTGGGATCCATTCTCCCAGTTGCCTTGATCTCCAGGTTGTCCTTCTGTGGATCCAACATCATTGATCATTTTGTGTGTGATCCTGGACCCCTTCTGTCTCTGGCCTGCCCCCCACTCAGAAATGCTGCCTCTGTCTGCCAGTTTGCCATGAACGTTCTGATTATCATAGGCAACTTATTCTTTGTCCTGCTCTCCTACGGCACCATAGTTCTCACACTGGTGAAATCCTCTGGCCGAGGGAGTCGTAGAAAGGCCTTCTCCACCATATCTTTCCACTTAGTGGTGGTGACACTTTTCTTCGGGTCAGTGGCAGGGATGTATGTAACTCCAGATGGAGAAAGCCAGTCAGAAGTCACAAAGGCGGTGACAGTTTTCTACACGGCCATTACCCCTTTTCTTAACCCTTTGATCTACTGTCTGAGGAACGATCAGGTGAAAGAGGCCCTGGGCAGGTTGCTGAGGAGAAAGGAGAGAGAGCCAAGGGGAAAGGTGGCAGTGTAGAAAGGGAAATGAAAATAAGAAATCAAAAGCAAAACACCCAACAACACAGCTGAAAAGATAATATGATCAGAGAGACAGGTCTTCCTCTTTAGTATTGTCCAATAAGGATGTCCAAAGATGGAGCTGGGGTATGGGAGTCACACCCAACCACCACATCCTGTTACAAAAAAGTTCTCCTCTTGTTCTGAAGAACTGGAATGCAATGTTACCTTGACAGATTTCATTGGAGTGTATATTATGCAATAAATTTTGAAAAATAAATTATCTCTTCTTATTTGAGATGACTGAATTGCGTGATTTTGGGGGGATGTTCTATAAAATGCAATAAAATTACTGTGTAATCTTAAAGTCACTTATATGCAAAAGCTGTGTAATAAATAATAATAAAATTTTATTTAGCAGATGCCCATCTGTCCGACTGAACAGACACTCTGGGCGACGTACAATATAAAATACAATATAAAATACAATCTGCTCATATACATAATCATCACATTATTAATATCATAACATCTCATCTGAAGACCATCTTACATTAATACAGTGTAAAACCTAACCCACCCCAGAGATCCCATAGGTCTGCCTGAAGAGCCAGGTCTTCAAGGCTCGGCGAAAAGTCAACAGGGAGGGGGCATGCCGAAGGTCAAATCTTTGTGTAATGTTTATATGCAAAAGGAGACATACAAAAAATTGTTGCAGTGTGCAGTGTTCCCGTCCACGATTCCAGCCAGCCAGCTAAGCCTTTTTCCAGGATACTCCATTCTGTTTCTAACCTCCCTACATTTTTCCAGATTTTTTTTCCTAAAGTTTTTTTTTTATTTCTAGAAATGCTATGTTATTTGTCTCAGGGCAAGTCCCATAACTTACATATGCTCGTGTCAATGTAAATGTCAAAAATATGTTATTAATTACGTAACATTTGCAGACTTAAGAAACAACAGCAACGTGAACAAATACTGATTGCATTCTCTTAATTGATTTCTGTTCCTGATCATAGACGAAGAGGGAATCTGTATGATGACCTTTGCTGGGAGACAGACAGGGGGAGTGTGACTCTGTTGATTCTTCTTGATCTCTCAGCAGCTTTCGATACCATCGACCATGGTATCCTTCTGGGGAGACTGGCTGAGTTGGGAGTGGGAGGTACTGCATTGCAGTGGTTCCACTCCTACTTGGCAGGCCGCCTCCAGAAGGTGGTGCTTGGGGAACATTACTCGGCACCCTGGACTCTCCAGTATGGGGTTCCACAGGGGTCAGTTCTGTCCCCCGTGCTGTTCAACATCTACATGAAACCGTTGGGTGCAGTCATCCGGAGTTTTGGAGTGCATTGTCATCAGTATTCTGATGACACGCAGCTCTATTTCTCCTTTTCATCTTCTTCAGGTGAGGCTGTCAATGTGCTGAACCAGTGCCTGGCTGCGACAATGGACTGGATGAGGGCTAATAAACTGAGTCTCAATCCAGACAAGACTGAGATGCTGCTAGTGGGTGGTTCTTCTGACCAGATGGTGGATGTCCAACCTGTCCTGGATGGGGTTGTACTCCCCCTGATAGAGCAGGTTCATAGCTTGGGGTTCTCCTAGAATCATCTCTGTCACTTGAGGCTCAGGTAGCCTCGGTGGCACGGAGTGCCTTCTACCAACTATGGTTGGTGGCCCAACTATGTCCCTGTCTGGACAGGGATAACCTGGCTTCAGTTGTCCATGCTCTGGTAACCTCCAAATTAGATTACTGTAATGCACTCTATGTGGGGCTGCCTTTGAAGACAGTTCCAGAAACTGCAGCTTGTGCAAAATGCAGCGGCCAGATTGGTAACAGGGACCAGACGGTCCGAACATATAAAAGCGATTCTGGCCCGCTTGCACTGGCTGCCTGTATGTTTCTGAGCTCGATTCAAGGTGCTGGTTTTGACTTATAAAGCCTTCCACGGCTTGGGACCACAATACCTGATGGAACACCTCTCCCGATACAAACCCACCCATACACTACGTTCAAGATCAAAGGCCCTCCTCCGGGTGCTGGGAGTCTGGCAACAAGGGAGAGGGCCTTCTCAGTGCTGGCCCCCAAATTATGGAATGATCTACCTGACGAGGTGCGCCTGGCACCAACACTGTTATCTTTTCGGTGCCAGGTCAAGACTTTCCTCTTCTCCCAGGCATTTTAGCATGTGTTTTATACTGTTTAATTTTTAAATTGTGTTTTAAATTGTTTTTAAAAGATCTGTTTTGAATTGTATTTGTTTTAATGCTTTTAGTTACTGTAAACCGCCCAGAGAGCTTCGGCTATGGGGCGGTATACAAGTATAATAAAATAAATAAATAAATAATAAATAAATATCTGCACACTTTCCTCTTCCTTTTCCATTTTTGCCAGAATTCTGTGGCATTCCTAAAGAACAGCGACAAACATCCCGGCCTATGGCCCAGATGCAGCTTGTACGGCCTCTGCATTCAGCACCTGGGCCTCTCCTTTCAGACCTTGTCCACTTTCCGCAGCTCTACCTGCTCCAAGAGCCCCATTTCCCCCCGCTGCTCAGCTATTTTCCAGTGATCACCTGAGCACTGTGGGGGGAAATCATAGGGAGAGGAGGGTTAAATCTTGCCCTCTCCTGCACCACTACGTTGATTTGTGAGAAAGAGCTAAACTCTGAGGAAGAGAGGGCGAGGCTTCAGAGTCCCATTTGAGCTCTTCCTCCATGGGCAGCCTGCTGCGCTTCCATACAGGGCACTGCAAAAGGGAAGCACAGCCTCCTTCGGGTCTAGGGTGGAAGCAGGATCCTGATGGATATGTGTGAATGGGATGGGAGTGGATGGATGCATGGATGAATGGGGAATGTGGATATGTGCAAATAGGGCAGATGTGAATGTGGGGGTGAATGGAAGATTTTGAATGGGGGGTGGGTGGGTGTGAATCAGAAGGTGTATGTATGCATGGGTGTGAATGGGGGGGGAGTGTGTAGGGTAGCCTTATCCAACCTGGTGCTCTCCACAGGGTTTGGACTACAGCTCCCATCATCCATGACCATTGGCTGGGGATGATGGGAGCTGGCATGTGGCTCCCAGAAGGAAATATAGTCTTTGGACTGAAAGAGGTTCCCTACCCCTGGTCTATCAGATTTTTGGGAATACTGTGGTTTTAATATGTGGGGCTGTGTTGGTGCAAAATGTGGCAGTGCAACTGCTCATTGGGGCAGAGCAGAGCTTGGAAAAGTTACCTTTTTGAACTACAACTCCTATCAGCCCAATCCAGTGGCCATGCTGGCTGGGGCTGATGGGAGTTGTAGTTCAAAAAAGTAACTTTTCCAAGCTCTGGGGCAGAGTATTGCCAACATGTTACTTCGCTACTGAAAGGATTGCACTGGCTGCCCATTACCTACCAGGCCAAGTTCAAGATTCTGTTTTTGTTGTACAATGCCCTCTGCAGCTTGGTACTAGAATACCTGAAAAACCATATTACCCCTTATATACCCAGTAGATCACTGTGCTCTGCAGGTGAGGGCCTCCCGCAGATACCATCTTATCAGGAGGTCCATTCTGCACAACATAAGAAGTGGACCTTTAGTGCTGTGGCACCGACCCTTTGGAATTCCCTCCCCTTAAATATTACACAGGCACCATCTCTGTTATCTTTTCAGCTCCTATTGAAGACCTTCCTCTTTCAACAAGCCTTTTAAGTAGACGTTATCCCAGTCTGCATCTGTGCTAGAATTGCTTTTTAAGATGTTTTGAAGATGTTTTGCTTTACTTTTTGTAAAATCTTTTTTGGGTTTTTTAAGATGGTTTAGAGTGCTTTTAGTGTTTTGTTTGCCGCCCTGCACCTCTTCTGGGAGGAAGGGCAGGATGTAAATTAAATTCATTCATTCATCATTTTCATTCATCATTTTATTTGAAAAAATTGTGCTCAAGGCAGCTTACAACAAGGTGAACAGAAATACATCTCAAAAACAATTGCAAAATCAATTCCCTAATAAGGAAAAATAATAAAACAGTAACACAACAACAAATACCTCTTAACCTCACCTCTTAAAAATACCTCTTAACCTCACCTGCTGAGTTATCCAATCCAACTTCTTCGGATGAAGATGAATCTGCTCTTTTAGCCTTACCTCTTTCCCTTTGGCCTACAGATCCCAATGATGTTGGGAAAGGTTTGTCCAGTTGTGATTCAATACCCCCAAAACCGACCCTTTCCCTCAGTGAAGCAGTACCCTCTCTCTTCGGAAGCTATTGATGGTATACAATCAGTTATTGAATCTCTCAAGTCCCAGGGTATTCTAGTCCCAACTGTTGGCGTGTGTGCGTTGTTGTGTGAAACAGCATACATTACGTTGGAGTTAAGTTGAGCAAGACACTTCTTCAGAGCATGTTAAGAGTCTTTATTGAAAGACATTAAGGCCAGAGGCTTAAGAGTAAATATATGTAGAGATTCTTCAGTCACCCCCCTTCTGGGTACATCTCCCTCCATAGATAAACGCAAAAGACAGCCTCTCAGCTCAGAGGCATAATTCAGAAGAAAAAAAACTCATAGACTCTGTTAGAACTTTCCCAGTCGCTATCAGATGGCTACCATAGCAACGGCCCTGGCAGTCCGTTCCCAGACAGGGCAAAGACATAACTCCCCCTTAACCACAGTTACGTCTTCAAACTTGCAGGCTTCATGGAAAACTACTAGAGACAGTAGTGCCTACTGGTCACCAGCCCAACACCAACAACCTCACCTTGTAATGCCCCAATACTTCCTGTTCGAAAGGAAGGACACTTTGATTCCCAGGGCAAGCCCATCTTTCATTTTGTACAGGACTTGCACATTATTAATTCTTTTGTTATTCCTATTCACCTTTTGTCCCAAACCCTGCTACTATCCTAACCTCTATCCCTGCCTCTGCTACAACCTTTACAGTTGTAGATCTTTGTTCTGCTTTCTTTTCTATACCTCTGCAACCTAATTCCTGGTTTCTGTTCACTTTTTCCTGGGAAAATTCTCAACTAAGTTGGTCTAGGCTATCTCGGGGATTCAGAGGTAGTCCACCCTGGTTTGCTCAGGCATTAAAAAAGGATTTAGATACCCTTACCTTCCCCTCCAACTCTACGCTGGTGCAGTATGTGGATGACTTGTTAATTGCGTCGCAAACATGACAGGACTGCCTTAATGACTTTCTCTTCTTCAGCAACTAGCAGCAAAAGGACATAAAGTTTCACAGGCAAAGCTACAGTTCTGCCAACCTGAGGATCTCTATCTGGGACATCGCATCTCCCAGGGCCAGTATCAGCTTGTGCAGGACCGCATCTCATCAGTTTTGTTGACCCATAGGCAGGACTGTCACTAGTTTTTTTTCATCAAGCCTGAAAGCAAGGAAGAGCAATAGCAGGGGTTAAGCTGCTTGAAGATCCTTGCTGAGCAAGGCCATCAAGGCCGTGCACCTGCAGCTACTAAGGCAAACAGGGAGATAAAGGCTGGAGAAGTTCTGCCAGCCTTCTGTGGGGGTTTTGTTTCAGTGTGGAGAGGTTCTTGTTAGGAGGTGTCGTGGGGGAAAGTGAAACCGCTTGTAAGCTGTATGCCTGCATGTCCAAAGTAAAGGACTTTTAAACTATCTCTTGCTCTTGGATTTCTTGTCCGCCTTACTCTCAACTGTAACTGCACTGGACACACGCAAATATCCGCAAACACCAACACCCCAGACCACAGACCAAACGTCAACTTTGTGGGTTTTGGAGAGCTGCTAATTATTACAGACACTGGATAGCAAATTTCTCTGCCCTTACTAAACCTCTCACTGTTCTTACAGCAGGAGAACTTCATGATCCCCTCAACTGGATTGCAGACTGTGAACTGGCTTTTACTTCCCTGAAGAAATCATTGGCTCAAGCTCCTGCTTTGGGCCACCCAGACTATGACAAACCTGTCTCCCTCTATTGCCACGAACGAGAGGGCTTTGCTTCTGGAGTACTCTGTCAACCCTTTGCATATAAGTTACACCCTATTGCCTACTACAGCACTGAACTTGATCCCGTGGCAAAAGGCTTCCCACCTTGTCTCTGAGCCCTTGCTCCTTCTGCTGTTCTGCTTCAGAAATCTGATGACTTAGTGCAGTGCCATCCCCTTACCCTGCTGGTTCCCCATTCTGTGCATTCTCCTTTGCTACACAGGAAAACAGTATCTTTCTTCTCAATGTCAAACTCGCTATGAAACCATTCTGCTAACCCCTCCTAATCTGGTCTTTGAACGCTGTCCCCCTCTCAATCCTGCTTCCCTTCTGCCCCTCCCCTCTGATGGAGAGCCTCATTCAATCCCTCCTCATGACTGTTTGCAGATCACTGAACATCTTTCTACCCCTCATCCTGATCTTCATGATGTTCCTTTGGACAACCCTGGTCTTATCCTTTTCACAGATGGCTCCTGCTTTAGAGATGACACAGGGGTTCTCAGAGTTGGTTGTGCTGTGTGCTCTCCACATGAAGTCCTAGAAGCCTTTTCTTTGCCTACTCTCCAGTCTGCCCAAGCTGCAGAGATCGTGGCTTTACAGAGATCTTGCACTCTGGCATCCGTCTGCTCTGCTAACATCTATACAGACTCCTCTTATGCCTTCAAAACTTGTCATTTTGTGGGTCAGATTTGGTCACACAGAGGATTCCTGACTTCAGCTGGCACACAAATCTCCTCCCAGGTCCAGGAAGCTGCTAAATGTGCCTGCCCACCAGTTCCAACCCGGTGATTGGGTCTTGGTTCATGAATTTTGGAGAAAAAATGCTCTTCAACCTTGATGGAAGGGTCCTTACCAGATTCTCTGGACAACATTCACTGCAGTGCACATTGCTGAGAGGACAGCTTGGATACACGTGTCTCACTGTCGGAAGGCCCAGCCACCTCAAGAGAGCGAGAGAGGCCAACTGGATCCTGACCAAGCACCAGATGAAAAGAGTGAGGAAAAGGACTCACTCCCTAAGGACCACCATCACTACAATCTGAGGAATGGCCCCCGCTCTGCCAGAGGACTTTGTGAGTGAGATCCTATCCTCTTGGGAGAAGTTAAGACTACAAATCCAAAGAGTGCCTGAGAAGGCAAGACAAAAAATATCTATCCCAGAGCCAATGAGGTGCAACCACTTCGGCAGACCAGCTCCTCAGGTTGGTTTTGAGCTTGTCGAAGTAGTGTGTGGCCCATTGGACTCTTTTGGACCTCCCCACACTGAAGTGGTGGGGCCAGTGATTTATTTAGGTAGAGAAAAGTGGGGCTTTATTGCTATTTGCTTGCTATTCCTTATTATCACTGCCATAATATGGGTTCTGCGGGACTTAGGCTTGTGCCCCTAGTGTTGTGCAGCCTTTTTTGCATGGTACACCCAGACTGGAGCCGGAACACATTCTTAAAACTAATGGTAGACCCAGAGCTTGGAAAAGTTACTTTTTTAAAACTACAACTCCCATCAGCTCCAGCCAGCATGGCCACTGGATTGGGCTGATGGGAGTTGTAGTTGAAAAAAGTAACTTTTCCAAGCTCTGGGTAGATCTTGCTAGAGGAATGAATAAGAGTACTTGCTGAGTTTAAAGAAGGTATCCCACTGGTTGGGATCCCTTTGAATTCAACTGGTTTTATCTCAGATGCCTGGCTTAGACGGGATGACTCCCTGAGAAGTCTTAACACTACTCAGTATGTGGCCCTGTCCGTATGGACAAAAGTGGAACTTTGTTTAAAGTTCATGGGGAAAACATTTGTCAGAAGTAGTCAATGAGATTGTGTTCTTCATCGAACCAAGGGTGAGTGGAATCTTAGCAGTTCCACAGGGCAGGTCATGAAGGACAGGCGAAGGGTATGGGAGCCATGGTGTGCAGCTCTCAGCCCCCAATGGCACTCATATTATAACAAAACCTGTACCCAAGATGAACCTACTTTAGCCATGGTTATGTGAGGTGAGGTGAGGAAGGGGCAAGGCGTGATGGATTTACCCACATCCTGTCTACCCTACTTGGAACAGCACATAATTACTGGTGGATCTGTGGACAGAAGGCTTGGAAAAACTTACCTGTTAATGCAAAGGGAACTTGTTATATTGGATTTCTGGCCCCTGGAATCAGAATCATGGAAGCCTTTCCTAAGGGACTGGTAAGAAATTATCAAAATGTAGCCCCTAGCCATAAAATCCTGGAAGCTTTTAAAGACGTTAAAGCTCCAGGTGAGTCTTGGCTGCGAGGTATCATACCTTTTTATGGGGCAGGAGCAAACTATATGGATATTTTTGTGCTTTACTTGAAAACTTTATGAATGAAACTGCCAGTGCCCAAGCTATGATTAACACTGAAGTCCAACAGATCCGACAACTCACCTTACAGAATCGCATAGCTCTAGACTACCTCCTAACATCACAGGGGGGAGTCTGCAATTTTATTGGTCCTGAATGCTGCACCCACATTGCTGATGGTTCTGTGAACATCACCAGATCAATTGAAAATTTTCATCTGTTAGTATCCAAGGTGCATGAGGTTAGAACCTCTGGGTGGCAGTGGATTCCTGGGGAGTGGTTCAGTGGATTAAAAGGTTGGATTAATCAGTCCTTTTAGGACTACTCTTGGGTATAGTGTTCCTTTTTGCCCTATACATCATAGTAAATTGTGTGCTGTTTTGTTTGAAGAGCACCATGCCAAAGACCACCCAAATGTTAACACCTGCTGAAGTGAAGCAAATTTACTTGGAATTGATAAACAATGGATGGAGGTGAAGGAGGAAGTGTTATCTATCATGCAAATTGGGATGGAACTTGAAAATAGTCCCAAAGGGGGGAATGAGGAAGGTTCTGGCTGCCGTTCTTTCTAGGCAGGAGAGTCATGTAGACAATAGTGAATAGAGCTGCTGTAGCAGACTGATCATGTGCCAAGGATACTGATATCACAGGAATGCATAGAGGAGGGTGGCTAGTATGGGGGCAGAGCATCAAAGTAGCATAGAATAATTGGATGAGACTGTTGCTATGGCTATGACATATATTTGTCTGTACCCAACCACCATTTTTTAGTCCAGTTATGTACTTTGCTCCAGTAAAGCACTTTGCTGAATAAATAACCTTAAAACAGGCTTTGGCTTTGTTATTGAGTCTCCTCCAAAAAGAACCTAGTTGTAAATTCAACGACATACAACAGCAAGCAAAAACAACTTTCCAATATTGTGAGCATAATAAAAAAAACTTTAAAGATTTTTCTTTACGTAAATAAATAAATAAATAAATAATCAGTGTCTTTGTTGTGAAAGAAGGGGGAAATGCCCCACCAGAAAACTCGCCCCTTCTCCCACTTGTGAAATGACAATTGAGTGAATACACAGAGTACTGTACTAACCGCCAATTACCTATGGAAATTGCCCATGTTTCACCACAGCAGACGAAGATGGCCTGTCCCAAAAGAATGGCTGTTGTGGTGGATAATGACAAGGCGTTCCTGAGAGAGACATCCCAAAGGGCCTTTAGTAAGTATTTAAGGCCATCATTCAGGCTGCAGCCCAACAATCTCTTCCCACACACAGCTCACCTAGTGTCACAGTGGAAAGACATAGGAAACAACCATACACTTCTTTCAGACACGCAGTGCACACTCTCCAAATTCTGACACAGCCATTGTGGTGAGCCTTCTGCTGGATAAATCGCTCCCTCGCATGCTGCTGAGGTACAAAAATAGAAACTTCAACCAAGGCAAAGGAGACTGGGCTGAGCGAGACAAAGGGGTGCATTTGAACAGCTCCCTCATTCCAGAAAGAAAAGATTTCAGGTAAAGAAATGGTGGTACACACTTTTATAAGGTATTGCCTGAGAGAGAGAAACAAGTAGGGAATAGGGATCATTATTTATTGACTCATTTATCTATGTGTAGACTTTTTTACCCCACTCATCATCTGAAAAGGCTCCTTCCAGAACAGCTTACAGATCAGTAAGAAGACAGTCCCTGCCCTCAGGCTCACAGTCTAAATGATGGGACACAAGAGGAAAAATTATGGGGAGGAAGGAGGGGAAAGGCAAACTAAGGTACCAATTGTGGAAGTCATACCATTCTTATAACAACCAGCTGGAATGGAAACGGTTTAGAGAGTGTAGGAACCTGAGGAAGCTGGTCTCTCAGCAAAGTTGATGGACTGGCTCTTCTTCCAATCCTTCCTCTGTTACAGCCTGATAGGGCAGCTGCTGCCGAGGAAGTATTTCTGATTCTGAGCTGCATCCCATCAGATAAGCCAAACACTTTCATCAGCTGATTGACTCCATGCAGATCCTATGCACATCAATGTCTTGAACAAAAAAACTACACAGATGTGCAAAAAGTATCATTCACAGTGTGATCCTACACAGCTCTCCTAAGAGGTAAGTCCTATTGAGTTTAATGGGTCTTACTCCCAGGTAAGTATGCATAGGATAGCACAGTAAATTTCTTTAGAAACTGAACACCTCTTACTGAATGTGTTTGGTAGTGCCGTTTGATCTTCATCTCTCGGTTTTTTAACCCAAGGTTTTTCCCCCTGCCCCATGACTCATAAGAGCTTCGGGAACCAAAGGAGTGGAGGAGGAATGGTTAGAGCCCCATCCCCATGTGCTGTCGCCTGCTCCAAAATGGAGGCATCTGTGCCTGCTTTTGCAAAAAGAACATTTCACTGGGAAGCATTCGGCTCAGAACAGTGGAGAACTTTTTTCTACATCTCTCATTCAAAGCATCTGCTATCTGAAAGTAGGGTTGCCAGGTTCTTGGCCTGAGACTCATCCTGTTTCTTTAGGAGAAGAGAAAGTCAGCCAAGTGCAGGTGTTCATGCAACCCTGTAATGGGAAAAACCACAAGGTGGAATTCTCCTTCCCCCCTGCACAACTTTTAAAGATACAGAAGACCTCTTGCAGGCTGGGCCTGGCAACCAAAATGTCTTCTGTATCTTTAAAAGTTGTGGAGGAGGGAGGGAGAATTCCACCTGGTGGTTTTTCCCATTACAGGGTTGCAAGAACACCTGCACTTGGCTGACTTTCTCTTCTCCTAAAGATACAGGATCAGTCGCAGGCCAAGAACCTGGCAACCCTATCTGAAAGCCAAACACTGTCCTGAAGCAATCTTTCCCACTCACTCATCTGTGTGTGTGTGTGTGTGTGTGTGTGTGTGTGTGTGTGTGTGTGTGTGAAAGAAATAGGCAGGTTACTAAACAATATTGCTCAATATAAATGAAATAAAATTAAATATAACACTGTATTGAGGAATGTTAAACATTCCATAAACTTTCACACCCTGCCTTGCAATAGACAGCATTATTTGGCAATGATCCATATATAAACTGGCAGATGTGACTGAGGTCTTGATGGGCTGAAGGATTTACAAACTCCTAAGCCAGAGCTGGCCCTACCTTTAGGCAGAGTGACACAGCCACCTCAGGTGACAGATGTTGGAAGGCTGGGGTAGATCCCATCCCTAGCTATTTTATGTATACTCGTTATTTAACAGTTTTCTTGATTTAATCTGTGTTTTAATTTTGTTATGTACACTGGTTAGACAGTCTATACATCTTTCTCAAGAAATAAATATATTTTAAATGCATGCAGCCCAATTACTTGTTATATCTCATAATGGATACCCAATCAGAAAAACAGTTGCTTCTGAGAAATAAATGGGTGTGATCTTAAACGGAGGTAGATGGAGTGTACTGCTGGCTGTCCTCCTTAAATGGCATGCCTATTTGTTGTTATTGCATTTATTTGTCACTTTATACAAAAAGATGTCTCAAAGTGAATTAATGCCAACATCTAATACAAAACAGCTAAATCTCACTTAACAGACAGGTAAAGAAAACAACAAAATAAAGTTCTTAAAAGTAGTCATCCAACTCCATGGACTGCCTTCAAGTCGATCCTGACTTATGGTGACCCTATGAATAAGGTTTTCATGATAAGCGGTATCCAGAGGTGGTTTACCATTGCCTCCCTCTGAGGCTAAGAGGCAGTGACTGGCCCAAGGTCACCCAGTGAGCTTCATGGCTGTGTGGGGATTCGAATCCTGGTCTCCCAGGTCGTAGTCCAACACCTTAACCACTACACCACACTGGGTCTCAGTCATCCAACAATACCATACAAATCCTAAGCAACTCTATTAAAGATGAGCATCATCAAAGTAATAGCCAAAATCATACCACAGTATGATCCAAACGACAACTAAAAACACTGGGCAAGCAGAAATAAACAGTCTATATGCCTTTCTAAATAAATAAATATAGTTTAAAGGAATGCAACCCTATGGCTTGTTATACCTCATAACTGATAACTGATTAAGGGTGGAAAGTTGCTTCTGTGGAATAAACATTGGGTTAGCCTTTGTCTTTTGAGGAAAGCAGACAGGGAGAGAAGTGGACAGTACTTCCTAATGGTTTGTGATACTGCTTCTCTTATCTCATTCAAGATGGATCTAGCCAATGGAACCACAGTCCAGGAATTCATTTTGCTAGGGTTTGAAATTGGGCAGCAGAAACGGTTCCTGCTCCTTGCCATTTTTGCTGTTCTCTACATCCTCACCTTGGTTGAGAACATCACTATCATCATGCTGGTACATGTAGATGCCCACTTGGCCTGTCTTCCCATGTACATCCTGCTGAGCAACTTCTCCTGGCTAGAGATGTGCTACGTGTCCACCACTGTGCCCCGGATGCTCTTCGACCTGGCATTCCCACACGGGATCATTTCCTTCCATGAGTGCTTCCTCCAGTTCTACATCTTCTTCTCTCTCGGCGACACCGAATGCTTCTTCCTATCAGCCATGGCCTTGGATCGGTACTTGGCCATCTGCCACCCGCTGCGTTACCCACAAATGATGTCCAAAGATTCCTGCTATGCCCTGGTGGCAACTTGTTGGACCTTTGGCTTTCTGTGGCACATTGTCCCAGTTATTTTGATCTCCAAGTTGTCTTTCTGTGGCCCCAACATCATTGACCATTTTGTATGTGATCCTGGGCCAGTTCTCTCACTGGCTTGCTCTCCACGCAAAAACATTCTTGTCATCTACCAGTTTTCCATGGATGCTATGGTTATCCTAGGCAACCTGTTATTTGTTGTGCTATCCTATGGCGCTGTGATTTTCACACTGATGAAATCTTCTAGCCAAGGCAGTCGCATGAAAGCCTTCTCCACCATATCCTTCCACCTAATAGTGGTCACCCTTTTCTATGGCACAGTGGCGGGGATGTACGTAGCTCCGAGTGGAAAAAGTCACTCACACGTCTCCAAATTAGTAACACTCTTCTACACTGCAATTACACCATTTCTGAATCCTTTGATCTACTGTCTGAGGAATGATCAGGTGAGGGAGGCACTGGGCAGGTTGAAGAGGAGAAAGATGACAGAAGGAGGAAGTCGAATCTCCACTAAAAGGGATCGAGGTCCACTCAGGCTTCCATCTATCCGTGGTCGGTAAAATGAGTACCCGGCATATGCTGGGGGGTAAAGAAAGGCCAGGGAAGGAACAGGCAATCCCACCCCATATATACAGTCTGCCTAGTAAACATCGCAAGACGGCACCCTAAGAGTGCGGTGACACCTTTACCTTTATGTTTCACCTGTGATGGAGACAAATCTGAACAGCAGCTAGGTTTTGTATCTTCAAAACTTTGGCAATAAAAGCTGGGCGGCTTTGGGAGGAAGGGCGGGATACATTTTTAATAAATAACTATCTTGTGATTCACCTGCCCAGTGGTCACAAGTCGTAACTGCATAGCACCTGATAATGCCCCTTTTGAATGCCTGCTAACTCCTTCCTTATTCCATCTTAAGGGAAGACTCCACGGCTCCAACAACAGCCAGCCTATTCCCTCGCCCACCCCTCTTCTCATCTTGCTTTCCATCTGGCCTGATGAGGAGTTATGGGAATTCGAAAGCTTGCACACTATTTAGTGACATTTTGGTTGGCCTAATAAACATGTTGATCTAATGTGGATTTGGATATTCTTCTTATGGGCCAAGATGGCTACCTTTTGCTTTCACCAGAAGCCCACTCCACAGCAACTGGGCGCAGGGTTTCCAGTGTGGTTGCCCCTTTTCTGTGGAACAGCAGCCCTGCTGAGCTACGACAAGTGCCTACTCTCTGTACTTTGTGGAAACAATTGAAGGCATTTTTGTTTTGACAAGCTTTTCCAGCTGGATGAAAAGGTCTCTGCCTTAGATCTTTGTTTTGTATTGCTTTAAAACCTATTTTCAGTTGCTTCTTTGTGCTGTTTTTAAAACTACTTTAGCAGGTTTTATGATGTGACTGTAAATCACCTTGAGACATATACATAAAAAGTGATTAACTGATTAATCCACTAATTAATTAATAACGAGAGAAAGGAAGAGGAAAACAAAAACAAACCAAGATACCAGTCCTCTAACAAGAGAGATAAATGTCATGCCACCCTGGGTTCCTTCTGGGAGGAAGGGAAGGATATAAATTTGAATCATCATCATCTGTTTACAATGTGGACAAGAGTGGCGCTTCTCCTTCCCAAATGATTTTATTGTGCTCAATCGGGATACCCAAAAAACCAAAGTGGGGACAGAGGTCAGGGAGGAACCCATTGCAAGGATGCTTCCCTCTTGCTTTGAGAACTAGAATACAATGCACAAATGTTATCTTGACAAATTGTTAGGCGGTAAGTCACATAATAAATAAAAGAAAGTGAGTTATGTCTTCTTTCTATGTGGCAGCCCCAATTGTGTGCTTTTTGTATTTCATAAAGTGGAGTGAAATAATTCCAGAGCTTGGAAAAGTTACTGTTTTGAACTACAACTCCCATCAGCCCAATCCAGTGGCCATGCTGGCTGGGGCTGATGGGAGCTGTAGTTTTAAAAAGTAACTTTCCCAAGCTCTGATTATAATTCTATGTAAAATGCATGTAATGTACTTTTTATATGGTCACAAGGAGGTTGTGTTCAAACAAGCTTAGAAGTCCCCTTCAGACCTTCCCTCTGCGTAAGGGAAGTGTTATTTTTTTTTTGAGGGGGGGGAGAGTTGAGCAGGTGCACCAGTCACCCTGGTGACATGAGGGGACAGGGCGAATGGATGCACCCCCACCTCCAAACACACTTTTTTGCCCTCGCATGTTCAGGCTGAATGCCTGAAGGTGGCTTGTGTTATGCATGGTACTCAAAGGGCGAGATGAACATTCTTGATTATTTCCCAGCATAGTTTTGGGGTATCTTGATTGGACAACGCAAAATACATCAGAGGGATGGTCCACTTGTTCAAATGGTGAACACATTTGTTTGACCCCTTAGACTTAGGGAAGGGCCGTAGGTCAGTGGTAGAGCATCTGCTTTGCATGCAGAAGGTCCCAGGTTCAATCCTTAGCATCTCCAGGTAGGCTTGGGAATGTTCCTTGAAACACTGGAGAGCGGCTGCCAGACAGTGTAGGTAATACTGACCTATATGGACAACTGGTCTGGCCCGGTATAAGGCAGCGTCCTTTGTTCTTTTCCAGAGCTCTAATATGGAAAGGGCAGAGGGGGAGGGGAACGAGTGCAAGGTTGTTGGGGGTGCGGCCAGCATACAAGTTCCCCAACCCTCTCTCCATGTATATTTACCCTCATGCGTTCAGGCTGAACAACTGAATAGGGCATCATGACATATATTAGCATATTAAAAAACACTAACTCAAGAAAACAAACAAGTTTCTGATCAATAATTCATTCATAAGTCAGATACATCTAGCAAAACAAATGTACAATACATCCCTTGATTTCTAACATTATTTTGCTTATATTTGTTATTCTAAGTACTGATTTGTCCATTTTTTTTTCATTTTGATACCAGATCTCCATCTGTTGTGTCCTGTGAAACCCTGCTGTTTTACAGTAAATGACTTACTACAGCTACTCCAACCATAATCACAACTACCACTCCAATTATTGCTACTACTATTGGGTGATATCCAATCTCAGTCATACTCACAGTACAATATAGTTGCATAAGCTCATTTATTTCAGTGGCTCCGTTCTGAGCACGAATAACATTAGAGGTTCACTCTCTTTAGGCCAGCAGCGAAAGAGAATGGTTACACCTGGAATATCCAACATAGTGCCTTTCAGATGTTGTTGACCCATGGTCAAAGATGATATGAAGGGCACCACATTAGCTACCCCTGCCATACATGAATCTCTAAAAGGCACTAACATAGCTCTGATCAAGCTATACTATGGTTAAGTGTTTAGTGTTACATGTGCAAGCTTGGGGCTCATGCACTCTCTAATCCTCGCTCTTCCTCCAGCTTGGCTGCAAGGATAAGATCAGAAGGTCTTGCTTCTGTTTGTTCACCACCATTTCCTTTACACTTAGGCTGTAAACACACTAGTCGCCAGCGCAAAGCATTTCCGTTAGCCACACTTGGAGGGGGAATGGGTTGATCTGCCGATCAGTTACGAAATCTCTTTGAAGCTGATTTTTTTTTAAAAAAAATGCATTCAAGCTGCTCCCACCAGGTTTTACAGTAAAAAGGGGTGGGGTTTGACTAGCATGATGTGCCCGCATATGCAGAAGGGAGAGGTGGAGATGCACTGGAACCGACAGAACAGTGAGTGTGTGACATGCACAAGTTTAGGACTCATGCACTCTTTACTCCTCCTCCACCACGGCTACAAGAATAAGATTGAAAGCTTTTGATTCTGTTTTCAGTTCACCACAGTTTATACATCCATACCCTAAACTGGATAATTTTAACTATGATTTTGGGAAAGAAGGGGATTTCATAAACCATGCTGAAGTTGGCATGTTTCAATAAAATATACATTTCTTGAAACTAAACACAGATCCACTTTGTCCAGATCCACACATAACAATAAACTGCCATTAGTTAAAGGTAAAAGTGAACTTTTTTTATCACCTACTTGTGGCCGCGCTGCAGAAGGAATGGGGAGGGGGAAGACACACACAACGGGGGGGGGGGTTGCATGGAGATAGTGTAGATTCTCCCCAGACCAGGCCCTTCACTGGTCCTGCTTCATACCCAAGTGGTTTTGCCTGGCTGGAACATGTCCATGAACTCTGATAATGCCTGGATAGAGGATAAAGAGGGTGTGTAGAAACAAGCCTACTCTAGAAAGGTAAATTTTACATTAGTTTCTCCACCTGCTTTTGTTTCTGGCCCTGCCCACCACTGGCATTTGGCCCTCAGTCGTTTGCCCAGAAGGGAATGTGGCTCTCAGCCTGAAAAAGTTTCCTCACCTCGGCACTACTCCACCATAGTTTAGTGTTACATCCAAATGAGGACAGTATGTCTTAGAAGAGCAGCATTAGTCCATTTTTCTTACTTATATTGCTTTCCCGCTATTAACATTGATACAGTTATATCCTGTGGGTCTAATTCTAGATTGTAAACTTCTTTGGTAAAGTGCCATGCACAATGATGGCACTATAAATGAATAAATAATATGACTATTTTCTGTGTAATTGTATAGAAACAGTCAGAAACTTGTCCATAATGCATTCCATCAACTTAATTGCACAAAGGTTTCCATATTTAGCAAAACAGAGAATCCAGAAAAACAACAATTACCTGTGGAAATTTCCTGTACTTCACCATGGCAGAGGGAGGCCACGAGTCCCTAAAGAGATGCTATTTTGGTGGATAACAACAGTGTTCTTGAGGGATATATTCCCAAGGGTCACCAAATGCTTGTCAGAGACATTGTGGATAAAAATCTACGTACAGGCCCACAGTCTCTTTCCACTAAGATAAGCCCATGGCCCCTCAATGCCAAAGCACAACAAGGGATGTCCCTACTGTTGGACGGATCAGCAGTTTGAAAACTGCAGAGGTACTGAAATGAGATTTTTACCAAGCCAAGGGAAGATAAGGTGGGAGGAGAAGAATGTAGCAGGATGGGTGGAATGGGTGACATTTCCAACAATGAAAGTTTGATTTTTCAAGGAAATATAGATAGACATTATAAAGTTCTGCCCAGAAAGAGAGAGAGAGGAATAGGAAGTATGGAATGATGAAAAGTGGCCAAAAATTTCCCAGTTGCACCCTTGGTATTAATTTCACTTATGCCAAAGACTTTGATCAGCTGCTTTTGTCAACTCTGTGAAGTTCTTTCAAAAACAGCATAGAAGCCATCTTGGCAATAAAGTATTATTGATGTTGTTGTTGTTGTTATCCCTCATCATCTTGCAAAAAGCTCCAATACATTGTTTAGTTTCCTTATGAGCAACATATTTCTTACTAAATATTCCAGAATTTGTCCCCCTCGCATTTTAAGAACATAAGTAACCTAGCTGATGAGGCCAGTAGTCCACCTAGTCTAGCAACCTGTGCTCACAGAATCAGCGGCCAACCAGGTGCCCATGAGAAGCATGCAAGCAGGGTCTGAGCCCAAGACAACATTGCTTTCCTGCGGTTTCCAACAACATTCAGGAGCATACTGCCTCTGCTATTTTAGATTGTTAGCACCATTTGTTAATGACCCATAGTGAAAGCAGCAGTTGTGACAGAGTTACACACCTCCCAGTATGTTTTAATCCTGACTTCTGTAGCCATAAGCTCCCTGACAGGTGTTGAGAAGTTCTCTGTGGCAGGGGAGGAGAATAAATTCATGGCAGCTACTGATTTCTGGCTAATGGTAGGATCAGGCTGATCGTCTCTTTGTTGATTTTGCAGTGCTCTTGCCTGGAAATTTTAAAAACATAGGAAGCTACCATCCACTGTGTCAGACAATAGGTTCATCTAGCTCAATATGACCACAGTGACCAACAGCAGCTCTCCAGGGTTTCAGACAGGAGTTTCTCCCAGCCTTACCCGGAGAAGCCAGGTCTTGAACCTGGGACCTTCTGCATGCAAAGCAGAAACTCTACCACTAAGCTACGACCCTTCCTCATAATGCCGCATCAGGAGCAGTCAGGAAGGAAATACAATGGCTTAGGATTGTAATCAATGAAGACCTCATCTGAAGAATTGTATCCAGTTCTGAGTGCTACATTTTGAGAAGGACCTCAACAGACCGAAGGGTGTCCAAAGGCGAGTGACAAAGATGGTGAGTGATCTGGAAGCCAAGTCCTATGGGGAATGGTTGAAAGAGCTGGATATGTTTAGCCTAAAGAAGAGAAGATTTTACTTAGTTGAAAATGAATTTTGTGAATTCCTGCTCCCTAAATCACTTACCATCTGCATTTCACCTGTTTATTCCTGTATCTGAAAGAGTAAAGAAGGACTAAGAGGAAGAGACTTGGTCAAGCTAGTATCTGTTAATATTGCTTGCTAAAATGACAAGATGAACCCAGTGGAAATATTTCTGGAGCTTCAAAGTAATTATGCGTCATCTTGGCTTCTCTTCTCCCTCTTTCAGACAAGGTCACGGAGACCAAAGGGCCATCGCTCAGTGGCAGAGCACCTGCTTTTCATGCAGAAGGTCCCAGGCATCATCATGGCGTCTCCTGGTAGGGCTGGGAGAGACCCTTGCCTGAAACTGGAAAGCTGCTGCCAGTCAGTGCAGGCAATACTTGTTGGCAGCGGTGGAATTTGCTGCGTGTTCCCAGAGGTTCCAGTGCAGTCCTGCCAGAGAAGTAGCCCAAGACATGAGACCGACACACAGGCCTTTTAGTCTTAAGAGTCTTTTACTGACATTAATGGTTAATACAGATAAGAATACTTTCCTAACGCTACTAACACCCCACACACACCAAGCGGTTTCGGTTTCAAGGCTTTATAGTCAACAGAAGCTCTGTTCCACCTGCATATCTGTCCTTGAGCTTTCTGCAAGCCTTAACCCTTCCTTGGCATTCCTGACTGTCTTTGTGGAAAACCAGACCACTAGACTTTCCAGCAGCCTACAAAACTGTGGTAGATAGACCAATACTCTGGCTCAGCATAAGGCAGCATTGGTCTGTCTACCAGAGTATTGCCTACACTGACTGGCAGCAGCTCTCCAGGGTTTCAGGCAGGGGTCTCTCCCAGCCCTACCAGGAGATTCCATGAAGTGAACCTGGGACTTTCTGCATGAAAAGCAGATATTCCACCACTGAGCGATGGCTTTTTGGTCTCCATGACCTTGTCTAAGAGGGAGAAGAGAAGAAGCCAAGATGACGCATAACTACTTTGAAGCTCCAAAATGTTCCTAGGATGCTTTATAGGAAGAGTAGTTCTTTAAGAATCTGTAGAAAATATGGTGCCTTTTTGCTTACTAAAATTGTCACTATTGAATTTTCCATGTCCTATGATCTCATACCATATCTTATTATGTATTGTTTGACATCTGGATGGAGACTAAGTTTTTATAAAGTGTTTTCTCTCAAGTAATTTGATTAATATTTAATGTCTCTACAATACTGTCAGGACCCACAAAAAATACAGATGTATGCTTTTCATTAGTAATTACACACATTCTGGTTAATACAACCAATTCAGGATTTGCTTAGCCACTGAGATGTAAGAACTTATCTGTAAGAAGCTTATGGTGGTACAGCGTGATCTGAAACATATGGAGTGTGAGGTACAGCAGCCCCTTTCCGAACTCCACCTAATCTGCATTCCTTCTTTCAATGGAAGCAATGAGACAGGGAGCTGATACTTGCTTATGGTCTGTGCTGATGGTTCTGTTTTCCAATTGCAGATGGAGATGGCCAATGGGACCACAGTCAAGGAATTCATTTTAGTGGGCTTTGGAGAAACGGTTCCTGTTCCTCATCGTTTTCAGCATTCTCTATGTTCTCACTTTGGCTGAGAACATCCTGATTATCACACTGGTGGTTCTGGACACCCATTTATCCCAGCTTCCCATGTACATCCTGCTGAGTAACTTCTCTTGGTTGGAGGTGTGCTACGTGAGTGCAACTGTGCCCCGTATGCTCTTTGACCTGGCGTCCCCTCATGGAGGGATCATTCCCTTTCATGCCTGTTTGGTCCAGGTCTACTTCTTCTTTTCTCTTGGTAGCACCGAATGCTTCTTCCTCTCAGTCATGGCCTTAGATCGGTATTTGGCCATCTGCCACCCTCTGCGTTACCCACAAATCATGTCCCCAGAGTCCTGCTATGTCCTGGTGGCTACTTGTTGGGTCCTTGGCTTCCTATGGAACATTGCCCCAGTGACTTTGATCTCCACGTTGTCCTTCTGTGGCCCAAACATTATTGATAATTTGTTATGTGATCCTGGCCTAATACTGTCCCTAGCCAGTCCTCCACTAGGAAATGTTCCTTTCATCTGTCAGATTTCTATGACTTCTGGGGTTTTAGTAAATATCTTCTTTGTTGTGCTCTCCTACGGTACTGTGATTCTCACTCTGGTGAAAACATCTAGCCAGGGCAGTCATAAGAAGGCTTTCTCCACCATTTCTTTCCACCTAATTGTGGTGACACTTTTCTATGGGTCAGTGGCAGCGGCTAATTTAATTCCACGGGGGGAAAGCCAGTCAGATATCAATGCAGCAGTGACACTGTTCTACACTGCTGTCACACCCTTTCTCAACCCCCTGATCTACTGTTTGAGGAATGATCAGGTGAAAGAGGCCCTGGGCAGGTTGTTGACGAGAATGGAGAAATGACAGAATTGAATTGTGACAGTGTAAAAAAGAAGCAGACTGCTTCATTGAAGAGACCATGAATGTGTTTACAGTTTTGACCAGAGGTATGACCATCCCTCCTCATTGCGGATGATTGAAAATTTTGATTCAGTTCACATTTCAAGATGAATCTATCAAATTCACATTCTGACACAATATGAGGACTGAAACATAGTCATCCTTTGAAATTCACACTTATCTAAATTTTGCAATGCAGTTTGCCATCCAAATAATGCTTACAAAAATGCATATGATAGGGGAAACTGTGCATAAAATGAACATCAGTGAAGATAACATACAAAAATGCATTATATGATGAGAAGTTGCTTGAAAAATGTGTACATTAGGCAAAATTGCATACAAAAATATGTTGTTTTGGATTTTCCATAGACAGGGTAAATTCAGGTTAAATGGAGAAAAAAAATACAAGTTGGCATTTTGGTGCTGATGACATTGTGTGTGTGTGTGTGTGTGTGTGTGTATGTTATGTGCCTTGAAGTTGATTACGACTTATGGTGACCCTATGAATCAGTGACCTCCAAGAGCATCTGTCATGCACCACCCTGTTCAGACCTTGTAAGTTCAGCTCTGTGGCTTCCTTTATGGAATCAATCCATCTCTTGTTTGGCCTTCCTCTTTTTCTACTCCCTTCTGTTTTCCCAGCATTGTTGTCTTTTCTAGTGAATCATGTCTTCTCATGATGTGTCCAAAGTATGATAACCTCAGTTTCATCATTTTAGCTTCTAGTGACAGTTCTGGTTTAATTTGTTCTAACACCCAATTATTTGTCTTTTTCGCAGTCCATGGTATCCGCAAACGCCACATTTCAAATGAGTTGATTTTTCTCTTATCCACTTTTTTCATTGTCCAACTTTCACATCCATACGTAGAGATCGGGAATACCATGGTCTGAATTATCCTGACTTTAGTTTCAGTGATACATCTGAAGAAACCTGGAGAACTGAATTTAAGATTGGAAAAATGAGAAACAGAAAGAAACAAAATTGATAGATCTTTCCATCCCTTCTCCTCATCACATTGTACTGTTCAGTTAGGATGCCCCAACATGAGACCAGCCCTACCACTAGGTGGAACGAGTAAGCTGTCTCAAGTGATGGGTGGCAGGGAGCAGTGGCCAGTTGTTGGAGGACAGAGGTGTGTGCACCCCTTAAACTATTCTGCTGCCCTTAGATATAGTAGAGGATGCTGTCCCATTGCCAGTAATTGAAGTAAGACTCAATGGCCAGGCTGGTCAGCTTCTACATGTGGTGGAAGTGGGGGGCACTCTGTCCACACAGGCAGTAAATTATCTACGGATAGCTCAAAAACTAAGCTGGAGATAAGTTCAGGTAGGGATGTGTACAAGGGGGTTCCCTTTTCCCTTTGAGAACTAGATGCAAATCACAATCCTTATCTGGTAGGATTTCTTTGGTGTATGTCTATTGTAATAAATGAAATTAAACTGGATTATCTATATAACAGCGCCATTTGTGTGTTTTCATCTGCAAAATGTAGTAACAGAGGAGAGATTTAATTTTTTTCCCCAGTTATGGTGACATTATTCTATGGGTCCGTGGCAGGGATTTTACTTAAGGGATGGTGGAGAAAACCACTCTACACTAGGGATGGGTGAGAATTTTGATTCAGTTCACATTGCAAGCAGAATTTATCAAATTTGCACTTTCTGAAACAATATGAGAACCAAGACACATCCATCCTTCAAAATTCGCATTTATTAGAATTTTGGGATGCAGATCGCCAACTAAACAATATGGTTTAGGTGAGAAGGAGAGGAGAAAAACCAAAGCAAGTATGCTATCACTCCACTGAGGAGACTGTGCATGTGCTTACTGTTTTGACAACAGGGATACCTTTCTCTCCTCATGCACTTTAAACTGCTCGGTCAGGATGCCTCAGAACAGGGCCAGCCCTATGATTAGGCAGCATGAGATAGATACCTCAGGCCAGGCCCGACACCAGCAGGTGGCCAGGTTGGGCACTGCCCCTTACTCTGAGAGGAGCCCCTACTGCTGGGACTGGGCAGATATAGCTCCTGATCCACAATCCACACTAGCATCAGGTCACAGAGTGTGTGCCCTGTAACACAATGCTGACACAGTTGGCGGAGTGGCAGCCACCTTCCCAGGCACCCCTCCATGCTGCCAGCACAGGCTGGCCATACAACTTCCTGTGGTGGCACAGCAGCATGTCGCCGTGTGTTCATGCTTTCCATCACTCAAGATGGCAGTGTGGGCATCAACATGGCCCACCATCATCTTGGGTGATGGCAGGCATGTGCACAGAATATGCTATTTAAGGCCCCAGTGGTAACAGCAGTAGTGCCACTGCTGCTGAGGGACACTGTAGTCTGGTGCCCAAGGGCCCACTGCAATGGATGCTGGGAAAAAGGATTGGCAGTGAGATATTTGAGGACATAGCTCTCTCTATACACCTTCTAAATAGCCTGTTGCTCTCAGGCAGAGTGGAGGGTGCTGTCCTTCTGCCAGTAACTGAAGATCACTTCCAGATGACCTGTTTATTGAGCGTCCATCCTAAATTGTTTACGGGGAGATTAGATCAGAGCTTGGAAAAGTTACTTTTTTGAACTACAACTCCCATCAGCCCAATCCAGTGGCCATGCTGGCTAGGGCTGATGGGAGTTGTAGTTTAAAAAAGTAACTGTTCCAAGCTCTGGATTAGATGACATTGGTTATTCGTGGAGCATTCATTCTCATTTGTTTACAAGGAGGTTATATGATTTTGTAGCAAGCAAATGTAATCCCACACTTTCCCATCACTTTCCCTAACACAAAAGTCCAGTGGGGGGGTGCGCAAATAATAATCTACTACTACTGCTATGCATGGAATTTGGGGGTGGTGTGTCATCCTGTCCATTGCTTTAACAGCAAAATTGTCTGGGCCAGCCCTGCCATAAATAAATAAACAAACAAACAAACTAGGACAAGGGTCAGGAAGGAGCTTTTCCCCTGCCACCTAGGGATGCAAGAAGGCAGCGATTTCCATCCATCCAGTATTTGTCACAATCAGTGCTGTTTCCATTCTACTGAAGTTTGGTTTCCACCAAATGCTACTGTTCATCTCACTATCTGCTGTTCAATGTAACTTACGTAAATTCAGTCACTTACACTGAATACAATGTAAAGCAAATGTTAAAACAATGTTTTTTTAAAAGTCAGTTACTATATATTGTTTGCAGATTTTAAAAAATCAAAAACCATTTGAATGGATTCAGATCATATTCATAGAAACATAGGAAGCTGCCTTATATTGTGTCAGACCACTGGTCTATCTAGCTCAGTACTGTCTACACTGACCGGCAGTGGCTCTCCTGCATTTCAGGCAAATGTCTCTCCCAGCCCTTCCTGGAGATGCCATGGATTGAACCTGGGCCCTTCTGCATGCAAGACAGAAGCTCTACCCACTAAGCTACGTCCCTTCCCCTATTCACTTGACCGATCTCCATTCCTGACCACAGATAAACACACAAATTGCAGCAGTGCCCTCTTCTTTTCTGTTTTTGTTGGAATTATTCAACATCCCAGTTGATAGCCATCAGACACTAGAAGCTAGTTCACCTCCCTTAGAGATAGAATGCAAACCACAAATATTAGCTAGTCAGTTGGTGTTTCTATTACATTGTACATAAAATGCAACTGGATTACCGGTTTCTTTATACAGCAGCCTCGTGTGTGTAGTTTTGTGTATTCTATGGAATGCAATTGAAATGATTGGAAGCACACCAAACATCAATACAGTTTTGTTTGCAGCTAATGAGACCCTTGAATGCCTCATTGTGTGTCTTTTGGTAGACAGTGAACACTTCCAAACTCTTCATCTGAGCGCTCAGGCAACTCTTAGTGTATGGGTCACCTTCCTCCATAACTTTCGGAACAATTATGTATTTCTCGTTGTTTTTACTTTGAAGAATACATGCACTCCACCTATGTAAAAAAAAAATCTAGTGGGTTGTTCTTTGCATGCATTTAAAGAAATGAACCTCTTCCACACTGCAAGACACTCCACACTGTTGCAAGGCTCTCTTTCCCCTCAGACGCACATTGCTTTTGGAAACACGTTACTGTTGCAAAGAGATTGCTTTGCAGCATGGTAAAAATAAGGGCCAGTTTGCTCCACCTGGGAGGGGGGATAAATCAGTGCTTTGCATCTGGCCATCTTTGAAGATCACATAAGGAAAAGAAAGAGGTCAATCCAGGGCTTGGTTTTCTGTCAGGTTTGGATGCAGATCGTTTTTCATGCCCGTCAGACTAGAGAGGTTCCTAATATCAGTCTCTTGGATAGGCACCATGTCAGGAAAAGGGGCTGTAGCCAGCTTTCTCCCTAGCAAGCTACTCTTCTGCATGCAGGGAGCCTTTTCTAATGATCTTTTGTGAGTGCCTCCTTCCCTCGGGAGCAGTTTCTGCAGGAGAGAGTGGCGACAGTATTTGGCATAGCATGTTCTCCTAGCCGTTGACAATGTTGGCTGGGGCTGATGGGAGCTTTCATCCAAAACATCTGGAGGGCACCAGGTTGGCAAAAGCTGTTCTCACACATCTCCAAGCCACCAGGGACAACAGAACCTACTTCATAATGTGTTGAATCGTTTTGGCTGTTCCAAATGGTCCGTGTTTAGTAAACACCGAATGCAGGAAAACAGTCACTACCTTTGATAGTTGTTTGTTTCCCCATGGCAACCTGTCTAATGGGATGTCGCTGTGCTGGATAATTGTATTGTTCCTAATGGGCACATTCCCAAGAGCCAGGAGATGCTTAATACTGGCTTTCAAGCTTTGTTCCGCGCACAGGGCACAGCCTTGCTCCCCACAACATCTGACATCCCACTGATGCCACAGCTCATCGCCACTGGAGGACACAGGGAGCAACACATCTTTGATAGTTGCATAGAAGAGGGGATTTCAGCAGATTCCACTTGTTTCAAAAGATGCCCTACCATCTGCCAAATTCCTCAGCCTTCTTTTTTAAAAAATAATTCTGTTCACTCCAACTAAGTTAATTACAATATATTTATATCTCCCCCTTCTCCCCCCCACCCCCAGGTATTTGGCCCACCACGCTATAGATGTCTTCACGCTCCCTGGAATCTTTGTGAGTTTAATCTTCTCTTCTTAAATTTTGTGTCATTTTAAATGTGTTTTTAAATGTAGTTTATCAATAAGTGATTTTTTAAAAAAAAGATTGTGAGCCACCTTGCAAAAAGAGAAAGGCATGATGGAAGTGTGTGTGCGTGTGTGTGAATTCAATACAATTCTCATTTAAAGGCATACTTATCTAATTCACACTTTCCTAAGTAATACACAAACCAAAATATAGCCCCCCTTCATAATTCACACACCTCTGAATTTTGCAATGCATTTCTCCAGCCAAATAATGTATGCAGAAATGCAGACAGTGGGGTAAAATGTCCATAAACATATATGTATTTGTGTATTTGTGAAAATAATGTACAAAAATTTAATATTTTAGGGAAAATTGTTTAGGGAAAACGTATATGTTAGGCAGAATTGCATACAAACTTGTGTATATTCGGAGAAATTTGCAATAAAACACTAATGAAATTTGATTAGGACTATTCTTTTAAAGAAAAATCACAAACTGATGTGGAAATGTGAAGAACTTACCTAAGACTGGAAAAAAGGAAGATAGAGAGTAGACAATTTTGACATATTTGCCCATCCCTATCAACCCTAAGTCCCAGACCAGAAAAGAAACAAAATGAAGAATTGTTATGGAACGACACGGTGCTCTTTTATTGTTAAAGCTCTGCAAGATTCAGCCTAAATGGGAGATGAACAGGCATTCCCTGAGGGGTGCAGTAAGCTGATCGATTGACTTGTCATCTATTTTGTATTTGTTTTATGTTTGCCATCTCGGCTGTCCACTACCGTGGCATTTTTTTCTTATTGTTAGTGGTATAGACATTTTGGCTAAATAAAGTAAAATAAACTGCCCCAATCTTAAAGGGAGCAATTGACAAGAACTGTTCTCCTGATTTCTGGATGATTTCTCCACCCGCCGCCGCCTTCAGAAGATGGCACTCCTCAGAGGCAGGAGGAGAGATATAGAGTCTGTGGAGAGCTAGTGTTTATTCAGCCTGCTCCCCACTAATTATTTTCATTATCTATTTATTTAGTACATTTATATCCCACCTTTCCTCTAAGAGAGCTACGATAAGCTACATAGTTCTCCCCTCCCAAATTTTATCCTCACAGCCCTGTGAGGGAGGTTTAGGCTCAGAGGCAGTGACTAGCCCAAGGTCACCCCATGAGCTTCATGGCTGAGCAGGGAGCTGAACCCGAGTCTCTCAGGTCCTAGCAGAAACTATGCAAAGTCTCCTGACCCCTTCATACTTTGGACGAAGTGCCCAGGAATAATCCCAGCTCAGAAAAAAAGCTCAAGGAGTGGCTTTAAGGAAGCACCTGTGTGTCCTCTCAAGTCTGGGAGCCAAATGTGGCCCTGATCTCCGCCATGCCCCCTCTATGATGAGCTTCTGCCGGGCCTTGAAGACCGGGCTCTTCAGGCAGGCTTTTGGGATGGGTTAGCTTTTATCATTATTGCTGAGATTTTTAATGTTTTAATGTATTTGCATGTTTTTATTTTGTACGTCGCCCAGAGTGGCTGGACAGCCAGCCAGATGGGCGACTAATAAATATAATAAATAAAATAAATAAATAAATTCTGTCTGGCCCTCAGAACTCTCATCAGGCCACATCCCTCAGTGGTTTTGCTTCGCACACTTCTCTTGTGATTTGCCTGGGTGGAATGGGCCCTTGCACTCTGAGAAGAATGCCTCATGCTTGCTTGGATGGAAGACAGGAAGTGTGAGTGTGAGTAGAAACCAGCCCTCTGTAGAAAGGTGAAATTTACATTCTCTGCTCTGCCTATTTTTGCCTCTGGTTCTACCCATCGTTGGCATATGGCCCTCAAGAGATTACCCAGAAAGGAATGCAGCCCTTGGCCTGAAAAGGGTTCCCCACCTCTACCATATGTCTCTAGCACTCTTTCTTCTCAAGGCATCTATACTCTTAAGAACAGGCCCTGGACATAGCACCATGCCAGGGAGTGACATAGAGAGCCAGTATGGTATAGTGGTTAGAGTTTTAGACTGGAACCTGGGCGACTAGGATTCATATCGCCATTCAGCCATGAAGCTCACTGGGTGATCTTGGGTCACTCACAGACTCTTAGCCCAACCTACCTCACAGGATTGTTGTCAGGATGAAATTGGGAGGGGGAGAACCATGTCTGATGTATGCCATTTTGAGCTCCCTGGAGGAAAAGTGTGATGTAAATGTAATAATAAAATAAAATAAATAACAACACTAAGACAAGGAAAACGTGATCCAGCCAGGCAAAAGCACTCAAGGAGGGTGCAAAGCAGGCTGGGGAGGGAGTGTGGCCTCCTGAGAGTCCGGAGGGCCAGACAGAGAGGCTCACTTTCAGCTCCTGGGCCTGATGTTCCCCATCCCGATCTGTATTGAATACTGTAAAGGGAATTGTGCAAAAACACAGGATTACACCACTTATGCCGATGTGTTCCTGTCAAGCCGCTTAACCAGAAAAAAGAGGTGCTTCTGAGGAATAAGCACATGGGGTTTAAAATGAGGAGGTGGGCAGCAGTCTGAACCATTGACTGTCCACCCATCTTAACCAGTGGCCATCTTAACCATTTGTTTTACAGCAGAAACGTACAGGCACCAGACAGGTAGAGGATACCTTCTAGTACAGTGTGTGATTACGATTCTGTGCTTTGATTCCAGATGGAGTTGGCCAATGGGACCACAGTCCAGGAATTCATTTTGCTGGGATTTGGAATTGGGCAGGGCAGGAAGTTCCTGCTCCTCGCCTTTTTCACTGTCCTCTATGTGCTCACGTTGGCCGAGAACATCACCATCATCACACTGGTGTTCTTCGATGTCCACCTGGCCCGTCTGCCCATGTACATCCTGCTGAGCAACTTCTCCTGGCTAGAGATGTGCTATGTGTCCACCACTGTGCCCCGGATGCTCTTCGACCTGGCGTTCCCATATGGGGTCATCTCCTTCCATGCCTGCTTCCTCCAGTTCTATATGTTCTTCTCACTTGGCTACACTGAAGCCTGCTTCCTCTCCGCCATGGCCTTGGATCGGTACTTGGCCATCTGCCACCCGCTACGTTACCCACAAATTATGTCTCCAAATTCCTGCTTCACCCTGGTGGCCTCTTGTTGGGTCTTTGGCTTCTTGGGATCCATTCTCCCAGTTGCTTTGATCTCCAGGTTGTCCTTCTGCAAATCCAACATCATTGATCATTTTTTGTGTGATCCTGGACCCCTTCTGTCTCTGGCCTGTCCCCCACTCAGAAATGCTGCCTCTGTCTGCCAGTTTGCCATTAACATTCTGATTATCGTAGGCAACATATTATTTGTCCTGCTCTCCTATGGCACCATAGTTCACACACTGATGAAATCCTCTGGCCGAGGGAGTCGTAGAAAGGCCTTCTCCACCATATCTTTCCACTTAGTGGTGGTGACACTTTTCTTCGGGTCAGTGGCAGGGATGTATGTAACTCCAGACGGAGAAAGCCACTCAGAGGTCACAAAGGCAGTGACAGTTTTTTTCACTGCCATTACCCCTTTTCTTAACCCTTTGATCTACTGTCTGAGGAATGATCAGGTGAAAGAGGCCCTGGGCAGGTTGCTGAGGAGAAAGGAGAGAGAGCCAAGGCGAAAGGTGGCAGTGTAGAAAGGGAAATGAAAATAAGAAAGCAAAAGCAAAACACCCAGCAACACAGCTGAAAAGATAATATGATCAGAGAGACAGGTCTTCCTCTTTAGTATTGTCCAATAAGGATGTCCAAAAATGTAGCTGGGGTATGGGAGTCACACCCAACCACCACATCCTGTTACAAAAAAGTTCTCCTCTTGTTCTTAAGAACTGGAATGCAATGTTACCTTGACAGATTTCATCGGAGTGTATATTATGCAATAAATTTTGAAAAATAAATTATCTCTTCTTATTTTAGATGATTGAATCATGTGATTTCTGTTTTCATTGGAATTATTCAACATCCCAATTGGTAGCCATCAGACACTAGAAGCTAGTTCACCTCCCTTAGAGATAGAATGCAAACCATAAATATTAGCTAGTCAATTGGTGTTTGTATTACGTTGTACATATAATGCAACTGGATTACCGGTTTCTTTATACAGCAGCCTCGTGTGTGTAATTTTGTGTATTCTGTGGAATGCATTTGAAATGATTGGAAGCACACCAAACATCAATACAGTTTTGTTTGCAGCTAATGAGACCCTTGAATGCCTCTTTGTGTGTCTTTTGGTAGACAGGGAACATTTTTCATCTGAGCGCTCAGGCAACTCTTAGTGTATGGGTCACCTTCCTCCATAACTTTCGGAACAATTACGTATTTCTCGTTGTTTTTACTTTGAAGAATACATGCACTCCGCCTATGTAAAAAAAAAAATCTAGTGGGTTGTTGTTTGCTTGCACTTAAAGAAATGAACCTCTTCCACACTGCAAGACACTCCACACTGTTGCAAGGCTCTCTTTCCCCTCAGACGCACATTGCTTTTGGAATCACGTTACTGTTGCAAAGAGATTGCTTTGCAGCATGGTAAAAATAAGGGCCAGTTTGCTCCACCTGGGAGGGGGGATAAATCAGTGCTTTGCATCTGGCCATCTTAAAAGATAACATAAGAAAAAGGAAGAGGTCAATCCAGGGCTTGGTTTTCTGTTAGGTTTGGATGCAGATCGTTTTTCATGCCCGTCAGACTAGAGAGGTTCCTAATATCAGTCTCTTGGATAGGCACCATGTCAGGAAAAGGGGCTGTAGCCAGCTTTCTCCCTAGCAAGCTACTCTTCTGCATGCAGGGAGCCTTTTCTAATGATCTTTTGTGAGTGCCTCCTTTCCTCGGGAGCAGTTTCTGCAGGAGAGAGTGGCGACAGTATTTGGCATAGCATAAGAACATAAGAAGAGCCTGCTGGATCAGGCTAGTGGCCCATCTAGTCCAGCATCCTGTTCTCACAGTGGCCAACTAGGTGCCTGGGGGAAGCCCGCAAGCAGGACCCGAGTGCAAGAACACTCTCCCCTCCTGAGGCTTCCGGCAACTGGTTTTCAGAAGCATGCTGCCTCTGACTAGGGTGGCAGAGCACAGCCATCATGGCTAGTAGCCATTGATAGCCCTGTCCTCCATGAATTTGTCTAATCTTCTTTTAAAGCCGTCCAAGCTGGTGGCCATTACTGCATCTTGTGGGAGCAAATTCCATAGTTTAACTATGCGCTGAGTAAAGTACTTCCTTTTGTCTGTCCTGAATCTTCCAACATTCAGCTTCTTTGAATGTCCACGAGTTCTAGTATTATGAGAGAGGGAGAAGAACTTTTCTGTATCCACTTTCTCAATGCCATGCATAATTTTATACACTTCTATCATGTCTCCTCTGACCCGCCTTTTCTCTAAACTAAAAAGCCCCAAATGCTGCAACCTTTCCTCGTAAGGGAGTCGCTCCATCCCCTTGATCATTCTGGTTGCCCTCTTCTGAACCTTTTCCAACTCTATAATATCCTTTTTGAGATGAGGCGACCAGAACTGTACACAGTATTCTAAATGCGGCCGCACCATAGATTTATACAACGGCATTATGATATCGTCTGTTTTATTTTCAATACCTTTCCTAATTATCGCTAGCATGGAATTTGCCTTTTTCACAGCTGCCGCACACTGGGTCGACATTTTCATCATGCTGTCCACTACAACCCCGAGGTCTCTCTCCTGGTCGGTCACCGCCAGTTCAGACCCCATGAGCGTATATGTGAAATTAGGATTTTTTGCTCCCATATGCATAATTTTACACTTGTTTATATTGAATTGCATTTGCCATTTTTCCGCCCATTCACTCAGTTTGGAGAGGTCTTTTTGGAGCTCTTCGCAATCCCTTTTTGTTTTAACAACCCTGAACAATTTAGTGTCATCAGCAAACTTGGCCACTTCACTGCTCACTCCTAATTCTAGGTCATTAATGAACAAGTTGAAAAGGACAGGTCCCAGTACCGATCCTTGAGGGACTCCACTTTCTACAGCCCTCCATTGGGAGAACTGTCCGTTGATTCCTACTCTCTGCTTTCTGCTTCTTAACCAATTTCTTATCCACAAGAGGACCTCTCCTCTTATTTCATGACTGCTAAGCTTCCTCAGAAGCCTTTGGTGAGGTACCTTGTCAAACGCTTTTTGAAAGTCTAAGTACACTATGTCCGCTGGATCACCTCTATCTATATGCTTGTTGACACTCTCAAAGAATTCTAATAGGTTACTGAGACAGGACTTTCCCTTGCAGAAGCCATGCTGGCTCTGCTTCAGCAAGGCTTGTTCTTCTATGTGCTTAGTTAATCTAGCTTTAATCATACTTTCTACCAGTTTTCCAGGGACAGAAGTTACGCTAACTGGCCTGTAATTTCCGGGATCCCCTCTGGATCCCTTTTTGAAGATTGGCGTTACATTTGCCACTTTCCAGTCTTCAGGCACGGAGGAGGACCCAAGGGACAAGTTACATATTTTAGTTAGCAGATCAGCAATTTCACCTTTGAGTTCTTTGAGAACTCTCGGGTGGATGCCATCCGGGCCCGGTGATTTGTCAGTTTTTATATTGTCCATTAAGCTTAGAACTTCCTCTCTCGTTACCACTATTTGTCTCAGTTCCTCAGAATCCCTTCCTGCAAATGTTAGTTCAGGTTCAGGGATCTGCCCTATATCTTCCACTGTGAAGACAGATGCAAAGAATTCATTTAGCTTCTCTGCAATCTCCTTATTGTTCTTTAGTACACCTTTGACTCCCTTATCATCCAAGGGTCCAATTGTCTCCCTCGATGGTCTCCTGCTTTGAATGTATTTATAGAATTTTTTGTTGTTGGTTTTTATGTTCTTAGCAATGTGCTCCTCAAATTCTTTTTTAGCATCCCTTATTGTCTTCTTGCATTTCTTTTGCCAGAGTTTGTGTTCTTTTTTATTTTCTTCATTTGGACAAGACTTCCATTTTTTGAAGGAAGACTTTTTGCCTCTAAGAGCTTCCTTGACTTTGCTCGTTAACCATGCTGGCATCTTCTTGGCCCTGGCGGTACCTTTTCTGATCTGCGGTATGCACTCCAGTTGAGCTTCTAATATAGTGTTTTTAAACAACTTCCAAGCATTTTCGAGTGATGTGACCCTCTGGACTTTGTTTTTCAGCTTTCTTTTTACCAATCCCCTCATTTTTGTGAAGTTTCCTCTTTTGAAGTCAAATGTGACCGTGTTGGATTTTCTTGGCAATTGGCCAGTTACACGTATGTTTAATTTAATAGCACTGTGGTCACTGCTCCCAATCGGTTCAACAACACTTACATCTTGCACCAGGTCCCGGTCCCCACTGACGATTAAGTCCAGGCTTGCCGTCCCTCTGGTCGGTTCCATGACCAACTGGTCTAGGGAATAGTCATTTAGAATATCTAGAAACTTTGCTTCTTTGTCATGACTGGAACACATATGCAGCCAGTCTATGTCCGGGTAGTTGAAGTCACCCATTAGCATGTTCTCCTAGCCGTTGACAATGTTGGCTGGGGCTGATGGGAGCTTTCATCCAAAACATCTGGAGGGCACCAGGTTGGCAAAAGCTGTTCTCACACATCTCCAAGCCACCAGGGACAACAGAACCTACTTCATAATGTGTTGAATCGTTTTGGCTGCTCCAAATGGTCCGTGTTTAGTAAACACCGAATGCAGGAAAACAGTCACTACCTTTGATAGTTGTTTGTTTCCCCATGGCAACCTGTCTAATGGGATGTCGCTGTGCTGGATAATTGTATTGTTCCTAATGGGCACATTCCCAAGAGCCAGGAGATGCTTAATACTGGCTTTCAAGCTTTGTTCCGCGCACAGGGCACAGCCTTGCTCCCCACAACATCTGACATCCCGCTGATGCCACAGCTCATCGCCACTGGAGGACACAGGGAGCAACACACTTCACACACACAGCTTTTGTGATGAGACTTCAGCTAGATGAATTAAGGCTGTGCATGCTACTGAGGAACAGAAATGTCACCCTTTACTGAGACAAAGGAGACGGGGATGAGAGCCACAGAGGGATGCGTTTGAACAGGTGCCACCTTCCAGGCAAAGATGCGATGTCCACAGAGCACTATAAAATTGGGAGGGAGGAAGAGAAGTACAAAGGTGTGATCACAACAATTATCCCTGATTCTCAGCAGCACAGCCAGTGTGCTATAGTGGTTAGAGTGCTGCACTAAGACCTGCAAGGCCAGGGTCCCAATCCCGACTCAGCGACAAAGCTCACTGGGTGACCTTGGGCCAGTCACTGTCTCTCAGACATCTTAACCTATCCTGCAGGGTTGTTGTGAGGATAATACAGAGAGGGGGAGAACCAGCTCCTTGGAGGAAAAGGTGGGGCACAAAATGTAATCATGAATAAATGAAGAATTTCTCATTAACTAAATCCACCTTCACGAATTGCCCTCTTGAGTTGGAAGAAGAGGACTGCACTTGCTGGTGACAGCCCCAAAGTCACCACCTCTGGCTGGCTTGGGCCCTCTGACTTCCAAATATTTGGCAAAGGTCTGAAGGGGGACCTGGTTATACCCACATGGGCTTCTCTGTGTGATCAGGAGAGTATATCTGGCTCCTGTTGCAATCTTTTGCAGACCACCCAAAGGCCACAGGGGCAAAGTGAGCCAGGGGCAGTGATGCACAGTGGAAGGGCAGTGGGCACAGCTACATTGGCAGAGCATCTGCTTCGAGCACCAAAGGTCTCATGTTGAATCTCCAACATGTCTAGGTAGGGCTGGGAATGTCCCCCTTCTGAAACACAGGAGAGCTGCTGCCAGTCAGTGTATACAATACTAAGCCACATTAACCAGTAGTCATGGAATCATGGAATCATAGAATAGTAGAGTTGGAAGGGGCCTATAAGGCCATCAAGTCCAACCCCCTGAGCAATGCAGGAATCTGACTCAGATGGTCTGACTCAGTATAAGTGGGCTTCCTGTGTTCCTTTCTCCACACGTTCATGTAAACTCATGTAAACTTTTATATATATATAAACTGTGGTATACAAATATTTGTAGAAATAAATAAAGTGTGGAGGAGGCTTCTGAGTCAGGACAGGCACTGGATGAGAACTAACAAACTGAGACTCAATCCTGACAAGACTGAGATGCTGTTGGTGGATGGTTTCTCTGATCGGATGGTGGATATATACCCTGTCCTGGATGGGGTTACACTCCCCCTAAAGGAACAGGTGCGTAGTCTGGGAGTCATCTTAGACTCTTCCCTCACACTTGAGGCTCATGTAGCCTCGGTGGCCCGGAATGCGTTCTACCAACTTCGGTTGGTAGCCCAGCTACGTCCCTATCTGAGTAAGGAGGACCTCTCATCAGTGGTACATGCTATGGTAACCTCGCGTTTGGACTACTGCAATGCGCTTTACGTAGGGCTACCTTTGAAGACGATTCGGAAGCTACAGCTAGTGCAAAATGCGGCAGCCAGACTGCTAACAAGAACTAAGCGGTCTGAGCATATAACACCTGTGCTAGCCCGTTTGCACTGGCTTCCAATATGCTTCCGGGCCAGATTCAAAGTGTTGGTACTTACCTATAAAACCTTATACGGCGCGGGACCACGATATCTGTCGCAACGCCTCTCCCGATATGAACCGGCCCGTACACTACAGTCTACTACGAAGGCCCTCCTCCGGGTTCCGACTCATAGGGAAGCCCGGAGAGTGGTGACAAGATCTAGGGCCTTCTCAGTGGTGGCCCCCGAACTATGGAATGGTCTCCCCGAGGAGGTGCGCCTGGCGCCGACACTATCATCTTTTCGGCGCCAGGTTAAAACCTTTCTCTTCTCTGAGGCATTTTAATTCTTGTTAATTGTAAATTATTATATTTTGATTTTAGACTGTACAGTTTTGTGTACAGTTTTGTGTTATTTTTATTGTATTTTTAATGTTCACCGCCCAGAAAGCTGTTGCTAGTCGGGCGGTATATAAGCTTAATTAAATAAATAAATAAATAAATAAATTTGATCAGCTGCTTTTGTCCACTCAGACCTTCTGCATTCCTTCAATGGTCCTCTCCTTTCCGTTACCTCAGTAGCAATGAGCAGAGGTCTAAGCAACTCAGATACGACATACTAAATTGTTGGATGACTTCTGTTCTGCTGCTTACACCTCTGCTTGTTGGTGTTTATTAGGAGAAATTTGAACTAAACTGCTGAAGAATTTTCAGGGAAAAAAAATTTTTTTTTTAAATGCAAATTGCTGCAGAAATCAAGAGGACCAACGCTTAAAGTTATGTTAAGTACTTTGAGTGTCTGCGGGGGGAAGGAACCCTTTATAAATTTGAAATTTATTTTCAGATATAAAAGAAGAAAAACCAAATCAATCTGGGTGTAGTTGATTCAATGTAACACAATCACCATCTCTGTTATCTTTTCGGCGCCTATTGAAGACCTTCCTCTTTCAACAAGGCTTTTAAGTTGAGACCTTATCCCAGTCTGCTTCTGTGTTGGAATTGCTTTTTTATATGCTTTTAAACCTTTTCTTAAAAAAGCAATATGTTTTTTAACCTATTTTTAAAGAAAAAGTGTTCAAAGCTTTTTTAAAAAAAAGTTTTTTAAGTTGTTTTGTTTTAATGTATTTTAAAGTCTGTTTTTATGATGTTTTAAAGTGTTTTTAGTGCTTTTGTTTGCCGCTCTGGGCTCCTGCTGGGAGGAAGGGTGGGATATAAATCAAATAATAAATAAATAATAAACGTTTCAGTCATTGTGTGGGCTAGAGAGAGATGCCAGTGGAAGAGAGGTCACTTCCAGATAACCTGTTTATTGAGCATTCCTTCTGATTTGCTTGCAGGGGGGTTGTGCATCAAGCAAATGTTATCTCACATTTTCCTGTTCATTTTCTCATCGCTTTCCCAATTGCAAAAAGTCCTATTTGGGGGGGGGGACAAATTTATTGCACAAAAGGGCTAAATCAACTTTAATTGTGCAACCTGAATTTGCCAGCAAGTGACTTGAATCTCACCCCAAAATAGTGAGAGTCTGAAAGCTCCAAGAGACCTCAAAGCTCAGCTCCTGAATATATTCAGAATTACATTCTCCAAAGCAATCTATTAGAAGGCTGCTTTTTGTACTTCGTTTTCGTAAACAGCTTGAGGAATAACTACATCAGATCTGAAAACACACATAAGAGAGGAAGTGCCCTTCCCTGTCCTCCCAACCTGGCATGGCTGCTTAACCTTGCCATGCCTTTCAATGGAAACAGGCACTCTGGCATGCAGACAATATTAGCTTATGGTGTGTACTGTGATGATTCTCCTATTCTGTTCTAGATGGAGTTGGCCAATGGGACCACAGTCCAGGAATTCATTTTGGTGGGCTTTGGGGGTGGGCAACAGAAAAAGTTCCTGCTCCTCATCTTTTTCACCATTCTCTATGTGCTCACTTTGGCTCAGAACATCACAATTATCACACTGGTGGCTCTGGACACCCATTTGTCCCGGCTTCCCATGTACATCCTGCTAAGCAACTTCTCCGGGCTAGAGATGTGCTACATGAGTGCAACTGTGCCCCGTATGCTATTTGATCTGGCTAACCCTTGTGGGATCATCTCCTTCCATGCCTGCTTCCTCCAGTTCTACATCTTCTTCTCCCTCAGCAGCACAGAATGCTTCTTCCTCTCCGCCATGGCCTTGGATCGGTACTTGGCCATCTGCCACCCGCTGCGTTACCCACAAATTATGTCTCAGGATTTCTGCTACATCCTGGTAGCTGCTTGTTGGATTCTTGGTTTTTTGTGGTTCATTGTCCCGGTGATTTTGATTTCGAAATTATCCTTCTGTGGCTCAAACATCATTGAGCATTTGTTGTGCGATCCTGGACCAATCCTGTCCCTGGCCTGCCCCCCGCTAGGAAATGCTCCCTTCATCTGTCAGATTGCTATGAATGCTGTGGTTTTAGGCAATTTATTCTTTGTTGTGCTATCCTATGGCGTTGTAATTCTAACTCTAATGAAAACCTCTAGACAAGGCAGTTGTGGGAAGGCTTTCTCAACTGCGTCTTTCCACTTAGTGGTAGTCACACTTTTCTACGGATCAGTGGCAGGGGTTTACTTAACTCCCAATGGAGAAAGCCAATCAGATCTCACAAAGACAGCCACAGTCTTCTACAAGGCCATCACACCCTTTCTCAACCCCTTGATCTACTGTCTGAGGAACAATCAGGTGAAAGAGGCCCTGGGCAGGTTGCTGAAGAGAAACTTGAGGCTGATGGGAAGAAAAGCAACTGTTGAAACATAGGAAGCTGCCTTCTATGAATGAGATCTTTGCTCTGTTGAACTCAGTACTGTTAGTGGCTCTCCAATATTTCAGACATTCCCAGCGCTATCTGAAGATGCCAAGGATTGAACCTGAGCTTTCTCCATGCAAAGCAGATGCTCTGCCACTGAACAACACGCTTCCCAAAGCTGGGGTGGATGGATATTCAAGTACAAAACACCCCATCAAAGACATAAAACTCATGTGTTTACAAACAGGCAAGAGGGATGCCTTTTCCTCCTCATCTTTTTTTTATTGTCCAATCAGAAACCAAAAACTAAGCTCATAGATTAGTGAGGCGCTTAAACTACATTTGACCTCAACAAAACTTACCTCTGGCTCTTGAGTTTCAAAATACAGGGAAGAATCCCTTTGAAATGGAATGTATCAGGGCAGATTGCCTTCAAGCAGATATTGTATAATAAATAAAAAGAGGATTAGCTGATTTTATGGCAGTCTCAGTGCTCTGTTTTGCATACTTGTGTGCGTTCTTTCACATTCATGATAAATAGAGGTAGACGTCATTTGGTGTTAGATATTATTAATGTGTTGGGTTTTTTTTAAAAAAAAAATCAGTTGCATTATTTTAACTCTGATGAGTTGTCTGCCCTTGGCTCCTTTGGGAGGAAGAATGGGATGTACATTTGATTTTATAAATAAATTCACTAATAGGCAAACAACCTTGCGGTTTAAGAACGTACCTATAGCCCACAGATATTTCTATCAAACTTTAAAAAGCAGGGATATTCGGCAGCTATAGTGTATGCACCAGGGGAGCAGGAGACCTGACCTCCTCTCTGAGATATTGGACTGCCCTACAAAGTTGTCAAACTGCAAACACAATTTGGGTTGGTCTTTCACAGTCCAATCCACTTGCTGTGTAGCTTGGAAGAATTTGGTAACATGTGCCTCTGAGCATATGGTGAGTGGTGGCAACACCTGCAATCAGCCCAAATAATAGAAAGAAGACATGTGCTGTGCTGATCTTGTTTTAGCAGGGAGGAAGCAACAATATTAAGACAGTTTATATAGTTCAGATGGTCCAGTGTGGTGTAGTGGTTAAGGTGTTGGACTACGACCTGGGAGACCAGGGTTTGAATCTCCACAAAGCTATGAAGCTCACTGGGTGACCTTGGGCCAGTCACTGCCTCTCAGCCTCAGAGGAACGCAGTGGTAAACCACCTCTGGATATCACTTAGGGTCGCCATAAGTCAGAATTGACTTGAAGGCAGACCATTTCCATTTTTTCCATGTCTAAACCACTTCATTTAAGGCAAGGTGGGCACTGTCTGAAACTGCAGTCTGATGTAAAGTCAGACATTATAATATGTTGCTACTTCAGCAATGATTCTAGCTGTTGGAAAAAAGAGGATGCATGTTTTCAGCCTGCTATGTTTAAACCACTTCATTTAAGGCAAAGTGGGCATGGTCAATTAAAAACATAGAGCACACCTAGAATTTTGCTAGACTATATTTCACCTCCCACTGTTTTATCTTGTGCAAACTGAGACACTCCTGGGGTCCACTGGAGACTATTCTGTAGAAGTCAGTGCCCTTATTCCACAATTATGTTTGGAGTTTTTTTAGTGTAAATTTTGCAAAGTGTTGCTGTACTTCACATATTCACAGAAATAGAAACAAAAGAAAATGATTTCCTATAGGAAACTTCATTAACATTGCAAAGTAAATCAGACATATTTAAAGTGACCATCTGAACTCTGAATACCGCTTACCATGAAAACCCTGTTCATAGGGTTGCCATAAGTCAGAATTTCCATTTTGTCTATGTTTAAACCACTTCATTTAAGGCAAGGTGGGCACTGTCTGAAACTGCAGTCTCGTGTAAAACCGGGGATTTGAACTCACAGACTCTGGAGATTGGGTGGGTGGGCACTGCGCAGCGGGGAAAACCCTTCCCTTTACAAAAGGAAAACATTGTGAACAGTATCATTGCTTTTCAGCGTTTCCCCCACCCTTTTATTCTACAGCAGGCACATGTAGCCTCCCACCCAAATTTAAACCAAAGATGTCAATCACCGCATCCACACTAGACCTTTATTTCACTTTGGACAGTCATGGCTTCTCTCAAAGAATCCTGGAAGTGTAGATAGTGAAGGGTGCTGAGTTGCTAGGAGATGCCCTGTTCCCCTCACATACCTGTTAAACCACTCTGGCCAGTTAAACCAGTGGCTGACTGTTAAACCAGTCTGGCCACTGGAGCACTCTCAATGGAACAGGAAAGCCACGGCTGTCTCAACTGAAATCAAAGTCTGGTATGGGTGTGGCCCCCAGATTAGGCAAACCCAGTAGCTGTGAGTCTGGCTTTTAGAACACTGATAGTTGGTTCTTACTGAGCATGCCCGACATTATCATAGGGTTCAAGACAAAATTTATTAAATTAATTAAAAATCAGCCAGGCCTTTTTTTTTTACTTTTAAACTGCAGAAGATGAAGGTCAGAGTATGGGGCAATGTCAGTATTAGGATTACAGCTACTCTGTGAAAATGGCTGATTTTTAATGAATTTCAACAGATTATGAGAACTCTGACAGAAAAAAGTCCAAAAGGAGTCGGGGGGGTTTCTCTCTCTTTTTACACTTTGAACTCTCTATTCTCACTGACTGTTTTGTGTATCACCATGAATATTTAGAATGTAGTTAAGCAAGCATTTCTGAGTTCAGGACTATAAGTTTGGTAAGGTTTTGTTTTGAAATGAGCTTATGGGAAGCATCAGAATGGCATGGGGGGTATTTTCAATTTAACATTGCGGAATGTGAAAAATCCATGCTGTCTATAGTATACAGCCACTCTTGTGGCTGTATAAGAAATTATGGATGCTCTGCTTGTAGACAAAAGCTATCATTGTGTGCGCCTGCATTGTGTGCCTCAAACTACAATCCTATACACCAAAAGTAGCCGAAGTGGTGCCTTCCCGATGTTTTTGGACTACAGCTCCCACCATTCCTCACCACTGGCCATTCTTGCTGTGGCTGATGGAAATTACAGCCCCAAAACATCTGGAGGACACTACAGTGGATATCCCTACTATACATATTTACACAGGAATTACTTCTGAGTAGGCATGCATAGGATTGCACAGCACTTACCTGGGTTTGGTTTCCTTTGGATGAAGACATCATTAGTGGCTTATGGTGTTTTTGAAATATTTGGATGTGTTTATCTATACAGAAGTTCAGCATGGGTGGTGGAGAGCATATCACTTCTACAAACAGCAGATCCACTGTCCTATATCAGAACCACCCAAAGAGGCACCCCAAAGAATGACCTTAACATTTCAGAATTCAAATCTCACTCTCTGCCTCTTAAGGCATCTCAAAACTATATCTTCTCTTTTCTTCCTTCTCTCTCTCTCTCTCTCTCTCTCTCTCTCTCTCTCTCTCTCTCTCACACACACACACACACACACACACACAGACCTAGATTACCCAACTCACACATCCACCTCTCGCAGTCCCTGGTCCTATTGAGAACATTCCAGAGAAGTGTCTGTATTAAAAAGCAATTTTCTAACAATTAACTCCCGTTCAGGTACATCACCAGGTGACCCTGGGCCACAGGTTCTCAAACTGTGGCTTTTAACTTGAACAGCTCTCCAGGGTTCATGCACAAGTGAATCAAAGGGATCCAGGTATGAGTGATCACTGTGCAGCAAAATGAAGGACTGAAATGGGCATGCAGTTAAGACCCATTGTAGATGTGTTCAAATCCCAGTTTGGGGAAGGACAATAACTCATTGATAAAGCATCTGATTTACATGCCAAAGGTCCCAGGTTGAATCCCTGCAACCAGTAGTGCAGTGGCAAATTCAGAAGTGCAGGGTCCCTTCATGATAGGCACAGCCACACACCCTTCTCCCCCCTTTTGCTGCTGTGTTGAGAATGAGATCCTTGTTAATGTCTTCTTCCACAGCAACAGACATCCCTAGGAGCCAATCAGCATGAAAGGGGAGTGTATTAGTTACTGAGAAGAGTCTTCTCAGTGGCTGATTCACCTCCTTTCACTCCGATTGGCTCCACTCAGCAGGAAAGGACAAGGAAGTATGTTGGAAGACTCTTCTCAGTAGCTAATACACGCCCCTTTCATGCTGATTGGCTTGTAGGATGTTGGAGATAAAGGGATCATGCTCCCAAAAAAGTAAGGGGTCTAAGACCCCCTGAGACCCTGGACAACTACACGCCTGCTGGCATCTCCAGTTAGGTCTGGGAATGTCCCCTGTCTGGAACCCTGGAGAGCTGCTGGCAATCAGCACACACAATACTGAACTAGATGGGTCGATAGTCTGACTCAGTATAAAGCAGCTTCCTGCATTCCTATGCTTCTCACATCAGCACCGTACATTTAAAGCACATTGCTTCCCCCAAAGAATCCTGGGAACTGTCATTCATTCCTCACAGGGCAAAAAGCCCCAACACCCTTAGCAAACTATAGTTTCCCAGTATTCTTTGGGTGAAGCTACGTGCATTAAATGTATGCTGTGGGTATGACCTCAGTCAGCTGACCACAAGAACCAATCCTGTTCTACCAGGCGCTAAAAAAAACCTCAACTTCAGTGTTTGTGCTTCACTCTGAATAAAAGAGGTCATATGTACCGGAATTAAGTCATATATCTCTGTCCCAAGAAGTTAGTTACCGTTGTAGGAGATACTGCTGTTTTTGGATCAGGTTTTTTACTAAAGTTGGATCGTATTGTGATATGATTCCTGGCCCTTTTCGTGCTGAACTACAACTCCCATTGTTCCTGGCCATGCTGCACAAGGGGTTTGGACAGGTGGACAGGACAAAACACCTGTCAATCATGTAATACCATAATGATGTCATGTGACTGAGAGGCAGGTTGTCCAACCCACCTCTCAGCACTGGCCTATGGGGATGGAACCAAAATGGTTCCCCACCCCTGTATTCTATCATGTTATCTTTGTGAGCCCCCAGAAAACTATATTTCAGGTACCCAATATCAACAGCATAAATAATAGCAGCAATAGCAACAGCCACCCTAAAGCCCCTCAAGAAAGGAGGCGGAAGCACACTAAACTCTCCATTGCCACCTTTGATGAGAAAATATCTCGTTGTTCAGCTTTTTATTTTTACTGTTTAAACAATCAAAGAGAAGCCATGCCTACTGCAAAAGGCCCTTATAGCAGCAGTTCCACACGTCATCAGGTAAGTGCCCCAGATCTGGAGAAGTGCCGAAAGAAACCTTTCCTCCAAAAATCAGAAACCTAGAACATTCTGCCTGACTCAGGCTCACTTCACCCGCAACATCTCAGCACAGCTGCTGCTAAAGCTACTATCACAATCCAGATTTTGGCATCTCCATCACGCTCTAGAGACAGGGCTCCTCTGAGGCCTTGGCCTGCGGAGCTGAGATATCAGTCTCCTTTCACCAGACAGGCCTTCAGAACTAAGGAGGAAGTGGTGCTTGCAGAGTAGTATTCAGGACAGGTAAGGCTTGCTTGCTTGTTTTCACTCTTCCCCTGTCCAAATTCCTCACCATGGAGAGGCAGCCCTCTTGGAGTGGGGGGTGGGGGTATTCCTTGTTGTAACCGCTGCATTCTACTGTCCTTCCTGGACCCAACAGTAAAACTCAGGACTCCTGATGGACTCCTGGCTAGCCCCTCGTCTTTGACCCCACTTTTTCTTCTGTCCAAGCTGGGAGCAGAAATTGATGATTATGCCTATGTTTTAATATTTACTGAAGATGGGAAAGAGAAAGACAGTAAGCTCCAAAGATGCATATGAAAGCCTCTTTATTTTCGTACATTTATATCCCACTTTTCTACCATCATGGAACCCAAAGTGGTGTAATTATGGTTGATTTGTATTGTACAATTATTACTAGCAAATTGCCTGTTTCTTGTTAGAATAATATGTACATTGTAATTCAGTCCAGTGATTGCTGCTTTTCCCCCAATTTCCTGGCCCACTAGATCTGAACTTAACGAAATGAACATGACAGATGTCATCCTTGGATCTGTCCAAACATGTGGTAAGAAATGTTTAATATGTTACTTTACATATTAAATGTTTAATATGTAAAATATTTATTCCCTGTGCTTAGCTGATCATTGTTTTTCAGTCTTGTTTGAAAATATAAAATATGTGTTTGTTTATTATGGTCATAGACCAATAGCATTCAACACAAAAATATACAATATTTCTCTCTCTTTCTTTCTCTCTCTCTCAAGAAGCCACCAAAAAAGCTATCTTGCACTGCATGGAGAAATTTGGCAACCCCCTAGGTGATAAAGGAGGCCCCTCCTTTAAACAGAATACCACATTTTCAGGAGATCTTTCTGATTAACTTCCTAGCAGAATTAGCCTCCCTCCACACTCACCGTACAGGTTACAGTGCAGAACAACAAAAATATAACGCAGTATATCAATAGCAGTAAATCCAGATCCTGCAAAAAAATAAGAACTCTGTTGTATACATAATCGCATTTTCCTGTCCTCAGACCACAGCCCATAGGAGCTGCCTCAGTCCAGGTTACACTGCTTTGTCTATTTAGCCAAGTATTGTTTTTTTCTGATTGGCAGCAGTTCTCCAGGATCCAGCTGAAGATTCTTTCTGTCACTAGTTATCAGATCCTTGTAACTGGTGATATCAGGGACTGAATCAGGGACCTTCAGCAAGCAAAGCATGTTCTGTGTCACTGAGTTATGCTTCCTCCCTGAAGCAACTGATCAACAGAAGGATAGCGAGAGTTAGGAAACCAGTTTGGGCTTGATTTTGACAGAGTGGTCCCAAAATCTTATCCAAAAGGATCTGATGGTATGTCATGGCATAAGAAGTGGGATGGGAGAGCCAGTGTGTGATGTAGAGGTCAGAGGATGGTATTCAGTGTTAATAGATATTATAGGGATGGGTGAGAATTTCGATTCAGTCTGCATTTGAAGCAGAATATATCAAATTTGCAATTTCTGAAAGAATATGAGAACCGAAACACAGCCATCCTTCGAAATTAGCATTTATTCAAATGTTGGGAAGCAGTTTGCTAACTAAACAACATTTACAAAAATGCATGTATTAGGGGGAAGTGTGCATAAAAATGAATACACGAGTGAAAATAACTTGCAAAAAGGCATGAAATGATGAGACACGGCTAGCAAAATGTGTACCTTTGTCAAAACTGCCTACAAAAATGTCTTTATTTGGAGAAATTCGCACTAAAATAGTGGAGAATTTTCATGAGGATTTTTTTTAAAAAAAACTGCAGATGGTAGAAATGTAGAGAACCAAATTTAACATTGGAAAAAGGAGAAACTGAGAGAACCGAAATAGACAGATCTTTCCATCCCTAAGATATGACTAACTTAGGTTTATTAATTTCAAGGGGTCTACTCTGAGTATGACTTTGGTATATACCACCCAGAGTGTTAGAGTTAGACTGGGGGCACTCAACTTCAAAGCCCTGCTTAGTTCCAAAGCCCAATGAATGACCCATAGACCAGTCACTGACTGAAGCTCCCTCACAGGGATGTTGTGAGAATAAAAGGAATGGGGACCAGAGATGCTCCATTCCATTGCTTGGAGGAAGGGCAGGGTGATAATAGCGTGTTTCCAAACAAAAAAGCAAGATTTCTGGAAATGTTGAAAATGTGTGTGTGTGAGAGAGAGAGGGTGGGGAGGTTAGGTTAAAAATTAAAATATTTTCTCTTGACTTCCAAGGCTGTATTTTATTTTTGTAAATTATTTTTGTAAATCGCTTTGGGACAATCCATTGTGGGGTGTAAATTTAATAAATCCTCCCTTTGGAAGGAAGGACAGGATATAAATTTAATTAATAATAAGAATAATGACAAATGCAATAATAAATAAATACATTATAAATAATAACAAATTACCGTTTGCACATGTGTAGAGGAGGGGGAAGGGGACTGCACTTGCTGGCCCCAGTCCCAAAGTCATCACCTCCTGCTGACTCAAGTCTCCTGATTTCCATATATTCATCCGAGGTGTGAAGGGAAACCTGGTGATGTCCACATAGGCTCCTCCGTGTGATCAGGAGAGAGTATGTGGCTCCTCTTTCAGTCCTTTGCAGAAGTCAGAGGGGTGGAGCTAGCTGGAGGCAACGATTCTGGGAGAGCAGTGGACATGCAAAAGGTCCTAGGTTTGATTCCCAGCATCCCCAGATAGAGCTGCGAATGCCCCCTGCCTGAAACCCTAGAGCATGGGTGGGGAACTGCCTGCCCATGGGCCAATCTCAGTCCACCTTCTGGCCTGTGAGACCATCTTGCTCACATCGCGCCTATCAGCTGATGTCACTGGACAGGGTTTAATCTATTGGCTGTGTACCTTGCACAGACAAGGCAGCAGGATTTAATCCCCGCTCGTCAGCCTGCATTTACAACTTGTTCTCAGTTTAGGGTTATTTTACATCAAAGCCCTAAGGGAGGGTGACTAGGGGCCCTCCAGACAACCTTTTTATTATGCTTTCATGATGTTTTGTGCTCATGATGCTATTGGGACGGTCACATGCAATCCTGCTTTCAAGACTGTTTGTGCCTGGAAAAGTTTTGGGGCAGTCACACTGCTTCATTTCCACTCTCCCTTAAGGTTTCCTCCAGACCCAGATGGCTGTTTTATTGCAGGTGTATTCTGCAACATGTTCTTGACACAATAATAGTGCATTATAGGTGGTTCTGTTCTGCTTTAGGCTGTGCTGTGATGCTTCCCCAATGCTACTGCATCACTGCTGTCTAGATGTGTTACTATAGTGCAACAAAAGTGGGACAAAAAATACACCAGGATTTTTGTGGTATAAAAAGTTACAGGATTTCAGCAGGAAGTTACAGGATATGCACTGATTGGATATGAAGTGGTGTGACTGCCCCAAAACCTTTGCAGGGGCAAGCAGTTCAAAGCAGCCACGAACAGAATTAAAAGTGGGATTGGGAGAATGGCAGAGCTCAATGGCAGAGCATCTGCTTGCATTCAGAAGGTCCCAGATTCAATCCCAGGTAACTCCAGGTAGGCCTGGGAGAGAACCCTGTCTGAAACTCTGAAGAGTTGCTGCCAGTCAGTGTAGACCATACTGAGTTCGATGGACTAATGGGGTTGACTCAGGGTAAGGTAGCTTCCAGTCGTTCCAGAGTGCCCCAATAGCATCATGAGCACAAATCATCTTGAATGCACAACAAAAGGATGTCTGGAGCAGGGATGGGTGAGAATTTTGATTCAGTTTGCATTTCAAGCCAAATCTATCAAATTTGCACTTTCTGAAACAGTATGAGAACTGAAACACAGCCATCCTTTGAAATTCACACTTACATGAATTTTGCAGTGCAGTTCCCCCAGCAATGTTTACAGACATGCATATGCTAGGGGGAAGTGTGCAGAAAAAGATGTTAGTGAAAACATGCAAAAATGCATTATATGACAAGAAACAGCTTGCAAAAATGTATACATTAGCCAAAACTCCCTACAAAAATGTGTTTATTAGGAGAAATTCACACTAAAATGCTGGTGAATTTTCACGAGGATTTTTTAAAAGGTTCACAAATTTACAAATGAGAAACTGAGAGAACTGAAATTGACAGATCTTTCCATCCCGAGTGTAGAGGGGCCCTAAACTGTAGCCATGCTAATTATATTGTTGCACATTCCTCTGAGGTACTAACCACAACCATGTGCTTTTATTTTTAAATGGAAACATCAGGCCACTGAAGATGGTTGAAATGCGTTTGGCTAATGGTTAAGGAGCATCCAATTCTATATGTTTTAACTGGTGTTTTGCCTTTATCAAAGTTATAAGAGTGCTGTTTTAATATTTTTACTCTTGCATCTTATGTGTGGAATTACTTTTTTGGTTGTATAAATGTAACATAGTTCTTCATCTTAACTCTTTTTCTATATAAATTGAGCAGTGATAAGGATAAGTTGCAAATTTACTTTTCTGTGTATGAAGATCAATCCACTTCTCAATTGCAGATGGAAATGGCCAATAGAACCACAGTCCAGGAATTCATCTTGGTGGGCTTTGGAGATGGGCCACAGAAACGGTTGCTGCTCCTCATCTTTTTCACCATTCTCTACATTCTCACATTGGCTGAAAACATTACAATTATCACACTGGCAACTCTGGATGCCCATTTGTCCCGGCTTCCCATGTACATCCTGTTAAGCAACTTCTCCTGGATGGAGATGTGCTATGTGACCACCACTGTGCCCCGGATGCTCTTTGATCTGGCCTCACCTACTGGGATCATCTCCTTCCATGCCTGCTTCCTCCAGTTTTACATCTTTTTCTCTTTGGGCACCACTGAATTATTCTTCCTCTCTGCCATGGCCTTAGACCGGTACTTGGCCATCTGCCACCCCCTGCGCTACCCACAGATCATGTCCCAGGATACCTGCTATGCCCTGGTGGCTGTTTGCTGGATCCTTGGCTTCCTGTGGAACATTGTCCCAGTGACTTTAATCTCCAAGTTGTCCTTCTGTGGCTCAAACATCATTGAACATTTGTTGTGTGATCCCGGACCAATTGTGTCACTGGCCTGCCCCCCACTAGGAAATGCTCCTTTCATCTGTCAGATTTTTGTGGATACTGTGGTTTTAGTCAATTTCTTCTTTGTTGTGTTATCCTATGGTGCTGTGATTCTCACACTGATGAAAATCTCTAGCCAAGGCAGTTGTCAGAAAGCCTTTTCTACCGTGTCTTTCCACTTAGCAGTGGTCACAATTTTCTACGGCTCAGTGGCAGGGGTTTACTTAGCTCCAGGTGGAGAAAGTCAATCAGATCTCACTAGGGTAGCAACAATCATCTACACTTTGGTCACACCCTTCCTCAACCCCTTGCTCTACTCCCTAAGGAACAATCAGGTGAAAGAGGCACTGGGCAGGTTGCTCAGAAGAAATGTGAGATTGAAGGGAAGAAAAACAACTGTTCAAACATAGGAAGCTATCTTCACTGTTAGAGGCTCTTCAGTATTTCAGGCAGGCGACCTTCCCAGCCCTATCTGGAGATACCGGGGATTGAAACTGGGGCCTACTTTGTGCATAGCACATAGTCTGCCATAGAACTATGGCCCTTTCCCGAGCTGTAAAGAATGGACACAGCAAGCACAAAATACCAGTCGAAGAGATAAAAGTGGTGTGTTTACAATACGGGCAAGAGGGCTGCTTTTTTCTTCTTAGTTTTTTGTCCATCTAGGATACCCAGAAACTAACCTCAGAGTTCAAGGAGGAGATTGAATGAATAATTTATTTCGATCAAAGATCAGTACATAAAAAGCATGAGTAAACAAGATATATAAAGTACATACAACCATAAGTGAGTAAAAAGCACAAAATTAAAATCAGTATAAAATTTCCTCTGTAAGGTCATTTATCATTGTTTTCTGACATGCGATAGCAGCAGCACAGAAACTAGCCACTCTTACTGTAAGAGTGGACTCCTGTCTGCCAGTAAGTGCATTAAGTAAAGCTCACCAGGTAAGTCTGGGGTGCTTTGTAAAATTGGGGTAATAAATGAGTGGCAGAGATCCCTATAAAAGGTACAATGCAATAAAACGTGACCTACAATTTCCACTTCCTCCATTCCACATGGACAGACCCGTTTGTGATAAGGTACCCTTTATATCTTCCCTCCAAGAGGGTGGATGGGAATACATTAAACCTGGCAGCTGTAAAAGCTCTTCTATATTTGAAATGGAAATGGACTGTCTCCAAGTCGATTCCAACTTATGGGAGACTCTACGAATAGGATGTTCATGGTAAGCGGTATTCAGAGGGAGTTTACCATTGCCTTCCTCTGAGGCTGAGAGGCACTGACTGGCCCAAGGTCACCCAGTGAGCTTCATGGTTGTGTGGGGATTTGAACCCTGGTCTTCCAGGTCATAGTCCAACACCTTAACCACTACACCACACTGGCTTTCCTTCTACATTTAGGGATATTCAAATTTGTTAAGTACTGCATGGGCACCAGTACTCAGGGTGCCTACCACCAAGACTCAAATGATTTTGTAGATCTATACCCCAAATTCGCTGTTGGATAGTGGTTTTTGCTTTAGCATATCCAAGAGTGAGAAGAGCACAAGGGGTAAAGCCCAGATTTTGCAATTTCACAAACAGCGAGCTTTTCCATCTTGATTGATGTGCATCAATCAGTGTCAAAGGGGTCAAACCCACAGGAGAAAAAATCAGCTTCAACCAATAATGAAGCCTAAGAATCCAAGCACGGGCTTCAATAGAGATTAGCTCTCCTTCTAAATGAAGAAACACATTAGGCACACAGCTTGGAACTCCCAGCACAGCTCTCAGAAACTTAATCTGTGCGACTTCAAAAGGGGGCCAAGTTATCATATGCACATAACTGGGTGCCATATAACATCTTTGAAATAGCCTTTGCTATAAACACCTGGAAGGCTGAAGGCACATATTGCCCCCCCCCCTTTGTGTAAAAGAACTGGAGCAAGGCCTCTGAGCATTCCCAGTAGCATTTTTTTGATTGTGCTGTCCAGGAGCCCAATGCATGGAAAGTTACACCCAGATAGATGTAAGATGCATCCTGTTTAATGGGATGATTCATCATTCATTCATTGGTGATCACTCATGACCGAGTAAGATTGTCTTCCAAAATAAAGTCTTTAACAGTGGGTGCGTAAGTGACCGTGGAGGCCAATCCTAGATCCACACAACCTCCTACAGTGAGGACATAGGTTTCTAGATGGAAGACGGTTGCGATGAGGATTTGTTTGACATGCCTTCCACTTGGCTCATTTGACCCTTTTGCTCTGTATTCCTGCTTCTTCAAAGTCCATAGCACCTTTGATAATAGCTGACCTCCATTTGGAATGCTCATGGGTGCTTTCTCCTCCTCGTGGAGAAAACGAATATTTTGGACTTGTCATAATTAATCGTCAGGCCTTCCTTATTGCAATGGGAGTCCAGGGCTTTGAAAAGGCGTCTCAGACCTATACTTGTCTGGGAGAGAAACACGGCATCATCAGTATACAAAAAGATTGACAGAGCTCTATTAGCCAATCTTGGTGGATGCGAGTTAACTTCCGCTCCCTAGTTAATATAAAAATTAAATAAAGTTGGGGCAAGTATGCACCCTTGTTTAACACCATTAAAAGTTGGAATGGGATCAGATAATTGGCCAGCACGATTGCAGCTAATCCTCATGCAGGTGTTTTCATATAGTTTATGAATAAGAGTTAACAAGCGTCTGTCAATGTTGGTAGCCTCACATTTTTCCCACAGTCTACCCCTCTGAATCAAATCGAAGGCTGATTTGAAATCAATAAAGGCTGAATAGAGAGCTATATAGTAGAGCACCCTGACCTGAAACCAGCCTGTTCATCTTCTAATCTCTCTCAGCTGTGCCCGCCAGGTTTCTCTGTGCAGCAGCAGGCGAGACCTGGGGGGCGGGGAGGTGGAGTTGCAGTGGTCTATCATGATACCATTTCCCTGACCAGGTGCCCTATCCCACAGTATCCAGGGTTCAAGTGTGTGTATCTGAAGTTGAGTGGTCGGGACAGAATAGGGATTCTGTTGGTGTACCGCCCACCCCGCTGCTCAACAGTCTCCCTTCCTGAGCTAGCCGGGGTGGTCTCGGGGTTGATGTTGCAGTCCCCTCGGCTTGTGGTGCTAGGGGACTTCAACATCCATGCCGAGGCCACCCTGTCTGGAGTGGCTCAGGACTTTATGGTCTCCATGACAGCCATGAGTCTGTCCCAAGTAATATCTGGCCCCACTCATGTTGCTGGCCACACCCTGGACCTTGTTTTCTGTGTGGAGGGGAATTATGGTGATCTTGGTGTGGAGGAACTTTCTGTAGTTCCATTGTCATGGACAGACCACTACCTGGTTGGGTTTAGACTCACTGGGACTCAGAACCTCTGCAGGGGTGGGAGACCGATTAGGATGGCCCGCCCCAGGAGGCTGATGGATCCGGATGGTTTCCTGACGGCTCTTGGGGATTTTCCTGTCACCTCAGCAGGCGATTCTGTCTAAGCTCTGGTTGACCTCTGGAATAGGGGAATGGCCAGGGCGGTGGACACGATCGCTCCTGAGCATCCCCTCTCACGAAGTGGAGCCAGACCAGCCCCCTGGTTTACCAAGGAGCTGGCGGTGATGAAACGAATGAGACGGAGTCTGGAGCAACGTTGGCAGAAGACTCAAAGCGAGTCTCATCGAACATGGGCTAGAGCCTATTTGAAGGCCTACTCCGTGGCAGTATGGGCAGCAAAGAAAGCATTCTTTTCTGCCACTATTGTGTCTGCAGGGAGCCGTCCAGCGGAGCTGTTTCAAGTGGTCAGAGGTCTTTTACATCTTGGCCCCCATAGGGATAATATAGACCATTCAACAGACCGCTGCCAAGAATTTGCACGGCACTTTGCAGATAAAATCACTCAGATTCATTCCGACTTGGATGCTATAGTTGATACAGTCTCAGTGGATGTAACCTTGGCTCCTGCCTGTCCATTAATAATGGATTCTTTTCAATTTGTACAGCCTGAGGATGTGGACAGGATCCTTGGAGAGGTGAGAGCCACCACATGTTTTCTAGACCCCTGCCCTTCCTGGCTCATTAAATGTGTCAGAGAGGGACTGGCTGAGTGGGTGAAGGGAGTGATCAATGCCTCCTTACAACAAGGCAGAGTTCCAGTGTGCCTAAAGGAGGCAGTTGTAAGGCCTTTGTTGAAAAAGTCCTCCCTGGATCCCTCCATAATGGATAATTATCGGCCAGTGTCCAATATCCCATTTTTGGGCAAGGTAATAGAGAGTGTGGTGGCCTCCCAGCTCCAGGGATTCCTGGATGAAACGGAGTATCTAGAACCATTTCAGTCTGGTTTCAGGCCTGGTTATGGGACGGAGACGGCTTTGGCCACCTTGGTGGATAAGGGGAGTGTGTCCCTGTTGGTTCTGCTGGACTTCTCAGCGGCTTTCGATACCATCGTCCATGGTATCCTTCTGGGCCGCCTTGCTGGGATGGGACTTGGGGTCACTGTTTTACAGTGGCTCCGTTCCTTCCTGGAGGGACGAACCCAGAAAGTGGTGCTGGGGGATTCCTGTTCGACTCCTTGGCCGTTGGCCTCAGGGCTCAGTTTTGTCCCCCATGCTATTTAACATCTACATGAAACCACTGGGAGAGGTTGTCCGGGGATTTGGGGTTCGGTGCCATCAGTATGCTGATGACACCCAACTCTACTTCTCCTTTCCACCTAACTCCAAGGAAGCTGTCTTGGTTTTTAAACTGGTGTCTGTCATCAGTGGTGGACTGAATGAGGGCGAACAAATTGAAGCATAATCCAGACAAGACAGAGGTGCTCCCGGTCAGTCGAAAGGCAAATCAGAGAATAGGGATTCAGCCTGTGCTGGATGGGATTACACTCCCCCTGAAGATGCAGGTTCGCAGTTTGGGTGTGCTCCTGGACTCAGCTTTAAATTTGGAGGCCCAGGTTTCTCCAGTGGCCAGGAGTGCTTTTGCACAATTAAGATTAGTGCACCAACTGTGCCCGTTCCTTGAGCCGTCTGATCTGGCCACGGTGACACATGCCTTAGTTACATCCCATTTAGATTACTGTAATGCGCTCTACGTGGGGCTGCCTCTGAAGACTGTTCGGAAACTTCAGTTGGTGCAACGTGCTGCAGCCAGAATGTTAACTGGGGCTGGTTACAGGGACCATACGACTCCCCTGTTACAAAAGCTCCACTGGTTGCCACTCTGTTTCCGGACTTCAAAGTGCTGGTGATGACCTATAAAGCCCTATATGGCTTAGGTCCATGCTGTCTGTCAGACCGTATCTCCCTATATGAGCCTGCCCGGGCCCTGAGATCCTCAGGAGAGGCCCTTCTCTCAATACCTACGTCCTCACAAGCACGACTAGTGGGGACACGAGATAAGGCCGTTTCGGTGGCTGCCCTGAGGCTTTGGAACTCCCTTCCTAGGGAAGCAAGAATGGCCCCCTCCTTATAGTCCTTCCGTCAGCAAGCAAAGACTTTTTTATTTCAACAAGCCTTTGGAACTGAAAGCTGTTAAGGACAGGTCTTGAAGGGTGCTGCATTGCTGTTGCCTAACTGTATTATTTTAAACTGAGTTTGAATTATTTTAACTGTATGTATGAATGGTTTTAATACTGTAAATTGTTTAATTTGATTTTAATATAGACTTTTGTATGTTTTTAATTATATGTGTGCTTTTATCTGGAAGCCGCCGTGAGTTCCAGTTTTGGAAAAAGGGCGGGGTAAAAATAATGATAATAAATAATAAATTAATAAATAATAAATAAATAAATAAATATGTTTTATTGTTCTAGCCAATTTAGTAGCTTCTCATCTAAATGGCTGGCATATACTTTATTTACCAGTAATACTTGACAGGCTGATAGGTCTATAATTTGCAGGGTCTGATCTTTTCCCTCTTTTATATATAGGAACAATAATAGCAAGTCCCCAATCCTCTGGGATACACGCTGTGCAATCAATACAGGTGAACAGGGTCGCTAGAACCGGAGCCCACCACGCTATATTGGCTTTAAGCAACTCAGGTGGGATATTATCCCCTCCAGGGGATGTAGTCATTTAGGGTCTCAGGTTCTTAGACCCCTTACTTTTTTGGGAGCCAGGTCCCAGCAGGGCTCCCTACATCTCCAGCATCCTATGAACCAATGAGCATGAAAGGTTTCTGGAGGTTTCTTGTACCAAGACAAAGCTTTGGACCAGCATGCTAGTAGGACACCTTCTAGAGAGTGGTCCCTAATATCATGGAGGTAATATGATTTGGAGTGAGTATGTATATTTGGTATGTGTTATTGTTTATTTTAATTAGTTTTTAAAATATTTTTAAATACCTATTTTTAAGAGTCTTTCATAATTTTAACGTTTGTTTTTGTAAACTGCTTTGAGCTTGTATTACAATCAAGTGGTATATACTTGTTAAATAAAATAAATATAAATAAATGTCCTGGGGATAGAGTAGTCATAGTGATTCTTAAGAGAGAAAGCCTTCTTGATAAGCCATGCAGATTAAAATAAAAGCCATCAAGCACACTGGGGGCCTGGGGAGATCCTATTTTCATAACTCTCCTCTACCACTTGACAAATAAGCTCTCTTAAACATAGTGGTTTTTAAAAAGCAGATATTTGGCTTTGTGCTGCACTCTGGAGACAATATCCCACTGAGGCTTCTTCCTATGGTGTCATAATAGCAACCTTCTCCTTGGGGTGACATCTTCAGAGCTTGAGGGAATCTGAAGCTTAGAGCTGGGTAGATATGTCTGTGGAGCAGGTGAGCCTTCTATGTCTTGTTTCCTTTCAAAGATCTCCCTTTTTAAGTTGCTGTTCAGCTCCTCAGCTTTCTTCAAATGGTTTGAAAGACATGGATGCTTAGGCATGATTAAAGTAGTGATTTGGAAGGAGGGACTTTATGATTGTTATAATTTAATATTAATAAAACTGTACTAGGGGCTGTTGTATATAGATTAAAAAAACAAGTCTGCACTCACAGACTTACAATCTAAATTAAAATATAACATAAAGGGGGAGGGTTCTTGTGGGGACAATACTGCATTTGAGGATAGAGCACTGGAGAATCCTTTGGCAACTGTCTCTTCAGTCATTTTGGAAGTCCTAAAATGACTATGATACCAAGTTCCTTCTCCCCCCGCTGATGAATTTCACCTAAAAGAACCTGGTCTCAGGGTGTGGTCTGAAGGTACATAACGTAGTCACTTTGCTGAAGCTAAGCAGGTTTGGCTCTAGTCAGGGTCTGCATGGAATGCCACCTTGAGTTGCATGATGGAAGAATAGAAAGGTGAGATATACATGTAATCAATCAATAATATGTGGTAGAAGAAATGCCAAAGGGTTCAACCTCCTGTGCCAGATCGAGAAATTTGTAACCATTCTTCGAACTGTCTAAAAGGGGCCCATCAAGGAGACACAGAACAGCCATTTGAGCAGTCATTGAAAGAAGCATTTGGAGGAGTTTAAAAAAATTAGGATGCCCTTTAGGATAAATGGAGGGAAAACCTTCCTAATTGCAAGAAAGGCGGGACTGTGAAAGTTTAAGATCAAGAGAAAGAGGAATTTCTACCCAGATGAAGGCAGCTACTGTTTTAAGATATGGTCAGTGTTTTCCTGTATTCTGGACTTGGCATCCTTGCTAGTTTCATCTGCACTCTCTGCACATCAGCCACCTCCTTTTGGATTGCACAATATTTGGATTAATAGCTGAAGGATGGAGGATGCCCTAGGATATGGTGAGGGGCGTGACTTCCAAGAGCTTCATATAAACTGAGTTTTTCAAAGAAAGATTTAAATGTGGTACATAAAGAGTTATTTCATAATTCATTTAGAAAAGTGTGTGGGAGGGGAAAGCTAACTTAGTGTGCTATTATTTGATACCTTTCACTCCTGTGTCTGGCTGGTGCAGTCGATGAACAACTACTGCCTTGAAACATTTCATCTGGAGATCTGTCTCTAAATCCAAGAAATGTAACAGCAATGACTATATTTCTCCTCTTCCTTTTCCTGTACAGTCAACTACTATATTCTATTTCCAGTGTTTAGAGTGCTGATGCTTATATAGCCAAAACGACACCGCCCATGCCCAAAATGGAGGTATCAGCAAGCTTGGTTTGCAGAAGTACAAAATGAGTTTTTAAAAATTTATTTGAGGTTGCCGGGGGGAATCTCCAAACACAGAGCAATCGAGCATGCTCAGGGGCTACAGAATGCTAACTGACTGTTGGGGGGAATGGAAAAGGGGAAAGGATGATGTAGAGTGGCTGACATCCTGAACAACAGCACTCCACACTGCAATATGCTATTGAAGGTACCACTTGTTCTGTTTCTTGCGGGCAAACATCTGTGATCCAGACATCTGGAAATTCCAAAGGACTGAAATGGGAGGAGAATTTCAGATTGTGATGTCTGGTTATTTTCATTCTCCTAGCAGTAGGTGATTTAAAGAAAGCTGATCTTGGTTGTATTAAACCAGCCTTCCCAATCTGGTGACCCCTGGATGCTTTGGACCAGCCTTTCCCAACCTTTGGGTGCCCAGATGTTGCTGGACTACAATTCCTATCAGCCCCAACCAGCAACATCTGGAGACTCAAAGGCTGGAAAAGGCTGCTTTGGACTACAACTCCCATCCACCCCAGCCTGCATGACCAATGGTCAGGGATGATGGGAGCTGTTCTCTAACAATATCTGGAGGGCCAAAGATTGGGAAAGGCTGATTGAAACTATAACAGGTGGTCCTTTGAGCATCTGCCTTTTCCCTCCCATCTGTTTTCCATCACTATTGCCCCACTTCATTCTTTCTTTCTCCAGTGAACTCTGTTCCTGGTGATGATAATGCCTTACATTGTGTGTTCTGCATACAGTTACATGAACAGTATAACAAATAAATGCCAGCAGACAGAATCACACAGCAGAGCACATAGATGTCTTATTTTCACATACATACAGCATTAGCAGGACATGCAAAGGCCAGGACGGAACAGCCAGGCAGGGAAGGGATTATTTTCACTGTTCTGTTCCTTCATTGTTACTCTGGTTTGCCCTGACTTCCATCCTACTCATCCTGAAATCTGATTCAACTAGGAGAATTTCTAAATATGAATTCTGGGTTTCAAGTATGTGAAATTGGCTATAGCTTTCACTTCCTTCCATTAATTTGCTTCATTTCCCCACTCTATGTTACTGATGAAACCCTGCATGGATTTTTTTCCCTTTGTGGCATGTTTTTGGCACACCCGTGCTGGCCTACAAATTGATAAAATACTACAAAAAAGAATTTTGCTCACATCAAGATTGCTTTCCTGTGGTGTTTTATCCATCTGCAGATGAACGTATTAAATATATCACCTATATGGAAACAGTTCCCCCAGTCCCACTTTTTATAAATACAGGTTTAGATATTTCTGCCTCTCATTCTGCAAAACTCCCTAAACTTTTTAAGAATGTTTTCAAATTTGTTTTGTTTTAATATACTTTAAAGTCTGTTTTTATGATGTTTTACAGTGTTTTTATTGCTTTTGTTTGCTGCCCTGGACTCGTACTGGGAGGAAGGGCAGGATATAAATCAAATAAATAAATAAATAGACTTCCACCCCATTCCTTGGAACAACATGCCTCTGACCCCAAAGCTCCTCCAGTTGTACGTCTGGCTGCTCAGCCAGTTCAGCTGATTTTAAAATCCCACTTGTGTAACCTTCTACTGGGAACTACAGTTCCCAGGATTCCTGGGAGGGATGCCATACACTGTAAATGTGTGCTAAATGCAGGGGTGTAGTCACTCAGGGTCACGGGGGGGTCATAGACCCCTTATTTTTTTGGGAGCAGGATCCCAACCAGATCCCTATGTATGAGCCAGTCATCATGGAAAGGGAGCGTGTTAGCCACTGAGAAGAATCCTTGCATGCTGATTGGAGGCAATCAGAGTGAAAGGAGGCAAGTCAGCCACTGAGAAGACTCTTCTCAGGAGCTAACACACAGCCTCCCCGAAGATTGGCTTTTAGGGATTTCTGCTGTACTAGAGTGTGGACTCAGAGCAAACACAAAGAGCAACGGAGATGAGGGAAAGGGGACGTGGCTGTGAGAAGAAGTGGCTGTGACTATCATGAAGGGGTCCTGTACTTTTGAATTTGCCACTACACTACTGGTTAAATGTGCTTTCAGTGTATGGTGTGGATGCAGTGTCGTTATTGTCAGAGCCCTCTTCTGATTCCCCAACCCCCAATTCTAGATGTAAGCAGGGAAGATGATATTATTGGCCCTGATCTTGTGCCTTTTAACAACAGCTTGACATGCAGAAGTTAGACAGGTAAAGCTTTTTTTGACCTGAGGTTCTTCCAGGTAGAAGCGTAATATTAAAAAAGCATCATTCAGATATTGTAGATGGGTTATGGTCAACAGGCTTTTCATTGTTGTTTTCTTTCCACAGAAAGGGTAAATTCAGATTAATTACTACAAATGTATGGTGTGTAGTTACTAAATTAATACAAGGTTTAGTAATCTTGGTATAGGATTGAAGAATTACTAGTTTGTTTTTCAGCATTCAGTTATGTTGATGCAGTTGAATTTGAGAAGTTCTGCCTGTGGCCTGGCAAAGATTCACTCATAAACACAACTCACTATTTAAAGCAGTGGCCATAAAGCAATGGTGAAATAATCCAGAAGCATCCAGTAACCTGTTCTTCAAAATGATTCTTTGCTTCTACAGGAACGACAAATCGATCTCACCAACATCACCGGCCACAAAGTGACTGAGTTTGTCCTCCTGGGCTTCCCTTCTTTATCACCGGCATTGCGCTTGCTCCTCTGCTCCATTCTCTCAACTGGCTATGTCTTCACAATACTGGGGAACCTGTGCATCATCTGGGCAGTGCTCAGAGACACCCATTTGTCCCGCCTCCCCATGTACATCCTCTTGGGCAACTTCTCCGGGCTGGAGATGTGCTACGTCACCTCTACAGTACCTCGGATGCTCATTGATGTGGCCTCCCCGCCAGGGGTCATCTCTTTCCGTGACTGCTTCTTGCAGTTCTATTTCTTCTTCTCCATGGGGGCAACTGAGTGCTTTTGCCTCTCCAGCATGGCCTTAGACCGGTACTTGGCCATCTGCCACCCACTTCGCTATCCAATGCTCATGTCCCCCCAATTTTGCTGCACCTTATCGGCTTGCTGCTGGGTCTCTGGTTTCTTGTGGTATCTCGTGCCCATCATTCTCATTTCCCAGCTCCCATTTTGTGGCCCCAACATCCTGGATCACTTTATATGTGACCCAGGCCCTCTTCTAGCTGCTTCCTGCAGCCCAGCACCCCTCACACAGATGACCTGCTATGTCCTCAGTTCCCTCATCATTTTTGCTACCTTACTCTTCATTGTGACCTCCTATGGCACAGTTCTGCAGACGGTCCTAAAGCTTCCCTCTGCTGCAGGTCGTCGCAAGGCGTTTTCCACTTGCACCTCCCACCTGGCCGTGGTCAGCTTGTTTTATGGCTCCGTCATGGTCACCTATGTCAACCCAGGATCTTCTGGTGGGAGTAATAAGGTGGTGACTGCCTTCTACTCCATGGTGACCCCTCTTCTCAACCCACTCATCTACAGCTTGCGAAACAAAGAGATGATAGCGGCACTAAAGAGGACATTGATTCAAGGATGTTGAGAGCCTCCAGTGCAAATCTTAGTGGGTGATCATGGGCAAGTCATTCTCCCCCTGCCTAACCTACCTCACAGGGTTCTTATGAGGTTCAAATGCTGCCTTGAGCTCCTTGAGAGAAGGTTGGAGTACAAATGTAACAGCACACAGACAGGTGGATGAGGGATTCTGAAGAGAAACACAGGGCCTGGTCTTTGCTACAGCTATTGTCAGCCAATATTAGTGGCTATCTGAACATAAACCACGTGCAGAGCTTTTTCGATTAAGCAGTTTCTAAATCTTCTAAATAAATTAATAAACAGTTTTTGGTGCTGGTTTTTAACAATTCTCTTTTAATTGTGTCTTAGTGATATTTTTGCTTTTCAGTGTACAAGAGTGTCGTTGTGGATTTTAAATTCTTGATTTTGAATGTGTTACAATTGTTTTTGTGTTCTGCTGTCTCGTGAAGACACTTATCCTAAAAGTCAGGGAAGATGGTTGTAAATCTTTTAATAAACAAACAAAACATTGTGTGTAGAGTATTTTTGCCATTTTTGTTCAATTTCTACCCTTCCTGTTCAAGCCCAAGAACAAACTGTATTTAGTTATTTACAGCACAATCCTGACCAAGGCCCCTATCTGCGCTACACATTTAAAGCAGTATCATACCTCTTTAAACCGTCATGGCTTCCCCTAAAACATCATGGGAACTGTAGTTTGTTAAGGTTGCTGACTGTTGTTGGGAGACCCCTATTCACCTCAGGGCTACAATTCCCACTCTGAAAATTGTAGCTCTATGGTGGAAATAGGGGTGTTTCCTAACAACTATCAGTCTTAACAAACTACAGTTTTTGGGATTACTTGGGGGGAGGAGTAATGACTGTTTGAAGTGGTATGATACTTGTTTAAATGTACAGTGCAGATGGGGCCCATGTCTACATAGCAGTAAGTCAATTTGAATTCAACAGAGCCTACTCCAAGGTAAGTGTGGTTAGGATTGCAATTTTAGTTATTTATTGGATATATATATAGTTAGTCATCCATCACTAAATATTCTTTGGGTAGCATGGAAACAAAATAATGCTAAAATAAAATATATTGTGTAAAATCAACAAGAATAAAACACAACAGATAAATCCACCATTCAACACAGACAGAATAAAACTCCTGGATATTAAAGATCTTCACCAGGTGCCAAAAAGATCCCAAATATCTGATATAATGAAGGGCAGGTAAGGAACTGATGATGATGATGGGTCCAGGCATGCCTCTCTGGGGAATATATTTAATACTCAAGGTAGCATTACCACACAAGTCCTCTCCGTGGTAGACACCCACTTCACTTGGCAAGGCACCCAGAGCAGGTTGAGGTATGAATAGCCTCCTTTGATAGCCGTTGAGGATGGCTGGTAATTATATTGACATAGCAAACTAACATGTCAGTGAGAAGGCTGGGCTAACACTCTTCTCCCTAACACGGTAGTTTTCTATGCAGAGGGAATTTTTATGTGTTTGTAATGGAACAGGACTAGCTCAAGACATTTGCTCCTGGGACAAAGGACAAGATGGGGTCCTTCTCCAATTCCATGTGCAGACGCCAATGGACTGGCAGTGGCCTCTTACTTCAACACTAGCAATGGGAAAGTAGCAGGCTAAATTAGGGGCGTGACCTCAGTCATCCACGTGCCACCACTACTCCCTGTCCTCTACAGCTGGCTCACTCTCAAATCATAGGGTAGGCCCCGTGGAGGAGCCAGTGTGCTGTTCTTCAACGGCGCCACCTAAGGATCATTCCTCCTGTTCCAGCAGGCCCTAAGACCCAACCCTTTGCTCTGAAAAAGAGAAGCGGAGAAATGCACTGGAATGTGCAAGCGTATATGTCAAGGTGTTAGTTACACTTGTGAGAATCACTGCTGTTTCTGGATCAAGTACTTGACTAACATTGGATCGTTCTGTGGTATGATTTCTGGCCTGTTTTCTTGTCTTCATCTTTTAGTGAGGCAGAGTAAGAGTTGTCCTCTTTATAGTTATTGCTGAATCAGCACCTTTAGGAATATTGTTCTGTTGCAGGTGTGGGGAACCTTTGGCCCTCCAAATGTTGCTGAACTTCCACTCCCATCATCCCTGGCCATGCAGCGCAAAGGATGTTGACAGGTGGGCAGGACAAGAAACCTGTCAATCAAGTCATGACACAATGATGTTATATGATAGAGAAGTGGGCTGTCCTGCCCACCTGTCAACATTGGCACACGGGGGTGGAGCTAAAAAATTCCCCACGCCAATATTATATCATGTAAACTTTGTGAGCCCCCCATAAAACTATCTTGTTGGGTAGAAAATATAAATGCCATAAATAATAGCAACAGCAACCCTAAGGCCCCATAGAAAAGGAGGTGGAAGCACAGCACACTCAATTCTCAGTAGCCACCTTTGATGAGAAATAATATCCCATTGTTCAGCTTTTTATTTTTACTGTTTAAACAACCAAAGAGAAGCCATGCCTACTGCAAAAAGGCGCTTGTAGCAGCAGTTCCACATGTCATCAGGTAAGTGCCCCAGATCTGGAGAGCTGCTGACAGAAACCCTTCCTGGTTCCTATACACAAAACCTATAATATTCTGTCTGCCTCAGCTCAGCTGCAGCATCACAGCACAGCTGCACTGAAGCAACTATCACAATCCAGATTTTGGTATCTCCATCACACTGTGGAGACAGGGCTCCCCTGAGGCCTTGGCCTGCGGAGCTGAAATATCAGTCTGCTTTCACCTGATGGCACTTCAGAACTGAGGAGGAGGTTGTGCTTGCAGAGAAGTATTCAGGACAGGTAAGGTGTGTTTGCTTGTTTTTCACTCTTCCCATGTCCAAATTCCTCAACTTGGATAAGCAACCCTCTTGGTGGGAGGGGGACTTCCCTGTTCTAACCAATACACCCTTCTATCCTCATGGAGGCAACAGTAACACTCAGGACTCTTGATGGACTCCTTGGTAAACCCACTTCTATGACCCCACGTTTTCTTTTGCTTAAGCTGTAAACAGGAATTCTTAGTGATGCCTTTTATTATCATTATTATTATTTATTAAATTTATATACCACCCGACTAGCAATAGCTCTCTGGGCGGTGAACATAGAAATACAAAGCGTAAAAAATACAATAAATAACACAATATGATACAAAATAACACAATCTAAATCATGCAGTAACATTTTAAACATAAATCAATTTAGATTAAAATGCTTCGGAGAATAATAATTTTCAGTAGCACCCTAATTATTCCTAACATTCACCTTTTTTACAGCTGTTGCGCACTGGGTTGCCATCTTCATCAAGCTATCCACGAGGGTTGCCAGGTTCAACAGGTTTTAACATTTCCTGAAGTTCTGAAGACAGGAAAAGAGGGAGACAGTAAGTTTCAGGGATGCATATTGAAACCTCTTTATTTATTTTCATACATTGATATCTCTCTTTTCTTCCGTCATGGAATCAAATATTATGTGCTTGTAGTTAATTAGTTGTTATTCACTAACAGGCAAAAACCTTGCGGTTTAAGAACGTACCTATAGCCCACAGATATTTCTATCAAACTTTAAAAAGCAGGGAAATTGGGCAGCTATAGTGAATGCACCAGGGGAGCAGGAGACCTGACTTCCTCTCTGAGATACTGTACTGCCCTACAAATTTGTCAAAATGCAAACACAATTTGGGTTGGTCTTTCACAGTCCAATCCACTTGCTGTGTAGCTTGGAAGAATTTGGTAACATTGCCTCAGAGGGGAGGAGGAAGGGAGAGGAGAGGGGAAGGAGGGGAAAGGCAGGTCTGATCATTTGCATGCTTATTGAGTTCAATGGGATTTACTCCTATTCAACCATGGTTAGGATAGGAAAAACTGACCATGGGGGAGGAAAAGGTGGAAGGGAAAGGTGCAGATTGGAGGGGGGCAAAGGAAGGGGAAGGGGAGGGCAGTTTTAATCATATCCATGCTTATAGAGTTCAATGGCATTTACTCCTTTGCAATCATACTTAAGATAGGTAAAACTTACCATGGGTAAGAGGAAGGGGAGGGGGACGAGGGTGAAGGAGGGGATTGGAAGGAGATGGGGATGGGGAGTGGGGCAAAGGAAGGGGAAGGGGCAAGAGGGAGGAAGCTATCTTCACTGTTAGAAGCTCTTCAGTATTTCAGGCAGGCGACCTTCCCAGCCCTACCTGGAGATACCGGGGATTGAAACAGGGGCCTTCTTTGTGCATAGCACATAGTCTGCCATAGAACTATGGCCCTTTCCCAAGCTGTAAAGAATGGACACAGCAAGCACAAAATACCAGTCGAAGAGATAAAAGTGGTGTGTTTACAATACGGGCAAGACGGCTGCTTTTTTCTTCTTAGTTTTTTGTCCATCTAGGATACCCAGAAACTAACCTCAGAGTTCAAGGAGGAGATTGAATGAATAATTTATTTCAATCAAAGATCAGTACATAAAAAAGCATGAGTAAACAAGATATATAAAGTACATAAAACCATAAGTGAGTAAAAAGCACAAAATTAAAATCAGTATAAAATTTCCTCTGTAAGGTCATTTATCATTGTTTTCTGACATGCGATAGCAGCAGCACAGAAACTAGCCACTCTTACTGTAAGAGTGGACTCCTGTCTTCCAGTAAGTGCATTAAGTAAAGCTCACCAGGTAAGTCTGGGGTGCTTTGTAAAATTGGGGTAATAAAAGAGTGGCAGAGATCCCTATAAAAGGTACAATGCAATAAAACATGACCTACAATTTCCACTTCCTCCATTCCACATGGACAGACCCGTTTGTGATAAGGTACCCTTTATATCTTCCCTCCAAGAGGGCGGATGGGAATACATTAAATCTGGCAGCTGTAAAAGCTCTTCTATATTTGAAATGGAAATGGACTGTCTCCAAGTCGATTCCAACTTATGGGCGACTCTACGAATAGGGTTTTCATGGTAAGCCGTATTCAGAGGAGGTTTACCATTGCCTTCCTCTGAGGTTGAGAGGCAGTGACTGGCCCAAGGTCACCCAGTGAGCTTCATGGCTGTGTGGGGATTTAAACCCTGGTCTTCCAGGTCATAGTCCAACACCTTAACCACTACACCACACTGGCTTTCCTTCTATATTTAGGGATATTCAAATTTGTTAAGTACTGCATGGGCACCAGTGCCCTACCGTTATCCCTGAACTCAGGGTGCCTACCACCAAGACTCAAATGATTTTGTAGATCTATACCCCAAATTCGCTGTTGGATAGTGGTTTTTGCTTTAGCATATCCAAGAGTGAGAAGAGCACAAGGGGTAAGGCCCAGATTTTGCAATTTCACAAACAGCGAGCTTTTCCATCTTGATTGATGTGCATCAATCAGTGTCAAAGGGGTCAAACCCACAGGAGAAAAAATCAGCTTCAACCAATAATGAAGCCTAAGAATCCAAGCACGGGCTTCAATAGAGATTAGCTCTCCTTCTAAATGAAGAAACACATTAGGCACACAGCTTGGAACTCCCAGCACAGCTCTCAGAAACTTAATCTGTGTGACTTCAAAAGTGGGCCAAGTTATCATATGCACATAACTGGGTGCCATATGACATCTTTGAAATAGCCTTTGCTATAAACACCTGGAAGGCTGAAGGTACATATTGGTCCCCCTTTGTGTAAAAGAAGTGGAGCAAGGCCTTTATACTCCTCTGAGCATTCCCAGTAGCATTTTTTTGATTGTGCTGTCCAGGAGCCAATGCATGGAAAGTTACACCCAGATAGATGTAAGATGCATCCTGTTTAATGGGATGATTCATCATTCATTCATTGGTGATCACTCATTACCGAGTAAGATTGTCTTCCAAAATAAAGTCTTTAACAGTGGGTGCGTAAGTGACCGTGGAGGCCAATCCTAGATCCACACAACCTCCTACAGTGAGGACATAGGTTTCTAGATGGAAGACGGTTGCGATGAGGATTTGTTTGACATGCCTTCCACTTGGCTCATTTGACCCTTTTGCTCTGTATTCCTGCTTCTTCAAAGTCCATAGCACCTTTGATAAAAGCATTTGGAATGCTCATGGGTGCTTTGTCCTCCTCCTGGAGAAAACAAATACTTTGGACTTGTCATAATTAATCGTCAGGCCTTCCTTATTGCAATGGGAGTCCAGGGCTTTGAAAAGGCATCCCAGACCTATACTTGTCTGGGAGAGAAGCACGGCATCATCAGTATACAAAAATATTGACAGAGCTCTATTAGCCAATCTTGGTGGATGTGAGTTAACTTCCGCTCCCTAGTTAATATAAAAATTAAATAAAGTTGGGGCAAGTATGCACCCTTGTTTAACACCATTAAAAGTTGGAATGGGATCAGATAATTGGCCAGCACGATTGCAGCTAATCCTCATGCAGGTGTTTTCATATAGTTTATGAATAAGAGTTAACAAGCGTCTGTCAATGTTGGTAGCCTCACATTTTTCCCACAGTCTACCCCTCTGAATCAAATCGAAGGCTGATTTGAAATCAATAAAGGCTGAATAGAGAGCTCCCTCTCTGAGTGATGTGTATTATTCAACAAGATGTTGGAGGACTAGGCCCTGGTCTATAGTAGAGCACCCTGACCTGAAACCAGCCTGTTCATCTTCTAATCTCTCTCAGCTGTGCCCGCCAGGTTTCTCTGTGCAGCAGCAGGCGAGACCTGGGGGGCGGGGAGGTGGAGTTGCAGTGGTCTATCATGATACCATTTCCCTGACCAGGTGCCCTATCCCACAGTATCCAGGGTTCAAGTGTGTGTATCTGAAGTTGAGTGGTCGGGACAGAATAGGGATTCTGTTGGTGTACCGCCCGCCCCGCTGCTCAACAGTCTCCCTTCCTGAGCTAGCCGGGGTGGTCTCGGGGTTGATGTTGCAGTCCCCTCGGCTTGTGGTGCTAGGGGACTTCAACATCCATGCCGAGGCCACCCTGTCTGGAGTGGCTCAGGACTTTATGGTCTCCATGACAGCCATGAGTCTGTCCCAAGTAATATCTGGCCCCACTCATGTTGCTGGCCACACCCTGGACCTTGTTTTCTGTGTGGAGGGGAATTATGGTGATCTTGGTGTGGAGGAACTTTCTGTAGTTCTGTTGTCATGGACAGACCACTACCTGGTTGGGTTTAGACTCACTGGGACTCAGAACCTCTGCAGGGGTGGGAGACCGATTAGGATGGCCCGCCCCAGGAGGCTGATGGATCCGGATGGTTTCCTGACGGCTCTTGGGGATTTTCCTGTCACCTCAGCAGGCGATTCTGTCTAAGCTCTGGTTGACCTCTGGAATAGGGGAATGGCCAGGGCGGTGGACACGATCGCTCCTGAGCATCCCCTCTCACGAAGTGGAGCCAGACCAGCCCCCTGGTTTACCAAGGAGCTGGCGGTGATGAAACGAATGAGACGGAGTCTGGAGCAACGTTGGCAGAAGACTCAAAGCGAGTCTCATCGAACATGGGCTAGAGCCTATTTGAAGGCCTACTCCGTGGCAGTATGGGCAGCAAAGAAAGCATTCTTTTCTGCCACTATTGTGTCTGCAGGGAGCCGTCCAGCGGAGCTGTTTCAAGTGGTCAGAGGTCTTTTACATCTTGGCCCCCATAGGGATAATATAGACCATTCAACAGACCGCTGCCAAGAATTTGCACGGCACTTTGCAGATAAAATCACTCAGATTCATTCCGACTTGGATGCTATAGTTGATACAGTCTCAGTGGATGTAACTTTGGCTCCTGCCTGTCCAATAATAATGGATTCTTTTCAATTTGTACAGCCTGAGGATGTGGACAGGATCCTTGGAGAGGTGAGAGCCACCACATGTTTTCTAGACCCCTGCCCTTCCTGGTTCATTAAATGTGCCAGAGAGGGACTGGCTGAGTGGGTGAAGGGAGTGATCAATGCCTCCTTACAACAAGGCAGAGTTCCAGTGTGCCTAAAGGAGGCAGTTGTAAGGCCTTTGTTGAAAAAGTCCTCCCTGGATCCCTCCATAATGGATAATTATCGGCCAGTGTCCAATATCCCATTTTTGGGCAAGGTAATAGAGAGTGTGGTGGCCTCCCAGCTCCAGGGATTCCTGGATGAAACGGAGTATCTAGAACCATTTCAGTCTGGTTTCAGGCCTGGTTATGGGACGGAGACGGCTTTGGCCACCTTGGTGGACAAGGGGAGTGTGTCCCTGTTGGTTCTGCTGGACTTCTCAGTGGCTTTCGATACCATCAACCATGGTATCCTTCTGGGCCGCCTTGCTGGGATGGGACTTGGGGTCACTGTTTTACAGTGGCTCCGTTCCTTCCTGGAGGGACGAACCCAGAAAGTGGTGCTGGGGAATTCCTGTTCGACTCCTTGGCCGTTGGCCTCAGGGCTCAGTTTTGTCCCCCATGCTATTTAACATCTACATGAAACCACTGGGAGAGGTTGTCCGGGGATTTGGGGTTCGGTGCCATCAGTATGCTGATGACACCCAACTCTACTTCTCCTTTCCACCTAACTCCAAGGAAGCTGTCTTGGTTTTTAAACCGGTGTCTGTCATCAGTGGTGGACTGAATGAGGGCGAACAAATTGAAGCATAATCCAGACAAGACAGAGGTGCTCCCAGTCAGTCGAAAGGCAAATCAGAGAATAGGGATTCAGCCTGTGCTGGATGGGATTACACTCCCCCTGAAGATGCAGGTTCGCAGTTTGGGTGTGCTCCTGGACTCAGCTTTAAATTTGGAGGCCCAGGTTTCTGCGGTGGCCAGGAGTGCTTTTGCACAATTAAGATTAGTGCACCAACTGCACCCATTCCTTGAGCCGTCTGATCTGGCCACGGTGACACATGCCTTAGTTACATCCCATTTAGATTACTGTAATGCGCTCTACGTGGGGCTGCCTCTGAAGACTGTTCGGAAACTTCAGTTGGTGCAACGTGCTGCAGCCAGAATGTTAACTGGGGCTGGTTACAGGGACCATACGACTCCCCTGTTACAAAAGCTCCACTGGTTGCCACTCTGTTTCCGGACTTCAAAGTGCTGGTGATGACCTATAAAGCCCTATATGGCTTAGGTCCATGCTGTCTGTCAGACCGTATCTCCCTATATGAGCCTGCCCGGGCCCTGAGATCCTCAGGAGAGGCCCTTCTCTCAATACCTACGTCCTCACAAGCACGACTAGTGGGGACACGAGATAAGGCCGTTTCGGTGGCTGCCCTGAGGCTTTGGAACTCCCTTCCTAGGGAAGCAAGAATGGCCCCCTCCTTATAGTCCTTCCGTCAGCAAGCAAAGACTTTTTTATTTCAACAAGCCTTTGGAACTGAAAGCTGTTAAGGACAGGTCTTGAAGGGTGCTGCATTGCTGTTGCCTAACTGTATTATTTTAAACTGAGTTTGAATTATTTTAACTGTATGTATGAATGGTTTTAATACTGTAAATTGTTTAATTTGATTTTAATATAGACTTTTGTATGTTTTTAATTATATGTGTGCTTTTATCTGGAAGCCGCCGTGAGTTCCAGTTTTGGAAAAAGGGCGGGGTAAAAATAATGATAATAAATAATAAATTAATAAATAATAAATAAATAAATAAATATGTTTTATTGTTCTAGCCAATTTAGTAGCTTCTCATCTAAATGGCTGGCATATACTTTATTTACCAGTAATACTTGACAGGCTGATAGGTCTATAATTTGCAGGGTCTGATCTTTTCCCTCTTTTATATATAGGAACAATAATAGCAAGTCCCCAATCCTCTGGGATACACGCTGTGCAATCAATACAGGTGAACAGGGTCGCTAGAACCGGAGCCCACCACGCTATATTGGCTTTAAGCAACTCAGGTGGGATATTATCCCCTCCAGGGGATGTAGTCATTTAGGGTCTCAGGTTCTTAGACCCCTTACTTTTTTGGGAGCCAGGTCCCAGCAGGGCTCCCTACATCTCCAGCATCCTATGAACCAATGAGCATGAAAGGTTTCTGGAGGTTTCTTGTACCAAGACAAAGCTTTGGACCAGCATGCTAGTAGGACACCTTCTAGAGAGTGGTCCCTAATATCATGGAGGTAATATGATTTGGAGTGAGTATGTATATTTGGTATGTGTTATTGTTTATTTTAATTAGTTTTTAAAATATTTTTAAATACCTATTTTTAAGAGTCTTTCATAATTTTAACGTTTGTTTTTGTAAACTGCTTTGAGCTTGTATTACAATCAAGTGGTATATACTTGTTAAATAAAATAAATATAAATAAATGTCCTGGGGATAGAGTAGTCATAGTGATTCTTAAGAGAGAAAGCCTTCTTGATAAGCCATGCAGATTAAAATAAAAGCCATCAAGCACACTGGGGGCCTGGGGAGATCCTATTTTCATAACTCTCCTCTACCACTTGACAAATAAGCTCTCTTAAACATAGTGGTTTTTAAAAAGCAGATATTTGGCTTTGTGCTGCACTCTGGAGACAATATCCCACTGAGGCTTCTTCCTATGGTGTCATAATAGCAACCTTCTCCTTGGGGTGACATCTTCAGAGCTTGAGGGAATCTGAAGCTTAGAGCTGGGTAGATATGTCTGTGGAGCAGGTGAGCCTTCTATGTCTTGTTTCCTTTCAAAGATCTCCCTTTTTAAGTTGCTGTTCAGCTCCTCAGCTTTCTTCAAATGGTTTGAAAGACATGGATGCTTAGGCATGATTAAAGTAGTGATTTGGAAGGAGGGACTTTATGATTGTTATAATTTAATATTAATAAAACTGTACTAGGGGCTGTTGTATATAGATTAAAAAAACAAGTCTGCACTCACAGACTTACAATCTAAATTAAAATATAACATAAAGGGGGAAGGGTCTTGTGGGGACAATACTGCATTTGAGGATAGAGGACTGGATAATCCTTTGGCATCTGTCTCTTCAGTCATTTTGGAAGTCCTAAAATGACTATGATACCAAGTTCCTTCTCCCCCCGCTGATGAATTTCACCTAAAAGAACCTGGTCTCAGGGTGTGGTCTGAAGGTACATAACGTAGTCACTTTGCTGAAGCTAAGCAGGTTTGGCTCTAGTCAGGGTCTGCATGGAATGCCACCTTGAGTTGCATGATGGAAGAATAGAAAGGTGAGATATACATGTAATCAATCAATAATATGTGGTAGAAGAAATGCCAAAGGGTTCAACCTCCTGTGCCAGATCGAGAAATTTGTAACCATTCTTCGAACTGTCTAAAAGGGGCCCATCAAGGAGACACAGAACAGCCATTTGAGCAGTCATTGAAAGAAGCATTTGGAGGAGTTTAAAAAAATTAGGATGCCCTTTAGGATAAATGGAGGGAAAACCTTCCTAATTGCAAGAAAGGCGGGACTGTGAAAGTTTAAGATCAAGAGAAAGAGGAATTTCTACCCAGATGAAGGCAGCTACTGTTTTAAGATATGGTCAGTGTTTTCCTGTATTCTGGACTTGGCATCCTTGCTAGTTTCATCTGCACTCTCTGCACATCAGCCACCTCCTTTTGGATTGCACAATATTTGGATTAATAGCTGAAGGATGGAGGATGCCCTAGGATATGGTGAGGGGCGTGACTTCCAAGAGCTTCATATAAACTGAGTTTTTTCAAAGAAAGATTTAAATGTGGTACATAAAGAGTTATTTCATAATTCATTTAGAAAAGTGTGTGGGAGGGGAAAGCTAACTTAGTGTGCTATTATTTGATACCTTTCACTCCTGTGTCTGGCTGGTGCAGTCAATGAACAACTACTGCCTTGAAACATTTCATCTGGAGATCTGTCTCTAAATCCAAGAAATGTAACTGCAATGACTATATTTCTCCTCTTCCTTTTCCTGTACCATAAACTACTATATTCTATTTCCAGTGTTTAGAGTGCTGATGCTTATATAGCCAAAACGACACCACCCATGCCCAAAATGGAGGTATCAGCAAGCTTGGTTTGCAGAAGTACAAAATGAGTTTTTAAAAATTTATTTGAGGTTGCCGGGGGGAATCTCCAAACACAGAGCAATCGAGCATGCTCAGGGGCTACAGAATGCTAACTGACTGTTGGGGGGAATGGAAAAGGGGAAAGGATGATGTAGAGTGGCTGACATCCTGAACAACAGCACTCCACACTGCAATATGTTATTGAAGGTACCACTTGTTCTGTTTCTTGCGGGCAAACATCTGGGATCCAGACATCTGGAAATTCCAAAGGACTGAAATGGGAGGAGAATTTCAGATTGTGATGTCTGGTTATTTTCATTCTCCTAGCAGTAGGTGATTTAAAGAAAGCTGATCTTGGTTGTATTAAACCAGCCTTCCCAATCTGGTGACCCCTGGATGCTTTGGACCAGCCTTTCCCAACCTTTGGGTGCCCAGATGTTGCTGGACTACAATTCCTATCAGCCCCAACCAGCAACATCTGGAGACCCAAAGGCTGGGAAAGGCTGCTTTGGACTACAACTCCCATCCACCCCAGCCTGCATGACTAATGGTCAGGGATGATGGGAGCTGTTCTCTAACAATATCTGGAGGGCGAAAGATTGGGAAAGGCTGATTGAAACTATAACAGGTGGTCCTTTGAGCATCTGCCTTTTCCCTCCCATCTGTTTTCCATCACTATTGCCCCACTTCATTCTTTCTTTCTCCAGTGAACTCTGTTCCTGGTGATGATAATGCCTTACATTGTGTGTTCTGCATACAGTTACATGAACAGTATAACAAATAAATGCCAGCAGACAGAATCACACAGCAGAGCACATAGATGTCTTATTTTCACATACATACAGCATTAGCAGGACATGCAAAGGCCAGGATGGAACAGCCAGGCAGGGAAGGGATTATTTTCACTGTTCTGTTCCTTCATTGTTACTCTGGTTTGCCCTGACTTCCATCCTACTCATCCTGAAATCTGATTCAACTAGGAGAATTTCTAAATATGAATTCTGGGTTTCAAGTATGTGAAATTGGCTATAGCTTTCACTTCCTTCCATTAATTTGCTTCATTTCCCCACTCTATGTTACTGATGAAACCCTGCATTGATTTTTTTCCCTTTGTGGCATGTTTTTGGCACACCCGTGCTGGCCTACAAATTGATAAAATACTACAAAAAAGAATTTTGTTTAATATATTTTAAAGTCTGTTTTTATGGTGTTTTAAAGTGTTTTTATTGCTTTTGTTTGCTGCCCTGGACTCGTACTGGGAGGAAGGGCAGGATATAAATCAAATAAATAAATAAATAGACTTCCACCCCATTCCTTGGAACAACATGCCTCTGACCCCAAAGCTCCTCCAGTTGTACGTCTGGCTGCTCAGCCAGTTCAGCTGATTTTAAAATCCCACTTGTGTAACCTTCTACTGGGAACTACAGTTCCCAGGATTCCTGGGAGGGATGCCATACACTGTAAATGTGTGCTAAATGCAGGGGTGTAGTCACTCAGGGTCACGGGGGGGTCATAGACCCCTTATTTTTTTGGGAGCAGGATCCCAACCAGATCCCTATGTATGAGCCAGTCATCATGGAAAGGGAGCGTGTTAGCCATTGAGAAGAATCCTTGCATGCTGATTGGAGGCAATCAGAGTGAAAGGAGGCAAGTCAGCCACTGAGAAGACTCTTCTCAGGAGCTAACACACAGCCTCCCTGAAGATTGGCTTTTAGGGATTTCTGCTGTACTAGAGTGTGGACTCAGAGAAAACACAAAGAGCAACGGAGATGAGGGAAAGGGGACATGGCTGTGAGAAGAAGTGGCTGTGACTATCATGAAGGGGTCCTGTACTTTTGAATTTGCCACTACACTACTGGTTAAATGTGCTTTCAGTGTATGGTGTGGATGCAGTGTCGTTATTGTCAGAGCCCTCTTCTGATTCCCCAACCCCCAATTCTAGATGTAAGCAGGGAAGATGATATTATTGGCCCTGATCTTGTGCCTTTTAACAACAGCTTGACATGCAGAAGTTAGACAGGTAAAGCTTTTTTTGACCTGAGGTTCTTCCAGGTAGAAGCGTAATATTAAAAAAGCATCATTCAGATATTGTAGATGGGTTATGGTCAACAGGCTTTTCATTGTTGTTTTCTTTCCACAGAAAGGGTAAATTCAGATTAATTACTACAAATGTATGGTGTGTAGTTACTAAATTAATACAAGGTTTAGTAATCTTGGTATAGGATTGAAGAATTACTAGTTTGTTTTTCAGCATTCAGTTATGTTGATGCAGTTGAATTTGAGAAGTTCTGCCTGTGGCCTGGCAAAGATTCACTCATAAACACAACTCACTATTTAAAGCAGTGGCCATAAAGCAATGGTGAAATAATCCAGAAGCATCCAGTAACCTGTTCTTCAAAATGATTCTTTGCTTCTACAGGAACGACAAATCGATCTCACCAACATCACCGGCCACAAAGTGACTGAGTTTGTCCTCCTGGGCTTCCCTTCTTTATCACCGGCATTGCGCTTGCTCCTCTGCTCCATTCTCTCAACTGGCTATGTCTTCACAATACTGGGGAACCTGTGCATCATCTGGGCAGTGCTCAGAGACACCCATTTGTCCCGCCTCCCCATGTACATCCTGCTGGGCAACTTCTCCGGGCTGGAGATGTGCTACGTCACCTCTACAGTACCTCGGATGCTCATTGATGTGGCCTCCCCGCCAGGGGTCATCTCTTTCCGTGACTGCTTCTTGCAGTTCTATTTCTTCTTCTCCATGGGGGCAACTGAGTGCTTTTGCCTCTCCAGCATGGCCTTAGACCGGTACTTGGCCATCTGCCACCCACTTCGCTATCCAATGCTCATGTCCCCCCAATTTTGCTGCACCTTATCGGCTTGCTGCTGGGTCTCTGGTTTCTTGTGGTATCTCGTGCCCATCATTCTCATTTCCCAGCTCCCATTTTGTGGCCCCAACATCCTGGATCACTTTATATGTGACCCAGGCCCTCTTCTAGCTGCTTCCTGCAGCCCAGCACCCCTCACACAGATCACCTGCTATGTCCTCAGTTCCCTCCTCGCTTTTGCTACCTTCTTCTTCATTGTGACCTCCTATGGCACAGTTCTGCAGACGGTCCTAAAGCTCCCCTCTGCTGCAGGTCGTCGCAAAGCGTTTTCCACTTGCACCTCCCACCTGGCCGTGGTCAGCTTGTTTTATGGCTCCGTCATGGTCACCTATGTCAACCCAGGATCTTCTGGTGGGAGTAATAAGGTGGTGACTGCCTTCTACTCCATGGTGACCCCTCTTCTCAACCCACTCATCTACAGCTTGCGAAACAAAGAGATGATAGCGGCACTAAAGAGGACATTGATTCAAGGATGTTGAGAGCCTCCAGTGCAAATCTTAGTGGGTGATCATGGGCAAGTCATTCTCCCCCTGCCTAACCTACCTCACAGGGTTCTTATGAGGTTCAAATGCTGCCTTGAGCTCCTTGAGAGAAGGTTGGAGTACAAATGTAACAGCACACAGACAGGTGGATGAGGGATTCTGAAGAGAAACACAGGGCCTGGTCTTTGCTACAGCTATTGTCAGCCAATATTAGTGGCTATCTGAACATAAACCACGTGCAGAGCTTTTTCGATTAAGCAGTTTCTAAATCTTCTAAATAAATTAATAAACAGTTTTTGGTGCTGGTTTTTAACAATTCTCTTTTAATTGTGTCTTAGTGATATTTTTGCTTTTCAGTGTACAAGAGTGTCGTTGTGGATTTTAAATTCTTGATTTTGAATGTGTTACAATTGTTTTTGTGTTCTGCTGTCTCGTGAAGACACTTATCCTAAAAGTCAGGGAAGATGGTTGTAAATCTTTTAATAAACAAACAAAACATTGTGTGTAGAGTATTTTTGCCATTTTTGTTCAATTTCTACCCTTCCTGTTCAAGCCCAAGAACAAACTGTATTTAGTTATTTACAGCACAATCCTGACCAAGGCCCCTATCTGCGCTACACATTTAAAGCAGTATCATACCTCTTTAAACCATCATGGCTTCCCCTAAAACATCATGGGAACTGTAGTTTGTTAAGGTTGCTGACTGTTGTTAGGAGACCCCTATTCACCTCACGGCTACAATTCCCACTCTGAAAATTGTAGCTCTATGGTGGAAATAGGGGTGTTTCCTAACAACTATCAGTCTTAACAAACTACAGTTTTTGGGATTACTTGGGGGGAGGAGTAATGACTGTTTGAAGTGGTATGATACTTGTTTAAATGTACAGTGCGGATGGGGCCCATGTCTACATAGCAGTAAGTCAATTTGAATTCAACAGAGCCTACTCCAAGGTAAGTGTAGTTAGGATTGCAATTTTAGTTATTTATTGGATATATATATAGTTAGTCATCCATCACTAAATATTCTTTGGGTAGCATGGAAACAAAATAATGCTAAAATAAAATATATTGTGTAAAATCAACAAGAATAAAACACAACAGATAAATCCACCATTCAACACAGACAGAATAAAACTCCTGGATATTAAAGATCTTCACCAGGTGCCAAAAAGATCCCAAATATCTGATATAATGAAGGGCAGGTAAGGAACTGATGATGATGATGGGTCCAGGCATGCCTCTCTGGGGAATATATTTAATACTCAAGGTAGCATTACCACACAAGTCCTCTCCGTGGTAGACACCCACTTCACTTCGCAAGGCACCCAGAGCAGGTTGAGGTATGAAGCCTCCTTTGATAGCCGTTGAGGATGGCTGGGAATTATACTGACATAGCAAACTAACATGTCAGTGAGAAGGCTGGGCTAACACTCTTCTCCCTAACACGGTAGTTTTCTATGCAGAGGGAATTTTTATGTGTTTGTAATGGAACAGGACTAGCTCAAGACATTTGCTCCTGGGACAAAGGACAAGATGGGGTCCTTCTCCAATTCCATGTGCAGATGCCAGTGGACTGGCAGTGGCCTCTTACTTCAACACTAGCAATGGGAAAGTAGCAGGCTAAATTAGGGGCGTGACCTCAGTCATCCACGTGCCACCACTACTCCCTGTCCTCTACAGCTGGCTCACTCTCAAATCATAGGGTAGGCCCTGTGGAGGAGCCTGTGCCCTGTTCTTCAACGGCACCACCTAAGGATCATTCCTCCTGTTCCAGCAGGCCCTAAGACCCAACCCTTTGCTCTGAAAAAGAGAAGCGGAGAAATGCATTGGAATGTGCAAGCGTATATGTCAAGGTGTTAGTTACACTTGTGAGAATCACTGCTGTTTCTGGATCAAGTACTTGACTAACATTGGATCGTTTTGTGGTATGATTTCTGGCCTGTTTTCTTGTCTTCATCTTTTAGTGAGGCAGAGTAAGAGTTGTCCTCTTTATAGTTACTGCTGAATCAGCACCTTTAGGAATATTGTTCTGTTGCAGGTGTGGGGAACCTTTGGCCCTCCAGATGTTGCTGAACTTCCACTCCCATCATCCCTGGCCATGCAGCGCAAAGGATGTTGACAGGTGGGCAGGACAAGAAACCTGTCAATCAAGTCATGACACAATGATGTTATATGATAGAGAAGTGGGCTGTCCTGCCCACCTGTCAACATTGGCACACGGGGGTGGAGCTAAAAAATTCCCCACGCCAATATTATATCATGTAAACTTTGTGAGCCCCCCATAAAACTATATTGTTGGGTAGAAAATATAAATGCCATAAATAATAGCAACAGCAACCCTAAGGCCCCATAGAAAAGGAGATGGAAGCACAGCACACTCAATTCTCAGTAGCCACCTTTGATGAGAAATAATATCCCATTGTTCAGCTTTTTATTTTTACTGTTTAAACAAAAAGGCCCTTATAGCAGCAGTTCCACATGTCATCAGGTAAGTGCCCCAGATCTGGAGAGCTGCTGACAGAAACCCTTCCTGGTTCCTATACACAAAACCTATAATATTCTGTCTGCCTCAGCTCAGCTGCAGCATCACAGCACAGCTGCACTGAAGCAACTATCACAATCCAGATTTTGGTATCTCCATCACACTGTGGAGACAGGGCTCCCCTGAGGCCTTGGCCTGCGGAGCTGAAATATCAGTCTGCTTTCATCTGATGGCACTTCAGAACTGAGGAGGAGGTTGTGCTTGCAGAGAAGTATTCAGGACAGGTAAGGCGTGTTTGCTTGTTTTTCACTCTTCCCATGTCCAAATTCCTCAACTTAGGTAAGCAACCCTCTTGGTGGGAGGGGGACTTCCCTGTTCTAACCAATACACCCTTCTATCCTCATGGAGGCAACAGTAACACTCAGGACTCCTGATGGACTCCTTGGTAGACCCACTTCTATGACCCCACGTTTTCTTTTGCCTAAGCTGTAAACAGGAATTCTTAGTGATGCCTTTTATTATCATTATTATTATTTATTAAATTTATATACCACCCGACTAGCAATAGCTCTCTGGGCGGTGAACATAGAAATACAAAGCGTATTATAATATTGCAACAATTTATTCAGGAAGATCAATCAGGGTTTTTACCTAAAAGACAATTACGTGACAACGTCAGGAATGTTTTGAATGTGTTGGAATATTTAGAACAACGAAATGATAAACAAGCAGCTCTGATTTTTTTAGATGCTGAAAAAGCATTTGATAATTTGAATTGGAAATTTATGTTCCAGGTTTTGGAGCAAATGGACTTTGGAGACAACTTTATAAAATGGATTAGATCGATTTATACATCACAGAAGGCCCAGATAATTGTTAATGGAGACTTAACGGACTCATGTGAAATACAAAAGGGTACAAGACAGGGATGTCCATTATCTCCCCTTTTATTTATTTTGGTTTTAGAAGTGTTGCTTAGAGATATAAGGCAAGATAAAAGGATTTCGGGATTAAAAATAAAAAAAGAAGAATATAAATTGAGAGCATTTGCTGATGATTTGATAATTGTACTAGAAAACCCTTTGGAAGGAATTCATATACTGATGGACAAATTAAAAGAATTTGGACCTTTAGCAGGATTTAAGATCAACAATCAAAAAACAAAGATGTTGGTGAAAAATTTAACTTTAAGGGAACAGAAAGAGTTAATGGACAAGACAGATTTTACAATAGAAAAAAAGTTGAAATATCTAGGCATCATCATGACAAATAAAAACTCAAAGTTGTTTCACAATAATTACGAAAAATTATGGACAGAGATTAAGAAAGACTTGCTAAGATGGGATAAACTACAACTGTCATTAATGGGTAGAATATCTGTGATAAAAATGAATGTATTACCGAGAATGATGTTTTTGTTTCAAACAATACCTGTAATATCCTCTGATTTACCTTTTAAACAATGGCAAAAAGATATTTCTAAATTTGTATGGCAAGGAAAAAAACCAAGAGTTAAATTTAAATTACTTCAAGACGCTAAAGAAAGAGGAGGACTGGGATTACCAAATTTGAGACTTTATTTTGCTGCCTGCTGTTTAGTCTGGATAAAGGAATGGATCTTATTGAGGAATAAAAGACTATTGGATTTGGAGGGCCACAATCTGAAGTGGGGATGGCATGGATATCTATGGTATGACAAAGTAAAAGTAAATGTAGACTTTAACAATCATTTTATAAGACGTCCTCTGTTGAAAATATGGAATAGATACAAACCAAGGTTTTATTCGAAAATACCATTATGTGTCTCAAGTCAAGAAGCGTTTTATAGAAGAGAAATGTCTGGAAAAGAGAAATGGTTAACTTATCAAGAACTATTAGAAAATGTACATGGAGAATACATAATGAAAGAGAGAGAACAATTGATAAAGGAAGGATATAGTTTTCATTGGTTTGCCTATTTACAATTGTTAGAAAGATATAAAATGGACAAGAAAATGTATGGGTTTGAAATAAATAAATCTGATTTTGAAATAGGTTTGTGTACAAATGATGAAAACATAATTGCAAAAATGTATAAACTTTTATTGAAAATGGATATGGAGGAAGAACAAGTAAAAGAGTGCATGGTAAAGTGGGCAAAAAATTTTGGTCATAACATACAAATGGATCAATGGGAAAATATGTGGAAAAAAGGCTTGAAATTTACATTATGTTATAATCTTAAAGAAAATTTTTATAAAATGATGTACCGTTGGTACATGACTCCAGAAAAGCTGTCAAAAATGTATAGTAATGTCTCTAATGTTTGTTGGAAATGTAAACAACAAGAAGGATCTTTTTATCATATGTGGTGGTCATGTAAAAAGGCGAAATTATTTTGGGCACAGATAGGTAGGAAGATGCAAAAAATTCTAAAGATAAATATTCAGTCAAAACCAGAATTTTTTTTATTGGGTTTTATGGATAAACAAATAGAAAAGAAATATGGAAGAATAATATTATATATGATTACGGCAGCAAGATTATTATATGCACAAAAGTGGAAAATGGAATCAACACCAACAATGGAAGAATGGTTATTGAAATTAATGGACTTAGTAGAAATGGATAAATTGACATGTTTACTTAGAGAAAAATCGACAGATACATTTCTTAAGGAATGGAAACCTCTCTTAGACTTTTTGTTGAAAGATCAAAATAAAATGATGATACTGGGATTTGACGATTAATTAAGACAGCCTATGGAGAAAAGGGACTCTGTATGTATACATTAAGGGACAGGTTTGATGTATATTATATACTTATAGCTGATCTGCGACAAATCGGAAGTCAACTATTTTATTTTCATTTTTTTTGTTGATGTATTGTTATGTCTTTTTGACTTTGTTTTGTTTGTTTTTGGAAAAATTTGAATAAAAATTATTAAAAAAAAAAAAAAAAGAAATACAAAGCGTAAAAAATACAATAAATAACACAATATGATACAAAATAACACAATCTAAATCATGCAGTAACATTTTAAATTTAAATCAATTTAGATTAAAATGCTTCGGAGAATAATAATTTTCAGTAGCACCCTAATTATTCCTAACATTCACCTTTTTTACAGCTGTTGCGCACTGGGTTGCCATCTTCATCAAGCTATCCACGAGGGTTGCCAGGTTCAACAGGTTTTAACATTTCCTGAAGTTCTGAAGACAGGAAAAGAGGGAGACAGTAAGTTTCAGGGATGCATATTGAAACCTCTTTATTTATTTTCATACATTGATATCTCTCTTTTCTTCTCTATCATCTCCTTCCAATCCCCTCCACCCTCGTCCCCCTCCCCTTCCTCTTACCCATGGTAAGTTTTACCTATCTTAAGTATGATTGCAGAGGAGTAAATGCCATTGAACTCTATAAGCATGGATATGATCAAAATTGCCCTCCCCTTCCCCTTCCTTTGCCCCCCTCCAATCTGCACCTTTCCCTTCCACCTTCTCCTCCCCCACGGTCAGTTTTTCCTATCCTAACCATGGTTGAATAGGAGTAAATCCCATTGAACTCAATAAGCATGCAAATGATCAGACCTGCCTTTCCCCTCCTTCCCCTCTCCTCTCCCCTCCTCCTCCCCTCTGAGGCAATGTTACCAAATTCTTCCAAGCTACACAGCAAGTGGATTGGACTGTGAAAGACCAACCCAAATTGTGTTTGCATTTTGACAAATTTGTAGGGCAGTACAGTATCTCAGAGAGGAAGTCAGGTCTCCTGCTCCCCTGGTGCATTCACTATAGCTGCCCAATTTCCCTGCTTTTTAAAGTTTGATAGAAATATCTGTGGGCTACAGGTACGTTCTTAAACTGCAAGGTTTTTGCCTGTTAGTGAATAACAACTAATTAACTACAAGCACATAATCTTTGGTTCCATGACGGCAGAAAAGAGAGATATCAATGTATGAAAATGAATAAAGAGGCTTTCAATATGCATCCCTGAAACTTACTGTCTCCCTCTTTTCCTGTCTTCAGAACTTCAGGAAATGTTAAAAGGTAGGCATAACTAAGAATTCCTGTTTCCAGCTTGGGCATTGGATATTGTGTAAGATCAACAAGAATAAAACACAACAGATAAACCCACCATTCAACACAGACAGAATAAAACTCCTGGATGTTAAAGATCTTCACCAGGTGCCAAAAAGATCCCAAATATCTGATATAATGAAGGGCAGGTAAGGAACTGATGATGATGATGGGTCCAGGCATGCCTCTCTGGGGAATATATTTAATACTCAAGGTAACATTATCAAATAAGTCCTCTCCGTGGTAGACACCCACTTCACTTCACTTGCCAAGGCACCCAGAGCAGGTTGAGGTATGAAGTATGAGATAGCCTTTGAGGATGGCTGGGAATTATATTGACATAGCAAACTAACATGTCCGTGAAAAGGCTGGGCTAACACTCTTCTCCCTAACACGGTAGTTTTCTATGCAGAGGGAATTTTTATGTGTTTGTAATGGAGTAGGATCAGCTCAAGACATTTGTTTCTGGGGCAAAGGACAAGGTGGGGTCATTCTCCAATTCCATGTGCAGACGCCAATGGACTGGCAGTGGGCACATACTTCAACACTAGCAATGGGAAAGCAGCAGGTTAAATTAGGGGTGTGGAGGCCAATCCTAGATCCACACAACCTCCTACATGTAGGCTGCTGGACTGCTGGACTGTGCAGTGTTTCCAGAAAGACAAGTAAAGGGTTAAAACTGTGCAAGGACTGCTCAAGGATGGACAGCTGGCACAGAAACTGAAAGACTATAAAATCCTTGAAAGAGAAACTTCAAGGTGTGGGGGTGTTTGAACGTTAGGAGAGTTAGGAAAGCATTCGTGTCTGTAAGTAAATCCTGTCAGTGAAGACTCTTACAAGTAACGGTCTGCGTGTGTGTGTGGCTATCTTTATGCTGCTTTACTTCGTCTGGGTACTACTGGGAACACGCTGTTAATACACCGCTACAACAGGGGTTATGGGCCCAGACCAGTGACATGCCAACCCAGACCAGTGGCAAGATTTCCCAGACTAAGGGGCCAACCCAGACCAGTGGCAAGCCTGGAGGCAAGCAAGCCAGAAGCATGGAAGTGCTTGATCGTGGAAGCCAGTCGGGCGAAGGAATAGTGTCTAGCAGTGTGCAGGAGAAGTCGCTGCAGCGATAGAAGTTTCACTTTCAGCCGGGATGCCTTTGGAGAGGCTCACCGAACGGAACTATTCCAGTTGGAGATTAAGGATGCAAGCGTTCCTGATAAAGGAAGATTTATGGCAGGTGATTGAGGCCGACCCACCGGTAGCTCCGCAGCCAGCTCCATGGATTCGCATGGATGAAAAGGCAAGAGCATTTATCATTTTGGCTTTGGATGACTCACAGTTGCTGAATGTACAGGAAAAGCCAACAGCAAGGCTTATGTGGACTGCTTTGAATGGAGTGCACGTGAAACAAACAGCCAGCAGCAAAATTCATTTAGCAAGGAAACTGTATCAGATGAAGCTAGCTGAAAATGGGACAATGTCTGCTCATTTGTTGGAGATAAAGAAGTTGTTCGCAGAGCTGCAGGAACGAAACGTGGTGCACACACAGTTACAGCAAGTTTACATTATACTATCTTCTTTGGATTCGTCTTGGGATCCGATCGTGAGTTCCTTAGAAGCTATGCAGGACGTGGGTCTGACTGTGGAATAAGTCTCAGGCAAACTGCTCCAGGAGTGGGAGAGAAGACAGGAAGCCGGAGGACGGGAGAGATTGGAGAAAAGAGAAAGCAGGAAGACAAACTTCAAAGACACAGAAACAAGATCTTTTGGACTAAAAGCTTGTTACTTTTGTGGTTCGAAAACTCATTTACAAAGAGACTGTGAAGCAAAGCGAAAAGGAAGAGGCAAGAAAACGTCATGTGTACAGCTGGTGAGTGCTAACAAATGCAAAACAAATAGCTGTGAGAACAGAGACAGTGCTGTATGGGTTGTAGACTCTGGAGCTACCCACAGCATGGTGAAGGACATAACTGTGTTCAAAACTTCACTTCCCGCGAAAGAGGTTGTGGTGCTTGCAGATGGCACACACAGAGATGTGTTGGGAAGGGGTACTGTAAAGCTGAGTGTATTGAACACGATAATGACTGTCGTATTGTATGTACCAGGCTTAGAATGCAATATCATGTCTGTTAAGAAACTGAATGCAATGGGATATAGTGTCATGTTTAAACAAGGGACATGTGAGATACAGAAAGGTGACAAACTCTGTATGAAGGGGTTTCTGAGAAATTCACTGTTTTACATACTGTTCAAACACACAGGTTGTGCTACTATGAGGGCTAACAGGAAGCCTCATGATAGATGCGTTCATCTATGGCACAGAAAACTAGGACATGCTAGTTTTGGTACAATAATGAAAACACCCAGTAATAGTGTGGATGTGACACTGAAGGAATGTAACCAGTATGTGGAATGTGATGTGTGTAATCAAACTAAAGCCACAGTTGCTCCCATATGCAAGGAGGCAGAGTGTAGCACAAACGCACCATATCAAATGCTACATATTGATCTAGCAGGACCGTTTCAAAGCTCACAAGGAGGTGCCAAGTATTTTCTGGTGATAGTGGACGACTATACTAGATTAGCACCATCTATTTGTTACGTGCTAAAAAATGAAGCAGAGGGGAAACTGAAACAGTTTGTGAAAAAGGTTGAAGTGCAACATGGTGTGACAATCCAAAGAATACGTTCTGATCAAGGGGGAGAGTTCACTGGTAAATCATTAGAGCAATATTTGTCAAAGAAGGGGATAGAACAGAATTTCACAGCACCATTTTCTCCATTTCAGAATGGGATTGCAGAGAGAAAAAATAGGACACTTCAGGATGCAACAAGAGCCATGTTGGGGGACTCTGAGTTATCAAATGCGTTTGGGGGAAAATGCATATTGTATGCCAATTACATTCAGAACAGGCTGTATCATAGAGCACTTAATATGACACCATATGAAAAGCTCACGGGAAAGAAACCGAGACTGCAGCACATTTCAAGATTTGGGGCAAAGTGCTGGGTGCACATTCCCAAAGGAAAACGACATGGGAAACTGGCTCACAGAGCACAGAGAGGGAATGTTTTAGGATTTCAAAATGCATATTACCATGTATGGGTACAAGATCAGAGAAAGGTGATTCTGAGTAGGAGTATCAAAGTACAGGAGCAGGATTGGGATCACATTGAATATGTAGATCTTGGTAATTCACACAATGCATCCACAGAACATGAAACAGAGCAGGAGGTAAAACAGGAGGAAGAGGAACAATCTGTTGCTGAAGTGGATGAGAGAGGCGTAACAGAAACTGTGCCTCTGGTAACACTGAGACACTCTGAAAGAGCAAACCTGGGTAAACCACCTGAAAGGTTTCAAATTGGCACAGTAAGAAGCCAAGAAACAATTAGGTACAAAGGAATGGATGATGGTGAAACACTGTACCTAGATTGTGTTAAATCGTCATAAATGACTGTAATGTGAAAAGCATTGTAAATGACTTGTATGTAACAAACTGGAAACTATATGAAATATCTTGTCTTTATGGAAAGGTGGGAGCTGTAGGCTGCTGGACTGCTGGACTGTGCAGTGTTTCCAGAAAGACAAGTAAAGGGTTAAAACTGTGCAAGGACTGCTCAAGGACGGACAGCTGGCACAGAAACCGAAAGACTATAAAATCCTTGAAAGAGAAACTTCAAGGTGTGGGGGTGTTTGAACATTAGGAGAGTTAGGAAAGCATTCGTGTCTGTAAGTAAATCCTGTCAGTAAAGACTCTTACAAGTAACGGTCTGCGTGTGTGTGTGGCTATCTTTATGCTGCTTTACTTCATATGGGTACTATTGGGAACACGCTGTTAATACACCGCTACAACAGGGGTTATGGGCCCAGACCAGTGACACTCCAACCCAGACCAGTGGCAAGATTACCCAGACTAAGGGGCCAAACCAGACCAGTGGCAAGCCTGGAGGCAAGCAAGCCAGAAGTGTGGAAGTGCTTTATCATGGAAGCCAGTCGGGTGAAGGAATACACCGCTACAACACTACAGTGAGGACATAGGTTTCTAGATGGAAGATGGTTGCGATGAGGATTTGTTTGACATGCCTTCCACTTGGCTCATTTGACCCTTTTGCTCTGTATTCCTGCTTCTTCAAAGTCCATAGCACCTTTGATAATAGCAGGACTCCATTTGGAATGCTCATGGGTGCTTTGTCCTCTTCCTGGAGAAAACAAATACTTTGGACTTGTCATAATTAATCGTCAGGCCTTCCTTATTGCAATGGGAGTCCAGGGCTTTGAAAAGGCATCCCAGACCTATACTTGTCTGGGAGAGAAGCACGGCATCATCAGTATACAAAAAGATTAACAGAGCTCTATTAGCCAATCTTGGTGGATGCGAGTTAACTTCCGCTCCCTAGTTAATATAAAAATTAAATAAAGTTGGGGCAAGTATGCACCCTTGTTTAACACCATTAAAAGTTGGAATGGGATCAGATAATTGGCCAGCACGATTGCAGCTAATCCTCATGCAGGTGTTTTCATATAGTTTATGAATAAGAGTTAACAAGCGTCTGTCAATGTTGGTAGCCTCACATTTTTCCCACAGTCTACCCCTCTGAATCAAATCGAAGGCTGATTTGAAATCAATAAAGGCTGAATAGAGAGCTCCCTCTCTGGGTGATGTGTATTTTTCAACAAGATGTTGGAGGACTAGGCCCTGGTCTATAGTAGATCACCCTGACCTGAAACCAGCCTGTTCATCTTCTAATATGTTTTATTGTTCTAGCCAATTTAGTAGCTTCTCATATAAATGGCTGGCATATAATTTATTTACTAATAATACTTAACAGGCTGATAGGTCTATAATTTGCAGGGTCTGATCTTTTCCCTCTTTTATATATAGGAACAATAATAGCAAGTCCCCAATCCTCTGGAATACACGCTGCACAATCAATACAGGTGAACAGGGTCGCTAGAACCGGAGCCCACCACGCTATATTGGCTTTAAGCAACTCAGGTGGGATATTATCCCCTCCAGGGGCTTTGCAAGGTTTAAGACTAAAACTAAGGTTAGTGACTTCAGATCTGGCAAACTTATGAATAGTCAGCGATGTTTGTTGGGAGGCCTGGCCCTTCGCATACATAGCACAGAAGTGTGACTCCCAAGTGTTAACACGGATGTGGAACTCCAAATCATCTGTTGTATTTTGCCAGCCCCTTGAAATCACTTTCCAGAACCTTGCTGAATCATTTGCCCGAGATGCCTCTGTTAAACATAGCCATGATTCTCTTTGAGCTTGTTTCCTTTTTCTTTAATTAAGGCTTTGTACTGTCTTTTCTGTACAAACCACCCCATGGGAAGAGCCGTTAAATTCATTTCTCTGTAGAGCCTATACTTTTCAACTAGGGAATTTTTCAATATTATCCTATTATAATGCATTTTGTATGTCATTTTGACCAATATATTCATTTTGTGCTCACTTTTCCCTAATATATGCATTTTTGTAAACATTGTTTGGTTGAAGAATGGCATCGTAAAATTTGGATAAGTGCAGATTTCGAAGGATGGCTGTGTTTTGGTTCTCATTGTTTCAGAAAGTGCAAATTTGATCAATTCAACTTTAAATGCGAACTAAACCCAATTTCTGCCCATCCCTATTCACATGTGAATTCAATGAATTCAGGTCTGAGTGATATTTTTAGAGCATTGTGGTACAAAATGAAGGACTGAACTGGATCTGCTGTTAAGACCAAGAGTGTAGTCATTTAGGGTCTCAGGTTCTTAGACCCCTTACTTTTTTGGGAGCCAGGTCCCAGCAGGGCTCCCTACATCTCCAGCATCCTATGAACCAATGAGCATGAAAGGTTTCTGGAGGTTTCTTGTACCAAGACAAAGCTTTGGACCAGCATGCTAGTAGGACACCTTCTAGAGAGTGGTCCCTAATATCATGGGGGTAATATGATTTGGAGTGAGTATGTATATTTGGTATGTGTTATTGTTTATTTTAATTAGTTTTTTAAATATTTTAAATACCTATTTTTAAGAGTCTTTCATAATTTTAACGTTTGTTTTTGTAAACTGCTTTGAGCTTGTATTACAATCAAGTGGTATATATTTGTTGTTAAATATAAATAAATGTCCTGGGGATAGAGTAGTCATAGTGATTCTTAAGAGAGAAAGCCTTCTTGATAAGCCATGCAGATTAAAATAAAAGCCATCAAGCACACTGGGGGCCTGGGGAGATCCTATTTTCATACCACTTGACAAATAAGCTCTCTTAAACATAGTGGTTTTTAAAAAGCAGATATTTGGCTTTGTGCTGCACTCTGGAGACAATATCCCACTGAGGCTTCTTCCTATGGTATCATAATAGCAACCTTCTTCTTTGGGTGACATCTTCAGAGCTTGAGGGAATCTGAAGCTTAGAGCTGGGTAGATATGTCGGTGAAGCAGGTGAGCCTTCTATGTCTTGTTTCCTTTCAAAGATCTCCCTTTTTAAGTTGCTGTTCAGCTCCTCAGCTTTCTTCAAATGGTTTGAAAGACATGGATGCTTAGGCATGATTAAAGTAGTGATTTGGAAGGAGGGACTTTATGATTGTTATAATTTAATATTAATAAAACTGTACTAGGGGCTGTTGTATATAGATTTTAAAAAAGCCTGCACCCACAGACTTACAATCTAAATTAAAATATAACATAAAGGGGGAGGGGTCTTGTGGGGACAATACTGCATTTGAGGATAGAGCACTGGAGAATCCTTTGGCAACTGTCTCTTCAGTCATTTTGGAAGTCCTAAAATGACAATGATACCAAGTTCCTTCTCCCCCCGCTGATGAATTTCACCTAAAAGAACCTGGTCTCAGGGAGTGGTCTGAAGGTACATAAAGTAGTCACTTTGCTGAAGCTAAGCAGGTTTGACTCTGGTCAGGGCCTGCATGGAATGCCACCTTGAGTTGCATGATGGAAGGATAGAAAGGTGAGATATACATGTAATCAATCAATAATATGTGGTAGAAGAAATGCCAAAGGGTTCAACCTCCTGTGCCAGATCGAGAAATTTGTAACCATTCTTCGAACTGTCTAAAAGGGGCCCATCAAGGAGACACAGAACAGCCATTTGAGCAGTCATTGAAAGAAGCATTTGGAGGAGTTTAAAAAAATTAGGATGCCCTTTAGGATAAATGGAGGGAAAACCTTCCTAATTGCAAGAAAGGCGGGACTGTGAAAGTTTAACATCAAGAGAAAGAGGAATTTCCACCCAGATGAAGGCAGCTACTGTTTTAAGATATGGTCGGTGTTTTCCTGTATTCTGGACTTGGCATCCTTGCTGGTTTCATCTGCACTCTCTGCACATCAGCCACCTCCTTTTGGATTGCACAATATTTGGATTAATAGCTGAAGGATGGAGGATGCCCTAGGATATGGTGAAGGGCGTGACTTCCAAGAGCTTCATATAAACTGAGTTTTTTCAAAAAAAGATTTAAATGTGGTACATAAAGAGTTATTTCCTAATTCATTTAGAAAAGTGTGTGGGAGGGGAAAGCTAAGTTAGTGTGCTATTATTTGACACCTTTCACTCCTGTGTCTGGCTGGTGCAGTCAATGAACAACTACTGCCTTGAAACATTTCATCTGGAGATCTGTCTCTAAATCCAAGAAATGTAACAGCAATGACTATATTTCTCCTCTTCCTTTTCCTGTACAGTCAACTACTATATTCTATTTCCAGTGTTTAGAGTGCTGATGCTTATATAGCCAAAACGACACCGCCCATGCCCAAAATGGAGGTATCAGCAAGCTTGGTTTGCAGAAGTACAAAATGAGTTTTTAAAAAAGTATTTGAGATTGCCGGGGGGAATCTCCAAACACAGAGCAATCGAGCATGCTCAGGGGCTACAGAATGCTAACTGACTGTTGAGGGGAATGGAAAAGGGGAAAGGATGATGTAGAGTGGCTGGAATCCTGAACAACAGCACTCCACACTGCAATATGTTATTGCAGGTACCACTTGTTCTGTTTCTTGCGGGCAAACATCTGGGATCCAGACATCTGGAAATTCCAAAGGACTGAAACGGGAGGAGAATTTCAGATTGTGATGTCTGGTTATTTTCATTCTCCTAGCAGTAGGTGATTTAAAGAAAGCTGATCTCAGTTGTATTAAACCAGCCTTCCCAATCTGGTGACCCCTGGATGCTTTGGACCAGCCTTTCCCAACCTTTGGGTGCCCAGATGTTCCTATCAGCTCCAACCAGCAACATCTGGAGACCCAAAGGCTGGGAAAGGCTGCTTTGGACTACAACTCCCATCCACCCCAGCCTGCATGACCAATGGTCAGGGATGATGGGAGCTGTTCTCTAACAATATCTGGAGGGCCAAAGATTGGGAAAGGCTGATTGAAACTATAACAGGTGGTCCTTTGAGCATCTGCCTTTACCCTCCCGTCTGTTTTCCATCACTATTGCCCCACTTAATTCTTTCTCCAGTGAACTCTGTTCCTGGTGATGATAATGCCTTACATTGTGTGTTCTGCATACAGTTACATGAACAGTATAACAAATAAATGCCAGCAGACAGAATCACACAGCAGAGCACATAGATGTCTTATTTTCACATACATACAGTGTTAGCAGGACGTGCAAGGGCCAGAAGGGAACAGCCAGGCAGGGAAGGGATTATTTTCACTGTTCTGTTCCTTCATTGTTTCTCTGGTTTGCCCTGACTTCCATCCTACTCATCCTGAAATCTGATTCAACTAGGAGAATTTCTAAATATGAATTCTGGGTTCCAAGTATGTGAAATTGGCTATAGCTTTTACTTCCTTCCATTAATTTGCTTCATTTCCCCACTCTATGTTACTGATGAAACCCTGCATTGATTTTTTTCCCCTTGTGGCATGTTTTTGGCACACTCGTGCTGGCCTACAAATTGATAAAACACTACAAAAAAGAATTTTGCTCGCATCAAGATTGCTTTCCTGTGGTGTTTTATCCGTCTGCAGATGAACATATTAAAGATATCACCTATATGGAAACAGTTCCCCCAGTCCCACTTTTTATAAATACAGGTTTAGATATTTCCGCCTCTCATTTCTGCAAAACTCCCTGAATTTTAAAAAATGTTTTTAAATGTGTTTTGTTTAATATATTTTAAAGTCTGTTTTTATGGTGTTTTAAAGTGTTTCTATTACTTTTGTTTGCTGCCCTGGACTCGTACTGGGAGGAAGGGCAGGATATAAATCAAATAAATAAATAAATAAACTTCCACCCCATTCCTTGGAACAACATGCCTCTGACCCCAAAGCTCCTCCAGTTGTACGTCTGGCTGCTCAGCCAGTACAGCTGATTTTAAAATCCCACTTGTGTAACCTTCTACTGGGAACTACAGTTCCCAGGATTCCTGGGAGGGATGCCATACACTGTAAATATGTGCTAAATGCAGGTGTGTAGTCACCCAGGGTCACGGGGGGTCATAGACCCCTTACTTTTTTGGGAGCAGGATCCCAACCAGATCCCTATGTATGAGCCAGTCATCATGGAAAGGGAGCATGTTAGCCATTGAGAAGAATCCTTGCATGCTGATTGGAGGCAATCAGAGTGAAAGGAGGCAAGTCAGCCACTGAGAAGACTCTTCTCAGGAGCTAACACACAGCCTCCCTGAAGATTGGCTTTTAGGGATTTCTGCTGAACTGGAGTGTGGACTCAGAGAAAACACAAAGAGCAACGGAGATGAGGGAAAGGGGACATGGCTGTGAGACGACGTGGCTGTGACTATCATGAATGGGTCCTGTACTTCTGAATTTGCCACTACACTACTGGTTAAATGTGCTTTCAGTATATGGTGTGGATGCAGTGTCGTTATTGTCAGAGCCCTCTTCTGACTCCCCAACCCCCAATTCTAGATGTAAGCAGGGAAGATATTATTGGCCCTGATCTTGTGCCTTTTAACAACAGCTTGACATGCAGAAGTTAGACAGGTAAAACTTTTTTTGACCTGAGGTCCTTCCAGGTAGAAGCGTAATATTAAAAAAGCATCATTCAGATATTGTAGATGGGTTATTGTCAACAGGCTTTTCATTGTTGTTTTCTTGGATTTTCTATAGAAAGTAAATTCAGGTTCAATGGAGAAAAAAATGCAAATTGGCATTTTGATGCTGATGACATTATGTGGATGCTGCAAAAAGAAACAACCCCTTGCTAACATGAACACCATGGATCCCACAACAAACACCTCTCTGGAAGCGTCCTCGATTTTCAAGATGAACTAGAAGATAAAGCACATTGTGACGCACAGGGCTTCATACTAGATTTTAACTTTTTTTTTCCTAGGCAGATCAGTGGAGAATTCCAAATGCATTGATCCAACTAGGGAAATAAAACCCGATAATCTGGAACTCCAAAATCTGGGAAGAAATCTGTATGAAGAACATTTCTGAAGCCCCTAAGTGAAGGGGATGGGAATTGGGGGGAGGGGGGACTCCAACACAGCAGATTAGAAAATCGGCTTGGCCTACATAATAATAATAACAGAGAAATGTGATTTTATTACTTTTTTGGATTTTTGGAGAAAGGGTAAATTCAGATTAATTACTACAAATGTATGGTGTGTAGTTACTATTCTGTAATTTTATTGGTAAGTCGTTTATAGCCACAGACTGTTACAACAAGAGAACTATATACATTCATACAATATAAAATAATCATCCTAAATTAAGTTAATTTAAAATTTCAAATAAATTGATTTTAACGAGTATTCCCAGAATAAGAAGCTCTCAGTTTTTTTGCCGCTAGAGCAAAATTTGCAACAGAAATTATCATATGTGGCTGAATAGCAGATAATAAAGAAATCAAAATCTGGGACTTATTGTCGTTATTATTCATTGGGATCAGCGGTGCTAAAAAAATTTTCCGTGGGGAAGAAAATAGAGGACAATCGAGCATGTAGTGGATTAGGTCTTCTGGCACTCTGCATCCTGCTATGCATAACCTTTCAGCATGTGGGATACCTAGGTATCGACCGTACAGATAATTCGAAGGCATCACCTGGAAACATAATTCAGTATAGGCCCTTCTGAGGGGCGCACTTGTTAGAACATCTAAATAAGGAGGCCATATATGATTAGGTTTGATGTGAATAAACCATTTGGAAAAATGGGAGGTGGTGATCACTGCGATGTCTTGTTGTACGTCGCTATCATAGATTTGATTGGACAGGGCCTTTGGGTTGAGACTGGCAAGCAGAGAAGGGGTCAAAAGATACTGAATCCCCAGGGCATAAATTTTTTTAGCCCAACCCCCTTTTTCTAGCTGTACCTCCCAACAAAGTTTGACCAGTGAGGGTGAATTGGCCTCCGAGACTTTCTTCCATAAGCGTAAAAACGCTAGGTCGACTCTGGCCATTAGGGAGGGGGAGTTAAGTTCTATTCTCATAAAAGCCGCCGGGGTGCCTTTGGGTAAGCCTAGGATTTGTTTAAAGAAGGTGTTCTGAATTGGTTCTAGGGCTGTCCGAAGGGAAGGGCCCCAGATCTCACATCCGTACATGATTTTTGGAAGGATTTTTGACATGTAGAGTTTGGACATGTAGTTACTAAATTACTACAAGGTTTAGTAATCTTGGTATTGAATTGAAGCATTACTGGTTCGTTTTTCAGCATTCAGTTATGTTGATGCAGTTGAATTTGAGAAGTTCTGCCTGTGGCCTGGCAAAGATTCACTCATAAACAGAATTCACTATTTAAAGCGGTGGCCATAAAGCAATGGTGAAATAATCCAGAAGCATCCAGTAACCTGTTCTTCAAAATGATTCTTTGCTTCTACAGGAACGACAAATCGATCTCACCAACATCACCGGCCACAAAGTGACTGAGTTTGTCCTCCTGGGCTTCCCTTCTTTATCACCTGCATTGCGCTTGCTCCTGTGCTCCATTCTCTCAACTGGCTATGTCTTCACAATACTGGGGAACCTGTGCATCATCTGGGCAGTGCTCAGAGACACCCATTTGTCCCGCCTCCCCATGTACATCCTGCTGGGCAACTTCTCCGGGCTGGAGATGTGCTACGTCACCTCTACAGTACCTCGGATGCTCATTGATGTGGCCTCCCCGCCAGGGGTCATCTCTTTCCGTGACTGCTTCTTGCAGTTCTATTTCTTCTTCTCCATGGGGGCAACTGAGTGCTTTTGCCTCTCCAGCATGGCCTTAGACCGGTACTTGGCCATCTGCCACCCGCTTCGCTATCCAATGCTCATGTCCCCCCAATTTTGCTGCACCTTATCGGCTTGCTGCTGGGTCTCTGGTTTCTTGTGGTATCTCGTGCCCATCGTTCTCATTTCCCAGCTCCCATTTTGTGGCCCCAACATCCTGGATCACTTTATATGTGACCCAGGCCCTCTTCTAGCTGCTTCCTGCAGCCCAGCACCCCTCACACAGATCACCTGCTATGCCCTCAGTTCCCTCATCACTATTGCTACCTTCCTCTTCACTGTCACCTCCTATGGGACAGTTCTGCAGACGGTCCTAAAGCTCCCCTCTGCTGCAGGTCGTCACAAGGCGTTTTCCACGTGCACCTCCCACCTGGCCGTGGTCAGCTTGTTTTATGGCTCCGTCATGGTCACCTATGTCAACCCAGGATCTTCTGGTGGGAGTAATAAGGTGGTAACTGCCTTCTACTCCATGGTGACCCCTCTTCTCAACCCACTCATCTACAGCTTGCGAAACAAAGAGATGATAGCGGCACTAAAGAGGACATTGCTTCGAGGATGTTGAGGGTCTCCAGTGCAAATCTCAGTGGGTGATCATGGGCAAGTCGTTCTCCCCCTGCCTAACCTACCTCACAGGGTTCTTATGAGGTTCAAATGCTGCCTTGAGCTCCTTGAGAGAAGGTTGGAGTACAAATGTAACAGCACACAGACAGCTGGATGAGGGATTCTGAGGAGAAACACAGGGCCTGGTCTTTGCTACAGCTATTGTCAGCCAATATTAGTGGCTATCTGAACATAAACCACGTGCAGAGCTTTTTTGATTAAGCAGTTTCTAAATCTTCTAAATAAATTAATAAACAGTTTTTGGTGCTGGTTTTTAACAATTCTCTTTTAATTGTGTCTTAGTGATATTTCTGCTTTTCAGTGTACAAGAGTGTCATTGTGGATTTTAAATTCTTGATTTTGAATGTGTTACAATTGTTTTTGTGTTCTGCTGTCTCATGAAGACACTTATCCTAAACGTCAGGGAAGATGGTTGTAAATCTTTTAATAAACAAACAAAAAATTGTGTGTAGAGTATCTTTGCCATTTTTGTTCGATTTCTACCCTTCCTGTTCAAGCCCAAGAACAAACTGTATTTAGTTATTTACAGCACAATCCTGACCAAGGCCCCTATCTGCGCTACACATTTAAAGCAGTATCATTCCTCTTTAAATCGTCATGGCTTCCCCTAAAACATCATGGGAACTGTAGTTTGTTAAGGTTGCTGACTGTTGTTGGGAGACCCCTTTTCCCCTCAGGGCTACAATTCCCAGAGTTCCCTGGGAAGAGGGATTGACTGTTAAAGCACTCTGAAAATTGTAGCTCTATGGTGGAAATAGGGGTGTTTCCGAACAATGATCAGTCTTAACAAACTACAGTTTTCGGGATTACTTGGGGGGAGGAGTAATGACTGTTTGAAGTGGTATGATACTTGTTTAAATGTACAGTGCAGATGGGGCCCATGTCTACATAGCAGTAAGTCAAACTGAATTCAACAGAGCCTACTCCAAGGTAAGTGTGGTTAGGATTGCAATTTTAGTTATTTATTGGATATATATATAGTTAGTCATCCATCACTAAATATTCTTTGGGTAGCATGGAAACAAAATAATGCTAAAATAAAATATATTGTGTAAAATCAACAAGAATAAAACACAACAGATAAATCCACCATTCAACACAGACAGAATAAAACTCCTGGATATTAAAGATCTTCACCAGGTGCCAGAAAGATCCCAAATATCTGATATAATGAAGGGCAGGTAAGGAACTGATGATGATGATGGGTCCAGGCATGCCTCTCTGGGGAATGTATTTAATACTCAAGGTAGCATTACCACACAAGTCCTCTCCGTGGTAGACACCCACTTCACTTGGCAAGGCACCCAGAGCAGGTTGAGGTATGAAGCCTCCTTTGATAGCCGTTGAGGATGGCTGGGAATTATACTGACATAGCAAACTAACATGTCCGTGAGAAGGCTGGGCTAACACTCTTCTCCCTAACACGGTAGTTTTCTATGCAGAGGGAATTTTTATGTGTTTGTAATGGAGTAGGACCAGCTCAAGACATTTGCTCCTGGGACAAAGGACAAGGTGGGGTCCTTCTCCAATTCCATGTGCAGACGCCAATAGACTGGCAGTGGCCTCTTACTTCAACACTAGCAATGGGAAAGTAGCAGGCTAAATTAGGGGTGTGACCTCAGTCATCCACGTGCCACCACTACTCCCTGTCTTCTACAGCTGGCTCACTCTCAAATCATAGGGTAGTCCCTGTGGAGGAGCCTGTGCCCTGTTCTTCAACGGCGCCACCTAAGGACCAATCCTGTTCCACCAGACGCTAAAACGACCCAACCCTTTGCTCTGAAAAAGAGAAGCAGACAAATGCACTGGAATGTGCAAGCGTATATGTCAAGGTTTTAGTTACACTTGTGAGAATCACTGCTGTTTCTGGATCAAGTACTTGACTAACACTGGATTGTTCTGTGGTATGATTTCTGGCCTGTTTTGTTGTCTTCATTTTTAGTGAGGCAGAGTAAGAGTTGTCCTTTTTATACTTATTGCTGAATCCTCACTTTTAGGAATTTTGTTCTGTTGCAGGTGTGGGGAACATTTCGCCCTCCAGATGTTGCTGAACTTCCACTCCCATCATCCCTGGCCATGCAGCACAAGGGATTTTGACAGGTGGGCAGGACAAGAAACCTGTCAATCATGTCATGACACAATGATGTCATATGATGGAGAAGAGGGTTGTCCTGCCCACCTGTCAACGTTGGCCCACTGGGGTGGAGCTAAGAAGTTCCCCACACCAATATTATATCATGTAATCTTGGTGAGCTCCCCATAAAACTATCTTGTTGGGTAGAAAATATGAATGCCATAAATAATAGCAACAACAGCAACCCTAAGGCCCCGCAGAAAAGGAGATGGACGCACAGCACACTCAACTCTCAGTAGCCACCTTTGATGAGAAAATAACATCCCATTGTTCAGCTTTTTATTTTTACTGTTTAAACAATCAAAGAAAAGCCATGCCTACTGCAAAAAGGCCCTTATAGCAGCAGTTCCACATGTCATCAGGTAAGAGCCCCAGATCTGGAGAGCTGCTGACAGAAACCCTTCCTGGTTCCTATACACAAAACCTATAATATTCTGTCTGCCTCAGCTCAGCTGCAGCATCACAGCACAGCTGTGCTAAAGCAACTATCACAATCCAGATTTTGGTATCTCCATCACACTGTGGAGACAGGGCTCCCCTGAGGCCTTGGCCTGCGGAGCTGAAATATCAGTCTGCTTTCACCTGATGGCACTTCAGAACTGAGGAGGAGGTTGTGCTTGCAGAGAAGTATTCAGGACAGGTAAGGCTTGTTTGCTTGTTTTTCACTCTTCCCATGTCCAAATTCCTCAACTTAGGTAAGCAACCCTCTTGGCGGGAGGTGGGCTTCCCTGTTCCAACCAATACACCCTTCTATCCTTATGGAGGCAACAGTAACACTCAGGACTCCTGATGGACTCCTTGGTAAACCCACTTCTATGACCCTACATTTTCTTTTGCCCAAGCTGGAAACAGGAATTCTTAGTTATGCCTACCTTTTAACATTTCCTGAAGTTCTGAAGACAGGAAAAGGGGGAGACAGTAAGTTTCAGGGATGCATATTGAAAGCCTCTTTATTTATTTTCATACATTGATATCTCTCTTTTCTTCCGTCATGGAACCAAAGATTATGTGCTTCTGGTTAATTAGTAGTTGTTATTCACTAATAGGCAAAAATCCTTGCGGTTTAAGAATGTACCGATAGCCCACAGATGTCTCTGTCAAACTTGAAAAAGCAGGGGAAATGGGCAGCTATAGTGAATGCACCAGGGGAGCAGGAGACCTGACCTCCTCTCTGAGATACTGTACTGCCCTACAAATTTGTCAAAATGCAAACACAATTTGGGTTGGTCTTTCACACTCCAATCCATTTGCTGTGTAGCTTGGATGACTACACCCCAGATGACTACACCCTTGCATTTAACACACATTTACAGCACATGGCATCCCCCAAACAATCCTGGGAACTGTAGTTTATTATAGGTGATGGGAATTGTAGCTCTGTGAGGGATAAACTATACTTTCCAGGATTCTTTGGGGGAAGCTATGTGCTTTAAATATGTGTTAAATGAGATTTAAATGCATGGTGTGAAATTATTTATTTATTTATTATTTGATTTATATCCCGCCCTTCCTCCCAGCATACTATAGCCAGCATGGATTTTTCACATTCTGCAATGTTAAATTGAAAATACCCCCATGCCATTCTGATACTTCCCATAAGCTCATTTCAAAACAAAATCTTACAAATTTTACAAATTTAAATGCTTGCTTAACAACCTTCTCAATGTTCATGGCGATACACACAACAGTCAGAGAGAACAAAGAGTTCAAAGTCTAAAAAGAGAGAAAAAACCTCAGAGCCCTTTTGGACTTTTTTCTGTCAGAGTTCTCATAATCTGTTGAAATTCATGAAAAATTAGCCATGTCCACAGAGTACCTGTAATCCTAATACTGACCTTGCCCCATACTCTGACCTTCATCTTCTGCAGTTTAATAGTTTAAAAAAATGTCTGGCTGATTTTTAATTAATTTAAGAAATTTTGGCTGGAAACCAATGATAAGGGCGGGCATGCTCAGTAAGAACTAACTGTCAGTGTTCTAAAAGCCTCACAGCTACTGGGCTTGGCTAATCAGGGGGCCACACCCACACCAGACTTTGATTTCACATGAGACAGTCATGGCTTCCCTCAGAGAATCCTGGGAAGTGTAGTTTGTGAAGGGTGCTGAGAGAAGACTCCTATTCCACTGACAGAGCTCCAGTGGCCAGAGTGGTTTAACAGTCAGCCACTCTGATTGAAGGTCTATGAGGGGAACAGGGAGTCTCCTAGCAACTCTCAGCATCCTTCACTAACTACACTTCCCAGGATACTTTGAGAGAAGCCATGACTGTCCAAAGTGAAATAAAGGCCTGATGTGGATGTGGCCAGGACAACTTTGGTTTAAATTTGGGTGGGGGGGCTACATGTGCCTGCTGTAGAATAAAAAGGTGAGGGAAACACTAAAAAGCAATGATACTGTTCACAATGTTTTCCTTTTGCCCAGTGCCCACCGACCCAATCTCCTCCACTCCCTGTCCCTCAGGTCAGTGTTGGCCTAGGACCTGGGAGACCAGGATTCGAATCACCACATAGTCATGAAACTCACTCTGTGACCTTGGGCCACTCACTGCCTCTTAGCCTCAGAGGAAGGCAATGGTAAAACCACCTCTGAATACCATTTACCATGAAAACCCTATTCAAAGGATCGCCATAAGTTCGGTCAACTTGAAGGCAATCCATTTCCATTTTCAAACATGATTGCACAGGAATAAATCCCACTGAACTCAAGTATGCAAATGATCAAACTAGGGTTGCCAGGCCCAGCCTCCAAGAGGTCTTCTAAATCTTTAAAAGTTGTGCAGGGGGAATGGAGAATTTCACCTTGAGGATTTTTCCATTACAGTGTTGCAAGAAAACGGGCACTTGGCTGAATTTTCTCTTCTCTTAGAGATACAGAATCATTCTCAGGCCCTGAGCCTGGCAACCCTAGATCAAACCCACCCTCCCTTCTCCCTCCTATCCCCTCCCTCTTGCCCCTTCCTTCCCCTTTCCTTTGCCCTTCCCCTTTCCTTTGCCCCTCCCCCCTCCCCCTTCCAATTCCCTCCTCCCCTTCCTCTTCCTCCTCCCCATGGTCAGTTTTACCAATCTTAAGCATGATTGCATGGAAGTAAATACCATTGAACTCTATAAGCATGCAAATGATCAAACCTGCCCTCCCCTCCCCCTTCCTTTGCCCCCCTCCAATACACTCCTTCCCCTTCCCCCACCTCCTCCCCCATGGTCAGTTTTTCCAGTTCTAACCATGATTGCATAGGAATAAATCCCATTAAACTCAGCAAGCATGCAAATGATCAGACCTGCTTTCCCCCTCCTTCCCCTCTCCCTTCCTCCTCCCCCCCTTCCTTCTTCCTCCTCCTCTGCCCACTCCAGCCCTCCCTCCCCCCTTTTAGTTTTACCTATCCTAAGCATGATTGCACAGGAGTAAATCGCACTGAACTCAATAAACATGCAAGTGATCAAACCTGTCCTCCTCCACTCCCCCTCCTGCCTGCTCCCATCCCAGTCCTCCTCTCTGCCTTTCCTCCCCTCCCTCCTACTCTTCCTCCTCTTCGCCTCCCCATCCCCTGTGGTCAGTTTCACCTATTCTAAGCATGATTGCAGGGGAGTAAATCCCACTGAACTCAATAAGCATGCAAATGATCAATCCATTCTCAGCGAGCTTGCACAGGATCCCATTTCTTACCTCCCAGATTAAAAAGCAGGGAAATTCACTAATAGGCAAAAAAAAACCTTGCAGTTTAAGAATGTACCTATAGCCCACAGATATTTCTATCAAACTTTAAAAAGCAGGGGAATTGGGCAGCTATAGTGAATGCACCAGGGGAGCAGGAGACCTGAACTCATCTCTGAGATATTGGACTGCCCTACAAATTTGTGAAAATGCAAACACAATTTGGGTTGGTCTTTCACAGTCCAATCCACTTGCTGTGTAGCTTGGAAGAATTTGGTAACATGTGCCTCTGAGCATATGGTGAGTGGTGGCACACCTGCACACAGCCCAAATAATAGAAAGAAGACATGCTGTGCTGATCTTGTTTTAGCAGGGAGGAAGCAACATTATTCAGACAGTTGATATAGTTCAGATGGTCACTTTAAATATGTCTGATTTACTTTGCAGTTTTAATGAAGTTTCCTATAGGAAATCATTTTCTTTTGTTTCTATTTCTGTGAATAGAATGCCTCCTTGAGGGAGGGAGTAGTCCCTGGTAGCCTCAAGGAGGCAGTAGTGAGACCTCTTTTAAAGAAACCCTCCTTGGACCCAGATAATTTGAACAACTATAGACCGGTGGCGAATGTCCCTTTTTTGGGCAAGGTTTTGGAACGGGTGGTTGCCAGCCAGCTCCAGGCGCTCTTGGATGAAACCGATTATCTAGATCCGTTTCAATCGGGTTTTAGGCCCGGTTTTGGCACTGAAACAGCCTTGGTCGCCCTGTATGATGACCTTTGTCGGGAGAGGGACAGGGGGAGTGTGACTCTGTTGATTCTCTTTGATCTCTCAGCGGCGTTTGATACCATCGACCATGGTATCCTTCTGGGGAGACTCGCGGAGTTGGGTGTCGGGGGCACTGCTTGGCAGTGGTTCCGCTCCTATTTCGTGGATCGTCACCAGAAGGTAGTGCTTGGGGAACATCACTCGACACCATGGACTCTCCATTGTGGAGTCCCCCAAGGGTCGGTCTTGTCCCCCATGCTTTTCAACATCTACATGCAGCCGCTGGGTGTGGTCATCAGGAGTTTGGAGTGCGTTGCCATCAATATGCTGATGACACGCAGCTCTATTTCTCCTTTTCATCTTCTTCAGGTGAGTCTGTTGATGTGCTGAACCGTTGCCTGACTGCGATAATGGACTGGATGAGAGCTAATAAACTGAGACTCAATCCAGACAAGACCGAGACACTGCTGGTGAGCGCCTTCCCTGCTCAGATGGCGGATGTTCACCCTGTTCTGGATGGGGTTACACTCCCCCTGAAAGAACAGGTACGTAGTTTGGGGGTTCTTTTCGACTCTTCCTTGTCTCTCGAGGCCCAAGTGGCCCCGGTGGCACGGAATGCATTTTACCATCTTCGTCTGGTAGCCCAACTATGCCCCTATCTGGACAGGGACGACCTCGCCTCCGTTGTTCATGCTCTGGTAACTTCAAGATTAGATTACTGTAATGCGCTCTACGTAGAGCTGCCCTTGAAGACAGTTCGGAAGCTTCAGCTGGTGCAGAACGCGGCTGCCAGACTATTGACGAGGACCAGTCGGTCTTCGCATATAACACCTATTCTGGCGCGTCTGCACTGGCTTCCTATTTGCTTCCGGGCGAGATTCAAGGTGCTGGTTTTGACCTATAAAGCCTTACACGGCGTGGGACCTCAGTACCTTGTGGAACGCCTCTCTCGCTACGAACCTACCCGTTCACTTCGTTCAGAATATAAGGCCCTCCTCCGGGTACCAACCCATCGGGAAGCCCGGAGGGTGGTCACCAGATCTAGGGCCTTTTCTGTGGTGGCCCCTGAGTTGTGGAACAGCCTCCCCGAAGAGGTACGCCTGGCGCCTACACTTCTATCTTTTTGGCGCCAGGTAAAGACCTTTTTATGCTCCCAGGCATTTTAATCTTTTAATCTTCTTAACCTTTCTAATCTTTTAATGTGTATTTTTTTAATTTGTGCTGTATTTTGTTTTTGTTGTGTTTTTTGTTGTTTGTTTGTATATGTTTTTGTGGTTTTTTATTATGATATATTGTATTTTACTTTGTTTGTTCCCCGCCCTGAGAGCTATTTTTGCTAAGGGCGGTATATAAATCGAAATAATAAATAAAAATAAATAAAATATGTGAAGTACAGCAACACCTTTGCAAAATTTACACAAAAACAGCTCCAAACATAATTGTGCAATAATGGCATTGACTTCTGCAGAATGGTCTCCAGTGGACCTCAGGAGTGTCTCAATTTGCTCAAGATAAAACAGTGGGAGGTGAAATATATTCTAGCAATATTCTAGGTGTGCTCTATGTTTTTGACCGTGCCCACCTTGCCTTAAATGAAGTGGTTTAAACATAGCAGGCTGAAAACATGCATCCTCTTTTTTCCAACAGCTAGAGTCATTGCTGAAGTAGCAACATACTGTAATCAGTCTGATTCTACATCAAACTGCCGTTTCAGATTCAACTGTTAATGCACTCAAAATAGAAATAGAACATAACCAACAATTTGAAATATAAAAGGCTGTCTTCATCATCATATGACATTGACCAATAAAAAGGCATTGAAGTTAATAAAAATAAATTTGACACAGGTTTCTAGGATGAATAATGAGGGAAATAAAATTTTCTGGTTTAGATTCTCTGTAGAAACATTAGTAACACAGGAAAGAAGCAAAGTAAGGACACAAACAAACATACAAAAATATAATTCTCCATACTTGGAGATGGCAGGTATTGCCACCACTCACCATATGCTCAGAGGCACATGTTACCAAATTCTTCCAAGTTACATAGCCAGTGGATTGAACTGCGAAAGACCAGCCCAAATTGTGTTTGCATTTTCACAAATTTGTAGGGCAGTACAATATGTCAGAGAGGAGGTCAGGTCTCCTGCTCCCCTGGTGCATTCACTATAGCTGCCCAATTCCCCTGCTTTTTAAAGTTTGATAGAAATATCTGTGGGCTATAGGTACATTCTTAAACCGCAAGGTTTTTTGCCTATTAGTGAATATATACTAAAAGCGAATATCTCTCTCTGTGTGTGCCCTTTCAGAACCATCACTAAGTAGCTATTGCTAAACAGGCCTGCCTGCAGCATGGTAACTGCACAAGGCCTCAGACTTTGACAGCTGCATACTCAAGGGTGAAGTCATCCGGGGTCTCAGGGGGTCTTAGACCCCTTACTTTTGGGAAGCAGGGTCCCAATAGGGTCTCTATATCTCCAGCATCTTATAAGCCAATCAGCATGAAAGGGGAGCATGTTAGCCACTGAGAAGAGTCTTCTAACATGCTTCCTTGTCCTTTCCTGCTGATTGGAGCCAGAGTGGCAGGAGGTGAGTCAGCCACTGAGAGGACTCTTTTCAGTAGCTAACACTCTTCCATTTCATGCTTATTAACTCCTAGGGACATCTGTTGTTGTGGGAGAAGGCATTAACAAGGATCTCATTCTCAACTCAGCAGGAAAAAAGGGGGAATGGTTTTGACAACCATGAAGAGACCCTGCACTTCTGAATTTGCCATTACACTACTGTGCAAGCTATGTACTTCTGAATTTGCCACTACACCACTGGTTATATGTGCTTTAAAAGTATGGTGTGGATGCAGTGTCCTTGACCTCAAAGCCCTCCCCACTCCCAATTCTAGATGTAAGCTGGCAAGATGATATTATTGGCCCTGATATTGTGCCTTTTAACAACAACCTGATGTGCAGAAATTAGACAGGTAAAGCTCTCATCTGCTCCCCCCCTTCTAGACATAAAATGATGTCATTTGCCCTGATTTTATGCCTTTCAACAACAGCTTGACATGCAGAAATTAGACAGGTAAAGCTTTTGACCTGAGGTTCTTCCAGGCAGAAGCATAATATTGAAAAGTGGTCGTTCAGATATTGCAAATGGGTTATTGGCAACAGGCTTTTTGTTGTTTTGGATTTCCCATAGAAAGTGTAAATTCAAGTTAAATAGAGAAAAGAAAATACAAGTTGGTATTTTTATAATGATGATATTGTGTGTGTGTGTGTGTTATGTGCCTTGAAGTCGATTACAACTTAGGGCGACCCTATGAATCAACGACCTCCAATAAGTTTATAAATTTAAAGAAAAATATATTTTAAAAACAAAATAAAACAAATATGTCCTGTAAAGACATGTGAGCTTCAGGGATGTACGGAATGTTGTGTGCCAGTTGTAAAGGGCAGCAGGTAGAGAAATGAAAAACTTGGGAGGGGAGAAGAAGGAATTTGCTTTCTTATCTCCCTTTATATGTTAAGGACTGTATTCAGGGCTAGTCGCTTTCTGAGTAGATCCAAAAACCCATGGAAATTAATGTACATTATTAACTTTATTTAACATTATTGTAATCACTGTTTTTTAATAATGTTATTTGTTATTTAATTTTTGTAAATTGTATTGTTTTATTGATGTATTTCTATACTTGTGTTTTTCTTGTAAGCCGCTTTGAGGGCTTTTTGGCCAGAAGGCAGGGTATAAATAAACTATAATAATAATAATAATAATAATAATAGCATCTGTTGTAAACCACCCTATTCAGATCTTGTAAGTTCAGGTCAGTGGCTTCCTTTATGGAATCAATCCATCTCTTGTTTGGTCTTCCTCTTTTTCCACTCCCTTCTGTTTGTCCCAGCATTATTATTTTCTCATTACGTGTCCAAGTTATGATAACCTCAGTTTCATCATTTTAGCTTCTAGTGATAGTTCTGGTTTAATTTGTTCTAACACCCAATTATTTGTCTTTTTCGCAGTTCATGGTATCCGGAAAACTCTCCTGCAACACCACATTTCAAATGAGATGATTCTTCTCTTATCGACCTTTTTTGCTGTCCAGCTTTCACATTCATACACAGAGATTGGGAATACCATGGTCTCAATGATCCGAACTTTGGTGTTCAGTGATACATCTTTGCATTTGAGGATGTTTTCTAGTTCTCTCATAGCTGCCCTCTCCAGTCCAAGCCTTCTTCTGATTTCTTGACTATTGTCTCCATTTTGGTTAATGACTATGCCAAGCTATTGATAATCCTTGACAAATTCAATCTCATTATCAACTCGAAAGTTACATAAATCTTCTGTTGCCATTACTTTAGTCTTCTTGACATTCAGCTGTAGTCCTGCTTTTGTGCTTTCCTCTTTAACTCATTAGAATTCGTTTCAGATCGTTACCGGTTTCTTCTAGTAGTATGGCATCATCTGCATATCTTAAATTATTGATATTTCTCCCTCCAATTTTCACACCTCCCTCATCTTGGCCCAATCCCGCTTTGCTTATGATATCTTCTGCATATAGATTAAACAAATAGGGTGATAAAATGCACCCCTGTCTCACACCCTTTCCGATGGGGAACCAGTTGGTTTCTCCATATTCTGTCCTTACAGTAGCCTCTTGTCCAGACTATAGGTTGCGCATCAGAACAATCAAATGCTGTGCCACCCCCATTTCTTTTAAAGCATTCCATAGTTTTTCATGATCTACACAGTAAAAGACTTTATTGTAATCTATAAAGCACAGGGTAATTTTCTTCTAAAATTCCTTGGTCCGTTCCATTATCCAACGTATGTTTGCAATATGATCTCTGGTACCTCTTCCCTTTCTAAATCCAGCTTGGATATGTGGCACTTCTTGCTCCATATATGGTAACAGCCTTTGTTATAGAATCTTGAGCATTACTTTATTTGTGTGGGATATTAAGGCAATAGTTTGATAATTACTGCACTCCCTGGGATCTCCTTTCTTTAGAATTGGGATGTATATTGAACGCCTTAGTCTGTGGGCCATTGTTTTCTTTTCCATATTTATTGACAGATTTTTGTCAAAATTTGGACAGATTCCATCTCAGTAACTCGTAGGTACTCTATTGGCATGCCATCTGTTCCTGGTGATTTCTTTCTTCCAAGTATTTTAAGAGCAGCTTTCACCTCACATTCTAAGATTTCTGGTTCTTCTTCATACGGTTCCTCTGTGAATGAATCTGTCATCCTTGCATCTCTTTTATATAATTCTTCAGTATATTGCTTCCATCTTCCTTTTATTTTATCTCGGTCAGTCAGTGCGTTCCCATGTTGATTATTCAACATCCCTACTCTTGGTTTGAATTTCCCTTTCATTTCTCTAATCTTTTGGAATAGGGCTCTTGTTCTACCTTTTTTATTATCCTCTTCTATTTCTATACAATAGTTATTGTAGTGGTTCTCTTTGTCCCTACGTACAAGTCGCTGTATTATTGCATTTTTGGTTCTAACTGTGTTTCTCTCTATTTTTGCTTTTGCTTTCCTTCTGTCTTTAACCATTTTAAGAGTTTCGTCAGTCATCCATTGAGGCCTTTCTTTTTAAGTAGAGATATTGTCTTTTTGCATTCTTCTCTGATATTGTCTCTAACTTCACTCCGTAGTTCTTCTGGTTCTCTATCAGTTGGGCTAAAAGCCTCAAATCTGTTCCTTATTGGATCTTTACATTCTTCTGGGATGTTATTTAAATTGTATTTTAGCGTTATGGGTTAAAATGGGCTGCCCATTTGCTACCAGACCAAGTTCAAGGTTCTAGTCTTGGTATACAAAGCCCTACACAGCTTGGGATCAGGATACCTGAAAGAAGGTCTTATCCCTTATATATCCAGTCGATCACTGCAGTCTGCAGGTGATGGCCTCCTGCAGATACCATCTTATCAGGAGGTCCGTTCCGCACAACATAGGAAATGGACCTTTAGTGTGGTGGCACCTACCCTGTGGAATTCCCCACCATTAAATATTAGACAGGCTAATTATCTGTTATCTTTTTGGCACCTATTGAAGACCTTCCTCTTTCAACAAGCCTTTTCAGTTGAGACCTTATCTCAGTCTGCGTCTGTGTTGGAATTGCTTTTTAACATGTTTTTAAACCTTTTCTTAAAAAAAAAAATATATGTTTTTAACAAAAAAAAGGTTAAAAACATATTGTTCCTTTAAAAAAAGGTTTAAAAACATGTTAAGAAGCAATTCCGACACAGACGCAGACGTCTTGATGTCTTGAAAGCTTTTTAAAAAATGTTTCTAAAGATGTCTTGTTTTAATGTATTTTAAAGTCTGCTTTTATTATGTTTTAAAGTGTTTTTAGTGCTTTTGTTTGCCGCCCTGGGCTCCTGCTGGAAGGGCAGGATATAAATCAAATAATAAATAAATTAAAATATGATTGCTTTACTCTGATGTTCGATATGACCAGTTCATGATCTGTACCGCAGTCTGCTCCTGGTCTTGTTTTCGCGGAATGTATGGAATTTCTCCATGTTCTGCTTCCAATTATATAATCAATTTGATTCCTATATTGACCATTTGGTGATGTCCACTTGTACAGTCATCTTTTCGGTTGCCCCAAAGAATGTGTTTGCAAGAAACAAATTATCGGCTTCATTGAATTCAATAAGTCTCTGTCCTGCTTCATTTCTATCTCCTAAGCCCCATTTCGCCACAATTTCTAGTTCTTCTGTGTTCCCTCCTTTTGCATTCCAGTTCCCTGTGATTATCAGAGCATCCTGTTTTGGCGTGTGATCAATTTATTCCTGTATGTCTGTGTAAAATCTCTCCATTTCCTCTTCTCCTGTGTTTGCCGTTGGAGTGTAGACTTGGATGATGGTTATGTTAATAAGTTTCCCATTAAATCTCATTGATATCACTTGCTCAGACCTTACTTTACAGCTGCTAATTGCTTCTGCTACATCACTTCTCACTATTAGAGCAACTCCATTTCTTCTTAATTTATCATTTCCTGCATAAGAAAGTTTGTAGTTGCCTGATTGAAAGTGTCCCATTTCCGCCCATTTCAATTCACTCACGCCAAGTATTGTAATATTGGTACGTTCCATTCCTTGCTTGACAATTTCTAACTTTCCTTGCGTCATGCTTCTCACATTCCATGTTCCTATTGTGTGCGTTGTACAAGTCTGGATTCTGCTTTCACAGCTGTGCACTTCAGCCTCTGGGCTTTCTTTCAGCTTTGACCCAGCTGTGTCATTAGTCACAGCGCTACTCCTACTTGTCCGTTGTTCTTCCCCAGTAACTCGATGAGTGCCATCTGACCTGGGGGTCTCATCTTCCAGCACTGTCTCATGTTGCATTTTGGATAGTCTATCCGTAGGGTTTTCATGGTAAAAGGGATTCAGAGGTGGTTTACCATTGCCTTCTTCATAATCTGAATGCATCTTAGTCTATTGTCTCAGCTTTGACCATTCCACCTTGGGTGCCCATGCTAAGAGTCTAGCCTCTTGGTCTAAACTCCTGACGGCATTGCTTTCAGCTTCTTCAATACTCTCAAACCCCCTCACTGTGTTAAGGTATGTATCCTAGAGAGGGATGCTGCAAAAAAAGCCCTTGCTAGCATGAGCACCATGGATCCCACAATAAACACCTGTCTGGAAGCATCCCCGGTATTCAAGATGAACTGGAAGGTAAAACACATTGTGATTCGCAGGGCTTCATACTAGCTTTGAACTTTTTTTTTCTAGTCAGATCAGTGGGAAATTTCGAATGCATTGATCCAACTTGGGAAAGAAGACCAGGTAATTTGGAACTCCAAAGTATAGAAAGAAATTTGGATGAAGAGCATTTCTGAAGTGAAGGCCCTAAGCGAAGGGGATGGGAATTTGGGGGGGGGGCTCCATCACAGCAGATTAGAAAATAAGCTTGGCCTACATAATAACAATAAGTGAGATATGCAATTTTATTACTTTTTTGGTTTTTCCATAGAAAGGGTAAATTCAGATTAATTACTACAAATGTATGGTGTGTAGTTACTAAATTACTACAAGGTTTAGTAATCTTGTTATAGAATTGAAGCATTACTGGCTTGTTTCTTTTTCACAATTCAGTTATGTTGATGCAGTTGAATTTGTGAAGTTCTGCCTGTGGTGTTACAAAGATTCACTCATAAACACAACTCACTATTTAAAGCGGTGGCCATAAAGCAATGGTCCTGCATGAGTGAAATAATCCATAAGCATCCAGTAACCTGTTCTTCAAAATGATTCTTTGCTTCTACAGGAATGACAAATGGATCTCACCAACATCACCGGCCACAAAGTGACTGAGTTTGTCCTCCTGGGCTTCCCTTCTTTATCACCTGTGTTGCGCTTGGTCCTGTGCTCCTTTCTCTCAACCAGCTATGCTTTCACACTACTAGGAAACCTGTGCATCATCTGGGCAGTGCTCAGAGACACCCATTTGTCCCACCTCCCCATGTACATCCTCTTGGGCAACTTCTCCGGGCTGGAGATGTGCTACGTCACCTCTACATTACCTCGGATGCTCGTTGATGTGGCCTCCCCACCAGGGGTCATCTCCTTCCGAGACTGCTTCTTCCAGTTCTATTTCTTCTTCTCCTTGGGGGCAACTGAGTGCTTTTGCCTCTCCAGCATGGCCTTAGACCGGTACTTGGCCATCTGCCACCCACTTCGCTATCCAATGCTCATGTCCCCCCAATTTTGCTGCACCTTATCGGCTTGCTGCTGGGTCTCTGGTTTCTTGTGGTTTCTCGTGCCCATCATCCTCATTTCCCAGCTCCCGTTTTGTGGCCCCAACATCCTGGATCACTTTATCTGTGACCCAGCCCCTCTTCTAGCTGCCTCCTGCAGCCCAGCACCCCTCACACAGATGACCTGCTATGTCCTCAGTTCCCTCATCATTTTTGCTACCTTCCTCTTCATTGTGACCTCCTATGGCACAGTTCTGCAGACGGTCCTAAAGCTCCCCTCTGCTGCAGGTCGCCGGAAGGCATTTTCCACTTGCACCTCCCACCTGGCCATGGTCAGCTTGTTTTATGGCTCCATTATGGTCACCTATGTCAATCCAGGATCTTCTGGCGGAAGTAATAAAGTGGTGTCTGTCTTCTACTCCATGGTGACCCCTCTTCTCAACCCACTCATCTACAGCTTGCGAAACAAAGAGATGATGGCGGCGCTAAAGAGGACATTGCTTCGAGGATGTTGAGGGTCTCCAGTGCAAATCTCAGTGGGTGATCATGGGCGAGTCGTTCTCCCCCTGCCTAACCTACCTCACAGGGTTCTTATGAGGTTCAAATGCTGCCTTGAGCTCCTTGAGAGAAGGTTGGAGTACAAATGTAACAGCACACAGACAGCTGGATGAGGGATTCTGAGGAGAAACACAGGGCCTGGTCTTTGCTACAGCTATTGTCAGCCAATATTAGTGGTTATCTGAACATAAACCACGTGCAGAGCTTTTTCGATTAAGCAGTTTCTAAATCTTCTAAATAAATTAATAAACAGTTTTTGGTGCTGGTTTTTAACAATTCTCTTTTAATTGTGTCTTAGTGATATTTCTGCTTTTCAGTGTACAAGAGTGTCATTGTGGATTTTAAATTCTTGATTTTGAATGTGTTACAATTGTTTTTGTGTTCTGCTGTCTCGTGAAGACACTTATCCTAAACGTCAGGGAAGATGGTTGTAAATCTTTTAATAAACAAACAAAACATTGTGTGTTCAGTATTTTTGCCATTTTTGTTCAATTTCTACCCTTCCTGTTCAAGCCCAAGAACAAACTGTATTTAGTTATTTACAGCACAATCCTGACCAAGGCCCCTATCTGCGCTACACATTTAAAGCAGTATCATACCTCTTTAAACCGTCATGGCTTCCCCTAAAACATCATGGGAACTGTAGTTTGTTAAAGTTGCTGACTGTTGTTGGGAGACCCCTATTCACCTCAGGGCTACAATTCCCACTCTGAAAATTGTAGCTCTATGGTGGAAATAGGGGTGTTTCCTAACAACTATCAGTCTTAACAAACTACAGTTTTTGGGATTACTTGGGGGGAGGAGTAATGACTGTTTGAAGTGGTATGATACTTGTTTAAATGTACAGTGCAGATGGGGCCCATGTCTACATAGCAGTAAGTCAATTTGAATTCAACAGAGCCTACTCCAAGGTAAGTGTGGTTAGGATTGCAATTTTAGTTATTTATTGGATATATATATAGTTAGTCATCCATCGCTAAATATTCTTTGGGTAGCATAGAAACAAAATAATGCTAAAATAAAATATATTGTGTAAAATCAACAAGAATAAAACACAACAGATAAACCCACCATTCAACACAGACAGAATAAAACTCCTGGATATTAAAGATCTTCACCAGGTGCCAAAAAGATCCCAAATATCTGATATAATGAAGGGTAGGTAAGGAACTGATGATGATGATGGGTCCAGGCATGCCTCTCTGGGGAATATATTTAATACTCAAGGTAGCATTACCACACAAGTCCTCTCCGTGGTAGACACCCACTTCACTTGGCAAGGCACCCAGAGCAGGTTGAGGTATGAATAGCCTTTGAGGATGGCTGGTAATTATATTGACACAGCAAACTAACATGTCCGTGAGAAGGCTGGGCTAACACTCTTCTCCCTAACACGGTAGTTTTCTATGCAGAGGGAATTTTTATGTGTTTGTAATGGAGTAGGACCAGCTCAAGACATTTGCTCCTGGGACAAAGGACAAGGTGGGGTCCTTCTCCAATTCCATGTGCAGACCCCAATAGACTGGCAGTGGCCTCTTACTTCAACACTAGCAATGGGAAAGTAGCAGGCTAAATTAGGGGCGTGACCTCAGTCATCCACGTGCCACCACTACTCCCTGTCCTCTACAGCTGGCTCACTCTCAAATCATAGGGTAGGCCCCGTGGAGGAGCCAGTGTGCTGTTCTTCAACGGCGCCACCTAAGGACCAATCCTGTTCCACCAGGCCCTAAAAAGACCCAACCCTTTGCTCTGAAAAAGAGAAGCAGACAAATGCACTGGAATGTGCAAGCGTATATGTCAAGGTTTTAGTTACACTTGTGAGAATCACTGCTGTTTCTGGATCAAGTACTTGACTAACACTGGATTGTTCTGTGGTATGATTTCTGGCCTGTTTTGTTGTCTTCATTTTTAGTGAGGCAGAGTAAGAGTTGTCCTTTTTATACTTATTGCTGAATCCTCACTTTTAGGAATTTTGTTCTATTGCAGGTGTGGGGAACCTTTGGCCCTCCAGATGTTGCTGAACTTCCACTCCCATCATCCCTGGCCATGCAGTGCAAGGGATGTTGACAGGTGGGCAGGACAAGAAACCTGTCAATCATGTCATGACACAATGATGTCATATGATGGAGAAGTGGGCTGTCCTGCCCACCTGTCAACGTTGGCCCACGGGGGTGGAGCTAAGAAGTTCCCCACACCAGTATTATATCATGTAATCTTGGTGAGCTCCCCATAAAACTATCTTGTTGGGTAGACAATATAAATGCCATAAATAATAGCAACAACAGCAACCCTAAGGCCCCGCAGAAAAGGAGATGGACGCACAGCACACTCAATTCTCAGTAGCCACCTTTGATGAGAAATAACATCCCATTGTTCAGCTTTTTATTTTTACTGTTTAAACAATCAAAGAGAAGCCATGCCTACTGCAAAAGGCCCTTATAGCAGCAGTTCCACATGTCATCAGGTAAGTGCCCCAGATCTGGAGAGCTGCTGAGAGAAACCCTTCCTGGTTCCTATACACAAAACCTATAATATTCTGTCTGCCTCAGCTCAGCTGCAGCATCACAGCACAGCTGCACTGAAGCAACTATCACAATCCAGATTTTGGTATCTCCATCACACTGTGGAGACAGGGCTCCCCTGAGGCCTTGGCCTGCGGAGCTGAAATATCAGTCTGCTTTCACCTGATGGCACTTCAGAACTGAGGAGGAGGTTGTGCTTGCAGAGAAGTATTCAGGACAGGTAAGGCTTGTTTGCTTGTTTTTCACTCTTCCCATGTCCAAATTCCTCAACTTAGGTAAGCAACCCTCTTGGCGGGAGGTGGGCTTCCCTGTTCTAACCAACACACCCTTCTATCCTCGTGGAGGCAACAGTAACACTCAGGACTCCTGATGGACTCCTTGGTAAACCCACTTCTATGACCCTACATTTTCTTTTGCCCAAGCTGGAAACAGGAATTCTTAGTTATGCCTACCTTTTAACATTTCCTGAAGTTCTGAAGACAGGAAAAGAGGGAGACAGTAAGTTTCAGGGATGCATATTGAAAGCCTCTTTATTTATTTTCATACATTGATATCTCTCTTTTCTTCCGTCATGGAACCAAAGATTATGTGCTTCTGGTTAATTAGTAGTTGTTATTCACTAATAGGCAAAAATCCTTGCGGTTTAAGAATGTACCGATAGCCCACAGATGTCTCTATCAAACTTGAAAAAGCAGGGGAAATGGGCAGCTATAGTGAATGCACCAGGGGAGCAGGAGACCTGACCTCCTCTCTGAGATACTGTACTGCCCTACAAATTTGTCAAAATGCAAACACAATTTGGGTTGGTCTTTCACACTCCAATCCATTTGCTGTGTAGCTTGGATGACTACACCCCAGATGACTACACCCTTGCATTTAACACACATTTACAGCACATGGCATCCCCCAAACAATCCTGGGAACTGTAGTTTATTATAGGTGATGGGAATTGTAGCTCTGTGAGGGATAAACTATACTTCCCAGGATTCTTTGGGGGAAGCTATGTGCTTTAAATATGTGTTAAATGAGATTTAAATGCATGGTGTGAAATTATTTATTTATTTATTATTTGATTTATATCCCGCCCTTCCTCCCAGCATACTATAGCCAGCATGGATTTTTCACATTCTGCAATGTTAAATTGAAGATACCCCCATGCCATTCTGATACTTCCCATAAGCTCATTTCAAAACAAAATCTTACAAATTTTACAAATTTAAATGCTTGCTTAACAACCTTCTCAATGTTCATGGCGATACACAAAACAGTCAGAGAGAACAAAGAGTTCAAAGTCTAAAAAGAGAGAAAAAACCTCAGAGCCCTTTTGGACTTTTTTCTGTCAGAGTTCTCATAATCTGTTGAAATTCATGAAAAATTAGCCATGTCCACAGAGTACCTGTAATCCTAATACTGACCTTGCCCCATACTCTGACCTTCATCTTCTGCAGTTTAATTGTTTAAAAAAATGTCTGGCTGATTTTTAATTAATTTAAGAAATTTTGGCTGGAAACCAATGATAAGGGCGGGCATGCTCAGTAAGAACTAACTGTCAGTGTTCTAAAAGCCTCACAGCTACTGGGCTTGGCTAATCAGGGGGCCACACCCACACCAGACTTTGATTTCACATGAAACAGTCATGGCTTCCCTCAGAGAATCCTGGGAAGTGTAGTTTGTGAAGGGTGCTGAGAGAAGACTCCTATTCCACTGACAGAGCTCCAGTGGCCAGAGTGGTTTAACAGTCAGCCACTCTGATTGAAGGTCTATGAGGGGAACAGGGAGTCTCCTAGCAACTCTCAGCATCCTTCACTAACTACACTTCCCAGGATACTTTGAGAGAAGCCATGACTGTCCAAAGTGAAATAAAGGCCTGATGTGGATGTGGCCAGGACAACTTTGGTTTAAATTTGGGTGGGGGGCTACATGTGCCTGCTGTAGAATAAAAAGGTGAGGGAAATGCTAAAAAGCAATGATACTGTTCACAATGTTTTCCTTTTGCCCAGTGCCCACCGACCCAATCTCCTCCACTCCCTGTCCCTCAGGTCAGTGTTGGCCTAGGACCTGGGAGACCAGGATTCGAATCACCACATAGTCATGAAGCTCACTCTGTGACCTTGGGCCACTCACAGCCTCTTAGCCTCAGAGGAAGGCAATGGTAAAACCACCTCTGAATACCATTTACCATGAAAACCCTATTCAAAGGGTCGTCATAAGTTCGGTCAACTTGAAGGCAATCCATTTCCATTTTCAAACATGATTGCACAGGAATAAATCCCACTGAACTCAAGTATGCAAATGATCAAACTAGGGTTGCCAGGCCCAGCCTCCAAGAGGTCTTCTATATCTTTAAAAGTTGTGCAGGGGGAAAGGAGAATTTCACCTTGAGGATTTTTCCATTACAGTGTTGCAAGAAAACGGGCACTTGGCTGAATTTTCTCTTCTCTTAGAGATACACAATCATTCTCAGGCCCTGAGCCTGGCAACCCTAGATCAAACCCACCCTTCCTTCTCCCCCCTATCCCCTTCCTCTTGCCCCTTCCTTCCCCTTTCCTTTGCCCTTCCCCCTTCCTTTGCCCCTCCACCTCCCCCCTCTCCCTTCCAATTCCCTCCTCCCCTTCCTCCTCTTCCCCTTCCTCCTCCCCATGGTTAGTTTTACCAATCTTAAGCATGATTACATGGAAGTAAATACCATTGAACTCTATAAGCATGCAAATGATCAAACCTGCCCTCCCCTCCCCCTTCCTTTGCCCCCCTCCAATACACTCCTCCCCCTTCCCCCACCTCCTCCCCCATGGTCAGTTTTTCCAGTTCTAACCATGATTGCATAGGAATAAATCCCATTAAACTCAGCAAGCATGCAAATGATCAGACCTGCTTTCCCCCTCCTTCCCCTCTCCTCTCCCTTCCTCCTCCCCCTCTTCCTTCTTCTTCCTCCTCTGCCCACTCCAGCCCTCCCTCCCTCCCCCCCTGTTAGTTTTACCTATCCTAAGCATGATTGCACAGGAGTAAATCGCACTGAACTCAATAAACATGCAAGTGATCAAACCTGTCCTTCTCCTCCCCTCCCCCTCCTGCCTGCTCCCATCCCAGTCCTCCTCTCTGCCTTTCCTCCCCTCCCTCCTCCTCTTCCTCCTCTTCCCCTCCCTGTCCCCTGTGGTCAGTTTCACCTATCCTAAGCATGATTGCAGGGGAGTAAATCCCACTGAACTCAATAAGCATGCAAATGATCAATCCATTCTCAGCAAGCTTGCACAGGATCCCATTTCTTACCTCCCAGATTAAAAAGCAGGGAAATTCACTAATAGGCAAAAAAAAACCTTGCAGTTTAAGAATGTGCCTATAGCCCACAGATATTTCTATCAAACTTTAAAAAGCAGGGGAATTGGGCAGCTATAGTGAATGCACCAGGGGAGCAGGAGACCTGAACTCATCTCTGAGATATTGGACTGCCCTACAAATTTGTGAAAATGCAAACACAATTTGGGTTGGTCTTTCACAGTCCAATCCACTTGCTGTGTAGCTTGGAAGAATTTGGTAACATGTGCCTCTGAGCATATGGTGAGTGGTGGCACACCTGCACACAGCCCAAATAATAGAAAGAAGACATGCTGTGCTGATCTTGTTTTAGCAGGGAGGAAGCAACATTATTCAGACAGTTGATATAGTTCAGATGGTCACTTTAAATATGTCTGATTTACTTTGCAGTTTTAGTGAAGTTTCCTATAGGAAATCATTTTCTTTTGTTTCTATTTCTGTGAATAGAATGCCTCCTTGAGGGAGGGAGTAGTCCCTGGTAGCCTCAAGGAGGCAGTAGTGAGACCTCTTTTAAAGAAACCCTCCTTGGACCCAGATAATTTGAACAACTATAGACCGGTGGCGAATGTCCCTTTTTGGGGCAAGGTTTTGGAACGGGTGGTTGCCAGCCAGCTCCAGGCGCTCTTGGATGAAACCGATTATCTAGATCCGTTTCAATCGGGTTTTAGGCCCGGTTTTGGCACTGAAACAGCCTTGGTCGCCCTGTATGATGACCTTTGTCGGGAGAGGGACAGGGGGAGTGTGACTCTGTTGATTCTCCTTGATCTCTCAGCGGCGTTTGATACCATCGACCATGGTATCCTTTTGGGGAGACTCGCGGAGTTGGGTGTTGGGGGCACTGCTTGGCAGTGGTTCCGCTCCTATTTCGTGGATCGTCACCAGAAGGTAGTGCTTGGGAAACATCACTCGACACCATGGACTCTCCATTGTGGAGTCCCCCAAGGGTCGGTCTTGTCCCCCATGCTTTTCAACATCTACATGCAGCCGCTGGGTGTGGTCATCAGGAGTTTTGGAGTGCGTTGCCATCAATATGCTGATGACACGCAGCTCTATTTCTCCTTTTCATCTTCTTCAGGTGAGTCTGTTGATGTACTGAACCGTTGCCTGACCGCGATAATGGACTGGATGAGAGCTAATAAACTGAGACTCAATCCAGACAAGACCGAGACACTGCTGGTGAGCGCCTTCCCTGCTCAGATGGCGGATGTTCACCCTGTTCTGGATGGGGTTACACTCCCCCTGAAAGAACAGGTACGTAGTTTGGGGGTTCTTTTCGACTCTTCCTTGTCTCTCGAGGCCCAAGTGGCCCCGGTGGCACGGAATGCATTTTACCATCTTCGTCTGGTAGCCCAACTATGCCCCTATCTGGACAGGGACGACCTCGCCTCCGTTGTTCATGCTCTGGTAGCTTCAAGATTAGATTACTGTAATGCGCTCTACGTAGAGCTGCCCTTGAAGACAGTTCGGAAGCTTCAGCTGGTGCAGAACGCGGCTGCCAGACTATTGACGAGGACCAGTCGGTCTTCGCATATAACACCTATTCTGGCGCATCTGCACTGGCTTCCTATTTGCTTCCGGGCGAGATTCAAGGTGCTGGTTTTGACCTATAAAGCCTTACACGGCGTGGGACCTCAGTACCTTGTGGAACGCCTCTCTCGCTACGAACCTACCCGTTCACTTCATTCAGAATATAAGGCCCTCCTCCGGGTACCAACCCATCGGGAAGCCCGGAGGGTGGTCACCAGATCTAGGGCCTTTTCTGTGGTGGCCCCTGAGTTGTGGAACAGCCTCCCCGAAGAGGTACTCCTGGCGCCTACACTTCTATCTTTTCGGCGCCAGGTAAAGACCTTTTTATGCTCCCAGGCATTTTAATCTTTTAATCTTCTTAACCTTTCTAACCTTTTAATGTGTATTTTTTTAATTTGTGCTGTATTTTGTTTTTGTTGTGTTTTTTGTTGTTTGTTTGTATATGTTTTTGTGGTTTTTTATTATGATATATTGTATTTTACTTTGTTTGTTCCCCGCCCTGAGAGCTATTTTTGCTAAGGGCGGTATATAAATCGAAATAATAAATAAAAATAAATAAAATATGTGAAGTACAGCAACACCTTTGCAAAATTTACACAAAAACAGCTCCAAACATAATTGTGCAATAATGGCACTGACTTCTGCAGAATAGTCTCCAGTGGACCTCAGGAGTGTCTCAATTTGCTCAAGATAAAACAGTGGGAGGTGAAATATATTCTAGCAATATTCTAGTTGTGCTCTATGTTTTTGACCGTGCCCACCTTGCCTTAAATGAAGTGGTTTAAACATAGCAGGCTGAAAACATGCATCCTCTTTTTTCCAACAGCTAGAGTCATTGCTGAAGTAGCAACATACTGTAATCAGTCTGATTCTACATCAAACTGCCGTTTCAGATTCAACTGTTAATGCACTCAAAATAGAAATAGAACATAACCAACAATTTGAAATATAAAAGGCTGTCTTCATCATCATATGACATTGACCAATAAAAAGGCATTGAAGTTAATAAAAATAAATTTGACACAGGTTTCTAGGATGAATAATGAGGGAAATAAAATTTTCTGGTTTAGATTCTCTGTAGAAACATTAGTAACACAGGAAAGAAGCAAAGTAAGGACACAAACAAACATACAAAAATATAATTCTCCATACTTGGAGATGGCAGGTATTGCCACCACTCACCATATGCTCAGAGGCACATGTTACCAAATTCTTCCAAGTTACATAGCAAGTGGATTGAACTGCGAAAGACCAGCCCAAATTGTGTTTGCATTTTCACAAATTTGTAGGGCAGTACAATATGTCAGAGAGGAGGTCAGGTCTCCTGCTCCCCTGGTGCATTCACTATAGCTGCCCAATTCCCCTGCTTTTTAAAGTTTGATAGAAATATCTGTGGGCTATAGGTACATTCTTAAACCGCAAGGTTTTTTGCCTATTAGTGAATATATACTAAAAGCGAATATCTCTCTCTGTGTGTGCCCTTTCAGAACCATCACTAAGTAGCTATTGCTAAACAGGCCTGCCTGCAGCATGGTAACTGCACAAGGCCTCAGACTTTGACAGCTGCATACTCAAGGGTGAAGTCATCCGGGGTCTCAGGGGGTCTTAGACCCCTTACTTTTGGGAAGCAGGGTCCCAATAGGGTCTCTATATCTCCAGCATCTTATAAGCCAATCAGCATGAAAGGGGAGCATGTTAGCCACTGAGAAGAGTCTTCTAACATGCTTCCTTGTCCTTTCCTGCTGATTGGAGCCAGAGTGGCAGGAGGTGAGTCAGCCACTGAGAGGACTCTTTTCAGTAGCTAACACTCTTCCATTTCATGCTTATTAACTCCTAGGGACATCTGTTGTTGTGGGAGAAGGCATTAACAAGGATCTCATTCTCAACTCAGCAGGAAAAAAGGGGGAATGGTTTTGACAACCATGAAGAGACCCTGCACTTCTGAATTTGCCATTACACTACTGTGCAAGCTATGTACTTCTGAATTTGCCACTACACCACTGGTTATATGTGCTTTAAAAGTATGGTGTGGATGCAGTGTCCTTGACCTCAAAGCCCTCCCCACTCCCAATTCTAGATGTAAGCTGGCAAGATGATATTATTGGCCCTGATATTGTGCCTTTTAACAACAACCTGATGTGCAGAAATTAGACAGGTAAAGCTCTCATCTGCTCCCCCCCTTCTAGACATAAAATGATGTCATTTGCCCTGATTTTATGCCTTTCAACAACAGCTTGACATGCAGAAATTAGACAGGTAAAGCTTTTGACCTGAGGTTCTTCCAGGCAGAAGCATAATATTGAAAAATGTCGTTCAGATATTGCAAATGGGTTATTGGCAACAGGCTTTTTGTTGTTTTGGATTTCCCATAGAAAGTGTAAATTCAAGTTAAATAGAGAAAAGAAAATACAAGTTGGTATTTTTATAATGATGATATTGTGTGTGTGTGTGTTATGTGCCTTGAAGTCGATTACGACTTAGGGCGACCCTATGAATCAACGACCTCCAATAGCATCTGTTGTAAACCACCCTATTCAGATCTTGTAAGTTCAGGTCAGTGGCTTCCTTTATGGAATCAATCCATCTCTTGTTTGGTCTTCCTCTTTTTCCACTCCCTTCTGTTTGTCCCAGCATTATTATTTTCTCATTACGTGTCCAAGTTATGATAACCTCAGTTTCATCATTTTAGCTTCTAGTGATAGTTCTGGTTTAATTTGTTCTAACACCCAATTATTTGTCTTTTTCGCAGTTCATGGTATCCGGAAAACTCTCCTGCAACACCACATTTCAAATGAGATGATTCTTCTCTTATCCACCTTTTTTGCTGTCCAGCTTTCACATTCATACACAGAGATTGGGAATACCATGGTCTCAATGATCCGAACTTTGGTGTTCAGTGATACATCTTTGCATTTGAGGATGTTTTCTAGTTCTCTCATAGCTGCCCTCTCCAGTCCAAGCCTTCTTCTGATTTTTTTGACTATTGTCTCCATTTTGGTTAATTTTTTTTTTTTACAATAATTTTTATTCAAATTTTCATAAAACATACAAAACAAAATCATAAAACATTCAAAGACAAAAAACAAAACAAAAATGATTAAACAAAAAAATAAAATGTTGACTTCCTATTTGTCGCAGATCAAATCAGTTATAGGTCTACAATATATAACAATCCTGTCTCTTAAATTATATTATAAAATCACTTTCCTCCAGTAGTTATCTTAATTAATCATCAAATCTCATAAACATTACTTTATTCTTTCCACAAAAAGTCAAAGAGAGGTTTCAATTCTTTAAGAAATATATCTATCAATTTTTCTCCAAATAAACATGTTGATTAATCCATCTCAATAATAATAATAATCTTATTGTCATAACCATAGTCCAAATAAACATATCGATTAATCCATCTCATCAAAATCTGTTAGGTCCAATAATTTCAATAGCCATTATTCCATTATCCCTATTAATTCCATCTTCCATCTTCAATAGTCCTGTTAAGTCCAGTAATTTCAGTGTCCAATCTTCCATTATCAGTATTCCATAATAATCTTGCTGTCATAACCATAGTCATATAATAAGAGTCTGATGGGAATTTCCTCTATCCCAAATATTTTCTTGCCATCAATTCTGAATAAGTTGCTGAAATATTGTTGTAAAGTCATATCTCTGTTCTTCTTTTTTACAAAATGCACTGGCTCATCTCTTGAGAGTTTTTCCATTGTCACATGGCTGCAGTTAATTCCATAGATTTTCTCTATATCAAGCTCCATCACGTCATTCCAGTCCAGAAGATTATCCAAGCCATTGATAACTTTATCTCTAATATCTTCATTAATTTCTTCAGAGATAACGTTAAATTCCAAACAGTAGATTTTATTTCTAATATCCATAAACTCCAGATCTTTTTCCAATTCCACATTTGTTCCAATCTCTAGGGCTTGTATCTTCCCTTTATTTTTTCTTTTCTCATCTCTGATCTCATTCTCCTCTCTCACAGGATTCCCTATTTCTTTAAGCTCCTGCGTCATTTTGCTCAGTTCAATTTTCAGCTCCTTACTGCCCTGTCGCAGGGCTTGTTTCGTTATCTCAATCTCATCCATTATTTTCTGAAACATAATTACTTCCAGATTCTCAGCCACTTTCTTGATTGCCATTTTTAAAACCACGAAAACAAAACAAAACAAAAATAAAGAAGAACCACTTCTTATTTCAGCAACAATTGGGTTAATATTCCAGGCTTGATGACATCACAGTATAAACAGAGCAGCCTGCCTTATCTCTCTATGTTCAAGAATACAAAACAAATTTAGTTCCCAGCATCAAAACAGTTAGAAGCAGATTCGTCAAAATAAAATAGACCAAAAAGAGAATAGTCCCAGACAATATAATGTTCCTCGGAATAGAAATCCCTCTTCTGTTTATATCTTTAGAATGCACTTCCAGGACAGCTTTTTGCAATAGAAACAGAGATAAGCTGTTAATTTCGTGAATAACAGAGAAGAGTTATAGCTCACCCAGAAGTTCTTTAAAGCTGATTCATTTAACAAATCTCTTTTTGCTGCAACAATTTAAACCAAATAAAAAAAATAATAGAAAGAAGGGTGCTTGCCTGTTAGTCCGTTTTCTCTTTGAAGAAAAGATAAACGTATCGCATTAATCAGATAGAGCTTGTTCGGAAGTCCGTCCGGCATTGCTGGCTGGACCTTTTCTCATAAATTAATGAAATCCAGTCCTCCCAACAGACAGGCTTTTGAGGTTGATCTCTACGTTTCTCCCTGCCCGGGAGAAATTTCATCAGACAAAAAAAAAATGTTCTGACTGATTTATATCTGAATAAGCTTCTTTTGAGGCGGGAGCCTGTCTCAAAAGCAGGCACAAGCGAAGTCACCCTTCCCGGAAGTCGTCTCCATTTTGGTTAATGACTATGCCAAGCTATTGATAATCCTTGACAAGTTCAATCTCATTATCAACTCGAAAGTTACATAAATCTTCTGTTGTCATTACTTTAGTCTTCTTGACGTTCAGCTGTAGTCCTGCTTTTGTGCTTTCCTCTTTCACATTTCACATTCATACACAGAGATTGGGAATACCATGGTCTCAATGATCCGAACTTTGGTGTTCAGTGATACATCTTTGCATTTGAGGATGTTTTCTAGTTCTCTCATAGCTGCCCTCTCCAGTCCAAGCCTTCTTCTGATTTCTTGACTATTGTCTCCATTTTGGTTAATGACTATGCCAAGCTATTGATAATCCTTGACAAATTCAATCTCATTATCAACTCGAAAGTTACATAAATCTTCTGTTGCCATTACTTTAGTCTTCTTGACGTTCAGCTGTAGTCCTGCTTTTGTGCTTTCCTCTTTAACTCATTAGCATTCGTTTCAGATCGTTACCGGTTTCTTCTAGTAGTATGGCATCATCTGCATATCTTAAATTATTGATATTTCTCCCTCCAATTTTCACACCTCCCTCATCTTGGCCCAATCCCGCTTTGCTTATGATATCTTCTGCATATAGATTAAACAAATAGGGTGATAAAATGCACCCCTGTCTCACACCCTTTCCGATGGGGAACCAGTTGGTTTCTCCATATTCTGTCCTTACAGTAGCCTCTTGTCCAGACTATAGGTTGCGCATCAGAACAATCAAATACTGTGCCACCCCCATTTCTTTTAAAGCATTCCATAGTTTTTCATGATCTACACAGTAAAAGACTTTATTGTAATCTATAAAGCACAGGGTAATTTTCTTCTGAAATTCCTTGGTCCGTTCCATTATCCAACGTATGTTTGCAATATGATCTCTGGTACCTCTTCCCTTTCTAAATCCAGCTTGGATATGTGGCACTTCTTGCTCCATATATGGTAACAGCCTTTGTTATAGAATCTTGAGCATTACTTTATTTGTGTGGGATATTAAGGCAATAGTTTGATAATTACTGCACTCCCTGGGATCTCCTTTCTTTAGAATTGGGATGTATATTGAACGCCTTAGTCTGTGGGCCATTGTTTTCTTTTCCATATTTATTGACAGATTTTTGTCAAAATTTGGACAGATTCCATCTCAGTAACTCGTAGGTACTCTATTGGCATGCCATCTGTTCCTGGTGATTTCTTTCTTCCAAGTATTTTAAGAGCAGCTTTCACCTCACATTCTAAGATTTCTGGTTCTTCTTCATACGGTTCCTCTGTGAATGAATCTGTCATCCTTGCATCTCTTTTATATAATTCTTCAGTATATTGCTTCCATCTTCCTTTTATTTTATCTCGGTCAGTCAGTGCGTTCCCATGTTGATTATTCAACATCCCTACTCTTGGTTTGAATTTCCCTTTCATTTCTCTAATCTTTTGGAATAGGGCTCTTGCTCTACCTTTTTTATTATCCTCTTCTGTTTCTATACAATAGTTATTGTAGTGGTTCTCTTTGTCCCTACGTACTAGTCGCTGTATTATTGCATTTTTGGTTCTAACTGTGTTTCTCTCTCCTTTTGCTTTTGCTTTTCTTCTGTCTTTAACCATTTTAAGAGTTTCGTCAGTCATCCATTGAGGCCTTTCTTTTTAAGTAGAGATATTGTCTTTTTGCATTCTTCTCTGATATTGTCTCTAACTTCACTCCATAGTTCTTCTGGTTCTCTATCAGTTGGGCTAAAAGCCTCAAATCTGTTCCTTATTGGATCTTTAAATTCTTCTGGGATGTTATTTAAATTGTATTTTAGCATTATGGGTTAAAATGGGCTGCCCATTTGCTACCAGACCAAGTTCAAGGTTCTAGTCTTGGTATACAAAGCCCTACACAGCTTGGGATCAGGATACCTGAAAGAAGGTCTTATCCCTTATATATCCAGTCGATCACTGCAGTCTGCAGGTGAGGGCCTCCTGCAGATACCATCTTATCAGGAGGTCCGTTCCACACAACATAGGAAATGGACCTTTAGTGTGGCGGCACCTACCCTGTGGAATTCCCCACCATTAAATATTAGACAGGCTAATTATCTGTTATCTTTTTGGCACCTATTGAAGACCTTCCTCTTTCAACAAGCCTTTTCAGTTGAGACCTTATCTCAGTCTGCGTCTGTGTTGGAATTGCTTTTTAACATGTTTTTAAACCTTTTCTTAAAAAAAAAACAATATGTTATTAACAAAAAAAAGGTTAAAAACATATTGTTCCTTTAAAAAAAGGTTTAAAAACATGTTAAGAAGCAATTCCGACACAGACGCAGACGTCTTGATGTCTTGAAAGCTTTTTAAAAAATGTTTCTAAAGATGTCTTGTTTTAATGTATTTTAAAGTCTGCTTTTATTATGTTTTAAAGTGTTTTTAGTGCTTTTGTTTGCCGCCCTGGGCTCCTGCTGGGAGGAAGGGCGGGATATAAATCAAATAATAAATAAATTAAAATATGATTGCTTTGCTGTTCTTCTTTAGCTTTACTCTGATGTTCGATATGACCAGTTCATGATCTGTACCGCAGTCTGCTCCTGGTCTTGTTTTCGCAGAATGTATGGAATTTCTCCATGTTCTGCTTCCAATTATATAATCAATTTGATTCCTATATTGACCATTTGGTGATGTCCACTTGTACAGTCATCTTTTCGGTTGCCCCAAAGAATGTGTTTGCAAGAAACAAATTATCGGCTTCACTGAATTCAATAAGTCTCTGTCCTGCTTCATTTCTATCTCCTAAGCCCCATTTTGCCACAATTTCTAGTTCTTCTGTGTTCCCTCCTTTTGCATTCCAGTTCCCTGTGATTATCAGAGCAACCTGTTGTGGCGTGTGATCAATTTATTCCTGTACGTCTGTGTAAAATCTCTCCATTTCCTCTTCTTCTGTGTTTGCCGTTGGAGTGTAGACTTGGATGATGGTTATGTTAATAAGTTTCCTGTTAAATCTCATTGATATCACTTGCTCAGACCTTACTTTACAGCTGCTAATTGCTTCTGCTACATCACTTCTCACTATTAGAGCAACTCCATTTCTTCTTAATTTATAATTTCCTGCATAAGAAATTTTGTAGTTGACTGATTGAAAGTGTCCCGTTCCCGCCCATTTCAATTCACTCACGCCAAGTATTGTAATATTGGTATGTTCCATTCCTTGCTTGACAATTTCTAACTTTCCTTGCGTCATGCTTCTCACATTCCATGTTCCTATTGTGTGCGTTGTACAAGTCTGGATTCTGCTTTCACAGCTGTGCACTTCAGCCTCTGGGCTTTCTTTCAGCTTTGACCCAGCTGTGTCATTAGTCACAGTGCTACTCCTACTTGTCCGTTGTTCTTCCCCAGTAACTCGATGAGTGCCGTCTGACCTGGGGGGTCTCATCTTCCAGCACTGTCTCTTGTTGCATTTTGGATAGTCTATTCGTAGGGGTTTCATGGTAAAAGGGATTCAGAGGTGGTTTACCATTGCCTTCTTCATAGTCTGAATGCATCTTAGTCCATTGTCTCAGCTTTGACCATTCCACCTTGGGTGCCCCTGCTAAGAGTCTAGCCTCTTGGTCTAAACTCCTGACGGCATTGCTTTCAGCTTCTTCAATACTCTCAAACCCCCTCACTGTGTTAAGGTATGTATCCTAGAGAGGGATGCTGCAAAAAAAGCCCTTGCTAGCATGAGCACCATGGATCCCACAATAAACACCTGTCTGGAAGCATCCCCGGTTTTCAAGATGAACTGGAAGGTAAAACACATTGTGATTCGCAGGGCTTCATACTAGCTTTGAACTTTTTTTTTCTAGTCAGATCAGTGGGGAATTTCGAATGCATTGATCCAACTTGGGAAAGAAGACCAGGTAATTTGGAACTCCAAAGTATAGAAAGAAATTTGGATGAAGAGCATTTCTGAAGTGAAGGCCCTAAGCGAAGGGGATGGGAATTTGGGGGTGGGGGCGCTCCATCACAGCAGATTAGAAAATAAGCTTGGCCTACATAATAATAATAACTGAGATATGCAATTTTATTACTTTTTTGGTTTTTCCATAGAAAGGGTAAATTCCAATTAATTACTACAAATGTATGGTGTGTAGTTATTTTATTTATTTATTTATTTATTTATTTATTTATTTATTTACTTTATTTATAGACCGCCCATAGCGAATAGCTCTCTGGGCGGTGAACAGCAGAGTTAAAATACAAAGTTACAATAAAACATACAACATACAAGGTCACAACAAGGTAGAGTAAAAAACATTGAATATAAAACATGAACGTTAAAATGCCTGGGAGTATAACCAGGTCTTAACCTGGCGCCTAAAAGAAAGTACCGTAGGTGCCAGGCGTATCTCCTCAGGTAAGCTGTTCCATAGTTCGGGGGCCACCACAGAAAAGGCCCTGGATCTAATAACAATCCTCCGGGCATCCTGATGGGTTGGTACCCGGAGGAGGGCCTTAGATACTGAACGAAGTGAACGGGTAGGTTCATAGCGGGAGAGGCGTTCCATCAGATATTGCGGTCCCACACCGTGTAAGGCTTTATAGGTCAAAACCAGCACCTTGAATCTGGCTCGGAAACGAATAGGTAGCCAGTGCAAACGGGCCAGGACAGGTGTTATATGCGCGGGCCAATGGGTCCCCGTCAACAACCTGGCTGCCGCGTTTTGCACTAGCTGAAGTTTCCGAACGGTCTTCAAGGGCAGCCCTACGTAGAGCGCATTACAGTAGTCCAATCTAGAAGTTACCAGAGCGTGAACAACAGAGGCGAGATCGTCACTGTCCAGATAGGGGCGTAGTTGGGCTACTAAGCGAAGATGGTAAAACGCATTCCATGCCACCGAGGCCACTTGAGCCTCAAGCGACAAGGAAGGGTCAAAAAGGACCCCCAAACTACGAACCTGTTCCTTCAAGGGGAGTGTAACCCCATCTAGAACAGGCTGAACATCCACCATCTGGGCAGGTAAAGAGCTCACCAACAGTGTCTCAGTCATGTCTGGATTGAGTTTCAGTTTATTAGCTCTCATCCAGTCCATTATCGCGGTCAGGCAACGGTTCAGCACATCAACAGCCTCACCTGAAGAAGGTGAAAAGGAGAAGTAGAGTTGCGAGTCATAGTTACTGTTGATGCAGTTGTATTTGAGAAGTTCTGCCTGTGGTCTTGCAAAGATTCACTCATAAACACAACTCACTATTTAAAGCGGTGGCCATAAAGCAATGGTCCTGCATGAGTGAAATAATCCATAAGCATCCAGTAACCTGTTCTTCAAAATGATTCTTTGCTTCTACAGGAACGACAAATGGATCTCACCAACATCACCGGCCACAAAGTGACTGAGTTTGTCCTCCTGGGCTTCCCTTCTTTATCACCTGCTTTGCGCTTGGTCCTGTGCTCCTTTCTCTCAACCAGCTATGCTTTCACACTACTAGGAAACCTGTGCATCATCTGGGCAGTGGTCAGAGACACCCATTTGTCCCACCTCCCCATGTACATCCTCTTGGGCAACTTCTCCGGGCTGGAGATGTGCTATGTCACCTCTACATTACCTCGGATGCTCGTTGATGTGGCCTCCCCGCCCGGGGTCATCTCCTTCCGTGACTGCTTCTTGCAGTTCTATTTCTTCTTCTCCATGGGGGCAACTGAGTGCTTTTGCCTCTCCAGCATGGCCTTAGACCGGTACTTGGCCATCTGCCACCCACTTCGCTATCCAATGCTCATGTCCCCCCAATTTTGCTGCACCTTATCGGCTTGCTGCTGGGTCTCCGGTTTCTTGTGGTTTCTCGTGCCCATCGTCCTCATTTCCCAGCTCCCGTTTTGTGGCCCCAACATCCTGGATCACTTTATCTGTGACCCAGCCCCTCTTCTAGCTGCCTCCTGCAGCCCAGCACCCCTCACACAGATGACCTGCTATGCCCTCAGTTCCCTCATCCTTTTTGCTACCTTCCTCTTCATTGTGACCTCCTATGGCACAGTTCTGCAGACAGTCCTAAAGCTCCCCTCTGCTGCAGGTCGTCGCAAGGCGTTTTCCACTTGCACCTCCCACCTGGCCGTGGTCAGCTTGTTTTATGGCTCCGTCATGGTCACCTATGTCAATCCAGGATCTTCTGGCGGAAGTAATAAAGTGGTGACTGTCTTCTACTCTATGGTAACCCCTCTTCTCAACCCACTCATCTACAGCTTGCGAAACAAAGAGATGATGGCGGCGCTAAAGAGGACGTTGCTTCGAGGATGTTGAGGGCCTCCAGTGCAAATCTCAGTGGGTGATCATGGGTTCTTATGAGGTTCAAATGCTGCCTTGAGCTCCTTGAGAGAAGGTTGGAGTACAAATGTAACAGCACACAGACAGCTGGATGAGGGATTCTGAGGAGAAACACAGGGCCTGGTCTTTGCTACAGCTATTGTCAGCCAATATTAGTGGCTATCTGAACATAAACCACGTGCAGAGCTTTTTCGATTAAGCAGTTTCTAAATCTTCTAAATAAATTAATAAACAGTTTTTGGTGCTGGTTTTTAACAATTCTCTTTTAATTGTGTCTTAGTGATATTTCTGCTTTTCAGTGTACAAGAGTGTCGTTGTGGATTTTAAATTCTTGATTTTGAATGTGTTACAATTGTTTTTGTGTTCTGCTGTCTCATGAAGACACTTATCCTAAACATCAGGGATGATGGTTGTAAATATTTTAATAAACATACAAAAAATTGTGTGTACAGAGTATTTTTGCCATTTTTGTTCAATTTCTACCTGGGAAGAGAGATTGACTGTTAAAGCACTCTGAAAATTGTAGCTCTATGGTGGAAATAGGGGTGTTTCCTAACATTTAACAAATTACAGTTTTCGGGATTACTTGGGGGGAGGAGTAATGACTGTTTGAAGTGGTATGATATTTGTTTAAATGTACAGTGCAAATGGGGCCCATGTCTACATAGCAGTAAGTCAATTTGAATTCAACAGAGCCTACTCCAAGGTAAGTGTGGTTAGGATTGCAATCTTAGTTATTTATTGGATTTATGTATAGTTAGTCATCCATCACTAAATATTCTTTGGGTAGCATAGAAACAAATTCAAATTCAAATTTATTTATTGCCAGGCCATAGGCCAACACAACATAAGAAACATTATACATTTTTTAAAATTCTCTGTTTAAACGAATGTTAAAACAAAACCTCCATCATTATTAATAAAAATGTTAAAACTCACAAGGTAACACAATAAAACTGTAAAACCAGTGAAATCTCTAGAGTCCAAGATCGTTTAAGTGCTTGGCCCTCAGCTTTTGGGCAGCTAGGGCAAAATGGACCACCCTATAGGTGACTCCAGAGTCATTATCGGCAAGAAGAAAAAAAACAATTTGGGCAATGTCACAAGTTCCTAGACAGTTGATCAGGGATTCGAGATATTTGGATCTTGGATGGATGTAAAGTGGGCAATCAAGTAAGTAGTGGGGCAAATCTTCCACCTTTCCTGATTGGCAGATGCACCATCGCTGGTCCCATGGAGATTGAAGATAGCGGCCAGTAGTAATGGCACTAGACATTGTCTGAAATCTAAGGGCTGTAAAAGCATGTCTTAACTGCACAGATTGAAGATTCGACAAGTATTCAGCCCTTAAATGATCAGATTTATATGTGACATACCACTTTGAGAACTTAGAGTTGGAAATGGCTAGCCTATCCATCCATATACTATGTTGTTCTATCTGTACTCGGATTTTAAATTTGTTCAATTGAAAGGGGGACTGTGGTGTAATATGATATTGATGATAAATATTCAGGGATCTCAAATTCCAAAATCTGTCCAACGTGGCCTGATCAAAACAGGCCTTCACCAGAATCTTAGTTGGTACATTAGTTGGTGTATTAGTTATGTATATGAGCACTGATTGGTAACAGGCCGCATTCAGTTCATAGAAGCGCAGTAGGAGTACCGGGGGGTAGGCGCAAAAGCTGTCTAAGAAAATTATTTTGGATGGTTTCAAGTGAGGGGAAAGAAAGAGCTTCCCATCCCCATATAGCCGCCCCATTAGAAACAAAATAATGCTAAAATAAAATATATTGTGTAAAATCAACAAGAATAAAACACAACAGATAAACTCACCATTCAACATAGACAGAATAAGACTCCTGGATATTAAAGATCTTCACCAGGTGCCAAAAAGATCCCAAATATCTGACATAATGAAGGGCAGGTAAAGAACTGATGATGATGATGGGGCCAGGCATGCCTCTCTGGGGAATGTATTTAATACTCAAGGTAGCATTACCACACAAGTCCTCTCCGTGGTAGACACCCACTTCACTTGGCAAGGCACCCAGAGCAGGTTGAGGTATGAAGCCTCCTTTGATAGCCGTTGAGGATGGCTGGGAATTATACTGACACAGCAAACTAACATGTTAGTGAGAAGGCTGGGCTAATACTCTTCTTCCTAACACGGTAGTTTTCTATGCAGAGGGAATTTTTATGTGTTTGTAATGGAGTAGGACCAGCTCAAGACATTTGCTCCTGGGACAAAGGACAAGGTGGGGTCCTTCTCCAATTCCATGTGCAGACGCCAATAGACTGGCAGTGGCCTCTTACTTCAACACTAGCAATGGGAAAGTAGCAGGCTAAATTAGGGGTGTGACCTCAGTCATCCACGTGCCACCACTACTCCCTGTCCTCTACAGCTGGCTCACTCTCAAATCATAGGGTAGGCCCTGTGGAGGAGCCTGTGCCCTGTTCTTCAACGGCGCCACCTAAGAACTAATGCTGTTCCACCAGACCCTAAAACGACCCAACCCTTTGCTCTGAAAAAGAGAAGCAGACAAATGCACTGGAATATGCAAGCGTATATGTCAAGGTTTTAGTTACACTTGTGAGAATCACTGCTGTTTCTGGATCAAGTACTTGACTAACATTGGATTGTTCTGTGGTATGATTTCTGGCCTGTTTTGTTGTCTTCATCTTTTAGTGAGGCAGAGTTGTCCTCTTTATAGTTATTGCTGAATCCTCACTTTTAGGAATTTTGTTCTGTTGCAGGTGTGGGGAACCTTTGGCCCTCCAGATGTTGCTGAACTTCCACTCCCATCATCCCTGGCCATGCAGTGCAAGGGATTTTGACAGGTGGGCAGGACAAGAAACCTGTCAATCATGTCATGACACAATGATGTCATATGATGGAGAAGTGGGCTGTCCTGCCCACCTGTCAACTTTGGCCCACGAGGGTGGAGCTAAGAAGTTCCCCACACCAATATTATATCATGTAATCTTGGTGAGCCCCCCATAAAACTATCTTGTTGGGTAGAAAATATAAATGCCATAAATAATAGCAACAACAGCAACCCTAAGGCCCCTCAAAAAAGGAGATGGAAGCACAGCACACTCAACTCTCAGTAGCCACCTTTGATGAGAAAATAACATCCCATTGTTCAGCTTTTTATTTTTACTGTTTAAACAATCAAAGAGAAGCCATGCCTACTGCAAAAGGCCCTTATAGCAGCAGTTCCACATGTCATCAGGTAAGTGCCCCAGATCTGGAGAGCTGCTGACAGAAACCCTTCCTGGTTCCTATACACAAAACCTATAATATTCTGTCTGCCTCAGCTCAGCTGCAGCATCACAGCACAGCTGCGCTGAAGCAACTATCACAATCCAGATTTTGGTATCTCCATCACACTGTGGAGACAGGGCTCCCCTGAGGCCTTGGCCTGCGGAGCTGAAATATCAGTCTGCTTTCACCTGATGGCACTTCAGAACTGAGGAGGAGGTTGTGCTTGCAGAGAAGTATTCAGGACAGGTAAGGTGTGTTTGTTTTCCACTCTTCCCATGTCCAAATTCCTCAACTTGGATAAGCAACTCTCTTGGTGGGAGGGGGGCTTCCCTGTTCTAACCAATACACCCTTCTGTCCTTGTGGAGGCAACAGTAACACTCAGGACTCCTGATGGACTCCTTGGTAAGCCCACTTCTATGACCCCACTTTTTCTTTTGCCCAAGCTGGAAACAGGAATTCTTAGTTATGCCTACCTTTTAACATTTCCTGAAGTTCTGAAGACAGGAAAAGAGGGAGACAGTAAGTTTCAGGGATGCATATTGAAAGCCTCTTTATTCATTTTCATACACTGATATCTCTCTTTTCTTCCGTCATGGAACCAAAGATTATGTGCTTCTAGTTAATTAGTTGTTATTCACTAATAGGCAAAAAACCTTGCGGTTTAAGAACGTACCTATAGCCTACAGATATTTCTATCAAACTTTAAAAAGCAGGGAAATTGGGCAGCTATAGTGAATGCACCAGCCAGGGGAGCAGGAGACCTGAACTCCTCTCTGAGATACTGTACTGCTCTACAAATTTGTCAAAATGCAAACACAATTTGGGTTGGTCTTTCACAGTCCAATCCACTTGCTGTGAAGCTTGGTAGAATTTGGTAACATGTGCCTTTGTGCCTCAGAGGGGAGGAGGAAGGGAGAGGAGAGGGGAAGGAGGGGAAAGGCAGGTCTGATCATTTGCATGATTATTGAGTTCAATGGGATTTACTCCTATTCAACCATGGTTAGGATAGGAAAAACTGACCATCGGGGAGGAGAAGGTGGAAGGCAAAGGTGCAGATTGGAGGGGGGCAAAGGAAGGAGGAGGGGAGGGCAATTTTGATCATTTCCATGCTTATAGAGTTCAGTGGCATTTACTCCTGTGCAATCATACTTAAGATAGGTAAAACTTACCATGGGTAAGAGGAAGGGGAGGGCGATGAGGCTGAGGAGGGGATTGGAAGGGGAGGGGGAGGGGGCAAAGGAAGGGGGAGGGGGCAAGAGGGAGAGAATAGGAGGGAAGAGAAGGGAGGGAGGGTTGATCATTTGCATACTTTTTGAATGCAATGAGATTTATTTCTGTGCAATCATGTTTGAAAATGGAAATGGACTGCCTTCAAGTCGATCCTGACTTATGGCGACCCTATGAATAGGTTTTCATGGTAAATGGTATTCAGAGGTGGTTTTACCAGTGCCTTCCTCTGAGGCTGAGAGGCAGTGAGTGGCCCAAGGTCACAAAGTGAGCTTCATGGTGTGTGGGGATTCGAACCCTGGTCTCCCAGGTCATAGTCCAACACTTACCCAGGAGAGTGAAGGAGATGAGATTGGGTGGGTGGGCACTGGGCAGAGGGGAAGCCCTTTTCCTTTCCGAAAGGAAAACATTATGAACAGTATCATTGCTTTTCAGCGTTTCCCCCACCTTTTTATTCTACAGCAGACACATGTAGCCTCACACCCAAAGTTAAACCAAAGCTGTCCCTGGCTACATCCACACCAGGTCTTTATTTCACTTTGGACAGTCATGGTTTCTCTCAAAGAATCCTGGGAAATGTAATTAGTGAAGGGTGCTGAGAGTTGCTAGGAGACACCCTGTTCCCCTCACAGACCTTCAATCAGAGTGGCTGACTGTTAAACCACTCTGGCCACAGGAACTCTCAGGGGAATAGGAATCTCCTGTCAGCACCCTTCACAAACTACACTTCCCAGGATTCTCTGGGGGAAGCCATAACTCTCACGTGAAAGTCTGGTGTGGGTGTGGCCCCCTAATTAGCCAAGCCCAGCAGCTGTGAGTCTGGCTTTTAGCACACTGACAGTTGGTTCTTACTGAGCATGCCCGACACTATAGTTCAGTTCAATGCAAGATTTATTAAATTAATTAAAAATCAGCCAGGCCTTTTTTTAACTTTTAAACTGCAGTAGATGAAGGTCGGAGGATGGGGCAACGTCAGTAATAGGATTACAGGTACTCTATGAAAATGGCTGATTTTTCATGCATTTCAACAGATTATGAGAACTCTGACAGAAAAAAGTCCAAAAGGAGTTGGGTTTTTCCCCTTCTTTTTAGACTTTGAACTTGCTATTCTCTCTGACTGTTTTGTGTATCGCCATGAAAATTTAGAAGGTTATTAAGCAAGCATTTCTGAGTTCAGAACTATAGGTTTTGTATGGTTTTCTTTTGAGATGACCTTATGGGAAGCATCAGAATGGCATGGGGGTATTGTCAATTTAACATTGCAGAATGTGAAATATCCATGCTGGCTATAGTGTATGCCCACAAGAGTGTTTTTCTTGTTGTTATTTGCATTTATTTTCCACCTTTCCTCCAAGGAGCTCAAGGTGGCATGAATGATTCTCCCTCTCTCCACTCCATATTTTCCTCACAACAACCCTGCAAGGTAGATTAGGCTTGGAGTTGGTGATTGGCCCAAGGTCACCCACTGAGCCTCATGGCCAAACTGGGTCCTGGATGGCAAGTGTCCCATTTCTGCCCATTTCAATTCACTCACGCCAAGTATTGTAATATTGATACGTTCCATTCCTTGCTTGACAATTTCTAACTTTCCTTGCGTCATGCTTCTCACATTCCATGTTCCTATTGTGTGCGTTGCACAAGTCTGGATTCTGCTTCCACAGTTTTGCACTTCAGCCTCTGGGCTTTCTTTCAGCTTTGACCCAGCTGTGATTGACCCAGCTGTGTCATTAGTCACAGCGCTACTCATACTTGTCCGTTGTTCTTCCCCAGTAACTCAATGAGTGCCATCTGACCTGGGGGTCTCATCTTCCAGCACTGTCTCATGTTGCATTTTGGATAGTCTATTCGTAGGGGTTTCATGGTAAAAGGGATTCAGAGGTGGTTTACCATTGCCTTCTTCATAGTCTGAATGCATCTTAGTCCATTGTCTCAGCTTTGACCATTCCACCTTGAGTGCCCATGCTAAGAGTCTAGCCTCTTGGTCTAAACTCCTGACGGCATTGCTTTCAGCTTCTTCAATACTCTCAAACCCCCTCACTGTGTTAAGGTATGTATCCTAGAGAGGGATGCTGCAAAAAAAACCCTTGCTAGCATGAGCACCATGGATCCCACAATAAACACCTGTCTGGAAGCATCCCCGGTTTTCAAGATGAACTGGAAGGTAAAACACATTGTGATACACAGGGCTTCATACTAGCTTTGAACTTTTTTTTTCTAGTTAGATCAGTGGGGAATTTTGAATGCATTGATCCAACTTGGGAAAGAAGACCAGGTAATTTGGAACTCCAAAGTATGGGAAGAAATTTAGATGAAACATTTTTGAAGTGAAGGCCCTAAGCGAAGGGGATGGGAATTTGGGGGTGGGGGCGCTCCATCACAGCAGATTAGAAAATAAGCTTGGCCTACATAATAATAATAACTGAGATATGCAATTTTATTACTTTTTTGGTTTTTCCATAGAAAGGGTAAATTCAAATTAATTACTACAAATGTATGGTGTGTAGTTACTAAATTACTACAAGGTTTAGTAATCTTGTTATAGAATTGAAGCATTACTGGTTTGCTTGTTTTTCACCATTCAGTTATGTTGATGCAGTTGAATTTGTGAAGTTCTGCCTGTGGTCTTGCAAAGATTCACTCATAAACACAACTCACTATTTAAAGCAGTGGCCATAAAGCAATGGTGAAATAATTCAGAAGCATTCAGTAACCTGTTCTTCAAAATGATTCTTTGCTTCTACAGGAATGACAAATGGATCTCGCCAACATCACCGGCCACAAAGTGACTGAGTTTGTCCTCCTGGGCTTCCCTTCTTTATCACCTGCTTTGCGCTTGGTCCTGTGCTCCTTTCTCTCAACCAGTTATGCTTTCACAATACTGGGGAACCTGTGCATCATCTGGGCAGTGCTCAGAGACACCCATTTGTCCCGCCTCCCCATGTACATCCTGCTGGGCAACTTCTCCGGGCTGGAGATGTGCTACGTCACCTCTACAGTACCTCGGACGCTCATTGATGTGGCCTCACCACCAGGGGTCATCTCTTTCCGTGACTGCTTCTTCCAGTTCTATTTCTTCTTCTCCATGGGGGCAACTGAGTGCCTTTGCCTCTCCAGCATGGCCTTAGACCGGTACTTGGCCATCTGCCACCCGCTTCGCTATCCAATGCTCATGTCCCCCCAATTTTGCTGCACTTTATCGGCTTGCTGCTGGGTCTCCGGTTTCTTGTGGTTTCTTGTGCCCATCATCCTCATTTCCCAGCTCCCGTTTTGTGGCCCCAACATCCTAGATCACTTTATCTGTGACCCAGCCCCTCTTCTAGCTGCCTCCTGCAGCCCAGCACCCCTCATACAGATGGCCTTCTATGGCCTCACTTCTCTCATCATTTTTGCAACCTTCCTCTTCATTGTGACCTCCTATGGCACAGTTCTGCAGACAGTCCTAAAGCTCCCCTCTGCTGCCGGTCGTCGCAAGGCATTTTCCACTTGCACCTCTCACCTGGCTGTGTTCAGTTTATTTTATGGCTCCATCATGGTCACCTATGTCATTCCAGGATCTTCTGGCGGAAGTAATAAAGTGGTGACTGTCTTCTACTCCATGGTGACCCCTCTTCTGAACCCACTCATCTACAGCTTGCGAAACAAAGAGATGATGGCTGCACTAAAGAGGACATTGCTTCGAGGATGTTGAGGGCTGTGACGTCCTTCCCCAGCACCACCTGTGACACTCTCACTTGTGGCTACCAGCAGACAGGATCGTCAGGTTTATTTTTACCCTTTACAGCACTAGCACCGATCTCAAAAGATCCCACTGCTATGCAGCACCACCCGACACTCTGTAACCCTTTTAGCCAATAGACTGTGCCTAGTCTCTGCCTGGCTATTCCAATACCTTGTGTCAATGGGTATAGGTAATTTGGAAACCCCCCTGCAGCCCCTTGACTCTGAAGCATACAGCCCTGGGTTTCTCTGTGGGTCTGGATACACTTTCCTCCGATCTGCCACTGCCACCATTCGATACAAACTGTTCAGCCTTGGTTACTTTGGTATGTGTATCCCAGCTGAAGGAATCAGGCTTTTATTTAACCAAGAAATATTTATTAAGAATTAGAAATAATAAGATTACTTAATTACTTTGTTGACAAGCTTATGGTTTCATATATGTTCTGACATGTACTTTACTTCTCATTAATTGCCTCAGAACTCCAACTCACTCTCAACAACAACAATCTCCAAACACCGCCAAAACCTCTCTTTCACCTCTCTCAACCTCCAACATCCACCACCCTGATTCAACTGTCATTCTTTCATTTATACTCCCAGCCATTCAAACGTTCAGCCAATCATCCAGCATTCTACTGCTCATGTACTCCCCCTCCTCTTTCACTCCACTTACCATATGTCTTCTATATTCACTAATAGGCAAAAAACCTTGCGGTTTAAGAATGTACCTATAGCCCACAGATATTTCTACCAAACTTTAAAAGCAGGGAAATTGGGCAGCTATAGTGAATGCACCAGGGGAGCAGGAGACCTGAACTCCCCTCTGAGATATTGTGCTGCCCTACAAAGTTGTCAAAATGCAAACACAATTTGGGTTGGTCTTTCACAGTCCAATCCACTTGCTGTATTGCTTGGAAGAATTTGGTAACATGTGCCTGCTTTTTAATCTGGGAGGTAAGAAATGGGATCCTGTGCAAGTTTGCTGAGAATGGATTGATCATTTGCATGCTTATTGAGTTAAGTGGGATTTACACACACACACCAGGCAATCATGCTTAGGATAGGTGAAACTGACCACAGAGGATGGGGAAGGGAGGAGGGGAAGGAGGGAGGGGTGGAAAGGCAGAGGGGAGGACTGGGATGGGAGCAGGCAGGAGGGGGAGGGGAGAAGAAGGACAGATGTGGTCGTTTGCATGTTTATTGAGTTCAATGGGATTTACTCCCGTGCAATCATGCTTAGGATAGGTAAAACTGACCTGGGGGGAGGGATGGAGGGCTGGAGTGGGCAAGGAAGGCTTAAGAAGGAAGAGGGGAGGAGAAAGGAAGAGGAAAGGGGAAGGAGGGAAAAGGCAGGTCTGATCATTTGTATGATTATTGAGTTGAATTGGATATACTCCTATGCAATCATAGGGTGGCTGGGCCTGCCAACCAAGACATCTTCTGTAACTTTCAAAGTTGGGCAGGGGGAAGGGACAATTCTACCTTGTGGTTTTTCCCATTACAATGTTGCAAGAACACCGGCACTTGGCTGACTTCCTCTTCTCCTAAAGATACAGGATCAGTCTCAGGCCCTGAACCTGGCAACCCTACCTCCCACCCAAATTTAAAACAAAGCTTTCCCTGGTCACTTCCACACCAGGCCTCTATTACACTTTGGACAATCATTATTTATTTATCTATTTATTTAGTGTATTTATATACCGCCTGAAGCTTTCTGGGCGGTTTGCAATAACTAAAAACATTAAAAACAAATATACAAATTTAAAAACACATCTTTTAAAAACAATTTAAAACAATTTATCATGGCTTCTCTCAAAGCCATGGCTCAAAGCCAATCATGGCTTCTCTCAAAGAATCCTGGGAAGTGTAGATAGTGAAGGATGCTGAGAGTTGCTAGGAGACGCCCTGTTTCTCTCACAGACCTTTAATCAGAGTGGCTGACTGTTAAACCATTCTCTCAGGGGAACAGGAGTCTCCTCTCAGCACCCTTCACAAACTACACTTCCCAGGATTCTTTCAGGGAAGCCATGACTGTCTCACGTGAAATCAAAGTCTGGTGTGGGTGTGGCCCCCTGATTAGCCAAGCCAAGCACCTGTGAGGCTTTTAGAACACTGACAGTTGGTCCTTACTGAGCATGCCCCACGTTATAATAGGCTTCCAGCCAAAATTTCTTAAATTAATTAAAAATCAACCAGGCATTTTTTTTAACTTTTAAACTGCAGTAGGTGAAGGTCAGAGTATGGCACAAGGTCAGTATTAGGATTACAGGTACTCTGTGAACATGGCTGATTTTTAATGAATTTCAGCAGATTATGAGAATGGCAGAAAAAAGTCCAAAAGGGCTGTGAGGTTTTTTCCTCTCTTTTTAGACTTTGAACTCTCAATTCCCTCTGACTGTTTTGTGTACCGCCATGAAAATTGAGAGGGGTGTTAAGCAAGCGTTTCAGAGTTCAGAACTATAAGTTTTGTAAGGTTTTGTTTTGAAATGAGCTTATGGGAAGCCTCAGAATGGCATGGGGGGATATTTTCCATTTAACATTGCGGAATGTGAAAAATCCCCGCTGACTATAGTATACAGCCACTCTCGTATAATAACCAGCACTTACCATATTTACAATATAAAACATCACAAGGGCCTCCAGTGTAAATCTCAGTGGGTGTTCATGGGCAAGTAATTCTCCCCCTGCCTAACCTACATCACAGGGTTGTTGTGAGGTTCAGATGCTGCCTTGAGCTCCTTGAGAGAAGGTTGGAGTACAAATGTAACAGCACACAGACAGCTGGATGAGGGATTCTGAGGAGAAACACAGGGCCTGGTCTTTGCTACAGCTATTGTCAGCCAACATTAGTGGTTATCTGAACATAAACCACGTGCAGAGCTTTTTTGATTAAGCAGTTTCTAAATCTTCTAAATAAATTAATAAACAGTTTTTGGTGCTGGTTTTTAACAATTCTCTTTTAATTGTGTCTTAGTGATATTTCTGCTTTTCAGTGTACAAGAGTGTCGTTGTGGATTTTAAATTCTTGATTTTGAATGTGTTACAATTGTTTTTGTGTTCTGCTGTCTCGTGAAGACACTTATCCTAAACGTCAGGGAAGATGGTTGTAAATCTTTTAATAAACAAACAAAACATTGTGTGTTCAGTATTTTTGCCATTTTTGTTCGATTTCTACCCTTCCTGTTCAAGCCCAAGAACAAACTGTATTTAGTTATTTACAGCACAATCCTGACCAAGGCCCCTATCTGCGCTACACATTTAAAGCAGTATCATACCTCTTTAAACCGTCATGGCTTCCCCCAAATCATCATGGGAACTGTAGTTTGTTAAGGTTGCTGACTAGGGTTGCCAGGTCTCCGGTTTTCTGCCAGAGTCTCCGGCAAAAGTGGGCCGTCTCCGGCCTCCGGCCATATTTGGTGTGAAGAGGCTGATCTCTGGCTTTTGGACCTCCCCCTCAGGCATGCATGCGTGATTGACACGCATGGCTGCTGGGTGGGAGGAGCGGCCACGATAGGCGTTTCTGGCTGCGGTTTGCATCGCGGCCGATAGAGCAGTTTGGAATCTCGTTTGGAAGCAGAAGGCTGCTGGGTGGCAGGAGCAGGTTGGACTGCGGCTGATTGCAGAGAGAGGCCTGAGAGAGAGAGGGGGGGCTGAGAGAGAGAGAGAGAGAGGCCTGAGAGATGGGGCTCAGCAGTCTCTGGCCATCACCACACCTTGGGGGAGGAAATTCCATCACACACACTCTCACACCCCGGGCCCCCACTCTTCCTTTTCTGATTGTGGAAAGCTGGTGGTTCCATGTCTGCCACTGCTCCTTGGATTGTTGAAAACCAAATGTTTAAATAAGCAAAATGTATAGCAGGATGAGGTTGCCATGTGATTTTTCCAGCTGGGTTTGTGTGTGTATGGAACTTCAGCAGGTGAACAGGCCCGTCCCATCATCTCTGTGACAATGAAAGTTCTACGTCTTGAATTTCTGGCTGCCACCCAAAGAAAGCTGGCAGCCCAGGGAACAGGTGGGTGCAGAGTGGGTCTTAAAATAAAGAAAGAATCTTGCAGATGGAAGGCAGGGAAAACCAGGCCAGGTTCCCCAGGAACAATGTCTGTTTCCTAATCCCTGTCCCTGATAAATCACAGTTTCCATTTTAAGCATCACTTGTGTTGGAATTGTGGAAATGCAACTCGATTTGGGTGTTTCCACGTCTGGAGGGAGACAGAGAGGAGACCTCCAGGTTGCTAGGCTGTGCCTTTCCTTTGGTCATATGCTCATCTTCCTTCCTGAAAACTGATACCTCTTAGGAATGCCGACCACACCTTCCAACTCTCTCCTTCCTGCTTCTTCTCTGTCTCTTGAAGAGAAGAGATGTCTTTGCTTTGTCTCTCTCACCTGCAGCATGAGGGCAAAGGCCTTGTCAGGTCCATGAACCTCCAATGCAGGTAGTTTACTAGAACTAGAATCCCTTTCCTATCTATTGTGTATTTCCTTCAATGAAGCAAGCTGTTCCTTATTTTACTAAGTCTGAATCCTCAGTTATTGCTGCAGCGTAAAAGTCTGCTACTTCACAGGGAAAGTCTCCCTCTCTCTCTCCCTCTCTCTCTCTCTCTCTCTCTCTCACACACACACACACACACACACACACACACACACACACACACACATCAGCGCTGGGTCTGCTCTTGATCCCAAACCTAACTCTGCTAACAAGTTTCTAGTCTTTTTTCAGCATTGAGTTGCCTCTACTCAAGACTCTGGAAGTTAAACCTCTCAGTGTGCATGCAAAGCCCCCCGCAGCAGAGTAGGAAGCCTCTTTTTGTCTGTCAAGAGCCATTGACCACCAGCAGCCAAATCAACCTGAGGCCCCAGCTGGCTTTGTCTGTGGGTCAGTGGCCTGAGGAGAAGATGCCTTGGGTCAGCTGCCAGCCTGCCCAATGTGCACTTTCAAAATTCTCCTCAAGCAGAGACTGCCCAGTGCTGAACACCCTCCCGCCTGAGAAGAGCCTGTGGAGCAGGTGATATTGGGGGACCTGCAGGCCAGAGCCCGTCCCCCCCTTTTAAATCAAGGGAAGATGGCTGTAACTCAGTGGTAGAGAACATGGACAGGCGCTGCCAGGCACTGTAGACAGTGCTGATGCTGAACCAGATGGACCAATGGCCTAACTCAGTATAAAGCAGCTCCCTGTTTAAATCACCCTTCATTCAGAACCATAAGGAAATTTGTCAAATTTGTCTACAAATTTGTCAAAATGCAAACACAATTGGGGTTAGTCTTTCACAGTCCAATCCACTTGCTGTGTAGCTTGGAAGAATTTGGTAACATGTGCCTCAGAGGGGAGGAGGAGGGGAAAGGAGAGGGGAAGGAGGGGAAAGGCAGGTCTGATCATTTGCATGATTATTGAGTTCAATGGGATTTACTCCTATTCAACCATGGTTAGGATAGGAAAAACTAACCATGGGGGAGGAGAAGGTGGAAGGCAAAGGTGCAGATTGGAGGGGGGCAAAGGAAGGGAGAGGGGAGGGCAATTTTGATCATTTCCATGCTTATAGAGTTCAATGGCATTTACCCCTGTACAATCATACTTAAGATAGGTAAAACTTACCATAGGTAAGAGGAAGAGGAGGGCGACGAGGGTGAAGGAGGGGATTGGAAGGGGAGGGGGAGGGAAGGGGCAAGAGGGAGGGAATAGGAGGGAGGAGAAGGGAGGGAGGATTGATCATTTGCATACTTTTTGAGTACAGTGGGATTTATTTCTGTGCAATCATGTTTGAAAATGGAAATGGACTTCCTTCAAGTCAATCCCGACTTATGGCGACCCTATGAATTGGTTTTTCATGGTAAATGGTATTCAGAGGTGGTTTTACCATTGCCTTCCTCTGAGGCTGAGAGGCAGTGAGTGGCCCAAGGTCACAAAGTGAGCTTCATGGTGTGTGGGGATTCGAACCCTGGTCTCTCAGGTCATAGTCCAACACTGACCTGGGGGAGGGGAGGAGATGAGATTGGGTGGGTGGGCACTGGGCAGAGGGGAAGCCCTTGTCCTTTCCAAAAGGAAAACATTATGAACAGTATCATTGCTTTTCAGCGTTTCCCCCTCCTTTTTATTCTGCAGCAGACACATGTAGCCTCCCACCCAAAGTTAAACCAAAGCTGTCCCTGGCCACATCCACATCAGGTCTTTATCTCACTTTGGACAGTCATGGCTTCTCTCAAAGAATCCTGGGAAGTGTCGTTAGTGAAGGATGCTGAGAGTTGCTAGGAGACACCCTGTTCCCCTCATAGACCTTCAATCAGAGTGGCTGACTGTTAAACCACTCTGGCCACTGGAGCTCTGTCAGTGGAATAGGAGTCTTCTCTCAGCACCCTTCACAAACTACACTTCCCAGGATTCTCTGAGGGAAGCCATGACTGTCTCACGTGAAATCAAAGTCTGGTGTGGGTGTGGCCCCCTGATTAGCCAAGCCCAGCAGCTGTGAGGCTTTTAGAACACTGACAGTTAGTTCTTACTGAGCATGCCCGCCCTTATCATTGGTTTCCAGCCAAAATTTCTTAAATTAATTAAAAATCAGCCAGGCATTTTTTTAACTATTAAACTGCAGAAGATGAAGGTCAGAGTATGGGGCAAGGTCAGTATTAACATTACAGGTACTCTGTGAAAATGGCTAATTTTTAATGAATTTCAACAGATTATGAGCTCTGACAGAAAAAAGTCCAAAAGGGCTGAGATTTTTTTCTCTCTCTTTAGACTTTGAACTCTTTGTTCTCTCTGACTGTTTTGTGTATCGCCATGAACATTGAGAAGGTTATTAAGCAAGCGTTTCTGAGTTCAGAACTATAGGTTTTGTATGGTTTTCTTTTGAGATGACCTTATGGGAAGCATCAGAATGGCATGGGGGTATTGTCAATTTAACATTGCAGAATGTGAAAAATCCACGCTGGCTATAGTGTATGCCCACAAGAGTGTTTTTCTTGTTGTTATTTGCATTTATTTTCTACCTTTCCTCCAAGGAGCTCAAGGTGGCATGAATGATTCTCCCTCTCTCTACTCCATATTTTCCTCACAACAACCCTGCGAGGTAGATTAGGCTTGGAGTTGGTGATTGGCCCAAGGTCACCCACTGAGCCTCATGGCCAAACTGGGTCCTGGATGGGACCTGGTCTCCCAGCTCCCATCCTGGTACAGACCAGACCCAAACCTCTTAAGCTTGAGCAAGGCGGTATCCTCATACCATTCCCTCATCCTTAGAAGCCTAACCTGTACCGAAGTGCATGTTTGATAGCGATAGGGTTGGATCCAACTAAATTTTGACCTTACAAAAATGTGTGAATTAATTAATTGCCTGTTTTACATACAGTATATGTAATTTTTTAGGCATGTAATTCAGTCCAGTTAGGACAGATTGTTACTTTTTCCCCATTTCCAGTTTCCCTGCAACTCAATCTGAATTTAACAAATCAACATGGTAGATGTCCTTATCTGTCCAAACACATGGTAAGGAATTTTGTTAAATATTTCTTGTCCTTGGTGGATTCTTGCTTTTCAGTCTTATTTGGAAATATAAAATGGTATATCAATAGTAGTAAATCCAGATCCTACAATAAAATAACATAAGAACTCAGGGCTGTCTTAATCCATAATCCAGAGAAGATTATTCTGTTCATTTAGCTAAACATTGTTTACCCTGATTGGCAGCAGTTCTCCAGGATCTAGACAAAGGTTCTTTCTTTCACCAGTTACCAGATCCTTTTACCTGGAGATACCAGGGGTTGAATTTAGGACCTTCTGCAAGTTAAATGTGTTCTCTGTCACCAAGCTATGGTCCTTCCCTGAAGAAACTGCTTGACAGAAAGATAGAGTTAGGAAACCAATTTGAACTTGGTTTTGACAGAGTGCTCCAAAATTCTTCTCCAAAAGGATCTGATTATACGTTGTATATCATGGCATAAAATGTGGGATGGAAAAGCCAGGGGGTAGTGTAGAAGTCAGAGGATAGTATTCAATGCTAGTCCTCCTCAGAGTAGATCCATTGAAGTTAATGAACATGCCTAATATCGGTTCATTAATTTCAAGAGGACTACTCTGAGTAGGACTTAGTTGTATGCTACCCAGTGTGTTGGAGTTAGACTGGGGACACTCAGCCCTGTTTAGCTACAAAGCCTAATGAATGACCCTTAGACCAGTCACTGACTCAAACTCCCTCACAGGGTAGTTGTGCGAATAAAAGGAATGCGGACCACAGATCCTCCCTTACACCACTTAGAGAAGGGCAGGGTGATAATAGTGTGTTTCCAGACAAAGAAGTAAGATTTCTGGAAATACTGAAAATACAGTGTGTGTGTTGGTATGTGTTTGACATTAGGTTGGACACTAAAATATTTTCAGTATTTACCTGACTTCCAAGGCCAGATTTGCCTATGTTCACTTGGCTCAGATTTCATAAGTAAAATAGACCTGTTTTTATTCTGATTGTATTTTTAATATGTTTATGTATTTTTAATATATTACTGTATTTATTTATTTATTGTAAATGACTCTTGTAAATTGCTTCAGGACACTCTGTTGTGGGCAATGATTTATAAATTAAGTACGCTAGCTAACCCTGTCCTGATTCACAGGGCAAGCTGACAACATCAGCAGGGACAAAAGCAATCTCAGATTTGTGTAACAGCAACTGAGACATGAATTCTTCTCAGAATTAGTTTATTGTAACTCTCTTGCAGGGCCCTTTTTAGAGTTAAAATGTGGTAGTAAAATGTCCTTATAAATAAAAATAAAATATATAAATATATGATTTCCACCCTCCATACCACTTCAAATGCTTGCTGATTTGTTGTTTTTGTTGTTGTTGTTGTTATACAATGTAAAATATCCATTAGAGATAAAAGAAAAAAGTGAAGAAAGAATAAAAGCACATATATAACTATAATGAATATTCTCCACCCCCGACCCTAATTACTAAATTTGCCAACCCTCAGCTCATCCTTACAACTAGGCAAATCCTATTCCCTTTTTGTTCTCCTTGTACACTTCCCAGCTTTTCATTACTGGCTCTGCACTTGTTCCTTTAATGGCAGCCTGTCAAAAAGATTTCAGGCAGGTAAAACATTTGACTGTTGCTTGATCTTCACGCTGGGGGCATGGGGAGCTTTACCTGTCTAATTTCTGCATGTCAGGCTGTTGTTAAAAGGAACAAGATCAGGGCAAATAACATCATCTTAACCTATACACTTCTGGAATACATTTAAAGCACATTTAACCGGTAGTGTAGTGGCAAATTCAGAAGTGCAGGGTCCCTTCGTGATTCTCACAGCCATGCCCCCTCACAGCCACCCACACTTTCCCTAATCTCCATTGCTCTCAGTGTCATCCATGAGTCCACATGCCACTACAACATCCCTAAGCGCCAATCAGCATGAAAGGGGAGGCTGTATATTATCTCCTGAGAAGAGTCTTCTCAGTGGCTAACTACTCTCCTTTCACTCTGATTGCCTCCATACAGTATGCAAGGATTATTCTCAATAGCTAGCATGCTCCCCTTCCATAATGATTGGCTCATATATAGGGACCTGGCTGGGACCCTGCACCCAAAAACGTAAGGGGTCTACAACCCCCCACAACTCCAGATGACTACACCCCTCCATTTAACACACATTTACAGCATATGGCATCCCCCAAACAATCCTGGGAACTGTAGTTTATTATAGGTGCAGGGAATTATAGCTCTGTGAGGAATAAACTACACTTTCCAGGATTCTTTGGGGGAAGCCATGTGCTTTAAATATGTATTAAATGAGCTTTAAATGCATGGTGTGATTTTATTTATTATTTTATTTATATTCCGCCCTTCCTCCCAGCAGCAGCCCAGGGCTGCAAACAGAAGCACTAAAAGCACTTTAAAACATCATAAAAACAGAGTTTAAAATACATTAAAACAAAACATTTTTTAAAAAGCTTTCAAGAATTTTTTTTTAAAAAAAGGTTAAAAAACATTGCTTTAAATAAAAAAGGTTTAAAACCATATTAAAAAGCAATTCCAACACAGAAGCAGACTGGGATAAGGTCTCAATTTAAAAGGATTCTTGAAAGAAGAAGGTTTTTAAACCTTTTTTTTTAAAAAAACAATATGTTTTAACCTTTTTTTAAAGATGTCTTGAAAGCTTTTTTTTGGACTTCCCAGGAGGATCCCTACGCCTGTGCAGCCTCTGAGACGAGCTCCGTCTTGGATGAAACTTATCCAGTTTAAATTCAGTCAGAAGGCTCTTTTCTGACTGGGAATAATTTCTTCCGGTTAAAGAAGAAATGTGAGATTTCCCACATAGCTTTGTTTTGATTGTTGGAGTCTGGAATTCGTCAGAATTGTCTGTCTTCCAGCAGCTCAGACAGAGCGAGGATTTTTATGCTAGCTCAGCTGGATAAGTGACCCGTTTTTTTTTATACGGATTAACAGGCAAACATCCTCCTGTCTACATTCATCATTTTCTTATCTATACAGCTAAAGAGATTTGTCAAAGTAACAGCAATTGAGATAACCTAGGTGAGGTAAGACTTTCCTTTTTTTATTCACGGAACTAAGGGGGAAGAAAATATAAATAGCTTATCTTTTTTTTTTATTGCAAAAAGCTGACATGGAAAATAGCATTTTAAAGATTACAACGGACGAGAGATTTCTGATTGGAAGAGATAAGAAATCTTTTTGATATATGGCTGGGACTATTTTTCCTGATCTACTTTTTTTTTGACGAATCTGCTCATTCTCTCTGCTACTAGCTATTTCGACGCTGTGAACTAAAGCCGTTCTTACACTTCCGGGCAGATAAGAGATAAGGGCTGTCTAGCGTGTGACGTTAGTTTGTTGGAAAGATTAACTCCTTTGTAACTGGTTAAAGAAATAAGCTGCTCTTTGTTTGGGACATTGAAAATTGAAGGAGTTTTGTTCCTTTGGCTTTAAGAATGACAATTAAGAAGATCATGGATGTACAAGAAGGGACTTTATCTCTAGACATGTTTCAGAAAATAATGAATGGGATTAACTCAATAAAACAAGAACTGAGAAATAATAGACAAGCGTGGAGAATTGAATTTCACGAAATGAGACAGGAGCTGAAAGAAACTCAGGATTCTATGAGAAAGGAGAATAAAGATAGATCTGGAAAACAAAAAAAGGATGAAAGAGAAATTAAAGGCAAGGTTCAAACTATGGAGATTGGCTTAATTATGGACATGAAAAAAGATTTGGATTTCCTGGCTGTGATGGATCCTGGAGACAAATATTACAGTTTGGAATTCAGCGCTGTCCCTGAAGGAATTGAAGAGATTGGAGATAAAGATATTATCGGTTCAAAAAAATTCTTGGACTGGAAGGATTTGATGGAACTTGAAATGGAGAAAGTTAACAGAATTAATCCCTGTTTTGTGTCAATGGAAAAACCTTCAAGAGATGTACTAGTGTATCATGTGGAAAAGAGGAACAGAGATGCGGCTTTGCAACAATACTTCAGTGATACGTATGGATTTGATGGCAAGAAAATATCTGTGATGGAGGAAATTCCTATCAGACTTTTATTATATGACTATGACAGCAAGATTTTTGGGTGCGTAAAGATGGAAGATGGAAGATGGACCCAATATGGATAATGACAGAAGAGCAATTTAAAATTACTGGATTTAGTAGATTTGATGAGTTGGATTAATTGGCATGTTTATTTAGAAAAAAAATTGATTGACATATATCTCAAGGATTGGAAACTTCTCTTTGACTTTTTGTGGAAGATTAAAATATGATGTTAATGAGATTTGAAACCAACTAAGATAACCGTTGGAGGAAGGTGATTTTATAATCTATTAAGAGATAGGTTTGTTATATATTATAGATTTATAGCTGAACTATGACAAATCGGAAGTCAATATTCTTTCTTTATATATATATATATATATATATATATATATATATATTTCTTTTTGTATTGTACTAGTTATCGATTTGTGTTGTTTTCTTTTTGTATTGTTTTGGTTTTGAAAATTGGAATAAAAATTAATTGGAAAAAAAAAGAAAGCTTCTTAAAAAACGTTTCTAAAGATGTCTTGTTTTAATGTATTTTAAAGTCTGCTTTTATTATGTTTTAAAGTGTTTTTAGTGCTTTTGTTTGCCGCCCTGGGCTCCTGCTGGGAGGAAGGGCGGGATATAAAGCAAATAATAAATAATAATAAAGATATGATTGTTTTGCTGTTCTTCTTTAGCTTTACTCTGATGTTCGATATGACTAGTTCATTATCTGTACCGCAGTCTGCTCCTGGTCTTGTTTTCGCAGAATGTATGGAATTTCTCCATCTTCTGCTTCCAATTATATAATCAATTTGATTCCTATATTGACCATTTGGTGATGTCCACTTGTACAGTCATCTTTTCGGGTTGCCCCAAAAAATGTGTTTGCAAGAAACAAATTATCGGCTTCATTGAATTCAATAAGTCTCTGTCCTGCTTCATTTCTATCTCCTAAGCCCCATTTCGCCACAATTTCTAGTTCTTCTGTGTTCCCTCCTTTTGCATTCCAGTTCCCTGTGATTATCAGAGCAACCTGTTGTGGCGTGTGATCAATTTATTCCTGTACGTCTGTGTAAAATCTCTCCATTTCCTCTTCTTCTGTGTTTGCTATTGGAGTGTAGACTTGGATGATGGTTATGTTAATAAGTTTCCTGTTAAATCTCATTGATATCACTTGCTCAGACCTTACTTTACAGCTGCTAATTGCTTCTGCTACATCACTTCTCACTATTAGAGCAACTCCATTTCTTCTTAATTTATCATTTCCTGCATAAGAAATTTTGTAGTTGCCTGATTGAAAGTGTCCCGTTCCCGCCCATTTCAATTCACTCACGCCAAGTATTGTAATATTGATACGTTCCATTCCTTGCTTGACAATTTCTAACTTTCCTTGCGTCATGCTTCTCACATTCCATGTTCCTTTTGTGTGCGTTGTACAAGTCTGGATTCTGCTTTCACAGTTTTGCACTTCAGCCTCTGGGCTTTCTTTCAGCTTTGACCCAGCTGCGTCATTAGTCACAGTGCTACTCATACTTGTCTGTTGTTCTTCCCCAGTAACTCGATGAGTGCCATCTGACCTGGGGGTCTCATCTTCCAGCACTGTCTCATGTTGCATTTTGGATAGTCTATTCGTAGAGGTTTCATGGTAAAAGGGATTCAGAGGTGGTTTACCATTGCCTTCTTCATAGTCTGAATGCATCTTAGTCCGTTGTCTCAGCTTTGACCATTCCACCTTGGGTGCCCATGCTAAGAGTCTAGCCTCTTGGTCTAAACTCCTGACGGCATTGCTTTCAGCTTCTTCAATACTCTCAAACCCCCTCACCGTGTTAAGGTATGTATCCTAGAGAGGGATGCTGCAAAAAAAGCCCTTGCTAGCATGAGCACCATGGATCCCACAATAAACACCTGTCTGGAAGCATCCCCGGTTTTCAAGATGAACTGGAAGGTAAAACACATTGTGATACACAGGGCTTCATACTAGCTTTGAACTTTTTTTTCTATCTCTCATTTAAGTCCTCACCAGAGTTGGCTGTGGAGACCATGCCCAAGTGCCTGGAGTCTGTAAGTGGATGGATGGGCGAGAACAGGCTGACGCTAAATCCCGATAAGACCGAGGTGTTACTCGTGGGTGATAAGAGAAGGTTGGGAGACATCGACTTGGTGCTTAATGGGGTGAGATTACCCCTGAAGGATCAGGTCCGCAGCCTCGGGGTCATTCTGGACTCCCAGCTGTCCATGGAAGCTCAAGTTTCGGCAGTGAGCCGAGCAGCTTGGTATCAATTACATCTGATACAGAGGCTGCGACCCTACCTTCCTGTACAGCTACTCCCACGAGTGATACATGCCCTGGTCTCTTCTCGCTTAGACTATTGTAATGCGCTCTATGTGGAGTTACCCTTGAAGACGGTCCGGAAACTCCAGCTTGTGCAGAATGCGGCGGCACACTTGATTATGCATAGCCGTCACCGGGAACATATCACCCCGGTGTTGATAAATCTTCACTGGCTACCAGTGGTTTACCGGGCCCAATTCAAGGTGTTGGTATTGACCTTTAAAACCCTATACGGTTTCGGCCCAGTTTATCTGAAGGACCGCCTCCAGTATCACCAATTAAGCCGCCTTACAAGATCAGCCACGCAGGATCTCCTCTCAGTCCCACCAGCCAAAACAGCTCGGCTGGTGCGGACCAGAGAGAGGGCGTTCTCGGTAGTGGCTCACACCCTCTGGAATTCTCTCCCCTACGATCTTCAACATGCCTCCTCCCTGATGAGTTTTCGTTGAGCTGTAAAGACCTGGCTATTTAGGCAGGCCTACAGGAACTTCGAGCTAGATTAGTTGTAATGTATTAACTGATGTTTTTGATGTTAGTTGATGAATGTGGTTGTATTTTTATTGTATTGGATATTGTATTTTATTGTATTGTGTATTGTATTTTGTTCCTGTTGTAAGTCGCCTAGAGTGTCTGTTAATTCAGACAGATACGTGACTAACAAATAAAATTTTATTATTTATAATAATAATAATAATAATAATAATAATAATAAAATTTAATTTATGTGTCGCCTATCTGGCCGATGGCCACTCTAGGCGACGTACATGTAAACAGTTAAAACACAATGGGATAAAATACATTAATACAATATATAAACAATACAGCAGCAACAACAATACTAGTGCAGGGTAAGAGGCATTTCAGTCATAGAAGTTAACCCTCCCCGGAAATCCCAAAGGCCTGTTGAAAGAGCCAGGTCTTTAAGGCTTTACGAAATACATTTAGGGAAGAGGCGTGCCGTAGATCTTGTGGGAGGGAGCTCCAGAGGGTGGGGGCCGCCACTGAGAATGCCCTCTCTCTAGTTACTGCCAATCTAGCTGTTTTTGTCGGCGGGATTCAGAGAAGGCCCTGTGTGGCTGATCTTGTCGGGCGACATAATTGGTGGCGTTGAAGGCGCTCCTTTAGATAAACTGGGCCGAGACCGTATAGGGATTTAAAGGTTAATACCAACACCTTGAACTGGGCCCGGAAGACAACTGGAAGCCAGTGTAGATCGAACAACACTGGTGTGATGTGATCCCGGCGGCGACTATTCGTAAGTAGTCGAGCCGCCGCGTTTTGTATAAGTTGTAGTTTCCGGACCGTTTTCAAGGGTAACCCCACGTAGAGCGCATTACAGTAATCCAATCGAGAGGTGACCAGGGCGTGTACTACCAGTGGAAGCTGATGAACAGGAAGGTAGGGTTGCAGCCTTCGTATGAGGTGTAGTTGATACCAGGCTGCCCGGCTCACTGCCGAAATCTGAGCCTCCATGGACAGCCTGGAATCAAGCACAACCCCAAGGCTGCGGACCTGGTCCTTCAGGGGTAGACTCATCCCATTGAACTTCAGGTCAACATCTCCCAACCTTCTCTTGTCCCCCACGAGTAGCACCTCGGTCTTATTATTATTATAGTCAGATCAGTGGGGAATTTCGAATGCATTGATCCAACTTGGGAAAGAAGACCAGGTAATTTGGAACTCCAAAGTATGGGAAGAAATTTAGATGAAGAACATTTCTGAAGTGAAGGCCCTAAGCGAAGCGGATGGGAATTTGGGGGTGGGGGGGTTCCATCACAGCAGATTAGAAAATAAGCTTGGCCTACATAATAATAATAACTGAGATATGCAATTTTATTACTTTTTTGGTTTTTCCATTGAAAGGGTAAATTCCAATTAATTACTACAAATGTATGGTGTGTAGTTAGTAAATTACTACAAGGTTTAGTAATCTTGTTATAGAATTGAAGCATTACTGGTTGGTTTGTTTTTCACCATTCACTTATGTTGATGTAGTTGAATTTGTGCAGTTCTAGCAGTGGCCATAAAGCAATTATTATTATTATTACTATTACTATTATTACCTTTATTAATACCCCGCCCTTTTTGCAAAGTAGAACTCAAGGCGGCTTCCAGATAAAAAGTACACATAATTAAGAACATACAAAAATCTGCATTAAAATATAATTAAACTATTGAAATATGGTCCTGCATGAGTGAAATAGTCCATAAGCATCCTGTTCTTCAAAATGATTCTTTGCTTCTACAGGAATGACAAATGGATCTCACCAATATCACCGGCCACAAAGTGACTGAGTTTGTCCTCCTGGACTTCCCTTCTTTATCACCGGCATTGCGCTTGCTCCTGTGCTCCTTTCTCTCAATTGGCTATGCTGTCACACTACTGGGGAACCTGTGCATCACCTGGGCGGTGCTCAGAGACACCCATTTGTCCCGCCTCCCCATGTACATCCTGCTGGGCAACTTCTCCGCGATGGAGATGTGCTATGTCACCTCTGCAGTACCTTGGACGCTCATTGATGTGGCCTCCCCGCCAGGGATCATCTCCTTCCGTGACTGATTCTTCCAGTTCTATTTCTTCTTCTCCTTAGGATCAGCTGAGTGTTTTTGCCTCTCCATCATGGCCTTAGACCGGTACTTGGCCATCTGCCACCCACTTCGCTATCCAGTGCTCATGTCCCCCCGATTTTGCTGCACCTTATCGGCTTGCTGCTGGGTCTCCGGTTTCTTGTGGTTTGTCGTGCCCATCACCCTCATGTCACAGCTCCCATTTTGTGGCCCCAACATCCTAGATCATTTTCTCTGTGACCCAGGCCCTCTTCTAGCTGCTTCCTGCAGCCCAGCACCCCTCACACAGATCACCTGTTATGTCTTCAGTTCCCTCATCATTTTTGGAAACTTCCTCTTCATTGTAACCTCCTATGGCATAGTTCTGCAAACAGTCCTAAAGCTCCGCTCTGCTGCCGGTCGTCGCAAGGCGTTTTCCACTTGCACCTCTCACCTGGCCGTGGTCAGCTTGTTTTATGGCTCCACCATGGTCACCTATGTCAACCCAGGATCTTCTGGCGGAAGTAATAAGGTGGTGACTGTCTTTTACTCCATGGTGACCCCTCTTCTCAACCCACTCATCTACAGCTTGCGAAACAAAGAGATGATAGAGGCACTAAAGAGAACGTTGCTTCGAAGACATTGAGGGTCTCCAGTGCAAATCTCAGTGGGTGTTCATGGGCAAATCATTCTCCCTCTGCCTAACCTATCTCACAGGGTTGTTGTGAGGTTCAAATGCTGCCTTGAGCTCCTTGAGAAAACGTTGGAGTCGAAATGTAACAACACACAGATGGGTGGATGAGGGATTCTGGAAGAAACACAGGGCCTAGTCTTTGCTGTGATGAGGAAGAAATGTTTACAGCTATTGTCAGCCAATGTTAGTGGTTATCTGAACATAAAGTATTCAATCCAAGGTAGGAATATAACACAGATACCCTATACATGTTTTTTAAATGTTACTGATTTTATATTTGTTTTTTTAAAAAAATATGATAGTATTATGTATATTTCTTTTTAATCAGATTGTGAATTACAGCTGTCTTATCTCCTATTTTATTTGACTTCCACTTGCAGAGCTTGGAAACAGATTAAGTGGTTTCTCAATCTACTAAATAAGCAAACAGTTTTTGGTGTTTTTTATTAATTCTGTTTTAATTGTGTCTTAGTGATATTTCTGCTTGTCAATGTACAAGAGAGGATTTTAATTTGTTGATTTTGTATGTGTTATGATTGTTTTTGTGTGCCGCTATCTCATGAAGACACTTATCCTAAAAGTCAGAGTGGGTATAAATCTTTTAATAAACAAACCAAAAATTGTGTATACAGAGTTTTTTGCCATTTTTGTTCAATTTCTACCCTTCCTGTTCAAGCCCAAGAACCAACTGTATTTAATTATTTACAGCAAAATCCTGACCAAGGCCCCTATCTGCACTACATGTTTTAAAGTGTATCATATCACTTTAAACAGTCATGGCTTCCCCCAAAATCATCATGGGAACTGTAGTTTGATAAGCTTGCTGACCGTTGTTAGGAGACCCCTATTTCCTTCAGAGCTACAATTTGCAGAGTTTCCTGGGAAGAGGGGTTGACTGCTAAAGCACCCTGAAAAATGCAGTTCTGTGGTGGAAATAGGGAGTTTCTAACAACTATCAGTTCTCTAACAAACTACAGTTTTTGCGACTGTTTAAAGTGGTATGATACTTCTTTATATGTACAGTGCAGATGGGGCCCAGGTCTACATAGCAGTAAGTCAATTTGAATTCAGCAGAGCCTACTCCAAGGTAAGTGTGGTTAGGATTGCAATTTTAGTCATTTATTGGATGGATATATAGTTAGTCATCCATCACTAAATACTCCTTGGGTAACACACAACAAAAATGCTAAAAATACAATATATTGTGTAAAATCAACAACAAGAAGTAATAAAATAAAACAGGAAAACCCACCCTTCTACACAGACAGAATAAAGCTCCTGCATGTTAAAGATCTTCATCAGGTGCCAAAAAGATCCCAAATATCTGATATAATGAAGGGCGGGTAAGGAACTGAACGATGATGATGGGGCCAGGCATGCCCCTCTGGGGGAATGTATTTAATACTCAAGGTAGCATTACCACACAAGTCCTCTCCGTGGTAGACACCCACTTCACTTCACTTGGTAGGGCACCCAGAGCAGGTTGAGGTATGAAGCCTCCTTTGATAGCCTTTGAGGACAGCTGGGAGTGAGAAGGCTGGGATAACATTCTTCTCCCTAACACGGTAGTTTTCTACACACAGGGAATTTTTGTGTATTTGTAGTGGAGTAGGGCCAGCAAAAAACATTTGCTCCTAGCCTAGGGATGCAGATGCCAATGGACTGGCAGTGGCCTCTTACTTCAACACTAGCAATGGGAAAGCAGCAGGCTAAATCAGGGGTGTGACCTCAGTCATCCACGTGCCACCACTACTTCCTGTCCTCTACAGCTGGCTCACTCTCAAATCATAGGGTAGGCCCTGTGGAGGAGCCTGTGCCCTGTTCTTCAACGGCGCCACCTAAGCTTCCAGTGCCATCCCCACCACCTAACTGAGCACTCAATCAACTGATCCACAAGGACCAATCCTGTTCCCACCAGGCCCTAAAAAGACCCATCCTTTTGCTCTGAAAAAGAGAAGCAGACAAATGCATTGGAATGGGAACACATATATCCCAAGGTGTTAGTTACAGTTGTGGGAGCCACTGCTGGTTATGGATCAGGTCCTTTACTAAAATTGGATCGTTCTGTAGTATGATATCTGGCCTGTTTTGTTGTGTTCATCTTTTAGTGAGGTGGAGTAAGTTTTGTCCTGTTTATACTTATTGCTGAATGAGCTCTTTTAGGAATTTTGTTCTGTTGCAGGTGTGGGGAACCTTTGGGCCTCCAGATGTTGCTGAACTTCCACTCCCATCATCCCTGGCCATGCTGCGCAAGGGATTTTGACAGATGGGCATAACAAGACACCTGTCAATCATGTTGTGCCATAATGATGTCATATGATGGAGAAGTGGGCTGTCCTGCTCACATGTCAACATTGGCCCATGGCCATGGAGCTAAATAGGTCCCCACACGTATATTATGTTGTTTCTGTGAGCCTCCCATAAAACTATATTGTTGGGTAGGCAATATAAATGCCATAAATAATAGCAACAACAACAACCCTAAGGCCCCTCAAAAAGCATAGCACACTCAGCCTTGCACACTCAAGTCTCAGTAGCCACCTTTGATGAGAAAATATCCCATTGTTCAGCTTTTTATTTTTACTGTTTACTTTAAACAATCAAAGAGATCCCATGCCTACTGCAAAAAGGGGCTTACAGCAGCCGTTCCACATGTCATCAGGTAAGTGCCCCAGATCTGGAGAACTGCTGAAAGAAACCCTTTCTGATTCCTATTCACAAAACCTATAATATTCTGTCTGCCTCAGCTCAGCTGCAGCATCACAGCACAGCTGTGCTAAAGCAAATATCACAATCCAAACTTTTGCTTCTCCATCATGCCCTGGAGACAGGGCTCCCCTGAGGCCTTGGCCTGCAGAGATGAAATATCAGTCTGCTTTCACCTGATGGCACTTCAGAACTGAGGAGGAGGTTGTGCTTGCAGAGAAGTATTCAGGACAAGTAAGGCGTGTTTGCTTGTTTTTCACTCTTCCCATGTCCAAATTCCTCAACTTGGGTAAGCAATTCTCTTGGTGGGAGGGGGCTTCCCTGTTCCAACCAATACATCCTTCTGTCCCCCTGGATGGAATCTTTGGTAAGCCCACTTCTATGACCCCACTTTTTCTTTTGCCCAAACTGGAAACAGAAATTCCTGCCTTTTAACATTTCCTGAAGTTCTGAAGACAGGAAAAGAGGGAGACAGTAAGCTTCAAGGATGCATATTGAAAGCCTCTTTATTTATTTTCATACATTCATATCCCACTTTTCTTCTATCATGGAACCAAAGGTGATGTGCTTGTGGTTTATTAGTAGTTGTTGATTTCTTGTTATTTGCATTTATTTTCTACTTTTCCTCCAAGGAGCTCAAGGTGGCATGAATGATTCTCCCTCTCTCCACTCCATATTTTCCTCACAACAACCCTGCAAGGTAGGTTAGGCTTGGAGGTGGTGATTGGCTCAAGGTCACCCAGTGAGCCTCATGGCCAAACCGGGTTCTGGCGGGACCTGGTCTCCCAGCTCCCATCCAAGTACAGACCAGACCCAAACCTCTTAAACTTGAGCTAGATCTGTAACAAATCAACATGACAGGTGTTGTCCTCCTCCTTGATAGGAAGGCAGAGTTAGGAAACTGGTTTCAACTTGATTTTGACAGAGTGCTCCAAAATTCTCCAAAAGGATCTGATTATTCCTTGTATATCATGGCATAAAATGTGGGATGGATAAGTCAGTGAGTAGTGTAGAAGTCGGAGGATGGTATTCAGTGCTAGTCCTCCTCAGAGTAGATCCACTGAAGTTAATGAACATGGCTCAGCTGCTCTGAGTAGGACTTAGTTGTATACTACCTAGAGTGTTGGAGTTAGACTGGGGACACTCTGCCCTGTTTAGCTACAAAGGTTAATGCATGACCCTCAGACCAGTCACTGCCTCACAGGGTTGTTGTGAGTAGAAAAGGAAGGGGACCATAGATCCTCCCTTCCACTACTTGGAGAAGGGCAGGGTGATAATAGTGTTTTTCCAAAGTAGTAAGATTTCTGGAAATGCTGAAAATATGGGGTGTGTGTTGGGGTGTGTGTGAAACTAGCTTAAAATATTTCAGTATTTACCTGACTTCCAAGACTAGATTTGCCTATGTTCACTTGGCTCAGATTTCATAGGTAAAATAGACCTGTTTTTATTCTGATAAAAAAAAATCTCTTATCTGCCTTTTCACTGTCCAGCTTTCACATCCATACATAGAGATCAGGAATACCATGGTCTGAATGATCCTCACTTTAGTGTGCAGTGATACATCTTTGCATTTGAGGACCTTTTCTAGTTCTGTCATAGCTGCCCTCCCCAGTCCTAGCCTTCTTCTGATTTCTTGACTATTGTCTCCATTTTGGTTAATGACTGTGCCGAGGTATTGATAATCCTTGACAAGTTCAATGTCCTCGTTGCCAGCTTTAAAGTTACATAAATCCTCTGTTGTTATTACTTTAGTCTTGTTGACATTCAGCTGTAGTTCTGCTTTTGTGCTTTCCTCTTTAACTTTCATCAGCATTCGTTTCAAATCAGTACTGGTTTCTGCTAGTAGTATGGAATCATCTGCATATCTTAAATCATTGATATTTCTCCCTCCAATTTTCACACCTCCTTCATCTTGGTCCAATCCCGCATTCCGTATGAGATGTTCTGTGTATAGATTAAGCAAATAGGGTGATAAGATACACCTCTGTCTCACACTCTTTCCAATTGGGAACCAATGGGTTTCTCCATATTCTGTCCTTACACCAGCCTCTTGTCCAGAGTATAGGTTCTGCACCAGAACAATCAGATGCTGTGGCACCCTCATTTCTTTAAAGCATTCCATAGTTTTTCATGATCTACACAATCAAAGGCTTTGCTGTAAATCTATCATTTCGCATCTGTTTGCATCAGCCTCTGGGTTTCCTTTTGGCTTTGACCCAGCAGCGTCATTAGTCACAGCACTACTCGTACTTGTCCACTGTTTTTCCCCAGTAGCTCAGTGGGTGCCTTCTGACCTGGGGGTCTCATCTTCCAGCACTGTCTCGTGTTGCATTTTGGATACCTTGTTCATAGGGTTTCGTGGTAAGAGGTATTCAGAGGTGGTTTACCATTGCCTTCCTCTGAGTTTGGATGCATCTTAGTCTGGTGTCTCAGCTTTGACCATTCTGCCTTGGATGCCCCCGCTAGGAATCTAGCTTCTTGGTCTAGACTCCTGACGGGTTTGCTCTCTGCTTCTTCAACACTCTCAAACCCCCTCACCACGTTAAGGTGTGCATCCTAGAAGGGGGTTATTAATATATAAAATACAATATCAATTAGTGATTGAAGAAAGAATAAAAGGACATATATAATAATAATGCATATTCCCCCCCGACCTCAAATTACTAAATTTGCCAACCCTCAGCTCATCCTTACAACTACTAGGCAAATCCTATTCCCTTTTTGTTCTCCTTGTACACTTGCCAGCTTTTTATTATTGGCTCTGCACCTGTTCCTTTAATGGCAGCCTGTCAAACAGATTTTAGGCAGGTGAAACTTTTACTGACACTTGATCTTCATGCTGGGGCCTGGGGGAGCTTTACCTGTCTAATTTCTGCATGTCAGGCTGTTGTTAAAAGGTACAAGATCAGGGCAAATAACATCTTACCGATACACATCTAGAATGGGGGGGGAGAGGCAGAGGAGAGCACTGAGGTCAATTACACTCCATCCACACCATATATTTAAAGCACATTTAACAGGTAGTGTAGTGCCAAATTCAGACGTGCAGAGTCCCTTCATGATAGTCACAGCCATGCCCCCTCACAGCAACACCCACTTCACCTCATCTCCATTGCTTTCAGTGTCATCTCTGAGTCCACTCTCCACTATAGCAGACATCCCTAAGAGACGATCAGCATGAAAAAGGAGGCTGCATGTTACCTCCTGAGAAGAGTCTTCTCAGTGGCTGACTCGCCTCCTTTCACACTGATTGGCTCCAATCAGCATGAAAGGATTCTTCTCACTGGCTAACATGCTCCCCTTTCATGATGGTTGGCTCATACATAGGGACCTGGCTGGGATCCTGCACCCAAAAAAGTAAGGCGTCTACAACTCCCCATGACTCCAGATGACTACACCCCTGCAAAGAACACACATTTACAACACATGGTGTCCCTCAAACAATAGCAGTTTATTATAGGTGTTGGGAATTGAGGGATAAACAAGATTCTTTGGGGGAAGCCATGTGCTTTAAATATGTTTTAAATTTGCTTTAAATGCATGGTATGAATGTGACCTCAGTGTGTCTTCCAGCTAGGCTAAAAAGCTTTTCCTTTCAGAAGTTAACCACTTCCCTCTCTGTGAGCACTGCAGCAACAGAGGCACCACTATTTGGATCAATCCAACCATACCAATATGGTGACTGTTATGGAAATATGTATATGCAGTGTGTTTCAATGGGTTGAGCTGTGTGTGCCAGTGTGTGTATTTACCTTAGAAACAGGCTTTTACCTTGCATTTAGATCACTGAGATGTAAGACTTAGTAAAATAAGAAAAGCTACTTTATTTATAGAAATACATAGTAGATAGGAAAGGCATACCTAGTTCTAACTAACTAGCTAAGTTGGAGGTGCAGTGGCAGACTTGGGTATTGCCCTCATGGCTCAGGAGAGAGAGCAAAGACAAAGATGTCTCCTGTCTCCTCGGACAGTCAAAGACAAAGGAAGGAGGGGCAGATAAGCTTCCCTGAGCGTAACAGTTTATAACAGAAGGAAGTTAGGTAGAGCACAAGTAAAGGTAGGCAAGCCTAGCTACCTGGAGGACCCTAACTGTATCTTCCTTCTGGAATACAAACAAAAGAACCCAAACAGGAGTTGCTCTTGCCCCACTTCCAACACCCCTTCTCAATGAGTGTTTGGTTCAGCCCACGAGGTTCATCTTGTCTCGCAACTTGCAGTATCTGACTTTGTCCAATGCCTTCATCAGAGCACTGCTGGACAATACACCATCTTGAGTAGTCCTCTGCGGTAGGTATCTCTAATGAAATGGTGCTTCACGTCTATGCGCTTGGTTCGTGAATTCACCCTTTCTGACTCCATGAGTCTGATACATCTTTGGTTGTCTTCATGCATCACAACAGGCCCAGGTACAGAGATGCCTAAATCTTTGAACAGTTCAAGTAGCCATGTCAGCTGTCTGCTTGCTTCAGAAGCTGACACATACTCTGCTTCTGTGGAAGAGAGTGGTACACTCTGTTTCTTAGTTGCCCAGCTGATCACTGAATTTCCATAGTAGAAGATCTTTCCACTTGTGGATTTTCAATCTGTAGTGTTTTCAGCCCAGTCAGCATCTGCATATCCCACTACTTTGGGTTCTCAGGTAGCCGCTAACTTCAGTTTCATGGTTGCAGTGCCCTTCAGATATCTTGCCACTCTCTTGATTGCTTTCCAGTCCTTTTGATTGGCGAGCTGGTTTTTCTGCACAAGTATCCCACTTCTATTGCCACATCTGGCCTGGTAACAGTACTGATATACAGAAGTTTTCCAATGGCTTGTCTGTAGCTCTCGTGGTCTTCCCATGGTTGTTCGTTGTGGTCTGGTTTCAGGTATCCTACTTCCACTGGAGTAGGTGTTGGATGTGCATCCTTCAGTCCTAGACTCTTGAGAAGGTATTGGATCTTTTGTCTTTGACTCAGCAAGAAGGATCCATCATCTTCTCTTTCAATTTGTATTCTGAGATAGTGAGTTACATCACCTAGGTACTTCACTTCAACCTCCTTGTTGACATGATTCACTAGTTGTTGCTTGTCCAGTGGGTCTTGATAAGCCAACAGTAGATCATCAACATAAATCAATAAGTAAGTCCATCTGTTGTTCCTGAATCTGCTGTACAGGCAGATATACTATACTCTGCTCTGCCTTGTACAAAGCCTTCTTTCAAGAGCATTTTGCTCAGTTTCTCATTCCAGGCTATGGCAGCCTGTTTAAGTCCATAGATGGATTTTTGAAGTTTACACACTAAGGTTACCTGGAACTTCAAACCCTGGTAGTTATTGCATGTAGATTTCCTCTTCTGTTTCTCCATGCAAGAACACTGTTTTTATATCCATGTGCTCCACCTGCATTTTCTTGTTAGCAGCAACACTCAGAAGAGTTCTGATGGCCATGTGTTTGACCACTGGAGCAAATGTTTGATAGTAGTCTTATCCATACTTTTGAGAGTATCCTTTGGCTACTAGTTTTACCTTGTATCTCTCAACATTTCCTTCAGCATCTGACTTTTTCTTGAATATCCATTTGCAGCCCACAGCTTTTCTTCCTTGAGGAAGCTTTGTCAGTGTCCAAGAGTTATTCTTGCGTAGAGCTTCCAGCTCTTCCTTGGCTGCCTGCTCCACCTTTCAGCTTCAGTTTTGGATAAGGCTTCAATCTCTTTCCAGGTCTCTGGCCCTGGAAGTTCATCTCTCACGAGGTAAGCAAGTCTTTCTGGTGGTACACCTTTGTTGGTGCATTCAGAGTGTCTGGGTGTTGGCACTGCAGCTGCCCCTTCTAGCTGATGCCTCTTCTGGCTCAGACTTCTCACCTTCCTCTACTGATTACTGTGATCCCTTCTGTTGTGGAAGAATAGCTCAGTTTCTTCCATTTTGCTGTCATCTGTTTGGTGTGGTGCCCCTTCTGGTTGGTGTACATACCTTTCTTCATCAAAGTGAACAGCTTTGTATACTCCAACTTTGCCAGTTTTGGGGCCTATTATTCCTTATCCCTTCTGCGTTGAAGAATATCCAATGAATATTCCTTCCTTGGCAGTGTTGTCAAATTTTGACCTCTTTTGTTTCGGGATGTGCACAAAGGCCTTACAGCCGAATACATGAAGGTGAGACACGCTTGGTGTCCAATCATGCCATAGCTCGAAAGGTGTTTTGTTGGTTGCAGCTGCTGGAAGTCGGTTCTGCAGATAGGTGGTAGTAACCACTGCTTCCCCCCAGTACTTCTGTGGTAACTGTGCATCTTCCAACAAGGAACAAATAATCTGTCCAAGAGTCTGGTTCATGCATTCCGCAACCCCATTTTGTTCTGGAGTATAAACAACAGTAGTCTGATGGTCTATGCCTTCCTCACATAGAAAGTCTTGGACACAAATTCTCCTCCATTGTCAGATCTTATAGTCTGTGGCTTTCTGCCAAATTAGTTGGATACAATTCTGACATAGTCCTTCAATTTTTGAAGTACTTGATTTTTCTCCCTCAGTAGGTACATTGTAGTATACTTCGAGTAATCATCTATGAAAGTTAGCATGTATACATTTCCGCTCTGTGATGTCATTCTAATGGTCCACAAAGGTCAGTGTGGATTAATTCTAGAGGTTTTGTAGTTTTCCTTTCACTTTTCTTAGGAAATTTTGGTTTCACACTTTTTGATTTTATACAACATTCACATTTTTCCGTATATTTACATTGTCCAATTTTAATGCCTCTAGCCAAATTTTCCTTCTCCATAGCATTGATTCTAAGCTGGCATGTCCCATTCTTCAATGCCAAACATATAAACATCCAGAATCACAGGTTTCTTTGGCTGTATTTGTATGCATAGTTTCAAAATATTCCAAATGCAAAAGTCCATTTTTCAATTTTGCAGTACGACATACTTCTCCTTCATCTAAAACTTGGCAAATTTTGTCATATAAACACAGTTCACCTCCAAGCTCCATTATTTTAGTTGCACTCATTAAATTACCTTTAAATGCTGGAACAAATAGGCAATTTTTCAGTTCAAGCTCTCTGGCACCCTCTGGCATTTTGCAAAGCAGCACCACCGTGCCTATTCCATGAGAACAGAAAATGTCTCCTGATGCTGTCATTACATTCTGTGTATGGGGGCTAAGGTTCTTAAACAAATTTTAGTAAAATTTAGTAAAAAAGACATAGTAAGATAAGAAAAACTACCTCATTTATAGAAATACATAGTAGATAGAAAAGGCATACCTAGTTCTAACTAACTAAGTTGGAGGTGCAATACCCAGACTTGGGTATTGCCCTCATGGCTCAGGAGAGAGAACAAAGAAAAACATATCTTCTCATTCCTCGGACAGTAGAAGAAGAAGACAAAGGAAGGAGGGGCAGGTCAGCTTCCCTGAGCATATCAGTTTACAATGGAAAGAAGTTTGGTAGAGAACAGCACAGATAAAGGTAGGCAAGCCAAGCCAGCTGGAGGACCCTAACTCTATCTTCCTTCTGGAATACAAACAAAATAATCCGAACAGGAGTTGCTCTTGCCCCACTTCCACCTTCTCCAGGCTTAAGATGTGCTACATAACTACCACGTCACCCAGGATGCTGTTGGATCTGGCATCCCCTCTGCCAGGCATCATATCCTTCCATGGCTGCTTCCTCCAATTCTACTTTTTCTTCTCTATGGGAACCACCGAGAGTTTCCTCCTCACTGAAACAGCCTTGGACCGGTACCTGGCCATCTGGCACCCACTGCATTATCAATGCTCATGTCCCCACATTTCTGCTGTATCCTGGCAGCTTTCTGCTGGACTTCTGGCTTCCTATGGTTCATGGCACCCATTGCTTTGATTTCCCAGCTCCGTTTCTGTGACCCAAACCTCCCAAATCATTTTATCTGCAATCCGGGCCCGCTGATGGGCTCCTGCACCCCAGCCCCTGGCACAGAGATGGTCTTTTACAGCCTCAGCTCAGTTGCCATTTTTGGCCCCTTCTCCTTCATCATTCTGCATGCAGTTACATAAACAGTATAAAAATTAAATGGCAGCAGACAGAATCACACAGGAGAGCACGTAGATGTCCTGTTTTCACATATGTACAGTGTTAGCAGGAAACACAGAGGCCAGGAGGGAACAGCCAGTTAGGAAAGGGATTGTTTTTACTGTTCTGTTCCTTCATTGTTTCTCTGGTTTGCCTTGCCTTCCATCCCACTCATCCTGAAATCTGGTTCAACTAGGAGAATTTCTAAATATGAATTCTGGGTTTGGAGTATGTGCAGTTGGCTATAACTTTCATCTCCTTCCATTAATTTGCTTCATTTCCTCTGTTACTGATGAAACCCTGCAAAAAAGTAATCTTGAGATGTGAACATAGGTATGATTGTATCAAGATTTTTTTCCCTTATAGCATGTTTTTGGCACACATGTGCAGGCCTATGCACTGATAAAACACTACAAAAAACAATCTTCATACAGCCTTACGTACAATCACATCAAGATTGCTTTTCTGTGGTGTTTTAACAGTCTGTAAATGCACATATTGGAGACACCACCAATATGGAAACAGTTCCCCCAGTCCCACTTTTTATAAATACGAGTTTAGATATTTCTGCCTCTCGGAGTTCCTCAGTGTGACCCTTTTCTGGTGCCCCCCCATTCCCTTACAATAGAAAAATGCAGAAAACATAGGAAGCTGCCTTATACCAAGTTTGACCATTGGTCCATCTAGCTCAATATTGTCTATACTGACTGGCAGCAACTCTCCAGGGTTTTTTAAAAAAACATCTTAGTAGCATGGGATAATAGACAGGCATGAGATTGAGACCAACACTGGAAACAGATGAAACTATGAACTAAGATGGTTCATTATAGGGATATTTTGTACACCACGGAATACTGATATTTACATTGGGGTCTTATCTGTGCTTGATGACAGCTTCCAGAGACTCAAGAGATGCTGTTGCTGTCACCAACCTCTAAAAGCCTTTTACCTCAAGCCAAACTCCCTAAACTTTTTTTAAAAAATGTGTTTAAATATCTTTTAATATATTTCAAAGTCTGTTTTTATGATGTTTTAAAGTGTTTTTACTGCTGTTTGCTGCCCTGGGCTTGTACTGGAGGAAGGGGGGGGATATAAATCAAATAAATAAACTTCCACACCTTTTCTTGGAACAACGTGCCTCTGACTCCAAAGCTCCTCCAGTTGTACTTCTGGCTGCTTGGCCAGTTCAGCTGATTTTAAATCCCCACTTGTGTAACCTTCTACTGTTAAGACATTCACACAGGGCAGCCTCCCAGCCTAGCAGAGCCACCAACTCCCTTCCTCTGATCTTCACCCACAAATGAGAGTTTTCACAGGGGGGGGGGAATAGCTTAATATTCAGGCTTCAGCTGTTCATTTTCCCTTCATCTCTCTCCGGTCTTTCTTTACTTCACACCTCCCTCAGCAACTGACTTTCCCTCCTGACATTATTTCTCCCACCTGGCAGTGAACTGCCCATTGCAGGGATAAGAACCTCCAGCCAATCATGGCCTGTGGTTTCCCAGACCAATCAGAATGAATTTCGCTGATCCAAGCGCCATCTATAAATACTAAAAAAGAATAGATAGATAGATAGATATCTGTGCCGCCTGTCTTTGCAGAACCATCACTAAGCAGCTACTGCTAAACAGGCCTGCCTGCAACATGGTAACTGCACAAGGGCTCAGACTGCACAAGGGCTCAGACTTTGACAGCTGCATACTACGGCACCAACAGAGGGCACAGAAATTGTTTCCAAAGCACAAAACACAGCATTTCTGTGTAGCTTGCCCCCTCACAGAGCTACAATTCCCAGTAACAATAGTTAACAAACTACAGTTAACAGGATTTTTCCGAGGAATGCCATGTGGTGTAAATGTGTGCTAAATGCAGGGGTGTAGTCATCCAGGATCATGGGAGGGGGAGTATTCATAGACTCCTTACTTTTTTGGGAGCAGGATCCCAGCCAGGTATGTATGAGCCAATCATCATGAAAGAGGAGTATGTTATTATTATTATTATTAAATTTTATTTATACCCCGCCTTTTGGCCAAAGGCCCTCAAGGCGGCTTACAAAGAAAAATAAACACAGGTATAAAATACAATAAAAATACAATAAAAACAATATAATTTACAAAAATTAAATAACAAGTAACATTATCATAATATTGTTAATTAAAAGCAGGGAGAGCCCAGGGTTCCAATCTGAAGAAGTTATTAGTTAAATCGAAAGTACTGGGGAGCCCCAGGTTCAAGTCCCCGCTCAGCTCCCTAAATGACCTTGGAACCATCATCTTCCCTCCAGCTAACCAACACTGCAGGGCTGCTTTCTTGCAGGGCGCTTCGTGCTGCGGAGAATTGAACGCTTGCAAGGGCGCCTTCCGCTGTGGCTGGGCCTTACCAGGTCTGCTGCCCTCAGCCAAGTACTGCTGGTGGTGTTGGTGGTGGTTGTAATAATAGCGGTGGTGGTGGTGGTATGCCAGTGGTACCCACTGAGAAGAGTCCTTTCATACTGATTGGAGCCAATCAGAGTGAAAAGAGGTGAGTCAGCCACTGAGAAGACTCTTCTCAGGAGCTAACACGCAGCCTCCCCTAAGATTGGCTCTTAGGGATGTCTGTTGTAGTGGAGAGTGGACAACATCGAAAGCAATGGAGACGAGGAAAAGGGGACATGACTGGGAGGAGGCGTGGCTGTGACTCTCATGAAAGGGTCCTGTTCTTCTGAATTTGCCACTACACTACTGGTTAAATGTGCTTTCAGTGTATGGTGTGGATTCAGTGTTGTTGACTTCAAAGCCCTCTTCTGCCTTCCCAGCCCCCAATTCCAGATGTAAGCAGGCAAGATGATGTTATTGGCCCTGATCTTGTCCCTTTTAACAACAACCTGATGTGCAGAAATTAGGCAGATGAAGCTATCTTCTACCTCACCGACATTCTAGATGTGTACAGGTAAGATGTCATTTACCCTGATCTTGTGCATTTTCACAGCAGCTTGACATGCAGAAATTAGACAGGTAAAGCTTTTTATGACCTGAGGTTCTTACAGGCAGAAGCGTAATATTGCAAAAGGGTTATTTGGATACTGCAGATGGGTTATTGGCAACAGGCCTTTTGTTGTTGTTTTGGATTTTCCATAGAAAGGGTAAATTCAGGTTAAATGGAGAGAAAAATACAAGTTGTAATTTTATGCTGATGACATTATGTGGATGCTACAAGAAAACCCTTGCTAACATGAACACCATGGATCCCACAATAAACACCTCTCTGGAAGCATCCTTGGTTTTCAAGATGAACTGGAAGGTAAAACACATTGTGATACACAGGGCTTCATACTAGCTTTGAACTTTTTTTTTCTAGTTAGATCAGTGGGGAATTTTGAATGCATTGATCCAACTTGGGAAAGAAGACCAGGTAATTTGGAACTCCAAAGTATGGGAAGAAATTTGGATGAAGAACATTTCTGAAGTGAAGACCCTAAGCAAAGGGGATGATAATTCAGGGGGGAGCGCTGTATCACAGCAGATTAGAAAATAGACTTGGCCTACATAATACTAACTGAGAAATACATTTTTTTTTACTTTTTGGGTTTTCAATAGAAAGGGTAAATTCAGATTAATTACTACAAATGTATGGTGTGTAGTTACTAAATTACTACAAGGTTTAGTAATCTTGTTATAGAATTGAAGCATTACTGTTTTGCTTGTTTTTCACCATTCAGTTATGTTGATGCAGTTGAATATGTGAAGTTCTGCCTGTGGCCTGGCAAAGATTCACTCATAAACACAACTCACTATTTAAAGCGGTGGCCATAAAGCAATGGTCCTGCATGAGTGAAATAATCCATAAGCATTCAGTAACCTGTTCTTCAAAATGATTCTTTGCTTCTACAGGAATGACAAATGGATCTCGCCAACATCACCGGCCACAAAGTGACTGAGTTTGTCCTCCTGGGCTTCCCTTCTTTATCACCTGTGTTGCGCTTGGTCCTGTGCTCCTTTCTCTCAACCAGTTATGCTTTCACACTACTAGGGAACCTGTGCATCATCTGGGCAGTGGTCAGAGACACCCATTTGTCCCACCTCCCCATGTACATCCTCTTGGGCAACTTCTCCGGGCTGGAGATGTGCTATGTCTCCTCTACATTACCTCGGATGCTCGTTGATGTGGCCTCCCCGCCCGGGGTCATCTCTTTCCGTGACTGCTTCTTGCAGTTCTATTTCTTCTTCTCCTTGGGGGCAACTGAGTGCTTTTGCCTCTCCAGCATGGCCTTAGACCGGTACTTGGCCATCTGCCACCCACTTCGCTATCCAATGCTCATGTCCCCCCAATTTTGCTGCACCTTATCGGCTTGCTGCTGGGTCTCCGGTTTCTTGTGGTTTCTCGTGCCCATCATCCTCATTTCCCAGCTCCCGTTTTGTGGCCCCAACATCCTGGATCACTTTGTCTGTGACCCAGCCCCTCTTCTAGCTGCCTCCTGCAGCCCAGCACCCCTCACACAGATCACCTGCTATGCCCTCACTTCTCTCATCATTTTTGCAACCTCCCTCTTCATTGTGACCACCTATGGCATAGTTTTGCAAACGGTCCTAAAGCTCCCCTCTGCTGCAGGTCGCCGGAAGGCATTTTCTACTTGCACCTCCCACCTGGCTGTGGTCAGCTTGTTTTATGGCTCCATCATGGTCACCTATATCACCCCAGGATCGTCTGGCGGAAGTAATAAGGTGGTAACTGCCTTCTACTCCATGGTGACCCCTCTTCTCAACCCACTCATCTACAGCTTGCGAAACAAAGAGATGATGGCGGCACTAAAGAGGACATTGCTTCGAAGACGTTGAGGGCCTCCAGTGTAAATCTCAGTGGGTGTTCATGGGCAAGTAATTCTCCCCAGGCCTAACCTACCTCACAGGGTTGTTGTGAGGTTCAGATGCTGCCTTGAGCTCCTTGGGAGAAGGTTGGAGTACAATGCTGTGATGCGAAAAGAATGTTACAGCTATTGTCAGCTAATATTTGTGGTTATCTGAACATAAAGCATTCAATCCAAGGTTGGAATATAACAGATACCCTTTATATGTTTTAAAATTTTTATTCGTTTTATATTAGTTTTTTTAAATGTTGTTATGTGCCTCCAAGTCGACTACGACTTATGGCGATCCCATTGTTGAATATGATAGTATTATGTATATTTCTTTTTAATTGAATTGTGGATTATAGCTGTCATCTCCAATTTTATTTGTCTACCACTTGGAGAGCTTTTTCGATTAAGTAGTTTCTAAATCTTCTAAATAAACAAACAGTTTTTGGTGCTGGATTTTTTATTAATCTCTTAATTGTGTTCTTAGTGATATTTCTGCTTTTCAGTGTACGAAAGTATCATTCTGGATTTTAAATTGTTGATTTTGTATGGACTATGGTTGTTTTTCTGTGCTGTTATCTCATGAAGACATTTATCCTAGAAGTCAGGAATGATTGTTATAAATATTTTAATAAACAAACCAAAAATGGAATGTACAGAGTTTTTGCCATTTTTGTTCAATTTCTACCCTTCCTGTTCAAGCCTGAGAACCAATAACTTTGTTGTTGTTATATGCTTTCAAGTCGATTACAACTTATGGCGACCCAATGAATCAGCGACCTCCAAGAGCATCTGTCATGAACCACCCTGTTCAGATCTTGTAAGTTCAGGTCTGTGGCTTCCTTTATGGAATTAATCCATCTCTTGTTTGGCCTTCCTCTTTTTCTACTTCCTTCTGTTTGTCCTAGCATTATTGTCTTTTCTAGTGAATCATGTCTTCTCATGATGTGTCCAAAGTATGAAAACCTCAGTTTCATCATTTTAGCTTCTAGTGATAGTTCTGGTTTAATTTGTTCTAACACCCAATTTGTCTTTTTCGCACTCCATGATATGCACAAAGCTCTCTCCCAACATTTCAAATGAGTTGATTTTTCTCTTATCCACTTCTTTCACTGTCCAACTTTCACATCCACACATAGAGATTGGGAATACCATGGTCTGAATGATCCTGATATTAGTGTTCAGTGATACATCTTTGCATTTGAGGATGTTTTCTAGTTCTCTCATAGCTGCCCTCCCCAGTCCTAGCCTTCTTCTGAGTTCTTGACTATTGCCTCCATTTTGGTTAATGACTGTGCCAAGGTATTGATAATCCTTGACAAGTTCAATGTCCTTGTTGTCAACTTTAAAGCTGTTCTTCTTGATGTTCAGCTGTAGTCCTGCTTTTGTGCTTTCCTCTTTAACTTTCATCAGCATTCATTTCAAATCATTACTGGTTTCTGCTAGTATTATGGTATCATCTGCATATCTTAAATCATTTATATTTCTCCCTCCAATTTTCGCACTTCCTTCATCTTGGTCTAATCCCACTTTCCATATGATATGTTCTGCGTATAGATTAAACAGATAGGGTGATAAAATACACCAGTGTCTCGCACCCTTTCCGAATGGGAACCATTCAGTTTCTCCATATTCTGTCCTTACAGTAGTCTCTTGTCCAGAATATAGGTTGCGCATCAAGACAATCAGATGCTGTGGCACCCCCATTTCTTTTAAAGCATTCCATAGTTTTTCATGATCTACACAGTAAAAGGCTTTGTTGTAATCTATAAAGCACAGGGTAATTTTCTTCTGAAATTCCTTGGTCCGTTCCATTATCCAACATATGTTTGCAATATGATCTCTGGTACCTCTTCCCTTTCTAAATCCAGCTTGGATATGTGGCACTTCTCGCTCCATATATGGTAACAGCCTTTGTTGTAGAATCTTGAGCATTACTTTACCTGCATGGGATGTTAAGGCAATAGTTCAATAATTACTGCATTCCCTGGAATCCCCTTTCTTTAGAATTGGGATGTATATTGAACACTTCCAGTCTGTGGGCCATTGTTTTCTTTTCCATATTTGTTGACAATTTTTTTTGTCAAAATTTGGGCAGATTCAGTCTCAGTTGCTTGTAGCAACTCTGTTGGTAAGCCTTCTGTTCCTGGTGATTTGTTTCTTCCAAGTATTTTAAGTACAGCTTTCACCTCACATTCTAAAATTTCTGGTTCTTCATCATATGGCTTCTCCTCTCGCTTAGACTACTGCAATGCGCTCTACATGGGGTTACCCTTGAAAACGGTCCGGAAATTACAGCTGGTACAGAACGCGGCGGCACGCTTGATTACGCATAGCCGTCGCTGGGATCATATCACCCCAGTGTTATTAGATCTTCACTGGCTACCAGTTGTCTACCGGGCCCAATTCAAGGTGTTGGTGTTGACCTTTAAAACCCTATACGGTTTCCGCCCAGTATATCTGAAGGAACGCCTCCAGAATCACCGAGTGTGCCGCCTGACGAGATCAGCCTCGCAAGACCTTCTCTCGGTCCCACCGGTGAGAACAGCTAGGCTGGTACGGACCAGAGAGAGGGCATTCTCTGTTGTGGCCCCCACCCTCTGGAACTCTCTCCCTTTCGATCTCAGACATGCTCCCTCCCTCTCCAGCTATCGCCGAGCCTTGAAGACCTGGCTGTTCAGGCAGGCCTACAAGATTGGGACAGATTAATTTATGTTACAATTGATTTAATGAATGGTTTTTTAGCTTAAAATTTGATTATGTTGATCTATATGTATTGTTTTTATTCTTGTTGATCGTCGCCTAGAGTGTCCCTAACCCGGACAGATAGGCGGCTGAAAAATAAAAATTATTATTATTATTATTATTATTATTATTTATTCTCCAATAATGAATCTGTCATCCTTGCATCTCTTTTATACAGTTCTTCAGTGTATTGCTTCCATTTTCCTTTTATTTCATCTCAATCAGTCAGTGTGTTCTCCTGTTGATTATTCAACATCCTTATTCTTGGTTTAAATTTCCCTTTAATTTCACTAATCTTTTGGAATAGGGCTCTTGTTCTACCCTTTTTGTTGTCCTCTTCTATTTCTATACAATAACGTAGTAGTTCTCTTTGTCCCTACATACTAGTCACTGTATAGTTGCATTTAGGGTTCTAACCGTGTTTCTGTCTCCTGTTGCTTTTGCTTTCCTTCTCTCTTTAACCATTTGAAGAGTTTCTTCAGTCATCCATTGAGGTCTTTCACTCTTTTTAACTAGAGGTATTATCTTTTTGCATTCTTCTCTGATAATGTCTCTGACATTACTCCATAGTTCTTCTGGTTCTCTATCAACTAAGTTTAAAGCCTCAGATCTGTTCCTTATTTGATCTTTATATTCTTCTGGGATGTTATTTATATTGTATTTTGGCATTATGATTGCTTTGTTGGTCTTCTTCAGCTTTACTCTGATTTTCAATATTACCAGTTCATGATCTGTACTGCAGTCTGCTCTGGTCTTGTTTTCACAGAAAGTATGGAACTTCTTCATCTTTTGCTACCAATTATATAATCAATTTGATTCCTTTATTGACCATTTAGTGATGTCCATGTGTACAATCGTCTTTTCACTTGCTCAAAAAATGTGTTTGCAAAAAAAAAATTATTGGCTTAACAGAATTCAGTAAGTCTTTCTCTTGCTTCATTTTATCTCCTAAGCCCAATTATCCCACAATTCCTAGTTCTTCTCTGTTCCCTACATTTGCATTCCAGTCCCCCATGATTATCAGCACATCTTGTTTTGGTGTGTGATCAATTTAGTCCTGTACTTCTGCGTGAAATCTTCCTGTCACAGGAGAATGGTGAAGATACATCTGGAACTTGTCCTACTTTAACAGGCAAGCCAGCAAAATGATCAGAAATGCAGGCACGGATTGATAACACTCACCCTCCAGGAACTAGTATGATTCTTCCCAATATGAATCCTAGATTTGGAATGTCTAGAAGATATGTAGCAGGAACATATCAGAACATTGGCATGCTCTTTAACCAAATAAGCAGAGTGCTATCTCCTACCCCCATCCGAAGGACTGATGTGTTAAGAAACATAAAAAGCAGTTTCAGAAACTCTAAACTTAGCAGGAAATGAGTCGCTCTGGTTGAGGTAGAATCTTTTAGAAAAGCAGGAAACAGCTGGTTTTAGTATTATGTTAGCTCTATGCAGAAACCGCAAGATGAACTTTAAATGACAGCCAATTGCTTGACCACACTTCCTAGTGGTTTGGTAGCTCACTAGGTATAGAAACCAATGTTCTATTAACCGCTTTTATGGGAATATGATTAGTGCTATTAAGATAATATACCCCCTTGACCGCAGTCTTGTTTTGCATAAGCTTGACTTTCATCATATGACTGAAAATAGTTACTGATGAACTCAGAAGGACCTCAGTGGCTCAGTGGATAAGGGCAGCAACTGATTCAATGAAGTCTTTCCTTACTTGATCCCTGAGGGCCACTGAGTTCATATAATACCTTAGTGACATCATGGATCTTTTTGCCTGATGTAGTGACATGTTATTATGTTGAGATGGTTTTAAACACAGGGTAGAAGAGTATATAAGGAGCTCTTTAGATTGTAAGGGTAGCTCGCTCTCAGAACTTGGCTGAGACCAAAGAGTTCGAGTCCCAGGCTTGGTAATTTTTATTATTGTGAGTTCTGATCAAGTGTAGGGAAAGATTTATTGTATTAGGGATAGATAAATAAAATGGAGTTGTATTAATTTGTTGTTCAGTTGGCTCTTTATTATTATTATTATTATTTATACCCTGCCGTTTTTCCAAATTGGAACTGACGGCGGCTTCCAGATAAAAGACACATACAATTAAAAACCTATCAAAAGTAAAAGCATATAATACATAAATGAATAAGTATAAACAGATATAATTAAAAAATGAATAGTTTAAAATAGCATTAAACTGTTTCTAATAATTAAAAAACATAATCATAAAATCAGAATAATTAAAAAATAAACTGGCAAGAACAATTTAACATCCTTTTGGGCCTATCCTTGGCCGCCTTCGGAATCAAAGGCTTGCTGAAACAATAAAGTTTTTAACTGTCAGCGAAAGGACTGCAGGGAAGGGGTCATTCTTATCTCCCTAAGGAAGGAATTCCAAAGCCTAGGGGCCACCACCGAGAAGGCCCTATCTCGTATTCCCACTAGTTGTACTTGTGCAGATGTAGGTATTGAAAGAAGGGCCTCTCCTGAAGATCTCAGGGTCCGGGCAGGAACATGGAAGGTGGTGCAATCTGACAAATAGTCTGAACCCAAGCCGTATTGTCTCTCCTATAACACAAGAGAGCGTTGGAGACTCATTCAGCAGACCTTGTTAACTTACAAAGACAGCCTTAGTTCTTAAGAACTATAATACACTTTGGAGTAAAAAAGTCTAAAGAAGATGTTACCACAACATTTCCAATTCCTCTTGTTCTGTGTTTGCCGTTGGAGCATAGACTTGGATGATGGTTATGCTAATAGGTTTCCCTTTTAATCTCATTGATATCACTTCCTCAGACCTTGCATTATAACTCCTAATTGCTTTTGCTACCTCACTATTAAAGCAACCCTATTTCTTCTTAATTTCTCATTTCATGCATAAAATATTTTGTAGTTGCCTAATTGAAAATGTCCCATTCCCGTCCATTTTAATTCACTCACACCAAGTACTATAATGTTGATATGTTCCATTTCTTGCTTGACAATTTCTAACTTTCCCTGGTTCATGCTTACCGCATTTCATGTTCCTATTGTGTACGTTGTACAATTCCAGACTCTACTTTCGCATCTGTGCACATCAGCCTTTGTACTTCCCAAGTAGTTCAGTGAGTGCCTTCTGACCTGGGGGTCTCATCTTCCAGCACTATCTTGTGTTGCATTTTGGATACTCTGTTCATAGGGTTTTTGTGGTAAGAGGTATTCAGAAGTAGTTTACCATTGCCTTCCTCTGAGTTTGGATGCATCTTAGTCTGGTGTCTCAGCTTTGACTATTCCGCCTTGGGTGCCCCTGCTAGGAGTCTAGCCTCTTGGTCTAGACTCCTGGCATTGCTCTCAGCTCTGACACTCTCAAATACCCTTGCCGCTTTAAGGTGTGCATCCTAGAGGGGGGGAACCAATAACTATTGTGTTGTAAATAACTATTGTATTTAGTTATTTACAGCACAATCCTGACTAAGGCCCTTATCTGCACTACATATTTAAAGCAGTATCATACCACTTTAAACAGTCATGGCTTCCCCCAAATCATCATGGGAACTGTAGTTTGTTAAGCTTGCTGACTGTTGTTGGGAGACCCCTATTCACCTCTGGGCTACAATTCCCAAACTTCCCTGGGAAAAGGGATTGACTGTTAAAGCACTCTGAAAATTGTAACTCTGTGGTGGAAATTGGGGGTTTTCCTAACAATTATCACTTCTCTTAACAAACAACAGTTTGGGGGATTCTTGGGGGGGAGTAACGACTATTTACGACGATCAGGTCCTTTACTAAAATTGGATAGTTCTGTAGTATGATTTCTGGCCTGATTTGTTGTGTTCGTCTTTTAGTGAGGTGGAGTAAGTTTTGTCCTGTTTATACTTATTGCTGAATGAGCTCTTTTACGAATTTTGTTCTGTTGCAGGTGTGGAGAACCTTTGGGCCTCCAGATGTTGCTGACCTTCCACTCCCATCATCCCTGGCCATGCTGCGCAAGGGATTTTGACAGATGGGCAGGACAAGACACCTGTCAATCATGCTGTGACATAACGATGTAATGGAGTAGGACCAGCTCAAGACATTTGCTCCTGGGACAAAGGACAAGGTGGGGTCCTTCTCCAATTCCATCTGCAGACGCCAATAGACTGGCAGTGGCCTCTTACTTCAACACTAGCAATGGGAAAGTAGCAGGCTAAATTAGGGGCGTGACCTCAGTCATCCACGTGCCACCACTACTCCCTGTCCTCTACAGCTGGCTCACTCTCAAATCATAGGGTAGGCCCTGTGGAGGAGCCTGTGCCCTGTTCTTCAACGGCACCACCTAAGGACCAATCCTGTTCCACCAGGCCCTAAAACGACCCAACCCTTTGCTCTGAAAAAGAGAAGCGGAGAAATGCACTGGAATGTGTACGCGGCGGTGGCGGCGGCGGAGTTGTGGAAGCGCCGCCGAGGAGTGACCAAACGGCGGGAGGCCGAGCCGAGAGAACAGCAAGCCGACGGCAGTTGGGGAGCGGCGGTGAGAGCGCCGCGAGAAATGGCCGACGGCGGTGGCAGCGGCAGCGGAGTTGTGGAAGCGCCGCCGAGGAGTGACCCAACGGCGGTGGGAGGCCGCCAAGGAGGAGTGGCCCAGTGGCGACGGTGGTGGCAGCGACGAGAGAATGCCGCTGAGGAGTGGCCCAGCGACGGCGAGAGATCGCCGAACAGGAGCGGCCCAGCAGCGACAAGAGAGCGCTGCGGAGAAATGGCCCGGCGGCGGCGGGAAAACGTGGAAGACGACTGGGGCCAGAGAGGCCATGGGAAGTGCTAGACCGGCGGCAGTTAGGAGGTGTTGTGGGGGGGCGGCTGGCATTTGAGTGAGGCCTGCCTCCCCGCCCTGGTGCAGGACGGTGGGCCCAGTGGTGTTGGGGGCGCTGTGGGATGAGGTTGAGGTGTGGGCGTGGCCCAAGGCCATTGAGGGTGATCTTGTGAGGGCATTTTGGCTTGGCGGGCCTGGACCTGCGCCTCCCAGCAGCAGTGGTTGATCTGCCGCCGGATTGCTGTTGCCTGCTGGCCCTCTGGGGCTTGTGTGAGGGGAAGGTGAGGGAAGGAGATTGGAGCGCCTGGTGGAACGGAGCTGGGAGGGGAGGGATCAATAACAGATTTTAGAATTCTGTGTGGGCCGTTAGGGCTGGGGGATTCTGTTGAGGCCCGGACTGGAGGGGGTTATGTGCATAGCAGAGAGAGTTCCGGTGGGGAGGGTGGGAGGCCACGACATTCAGAGGCTAGGCGGCAGATGCCGGAAAGGTGCTAGGGGCAGGCCAGGCCAGTTTCGGGGAACAAGGGATAGATGCATAATATCCATCCCCTGTTCCGGGCCTGCTCATGACCTGAAGATAACTGGGGGATGTACAGCTCCAACCAATCTTCGACTGCTGTTGTGTAATGCCAGGTCTGTGGTACAGAAAACATCTCTCATCCATGACATGATCATGGATGAGAACGCAGACCTGATACGCATTACGGAGACATGGCTGGACGAGGCCTCAGCTCCTGTGCTTGGGGCCATGTGTCCAGCCGGTTTCCAGTACGCGCAGCAGCCAAGGATTGGTAGGCGGGGAGGGGGAATGGCAGTTATCTCTCAGGGGTTCTTGATTTTTGCCAGACCCCCTCTCCATGAGACCAAGTTTGTTGATTGCATGTGCTGGAGGCTGGGCCCTAAGGGCAGTTTAGGGATTCTTCTTGTGTACTGCCCACCCCGCTGCACAGCTGACTCCCTGACCGTGGTGCTTGAGGTTATCTCGGCTGTGCGGGTTCTCTCCCCCAACCTTTTGGTTTTGGGGGATTTTAGCCTGCATGCCGAGACGGATCTCATAGGAGCCCCTCGGGATTTCATGGAAACCATGACTTCCTGGGAACTGCACCTTAGTAATTGTGGGCCCACCCATGTAGCTGGTCATGCTCTCGACCTTGTATTTGTCTCTGGAGGGAATGGTAGTGCTCTGAAAATGGGCACTATCTCTTTGAACCCCGTGTCATGGTCAGATCACTATCTGGTGAAAATGGACCTCTTATTGCCACACACCCTCCGCAGGGGACAGGGACCGATTCGGATGGTCCGCCCCAGACGCCTGATGGAGCCAATTGGATTCCTGAATGCGCTGGTAGATTTGGAGCTGTCTGAAGGCCGCCCGGTCTAAACCCTGGTGACAGAGTGGAATAGGGAGCTCACCGGGGCAATAGACCGAGTGGCTCCGAAACGTCCTCTTCCCCTGAATAGAACTCAGACCGCACCGTGGTATACACCACAGTTGCGGGGCTTGAGGCAGGAGGTGAGACGGCTAGAACGCCGGTGGCGGAAATCTAGCTCCGAGGATGATCGGACACTGGTTAGAGCAGCAATAGCAGCCTACCAAGTGGCAACAAAGGCAGCAAAGAAGGGCTTCTTTGCTGCCTCTATTGCATCCGCAGAATGTTGTCCCAGGAGGTTGTTCCAAGTGGTCCGAAGCCTGGTCGGTCCAGCTGCCCAGGAACCCATGGAGCACTCTAAAGCCTCCTGTGACGCATTTGCAAAACATTTTGCTGATAAAATCGATCGCCTGAAGAGCTTAATTCCGCACGCCGTGGACACAGAAAGTGGGCCAGAGGCGATCAGTTGTGATCCGGTCCGGTGGGATCGGTTTCAGCCTCTTCCCTCTGAGGAAGTGGACAAGGTGCTCTCTACTGTGAGACCGACCACTTGTTTGTTTGACCCTTGCCCCACGTGGCTCGTTGTGGGCTGCAAAGAGAGACTGAGCGAAGGGATCATGGTGGTGGTAAATGCTTCCTTGGAAGAGGGTGCATTGCCATCCGCCCTCAAGGAGGCAGTAATAAAGCCTATCTTGAAAAAACCCTCCTTGGATCCCCAAGATTTAAACAACTTTCGCCCAGTCTCTAATTTACCATTCTTGGGCAAGGTGATCGAACGTGTGGTGGCCAAACAGCTACAGACACACTTGGAGGAAACAGATTACTTAGATCCATTCCAATCGGGCTTCAGGACTGGATATGGAACTGAAACAGCCTTGGTCACTCTGGTGGATGATTTAAGGAGGGCGTTGGATAGGGAAGAACACTCCTTCCTCGTCCTCCTGGATCTCTCAGCGGCTTTCGATACCGTTGACCACAGTATCTTCCTGGATCGCCTGGAGGGAATGGGAATTGGGGGCATTGTTCTACGGTGGTTCCGTTCCTATCTCTCTGACAGGCACCAGAGGGTGGCATTGGGAGAGGAGGTTTCAGACCCTTGGCCTCTCAATTGTGGTGTGCCACAGGGTTCTATAAGAACATAAGAACATAAGAAGAGCCTGCTGGATCAGGCCAGTGGCCCATCTAGTCCAGCATCCTGTTCTCACAGCGGCCAACCATCCTCTCTCCCATGCTGTTTAACTTCTATGTAAAACCGCTGGGGGCCATCATCAGGAGATTTGGGTTGCAGTGTCACCAATATGCGGATGACACTTAGCTCTATCTCTCATTTAAGTTCTCACTGGAGTTGGCTATGGAGACTATTTCCAAGTGCCTGGAGTCTGTAAGTGAATGGATGGGAGGAAACAGACTGAAACTGAACCCTGACAAGACCGAGGTACTGCTTGTGGGAGATAAGAGAAGGATGGGAGATATTGACCTGACGCTGAACGGGGTTAGATTGCCCCTGAAGGACCAGGTTCGCAGCCTCGGGGTCATTCTTGACTCCCAGCTGTCCATGGAGGCTCAGGTGTCAGCAGTGAGCCGGGCAGCTTGGTATCAATTACATCTGATACAGAGGCTGCGACCCTACCTTCCGGTCCATCTGCTCCCACGGGTGGTGCATGCCCTGGTCTCCTCTCGCTTAGACTACTGTAATGTGCTCTACGTGGGGCTACCCTTGAAGACAGTCCGGAAATTACAACTGGTACAGAATGCGGCGGCACAGTTGATTAAAAACAGCCACCGCCGGGATCATATCACCCCAGTGCTGGAAGATCTGCACTGGCTACCAGTTGTGTACCGAGCCCAATTCAAGGTGTTGGTGTTAACCTTTAAAGCCCTATACGGTGTCGGTCCAGTTTATCTAAAGGAGCACCTCCAGCATCACCAAATATGCCGCCTGACGAGATCTGCCTCACAAGACCTTCTCTTGGTCCCACCAGTTAAGACAGCTAGGCTGGTGCGGACCAGAGAGAGGGCATTCTCAGTTGTGGCCCCCATCCTCTGGAACTCTCTGCCATACAATCTTCGCCATGCCCCCTCCCTGGTAGGTTTCCGCCAAGGACTGAAAACTTGGTTGTTTCAGCGGGCATACAGGTCTCCTAGATAGTTTTAGTTTACAGTGTATAGATGTAGGTTGGTGGATTATAATTGTTTTATATGTTAAAACTGTATTATATGTTGTATTTTAATTATGTACGCCGCCTAGAGTGGCCGTTCATTCGGCCAGATAGGCGGCCTAAAAATAAAATTTTATTATTTATTATTATTATTATTAGTTACACTTGTGAGAAACTGCTGTTTCTGGATCAAGTACTTGACTAACATTGGATTGTTCTGTGGTATGATTTCTGGCCTGTTTTCTTGTCTTCATCTTTTAGTGAGGCAGAGTAAGAGTTGTTCTCTTTATAGTTATTGCTGAATCAGCACTTTTAGGAATTTTGTTCTGTTGCAGGTGTGGAGAACCTTTGGGCCTCCAGATGTTGCTGAACTTCCACTCCCAAGGGATTTTGACAGGTGGGCAGGACAATCATGTCTTGACATAATGATGTCATGATAGAAAAGTGGGCTGTCCTACCCACCTGTCAACGTTGGCCCATGGGTAGGGTTGCCATATTCCAGTTCCACAAATGCAAATTATTTGCATATTAATATTTGGATTGTCCAGTTTTGTTTTTGTGCCTAGGAATTACCAACAAAAACTATGGAAAGATATGAGAAATCTTTTTTTAAAAAGCAACATTTTCAGCCTTAAATGCCTAGACTCTAGTTTCCAACACTATGGAATATTGATTGATTGATTAAGAGGATTTATATCCTGCACTTCTGCTGTTAAAAACAGAGCTCAGCACAGCTTACAAATATAATAAAAACAATAAAAATACACAATCAATATAAAAACATAATAAAAACACAAAATAGCAACAAACATAAAGTAAGTCAGAGCAGCAGTATGGTTACCTTTGCTGGTCATTGACCGAAATAAACTTATTTACATTTTTTAGTATGGTTAACCATTACATATACAATATATTTCAGAGATGTGGTGGGTGGAGAAAAACAAGAAGCCAAAATGTTAGGAAAAGGAGTCTTTCACACCTCATGCTCCGTTCTAAATACTGTTGCAGCACATTTTACAAGTTCCTCCAGTATTCCACTGGTGCAGGCACTCAGACATTCAAAGTATCTGTACAGTAGGGCCCCGCTTACCGGCATTCCGCTAATGCGGCGTCTTTCCTCCCCTCTTTAAAAGCCGCTTTTGCCTCATTTTCGCACAACGCGCCCCATTAAAGTCAATGGGGTTCCGCCTTACAGCGATTTCCGCTTTATGGCAGGGGTCCGGAATAGAACCCGCCGTATAAGCGGGGCCCTACTGTACGTTTCTTAGGTTTTATAAAAGCAGAGCTTTGCTTAACTCAAAATTTCTTCTCCCTTTGATCAACCACATCTACACAGGTTCCACCTCCATACTCAAAATGAAACTGGGCCTGGAAGTGTGCAACAACCCCACACATAACTTACTAATTAGATTACCAATGCCAGGATGTCTGTCTTATCGACTACTCTCCCCCCCCCCCCACCAGGCATCATGAAAGACCCAGTCCTGGGCTCAGAAAAAAAAAGTATATCTGGTCCTCTTCAAAGTACTCATAAGCCTCTTGTTTTAATTAAAATAATAATTATAAATTCTTGCTCTTATCACTAATGGGAGTTAATTGGACTTCCGGGAAGGGTGACTTAGCCTGTGCCTGCTTTTGAGACGGGCTCCTGCCTCAAAAGAAGCTTATTCAGATATATCAGTCAGATTTTTTTTTTTTTTTGACTGATTAAACTTCTCCCGGGTAGGGAGAAACGAAGAGATTAACCTCAAAGCCTATTTTTGTTGGGACGACCAGATCTCATTAATTTATGGGACGAGGTCCAGCCGACGAAGGTGGGACGGATTTTCAACAACAAGCTCTATCTGATAAAGCGAACGTTCATCTTATCTTCTAAGAGAGAACGCACTAACAGGCAAGCACCCTTCTTTCTATATTTTTCTTTTACTTGACTTAAATTGTTGCTGTTTAAAAGAGATTTGCCAGATTGATCGGTTTTTGACATCTCACTGGGGAGCCATAACTTCTCTCTGCTACTCACTAATTAATAGCTTATCTCTGTTTTTGTTGCAAAAAGCTGTCCTGGATTTGCATTCTAAAGATATACACAGAAGAGGGATTTCTATTCCAGATTTTTATTTTGAAGAATATTATATTGTCTGAGACTACTCTCTTTTTGGTCTATTTTATTTTGACGAATCTGTTTCCTGACGACCGCCATTAATTGTTTCGATCCTGGGAACTGCATTTTGTTTACTTAAGCATGGAGAGATAAGGCTGTCTGCTCTGTTTATACTGTGATGTCACCAAGTTTGGAGTATTAACCCAATTGTTGCTGAAATAAGAAGTGGTTTTCCTATATTTTTCTTTTAAAATGGCAATTAAGAAAGTGGCTGAGAATCTGGAAATAACTATGTTTCAGAAAATAATGGATGAGATTGAGATAACGAAACAAAACCTGCGACAGGGTTGTAAGGAGCTGAAAATTGAATTGAGTAAAATGACGCAGGAGATTAAAGATATAGGGGTCCCTGTGAGAGAGGTGACCCTGGAAGGGGTCCCTGTGAGAGAGGAGACCCCGGAGATTGGAACAAACGTGGAACAGGAAAAAGATTTGGAGTCTATGGACTTTAGAAATAAAATCTATTGTTTGGAGACACAGGAGATTAAAGACATAGGGGTCCTTGTGAGAGAGGAGACCCTGGAGACTGGAACAGGGGTCCCTGTGAGAGAGGAGACCCTGGAGACTGGAACAGGGGTCCCTGTGAGAGAGGAGATCCCGGAGATTGGAACAAACGTGGAACAGGAACAAGATTTGGAGTCTATGGACTTTAGAAATAAAATCTATTGTTTGGAACTCAATGTTATCTCTGAAGAAATTAATGAAGATTTTAGAGATAAAGTTATCAATGGCATGGATAATCTTCTGGACTGGAATGATGTGATGGAGCCCAATATAGAGAAAATCTATGGAATTAACTGCAGCCATGTGACAATGGAAAAACTTTCAAGAGATGACCCAGTGTATTTTGAAAAAAAGAACAGAGATATGATTTTACAGCAGTATTTCAGCAACCTATTCAGAATGGATGGCAAGAAAATATTTGGGATAGAGGTAATTCCCATCAGACTCTTACTATATGACTATGGCTTTGACAGCAAGATTATTATGGAATATTGATAATGGAAGATTGGATACTGAAATTACTGGACTTAACAAGACTACTGAAGATGGAAGATGGAAAATGGAACTAATAGGGATAATAGAACAATGGCTACTGAAATTACTGAACCTAACAGATTCTGATGTGATGGATTAATTGAAATGTTTATTTTGACTATGGTTATGACAATAAGATTATCATAATTAGTAATGAGATGGATTAATCGATATGCTTATCTGGAAAAAAAAATTGATAGATATATTTCTTAAAGAATTGAAACCTCTCTTTGACTTTTTGTGGAAAGAATAAAGTAATGTTTATGAGATTTGATGATTAAGTAAGATAACTACTGGAGGAAAGTGATTTTATAATATGACTTAAGAGACAGGATTGTTATATATTATAGACTTATAACTGATTTGATCTTTGACAAATGGGAAGTCAATATTTTACTCTTTATTTTTTATTTTTGTTTTTTTTTTCTTTTTTCTTTTTTGTTTAACTATTTTTGATTTTGTTTTTTGTCTTTGAATGTTTTATGATTTCGTCTTGTATGTTTTATGAAAATCTGAATAAAAATTATTGAAAAAAAAAAAAAACTAATGGGAGTTAATTACCTTGCATATGCTGCTGTTGCTTCTATGGCTATAACGGCGTGAGGTTAAAGATAAGTGAAATGCAAACAGGAAAAAAACAACACAAAAGGCAGTAACACTTTCCTAAATGTAATACCATACCAGCCACAACAAGATTCCTATGAGTAAGGCAGAAAACTCAGCATCCCACAACCAGTCAGGATTCATAACCAAAAACCCAAACTAAAAAAATCCTAGCAGCCAGTCAGCCAAGGTCACAGAAATCCCCATGCAGCACAACCTGACCTGGGGACTGCAGTTAATGCAGAATGCTGCATCACAATTGCTGACATGGGTGAGATCCTATCAGCACATAATACCTCTGCTCTGAAATCTGCATTTGTTGCCGATTTGCTACCAGACCAAGTTCAAGCTGTGTTTTCCATGTTATGGGTGCCACATAGTACAGTACTTGTTCTGCTCCTGTAAGAAATCAGTCCTGTAAAGTGGCAGCACCTACGCTTTGGAACTCCTTCCCTAATTCAGAGCTTGGAAAAGTTACTTTTTTGAACTACAACTCCCATGAGACCCAGCCAGCATGGCCACTGGATTGGGCTGATGGGAGTTGTAGTTCAAAAAAGTAACTTTTCCAAGCTCTGCCCTAATGACATTAAGCAGACGCCTCTTTTCAGCACCTGTTAAAATCAGTTTTCTTGAGGCAAGCCTCTCCAGGCATGTGGAAGCTATTGTGTTTTTAAATCTGTTTTTAACTCATTATTGGTTTTATTATTTTGAATGTTTTTAAGTATCTGTCCTTAACGCTTTTGCTAATAATTTTATTGTTTTAATTCTTTCTGTAAACCGCTTTGAGATTTTTTTACAATAAAGCAGTATATAAATGTTGTAAATAAAAATACATAAAGAAATGTTGGAGTCACTGTGGCCCTTGAGTCTCTTCCCACTTTTAGGAACCAAGGGATCTGCCTTATACTGATTCAGGCCATTTCGTACCATGATTTCTTAAATGCAACACCATACCAACCACAACAAGATTCCTATGAGTAAGGCAGAAAACTAAGCATCTCATAACCAGTCAGGATTCCTAACCAAAAACCAAAAATATGATAAATGAAGAAGTATTTATATAAGCATGACTATCAAATATATTTATTATTTACACAAACTGTAAATATATTTATAGTGCAATCCTAAGTTTATTTATTCAGAAGCAAGTCCCAGTGTATTCAGTGGGGTTTACTCAAACAGAGACAGAAATGCAACCTCAAGTGATAAGCAACTTCATTCACACAACCCAAAATTCCGAATCATGCCACTTTACTCTGTTTTGCAACTGTTTATACTTGTTTTTGTTGGCTTTGTAGCGTGCTAGAGTTCCTGGGCGTTTCCCATACGGAGTCCCGGTCTGTTCCAGCCCTTTTCCGCCACCTCATTCCAGCAAGAATCCACAGATACACAGGCGCAGCTTTTTAGGAAGAGCTTTACCTAGTTGCACAACGTTCTCGGTGACATAATGGTACACACATACGCCATACACTTACTTCGACACCTCTCTGACTCCAACAAACACCCCCCACACCACACTGTTTCCTGTTTCCATGCTTTATTGCCCTTGGGCTGATTAGGGCTCATTATGTCCAGCTGTGTGGCTGATGCAATGGTTAACCCTTTCATTCCCTGTTTTATTCTTTGGGAAGCAACATAGCCCAACAGTTTTTATGGTTATTGGATTTTAAATGGCTTTATTTCTTGTTGTGAGCTGCCTTGGTTTCCAACCCTACCTCACAGGGTTGTTGGAAACACTCCATAAACGCACGCGCACACACATTGCAGATGTATAAATACATACAGCCCATATAATAGTTTATTGTCAAACCAGTTGGTCATTGCAGAAAAATCAGTATTAGTTTTTAAAAATTCAGTATTAGTTTCCTACAGAATAAAAACTGTAATACCTAAGTAAGCCCTGCCTACTTGCTTTAAAATAGGACTGGAGAAGAGACAGAAGGAGTTAGAACACAAACACAATTCTTTTTTACATTCACTCCAAAGTCCCATTGATTTTCAGCACATTCATAACCATGTCTACTCAAAAGTAAGTCCTATTGAATTCAATGGGATTTGCTCTGGGCATATGGGATTAGCATTGCTTTTACAAAAGCAAGTATCGGGAAGGTTTTCAGAACACTGCCCAGGATCTGACTCCTGCACACAAGAGGGAAAAAAACTGAAATGTATATACTTACCCAATGTATGAGATTTTCAGAAAAACGTGGGGGGGAACCACCATTTTCTGGCATTGCAATGAGGTTTTCTAGACACTGCCTCAGGTCAACCAAATGCAACCCTGGCTTCACTGATTGGCTGCAATCCTGAACAGTCGGGGTTAAAGCTACGAAGTGCTATACAGTACTGTTTAAAGAAAGATTTTAGTCGGGGCAGCTGATGTTTTTATGTATATCTCGAGAACCGGACCACCTAGAAACTTACTTGTTTAAAAAAATTAAAGCTGAGAATCCAGGCCACCAAAGGGGCTAAACAGGCACCAGGTGGCATGCAAAGAATCCGGGTAAAACCCTGCTAACCAGGCAATATGGCAACCCTACCCATGGGGGTGAAGCTAAAAAGTTCCCCACAACTATATTATATCATGTTATTTTTGTTAGCCTCCCATAAAACTATATTGTTAGGTAGGCAACATAAATGCCATAAATACTAGCAACAGCAACAACTCTAAGGCCCCTCAAAAAAGGAGATGGAAGCGCAGCACACTCAACTCTCAGTAGCTATCTTTGATGAGAAAATAATATCCCATTGTTCAGCTTTTTATTTTTACTGTTTAAACACTCAAAGAGAAGCCATGCCTACTACAAAAAGGCGCTTGTAGCAGCAGTTCCACATGTCATCAGGTAAGTGCCCCAGATCTGGAGAGCTGCTGACAGGAACCCTTTCTGGTTCCTATACACAAAACCTGTAATAGTCTGTCTGCCTCAGCTCAGCTGCAGCATCACAGCACAGCTGTGCTAAAGCAACTACCACAATCCAAACTTTTGCTTCTCTATCATGCCCTGGAGACAGGGCTCCCCTGAGGCCTTGGCCTGCGGAGCTGAAATATCAGTCTGCTTTCACCTGATGGCACTTCAGAACTGAGGAGGAGGTTGTGCTTGCAGAGAAGTATTAAGGACAAGTAAGGCATGTTTGCTTGTTTTTCACTCTTCCCATGTCCAAATTCCTCAACTTGGATAAGCAACCCTCTTGGTGGGAGGGGGATTCCCTGTTCTAACCAATACATCCTTCTGTCCTCCTGGAGGCAACAGTAACACTCAGGACCCCTGATGGACTCCTTGGTAAGCCCACTTCTATGACCCCACTTTTTCTTCTGCCCAAGCTGGAAACAGGAATTCTTAGTAATGCATACTTTTTAATATTTCCTGAAGTTCTGAAGACAGGAAAAGAGGGAGACAGTAAGTTTCAGGGATGCATATTGAAAGCCTCTTTATTCATTTTCATACATTGATATCTCTCTTTTCTTCCGTCATGGAACCAAAGATGATGTGCTTGTAGTTAATTAGTAGTTTTTTTTGTTGTTTTTTGCATTTATTTTCCACCTTTCCTCCAAGGAGCTCAAGGTGGCATGAATTATTCTCCCTCTCTCCATATTTTCCTCACAACAACCCTGCGAGGTAGGTTAGGCTTGGAGTCGGTGATTGGCCCAAGGTCACCCAGTGAGCCTCATGGCCAGATAGGGACCTGGATGGGACCTGGTCTCCCGGGAGACCAGACCCAAATCTCTTTAGCTTGAGCAAGGCGGTATCCTCATACCATTCCCTCATCCTTAGGAGCCTAGCCTGTACTGATGTGCATGTTTGATAACAATAGGCTTGGATCCAACTAAATTTTGACCTGACAAAAAACTTGTGAATTAATAAATTGCCTGTTTTACATAAAGTTTATGTAAATTTTTAGGCATGTAATTCAGTTCAGTGAAGACTGTTTGCTACTTTTCCCCCATTTTCAATTTCCCTGCAACTAGATCTGAACTTAACAAATCAACATGACAGATGTCGTCCTTGGATCTGCCCAAACATGCGGTAAGGAATTTTGTTAAATATTTCTTGATCTCAGCGGATTCTTGCTGAAAAGAATCGTTTTCTACAAATAACTTACCTGTAAATATAAAGGCGTACATCAATAGTAGTAAATCCAGATCCTACAATAAAATAACATAAGAACTCCATTATACGCATAATAGCTTTCTGTACCCTCAGAGCACAGGAGTGTCTTAATCCAGAGTAGACTATGTTGTCCATTGAGCAGCAGTTCTCCAGGATCTAGCCAAAGGTTATTTCTTTCACCAGTTACCAGATCCAGTTAACTGGAGATACCAGGGTCTGAATTTAGGATCTTCTGCAAGTAAAATGTGTTCTCTGTCATCAAGCTATGGTCCTTCCCTGAAACAACTGCTTGACAGAAAGATAGAGTTAGGAAACCAATTTGTGTAGAGGTCAGAAGATGGTATTCAATGGTAGTCCTCCTCAGAGGAGATCCATTGAAGTTAATGAACATGACTAATGTAGGTTCATTAATTTCAAGGGAGCTACTCTACGTAGGACTTAGTTGTATACTACCAGAGTGATGCATTTAGACTGGGGACACTCAGACCTGTTTAGCTACAAAACCTAATGAATGACTCCTAGAACAGCCACTGCCTCAAACTCCCTCACAGGGTTGATGTGAGAATAAAAGGAATGGAAACCACAAATCTTCCCTTCCACCACTTGGAGGAAGGGCAGGGTGATAATAGTGTGTTTCCAAACAAAGAACTAAGATTTCTGGAAATGCTGAAAATACAGTGGGTGTGTTGGTGGGTGGGTGAAATTAGGTTGGACATTAAAATATTTTCACTATTTACCTGATTTCCAAGGGCAGATTCACTTGGCTCAGATTTCATAAGTAAAATAGACCTGTTTTTCTTCTGATTGTCTTTGTAATGTGTTTATGTATTTTTAAAATATTACTGTATTTATTTATTGTAAATGACTCTTGTAAATCGCTGCAGGACATTCTGTTGTCAAAAACAATTTATAACTTTATAAATTAAGTACGCCAGCTAACCCTGTTCTGACATCACAGGGCAGGTTGACAACATCAACAGGGACAAAAGCAATCTCAGATTTGTGTCACAGCAACTGAGACATGAATTCTTCTCACAATTAGGGCCCTTTTTAGAGCTAAAATGTGGTAGTAAAATGTCCTTATAAATAAAAATAAAATTTAAAAATGTAATTTCAACCCTCCATACCACTTCAAATGCTTTCTGATTTTTATTAACTATTATTATTATTATAGTAATAGTAATAGTAATAATAGTTTTTGTTATACAAATATATAATCTACAAGGTACAATATCCATTAGAGATAAAATAAAAAGTGAAGTAAGAATAAAAGAACATATATAATAATGATGCTTATTCCACACACTCCTTGACCCTCAAATTACTAAATTTGCCAACCCTCAGCCCATCGTCACAACTACTAGGCAAACCCTATCCCTTTTTGTTCTCCTTATACAATTGCCAGCTCTTCACCTGTTCCTTTAATGGCAGCCTGTCAAACAGATTTTAGGCAAGTGAAACTGTACTTGATCTTCATGCTGGGGGCGGGGTGAGCGTTACCTTCTAATTTCTGCATGTCAGGATGTTGTTAAAAGGCACAAGATCAGGGCAAGTAACATCATCTTACCAATACACATCTAGAACGAGGGGGGGAGGCGGAAGAGGGCTTTGAGGTCAGTGACACCACATCCACACCATACATTTAATGCATATTTAACCCGTAGTGTAGTGGCAAATTCATGATAGTCCCTTCATGATAGTCACAGCCACGCCCCCCTTCCACTTTCCCTCATCTCAGTTGCTCTCAACAACAGACCAACGTTGTCTCTGAGTCCACGCTCCACAATAACAACATCCCTAACAGCCAATCAGCATGAACCGGGAGGCTGTGTGTTAGCTCCTGAGAAGCATCTTCTCAGTGGCTGACTCAGCTCCTTTCACTCTGATTGGCTCCAATCAGCATGAAACAACTTTTCTCAATGGCTAACACAATTCTCTTTCATATTGATTGGCTTGTGCATAGGGACCTGGCTGGGACTCTGCTCCCAAAAAAGAATTGAGTCTACACCCCCTCCTTGCAACTCCAAATGACTACACCCCTGCATTTAACACACATTTACAGCACATGGCATCCCCCAAATAATCCTTGGAACTGTAGTTTATTATGGGTGCCAGGAATTGTAGCTCTGTGAGGGATAAGCGACATGTTCCAGGATTCTTTGGGGGAAGCCATGTGCTTTAAATATGTGTTAAATGTGCTTGAAATGCATGGTGTGAATGTGACCTCAGTGTGCCTTCCAGCCAGGCTAAAAATAATTTTTCTTTTAGAAGTTAACCATTTCCCTCTCTGTGACCACTGCAGCAACAGGGGCACCACCATGTGGACCAATCCAACCATACCGACGTGGTGACAGGGTTTGTCCTCTTGGGCTTCCCGTCCCTCTCGCCCCCCTTCCGCCTCCTCCTGTGCTCTCTGCTGTCCATTTGCTATGCCTTCACCTTGGTGGGGAACCTGTGCATTGTGTGGGCCGTTCTCTGGGACACTCGCCTTGCCCGCCTGCCCATGTACATCCTCCTGGGGAACTTCTCCGGGCTCGAAATGTGCTATGTAACCACCACAGCACCCAGGATGCTGTCGGATCTGGCATCCCCACTGCCAGGCATCATCTCCTTCCATGGCTGCTTCCTCCAGTTCTACTTTTTCTTCTCTATGGGAACCACCGAGAGTTTCCTCCTCGCTGCCATGGCCTTGGACCGGTACCTGGCCATCTGCCACCCACTGCATTACCCGATGCTCATGTCCCCACGGTTCTGCTGTACTCTGGCAGCTTTCTGCTGGGTCTCTGGTTTCCTGTGGTTCCTGGCACCCATCGCCTTGATTTCCCAGCTCCGTTTCTGTGGCTCAAACCTCCTCGATCATTTTATCTGCGATCCGGGCCCGCTGCTGGCCTCTTCCTGCACCCCAGCCCTTGGCACAGAGATGGCCTTCTACAGCCTCAGCTCAGTTGCCATTTTTGGCCCCTTCCTCTTCATTGTGTGCTCCTACATCGCAGTCCTGAAGGCAGTCACGCGGCTGCCTTCCGCTGCCGGGAGGCAGAAGGCCTTTTCCACGTGCACCTCCCACATGGCGGTAGTGGGCCTTTTCTATGGCTCCATCATGGTCACTTACGTTGCCCCCGAAGCTTCGGGGGGCAGCAACAAGGTGGTGACCCTCTTCTATGCTGTAGTGACCCCCTTGCTCAACCCACTTATCTACAGCCTGAGGAACAAGGAAATGAAAGACGCGTTAAGGAGGACGCTGTTACAGGGAAAATAGGTGCTCTGATCCGGGGGTGGTTGGTTTGGACTTTGGCCAGGAGATCAGGGCCTTTCCCTCTGTAGGGCCATCACTGCTGGCTGACCGGGGATGGGGGAGAAGTTTGCTTCAGTTTGCATTTTCATGCAGACTTACCTCATTCCTTTTTCCCGAAATGACATGTGCACCTGAACGCAGCTAGCCTTTGAAATTCTCACTTCTCTGAATTTTGCAATGCAGCTCTCCAACCAAACAATATGCATAAAAGTGTATATATTAGGGGAAAGTGTGCATAAAATGCATGCCTATATATGAATGAAAAGAACATACAAAAATGCATTATGTTAGGGGAAATCGATGGCAAAAATGCCTCTGTTTAGAGAAATGCACACCACAATGCTGATGAATTTCCATGAATTTTTTAAAACAGAAAAAAAATGCAATGTGGTGAACTAAACATCAGACTGGAAAAATGGGAAACTCAAGAAGCCATCCATCCCCAGCTGAGGGTGATGAATTTGAGGTGCTGTGTACTATGGTAATATTTGTATGGTGCTGTATCTTTTTTTTGGGGGGGTAGCAATTTTTATTAATTTTCAGAAAGGAATACAAATTATATCACAACAAATCCACATATAAAAGAAAAAATGGTGCTGTATCTTATCCATGATCATTTGCTATTGTATTATTTATCATTTCCAAGCATGCCATCGTAAGCTGTCATGATTTGCTTGCAATACTGGGGTGGGTGGGGGGTGAATCAATGCAATATGTGAATCAGCTCTGTGAATAAAGTACATGTTGAATCATGCAATTTGGAAGCCTAACAGGGCACATCGGCTCATCGCAGCACACTGATGTGAATGATGTTCTCTCATAACCAGACATGAACTTCTGACAATTTCCCCAGCGTAGGTTAAGCTTCTCCACATGATAAGATTTGTAGTTATATAGAGATTTTTATCACTCTTGTTCATTGTATTTTACTTCACGTCGGGTTTTTTTTAACATGGTTTTATTATGATGGTGGTCTTTTATTAACATTGTTGTAGGTCACCCTGTGCTCCATTTTGAAGGAAGGATGGGATATAAATCTATCAAATAACTAAATAATACTGGCCGAGTTATGATGAACACTCAGTCCCACATCATTTCTAGAGCTGCCAGAGAGTGCTACGAATAAGTATATTAAAGAATGAAAGGCATCTGTGAGCAGCTCACAAACATCCCCAGAAGTACTACTGATGAGGCTGCCCGCTATGTCTCTCCATGATGTACTGTTCTAGTTATGCATCCTTCCCATCAGTCTTCACTGGAGGGTGAAAAATTCTGCCCCATTTCACCAATGTGAATGTGTGATTGGAATGGCCACAGCAACGTACTAACCCAATCCTCTGATATGAAAAGGGATGAAAAAAAGTCTCAACTGCACTGCGCTCCTCCTTGCAGGCGCTTTGGTCCGATGCTGTTAGGTGGGTGTGTCAAAGGTTTCCCTCTCCACGTCCACTCCCTCCCCCCCCCTGCCTTCATTCATTTTGTTTCCTGAGGGCTGAGAAGCAACTTCTGGCCGCTCTGCAACAATGCTCCAACTGCTTCTTTAAACATTTAAGGGTTTGTTTTTTCAGAAAAGGTTCCTGTGGCTTGAGTAGTTTTGTGACAGGCAGAAATTCAATAGTTCGGTGTCCACCAATGGTCAATGAGCTTCATTCAGGATTTCATTCTGTGGATTCGCGTTGAAGACAGGAGATGGCAAATCCGCTGCATTGAATATTCATATTGATTCTATGGAATTCAAGTTGTAATACAATAAAATACAATAAATAAGAAAAGAAGCTATAAAGACACAATTAAAAATCATGCAGCATCTAGCACAGCACAGCACAATGGCTACTACAGGCAGAAAATTCATTAAGTATTCCGCCAAGATCCTCAGCAATTTTCAAGTGGTTCATGGAGAAAAAAGTTTGGGAACCACTTAAGGGATGTGCTCGAATTCCACTCAATTTGGATTTAGTCTGAGTTTCCAATTAATTCACTTACTCTCTATCATTGCAAATGAATTTTTATGTAGAGATTTTCTGCGGCTGTTTTTGAAAAGAGATTTTTTTTAAAAAAAAAATCCGCCTTTAAAATATCAATATTAAGAACAGTAATTTTATCAATATTTCATTTATTGATATTTCCTTTCAAAATATTTTCTTTCATACTATCGATATTTCCTTTAATAATATTGATATTAATATCAACATTTTTGTGAGGGGAAAAAACAGATTGGTAAAAGCAGCAGCTAGTGGACCAAGAACAAACTGGAATCAATGCCACCATCCTGTTCGGTCGATGGAATGCTTTCGAACCAGCACTGGCCAACAGATCCCATCCCTAGACCCACTGCCGTAGGTGAAATGTCCCCCATCTCCATGTGAAGACCGCCTTTACCTCTCAAGCAACTTTTACCACTAGAACCTTAACTTGGAACAATTCCTAAATAATAATAATAAGAAGAAAAAGAACATATTCTGCATCTTTGTGGGCAAGGCCTAAAAAAAAACAACATAAACAAGAGAAGGCTGCTGTTGGTGACAATGGGACCTTCATTCCTTTGAAAATAGCTTCCAGGAAAGGGGATTCCACAGCACGTGGCAAAAATATTAAGCCACATCCCTTTTCATGCATCACAGAGTTGGTTCTGATCAGCACACGCATACGTGCACGCCCTCCCCAATCTAGGGTTGCCAGGTCAGAAGCATCCCAAAACCTGAGATTTTAGGGGTGGGCCCGAGTGATGTCATGGGGCGGGCCCGAATAATGTCATTAAGCATGATACATTAAGCATCAATCACAGTTGCTTAGAGCGTACAATTAAAAAAAATATCTGACTGGAAATTAAGCTAGACATCTTAGCTAAAAGATGGAGCCTGGGTAGGAAACATTTAATCTAGCCTACTTGCTTTCAGCAAGAAGGGTTTAAGTGCCTTCAGGCCAAGCCAGTCACCAGAAGGCCACTGTAGGAAGAAAGGAGCCTAGTGTTGTGGAGATGTTAGATGGGAGCATTCGGGAGTAAAGATGGATGCCTCTGAAGGCTGCAATTCTAAACACACGTACTAAGGGACTAAGCACCATAGAACTCAACAGGACTTACTTCTGAGTAGATATAGTTTGGATTGTGCTGTTGGTAAAGCTTGACTAGGGATCCTCTGCAAAGACATCCATATCCAAGCAGGGTTGACAACCCCCTGCCTGAAATGCCCTGCTGCTCCAAACTTCTTTACAGATTTGACCCTTCACTTCAGAAAGAGGTCTGAGAAATGAGTAAGAGTAAGAAGATTCTCTACCCTTTCTGTCTACCCTGTGGGCTGCTACAAACTCACTTTGACAGCCATCCCAATTCCAGTGAGTAATAATACTGATGCTTTCCTAAATGCAATACCATACCAAACACAACAAGATTCCTATGAGTAAAGCAGACAACTTAGCATCCCACAACCATTCAGGATTCATAACCGAAAACCAAAACTAAAAGAATCCTTGCAGCCAGTCAGTTAATGCAGAATGCTGCGGCATGATTGCTGACATGAGTGAGATCCTATCAGCATATAATACCACTGCTCTGAAATCTGCATTGGTTGCTGATTTGCTACCAGGCCAAGTTCAAGCTGTGCTTTCCATGTTATGGGTGCCACATAGTACTTGTTCTGCTCTTGTAAGAAATCAGTCCTGTAAAGTGGCAGCATTTTGCATACTCTGTTCATAGGGTTTTTGTGGTAAGAGGTATTCAGAGGTGGTTTACCATTGCCTTCCTCTGACTTTGGACACATATCATACTTTGGACACATAATGAGAAGACATGATTCACTAGAAAAGACAACAATGCTGGGGAAAACAGAAGGAAGTAGAAAAAGAGGAAGACCAAACAAGAGATGGATTGATTCCATAAAGGAAGCCACAGACCTGAACTTACAAGATCTGAGCAGGGTGGTTCATGACAGATGCTATTAGAGGTCACTGATTCATAGGGTCGCCATAAGTCAAAATTGACTTGAAGGCACATAATAACGACGAAGTGGCAGCACCTACGCTTTGGAACTCCTTGCCTATTGACATTAAATGGCAGATGCCTCTTTTCAGCACCTACTAAAATCATTTTTTTTAGGCACGTCTATCCACACATGTAGAAGCTATTGTGTTTTTAAATCTGTTTTTAACTCATTATTGGTTTTATTAATTTGAATGTTTTTCAGTCCATGTCTTTAACTGTCTTTGCCAATAATGTTATTGTTTTAATTCTTTCTGTAAACCGCTTTGAGATTTTTTACAATAAAGCAGTCTATAACTGTTGTAAATAAAATACATAAATAAATTTTGGAGTCACAGCTTTTATAAATGTTTTTTAAAATGTTTTGTTTTAAAATATTTTAAAGTCTGTTTTTATGATTTTTAAAGTGTTTTTAGTGCTTTTGTTTGCCACCTTGGGCTCCTACTGAGAGGAAGAGCGGGATATAAATTAAAAAATAAATAAAAATAAATAAAAATAAATAAATAAACTTCATTCACCCAACCCAAAATTCAGAATCATGCCACTTTAAGCTGTTTTGCAGCTGTTTATACTTTTTATGGTTATTGGTTTTTAAAGGGATTTATTTCTTATTGTGAGCTGTCTTGGTTTCCAATCACCAACCCTACCTCACAGGGTTGTTAGAAAGGCTCCATACACTCTCTCTCTCTCTCTCTCTCTCTCTTTCTCTTACTTGCAGGTGTAAAAATACACCCCATATAATAGTTTATTGTCAAACCAGTTGGTCATTGAGGAACATTTTTTTAAAAAATCAGTATTAGTTTCCTACATAATAAAAACTGTGATACCTAGGTAAACCCTGCCTAATTGCTTTAAAATAGCATTGGAGAGGAAGAGAAAGATTTACAACACAAACACAAGTCTGTGCTATGTTTACTCAAAAGTCCCATTAATTTACAGCACAATCCTAACCATGTCTACTCAAAAGTAGATCCTAATGGAGTTCAATGGAGTTTACTCCAGGTACATGGAAAGCAAGTATTGGATTAAATACTTTCATATTTCATAGCCCAGGGTCAAGAGGAAAAAAAACTTTAAGCCATATTACTTACGCAAACTGCAAAATCTCAAAGCCCCCATTTTCTGATGTTGAAATTAAGCCTAGGCATGCCTGGATCAACAAGTCACAACCTGGCTTCATTTATTGGCTACAATCCTGAAAGGGCAGGGTTAGAGCCAGAGCTTGACAAAGTTACTTTTTAAAACTACAACTCCCATCAGCCCCAGCCAGCATGGCCACTGGATTGGGCTGATGGGAGTTGTAGTTAGAGCTAGGAGCTGTTCTAAAGATCTGTAAAACAGATTTAACAGTCGTGTGGGGGCGGTTGACATTTTGGTGTATATCTCAGGAACCAGACCACCTAGAAACTTTTTTTTTTAAATTGAAGCTGAGAGTCTGGAGATTAAGGGCTGCTAGCCGGAGAGCCGGAGGGGCTCCCCAGAAACCAGAGCCTCCGGCCGAAAAACAGAGACCTGGTAACCCTACCCCAAATCTGGCTATTTAAAAAGCAGAAACCAGACACATTTAACTTATTTATACATTTAATAGTTACCATGTCATCACTAGAGAGGAGGTATAAGAGCTCAACTGAACATGACATTAGAGAAGGATTCACGATCAGGTGTTCCACAGTTTTTTATAAAATTTGAAAGCAGCTATGAGGGAATTCAAATTGGATTAGGAACACGGTACTAAAGGAGGGGATAGGTACCTGCTCAACTGCAACTCCCATCAGCCCCAGCCAGCATGGCCAATGGGTAAGGATGTTGGATGTTATAGTTCAGCAACATCTGAGGCACCAAAGGTTCCCCACACATGCTGTAGGGCAGCCTTTCCCAACCTTTGTGTCCCTGGATGTTGTTGGACTACAACTCCCATCAGCCCCAGCCAGCATGGCCAACAGTCAGGAACGATGGGAATTGTAGTCCAGCAACATCTGGGGACCCAGAGGTTGGGAAAGGCTGCAGCATCTGCTTTACATGCAAAAGTTGCTAGGTTCAATGCCCAGCATCTCCAGGCAGGACTGGGAGAGACTCCCTGTCTGCAACTCTGGAGAGCCACCACCAGTTGATGACAAAAATGAGTGACATTGGCCAGCGGTCCGACTTGGTGTAAAGCCTATGTTTTCCCCTGTGGGACAAATAGTTGGGGGTGATTTTAACAAGGAAAAGTGTACGTGGAAAGGGTTAAAAATCCTACTTTCCTCCAGGAGTACCATGGCCCCAATCTTAGTCAGGTTCCCCAAGGCCATTAACCCTTTTTGAAAGGGTGATCCAGGTGTCTTGGCCTTCTCATTCAGGCCACCACGGTCTGGACTCATCCCAGAAGAGGCAGAGATATCTTGGCTTCAATCTACCCCTTTCCTTTCACCTTCTTCTACTAAGCACATTGCTCCAATTCCCAATTTAGAAGAGGCTGCCACCTCCTCAAGAGGACACAGCTCTAGACATTCTCTACCAGTGTGAGACCAGGAAGAGAGAAAACCACCTTGGCCTAATTAGCTGATGCCTGCATTTGAACTTTTCTGGCAATCTTTCGCAGGCTACCCTGCGGGAGCCAATTAACATGATGATCTGTGTGCAGGAGCACCATTTCTCTCCTGAAGTGCCAAAGCCAAGCAATTAAGCAGCAGCAATCAGGCCTTCCTTGCAGTTGCAAATCGCCAGAGGTTAAAAGAAAAGTTATCTGGATCAATAAGTGATCATGTCAGTTGGGGGAAAGTGATTATTGGGCAGAGTTATTCTGGCTCAAATGAATCAGCGGGAACCATTTTAAGCTGAGAGAAATTCAGCAGCAACAGCTTTTCCCAGCAGAGTTTAGGTGATGGAAGAAACTGATCCTGCTAAAATTCTCCTCTATACAACCAGTGTTTTGTTCTGCACAGAGAACAAAGTTAGAGAAGAGGCAAGCTAGTATTTAGAGGGAAGATGCTGATGCATATTTATTAATAAAATGGGATAGTTTCCATTAAGGAAATGTCCAGGGGGAAAGCGTTATACCTCTCCTCTGCCAGCCATCATATCCCCAAATGAAATCCTCTCCTTTCCCCAGCTACTTAGAAGGCTTTTAAAAAGTAAAGCTTGGCCCTGAGTGTTATGGGTTAAAAATGACCTATATTATTATTTCTAGGAAACTGAGACAGTGTGGTGTAGTGGTTAAGGTGTTGGACTACGACCTAGGAGCCCAGGGTTCGAATCCCCACACAGCCATGAAGCTCACTGGGTGACCTTGGGCCAGTCACTGCCTCTCAGCCTCAGAGAAAGGCAATGGTAAGCCACCTCTGAATACAGCTTACCATGAAAACCCTATTCGTAGGGTCGCCATAAGTCGGGAGCAACTTGAAAGCAGTCCATACCCATTCACAGTGCCATGAAAAAGTATTTGCCCCGTCTGATTTTCTGCGTTGTTGCATATTTTTGGCACTGAATGTTGTCAGATCTTGAACCAAAACCCAATGTTAGAGAAAAGGGAAGCTGAGTGAACAAACACAAAATTTTGATACTTATTTCATTTATTTATTAAAGAAAATGAAGCAGCATCCAATGTCCCCATGTGAAAAAAGTAATTGCCCTCTTAGACTCAAAACCTGGTTACACCACCTTTAGCAGCAACGACTGCAACTGAAGGCTTCCTGTAGTTCCTGATCAGTCTCTCACAGCTCTGTGGTGGACTTTTGGCCCACTCCTCCATGCAGAACTGCTTTAACTCAGTGACATTTGTGGGTTTTTGAGCATGAACTGCTCCTTTCAGGTCCTGCCACAACATCTCAATGGGGTTTTGGTCTGGACTTTGACTAGGCCATTCCAAAACTTTACATTTCTGGTTCCTCAACCATTCTGATGTAGACTTGCTTGTGTGTTTCGGATCATTGTCTTGCTGCATGACCCAGCCGCGCTTCAGCTGATGGACAGATGGCCTGACATTCTCCTGTAGAATTCTCTCAAAGCAGAATTCATGGTTCCTTCAATGATGGCAAGTCGTCCAGGTTCTGATGCAGCAAAGCACCCCCAAACCATGACTCTGCCACCACCATGCTTGACTGTTGGTATGAGGTTCTTCATGTGGGATGCAGTGTTTGGTTTTCGCCAGACATAACGGGGCCCACGTTGCCCAGAACGTTCCATCTTTGACTCATCTGTCCATAGAACATTGTTCCAGAACTCTTGATGATCATTCAGGTGCTTTTTGGCAAACTAGATGAGCATTCATGTTCTTCTTACTGAGTAGTGGTTTCCACCTTGCTTCTCTGCCATGAATCCCATGTTTGCACAGTGTCTTTCTGATGGTGCAGTCATAAACACTGACCTTGGCTGAGGTGAGAGAGGCCTGCAGATCCCTGGATGTTGTTCTGGGGTCCTTCGTGACTTCCTGGATGATTTTACTCCTTGCTGTTGGAGGGACTTTGGCAGGACGGCCACTCCTGGGAAGATTCCCTACAGTCCCAAACCTTCTCCGTTTGGTCAATATGGCTCTGACTGTGGTTCAGTGGAGCCGTAGAGCCTTAGGAATGGCTTTGTAACCCTTTCCAAACTGATATGCATCAACAACTGTTTTCCGGAGGTGTTCAGGAATTCCTTTTGATCATGGCATGATGTGGCTTTGGAACCTGTGTGCTGGCATCTTCAATCTGATGTCAAGGGTCAAAGTTAGTCAGATTTATATTGGGCAGGGCTGGTCCAAAGCAGACCTGACTGTATACCAAGATATACAAACTTCTGACCCTAATAATCCCTTTCATTGGGTTAATAAATTACTTTTTCACACAGGGGCATTGGGTGTTGCCTTTCTTTAATAAATAAATAAGAATCACAATTTTGTGTTGTTTGTTCACTCAGCTTCCCTTTTCTCTAATACTGTATTAGGTTTTGGTTCAATATCTGACAACATTCAGTGCCAAAAATATGCAACACAGAAAATCAGACAGGGGGCAAATCCTTTTTCATGGCACTGTATAAGGCAGATTTTAAAACAAAACTTTATGTAGGCACTAGGGGGCACCAGAATGTAAGGGATGAGAGATATAAAAGAAAACTGAGCATCAGTAACACTTGGGATATCTGCAGATATTTTTTTCCTCTCATAGATTCAGTTCTGCAAGCCACACCATCACGTAAGCCTGTAGTGATGTCCACCAAGAGTCTGAATGATGAACTGTGCGAATTAGTGCAGGTGATAGAGCGTAAGAGTGTTCCTCCAGCAATGCTCCCGAATCCCTTGGCTGTATTTTATAAAAGTGAATGTCAACATCTTTACTGTAGATTCAATCTGTTCTCCAGACAGTAGTTCAGGAGCTCCAACACTGGAGGCATTCAAGAGGCAGATGGACAGCCACCTGTCAGGTGTGGTTTAAGTTGGATTCCTGCATTGAGCAGAGGGTTAGACTCAATGGCCTTATAGGCCCCTTCTAGCTCTACTATTCTATAATTCTAGTGTATTTTACGTCAAAGCTGCTACCAGCTATGGTACCATGCAAGCTGTGGAGCACCACACAAATAGGTACATATGCACATTACTCTTGTAACACTGCTCGACTCATGTAACATACAAAAATCTAAGAGACAGTTAATATTTCATGTGTGGGAAATCTCTCCAATTCTTGGAAATGTTTTTCTTTTCCTTCCGAGTGCAAGTGTGGGCAAACCTCTGAGCCATGCCTCACTCATGACTCGATAGGGCCATCAGGGTCTGGGTGATGATCCTCCCAGGCAGGGTGGATGACTAGGCCACCTTTTGCCCATATCTATTCTATGGCAAAATACTGACACAAAACACCTGGCTACATTCCCAAATGTATGAGACTGGTCAGCCCTGCTCAGCCATGAAGCTCAGTGGGTGGTATTGGGTAAGCGGCTCTCTCTCAGCCTACCTTGCCTGTTGCTATGAGGATACAACTGGGTGGTGCGTTTTTATCCACTATGGATGCCAAGGGTCTCAAGCCGCAGAGGTTCTCTTGCCTTCAAAAAAAACTGGTGAGCCCTTCTCATCCTCAGAGCCCTTCTGAGGTCTGTTTATCAAAGCAGTGTTGCCAGGGCTGTGGAGTCAGAGTCGTGAGCAATTTTGGGTGGAGTCGGAAGAAATGTACCGACTACAACTCCAGCTTCAAAATAAAATTAATATTTTAATATTAATAATATCAATTTATTAATATTAATAAATATACACTTCCCATTTATGAAGGAGTCGGAGTCGAAGGTTGGATGTACCGACTCCACAGCCCTGAGTGTTGCTTCCCCACTAATCATCAGGTGTGTAACTAGCCCCTCCCTTCATTTAACCTTTTTCCTCCTTGGTTCGCCACTGTGGTAGCCAGCCCCAGAAATGTGGCCCTCCCTTTGGCAAGACGTCCACAGCCTCTTTTTTTATCTTTCTGCTACTTCTTTCCCATCCTTCTTCCTTCCCTGCTTGGTCCCCTTCTCCAAACGTGCCACCCACCACACCTTTAGCCTCCAGCTGGTGGAGCATCTCTCCTTTTCCAGCAGGGCCACCCTGGCCAGTCTCTTTTGATCTGTCTGACGCACCTCTGCAGCTGACTGTTGAGCTGACAGTGTGAGCTGCTGCACCAGCTGCTCCCGACACCTGGTTTGAGCCTTGCTAATTAAAATTATTTTTTTTAACTGTTCCTTTGTTATGGGAACCAAACAAAAGGCATTGCCCAAACAGCAAAGAACGCACACTTTATTGGTTGGGGGGGGGGGGTAGGGGAACAGAGAGACCAGAAGTCTGCCGGGGGGGGGAATGTATAAAAATTACAAAAACAAAGTCAAAACACTGCCAAATAAATACTGACGTTATTATCTGCTATATACACATACAAACAAATGGGCTAGCACTTAGCCAACTGGGATCTACGAAAGACGGATGAGCCAAAGGAGGCTCAAGTGCCCAAACTGAAGTGAAATGGAAGTTGAGGTGAACAACAGGCGAAAGGGTCACCCTCCCTAACTGTTGAGACATAGCAGGCCTGGTGTTGGAAAAGTGGGAGGAGTCTGACAAAAGACAATGGAGCGAACTGAGCAGCCCCTGATTTTTTCAGACTGACTCAGGAATCCTAATTTTATTATAGCAGTGGTTTAATGCATTGGGCTGGCACCTGTGGATGTAGAACTGAGAAAGAAAAATAACGAGGGCTGTGATTCCCTCTCTGTCTCTCCCACTCCATCACTTAATGCCTGAACATATTATAAAAAACGAGTCTAACCTCTCTAGGCCATAGACAGCCAATGTGATGCCTTCCAGGTGATGTTGGACTACAACTCCCATCAGCCCCCAGTTAGTACAGCCAATGGCAGGATGGGAACTGCAGCTCAGCAACATCTGGAGGACACTACACAGGCTGCCCTAGGCCATTGAATTTCTAGATACTCCAAGAGGTAGCCAGTTCCATCCAAGGGCCAAGCACCACTGAAGGAGGGAGCAGTCCCCACACCTTGCCGCCTCCTCCCCTACTTCATTCACTTTGTGCCTGATAGGCAATGGTGGCTGCAGCCTGGCTCTGGGATCCTTGCACCTTCCCATTCACCACTAGTAGGAGAGGTGTCTCCACCCGGATGCTAGAGAAAGTAAAACTCTGAAAAGAAGAGAAAGAGAAAGGTTAAGGGGGGGGGGGGGAGAGCATTCAGTCAAAGTGAGATCTCCTCACTCCAAACTTTACTCACTGTGTAACAGGGACTGGGTGCACTTCCAGATTGCCATTATTTTCAGGTGGGATTCAATCACATAGTGGCTGGTTCAGTTTTCGCATATATCTTCTATAAGTGTGGTGTAGTGGTTAAGGTGTTGGACTATGACCTGGGAGACCAGGGTTTGAATCCCCACATAGCCATGAAGCTCACGGGGTGACCTTGGGCCAGTCACTGCCTCTCAGCCTCACAAAAACCTTATTCATAGGGTCGCCATAAGTCGGAATCGACTTGAAGGCAGTACATTTACATTTTTATAAGTGCCCATTGTTGGTGGGGCTGCCCCATCAAGGGTACATATTTTCATCTTTGGTGGGTATGCCCTCAGGTGAATACGTTTTGTGCTATAATTCATCAGGAACTTTGTAAGATTACAAAAGAGGGCACTGGACTCACTCCCAAATATGCTTTTATTATTTAAGGATTATCAATTTAGATCTGAAGTTCAACACTCTTATCTCCTTGTTACTACTTGCTGCTAGATAGATGACAGTTCAAAGGCGGAAGCAACTGGGTGGACTTGATAAATCAGCATGATATAGGAATATATGGCATACTGTAGTTATGGAAACGATTTCTTATGAAGCATGATTACTACAGGGATTGATGAACCCTCAAGCCTTTAATGCTACTTGTGACTGTGTTGCACAAAATGATTTACAAGATCATATATCTAATGCTGCTAAATCCATTTGGAAGACTTGAATCCCTCAACATGTAACATTTTGTACTACTTATATGATAAACTGTTATCTGCATTATTCGACCCCAACAACTCCTGTCAATTGTGATGTTTTGTACAGTTCCTTATCTTGCAATACTACTTTGGTTATATTTTTATAATAAAATTTAAAATAAAATATAGAACAAATGACCAAAAAAAAAACCCTGGCAAATTCAGGTTGCACAATTATAGTTGATTGGGAGGTCTTCCCAAAAAGATTGGACTTTTTGAGATAAGGAAAATGACATGGAAATGCACTGGAAAGTGTAAGAGAGCCCTTGACTAGATGCAACATCATCTAGCTTTCCTGGAAACAAATCGGAATGAATGCTCAATACACAAGTCGTCTTGAAATGCCCTTTACTTACCTGCAACTGAAATAGTGTTAAAAGTGCCATTAAAAGCAAGATTTACAGGCCTCTACTGCCGGTCTGCAAAGGTTTTTCTCCCCTAAAAATCTTTCTCACGGGGAGGGACAGAGGGTGTCACAGCAGCAACTCAGGAAAAAAATACACAGGCATAGGGGCAAGGGGGAGAAAGACTGGATGAAGATAGTAAGTCTTGAGTTGTCACCTCAGCTTTAAGTTCTTTTTAACACTTTTGCTTTCAAGTAATTCTGTACTGCCCACTGCAATCTTTAGACTACCTCTTTGGGGCTCTGACTACATCAGAAGCTACATTCACGAGAGAGGGGACATAACAGAACTCGGAAGGGCCAAACAGGGAGCATGGGCTGGACTCACCTTGCCTTGATGCTGGATGTGATGGTGCCGAAGGTGAGGCTCGGGGATGGCCACCGAGTCCCCAATCAGCACCCCCCAGCTTTGTGCCATGTTGTAAACCGTAACAGCAAAACAGGGGCCCTCGGTGGAGTCAGTCAGGCCAAAAGTGCTGTTTGGGCACAGAAAAGAGGAAGCAGCAGCATCAGTTAGGTTGATGGATGGGCAGGAAAGATCATAGAATCATAGAATAGTATAAGGCCATCAAGTCCAACCCCCTGCTCAATGCAGGAATCCAAATCAAAGCATTCCCAACAGATGGCTGTCCAGCTGCCTCTTGAATGCTTCCAGTGTCGGATGGCCCACTACCTCTCTAGGTCATTGGTTCCATTGTCGTATGGCTCTAATAGTTAGGAAGTTTTTTCTGATGTTTAGTCGAAATCTGGCTTCCTGCAACTTGAGCCCATTATTCTGTGTCCCGCACTCTGGGACGATTGAGAAGAGATCCCGGCCCTCCTCTATGTGACAACCTTTCAAGTGCTTGGAGAGTGCTATCATGTCTCCCCACAGTCTTCTCTTCTCCAGGCTAAACATGCCCAGTTCTTTTAGTCTCTCCTCATAGGGCTTTGTTTCCAGTCTCCTGATCATCCTTGTTGCCCTCCTCTGAACCTGTTCCAGTTTCTCTGCATCCCTCTTGAAGTGCGGAGACCAGAACTGGACGCGGTACTCAAGATGAGGCCTAACCAGTGCTGAATAGAGGGGAACTAATGCTTCACACGATTTGGAAACTATACTTCTGTTAATGCAGCCTAATATAGCATTTGCCTTTTCTGCAGCCACGTTGCACTGTTGGCTCATATTCAGCTTGTGATCAACGACAATTCCAAGATCCATCTCACATGTCGTATTGTTGAGCCAAATATCCACCATCATATAACTGTGCATTTGGTTTCTTTTTCCTAAGTGTAAAGTCAAAAGATGAGCAACACAGATAGCACAGTTTAAGTAGCTGGTCATGGTGTACAAAAGCTCTAGGGCAGACTAGTCACTAAGAACCTTGCAGGTGTCATGGTCTCTAGGCTCAACTGAGGGTGCCCTGTTACCATATCAAGGGCACATATTGGTAGTTTCTCCTTATGTGGACTGCCTTCCTCTAGAATGGCTGTGGGGAACCTTTGGCCCTCCAGATGTTGCTTAACGACAACACCCATCAGCCCCAGCCAGCATGGCCAATGGCCAGGAATAATGGGTGTTGTAGTTCAGCAACATCTGGAGGGGCCAAAGGTTTCTCATGCCTGCTCTAGAGAAGTACCAACACTTTTCAGAATCATCATCAAGATCTTTCCTCCTGCTTAAGCATTTGGTGGCCTCCACTGGAGTGAAGAACGTCTGTGAGAAGGAGGAGTGCGGGGAATTGTCACTTTGATTTGTAAATGTCTTTTTTTTTTTTTGCTACTTTTAAATAATTATTGAAACCTATCCAAGGCCTCCAAGCTTAGGGCAGGATGTAAGTCCTAACAAATAACGAAGAGAGAGGAATGAAGTTAAGCAGGCAGACCAAAATGGACATGATGAGAGATATGAAAAGATTCCCAGGAAGGATGGGGCAGAAACTCACAAGGGCACCTTTTCCTCGGTGGTCAGGCTAAACAGCACCTTCCCCAGCACCACTGTGCCAGAGTTAACACCAGGCCGCAAGGCACTCAAGGGCCGCTGCTGCAGCTCCACCTTCTGACCCGAGGGTCCTTGGTAGCGGCCATCACCACATGGGCCCAGTTGGGAGGCACGCAAGCTTCCCAGCATGCTCTGCAGCTTCTTGCCTTTCACCTTTCCCTGCAAGGCAGAAAGCAACAGAGTGAGTCTCTGCGATGAAGACGATGTTGTTTTGCATGGGTAGAAGGCAACAGAAGAGCTCAGAGCCAAGTCTTGTTGCCATAATAATAATACCTTGTTTTCAAGGAGGCTGTTTAGTCGCCCTAGGAAATCGATGAGTTGCTGCTCCCGTTGGAGTGGTTCTGGCCAAGCTGGATCAAGGGCAGCTGCCTGTGCAAAACCCTCCACAGCTTCCACATAGTTTTCTTCATACTTATACAGCTGCCCCCAAAAGAACAAAGCAGAGGATGAACAAAAAGGCAGAGGACGGAGGTTAGGGCCAGATGGAGCAGAGAACCAAATCCCCTGGGAACCAAAAGGTCTGAGCTCTGGTATTTGAAAAAAGGCAGGAAGAGGAAGGGAGAACTTGGCATGGAGCAAAAATGCTGGTTTAGATTTCTATTCCTGGGAGGGCTGCACGGTCTAATGCAGGGATGGGAAAAAAATTTCAGGTAGAAGGCCACATTCCCTCATGAGTAACCCTGGCCACATAATAGTGGTGGGCAGAGCCAGGGCAAAAAGTGGGTGGAGCAATGGATGTGACTCTTACCTTTGTACAATAGGCTACAATCTACTCACACAGCAATCAGAGATTTACACACACACACCCTTTAATTCTCCAGTCAGGCAATCATCACAACTGGAGGACACACCAGGAGAAATACTTGAGGTGGTGTTGGAGCAAGGCTGGTGAGGAATGCTATGTTGTGTTATGTTGTGTTGTTATGTTATGTTAAAGTTTATTTATACCCCACCTTTCGGCCAAAGGCCCTGAAGGCAGCTTTCAAAAAGTAAACACAAACATAAAATACATCAATAAAGCATGGATGCGGCATGGGAAAAGGGAGTGTTGCCTAGGGACAATCCCGAGGGCCAGACAGAGAGAACTGGAGGGCCACATTCAGCCCCTGCGACAGAGGTTCCCTACTCCTGGTCTAACGCATTAGGGTTAGGAGGCAGAACTAGAGTAACAGCCACATGCCCTTGGCCACCTTCAAGCTATTCCTCCTTGACTCAAGCACATCTTGCCATCTTCCTGGAACTGCATTTGCTATTCTCCTCACCTACCATACCCCACAGAATTGCAGGTCTCCTTGTTCACAGGGATCTTTTTCTCTTAATGTGTAAGCGATTCCCCTTCCGTTCCTCAGCGGGCCATATGCTACTATGGAAATAGACTGCAGCGATAGGCAGAAACTGAGCAACTGAGTCAGAACAGAGGCAAAAAAAAAAAAAAGGAAGGTGGAAAGTGGGTTTACCAGATGACTGCTTAGCTGGCTGGCAGCCTTAGACATATTTCACTCAGAACCACCAGCTGCCCATTCACTAATCCACCCTACAGTTTTCAGAGTACTCCCTGACGGGTCAAACAGACACCGGTCAATCATCTCTTGCAACCTGAAACTCCCTTTCCTTTCAGCTCACCGTGGCCCGATTAAGATGCAGATCTGGATTACAAGATGCGGTGGGGTCCACCTTCTCCTGCAGAAAGAAGACCAAGAGAAAACATGAACATCTGCCTTCGCTTCATCTGCGCATGGCAATGCGCACCCTTTCCCTGCCCCGAGCACTTCCTCCAGAGCACACACTCCTTTTTTCTTTAACCAGACACAACCCAGCCTTCCCACCCACTCACAATCTAAAGGTGCATTTTTATAAGCGACCCAGTGGCAATCACACTTTTTACTACCTCCTTTTTCCCCTTTTTCCCAAGATCCCCAGAGAAGTAACCCATTCCTACATGTACTGTTCAGAGTGTCTATACGCTCACAGGATCACTCTATAAAGTTACTGCACGTGTACCAAACTTCACATCAAGGTTGACCCTAACTATAGTATCAGGTAACTGCAGCCTTCGTTTTGGTCTGTTGCAGATTTCCGCTATGTTGGTGTGTCTGGCTGGGGAAAGCAGTTGAACTGAGTGAAAACTGCTTTAGAGATACACCCACAAGGCACCGTTCAGAAATCTCGACCTACATGCAGAATGCCAGCTACCATCTGCCTCTCTCCGGTTCAACGTAGAAGTGCTTAATTTCAACAAGCCCTCTAAAATCCTTATCCCAGCTGGTCTCTCTCTCAGATTAGAGTTGATTTTACATATTTTTTTTTTAAAAAATGTTTTTCATATTTATAATTGTTTTTTAAAATTGTTTTTATACATGCAATTGTTCCAACTGCTTTCATATATAGAACTATTTTATGTATGTTATTGTAAATTGCTTCAGCACACCTCATCGAAAGTAATTCATAAATAATAATAAACATTATGCAAGGTGTTGTGAAAGTGGATATAGTTTTTCTCCCTCTCTCATAATCCTCAAACACAGGGTCATCCAATGAAGCTGAATGTTGGTACATTTGGGACAGAGAAAAACTTTTTCACACAGTGCACAGTGCAGTTATGGGACGCATTACTAGAAGAGGCAGTGATGGACACCAACTTGGGCAGTTTTAAAAGGGGATTAGAGAAATTCACAGAGCATAAGGATATCAATGGGTCTTTGTCATGAGGGCTATACCTTATCTCCAGCATCAGAGGCAGTATATCTCTGAATGCCAGTTTTGGGGAATCTGGAGCAGGAAAGTACTACAGTGCTGATATCCTGCTTACGGGCTTCCCATAGGCAGCTAACTGGCCACTATGAGAACAAAATGCTGGATTCGGTAGTTTAATCCAGCAATGCTCTAATCTCCAAATCAGCTCTTTCATCAGATGATACAGAACAACAGGAGATGAATATGCTCTTCACACTCCATTTGGGAACTTGCCAAGAATATGGCAAACTTATGTTAGGGACGACTGCAGCATATCCCTTTTGTTTTGCAGAATTTATTGATAGCTTTATATTAGAAACACCAAAGTGAGTTACAGAAAGGTGGTGGCGGTGGGAATCCTCAAGGACAACATGTGTATTTCATTTTAACCTCACGAGTTGGTGAGGCAGGTTAGACTGAGGTTAGGTATAAAAATGCAGCAAAATGAGGTGCCACTTCCACCTGCAGGCAGGGGGGTGCCTTTTTTAAAAATCCTTGCCCTTTAGGCAGCCGGTATGGTGTAGTGCACTGTTTTTCAGCCTTGGGTGCCCAGATGTTGTTGGACTACAACTCCCATCATCCTTGGCCACTGGCTAAACTGGCTGGAATTGATGGGAATTGTACTCCGAAAACATCTGGGGACCCAAGGTTGAAGAACAGCGGTGTAGTGGTTGGAGTGTCGCACTAGGGCTGGGAAGACTCAGGTTCAAATCTCCGCACAGCAATGAGGTTCACTGGGTGACCTTGGGCTAGTCGCTATCTAACCTAACTCGTAGGAATACAACAAGGATAAAATGGGAGCAGGGGGTTGGGGGAGAACCATGTATACCGCCTTGAGCTTCCTGGAGGAAAGGTGAGGTGCAAATCTAATAAATAAATAAATCCATCAAATGGCAAAACTAGCAGAGAGCCAAGAGGAGATTTTAGCCCACATTAACTCCTGCTGTAGAAGTTTCCCACTTACAGGAAGGGTTTGTTATTATTTTATTTTATTTTATGTAGAACATTTAAAAAACGTGATCATCCTACATGGAGTAAGAAGTGACTCAGCCCATTACATCCCTTCAGAGTGCAACTCGTTCAGGCAAACCAGCCAAGTAAGAACTTGAAGCTGGGTATCCCAACATCCAAAGCAGCCCTCTTGTCAACTACATAGCACCAGCAATTTTCAGCTCATCTCCCGTTCCATACAGAAGCTCCTACAGAGGCTTAACCTGGACCACCAGCACCCTCCTCCCCACACCACAGCCTTCTCTAGAGTCCCCTCCAGCACCTACTGCTTGAGCATAGGCACTCAGCGCCTGCTGGGAGATCTTGGGATTCTGCCCTGAATTGAAGAACAAGGAGAGGTAGGCATTGCCCAGAACATCTGTGGAATACAGAGAGCACAATTAGGAGGTTGCACATCCTGTTCCCTCTCTTGCTCTATCCCATCCCACCTCAGGCCCAACTAAAAGGAGCAGAATGACACACTCACACCAGGAGCGGCCGTCACGCACATCCATCTGCACGGCCAGCTTAGCCTGCCGCACGCTGTCCATCACATTGTGCGCATGCTCGTCGGCAGAGTTTGTGCGTAGCTGCCTAAGCACCATAGAGAGATTCTGCAGGGAGGCCTTGTTCTTGCACTGAAGCGGGGGGAGAGAAGATGAGACATTTGCATTTAGGAAGAACTCATATCCTACCTACTAAGTCAAAGCATGACTTTCCCTTCCCCACACCCTTTGGGTGAAAAGGACTCATTTGATCTTCTATTTTCAGTTGTGGCCCCCACCCTCTGGTATTCCTGGCCTCTGGATCTGCGACTTACCCCCTCCCTGCCAGGTTTTCGCCAAGCCCTAAAGACCTGGCTATTCAGACAGGCCTATAAGATTAGGGTGGATTAGTTTTAAAGTGTTAATTGATGGTTGTTTTTAGATGGACTATGATTGTTTTTATTATATGTATTGTATTTTATATTATATTGTATTTTATATTGTTGTACGTCGCCTAGAGTGTCCGTCCACTCGGACAGATAGGCGACCCACAAATAAAATTCTTCTTCTTATTATTGTTATTCTATGGATGTGATAAAATTGTCATTTAATAAAAAAAAAAAGTTCCAAGCAGGGATTAAGGGGAGACTTACATGACTAAGTGCTCCAGAGAAGCAGGTATGGGCAGCAGAGACATCGCCCTTTTTCCAGTAAACCTCCCCTAACTGATTCCAGGCCTCTACCAGTTCTGGGTCCAGCTTGACAGCTTTGGAGAGCAGCTCTTCAGCTTGGGCATTATAATCTGGGGACACATTCAAAGCTTTCCCCTTCAGCATCAGTGTGTGAGCTCGCCCTTCAGACAGGCCTAGCGGAGGGTGGGAGGAAGAGAGAGAGACATGCAATAAGTGAACCACGGGTCTATGAAATCCACCTAACACTGTGTTGGAAATTCAGGTGCTGTGTTGCCCCAAAAACATCAGACTTTATTCCAGTTAACAGTAAAGTGTTTTCAGGGAGAATAAAGCTATCAATGACGATCAGAATGCCTATATGCTACCTCTAGGATCAGAGGCAGGAAGCCTCCAAATATCACTTGATGAGGAACAGCAGCAGGAGATGGCCATTGCCATCATGTTCCACTCGTGGGCTTCCCATAGGCCAGAGATGGGGAACATGTGGCCCTCCAGATGTCATCAGACTCCGATTCCCATCAGACCCAGTGAGAATGACCAACGGTCAGGGATGATGGGAGTTGTAGTTCAACAATAATCGGAGGATCACAGGTTCCCTACCCCAGCCATAGGCATCTGGTTGGCCACGAACAAGACGCTGGACTGGATAGGCGCTTAGTCTATGTTCCAATGTCAAATATACCAAATGGTTCAGAGAAATGTCATGGTACATTTTACACAGGGCTCCTCCAGACTGGTGTTTTTGCAGGTATATTCTGCAACACGTCATTGACACAACAGCAGATTAGTGGGAGACTTAAACTGGACGGTCCACACTTCATTCCACTTTGTTAGTTACTCTGCAATGTTTCCTGACTGTTACTGCATTACTCTCATCTGCAGGAGCACTCTTGTGCTATAGCCCAACAAAAGTGGGACCAACCAACCCCCCCCAAAAAAACAAATTGTGGTATAAAGAGTTACGGCATTTCAGCAGGAAGCTATGGGGCATATTGGAAACAAAGCAGTATGTCCACCCTGCAACTTTGGCAGGTGCTAACAGTATTGAAAGGGCGATCACATACAGCCACCCTGATACTGTCATAAACAGAAATCATCATGAATGCACAGTAAAAATAGGATTCTGGAGAGGTCCAAGGTGTGAGAGAGAGGAGGATGCTGGGTGAAAAGGGAATGCTGGTGTTGTTGGGAATTTACCTCCTATCGCTTCTATTCGCTGAAGAGTCTTCTCCAGCTCCTCCCGGACATCCTGCTGCTTTTTCCCAGCATCCTCCACCTTGCGGCTCTCAAAATAATGGTCCCGGAAATGATATAGCTGGTCAACCAGTTCCTATCAGGAAGTCGCCAAACAGAGATGACTGTCATCAAACCAGGGCAATGAAGTCTTGCAAATACACAATATATACTGATATTGAAAGATAAACTCTCTGTTTTGCTAGGAATACCACTTCGCTGGGTCAAATCACTTGTCTGTCACTCTGGCGGTATGTGGTGGGGGTCAACAGATACCAAAGGAAGTACATACAAGAAACTAGAGCATAATCAGGTATTTTAGTTCTCCATTTGTTCATTCCCAGTTTTTAGTAGTGTAGGATGACCCAGGCATACAAAAAAAAAAACTTTTAAAGACAGGGCTCAGCCCTGGAAACCCTGGATTTCAATAGCTAAGCTCTGAAATTTGTTAAGTAATAACACAACAATGCACCTGAACATGTGTGGAGTGCTTTTCTCTCACCAAGATTAGAACCACAGCTTAACCCACACATTTCTGATTCTGGAGTAAGACCGCCTGGTCTGGACTTAAATAATAGCTTCAACACTGGCCTGTAACTCAGAAATTTGCATGGCTTGTAAACCTAGTACATAGAACAAAATATAACCTCAGGCAGAGAAACGGAAAGTTTTTTAATTTCAGAATTTATAAACCACTCTACATTCAGAGAATACCTAAGCAGTATACATAAAGTATAAAACATAATAAGACTTTTTTATTCCGACAGGCTTTTGGACTAGAAGATGTTTAAGATAGGGCCTCATAAGGTCTGTTGTATTGTTCTATGGTCCTATTCTTAATGTTTTAAATTGCCTTAGTATCTTAAGTGTATGTTTCATGGTTTTAATGTCGCGAATAGTTTAATTCTATTTTAATTGTATATTTTTGTATGTTTTTTTACCTATGTGTAGTTTTTATTTGTAAGCCGCCCTGAGTTCCAGTTTTGGGGAAAAGGGTGGGGTAAAAATAAAGATTCATTCATTCATTCAGTATATATAATAAAACAGTATTAAAACATCAACAATAAGTAAAAACTGCAGAAATAAAATACACTGATTTGGGAAGGCCTGGGACAAAAGTTTTCAACCAACGTCAAAAGCATAACAATGTTGGGGCTTGCTCCACTTCTAAGGGAAGAAAATTACACAGAACTGGTGCAACAACACTAAAAGTAGGAGCTTGTGTCACAGCATGGTTTACCACAGGGTCATGTGGCACCATCAACAGATCTTCATCCACAGATCTAAGTAACCAGAGTGGAATAAGGAGAAGAGGCAGCTTCTCAGATACCCTAAGTTGCTGTGAACCTCAATTTTGCTTCTAGTTCTCAGCAACTTAGGGGACAAGGAAAACTTGAGTATGGGCAAGAATGAGCAAAATTTCCTGCAATCAAAAGAACGGACATGCTGCATAGATTCCAGTGCCCTCCACGTGATTTCCAAATCCACATTGCTCCACTCCCCTATCGCTATATCTCCTCCTGCGTTGACTGACGTACTGTGATCCAAGGTTTATTCTAATGTGCAACTAGACACATTTTATGTGGATTCAAAAAGAATTGTGCAATGTGAAATAAGTTTTTGTGCAACTGAGCATTTGAGATTTAATTTCTAAAAACGAAATAGATGAGAAAAGATAAAAAGAAACAGAAAATGAAATACTGGTTCCTTTCAAATCTCCATAGCCTTATACAACTAGTCAATGCTTTTTCGGTAAAAATATGAGGTGCCAGTAGCCTGCATCTGTGTTGGAATTGCTTTTCAATATGTTTTTAAAGGTTTTTTTTAAGATGTTTTAATACATTTTAAACTCTGTTTGTTATAGAATGTTGTTAGCTTTCTTCTTTGCCCCTTGGGCTCCTCCTGAGAGGGTGGAATATAAATTTAATAAATTTATTATTATTATTATTATGTGGATGCCAGCAGAAAATGTGAGCATAGGCAGCAAAAAGATAAAAAGGATGAAGATACTTCATACTGGTGAGTTATGTGCCTTGCGGCCCTATGAATCAGCGACCTCCAATAGCATCTGTCATGAACCACCCTGTTCAGATCTTGTAAGTTCAGGTCTGAGTACTATCAGAAAAAAAGCCCTGCTAATAGTATATTACGGGACAAATTACTTGACTAGTTTGGGGGCGGGTAGTGTGCTGACTGCTTGTGCAGTAGGCGGGGGAGCTTAGAACAAACTCTACTGCGATCGGAGTGTGAAAGGAGCCTGTCTGAGAAGAAATTTGCCAGAGGAAGCCAGGGAGCAGCTTGCAGCTGTTATCCTGCACCTTCCAGTAAAATGCGAACTGCCATCCGGCTTTGTTGACTCCTCAGTTTCTTCACGTTGCTATGTTTGTGCGGGCGAATCCTCCTGACACAGTCAAGGGAAACACCTGCACGGAGCAAGCAAAGAGCTCCATTGCTTCGCTGCTCTGCAAGGTCAGGGAGCAAAACAACGTGAGGATGAAACAAGGTGAAACAAGGCGTGCGACACGGCAAGATGCTCTGGTCGCCCTACCTGCAAACCTTGCGGAGCTTGAAGATTTTCTTCTTCTTCCTCAGCCATGATCGCGCCTGACCCTCCTCCGTTTCCTGTTGTTCTCTTACTTACAACCACAGAGGCGCCTGCTACAGAGGCATCTAAAGGTCTGGAGGCCAAATTGCAACCCAGCTGCAAAAATAGAAAAGGTCATTCTTCCTCGAGGCAACAGGAGTCCTGCTCTTTTAAGAAATGATTCGAATGATACGTGGCATAATCCTCTACTTTCCATATAAGCTTTCATGAGGACGGCGTTTTGAAAGTTAACAACTATTTCTCAGATCCTCCCTGCACAATGCAAAAGCATTCCCTACATGTTCGGGAGGCACTGTTCGCTTGTGTTTGAAAAGAAAGGCTTGCTACCGTTCAGAAGGAAAAAATAATACTCTGGACATGCTCAATGGTGGTTTGGCTAAGGTGCCACAGTTTTTTTAAATCTACAGATGGCAATCCTAAACAAATTAAATTTGGAAAGCTTCTAAACCCTGTAAGGAGTCACAAGTACATTTGGAGATCATTGATGAACATACCACCTTATGCTGGGTTGGGGACCCTCAAGGACCGCCTTCCCTCCTGGCCAAGGGAGGGGGCTGTCTGTGCGTGCCAATAGTGGGTGGGCCAGAGGCAACAAGTGGGTGGAGCTCACGATGTGACTCTTGTGGACTGCCATGAAGTCAATCCCAATTTATGGCTACCCTATGAATAGGGATTTCATGGTAAGCAGTATTCAGATGGGGTTTACCATTGTCTCCCTCTGGGGCTAGTCCTCCCAAGCTGGCTAGGGCCTGCTCAGCGTGCACAAGCCAGCCTGTCCACAACTGCCAGCTGGGGGGCAACTGGGCTCCTTGGGATTATGCAGCTTGCCCACGGCTGCACAGGTGGCAGGGCACATAACCCCTGAGCCACTCACTGTGGGGGTGATCTTTAGCTGTCCCTTGATACCCAGGAGACACAAGCAGGGATTAGACTAGCAAGAGCCCTCAGCACATTTCAAGAACACGCTGCAGCCAGGCAAAAGCCCTTGAAGAGAGTGTGGAGCAGGGCCATGTGGCTTTGTGAGGCTCCCTGGGAGAGGGGAAATTCAGCCTCTAGGCCTGAGGTTTCCCACCCTTGGTCTTATGCATGCCTAACCTGACAGGATCAGGCTGTTAAGAGATAAATTTTGAGTCTCTTTCAAGTTATGTGTACGATGTGTGTCTTTTGTTAATGAAGGATAGACCATGGGAGAGAAAATATATGTGCATTCCATCTGCCTTAAGTTTTCCATTTGTATTATATATCAATTTAAGCATAAGCTTTCACTTCATAGGTGAAAGCATCTTAAAGTTTGGGGTTTTTATTAATTATTTTTAAAAAACAGGTTTGAAGTGTCTAGGCTTTTCCTTGAATTATACTTTGGGGAAGGTGCTGAGAACCTTCTCAGATGGAGTTACAAAAATTAATCCAGTTTGTTTGCAGATTTAGCTATTTATCTTCAGCCATACATTCCCTACAGCTAGCATCCTATCAATATCATGGATTGCTTCAAGACAACCTGTTTATTGACCATTCATTTGGATTTGTTTGTGGGGAGGCTAGATGGCATTGCATCAAGCAAGTGGTTTCCTGTGCTTGTCCAGTGCTTTTCCTTATTGCAAAAAGTCCAGTCTTTAGAGGAAGCGGGTTTATTGTGCAAAACCTTCCAATTCATTGTAATTATGTAAGCTGAACTTGCTGGTGATTGAATCTCACCCCAAAACAGTGGCAGCCTGGAAGTGCCCATGGTCTCCACAAGCCATCACTATTAAGAACATAAGAACATAAGAAGAGCCTGCTGGATCAGGCCAGTGGCCCATCTAGTCCACCATCCTGTTCTCACAGTGGCCAACCAGGTGCCTGGGGGAAGCCCGCAAGCAGGACCCGAGTGCAAGAACACTCTCCCCTCCTGAGGCTTCTGGCAACTGGTTTTCAGAAGCATGCTGCCTCTGACTAGGGTGGCAGAGCACAGCCATCATGGCTAGTAGCCATTGATAGCCCTGTCCTCCATGAATTTGTCTAATCTTCTTTTAAAGCCGTCCAAGCTGGTGGCCATTACTGCATCTTGTGGGAGCAAATTCCATAGTTTAACTATGCGCTGAGTAAAGAAGTACTTCCTTTTGTCTGTCCTGAATCTTCCAACATTCAGCTTCTTTGAATGTCCACGAGTTCTAGTATTATGAGAGAGGGAGAAGAACTTTTCTCTATCCACTTTCTCAATGCCATGCATAATTTTATATACTTCTATCATGTCTCCTCTGACCCGCCTTTTCTCTAAACTAAAAAGCCCCAAATGCTGCAACCTTTCCTCGTAAGGGAGTCGCTCCATCCCCTTGATCATTCTGGTTGCCCTCTTCTGAACCTTTTCCAACTCTATAATATCCTTTTTGAGATGAGGCGACCAGAACTGTACACAGTATTCCAAATGCGGCCGCACCATAGATTTATACAATGGCATTATGATATCGGCTGTTTTATTTTCAATACCTTTCCTAATTATCGCTAGCATGGAATTTGCCTTTTTCACAGCTGCCGCACACTGGGTCGACATTTTCATAGTGCTGTCCACTACAACCCCGAGGTCTCTCTCCTGGTCAGTCACCGCCAGTTCAGACCCCATGAGCGTATATGTGAAATTAAGATTTTTTGCTCCCATATGCATAATTTTACACTTGTTATATTGAATTGCATTTGCCATTTTTCTGCCCATTCACTCAGTTTGGAGAGGTCTTTTTGGAGCTCTTCGCAATCCCTTTTTGTTTTAACAACCCTGAACAATTTAGTGTCATCAGCAAACTTGGCCACTTCACTGCTGACTCCTAATTCTAGGTCATTAATGAACAAGTTGAAAAGTACAGGTCCCAATACCGATCCTTGAGGGACTCCACTTTCTACAGCCCTCCATTGGGAGAACTGTCCGTTTATTCCTACTCTCTGCTTTCTGCTTCTTAACCAATTCCTTATCCACAAGAGGACCTCTCCTCTTATTCCATGACTGCTAAGCTTCCTCAGAAGCCTTTGGTGAGGTACCTTGTCAAACGCTTTTTGAAAGTCTAAGTACACTATGTCCACTGGATCACCTCTATCTATATGCTTGTTGACACTCTCTTTTTTTTTTTTTATATAATTTTTATTCAAATTTTTCCAAAAACAAACAAAACAAAGTAAGAAAAAACATAACAATATTACAACAAAAAATGAAAATAAAATGGTTGACTTCCGATTTGTCACAGATCAGCTATAAGTATATAATATACATCAAACCTGTCCCTTAATATATATACATACAAAATCCCTTTTCTCCATAAGCTGTCTTAATTAATCATCAAATCCCAGTATCATCATTTTATTTTGATCTTTCGACAAAAAGTCTAAGAGAGGCTTCCAATCCTTAAGGAATGTATCTGTCGATTTTTCTCTAAGTAAACACGTCAATTTATCCATTTCTACTAAGTCCATTAATTTCAATAGCCATTCTTCCATTGTTGGTATTGAATCCATTTTCCACTTTTGTGCATATAATAATCTTGCTGCCGTAATCATATATAATATTATTCTTCCATATTTCTTTTCTATTTGTTTATCCATAAAGCCCAATAAAAAAAATTCTGGTTTTGACTGAATATTTATTTTTAAAATTTTTTGCATCTTCCTGCCTATCTGTGCCCAGAATAATTTTGCCTTTTTACATGACCACCACATATGATAAAAAGATCCTTCTTGTTGTTTACATTTCCAACAAACATTAGAGACATTACTATACATTTTTGACAGCTTTTCTGGAGTCATGTACCAACGGTACATCATTTTATAAAAGTTTTCTTTAAGATTATAACATAATGTAAATTTCAAACCTTTTTTCCACATATTTTCCCATTGATCCATTTGTATGTTATGACCAAAATTTTTTGCCCACTTTACCATGCACTCTTTTACTTGTTCTTCCTCCATATCCATTTTCAATAAAAGTTTATACATTTTTGCAATTATGTTTTCATCATTTGTACACAAACCTATTTCAAAATCAGATTTATTTATTTCAAACCCATACATTTTCTTGTCCATTTTATATCTTTCTAACAATTGTAAATAGGCAAACCAATGAAAACTATATCCTTCCTTTATCAATTGTTCTCTCTCTTTCATTATGTGTTCTCCATGTACATTTTCTAATAGTTCTTGATAAGTTAACCATTTCTCTTTTCCAGACATTTCTCTTCTATAAAACGCTTCTTGACTTGAGACACATAATGGTATTTTCGAATAAAACCTTGGTTTATATCTATTCCATATTTTCAACAGAGGACGTCTTATAAAATGATTATTAAAGTCTACATTTACTTTTACTTTGTCATACCATAGATATCCATGCCATCCCCACTTCAAATTGTGGCCCTCCAAATCCAATAGTCTTTTATTCCTCAATAAGATCCATTCCTTTATCCAGACTAAACAGCAGGCAGCAAAATAAAGTCTCAAATTTGGTAATCCCAGTCCTCCTCTTTCTTTAGCGTCTTGAAGTAATTTAAATTTAACTCTTGGTTTTTTTCCTTGCCATACAAATTTAGAAATATCTTTTTGCCATTGTTTAAAAGGTAAATCAGAGGATATTACAGGTATTGTTTGAAACAAAAACATCATTCTCGGTAATACATTCATTTTTATCACAGATATTCTACCCATTAATGACAGTTGTAGTTTATCCCATCTTAGCAAATCTTTCTTAATCTCTGTCCATAATTTTTCGTAATTATTGTGAAACAACTTTGAGTTTTTATTTGTCATGATGATGCCTAGATATTTCAACTTTTTTTCTATTGTAAAATCTGTCTTGTCCATTAACTCTTTCTGTTCCCTTAAAGTTAAATTTTTCACCAACATCTTTGTTTTTTGATTGTTGATCTTAAATCCTGCTAAAGGTCCAAATTCTTTTAATTTGTCCATCAGTATATGAATTCCTTCCAAAGGGTTTTCTAGTACAATTATCAAATCATCAGCAAATGCTCTCAATTTATATTCTTCTTTTTTTATTTTTAATCCCGAAATCCTTTTATCTTGCCTTATATCTCTAAGCAGCACTTCTAAAACCAGAATAAATAAAAGGGGAGATAATGGACATCCCTGTCTTGTACCCTTTTGTATTTCACATGAATCCGTTAAGTCTCCATTAACAATTATCTGGGCCTTCTGTGATGTATAAATCGATCTGATCCATTTTATAAAGTTGTCTCCAAAGTCCATTTGCTCCAAAACCTGGAACATAAATTTCCAATTCAAATTATCAAATGCTTTTTCAGCATCTAAAAAAATCAGAGCTGCTTGTTTATCATTTCGTTGTTCTAAATATTCCAACACATTCAAAACATTCCTGACGTTGTCACGTAATTGTCTTTTAGGTAAAAACCCTGATTGATCTTCCTGAATAAATTGTTGCAATATTATTTTCAATCTTTCAGCCAAAATCATTGTAAAAATTTTATAGTCATTGTTCAGTAGAGATATTGGCCGATAATTTTTTGTTTTAGTTAAATCTTGGTCCTCTTTAGGTATTAATGTTATATTAGCATTTTTCCAACTATCCGGTATCTTTCCCTCTTGCAAAATAGAATTCATTGTAGACTGTAAAGGTAGCAGGAGTTCTTCCTCCAAACATTTATAATACATTGCAGATAGCCCATCTGGTCCTGGTGCCTTTCCTAATTTAATTTTATTTATAGCTTCAGATATCTCTCTTGACGTAATAGGGCCATTAATAACTTGTCTCTGAAAATCTGTAATTTTAGGCAAATTCTGTTTAAATAAATACTCTTCTATTTTTTCAGATGGAATTTCTTGACACTTATACAATGTTGAGTAATATTGATGAAAAATCTTTTTGATTTTTACATTGTCTGTCAGCGTCTCATCTCCTTCTTGTATCTTTAAAATAATATTTTTTTGACGTTCTTTTCTTAATTTATATGCTAACCATTTCCCAGGTTTATTTGCAAATTCAAAAGTCCTTTGTTTAGCAAAATTTAATTTCCTTTCAATTTCTCTAACTGTCAACATTGATACTTGCTTCTGTAACATTTTAATTTGATTTACAATAGAAACTTTAGCTGGATTCTTTTTCAATTCTTCCTCTTTTTGTTTTATTTCTTCCAAAATTAATTGCATTTTCTGTTGTTTCTTTTTTTTTAATTCAGAATTACATTTAATAAAGTATCCCCTCATAAATGCCTTACTTGTATCCCAAACAATATTTTCACTTGTTCCTTTATGTAAATTATATTCAAAGAACTCCTTTAATTTCTTCTTACATTCTTGTACTACTTTATCATTCTGTAATAAAGATTCATTTAGTCTCCATCTAAATCCAAGATTTTTTTTTTTTAAAGTTAATATCACAGGATTATGGTCCGAAAAAGTTTTTGGTAATATATCCATTTTAAAAATATCCTTCGCTAAAATTTTTGACATCCAAATCATATCAATCCTCGAAAATGTTTTATGTCTTTCTGAAAAATAAGTAAATTCCTTTGCATTATCATTTATATATCTCCAGGTATCCACCAATTCTAGATGTTCCATGAGTTCAAAACAAATCTTCGGTAATTTACCTTGTGTCTCTTTGATATTTTTTTCAGAAAGCCTATCAATTTTTGGTGAGATTACCCCATTCCAGTCACCCATGACACACCAATGCTCATATGAAAACTCTGACAATTTTTCCATAAGTCCTGTATAAAACCTTGTTTTATCTTCATTGGGGGCATAAATACCCACTATCAAAATGTTTGTACCTTGTAAAGTAATTTCAACCCCCACAAATCTACCACTATCGTCCAATAATACCAATTTAGGAAGCAATTGTGGGTTAATATAGAGAACAACTCCATTTTTTTTTTTTGGTCCAGCTGAAATAAATTCTTCACCCAAATTTTTACAAATCAAATATTTAGAATCTTTCTTCTGAATATGAGTTTCTTGTAGACAAATTATATCCAATTTTAATTTTTTCAAATAATGAAACACTTTCTTTCTCTTCTGCGCCGTGTTGGCTCCATTTATATTCCAAGTTAGGTATTTGTAATCCATCGTTAAGCGTGTATTTTAAAATTTGCCTGATGCTCCTTTTGATCCATCATCTTCCTTCCCCTCCTCTGCGTATCCTTGTTGACTTTGTTTCCCAGGAACTGTATCCATATCTTTGAGTTTATCTTCTTCCATATCTTTTGAAGCTTTTCTCAAGAAGTCCCTTGCTTTTTGAACCGTATTCAATCTATATTTCTGTTGTCTGAATGTAAAAATCACTCCTTCTGGAACGTCCCACCTAAATTGAATTTTGCATTGCTTAAGTTTTTCTGTAAGGAAAGCATATTATTTTCTCTTACGTAAAAGTCTAATAGGAATTTCCTTCATCACCAGTATTTCCTTACCATCAATTTTAAAGGTATATTTAAAGTGTTGCTGTAAAACCATATCTCTGGTCGTTTTCTTTACGAAGTGAACAAGCACATCTCTTGGAATTTTTTTCATTGTTGCATATCTGGAGTTAATTCTATAAACTTTGTCTATTTCAAATTCCATCCTATCTTCATTCAAGTCCAGAAATTTTACTAAAGCATTAACAATTTTGTCTCTAATGTCTTCACCTGTTTCCTCTGGGATTGCACGGAATCTCAAACAATGCTCTTTATTTCTCATTTCAGTCATAGCTAAATAGTCCAAATTTTTTTCTAATTCCAGATTTAGTATATCTGTTCTATTCTCCAAGGTTTGTACCTTTTCTTTAGTATTTTTTGCATCCTCCTTTATTTGCCCAATTGTCCCTTTAATCTCATCCACTTGTGTTTTAATATAGTCTCTTATATCTGTCAATTCAGTTTTCATTTCATTCATTTCCTGTTTCATAGCATTGATCCCTTCCATTATTTTTTTAAACATTTCTGGGGGTATATCCTCTTCCTGTGTATCAATAGAACCTCTTCGCCCCTTGGTTGTTTTTTTAGTTGCCATTTTCAAAAAGAAGCCTTTAATTTCTAATATTAATCACTATTTCAGAACTTAGAGGCAATCTATTTCTTTTCTTTTTTCTCTCCACCGAAAAAAGAGTTAATATTCCAGGCCTATTATTGAAATCCAGCCAGCAGTTCTTATCTGCATCCAAGAATGCAAAACAATTCTGTTGCCAAGACTAAACAGTTATTAGCATATACGAGCAGCGGATTTATCCAAAAAGAAATAGTCCAAAGAGAAAATTAGTCCAAAATATAATAATTGCCTCTCATCCGTTTTTAAACTTTATAACTCCATATTCAAGCCAGCTTTTTGTCGTAAAAAAAGTATATAAGTTGTTTATATTTTCTTTCTTCCTTAATTATATTTAAAAGAGAAAAGGTATGACTCACCCAGGTTTCTCAGTTGCTGATTCATAAACAAATCCCTTTTATTGCAGTAATGTAAGCCGAATGATAAGATTTAGGTAGAAGTGGGCTCGCTGGTTAAGAACGTTTTAAAAAGAAAAAACGCTTCGCTTTATCCCAGTGCAGCTTGCGTGGAAGTCCAGACTCCGTCTTCAGCCGATCGGCTTGCCTTCTTATCTCAGGAATTTCCTGATCAATTCCAGCCGCCGACAGCTCAACGAAGTCTTGTGGGAGATCTGATCGGTTCTCCTATACCTTGGAGAACATTTGGGCCAGTCCAAGATTTCTCTTGGCTGGCTTTTAACCTGGAAAAAGCTTCCTCTGAGGCAGAGCTCCCTCAGAGACAACCACCAGCCAGCACCACTTCCCGGAAGTCCCGCTTGTTGACACTCTCAAAGAATTCTAATAGGTTACTGAGACAGGACTTTCCCTTGCAGAAGCCATGCTGGCTCTGCTTCAGCAAGGCTTGTTCTTCTATGTGCTTAGTTAATCTAGCTTTAATAATACTTTCTACCAGTTTTCCAGGGACAGAAGTTAAGCTAACTGGCCTGTAATTTCCGGGATCCCCTCTGGATCCCTTTTTGAAGATTGGCGTTACATTTGCCACTTTCCAGTCCTCAGGCATGGAGGAGGACCCGAGGGACAAGTTACATATTTTAGTTAGCAGATCAGCAATTTCACCTTTGAGTTCTTTGAGAACTCTCGGGTGGATGCCATCCGGGCCCGGTGATTTGTCAGTTTTTATATTGTCCATTAAGCTTAGAACTTCCTCTCTCGTTACCACTATTTGTCTCAGTTCCTCAGAATCCCTTCCTGCAAATGTTAGTTCAGGTTCAGGGATCTGCCCTATATCTTCCACTGTGAAGACAGATGCAAAGAATTCATTTAGCTTCTCTGCAATCTCCTTATCGTTCTTTAGTACACCTTTGACTCCCTTATCATCCAAGGGTCCAATTGTCTCCCTAGATGGTCTCCTGCTTTGAATGTATTTATAGAATTTTTTGTTGTTGGTTTTTATGTTCTTAGCAATGTGCTCCTCAAATTCTTTTTTAGCATCCCTTATTGTCTTCTTGCATTTCTTTTGCCAGAGTTTGTGTTCTTTTTTATTTTCTTCATTTGGACAAGACTTCCATTTTTTGAAGGAAGACTTTTTGCCTCTAAGAGCTTCCTTGACTTTGCTCGTTAACCATGCTGGCATCTTCTTTGCCCTGGCGGTACCTTTTCTGGTCTGCGGTATGCACTCCAGTTGAGCTTCTAATAGAGTGTTTTTAAACAACTTCCAAGCATTTTCGAGTGATGTGACCCTCTGGACTTTGTTTTTCAGCTTTCTTTTTACCAATCCCCTCATTTTTGTGAAGTTTCCTCTTTTGAAGTCAAATGTGACCGTGTTGGATTTTCTTGGCAATTGGCCAGTTACACGTATGTTTAATTTAATAGCACTGTGGTCACTGCTCCCAATCGGTTCAACAACACTTACATCTCGCACCAGGTCCCGGTCCCCACTGAGGATTAAGTCCAGGGTTGCCGTCCCTCTGGTCGGTTCCATGACCAACTGGTCTAGGGAATAGTCATTTAGAATATCTAGAAACTTTGCTTCTTTGTCATGACTGGAACACATATGCAGCCAGTCTATGTCCAGGTAGTTGAAGTCACCCATTACTACCACATTTGCTAGTTTGGATGCTTCCTCAATTTCATATCTCATCTCCAGGTCTCCCTGAGCATTTTGATCAGGGGGACGATAGATCGTTCCCAGTATTAAGTCCCTCCTGGGGCATGGTTCGTTCTGTTAGTAAACTCAGATGTCAAGTGCCAACTGGAACAAGGTTACTGAGAAAAAAGGAGATCTACCTGTTCAGGGGAACTCATTAGCTTTTCAGGTGTACACATAAAGGACAGTTCCTTCTAAAACAAGCATGCACACAAAACCACAGATGACTGAGCATGTCAGTACCCAAGGAATACTGACTGTCAATTGGTAAAGAAAATTGGAAAGGGGAGGAATTTTCTACTAAAGGAAGACATGATTGGCTGGAATCCTGAACAGGAGTATTCCTATTAAATGAGAATATACCACACCCTTTTGTTGAAAATCTTGTTTCTCCTAATATGGGCTTAACTTCCACATCCACACAGACATACCATCACTGTGCTCCATGAGTTTCTCTTAACAACTCGGTTATTTCTTTTTGTATTCCTCCAGTATTTTCTTTCCCAATAAACGGCTGCTTATTCTTAATATAGACTAGTTACCCATCACATCTCTTAATCACTCCTTTTTATATATGGTGAAGGTGATCTCAGAGGTGCAAGTACAAAATCAGATGGTAATTAATGCAGGTAAAATGCATAGAGTCATAGGGGTTGGAAGGATCCACTTATCTAATTCACTCTGCAGAGCAATACGGATTTCCTCATAAACCAAGTCTAGTGAAATTTTAAATGAATTAAAATTTTGAAATGACTAACTTGAAAAAGCTATCAGACCTGAGCCACTAGCAAAAAATGTTCACAGTGGTGTGTAGCAATGGAAATGTACACATACTAATCAGGGGCAAACATGTAAGACAGATAAGATTCCTGCCACCCCCTGAGCCCAAAAACACCTCTACAGATAAGCAACAATGAACAAAACAAACACAGCCTTATAAACATGTTTATGCACATAATTGGAGGAAAATATCATTACAACATGGATGTGATAGTTCAGAGTGATCATCAGAAGGAGAGAGTATTACAACACATTACAGTTAAAACAAGATAACAAGCATTTGAATTCCAGTCCTATACATCTCAGACCTTATCTCCCAGGTAACTATGTACAAGTTTGTTAATGTCACAGCCAGAGCCATAACAACATGTATGAAGGGGGTGTTGCTGTGTGACAGAACAATGGTAACATATGTAATAATCTCAAGTGGGTAGGTATAGTAACCGTTAACAACAGCAAAAACTCTCTTGTTGAGAGAGAAAATGACTTCGAAAGGAACTGGTTGTAACTGGAGCATTTACTCTTAGTCCCAACTGTAGGCTTCCCCACCCCCCTTTTAAGGTTTGCAAAGTCTGGGATTTTCAGGAAATTTAACACCCACAGGACTTCAATGAGTTCTAGCCTGTGGGTTCTTTTGAAAACCTCAGCTCTGCAACAAGCATTTCTGTCCAGCGCAGCAAAGCTTCATGCCTAATCTGGATTTTCAAAAAGGCCTAAAGTATCAACATAAATTACAGTTTACATTCTCTTAATTGTATAGGCCCTGTTGCCTCCTGTGTGCTGTTCCAAATCATTGGCAGGAGAGGCAAAGGAAAAGAAGCTGTTGCCAGGCTCGTCCAGTGGTGGAGAGGAGGCAAAGAAGGGTTTGAAATGGAAGTCCCCCTCACCATGCCGGCCCTGGATAGGTGTTGTTTTCCCAGAGAGCCTGGCAGCATTACCTAGAACATGTGAGCAAGAGACATGGCATTAGTTAGGGGGCTTTGATCTCCTATAAATAAGCCATTATTGGCCACAGTAGTATGTTAACGCAGACAGAGAACAATCCAACTTGTATTCATGCTGGGCTGAGGGGAGTTGGATATGGCGGACTCCCCACTGAGCTGGCAGGGTCCGGGCTCCACCAGCGGAAGCCCCTGTCGGCTCAGCTGGGGGTCTGCCAGGGAAGTCCAGCCCAGTGGAAGGAGTGTCGGCATAAAGCCAGAAAAGGGGTGTTCTGGGGGCATGTTGAGGGGCTGAGGGGGGGCTTACACAATATCCAATTCCCATTTGGAGCACTCCTGTGGGTCCCAATCCAGGCCAAAGTTACACAGGTCAGTGTAAGAAAATACTTGCGATAGAAGTCAACAGGGAGTGCTTACTCACCAGTAGGGGTATTCATGAGAGCCGGCTTTCCTTTTCCATTTGTGCACGCAGCTCCCAGCTGAGCCAACATTTAGCCGGCCCAGGGCTCCCAAACGGCAATGGATGCCGCAAAGCTTCCAGCTGGCTCCTCCGCCGGCACCCCTTCCGCTGGCTTCCCATGAGTTGGATTGCTCTGTCAATATGTGGTATTCATCCAAGTTTTCCTCAGAGTAGACCCGTTGAAACGAATGGATATAACTAACTTAATTCCATTAATGTCAATTGGTCTACTCAGAGTAGAATTTATTTGGATACAATCTACAATAAGGCCCATACTAGACCTGATGTAGGAGATTCATTACCCCTGAGCAGTTCCACTGAATTCAGCTGGGCTACTTTCTTGGGAGGAATAGGTGGTGGATTAAAGTCTAAAAGCAGTCTGAAACTATCGTTTGAGGGCTTCCGCCTATATTCAGTACTGCACAATGTACACAAATAGACAGTAAAACATTCAATATATACAGATAATCAGGAAAGGGGGGATGTTAGTTACACTGTGATAAAAACACAGAAGCGTAACATGATTAGGATATATTCAGTGAATATGATAATCAAGAGGTTTAAAAACAAAATTCAGATAAACAGAGGTTCTTTTGTTTTAGGAGAGACAGAAAAAATTAGTAACGAGCATAATGTAAGAAGTATTTGGGGCAAAGTTGTACTTTTCTAGTGCACATAGGATTTCCCCATCATTCCTATGTCTCCTCACACTGCCCTATATGCAAAAGTTAATTGCACTGAAAATGCTAATACATATGAGCTACCAAACTGAAGGACCACTGTCCTTACCCAAAGGGAAACCAAAGACAGCAGGCTGAGGCATCATAGGAGGCTCTTGGCCTGCCTCATGGCTGGCCACAGCAATGTTTCGTAAGCGCAAGCTATCATACAGGCCCTGCAGTTTCTGATATTGCCGGTTGCGCTCCATGAGTTTCTCCGAAAGCTCGGTGAATTTCTTTTTATATTCCTCCAGTACTTTCTTTAGGGAGGAGACCTCACTTTTCATGGATGTCAGCTCCATATCTTTGCTCTGGAGTTGCTGAGTGTAGACTTTCTCCATCTGTTTCAGGTGGCCCTCTGCCTTGCTATAGGTATATTCTTGGTACAAGCGCTCTTGGTGAACCTGCAAGGATAGAAGAGAGTAAGCAGGAGGAATAAGAGCCATGGGAAATCAGGGTCAAAGAATATGCGATGCTCAGATGTGTCATTCCCCACCCCATCCCTTCATAAATTATTTTATTCTTTCTTTTTCTTCCTTTCTTTGTCAGCAGAAGTCAAACAGCTGGAGTGGGAGTCTTAACCATTTTGCCTCTGGTTTTTTTTTTCTGCTACAAATCCTGAGCTGCATCTCCTCTTGACAGGGAAAAGATAATGAGTACAGTTAAACTGTCAGAATCTTAAAACCTGCTGAGCGGTGAATACATCACAAAGGGATCTATGACATCAATTCAGCTGCTGAAGCAAGAAACCAGAGAACTTCAGCTTTTTTTTAAAGCATTATTGTTGTCCTCCTGCTTTAGAAGAGCATGGTTGCTCGTACAAGTCCTATTCAGAGTGCTCAGGTGTAGCTGTACACAGATTTACAAATCTACTACCTTTGAATCCATAAATTCTGAGCAGAAATTTACATACATAGATTTGGTAGCAAAATGTGGTTCTCAAACATCAAAGCTCAGAAATCCTGAGTTTTAGGAACTAAAATTCTTACTACACTGTATAAAATTTGGATTTTGTGTGGCAAAAATAAATGTATTCTCAGTTTGGTCTATTTATTACATCAATGTTATGGTTATGTGATAAGAAAATGTGGGATTTTTGTAGCACAAAGCACAGGAGGCCTAAATATAGTGGCCTGAGAAGACTCACTAATGACTTTATGAATAAGATGCTGTGTTTGTTTTCTGTCAAAGTAAGGCTGCAATCTTATACATACCAAAAATCTGGGAGTAGTCCCATTTAATTCATTGGGCTTATTTCTTAGTAGAGATGCATAAGATTGTACAGTAAGTTTAGTTTTCATTCCTGACAGAGATTCTTTGATAAACTCAAATGTATAATTTTTATTGTCTTCTTAGTCACTGAATTTGCATTCTCAACTTGAATTGTTTGTCAATTTTACAAAAGTGTGACATGTAAAAAAAAGTCATCCCATATATATGTATATGCAATTTTCCTATATTAAAACACGATTGTTGGGAGACCCATTCAAGCAATGTTCACCTGATATGTCCAAAAAGCCAAAGCCCTGGAACTGATGTCTAGAATAATCTCTGGCCTCAGTCCAGATAGGACCATGGCCTTATATTCCTCAGAAGGATTGAGTTCTGTTCTAACAATATCCAATTTGCCAGAGAGGGCACTGGTACAAGCAGGGCAGACCGCTGGTGAACGGCTAAACTCTCCACTGCCATGTTGGTCACAGAAAATATGTGAGCAGGCTGTGACCCATGCATAGCCTGAAAGCTTGACTCGGCACTTGCGGTAATTGCAAAGAAGTATATCCTCACAGACAGACATGTTGATGGAGCCAATGCAAATGTATTACAAGTACTTCCTATGAGATAGGAATGTATACCTATAAAATGAAAGAAGTATTAATGCCAAGATTTTCAAATTGCTTACAGGATTTGGATGCACAGCAGAGAAATATTAAGAACATTATTTATTTAGTACCAGATTACCTAAGATTGTCTCCTCCCATTACTATATATGTCAAATTCCCACAAGTAAAGTGAGGTGGGTGCCTACCAAGGACAGGACCTATTCATTAGTGGTAGGTCAGCTACGAGAGAACCTCCCCAGAAGCTTGTGTGTTGCTTTCTCTATGGTCTTTGTGGCACCTGGTGAAGACCTTTGTATTCACCCAGGTTTTTAAGTTTCAAAGCCACCCTGTGGCTCACACCTAGCCATCTATATTCAATGGCACACAGCCTCTGAACATGGAGGCTTCATTTGGCTTTCATGGCTAATACTGCCTTTGATAGATCTATCCTCAAATGAATTTGTTGAAGCCCCCTTTAAACCCATCTAAATATGTGATTTCTCAGAGGTGGGGGTCAGCCAGCCATTCCTTCTTTATTCCAGAATCCTAAGTGTAACCTGATATCTGTAACACTTGGGAGGGACCTATTCAATATGCATCTTAGAATGGAGTCTATAAGCTGACCTCATGGCTACAATATCAGCCTGATTTTGAACTGTTATTCCCCACCCCCATGTATGTAACATCATACCTGCTATGTCATGGAGAACTTGCCACTCTTTTGTGACATTTTAGTTGGTTCCCATGATGGTCTTTGCCCAACTGTAGATTGTTAAAGCGTTTTAAAAAATATGTATATAACTTTTAAAAACATGTCGAGCCCCCTTTTCAATCACAATACACATTAATTCAATACAAAAACAATAACCACTGTCTTTTCTTCCTCTGGTGGGAGACTAGAAATCTAACAGATGCACCTTTTCCATTCACAGAAATATCAGTGACAGATAGGAAAAAGATTCACCTGTTGTGCTTCAGCCTGTTGTACAACTGTCAAGGAGCACACAAAAGTAGCACTCTTTTTAATCACTAAAGTTAGGACGTGGCTATTTCTTAAAACGTGCCTATCCGCTTTCTGGCCAGTCTCTGTGATACGAATTTAGCCTTTTACACAATGGGATATTATGGACACGCATATGTAACCTTGTGAGGCAGTCATTAACCAACAGGAGTTGAAAGAAGAGCTAATGCTGTGATTGAAACGTCCCCCTTTAATTTCTTTTTTTTTAAGCATGGAAGAAAAGGCGGGGAAATGTGAAGAGCGCCGAGTCTCGCGTCACTCCTCTTTCAAGCCAACTTTTCAGGCTTTCCAGGCTTTTTGCTGAAGCTTTACCTGAGGCCCCAAAACAAATGTGTGTGTGTGTCGGGGGGAGAGAAGTGGATAAAGAAGAAAAGTGCTGGGGGGGGGGAACATACAACCAGCTGAAAGAAAGCAGGGTTAAAGACGGAAATACTGGTGTTGTTTTTAAAATTAGACATCCCTACTGCCACTTTACAAGAATAAAATATATTACTTTGCCCTTCACATGTCATTCAGTGACTCATACGAGCTGAAGGGGAAATTCTCCAGAACACAAAAGTTATTACCCTTCCCCCACCCCCCCCAAACCCCTCACACACATCCCAGCCCAGTACTTGCTTACTCAATTAGTTTTAGACCACATTCACACCATACATTTATTCCACTATTCCACTTTAAACAGCAATAGCTTCCCCCAAAAGAATCCTGGGAGGAACTGTAGTTTGTGAAGGGTGTTGAGAGTTGTTAGACCCCTATTCTCCTCATGATACAGCTACAATTCCCAGAATTCTCTGGGAAGAGGGCCTGTCTGTTAAACCATGAGGGGAATAGGAGTCTCCTAATAACCCTCAGCACCCTTCACAAACTACCCTTCTGAGGATTACATGAGGGAACCCATGACTGTTTAAAGTGGAATAATAGTGGAATAAATGTATGGTGTGAATGTGGCCTTAGCTACTATAATCAATTTGGTCAGGAAGAGAAAAGCTGCTAAGGCATTGGCACTCACCTTCTCCTCCCAACAGACTTAATCAATTGTATGAACTTGAAAAGCCAAATTTATTGTCTAGAGAGGGTAGCAAAATAACAAAACAGACAAAGTAAAGTGCAAGTTTTCAACTTCAGCAGAATTCTCCTTTAGGTTGCATGTTAACTGGGGGTGGGGAGGCAGAAGCATAATATGCAATTATACATAGTATGATGGAAGCCACAGCCATCATTTCACAATTATCCTCAGATTCCATTTTAAACAGGTGTGCCTCAGTCACGTTCACAAAATGACCTCTGAATATGCTCATTTTTATTTATTTATTTTTAAAAATGGTTAATTACATTCAGAGAATTTCAGATCAATGTGCGAACAATAAAAATCAAATTGTACAATGCTCTGACACTATGCCCTAAGTCAAGGTTCAAAACAATTACAAAACCATATTCAAAAATACAAATACCAAAGAAAGAAAATAAATATACAATAACATATATAAAAATCAGATACCATGTAAAGGAATCTCAAAAGCAATATACAAACTGGAAATCAAGTACAATACAAATATATCAAAACAATACACCAATCAGAACTCAAAAACAAAACATAAATAAATAAATGGTATACAAAATAACAATCTAGTATAGAATGTAAATTCTCCTTAAGAGTATTTTCCTTAGAGTAACACCTCCCCCCAAATTTAAAATTGTTGACTCCATTGTAGAACTAGACAAGTGCATTGTGCAGGGGGTTGGACTTGATGGCCTTATAGGCCCCTTCCAACTCTACTATTCTATGATTCAAAGATGCACCATTTTTTGCAATAGTAATTTTTGTAACTCAGAATGCATGAACCCTGCCCTGAACACTAGACACTTATTTATTCTAGGCAAACAAAATTGTGTGTCTTCCTTTTACAGCCATGTTTAGCTAAAGGATGTTCTTAGTATTCAGAAGGCTTTATACAGACTCGTGTGTCCCATGTTGTTATGTGTAAGCCTCATGGTGGAAAACCATACATTTGCAGTATTATATGGCTGAAAAACATCTCTGAACAGACACCCTCAATGATTTTAGGACACAGTGGGTCTAGCACAGTCACACGTGGCTTGGATTTGAGAAATCATGGACCCTTTCAAATTCTAAATTTCAAAAGGTGCATTTTAGACATGCAGGAAACAGAAACTGCTCCAATCTCAATAAAACTCTCAAAAGAACCATTGCACCTCATTCACTGTGCACAAGCACGTTCACATCAGCACGAAACCCGTTTGCTTACAAGAGCATTAGGGAAACTAAACTGCGATGTCCCTTGTGTTGGAATTGAACATTTTCTTGCCTTTGCTGGGAACATTATTCCAGCAGCAAACTTAAAACTTCGAAACATTCCATCTGCTTCCTAGATATGTATGGGCTTAGTATAAATAAGAATGACAATATGGACAGATTGTTTTCTGTTCCAAGGCTGGATTATTTTAATGAATTGCATGCGTAGCATCAGACTTGACACTTGACACATACCGTTTTGGAAGCAAGCCCCACTGAAATCAGCGGGGAACAATTACGACCAAAAATCTAACTACCCATTCCCTAAATGCACTGTAATTCTTTCCAAAGGTATAACAAGAATGGATGACAGAAACTAACCCATGATTACCAATGGATTTGATAGCACAAAGGACCAATGCTAACCCACAACCAATGAAAAAAAGGAAAGCAAAAGGGGAAGAAGCTAGACAGGCCAGGAAATACCAGCAGCCTCTCTTGGTATTGGCTGGGAAGACAAGCCAATCATTTCTCTTTGTTACATCAAGGCACGGATGCAGTTTGTAGAGAATTCACAGATTTGCTTCAGTGCTCTTGATCAAATACTAGTAGATTGAAACTGCCATACCTCATTGAGTTGCTGTGTGGTGAATAAGCATTTGTATGCTGAGACTATGTGTCTGTTACAATTTTTGTGTCATGCTAGGATGGCCGGTCTTTAGTTGTGATTCAATCATTGTAATTTTAATTGCATGAAAGAAACATACTCTGATGAGACTTGGCTGTCATTTAACACCTTGTATGGTTTTGAGGTAATCCACAGATATTTCCAACAGTGCAACAGAGACTGCAGGGTGGTCTTTGCACAGTGATGCAATGAACAGTTAGAGTGGATTTTTGTACAAAGCTGGAATCATAGCTGTTTTGTGCTTGCAGTAGTTTTCATAAAAAGCAACAACAAAAAATCTTATAGTAGTGTGCACTTTAGCATATGACAGCCACAAGGGTTTTTGTACTTACTGTTACATTTCCATTCTGCCTTTCTTCTAAAGAGCTCACCATAGCATAGAGGATCACCCCTCCCTACTTTATACTAAAACAGGTTAAGAGCTGGGGCTGAACTTGGGGGGGGGAGGTAAATATGTTGTCATGGAGGATTTGGACTGGGTTTGTGGCGCTGAGGGAGAGGGTTTAACCTTCCCTTTCTTACATCATATTCCCAATCTCAATCCCCCTTTTCCAAAAAACCCTCTAGTAGTTGTCACATGGAGGAATACTTACACGGGTGCCATAAAGAACCATAGCGATTGGCCCAGAGCTACCCAGCAAGGTTTGTGGGTGAGCAAGAGTTTGAATCTGCATCTCAGACAGTAGCCATTACAACACTCTCACTGCGTGATTGACTTAAAACCGTGGCTGCCAAGATTCACTCAAGCACTGAGAATGTCTTGAAAGTGGATCTGCTCTGGAAAATCAAATTCATTATACATGTTGCTTCATATGAATTCATTCATTTACTGTTTTCTTATGAACCAAGTGCCTAGTCATGGACTGCAAACAAGTCACGAGTTATTTCTGTCAATCTTAGCTTTGTCTGTTTTCCTGATGACATCTTTACTATCTCAGACAAAAATGTCCCATTATTCCAGCTCTGGCATTTGTGCACATTGCAAAATAAGCATTCTGATGTCCTGAGGGGCCAAATGCTGTTTGCAGAAGTTTTCAAAATCGGATTACTTGAAGCTCTCTTGAGATTAGGGTAGTGATGTCGGCCAATACCCAAACAACAATATTTTCGCAAACCCGAAGGGCATTGAGGCTTGTGTGTTTAAACAGCTACCCCAGACTGCTAACATGACAAACGAATTTTGACATGAGCGTTTTCAAAGCATTTTCTAATTTGGCATTGGGGGTGTTAACATAAGATGAGTTCTGCCAGATCCAGAGTCAGAAGGTCAATTCTCTCTCTCCCTCCCTCCCTCCCTCCCTCCCTCCCATTCTCTCGCTCTCTCTCGCTCTCTCTCACACACACACACACAATTTGTCTTAGGAAACAAGTTCCCATTGGTGCCTCAGCCTAACTATCTTGCAGGATTGTTGTGGGGATAAAATGTGGTTGGGGACCTTCCTGGACAATGGAGCTTGGATCAAAACAATTTAAATAACCATACCATACTGTTGTCCCACAAGTGGTATTCAGTAGTACACTGCATGTGAATCGGGATGTTGCATTTAGCTGTCACTGCCGGGCCAATAGATACTGATGGACTATCCCCCATGAATTTGTTTAACCCTCTTTTGTGACTGCAGACTCAGTGTGACTTACTCTGAATAGACACATGTATCCCTGCATGGAGTCACCAGGAGACAGTGACCATCCCAATACTTTGTGATAACAACTTTGATAAAGGAATTTTGCATTGTATGAAGAAAAACATTATTTTGTCTGTCCCCTCAATCGACTGTCACTGCTAGCCAATTTCATGGGATCCTCTGAGTTCTAGTGTTCTGGCACAGGGAGAAAATACATCTACCCACTTCTTCAATGCTATACCTAATTTTATAAATCTCCATAATGCCCCCCTTTTTAAATCCCTAAACCAAGAAGACCCAAAGAGTTCACACTTTCCCCATGGGGAAGGTGTTCAACCTTGAAGCCAAACGCAGGAAGCTGCCTTTTTCTGAGTCAGGCCATTGGTCTGTCTAGCTCAGTGTTGTCTACACTGACTGGCAGTGACTCTCCCTGGTTTCAGGCAGGGGTCTCTCCCAGCCGTACCTGCAGATGCTGGGGATTAAGCCTGGGGTTTCTGCATGCAAAGCAGATGCTCTTCCACTGAGCTACGGCCCTTCCCCATCAGGGATGCTGTCGCTGCAGCAATTCCTGCACTGAACAGGGTATTGGACTAGATGACCTCCTGGGTCCCTTCCAGCTCTGTGATTTGAATATCATTTTAGTTGTCCCCAGTCTGCATCTTTTCCAGTTTTACAATGTCCTTTATGTGAGATGAGGTGACCAGAAGTATGCGCAGTATTCTAAATGTGACCACACCATAGATTTGCATAAGGGCATTCTGATACTGGTAGTTTTATTTTCAGTCCCTTTCCTAATAATCCCTAGCAGGAAGAATGCTTTTGTCCCTAACCATGTACATTGAGTTGCTGTTTCATTAAGCTATCCAGCATGACAGCAACATCTTTTTCCTTGTCAGTCACTGCCCATTCAGACTCCATTTTTTTCTATATGGTAGCAGGGAGGAGTGTTGCCCAAAGGTGCATTACTTTACTTACACCACTCCCCAGTTGCTATTTTGTTGCCACTTCACCCAGTTTGAAGCAGTCCTTTTGGAACTCTTGAAGTCAACATATGTTTTCGTTATCCTCAATAATGTAGTATCACTGCAAACTTGGCCACCTCACAACTCAGTCCTAACTTTTGATCGTTGGGAATAAATGAAATAGCGCAGGGATGGTTGTTGAAAGAAAACAGTCAACATTTCACTACATGTATGCAAACCTTTGATATATGTAAAATAGGTCTCTTCAGGACCCAGGTAGAGTGCTATTTTTACTTGCTGGGAGTGGGGTGGGGGGAAGATGCCAGTTCCTTTGGATAGGCTGATCAGATATGTTTGAGCTTTGAAATAGCTGATATGCTATTATTTTATAGACTCCAAGTGTATATTTTAAGCAGGCACGCTAGCCAACTACATTTTCTGTGTGTTGGTCATTGGTGTGTACTACTTTCGTGCCAAGCACTAGAGCTTAAATTACCAACTCAAGCTAAATGATGAGTATCAGTATATGTCTGCTTGAAAGCCAAACTACGCATTCAGGAAAATCAAATGATAGAGTTCTGTTTGTAAATATCTTCTCATTATAAAGCCCTTGCATGTAGAAAACTAACACGTAAAGGAGAAAGGATCTAGCCTTCTCCCTGCCATACTTTCCTGATGATATAAAAATGAATAGTCTCTCTTAACATTTCAGTGGGTTCTTTCTTTCTTTCTTTTTCTTTTTTGCTGTGTGAGACCAGCAGAACTGTTTGCCCTTTTGACTTTCCAAACTGTTGTTGTTGATGTTTAGTGTATACATGGTGTGGAAGAAAACAAGCCTTCACTCTTTACTTTTGGGTTGCAACAAAGTCAGAGACACTTTATTCCAGCAACTGCAAGGGAAGACAGCAACTGGACACAGTGTCCCCTGTCCTTGAGCAGATCGTCAGCCAGCGTAACTTCTAGGCAAGCATTTATACATTTAGATTATCATCGTTGCAGCGTCAGCTATTATCACCTGTTAAATATGTGCCTAACCAGGCATTACCCACTATCTTCCTAAACAGCACATTCTGCGGTTTCTTTAACTCAAAAACAAGTTCTTTTTCCTCATCATGTATACAGGCCGTCCAAGATGGCTGCACTTAGGCTATTTCATTCTCTTCTACTTCCACAATGGTGCATTAAAAAGTATCATAAGTGAAAAGGGTCCGGTCCTGGCCCCAAGAAGCTTACAATTTAAATGTCAACAGTGAACAAGAAAGCATGACATTAAGGAAATGCACTTTAAATTCCTTTGTTAAAGGAGTAGTGTGGAAGTGGGGAGGAGGGAGTACAGTATGGCCCCGCTTTACGGCGCTTCGCTAATACAGCGGTCTCAATTAGACTAAAGCCCCACTCACACAGCGCTTGTTCCGCTTTTACGGCGGTTTTCAGGCATTGCGCACCATTCTATTCAATGAGTTCCGCTTGACAGCGGTTTTCACTTTACAGCGGAGGTCCCAAACATAACCCGCCGTATGAGTGGGGCCTTACTGTATTATTTATAGATACACCCTGGGATAGTCTTTCCCATAAACACAATCTCCAAAGTACTGGCTGATTGCAGTGAGTGAAAAAATGCCTGTTCACATCTGGCTTTCAATAATTTCTTGCCTGTTTCCACTGGTCAATTCCATTCTCAGTTTATGTATATTTTCTTTATTATTTTGGTGTGTGTAACAATTGTGTTAAAATAAATGTTCGTGGTGGAATCAGATCATCACGAGTACTGCCTCATGAAATGAACAGGGTCCTTTAAGTGTAGGAGGGGCCCTTTCTGTCTTATCATTAACCTGAGAGGACTATTTAACCAAGCACTGCTTCTCCTGATTCTACACCGACAGAACTTGCTGCCATCTCTTCTAAAGCTGTCTACATGACTACTGGTAAGTCTTAGAGGGATACTGGGCAGGAGAAGGGAGGGAGTAGTTTAGGATTTGGGGCATTTCTTTGGACCTGTAATCTGTTACTGCTTCATAATTATTTAGTGACATTTATATTCTCTGTGCAATACAGAAGTGACATGGGGCCTGCCCAAAAGTTTTAGGGGTTGGACACTGGGGATCTATAGACTAAGGTCATACCCCACCCACTCTTAGCGTACTAAGAGTGTGTTAAAAGTACAGTGTGGACGTGGTCTACGTCTGGTCCCTCCAGCAACCAGAATTCCTTCACTCCCCTCTGGATCTCTTAAAACACCTTGCAAGAAGAGAATATGGTGTGACCAAGAAGCAAAATTCTCTTTTCTTGGGGATACCCCTTCTCTTCCTCTCTAAGGGGAACAATCCAAACACAATAACCACTGGAATGATTGAGGTAGGATCGGACAAATCTCCAGCTCAACTGTCTGCTTCCTGGTTCAGCTGGGCTATGCTGCCGTAACACTCTCAGTCAGAGATCTGCCAGCTTAACTTGCTGAGCCAAGACTGGAATAATTTATGCTGGCATGAGCCCCCAAAATGGGTACTCTGGGGGAGTGGTGGGGGAGGGCAGACTAAATTTACGATGGATCCTAATTCTGTTCAGCTCAAAGACGTGACCCAGCTGAACTTACACCAGCAAAAAGAGTAGTGCAAGGCAAACTCTATTATACAAGCTGGTTTTCCCTCTGTCAGGCTTGGGCCAGCCTCACTCCTAAATAGGGGTTGATACACTGGTTTACCATAGTAAGGATTGCTCCTGAAGAGAACAAACCTGAGTCACTGAGCTGGCCCAAGCCTGGCAGAAGGAAAGAAGCCAGTAAAACAGAGTAACTTACACCACCCTTTTCGCCGGTATGAGTTCACCAGGGTTCAGAACAAATGGGAAGGTGGCATCCAATTAAATGTAGGAATGTTTTGCATAGGCACAGAGCCTCCAGGGTATGCAGAAACTACTACCTTCTTTTTGGGTGGCCACATTTTGCTGTCAAACTGACAGGCCCTGGGCCACCCATGTTCAGTTTTGGAAGGAACAAGTAGAGGGATCCACAACAAAACGCTCCAGTGTAATCCAGAGAGGCAAAGCATCCGGAGTCTTGTAGCACTTCTCTGGATGCCCAGACATGGTGTGCTTCAGAAAGAGGAAAAGAAAAAAAATGACTTTTTTCCCTTTATGAAACTCCTGAATCCTTCCTCCTGGTCCTCTATGGAGAAAGGCTAAAGGCTTCCAACCTGAAACATGAGCACTTCATTTCTATATAGCAGAGAGGGCAGGGATGGAGTTTTTCAGAATGTGGGTAATTCAAAAAAGTGTCTTTTCCCTTTTCCTGAAGCAAGCTGGCTAGTTAACCCATTTCCCCACATATTCCCAACTGAACTCCCACCGTAAAAGCTGCTGTTTGTCCTATAATGCAGAACATACACTCATAGTGCGAGTCGTTTCCTACTCTTAGGGTGACATCTTGCAACGTTTACTAAGCAGACCGTATATATGGGGTGGGATTGCCAGTTCCTTCCCCGGCCTTTCTTTACCCCCCAGCATATTGGATGGAAGGCTGAGTGGACCTCGACCCCTTTTACCAGAGATTCGACTTCCTCCTTCCGTTGGAATCAAACTCCGGCCGTGAGCAGAGCTTCGGCTGCATTACCGCCACTTACTACTCTTTGCCACAGAGGGTCTTAGAACATACATACAGATGGGAACCTATATTTTTGTCCTATGGGGCAAATAGCTTGGCGGGAGGAGGTCAGACAGAATAATAGCTCTGGAGAAAATATTTAAATGTCCTTTCCCATCGGAATGCCTCTCCTCCCTAGATGCTTAGTATTTTTTATAACTACAGAAAAGCCTATTCCCCAATCTCCCACATACCACCTCTAGCTTGTCCTCAATTCACACCAGCAATAGCTCAAGCTTACATTCAAAATTACAGTCTGATATTAAATACAGATCCATAGACAGCAAGCATATCCTTGACGGGGCAAGTTTTTCATCTCCTTTTTCATGCCCCTAGGAGAATAATCAGATTTTGAGCCTCAGAAGTGCTGGAAGATGTGATTAATCCAGGTCTACTATGGAGGTTAGGGTCATGCCAGCAGAAGAGCAGAATTTTAAAATGTAGTTTTTATCTGTCTGAATTCTAGCCAGCTATAATGGGATTCTTTGGTCCTTCCTTTACCTACCTACCTCCCCCCCCCCCGCACCCCAAGCCTTCAGATAGGACAGGCATTGTACAGAATCCACAGAAAGAAAACATCTAGTTCCAGCAGTATTGTGAGCTTTTGTTTCTCAAACAGCAATTCCCCAAAGTCACAGGGCAAACTGCTTTTGAAACTGATGGGTGTGTCAAGTACTGTTCTGTATAGCTTGGGGGAGGGGGGGCTCCTATCAAAGGGAAAGAGAGGAAGATACTTCTGAGAAAGCACTTTAGGTTTGTTTTATCAAGCACCTTACAATCCAATATTAATCATTTACATTTGGCACTATATTAGGAACAAACAGATTTATTTTCTTAAAACGTTGAGATTCTTTTCCAACAAGTCAGCAAGTTCAGTTAATTTCTTATTTACTATACATAAGATAAATTAAAGAAATAAAGGCATAGTGCCCCAGAGCTATTATGGCTGTAGTATGTACACATTAAGTGATGAGGTGGGTCAGCGTATCTTTCACTCAGGAGAGGAAATTTTATTTGAAATTTATTTCTGTTGTTCTTTTACTGTATGTTGTTGAACTGTGTTTGCTGAAATATGACTTGTATTTTAATATTTACATTGTATTTTCCTTTTACATGTGATGAATTGTGGTAGCCCATGGCTCTGAGCAATAAAGATTCATTTCCTTTCATTTTGTCAATTTATGAAATATTCTGATCTAATTAGACACATTTTGGTTTTTTTCCTAGAATCAAGCACCATGGCACAAATAGTCCCCAAGAACAAAGCCCCAGGGATTGATTTCTGCGGAGTAGATAAATATTATTACATTGTCCGCTCAGACCTGGGCTGCTACATGAGGTCAACCAATTTCAATGAGGGCAGTGACCTTGAGGTGTTTACCCTGCATGATTCTTGCCGGGGAGGAGATCACTACATAGCCCACGAGAATGACCTGTTCTACATCATCAAAGGAGACCACTATCGCCGTGTCACCAACATGAATAAGGACCAGGGTGCTGTAGTATACACTCTCCATCCCAACTGCCGTGAGGGAGACCATTACCTCTCAGCCTTTGGAAACTTCTATATCATTTTCCAGGGCAGAGGTGTTTACCGTCGGGTCACCAATATGAATACAGATGAAGATGCAATTGAATATACCCTTCACCCAGCCTGCAGGGATGGTCTGTATTACTGGGGCATCAAGGATTATTACTACTTTGTGAAACCTCATGATGAATGGGGCGTCCAGTACTATAGGTGCACCAACTTTCATGAAAATCTGGATGCTGTTACATATTCTTTCCATGGTGATGTAGTGAACATCCTTCCTGGAGGATTGGCTGTTACCCATGGCTCATCCTTTGGTAAGTGGGAGGCTCTCAAGACCATCTCCAATGATTCCAACACTTCCATTGTATGGGACAAGAAGATCACAAAGAAAGTGGGATACACCAAGCAGAAGATGAGCAGTGTGGAGCACAACTGGAAGATAAGCCTGAGTGCCTCCTATCAGTCAGGAGCCCTAACTGAAGCCATTGCCAAGTACCAATTCTCCCTCACTGCCGAATATGGTGGGAAGAGTGTCAGCACTGAGCAGGAAGACTGGAGTGAAGCCACAGAGGTTGAAGAATCCATTAGTGTGACCCTGCAGCCTGGTGAGAAGATGTACATATGGCACTACCAACTGGGCTTAGGCAATGAATCTGTCTTGTTCTGCCGTGACATGAAGTTTACCAATAATTCTACTCCACCTACAGATAATCCTTTGCCCCCTTCTAATAAGCAATGAAAAATGTGAGGTCACTCAACAGGCATGCCCCAGGGCTTCTTCTGTGTTTTATGATATTTTATATCATTGGGGTTAAAAAGACAATTAGAATCTGTAGAACTTTCACAGGCTTAGGGGGGATTTAGCTGAGGGGTATAGAAAAGCCCAAGATCAACACAAAGTGAGATTAACGATTGTTGGGATTGTTATATACTCTACTGTTTGTACACACAATATCCAGCTTGCTACACTAGGCTACATCAATGGAAGTATACCTGTTCAAAGTTATGTACTGTGCAGGTGGTCCAACTGAATTCCTTGCATGCCGTCTAGCTAAACTGTCATTTCCTATTGCCCATGCATCTTTTTTTACAAAGCCCTGTCTTTAGTTTGCTCTATAGCTACTGAACTCCTGAATCTGTCATTCGTATAAAAATAAAATTTAATCAGTTAAGTGGGCTGATCTACATTTTATACTTATGATACACTTTTTTCTTTTAGAACACAGACATTACTTTTGCATTTTCAGGACACAAATACCTTCTTCTTCCCCAACAATACTTGTCTGGAGAATATTTAAGAGTGGGGAGCTCAGTGCATAAATTCATGCTGGTGTACAGAGACCCTCACTTTTTCTACATCATTCACTCATTCATTCATAAGCCAGGTTTGACAGTTGGCCTACAGCAGTGGTGGGTAACCTGATCCAGACCCCGCCCTCATTCCAACCAATTTTGCAACAGTAGCAAAAAGAAAAAACATTAGACACAATGCTGGGATAGGCAGAGAAGTTTGTGCATGTCTCCTCTGTGTGACTTGTGTGCACGTGCGAGAATGTGGGTGGCCATTGTCAACACACGCATCACTAGCAAGCTGCCCCTAGATGGTTGTCTAGGGATGAATGGTGCCCTTAGGCCAAAAAAGATGAACCAACCATGGCCTAGAGGTACTGGAAACAATTTCCCTTTTCTCTTATCACAATTCACCAGGCATACAAGCAAAGTAGAATGTTTTAAAGCAAGATGGAAGGGGATATTGGGCTTTTATTCTCCAAGGGACATGTCACATCACTACTGTACCTGTATGAAAATGGAAATGGACTGCCTTCAAGTCACTCTCGACTTACGGCAACACTATGAATAGGGATTTCATGGTAAGCGGTATTCAGAGGGGGTTTACCATTGCCTCCCTCTGAGGCTAGTCCTCCCCAGATGGCTAGGGCCTGCTCAGCTTGCCACAGCTGCACAAGCCAGCCCCTTCCTTGTCCACAACTGCTAGCTGGGGGGCAACTGGGCTCCTTGGGACTATGCAGCTTGCCCACAGCTGAGCCACTCACTGTGGGGATGATATTTAGCTGGCCCTTTACACCCAGGGGACACGAGCGGAGATTTGAAGCCACAGACTCTGGACTCCCAGCCAGGCTCTCCTCCCCACTGCTATACCACCCTGTATACTTCCAGGTAAATGGTTTCATTCCATTGGTCTTGGAGACAAGAGTCCTTTGCATTGTGAGGCCACCAGTGCCTAAACTATTTTCAGAGCAACCCTCCACCCTCTACAAAACAATTTCAACAAGTTACACACACACAAGAGTAAACTATAACCATTCAAGGGCTGAATCCCACACCTTATGCATGTACGATTCTAATTCTACCCTAACCACACCTCTGATCCCAGGGCATGATTATGAAGCCTTTATTTGGGAGTCATCGGGGGTGCAATACTTCGATAACAGACTATTGTGTCGGTAAACTGAAATTCTTCTGCCCAAAGGACTGAAAACAAGACCAATATTAAGGTAGAGCAGCCAAAGAGGTACAAACACTGCAGTTGTCATTTTTCAAATCCTGGCATACTTTCACTTTAGGAACACAAGAAGCTGCCTTATCCTGGATCAGACCAGGGGTCCATCAAGCTCAGCATTGTCTACACTGACTGGCAGCAACTCTCCAGGGTTTCAGGCAAGAGTCTCTCCCAGCCCTACTTGGAGATGCCGGGGATTGAACCTGGGGCCTTCTGCATGCTCTAGCACAGAGCTATGGCCCTTCCCACTGTGCATTTACTATTTGATCCACAGGTACAGCTTTTCATAGGTTCAGCTTTTCACAGAATGGCTAAGTGTCATCAGCAAATTGTTTTTAGCTTATGTTTGGTATTAAAGGCACACGATCAGGAACCACTTTAAAAGTTGGGAAACCTGAAGTAGAAATGGAAGATAGGCAAAATGGGGATATTTGTCAATGGATGGGGGAGGGGGAAGAAGTTTGGAAACTAATCTTCCATTCCGAAATCTTGTGTTCTGTGCCTCTTCTTTTACACGAGTGCTCAGAGAGTATCTTTGGCAGGCACTAATGATCTCATAAACATGGAAGAAAGCCATAGATTTTCACTCTTTCCCCGAGAGAAAACCTGCTTTCCTTAACCTTACGGAGAGGAGCAGACTTAGTAGTAGAGCGTACGTTTTACATGTATAAGGGCGTGTGCACATGTGGCCTTTGAAATGCATGCGAGTTGTTTTTCTCTAGAATGCATTTGTACATAGCACTTTATAAATGTACATACTTCCTGCCATAATGATTGTTAAAGTGGCAGCTATTACCTGTGTGTTCTGTACACCCTGGTGGGCTGTTTACCAACTAGAGTGCATTGGTCTTCTCTACTGCGTCAGGTAGCATTTCCATGCCCCGAATGCTGCCAGAAAAGAGGTAATGCCCTGCTGGTGCTGTGCTTGTGCAGTTCTATTAACTTTTAAAAAAAATATATCTCATAAATACAGAATATGGAAAGAGAGGGGCTGGAAACTGGTGCACTGATATAGAGTTTTCCCCCTGCTTTTCTATGTCCCCCCCCCCGATATGCTTGAACACACCATAATTGCAGTGGCTGCTTCTAAGCTGTTATTGAATCTTTTCCTTCCCATAAATATCAATAATTTCTTGTGTTTTCCATGAATGCCTCTTCCCATTTACCAATATGCCATTGTCCTCCATCGCAAAGCAACAACCCTCACCTTTACTAGAAAAGGAAGGAAAATGGTGAACCGGGAAACGTCAGAAGGTCCTGCCTAGTAGGAGGTCGCCTGAGGAAGGTCTCTCTGTGTTCCGACACCAAGCACTTGAGAAGTGCATTCTTGGAACAAAACGGATGACATGTCACCAAAAAAGTGTTTTAGGTCAATTAGCCGCATGGGACAGGAACAACACGGAGATGTGTGTACAGCACCTCAAAAATCCACCTGCTACTGCACTAAATGCACCTGAAAACACAGTGTGTACACAGCCTACATTTCCAACTTCAATCCTCAGCTAATCATATTAAATGATCTTAAGGAACAAAGCAGAGGGTGCTTCCAGGTTGTCACTATTTTCACGTGGGATTCAATCACAGACCAGCAAATTCAGCTGGTGCAATTAAAGCTGAGTTGGAGGTCTGGTGCAACAAGGCTGCTTCCCCCCAAAATGAGACTTTTCTTGCAATAACCAACGTGATGGGGAAATGTAGTAGAAAGCTTGGGACAACACTTGCTTTGATACAATGTCATCTAGCCTCCCTGCAAACAATTCAAAGTGAATGGTCAATAAGGAGCTCATCCTGAAGCAACTTGATAAAGACCTCAAAGAACCCCTGCAAGCCATCAACCTGGTTTGAAACCTGAAAGAAAGAAAAGATCCTTATCCACAGCTACTAATGGAAGAATTAGTTTATTTCAATTTTTGCTTTCTACGGCAAATACAGAAATTGAATGTTTGGTTTTTTTCCAGTTGCAAAACAAAAATGCACATGTTTAATGGAAAATAAGTAGGGGTATTTTGGTTCTAACCATTCAGGAAATGAAATTATTAAATTGTATGTTTCATTTTTCCCTTTGGGACAAAACACAAAAGGAACCTCTCCCCCTCCCACCTGGAGTCCACACACTTTTTCAAATCCCCTAGTTCAGTACCCTTCTGCTCCTTTAGAGCTGCCATCAAGATGCTGGCCCAGAGAAGGTGATCAGGTATTCAGGGTAAGCATGATCATCAAAAAACGTCACAAAGATAGTCGGCTTAATGAGAACGTCCACCAGACTGTCATACCGGTCTTTCCCCCCTTGCTTTATAGGTGGCAACACCATCTTGTCATTCCCATGGTCAAATTCCCCAGTCAGAACCCGAGCCTGAAACATATAACGGTGCCCTTGGGGATCTGGTTTGGCATAGAAGGCAGCACGGCCAGCTTCCACTGCAAAATAAATGCCTTGTCCATAGATGCCCACTGTAAAGAAACAACAACACAATATATGACCACACTAGTGAACTAGTTGTCATGGCCTCCTTCTCTCCATCTGATGAAAAACCAGAGGAATTATTGGCATCATTTAGCTTTCTTGGGTTACTTTGTTTAAGCTTTTTGATTTGTATTTGTAGCAGACATGGCAGTATACCATGTAAATTATATAATTAGACAGAAGTGGTGTATGTCTTTTAGGTACTCCTCCTTGTCCATGGGATCTGAAGACAGTTTTTAATGCACTCTGGAGCAGAGCTTGGAAAAGTTACTTTTTTGAACTACAGCTCCCATCAGCCTAATCCAGTGGCCATGTTGCCTAGGGCTGATGGGAGTTGTAGTTCAAAAAAGAAACTTTTCCAAGCTCTGCTCTGGAGGCCAGAGGCCTAATTAATTGAACACATATGTTCTGGGGTCTGCAAATCCTATCAGGAATAAAAACTGGCTTCCACTGTCCCTGGGATTTCAGTTTTCCCATTTATTATAGTTGCCTTTCTCTCCTGCTGCCAGGCTGCTGCCACATACTCTTGGCTTCTCCGTCTGCATAGGAAATGCCATGAAGGACTAAGGAACTCTGGGACTTGGTAGCTCTTTAAACAGGTGTGCACACTTCTTTCTCTCTCTGTCAAACTATGGGTTCTAGATTTCCCTACACAATCAAGTCACTTTCAGGTAACTTATTTACTGAACATTCACCTTAATTTATTTCTACAAAGTTTGCAGGAAGGCTATATGGTGTTTGCTGTTTATTGAGCATTCATTCCCATTTGTCTGAGTGGAACTTATACAATGTCGTATCAAGCAATTGTTGCCTTCACTTCCCAGTGTCACTTTCCTTACTGCAAAAAGTTCAATTTTATTTATTTATATGGAAGTGCGTTTGTTCCAAAATCCATTTTAATTGCAGAACCTGAATTTGCCAGTATGAGATTGAATCCCACCAGCAACAGTCTGGAAGCAGCCTCAATCTCTCTCTCTCTCTTCTAGAACATGCCTTACTTGCATCAAGATTTGACTTTTGCAATGTGCTTTACATGGGACTGATTCTGAAGAATGTTTGTAACCTTCACTGGTCCAAAATGCAACAGCTATAAGTTGACCAGAGTGAGTTATCAGGATCATGTGACACCTCTCCCCACCCCACCCCCTGCATTATGCCAACAATTTCACAGCCCACTTAAAGCACTTTGTTATTTAAAATATAGAAAAGTAACTTGCAAAACTATAGCCCAAGCTATTTGCTTTTCTGTACTTTAAATAAGCAAGTGCTTTAAGTGGGCTATCCTGCTTTTGATAAAGGCTCAGAAACAAAAAGGTTTGTAGAGCCCTACACACAACTCAAGGCCTTTTTCCTGTGAGTCTTTGTCCCTTTTCCCCTTCTGAGACTGCTCCTATCCCGTCTCTCCATTTGCCCCATCCCAGTCCCACCACACAAGGTATTCTTCTTCCCTTTAGCATCCCCTCATCTAGTAACCCTTGAACGCTAAGGTAGCAGAAACAAAGGCACACATAACTAGTTTTCTCCCTTCTCATTAGGGATGTGCTAGAATTCCGCCCAATTCAGATTTGGTACTGAATTTTCCATTAATTCACTTATTTTCAATAGCCAAGGATCAGATTTTAAATGTAGCAAATTTCCGTGGCTGTTTTTGAAAATGGCCTTTTTTTAAAAAATTGCCTCTAAAGCATCGATTGTAAGAATGATAATTTATCAATATTTCCTTTTAAAACATCAGTATTTCCTTCAAAATATCAATATTTCCTTTAAAAATATCATTATTATTATCAATATTTTTCTGAGCAAAAAAACCACGGATCAGTAAAAGCAGCTTCTAGAGGATACCAAATAAAGTCAAATCGATGCCAGCCTGTTAGGTCAATGGAAGGCTTTCGAACTGGCACCAGCCAACAGATCCCATCCCTACTTTTTACCTCAGTTTCCTCCAATCATTTGCAGGGCTGTCTTAGGCTACGTAGACACCATATATTTAAAGCACGCCCCCCCCCAAAGAATCCTGGGTACTATAGTTTGTTAAGGGTGCTGGGAACTGTAGTTCTGTGAGGGGTAAACTACAGTTCCCAGGATTATTTGTGGGAAAGACATGCACTTTAAACACACTTTAAATGCATGGTGTGTATTGCAATCTTAGACTCTTTCCAGACTACAGGTAGGATTAGATAGCTCTTGGATGTTGGTACCATCACTGGACACTTACCACTCCTGCAGGCACTCTTGAAGCCAATCTCATGGATGGAATACCAATTCTCGGTCCATGTCCCATGATAGAGGATGCGCTCGTTCTGTGTCCCTTCTGGGTTCTTCTTCTCCATCCAGCTCCGTTTCCAGCAATATGAAACCCACAGGTATCGATTCTGGATCCTCTCCACCTGTGTGGGATGAAGGGGCCATGTAATTTTAGAGAGCTATGTGTGTTTATGACCATAATAGGGTTTGCCTCATAATAATCCTGAGTACAGTTTTCCACATCACCTTCTTTGTCCCCAAAGTTACACTAAAAAAAAAAAAGGCAGCTCTGGAACTGGTTGTTGCCTAAGTTTATCCTCCCAGCATTGCAGCTGGCAAATCTGCAGAAGCCAGTTTGCCAAATGTTTATTTTGAGAATTCCAATGGAGGTCAGCTGATTCACAGGTTGATTTATTGCACACCTGAAGATGCAGTTTGGCAAGAAGTACAGTAGGAAGCAACCCAAAGTCCTGTTATTTTTATGACAGTAGGCTCTTTGTTTCCCTGCGAGAAGCATTAAACTCAGGAAATTAAAATTAAAAGAGTGTTAAACTTCCATAAGTGTAACTAAGCAAAGACAGCTGTTTTCCCTGTTTTGTCTTGAAGCAGATCTGGACAGAGCCCAAAGTGTTCATCTCATACTTAAAAGCACCTGGGCGGGGGGAGATAAACTTACAAAAATAGTGGGGGCGTCCCTGTAACATATGGCTCAGTTGCCTTGCTTAAATATTCTGGGGATGAACCATAGCTCAATGATGGAGCACACAGAAGGTCCCAAGTCCAATCTCTTGCCCGGAATCCCAAAGAGCCGCTGCCTGTCAGTGTAGACAATACTGAGCTGTATGGACCTATGGTCTGACTCGGCATAACACAGCTTCCTAAGCAATTGCTCCGCTTTGCCTTTTTTGCTTTGCTAATAACAACTCACCCTGAGTACTGTGCAGCCATCAGTTGTCCTCTTGAAATTCTTTACAATGTCCTGATACTCCTCCGAACTGGTCTGTAGTTCCACTTTCTTAACCAAGCACCCATCCATGGCTTCCCAATGCGGAGCAATATTCTTGTCTGCAATGAGAAAATATCGCTGACTGCAATGGCCAGCCTTGGATTCCATTTATATCCATCTAAGGGTAGCATAATCTTGAGCATGCCTGCCACCGAATGCGATTTGAAAGTGCCTCCACGGCCCTAATAAAAACACATACATTTTAAATGCCCTGTTCTTTTTTTAAAAAAACAAATGGTAATGCATGTTTCTAGCATGTAAAGAAAGCTGACTGGAGTGGGTGGTCTTGTGGGTGAATATTCATAGCATCACCCATACCTCACAGGACAGTGCTTTCCTCAGTGATGCTGACATGGTCATGCTTCGTCAACCTGAAAATGCCTGAACATAAAATCCAGGCTTCTGATGGACCCCTTCAGAGCTATGAAAAGGAGCTGGGAAGTTAATGTCACCACAAGCTCAGATGCAGCCCAGAATGAGCCTCCCACCTCTGCCCCTGAAGCCAGCATGGAGACATATCTGTGGCAATTTCACATAGAAAAGGATGACACAGGAAGACCTCTGAGGCGATACTGTGGATTTTCTACATTGATTGTAGCACCATCATTGACGCAGCATGATGCTGGAAATCTACAGCATAGTATTGAAAAGGAAGGATAGAAATGCACGTGGGACAGGATTTATTACTTCAAGATTGTAAATTGTATTGTTTTACTGATGTATCTTATATTGTATTTTTATATTTGTGTTTTCTGTAAGCCGCCTTGACAACCTTTGGCCGAAAGGTGGGGTATAAATAATAATAATAATAAATACCTTTGCCCTAAAACTCCAACGTTAGTTTTACAACTATTTTAAGAATGTCTGTCATTTTTGGTTTGGCAGGCTAATGGATGAACACACACACATATAAAGGCATAAGCACCACTGTAAAATATTGGGGTGGTGATAAAACAAACATCCCACCTGAGGTATATGAGGAATAAGAACCAGAACTGGTAATTCAAGCTGTTAAGCACTGGCTGCTAAAGTACTACATCGGGGTAGAAACATTCACTGCTCTGCTGGTTCCAGTGCATCTCCACCCCTCTCTTCTGAAAACGGGGGCACACGATGCTAGTCAACCCCCACCTCTCCTTACTGTAAAACCTGGTGGGATCAGCTTGAGTGCTCTTTTTAAAAAATAAATAAATAAAGTTTTAAAGAGATTTCGCAACTGATCGGCAGATTAACCCATTTCCACTCCAGGTGTGGCTGATGGAAATGCTTTGCTGTAGGCGACTAGTGTGTTCAGAGTCCTATTTTTCCCCCTAGAGGGAAATCAATTACAACTACAGGGAGAGTTTCCATTTCCCATTTGTGAACAGAGACTCCAAGCCTTTAATAGCTACCTGACAAATAGGAATTCGTGCAAAGCTTTTCCTGGCAGTGCTGTTGATTTCTGCCTGTGATGCAGCAACTAAAAAGCACCGAGGGAGCAACTACCTAAAGAACAGTGTGATACAAGGAACATAGATGCGATTAGTAAAAGAACAAAGCATAAATTCCTCCCCATGGAAATTGCTACAGGAAGTGGAAATGAAAAAGAGGAGATTTTGAACACAGGTTATGTACACACCATATATTTAAAGCAATTTCCCCAGCCCCCCAAATCCTGGGAATTGTAGTTACCTTCACAGAACTACAATTCTCAGCACAGTTCCCAGGGTTTGTGAGGAGAGATGTGCTTTAAATATATGGTATGTATGCAGCCTTTGAGGACAGAGGGGAGTCCTTACCCCATAAGCAGATCTCCCTTCTTATCCTGAACATCCTCCTGTTGCGTGGCATGAATGCTTGACCCTTGAGCAGGTTGATCTCCATCTTCTGTCCATCCCACAGCACCTGTGTCCCCATTCCCTTCTTGCTGTATGCAATCTCCAGATGGCGGTTGGTGTCCATGTCAAATGAGGACCAACCAGCATCAGTCATATGATGCCACCGGACAGTCTCGTACAGAAGCTTGGACTCTATCCACCCAGCTTGGACTTCCTGGATCTTTGCAAGGGCTGCTTCCTCTATCTTTGTGTAAATGGCCCCCAGAACCTTTTCAACATCTTTGTGGGATCCACAAACCCAAACAACTTTTTCTCTCAGGCGGTGGAGGGTAACCGGAAATTGTTGTGATGTGTTCTCACAGAGTTGTTTGAGGACCTCATCACTGAATGTGGATATCTCCGCATTACATATGGTTTCTTCATGGAATTTTGAAATGAAATCCTCCAAATCTTGCTTGAATGAGGCCACATCACTCTTTCTGCCCACAGCTTGGATCACTGTGGAATGGTCCTTAGCTAATTCCTAGGAAAAATAAACATGCATTTTTTTTAAAAAAAAGACACATCGCATTGGTTAGCCACAAGCAGTCATGAGGGTCCTATAATTTGGGTTTTTTGCTTTATTCTACGTTTCAGTTTACATCATATCAAAACAGATTTCATTTTCCATCTAGCCCATTACTCCAAAACAAATCTGATGGACAAAATCCCAGGTCTGAAAGACCCTTTATATTTAATCAAATAAACCCATCTGGGAGTGATCGCTCTTAACTCTGGGCTTTGACAATAGCCAGAGACCTGGATTTTAACAGAAGCCAGGGACGAAGCATACATTTGAGGAAAAAGAAAGAGCAGGGAAGCTACCAAACTGTCACTTCAATCACCATCATGCTTACCTGCCCTCTATTTCCATTGCTACTGATGACTCCATCACAAGGACCAGAGTTCTGGATTTGCATCTTTGCAATACAGTTCTGTTCTTGGGCCATTTCCTGCAGCAGACCTGCTCCAGCCCCAGAGAAGTATTCACCTAGTGACTTCTTTTCCAAAGGTATTGTACCAAGCACAAGATAATCCAAGTCTTCCTCGATAACCTGGATGGCTTCGTGCACAAATTTTCGGAGACCACTTACTTGCAAGGATAAAAGCTGACTGTTTGGCTGAACCTGTATGCCTACTTTGAGATGATCCCAGTCCATTACAGAAAGGAGACCTTCCCCAGCGAATGCTAGTTCTGGTCTGCTGATGTTCACTTTTTCCTCCACTGAAGAATTTTTCTCCAGATACTCCTTAATAGATTCCTCCACCTGAATGATATACGGACAGATGCCAACCACAGTCACCCGACTGGGTCCAATGTGATGAAGGGCTACTTCTTTATGGGATCCCAGCCTGTCCAGCAATTCTTCCCATTCTTCACATTCAGTGGCCCATTTCAGTTCCTCAGCTACCTCCACTGTCCTCTCACACACATGCCTCACAAGGATCTCTTCTGCTGCCTTCATTTTATCCAAGTCTAGGCCAGCGACTTGAACAACTTCAGAGATCTCAAGCACAGCAAGAATGCCCTGCTCCAAAAAGAAGTTCTTGTGGAAGAGCTTGCCCCACTGTGCCTTGACAAACTGAGACTGGAGATCTGACAGAGGGGCTGGCAAAATCTGGAAGCCACTGAGCACCTCCTCAAAGCACCTCTCCAGTTCTACCACCTTCTGTCGGGGACCCCTGAATATGACAGTTGCTGGATTTTCAACCACAATTTCAGTACTTACTAGATGGTTGCCTGGGAGTATCTCCTGAACCAAACATTCTTTTACGATGATGCATGGGACTGCCTTGTATTGAGCATTGACTTCTATCCACTCACCCTGGTATTCTACTATCTTTGTATCAATGGCCTCAAGAACGTTCCCCACATCTTCTCGGGAGCCACAGATCTGTAGCTCACCACCACACAAGTGACGGAGGCCTATGGGAAACTGATACAGGGTGTTCTGGCAGAGTTCATTGAGAATCTTATCGCTGAAAGTTGCTATTGCTTCATTGCAAATCGATTTTGCTTGGAAGTTGATAATGAAACCAGCCATAGCTTGCTTCAAAGAGACTATGTGATTCTGTCTTCCGACTGCATAGATTTCACCCGGGTGTTTTTTATGAAATCTCTGGAGAAACAACAAAATGCCAATATCTGAAATTAGAGACATACTGTTATAGGATTGAGTAGTTAGTCTGGATGATGTCTTTGGGTCCCCTTCCAGCCTGTGATTTTGAATATGCAGAGATGCAGTTTGTATTGGAGAGATCTGCTGAACTGGTCAAACCACTTCCTTTCATAACTTAATTGTTCTGGTCAAGCCAGTTTCTTTGTTCTGTTGATGGACCTAATCTATACCTCTAAAGATTTGGTCCACAGAAGTCCAGGTGCTATAGGAACTCTTACAGGAGAGCGATCCACAAAGGAAGTCTTTTTGTGTGTGTGAGTTAGTCTGAACTGAAGCTGGAAACTGGAGAAACACAGAAGCTTGCCCTGCTCTGTGTGCTGAACCCCAAGCCATGGCTTTGGGGAGTCTCCTAGAAACCTAAGGGGGAAGCAAGATCTGTTGGACTGTTAATGCTGAGAGCCTCTCCATCTTACGCTTAGTTTGCATATATGTATATGTAAACCATGTATCCTAAAGACATCACAGTCTCTGCTGACCTTCATTCCAAGGAAAACAAGCCCTGGGTAAGGGAAGAAACCCTTGAAGTCTCTTACAGCTTGGAGATTGGGCTGCAGACAAACCTGGTGTTAGCAGTGGGATCAAGTTTCCTGGAGGAAGAACTGGGAGCAAGGTGTGCTTGGAGAGAGACATAGCAACACTTCTGGAACAAATGAAATTGATGTTCTAGCAGCAAGCATAACAGCTTAAGAAAGAGAACCAGGAGAACTAGCAGCAAAGGCAATACTAGCGTCAGGAGGACCAGCAGCTAAAGCAATGGGAGTGTCAGCAGGACCAGCAGCAAATGTACAAGCAGCCTGAGAGCAGCCTTGAAGAGAAAAAGCAGACCCATGCGAGAGAGTGAGAGCCCTGCCTGATCAACCACTATAGGGGGTTGCGAATGAACCCAGAAGCCCGCTGCAGAGCACCCAGACTAGGGTGGCTAAAGAGATCAGGAAGTGGATGGGCAGCTGAAGGGCTTGGATTGTAAAGTGTTGCAGGTGGTGGTGGTGGAGAAGGAGGAAGAGGAGGCTTTGACTGTCCAGGCGCCAGGCAGCGGGGAAGTCACAGGGAAGATGAAGTTAAGCCCCAAGAACTGGAGGGCAGGCTGGAGGAGGAGGAAGAAAGTGCCTCAGAGAAGAGTGAACTACAGGCTGGAGATGAGCTGCTGCTGGCAGATTTCTTCACTCCAAGTGTGCCAGCTGTGGAAGAAAAAGTGCAGGAGGAGAAGGTGGTGGAGCTGTGCGTGTATGAGAGAGAGGAGCCACCAGTGCCTGGAGAAATGGCTGTGCAAGGAAAAGCGCAGAAGGAGAAGTTGGAGGTGAGTGCACATGAGCAAGAGGGCCTGCCCGCGCCTGGAGAAAGGGCTGTGAATGAAAAAGTGCAGAAGGAGAAGCTGGAGCCTTCTGTGCATGCATGAGAGGAGCTGCCAGCGCCTGGAGAAATGGGCGAAATAAAATCCCTGAGTGACTTTGCCCGTTGGGTGCCCTGAGATGGCCTTACAGGGTGGGATCTGGTCCTTATAGTGGGTACAGCCCTTAAGCAAGCTCCAGCAGCATAGGGTCACCCAGGGTAACAGGCACTGGGAGAGTTACCTGCTTCCCTTTGGGCCCATGGTTCACACTGGAGATGGGGAGGGTGAACTGAGAGGAAGCCTCCTTTCTGCCAACCTGGGTGGACTAGGTCCTGAGGAAAATGCCCTTGTGGCAGAACTCTGATTTGCAGTTTGGGGCAGGGGATGAAGTGGACTGGCCCAAGGGCTTGTTCCAGGTGAGCGAGTGAGTGGCAGAAAGTCGGCCACAGTCTGCAGTGTGCCATGGACAGAGCAGGTCTACAGTGCAAGTAATAATGTCAGCAAGAATTCCACATTCCAAGTTGAATCTGAAATACAATTGCCACCTCAGAACGGGGGAAAAACAACCCTAAAACCTCTGTTGATAACCTTCCATGTAGCTCATCACTCCACAACAAATCTAACGGAGAAAGCACAATTCATCCGTGTAGGTTATTTTCCTAATGCAGTACATATTTTGACCCTTATCTTACAGACGGAAATACTGAGGATCTCTTCCACCATAAAGGGTGAATCCAGTAAGAGTTAGGAATGCTTAGATCTTACATCAGGATTTAAGCATACAGTTAACTGTCTTGAGTGCTACTAAACACAGGGCACAGTCCAGAGGACTCTTTTTTTAATGTGGTCTCATGACCTTGTGCACATGGAAACATTATGTCATATAATTGTTTCTACCAGGATGGATCTTTCAGCAGGATCCTACAGTCCCATTGGTGTTAAGGCTCAGTGAGTTCAGGACAGGCTTTCAGCACAGGCAGACAAAACTCAGAAGCAGATATGGTTAGCGACAGGCTGATAATCAAGTATTGGCTTAGGATATGAGGATCAAAGGGCCAGACCATTACTGTCATGTTATTTATTAAATTTCCACCCCATGCTTCCTCCCAAAGGAGGCCAGAGTGGCACAATAAGTACACCTGTAGCACCTCGACTCTCCATTTTGCCTGGGAAAATGTGCAAAGCAAATGCTTAGGCATTCAAGACCAAATAGTTGTAGTTTGTATTGCTAATTTCAATACTGATTGATGAGGGAGACTCTAGTCATGCGTATCGGTGTGAGAACTCTGGAAGATGCAAACATCTTTCTTTCTGCCTGACCTCTAAGTCTCTAATCAAGCTATCTTGGGCCCATCTTGATTTGACCTACTTAGAGCCATCACCGAGGAAGCTCCATGTGTGAAACATCACCACCACTGGTACAAAATAGTTGGAAAATACAGGGCAAGCATAACTGCACCAGCCAACCAAACGATTGCCTGAGGCAGTAATATTTCAAAGCCACCAATGAAGCAGAGGTCAATTCAAGAGATGCATCCCAGGATTTATTCTAATGTCACAGAGGACACTGAGGTTCCACTGTCAGACTGCAAAGTGCAAAATACTGTATCAGCAAATTGTCTGATCCCTGGCCCAGTAAAAAGAGAACCATCAAGTACTGACTCTTATGCACATCCTTGCCTCCCCTAGCCTTGTTCAGATCTATTGGACCATCTCCTTCCCATCTCCTCCCCTCCACAAGTAGAAGACAAACATCAGGACACCAGGCTCTGACACATTTCTGGAGCCATAGCTCTTACCCCTGGGTTTTAATTGTAGCCATGAGCTATTTCATTACAAGCCTTTAAAAACAAAACGAAAGCAAACAATAGCCCAGCAATACGTTTCTCATACATCACACTTACCTGCTCCCAGCTGCCATCACTATTGGTGATTTCTCGATTCTTGATTTTAGCAATGCAGAACATCTGTTGGGCCATTTTCTTTAGCGCTCCTGCTCCAACCCCGGAGAAGTATTCTCCAAGAGCCTTCTTCCTCAAAGGCATTGTACCAAGCACTAGAGAGTCTAAGTCCATCTTGATGGCTGGCATGGCTTTCGTCACATATTTTTGGAGACCGCTCACCTGCAGGAATAAAATCTGATGGTTTCGCTGGAGTCTGACCTTCACTTTGAGATGCTTCCAGTCCATTATACAAAGGAGATCATTTCCAGCTAATGCTAACTCTGGTGTATCCAGCTTCATCCTTTCCTCCATGGCAGAATTGCCTCTCAGATACTTCTTAATCAGTCCCTCTGCTTGAGTGATATGGGGACAGAGGCCAACTAAAGTCACCTGACTAGGTGCAATATGGTGAAGGGCTACTTCCTTATTGGAGCCCAAACTGTGCAGCAGCTCCTTCCACTCTGCACACTCAGTGGCCCACTTCAGTTCCTCTGCTATCTCCACTGTCCTCTCACACACCTCCTTCACAATGATCTCTTCTGCTTCCTTCATTTTACCCGAGTCTAGGCCAACAACCTGAACAACTTCAGAGATCTCTAGCACGGCAGGGATGCTTTTCTCTAAGAAGAAACCATTGTGGAAGAACTTACCCCACTGGACCTTGATAAACTGAGACTGTAGATTTGACAGGGGTACTGGCAGCACCTGGAAGCCATTGAGGAGCTCTTTGAAGCGCCTCTCCGCTTCCTCCACTCTCTGCTGACGGCCCCAAAATCTGATAGTTGCTGGAGCTTTAGTAAGGATTTCAATGCTTATGAGAGGGTTGGAGGGGAGCATCTCTTGAAGCACGGAGTCTCTAGCAATAGTGCATATGGCCAGCGGTTCAGCTGAAAACTCCCAACTCACTACTTGCCTCTGAGAAGCCACTTGGAGAAGGCACTGTAAGAAAGAGGCCATCTCATCAAACAGGCCCACAAACCACATTCGGTCATGGATATAGATCCTGATGGATCTGAACTTCGTCACAAGGGTCTGCTGCTCAAGCAGGGCTTCTAGCACATCTGTCCGGGTTTCACAGTGCAGTAGATATTTTTCTCGTACAGACTGAAATGCTGCTCTCAAATCATGCAGCTGCATGGACGGACTGGTGGCCTTGAACGCCAACATTCTCCAAGGAGAACATATCTGGATGCCATAACCAACCTCCTCCAGTGGCACTTCAAAGTCACGAAAGGCATCCGGGCTCTCATTCAGATACTGGAGGAAGAGCGGATCCTCCAGGCAACATAAGCCCACTGGCTCTGGAAGAAAGATGGATTTAATGAACAGGCCATGCTGTACTATGGTAGCACAAAAGGGATCCGATTTCTCTTCTCATTTTTGCCTTTGTATCATGTATGGATGCTGCACTTTAGGAGCTGGGAGAGGAGAAGGGACTTGGTTGGTTGCAGAACAGATGGGGTTGTATTTGGTGTTAGTCATCCTTGCAACAGACCCACTGAAATTACATTTTTATTGTAATACCTGATAGAAGCAGCTTGAGTGCTTTTTTAAAAAAAAAAATCAGCTTCACAGAGATTTTGCAACTGACTGGCGAATCAACCCGTTCCACCTCCAAGTGTGGCCAATGGAAACGCTTTGCTCTGGCGACTTGTGTGTTCGCAGCCAAAGCGTGACACAAGTTGTTTGAATGAGGGAAGGAGGGTGGTTTCCCTCTTGAGTGACCAGTTGCAAAGAGATTGTTTCTGTTATTTCAAATTAAAGTGTTGCAGAGAAATTTTTAATGTTCTAAAAACTTTAAAAAGGGGGGAGCGGACTTTCAAAAATTCCTTTATGCAAGATGGTCTGAGTTTAAAAGAGTATAAACTTGTCTTCACTTTTGTGGGACAGGAAGATAGGATGCTGCCAAATATTGTAATGATATCATTGCGGTGGATTTCTGCATGGCCTCCTGTGAGTAACTGTAACTCTAATCAGAGGCGGCCAAAATGTTAAATATAACCTGGAAGTCTTGTCTGCAAACAGAACAGCGGCCTCTCCCCAAACTGATTCTTCTCTGCAGTCTGTGTAACAGAGCCAACAAATGTGCGTGCACTTTCACTTAGTGGATCAAATTGGTAATAATCACTATACATATTAGGCTGGAAGCAGACAAAAAAATTAGGACTTTACAGATATACACAATTTGAGCACTGAACCAGATATGGAAGCACTTACTAGATTTCATTCAGACATTACGTTTTCTAGCATGGGCTAAGCTCAGAGGAAAGGTGCTCTGTGCAGCACTAACAGAAGCTGGCTGTGCACAGTGGTACAAAACCCATTACATCACTAACCTACCCCTCCACTCCTCCTGACCCTGGCACAGTTTTTCAACATTTTTTAAAAAACGATTCTGCATAGTTTGATGTTTTTAGGGAGGTGGGAATATACATTTATTCTATTAACATTTTTATAGTCTGATCTAGGAGGACATCTGTAATATTCAATTGGAAAATAGGGCTCACGTGCGAATTGGTGCAGAGGTCCCATACAGGGTCCTAGAGAGTTATATATTGAGTGATATTGTGCAATTATGAAATAGGCCTCTGTACGGCTTCATAGATGCTCTTAGCTAGCAACGCCAGGCTGGCTGCAGTAGGCCCCTTGTTATTGAGTGGTTGCCTAGAGATGCCTATTGCAAGGTAATATTCTCATAGCTAATGCAGACGACCTCATGCTAGATAAGGACCCTGAGAATCCTCCTTTATTTATTTATTTAAAATACTTATACCCCGCCCTTCTTCCAAGGAACTCAGGGTGGCTCACAATTAAAACAATAAACAATCAGAGCAACCAATATGCATGTTAAAAACAGTTAAAAATAGATTAAATCAAAATAGATTAAAATTATAACATTTTCAGTTAAAAGCCCGCCTAAATAAAACAGTCTTCACTTGGGCGCGAAAGGACGATAGCGAGGAAGCCAACCGAACCTTGCTAGGGAGGAAATTCCACAATCTAGGGGCAGCCATCGAAAAAGCCCTATTCTGTGTCTCAGCAAGAAGAACTTGCAAGAAAGATGGAATAGTAAGAAGGGCCTCACCAGATGATCTTAAAATCCGGACAGGTTATGAACTCTTGATAAACCCTCCTCCCAGGAGGGAGGGGGTGAAGCGCCCATTTGCTGACAGGCTCCCAGAAGGAGAGGAAATGAGGACTTAAAACCCTATGCTAGTGAGTGCATCCCTTGCCCTCCGCTTTGGGGATAGATTGAGAGTGCTACTGCCACAGCATCTGAGGTAGCCCATGGGATGCCTCCTGTTGTACCGCTGGGGACTCAGACAACATGGAAGACAAGATGTAAGCTTGTCTCTGTAGATATCGTATTTATAGTCCGCATATAAATATTCCCTCTGTAATCAATATATCTAGTTATCTCATTGAAGAGTGTTCTCGTTCAATATTGAGACCATCAGATCTGCTTTGAGGTGGGCTCAGGGAGAACCAGCCCACCGCTTTAAGACAGCATCATCGAAGACTTCTGTCTGGCTTGGCAGACTGTAGCTCTCACAATGACATTGCTGTTATTTCCCCTCGCCTTTCAGGCTTACTCAAATGCTCTTAACCTGCCTTTCAGAGTCATGGCTTCTCTCGCATGCATCTGCATCCTTTACACATATAATGCTACCACTACTCCCTTCCTGTTTGGTCTGCTTCTTTTGATGAAATGATACCCTTCAATCCCTACATTTCATCCATCACTCTCTACCTTCCAGTCATGAGTCTCATCCTACCAGGTTTCAGTGGTGCCAATTAAATCACATTTGCCTTCCTGTATCAAGAGTTCCGAGTTTGTCCTATATTTTTATTTCTCACACTCTGTGCACTGGTAACAGCATTCCCCGCCCTGATGCCATCCAGGAGTTTTGGACTACAATTCCCATCAGCCCCAGCCAGCATGGCCAATGGGCAAAGATTATGAGAGTTGTAGTCCAAATGATCTGGAGGGCACCGGGCTGGGGAAGGCTGGCACATAGCCATCAGAAACCATGGGGTGTACACCCCTTCTTTTCCCCCTTATATTTTAAGTCTTCTATCCCTGCACAAATGCAATAGTAACCTGCCCTTAGATGGCTGATAAGCAGAAGAAGCTACCCCATAAGTGCCAGTTGTGTCCCACTGTTGAGGCAATGATGATTGCATGATCTTACCTACAGCAGTAGTGATGTAATCTTCCACCTGGAAGACAGAGACAGATCTCATATTAATATGTTAAACATGACCATATTCTAGTGTTGCCGCCTTGTCCCTCTTGCCTTTCTCCTCTACCTTTAAAGACCAGATGCAGAAATCAAGCAGCAGCAGATTTCCCATGCAATCTTCCAGAGCTTGGAAAAGTTACTTTTTTTTAAACTACAACTCCCATCAGCCCCAGCCAGCATGGGCACTGGATTGGGCTGATGGGAGTTGTAGTTCAAAAAAGTAACTTTTCCAAGCTGTGCTTCTGCCACCTGTTTAATTTCTGCATACCCTGGATGCTACTAAGAGTGGCTACCCTGCTGAATTTTCAAGGCTGATGAGAGAACGCAGATGTATTAGCGCAGTCTTTCCAGTCCCATCCCAAGAGAAATGCATTAGATCTTACTGTACATCCCTTGAACGGCACACAGTTGCACTTCCTCCTACATTCATCACAGGACCTACAACTGCTGGATCACATAATCACCATTTGCTGGCCACCCCTAGGCATCTGAATCCCTGACCCATCAAATTACCCTCCTCCTAAAACTAGCAAAAGGAGGAAGCCATTTCCAAGTTACACATGAGTTTGATCTAGAAACATGTCTCCCTTCCTTCTGCTCTAATCAATAGAGTCCTCTATCCTTCCATCAGAAAAGATATAATAATGACGAGATATAATGTAGAAGAGGTTTCCTGCATCCTTAATAGTGTTGTAGAAGGATTTCAGGAGGTGCGACATGACCATCTGCAAGTGGAAAAGTTCTTTTTCCTGCACAGCTATTAAATGTACAAGAGATTTGTTCTCTATTATTGCATCTGGACAACATTCCTTTCCTTGATAGCAGAACACACATGCATGCACAGTTGCACACACAATAGAAGCACACGCAGTCTTCCAGGACTGTTATGTGCCCGCTGTGGTTACCGGACATGGGAGACTTCGTCCTGGCAGAGGAACAATTTGCAGCAGCTTCATCCAGGGGTTGGGCAACTCCTTCAGGCATTGGTGAATTTCCTCAAGCATGATGCGCAGGCATTGCCCCTTCACAGCTAGGCCTGGGTCTGCCGGCTCTATGGCAGGGAACGAAATGGACTCCAGGAAGGAGCCATAGAAGGTGCTGAGGCAGCTCCGAAACATTTTTTTAATGGCCTGCGGGGAAGGAGAATGGGGCACATTACCGGTCAGAAACTGGATGAGCTACATGAAAGGCCTCATGCAAATCTACTACAGAGAAAGCCATTTACTGAACTAAATAAGCGAACAGAGATGGCAAAAAGGTTTCAAAAGCAGACCCAGCATCAACATCCGGCACCCTCAGGCAGCTGCCAGGGCCCAAGCATCCCAGCAGGGCCTACTTGCATGCCTGCCTGCTCTGGGCCCCCAGCTGTGGGCACAATCGACAGTGGCAGCAATGGACTATCATTTTAATTTCCCCACCATGCCCCAGAGCAACCCTATGTCGGGCACGGTGGGAAATTAAAATGGCCACTGACCGGCGGCTGCTGTTGTCACCACCGGGTAATTCACAGTCAGACCCACAGATGTAGGAGGGGGCCCACTGGAGAGCACTTTGCAAAGAAATCCCTCAAATCTGGAGCTAGCCTTGGGGGTTGGGGAGCACAGACAATAAAAAGTCTAGAAATCTTTGCAGTTCCTTTATATCAGGCCTGCACCGCTTGTGACATACCAAGCCAAATACTGTGGCCTTAGCAACAACCACCACCCTCAGCCAGCAACAATAATCAAGGCCCTGGTGGCCCTCCACACCAGGTTACTGTGCTGTGTGCCACTTTGCGGGTCACAGGTTGTGCATCCCTACCCTAAATAAAAGAAAGCTATGAAGCGATACATCAGCGGTTTCCAAATCTTTAAAGATGTCATCAAGCTGTTGTGTGTGTGGTGATGTAGGGAGAGGGAAAACAATTTTTCACCTGATAGTAGGGCATCAGTGCTTCTTATCAACAAGCCTTTCCATTCTCTAAAAACATACATATATTGTCTAAGTTCAGATACTTACACAGAACAAAAAAGAAGGTAACAAGCCCATGTGACTATTTCTTTGTGACAATTTCACCCTTATGGCATGTGGCCACATCGAATGGTGGCTAAACTAAAGAGGCAGTGTGGATTAGCACATGGCATGTTGGACTTAGTCCAGGGAGACTTGGGCTGTGTACATATCATACATTTAAAGCATATTCGAAGAACATTAGTTCCCCCAAAGAATTCTGGGAACTGTAGTTTTCAAAAGGGTGCTGGAAGTTGTAGCTCTATGAGGGGTGAACTATAGTTCCCAGGATTATGTGGGAGAAATAACGTCCTTTAAAAGTGTGTATGCAGCCTTGGGTTCAAGTCCCTTATCACTCATGCAACTCACAAGATGACTTGGGGCTATCACTATCAGGCTATCTCTCAGCCTGACCTACCTCGCACGGTTGTTTTGAAGGTAAAATGGGAGACAGGACCGTTCCTCAGCTCCTTGGAGGAATAAAAATGTTCATACTCATCCATCACCATTATAGTAAGAACATAAGAACATAAGAAGAGCCTGCTGGATCAGGCCAGTGGCCCATCTAGTCCAGCATCCTGTTCTCACAGTGGCCAACCAGGTGCCTGGGGGAAATGCAGGGACCCAACCCAAACACATTAAAGTTGATCTGGCACACAGCCATTATACATTTTATATGCAAGAGCCAATATGGTACATGACTGGACAAGATGAAACCTGAAATCAAATCCCTACTCAGTCGTGGGCTGGGCCAATTACCATCTCTCACCCTAACCTACCTCACATGGTTGTTGTGCAGCATGCCACCCCAGGCTGCTCGGAGGAAGGGTGGGATCATAACAAATGTAAAAGAAAATAATACAGTGGATAACAGTAAACTAAAGGTAGAACCCCCTCATATCTTGAAGTTTAGAGATAAGCTTGTGATGGAGATGTCTGCAAAAGAAAGCTACTAGAACGCTGAAAGGCGGGCAGCAGAAGAAATAAGATGCATCATGGCAAAACTCAGCACATCTGTGGAAGGGAGTATTTAAGAGTCAGGAAAAGAGAAGCAGATACTGGGGCACCAACATGGCAACCCCATTTCATTATTACCTCATGGGCATCTTTGGGCCTCAGCTGAGACCCTCCTAGCCATATCAGGTAGACAACTCTGCAGCCAAACTCTGGGAAGGCGGAGGCCATCACTGGAAGAACCTCCCCTGGACGCAGGTCTGTAACGTCCGGGACAGATTCCAGAACCTTCCGCGTGATGGCAACGGCATCCGGGCCCCATCCCAGCATGTCAGAATTCAGCACCAAGGGAACAACTGCCACATCTGTCTGACACAATCAGAGATCCAGAAGGAGCAATTGGCATCAGTTCAACCAGGCATCAATGAGCAGACATGCATATGCTACTGTATATATCACACACAAAGAGTGGGGCTGATTCAGACTGGGCAGGGAGATTGACATTGCCGGCATCTAGATGGATAGTAGCATGGAAAATCATTCTTTTCAATGATTCATAGACATTCATCTGCAAGTGATCAGGTCTTCTTTCCAAAAGGGTTGTCAAGGTTGCAGCAAAGCAAACCGTCCTGTGGGACCTTAACATCTTACAAATGTGTTATGGCATAAGTTTTCATGAACTACAGTCCACTCCATCAGTTACATGAAGTTATCCTCGTTTGGTAGTTATATAAGTAATCAAGTGATCAGCATGCAGATATGGACCAGTCAGTCCTTGGAGCCCTTATAGAAAGGCAATGGTAACAGCTAGGGACTATGAAACCAGTCATGGCCACGCTTATCTGTGCCTGTGTGTGCACGCATGCGTGCCAGAGTCAGATGCAAAACGGTAGCTCAGGAAATGACCCCAGCTGTGTACTGCACCCCATAACCCAAATTTATTTATTTATTATTTGATTTATATCCCACCCTTCCTCCCAGTAGGAGCCCACAGCTCATCATATGCTGCGATGAGCTGCATATACAAGTATAATACATCGAAGTTTCTATAGATTAGGGATTATAAGAACCTAATTCGGTTGGGAAAGGGAGCCTTTGACCTGTTGCTATTGTTAAACAGCAACCCTTACCAAACTACTGGAAATCGTTTAACAATCTACTAGTAGATCCCATTCTGCCCAACTTTGTAGGAGGTCAATGGTACAAGACTCCTCAGCGTCTTAGGTCAGAGCTGGGGGAACCTGTGGCCCTCTAGATGTTGTTGGACACCTACACCCATCAACTCTGATCAAGGGCCGTGCCGGCTGGGGCTGACTGGAGTTGGAGTCCAACAATTCTTATTCTTATTATACAGCCACAAGAGTGTAGTCAGCAGGGATTTTTCACATTCTGCAATGTTAAATTGAAAATAGCCCCCATGCCATTCTGATGCTTGCCATAAACTAATTTCAAAACAAAACCTTACAAAACATATAGTACTAAACTCAGAAACGCTTGCTTAACAACCCTGTAAATTTTCATGGTGATACACAAAACAGTCAGAGAGAATAGAGAGTTCAAAATCTAAAAAGAGAGAGAGAGAAACCAGAGCCCTTTTTGGACTTTTTTCTGTCAGAGTTCTCATAATCTGTTGAAATTCAACCATGTTCACAGAGTACCTGTAATCCTAATACTGACCTTGCCCCATACTCTGACCTTCATCTTCTGCAGTTTAAAAAATGCCTGGCTGATTTTTAATTAATTTAAGAAATTTTGGCTGGAAACCAATGATAAGGGCGGGCATGCTCAATAAGAACCAACTGTCAGTGTTCTAAAAGCCTCACAGCTGCTGGCCTTGCCTAATCAGGGGGCCACACCCACACCAGACTTTGATTTCATGTGAGACAGTCATGGCTTCCCTCAGAGAATCCTGGGAAGTGTAATTTGTGAAGGGTGCCGAGAGGAGACTCCTGTTCCCCTGAGAGAGCTCCAGTGGCCAGACTGGTTTAACAGTCGGCCACTCTGATTGCAGGTCTGTGAGGCACATGTTACCAATTCTTCCAAGCTACACAGCAAGTGGATTGGACTGTGAAAGACCAACCCAAATTGTGTTTGCATTTTGACAACTTTGTAGGGCAGTAGAGTATCTCAGAGAGGAGGTTAGGTCTCCTGCATTCACTATAGCTGCCCAATTTCCCTGCTTTTTAAAGTTTGATAGAAATACCTGTGGGCTATAGGTACATTCTTAAACCACAAGGTTTTTTGCCTGTTAGTGAATTGTTTATTAGACTTGTAAGTTGCTTATTACCTCAAGGTCTCCAAGCAACTTACATCACATTAAAAACATAAATATAAATACATAATACAGTGAGAACAGAACATACAACTCCCATAACAGCCATAGGAATCTTGGCAGGACACTAATAACAAAATATCATCTCAGTCTATCAAATGTCTGGGGGGAAATAAAGCTATGTCTTGACCTAGCGCTGAAAACACATCAACAACTTCTGGAGAGCCACAGGTTCTCCATCTCCATCTTGGGTGAACCCCAGTCTCTCACTCCTTTATTATCACAGCAGCCACCACCCTCACAACCCCTTTTCCACTTCCCCATGTTCCTGCACCCATCCCTGCCTTTCTTCGTACCAATACAGTAAGAGACTTACTTCCTTCTTAGTACTGAAACTGGCAGCTACCTCGATCCTGGCAGCTTCCAAAGACAGCAGCACATGTCTCAGCCACACCTGGTCACTCTTTCCCAGAGGCCAGTGCTTCTCACACTCCTCGTGAAGCACCGCCAAGGCATGTCGGTCACTGGAGATAAAATTAACACTCTTCAAGGGGGATGCCGGGTGGTCTTCCTTAAAGGCTTCAATTCCTGCAGCAATCGCCTGTGCTTCAAATGTGGAGAGAGCAGTTCCCAAGAAGGACATCACCAAAGACTGGAGACCTTTTTGGGATGCAGCCTCCAGCGCTAGTTTTACTGCCCCAGCTGCTAGTTCCACTATGGTTGGGTGTGAAAAGTGTAGGTCCAAATTAGTCTGGGGACCTCCTCGCTGGCTCCACACCCTCTGGGCAAACACAGCATTTCCAAAGTCCAGGCTTCCACTGGTGCTGATCCTCACTACAGCATCCACCCTGAATCCAGAAGCTTCTCCTTCCCATAGAAAAAGATCAAGTCCTTCCCAGAGGTGGAAAAACCCAACTGCTCTATGCTTGGGTTGTGGAATGGCCATCAGGTTGATGTTGACCAAAGGGCGCACCATGATGAGCAACTTGCTGACGGCCTCCTTGGCTCTCAAAACTGTCTCTGGCGGCCCAGAGAAAGTGATAACCCCCGATTCTCTTTGGAGCACCCCAGAAGCCTTAGCTTCCCAAAGGGATGGAGAGAGGATCCCCACCAGCCGTTCCCACAGCTTGAACTCCACAGGGGTGATGAACAAAGTCTCTGTGATGTCAAAGGATTCCTTGGTGTGGCCTGCATACACCTGCTTTCCTCTCCCATCTCTGTATGTGACCTCGAGTTGGCTCCAAGGTGGGCATCTTAGAACTGGACTTAACGTTAACCGCTTGGATTCTTCAGTCATCTCGGTTTCCACACGTACCCCAACAGGTAGGAAGCTCCTTGAAACCCTCTTCTTTTAGGCAGCCATCTTGTCATAGCTATTGCATTGAGCATTCACAGTTGATTTTGGCTGTCTTGACATCGCTTTGGCTAACTAAAAGAAAATAACAAGTCCACAGTGGTGGTGACACAAGAAAAAAAAAAGATAAGGCACCAGCAAACATTTTTTAAAATATATTTTTTGACTGGTCTACCCATGGACAAAGCGCATGTTTGCCCTATACATTGGCTTACGAGATATGCCAAGTAAGTAGCTGCTGGGTGGCTCTGCTCGTTGCAAATAAAGCCACCCTTGACATTGTAATACCCTTTAGGAAAAAAGTAGTGGCTGCATGCCCAGTGGATGTAGACCTGTTCCAGTACCCTCAGCCAGACTTGTTTTCCCCCATGGACCCCTTGAAAATAGCTGAGGGCCTTGGCAGACCACTCAGTGATTTTTCTGCCTGTGGTAGCGATTGTAATGGGCTGTACTCGGTGCTGTATTTTCTTTCATTGTGTTCCTACTGCTTCTTTTATCGTTATGTTCTATTTTACTTTATTGCAGAATTCAAAATGTAATACAAGAAATAAAAGAAACAATAAACAGAAAATCAATATGAATATTTACTGTAGATATCCCACTGATCACTGATGGTTCACGGACCACAGTGTGGGAAACTCTACCTTAAGGCCTTCACTGGGGTCTCGTGTTTAGAGAGGCCCCTTTACTGTCCCCATTTTACAAGGAAACATTTGTTGGGAACTTTGATGTGGAATATGGTTACTAACCACCACCTAAGTTTCAGCACCCCTCATCTCCCTGCCTATAGGGAACTTTAAGTCTCCTACCCCAGCATAAAACAATTCAGTATGACCATCAGCCCTGGGCTCCTGCTGGGTAGAAGGGCAGGATATAAATCAAATAACAAATTAATAAATTAAACCATCTCATACCAGTCTGGGGTAGACACTCTGATGAATGCAAACCTCACTCTGTTTGCTTTAGGGTTGCCTGCCAGCCATCTGTTTTTACTGCCTCCTATATAACAGCATCCTGACACATAAACATTTACAGGTGAAGGCCTTTCTTGGCTTGAAAGCCAGGAAAAGGTTTCACCTGTTAATGTCTATGCGTGTCAGGCTTGAAGCTAAATTTGCAAAGCAGAGGCATCTGCATGGAATTTAAACAGAGCAAAGCTGTTCCCCCATTGCTTTCCATCTTAGTAACAGGTCAACTTACCTATTCTTCTATTGCTGGGCACCCCAGTGCTCATCTGACCTGACATCCTTTCAGTCATATCTTTGGAACCAAGTGGTAGATGCTACCTGTGTAGATCAAAGCCTTACTGAGCAGTTCAGCTCTGGAGAAATGCTTTCTCTTTCAGCAGCAAAAGGTTTCACTTTCCATTTCTTCCAAAAAGGTTGTAAAGTTTTGAGGGGGAGGCCAATTAACCCAAGAACTGCTCTGTTCCTTGGGATTCGCAGGATGAGCAAAGTGTAGATAGCTGCCTTGGGTTACCAGAAAAACCCAAACCAAACAAGGAAAGGGAAATTATCTTTCTTGCTTGCCCGGGCATGCCCAACCCCAAAGTGGGTGCCTCTCCAAAATGTGAAGCTGAAATCTGTTTGCAAAGGGACGATGAACGGACTTTGATTTGTTCAGCCTCAACAAAATAGGAAGTCAAGGCTAGATGTTTGGCCTTTTTTCTTTTTTGGGGGGGGAAGGTGCGTTATCACTTGTTGGATGAGATTAGAGATGGCAGGTTATATTCTTACGAGGTTACCCTCAAGTGAGGCTGGAGTCAGTGGGATGGGTTCCTTCAATGCCAGGTCTCTTGTAAGGTTGTTGGCACGCTTCCTTCTGATGAGGTGCCTGTGTCTTTGAAGGCTGTATGATGATGGGCAGGAAATCATCCAATAAAGCTTTCCCCATCACTATGCCTGCCTGCAAGGACAAATTTCCTCTGCTGACTGCCTGTCCACCAGGCAAGTGTTAAACACACAGTCTCTAACATTTTCGTCTTGCCTTACCTGAAAGGAGCTCAGGCAGGTGTTGTATCATTACAACAATCCTGCAAAATAGAAGCAGCTGATTGAGAGTGAGTGTCCCAATGTCACCTTGTGAGCTTCGTGAGTGAGGGGGGATTTAATCCCAGGCTACCCCGCTCTGAATCTGATACTCTAGCCCAGAGATGGGGAATCTTTTTCTGTGTGAGGGCCGCATTTCCTTGTGGGGAGTTTTTTGGGGGCCACATGCCAGTGATGGATGGGGCGAGAGGCAACATGGGACGCAACTCTTATCTTTGTACAGCAGGCTATGTTCCAGCCATGCAAAAACGAAAGATTTCTCTACACACAAATATATCTCCATCCAAGGAAACAAGAGTCATTATCATAGTTCAAAGACACACGTCAGCCAATCAAAAACCCTGAAGGAGGGCATGGGCAGGATCAGTGAGGGGTGAGTTCTGAGGTCCATGTTAAGAGACCAGGGGAGCTGTATTTGGCCCCCAGGCAGGGGGGTAGCCATTCGGGGTCGTAGACGCATTACTTTTTTGGGAGCAGGGTCCCAGCCAGGTCCCTACATATAAGCCAATCAGCATGAAAAGGGAGCATGTTAGCCACTGAGAAGAATCCTCATCTTTTTGTGCTGATTGGAGCCAATCGGAGTGAAAGGAGGAGAGTCAGCCACTGAGAAGACCCTTCTCAATAGCTAACAGCCTCCCCTTGCCGCTTGGCTCCTAGGGATGTCTGTTGTAGTGGAGTGTGGACTCTTGAGATGACAGGGAGAGCAAGGGAGATGAGGGAAGGTGGAGAAGGGTGTGTGGCTGTGAGGGAGTGTTGTGTGACTCTCATGAAGGGACCCTGCACTTTTGAATTTGCTACTGCACTACTGCCCCAAGCCTAATGTTCCAACCTATGTTCAAGAGCATCCACAGAATTATTTCTACGGGGTGGGCAAAGTCTACAAATTGTTCTTACTGGACATTGGCAACCCACTCCACCCACCATTACATTTAGAATTCCAGGGGGGGGGGGCAAGCACCCCCTAGCACCTCTGCAGACACTCTCTAGCTGCTACACCACTGGCTCTGACCGAAGAAAGGGTGGTAACTCTTAGGTAGGCCTGTCTCTCCACCTACGTACCCTGAAAGCTCTCCACATCTCTACCACATTCCATTCCATTTGTATCCTGCAGCCCTGGCATGCTTAACAACCCCTTCCCTTTTCTGGAGTAAGGAGGGAGCGAACTATAGAGAACTGTGTGACCCCTGGCAGGGAAGTTTAAATAAATCATTACCTGTTTTGTCAATAGAATTAATTCCAGTGGTTCAATTTGAGTTTCCTGCTTGTGGAACTAGATTTCTGTTCTAAGTACTGAATTCTAGACTCTGTTACACGGTTCATGACAGAACTCCATTCTGACTTGAGAATGAGGAAGTGGTAAACCAGAAGCTCATGGCAGGTCACCTTGGGGTTGAAATTGTGCACTGTGTGACTGGTGGATCCGTAGAAAATAATGTCCATCTACACCAACAAGCAGCTGTATGGGGAGCCGGACCCAGGGCTGTAGCCAGCCTTCCTTGTTAGGTAAAGCTGCCATATTTCCTTAAAATGAAAGAAAAAACAGTGATTTCTTTATAATCAACACAACCTTCTGGATGGAGTGCCTTCAAGTCAATCCTGACTTACGGCGACCCTACGAATAGGGTATTCATGGTAAGCGGTATTCAGAGGGGATTTACCATTGCCTCCCTCTGAGTCTAGTCCTCCCAAGCTGGCTAGGGCCTGCTCAGCTTGCCACAGCTGCACAAGCCAGCCTGTCCGCAACTGCCAGCTGGGGGGGCAACTGGGCTCCTTGGGATTATGCAGCTTGCCCACGGCTGCACAGGTGGCAGGGCACGTAACCCATGAGCCAGTCACTGTGGGGGTGATCTTTAGCTGGCCCTTGACACCCAGGAGACACAGTGGGGATTTGAACTCACAGACTCTGGACTCCCAGCCAGGCTCTCCTCCCCACTGTGCTATACCACCTGTCATGAAGTGTAATTTGTTATGGATTCTCCGCTTCCCTGAACAGTGAGAAGCTCCAGGGACACCTGGGCTTCTCTGGAAGAGAAAGTAATGGAGATGTATGGTATTTTTTAAATATAAAATAATGATTTAGAAATTGATAATAGAGCACAAGCAGGTGCAAGTAATGTATACATTCCTACCAGACAGAAGATCATAATTAGCAGTTTTACATTTAGATCTCCACAGAGATTTACCCTGCAGACTCTCTGGTTCTCTCTCTGGAGGTATACTGGCATCCTTTTTACTTTGCATTCTTTATGATGATTTCTGCTCATGATGGTACTGGGTTTGTGTCTGCAAAAGTTTTGGAGGGGACATCCTGCTCCCTTTCTAATCAATGCATGACACGTAACCTCCTGCTGAAATCCTGTCACTTTTTATACCACAAATGTTCTAGGGTGAGAGTGGAGTGTCTCAGTTTTGTGGCGCTATAGCACAAGAGTGGCCCTCCAGGTGGCAATAATGTGGTATTATGGTGTCAATGACACCTGTCCCAAAACACCAGTCTGGAAGGGTCCTGTTTCTGTTCAAAAACTGCCACTTACCCCCCCCCAAACATAGACAAACACCCCATCAGTCACTCCCTCCTTTCAGTCAGTTTTTCAAAGCTCTGCTGGCTACCACTTGAGAGATCTCCAGAAATTTCCAAACCATTAACTCGCATTGTGGGGGAAAACCAGGGTTCATTCTAACGTGCAGCTAAGACACATTTTATGCAAGTGTCAAAAAAAAATGTGCAGTGTGAAATAAGTTTTTGTACAGTTGAGCGTATGGGACTTAATAAGGAGCTGGATAGCTTCTAAAATATAAATAGATGAGAAAAATAAATAGAAAATGAAGATAAATACTAGTTTCTTTCAAATCTCCATAATCTTATACTACTAGGTAATGCTATTTTGGTTAAAAAAGGGTGTGTGTGTGTTGGTACTCATATCTTGATAAAAGTACTGTGGGTGCCAGCACAAAATGGCTGGCATGGGCAGCAAAAAAGGAGGTACTCCGTACTGGCGAGTGCTATCACAAAAAAGCCCTGCTAATAGTATATTATAGGGCTAATTACTTTACTAGTTTGGGGACGGGCACTGTGCAGGTTCCTTGTGCAGGAGGGGAAAAAAACTCAGAATAACCCCTGGGGAAAACCTCAGCCAATCTTTCTGGTCTTTTAACATGCAATCTCCTTAACAAAGGAAGTCTAGTTGCTATAACAGTATTGCAGTCCACGAAGGGTTAGTATAAGAAACACAGAAGTTGAGTGAGAACTATCATTTTCAAGTTCAAATGCTTTTATTGTACTTCTAGGAAACACCTCTTTAAATAAATAAGAATTTCTTTAAGTCACCTGCTTAAAGCACCCTGCCATGCTTAAGTCATTGTAGCTGAGGGAATAATTTTTTCCCCATGATGACTGAGTGAAACACTGCAAAGAGTGATGATTTTGAAACATCCGCCCTGCGCCAGAGGGAATTCTGCATCGGCAGAGGTGGCTGTTAGAACATTGCCAGCTTGGGGTGGGGGAGTGGGACCAATTGCCGCTGGTTTATCTTTGAAAACTATTTTCTTTTTCTAAAAGAGAACAGATTCTAAACTTTCTTTAGATGGAAGCTGTCATGTCATAAATTAAAAAAAAAACTGTCTCTTTTAAAAGTGGGGTAGTGCATCCATGACCCCAGTGCTGGCTACAGCCTTTGCTGCTACATAGTGGGGGATGTGTTTTCTACCATTCACAGAGCATCTGCTTTGCATGCAAAAGATCCCAGGTTGGATCCCCAGCATTTCCAGGTATGGATGCAAAAGATCCCTGTCCGAAGCCGTGGAGAGCTGTTACCCGTCAGTGGAGACGATACTATGCTGGATGGACCAATGGTCTGGCTCTATATATGACAGCTCCCTATGTTACCACTAGTTTTCTAGATCTGGTCCTCTGATGGGTCTATCAATGACAATTAGCAGAAATGGTTATATGGAACCTCCATGTTCAGAGGCAGTATACCACTTCATACCAGTTGCTTAGAAGCAAGGAAGGTTGCTTTCATAACCTGCTTGTGGGCCTCCCACAGGAATCTGATTGGCCTGTGGATACTGGAACAGATGGGCCTTGAGTCTGATCCATGAGGGCTCTTCTTGAGCTTAAAATGCAGAAACTGAGCAGCTGAACGCTTAATCTCCATCACAGGGAATATTTTTGTTTGCTTGTTTCAGGTGCTTATTAAAACTAGAAGGGAGGAGGAATAGCAACCTTAGAGATAACCTGTATGTGGAGTCAGAGAAAGAGTTGCTGTCTTCTTATGTGTTTGTTTTGTTAATGGACATACTTTTACCTCCTGCATTGTAAGCAGAAATGCAATAGGCAGGCCTGTTCTTTGGCACGAAGAAGGAAAGTTCCATCTGTTGATTTTGCCTGTCATGCCTCCGACCTCCATCCAAAGAAAGCGGAGAGCTGTACACTGGAGTGCCTTTGTGTTTGGACAAATGGCAGAACAGAGCTTGCCAGTCAAAAGAACTTGCTGGGGCTCCATAATATAGTTCAATAAGGGGACTCCAGAGGCACAACATTACATGCCCACGGACATAAATCCTCAGGATTTATTTTGGGTCTTGGTGAAGATGTGCCCTTAAGCCTATAGGAAGCCTCCACCTTCTCTGCAGTCTTTGAGCCTCTTTGGCTAGCCCGTGATGCCGGTTCTGCAGAGCAAGGGGAAGGAGTAGCTCAGTGGCAGAGCTTTGTAGGCAGAATGCCATAGGTTCAATCCTCAGCATCTCCAGCTAGGGCTGGGAATGTCCCCGTCTGAAACCCTGGAGAGGCTAGATGGACCAGTGGTCTGGTTTGGTATAATTCATAAATCATTCTGGGAGTCGTTCATCCCTAAAAAACAGGGTATAAAGGTTAAGTAAAGGCTGTAGTCCTAAAACATTTTCTGGGGAGTAAGTAAGCCCCTTCAAATATGAGACTTACTTCTAAGTAAACATGCATATAGGATTACACATGTAATCTATAAAAATCCCAGATGCCCATTCTTCCATTCCCAGAGGACCAGTGATTGTTTATAGTTACTTAATCCTGAGTGTATTCTGCACATTCTCAGAGGCACCCTGTGAGAACAACAATTACTACTATTACTATTTCACACAGTTCCAGGAACAATTAAAAACTGGAAACTAACAGCCAAGAGATACCCCTTCTGCTTGGTGGATCCCCTGAGTAAAACATTTTGAACCTGTCCCTGCTGGTCTGCACATTGCTATGTGACAAATAACTAGACCTCAAATCATATGACTTTTCCCTATTATACTGCAAACTATAGTGGTTCCTTGGCTCAGTTCCAGCTGCTCTGCAGCAATACTTCATTTTTGTGGTTTTAACTAAAGCAACACAGCAATCATGCAACAGTAAGTAACTTCCATTGTATATTCTCCATAGAAAAATGAGAAAGAGATGATAAATCATGAGGCTGAGTCAGGCTGTGTGCTGTTCATGAAGTTTTATTATCATCATGCAGTAGAAGCAGAACAGATTACACTCGGCATCTATTCAGGTAAAAAACTGAGATACCCAGTGATTTCATTCTGCATGTCTTATAATCACCATAGAAGCAAAATAAAAAAAAGAGTCCATGCATCAAAGAAAGAGAAAGAAATTCTGGATTTTTTCCCTAGTGGCCAAGTATTAAAAGGACTACAGAAACCACATTCTATTTCTAACATTTATTTGTTTGTTTGTATAAATGATTCTGGAAGATGATTTATTTGTTCTTCCTTGAGTGATTTTAGAAGGATATGTAAAAATGTAATGTAATCTAAGTGAAATCTGAGTACACAGTGTGGCAAACTGGTTAGGGTGTTGTACTATGACCTGGGAGACCAGGGTTCAAATTCCCACTTGGCCAAGAAGCTCACGGCATGACCTTGGGCCAGTCAGTGCCTTTCAGCCTAAGCTACCTCACAAGGTTGTAGCGAGGATAAATGGAGAGGGGGGAAAACGTGTATGCCAGTGCCACCTTGGAGGAAAGGCAGGATAGAAATGCAAGAATGAAAACACAGAGAAAATGCTGTTTCATTATTTGGCCTCTGCAGAAGGTGTGCTGCTGCTTGAGTTGATGGTGTGGAACGACTGAGTAAATGGTGAAAAAAATATCTGTGGACACTGAGTAAAATCTCATTAAAAATACAACAAGAAATATAAAAGCTAAAGAAAATGTGAGAATAAACAAAGTGAGTACAAATAAATGATTAAAGTCTGTCATGCTCATTTTAAGGGTGCTAGTTCTTTGGCATTTTCACCACATACCCCTGTGTTCTAAATTAATGCAGAATAACTATGGTCACTTACAGATAACTTTTTTTTATTGAGCAGTAATCCTGGTGTGTGTTTTGCAGGGAGATTAGATGATGATGGCTGTTTACTGAGCATTCCTTCTGATTATTTTCAGGGAGGTTAGATGATGTTGCATCAAGCAAATGCTACCCCACACTTTCCAGTGCATTATTCCTATCACTATCCTTTTCACAAAAAGTCTGATTTTGGGGGGAATGCTGGACAAAAGGCTCAAGTTAATTTGAACTGTGCAGCATGAATCTGTTACTATGTGATTGAACACAACCCAAAATTAGAGACAGTCTGCAAGTTATTGTGACTCAAAGATTACTACCACTAATCCAAAATAGGCTTCTCATCACCCACCACCTATATAAACATCTATTGGGAGGGTGGAAAACTAGCCCACTACTATTCTTTAACCTGCCTGATTAAACTGTAGCTATAATATACAGATATAATAAGCATGCATCTTCTATTTCGTTGAAATTAATGGGCCTAACAATAAGGTATGTGATGGAATTAGAGGATTTGGTACCAATGGGTGAGAGGATTAATAGCAGAATAATAAAAGCAATGAATATTGAGAACAGCGAGGGATGAGCTGATGAGTGGCACACTGAGGTCACATCCACACTATAACTCTCATGGTTTCCCTCAAAGAATCCTGGGAACTGTAGTGTGTTAAGGGTGCTGGGAAGTTTAGCTCTGTGAGAAGTCTCCTAAAAGATCTCACCCCCCTTAACGAAACTAGAGGTCTCATGGGTCTTTTTTTGGGGGGGGGGGAGTGGAGCCATGACTGTTAAAGTGGCATGCTTTAAATGTATGGTGTGGATGTGACCAAAGTATGCCGAAGAAGGACTTTCTCATTTAGACGATCTTCTTACAGCTACTCTCTGGCTGGAGGCAGTGGGATTTCAGTGGGTGGATTAGCATCATCATCAAATTTCATGTCACGGCAAAAGAGAATATCATCCTTGCCCAGACCAAGCTTATACTGCCAGATGTAAACTTTTTCTCCAGGTTGCAAGGTCAGCTCAATCTCCTCGGTCATCTCAGTGGCTTCCTCCCAATTCTCTTTTGTCGCATTGACACTCTTACCACCATATTCAGCTGACAGGGAAAGCTGTTGCTTGCACAGAGCTTCCATGAGGGTTCCTGTTTGATAGGTGTAGGACATGGAGATATTCCAGCTGTTTTCCACACTCTGCATCTTCTCCTTGCTGTATCCCACCTTCTTTGAGATACTCTTTTTCAAAGTAATGGGCGTCTTGGAATCATTGTTGAGGGTCTTGATGGCCTCCCATCTTCCATAAGCTGGGCCATGAGTAATACTCAGCCCACCAGGAAGGAAGGGGATCACATCATTGTGGAAAGAGAAGGTTTCAGAATTCTCATTGTGGGCAAAGTCGGTGCAGCGGAAGTACTGGATGCCCCATTTGTCATGTGGCACCACAAAATAGTAATAATTTTTTATTCCCCAGTAGTAGAGGCCATTCCTGCAGTTTGGGTGCAGAGTATATTCAACCGCATCGCCGTCTGTGGACAGATTTGTGACTTTCCGGTAGGTTTTCTTACTCTGGTAGATTATATAGAAGTGCCCAAAGGCAGAGAGGTAGTGATCGCCACCACAACAGTTGGGATGGAGTGGCTGCACGATAGCTCCTGAGTCTTTGTTCAGGTTGGATACGCGGCGGAAAAAGTTACCCTTGATGACGTAGAAGAAGTCATCTTCATGGGCCAGGTAGTGATCACCGTCCTGACAAGCCTGGTGTATGTTGAAGACCGACAGGTCCTTCCCCTTATTGAAATTGGTGGAGCGCATGTAGACGTTGAGGTCAGCCCGGATGATGTAGTAGTATTCATCCACCCCACAGAAGTCAACCTTGGGGGCTTTGCTCTTGGGGACAATTGTAGGCATAATGGCAGAGGCTGGAAAGCAGAAAAGACACATTCCTTACAGCCTTATAAAGCCACGTAGTACAGTAGTCACCAATATTTTGTTAAAGAACTCTTCTATGTATTATTATTTAAACTGCCTTACAATGTGAAAACTATTGCCTTTTTCCATCTGAACTGTCAGAATAGTTTTCATTTTGATATAAAAGCATACGAATTCATTTGCTGGACCATCAACTTTAGTAGTCTATCTCCAACATTACCAGATGTTACAGGGAAACTCACAAGGAGAGAATAGTAGCAATAGCCGTCCTCTGTTGTTTGCCATTAGCATCTGCTACTAAATGGTCATGTAGTGCTTCAAAACATGGAGTTTCTATTTGCCTGTCATGCCCAATGGGCATTGGAGGGCCTTTTTCCATGAATCTGTTCTAATTATTTTTAAAGTCAAACAAACTTGTGTCCATCAGTTCTGCAGCAGTGAATTTCATAAATAACATGCTGTATTAAGAAGTGCTTCCTTACACATATCATGAAGCCAGTGCCAATCGGTTTTGCTGCATGTTCTGCACATCTGTGGTTAAGTCTGCATGCCTAAACACACTTAATAGGAAGCAAGCCACACGGGGCACAGTGCAATTTACATCCAAATGAATATGTATAAGGTTGTGCTGTTAGCCTGCAATCCTGTGCCTGCTTAATTGGTAGACTCCTGTCTCATGATGCCAGGTGAACATTATAGATCAAGGTTCACCAGCCCAGTAGAGTCTCCAGACTCTGAGCTTTTAGTAAAAAAAGAAGTAAGTCTCTAGACCTCCTAGAAAGAAACTTACAAAGCAAAATGTGAGGGCACCCTTCTAAGCTATTTCTGTGAAATGAACCAGCCTGGCTGTCCCAGCCTATAAGTGTTTTTGTTTTATTTATTTAACAACCTTTATATACCGCTTGATGGTAAAAAACCTCTAAGCAAAGACATTACAATTATCAATAAAACTGTTACAAGCAAATAATTAAAACATTTTTAAAACAATTAAAACAGCACAGACTAAAAAGATTAAAACATATCAACACCTATGTTTCTGGACAGGCTTGCCTAAAAAAAATAAATTTAAGCAGGCGCCGAAAAGAGCAGAGCAAAGGGGCCTGCCTAATGTCAATAGGCAGGGAGTTCCAAAGAGAAGGTGCTGCCACACTAACAATGATTTCTTACAAGTGTGGGACGAGCATTATGTTGTAACAGGGACTTTCTACAGATCAACGTGCTTAAGCGGGCACATATGGGGTAAGGTGGTCCTGCAAATAAACTGGCTGCAAGATTTTAAGGGCTTTAAATACCAGTAGTAACACTTTGAACTTGGCCCACTAACAAATTTGCAACCAGTGCAGATCCCTGAGCAGCTAATGAATGAGTACAGTTGGGTACAGGATGTCAGCCTAAGCTTTGTTGAGGCCTGGCATTGGGGAAAAAGGGTTCTTGTACCCTTAACAGTTTTATCTCAACAATTGGCACGAGCAGGACATAGCCGACTTCTCACAGTAAACATGAGATTGTTGGGGGAGGGGAGCAGAGAAAAGCAACAGTGGCTGCACTCCCTCTAATGTTGTGTTATGCCACATCCACGTAGCAGCCACCCTGCTAAACAACTGCTGCTGCTGTCCCACTTACTCATGAATTGCATGAGGCAAGCAAGCTGGTCCAACAGCAGCAGCAGCAGCAAATACCCAACCCTTGCCTTGCTGCCCAGCAGCCTTGAGGTCACAGAGAGGAATGAGGAAGAGGGTGTCTCTCTACCCACCCCTGCCATCTCAGGTGCCAGCATGCCACTCCAGAGAAAGCGAGAATGGGCTGCGTCTTGATCTCAGGGTAAGGGGCCCTTCTCAGCTCCTCCTGCTGTCCTGCCTTGCAGCTTGCTTGCCTTGCACAACTGAGCGAGTGAGGCAGCAGCAGCAGCAAGTGTCCCTTGAACCTGCCTTGCCGTTTAGGCTTCACTCTGCCGCCCCTGGTGGTTGCTGGGCATTCCCAGGGATTCCTCCTGCTGCTACTACACTGCCAGACCCACCATGAGTGGTAGAGTGAGGAAGAAGGCAGCAGGTCAGTCACTTGCAGGAGGAGCTCCGAAGGCCCCTTCTCACTCCAAGCCCACTCTTGCCACCTCAGCTGCTGGCCTGCCACTCCAGAGAGAGTAAGAGTGGTCCCACCAGAGATGCTCACATATGAGCTGCTGCATGCAGCCCAGAAAATGTTTCTGTTGCCTTTTCGGCGCCTGCTGAAGACCTTCCTCTTTCAATGAGCCTTTTAAGTAGAGACCTTATTCCAGTCTGTGGCTGTTTTGGAATTGCTTTTTAAGATGTTTTTAACTTTTTTTAAAAAAAATATTTGTAAGATGTTTTATTTTAAATTTGTTTTTAGTGTTCTTCTCTTGTTTACCTCCCTGGGCTCCTTCTGGGAGGAAGGGTGGGATAATAATAATAATAATAATAATAATAATAACAACAACAACAACATAGAACAGTATAGAGGTACTATACATTTATATACAAAACACTGCTCAGTGAGGATCATGTGCTTTGTATGCCAAAGGTCTTAGCAGATCCCAAGAAGGATCTGCTGCTAGGTGATATAAAAAACTTCATCCTAAAACCATAGAGAGCCTTTGCTGATCCAGATAGACAATACTGAGCTACTACAAGACCCTTTCCTACATTCTTACAGAACACATCTGCAATAAAGGAGCTATTCATACAGAACAAACTGCACTACAGATGCTGTGTTCAGACAGAACACATTGGCACACAGCTAAACCATGCACACTTGCTGTAGCCTTCAATCATCAGAGAGGCTGTGGCATCTTCTGCATGCTAATACTCACTGACAGTTGCTCGCTGATACCAGCTGTTGATCCTCAGAGATATCTGGCAAGATGTTGGGTGAGAAGGAGGTAGGGAGCTGGTCTTTAAATAGCCCCTAAGTGGGCTCTCCTCCCAATATTGTAGGGGCTCAGATCAGAGAGTCCCTATTCCCCGTGCAGGGAAAGTCAGCTGACCTTGTACATTTTCCCCACAAATTAAAAACAAATGTCAGGTCAGTGCTGCCAACTTTATAAAAGAACAAACTGTTCATTTCATCTGTTGGCTGGGAAGTTCAGAAAATAGTCCATGACAAGCGAACGCACCCATCAGCCATGCAAATAATGCCAATAAATAACAATATCCTCATCCAACCAATATGTCAAGAATAGGACTGTACTGTCAGATTCTAAACTCATAATTACACAATTTGTTCCTCTTTGCAAGGACTCCAAATGCCTCCCATGCAAAGGGAGGCTGCCTGAGCATAGAATGCACTGCCTCTCCCACCACCTTGCTGGCAGGCTGGCTACGAACCTATAAACCTGAGAGACACTCCACCCCAACATGGCCTATCCGATTTTTAAAATGGCTTCAGTTTGGTTCATTTTGCAAACAGACTGCTTGAGACCTGGTAGGAAAAGTAACTGAAAGAGTTACATTTGTAATCTCAACTGAGAGTATGTTGCCAGTCATATGCACAGGACATAGCCTTTGGGAATTCAATCAATATAATCCCAAAAGCAATGGTAAAGGTTTGGCCCTCAGGAGGGGAGCCCATTGTTCAAATCTGTATCTTATTAAGGTAGCTAAGAAGCGTCTTCACAAAAGAAAAGCCCATTACCCTGACCATATGACTCACAATAGGTATGGAAATTAAGGAAGGGCACTTGCCTGATCCAATCAGTTCTGCATTCTCTTTTGAGGCTTTTGTCCAGAAAGGTATAAAAACTGGGCACCTAGAGCTGTGTTCTGGGTTCTGAGCTCTGGTTGCCCAGTTCTACTCTGCTGAATATCACTCTGCTTGACATCACCTGCTGAATCACTTAGCCAGCCAGAACGCAGGGGTCTGACTCCTTTGCTTTCCCTTCACTATTTTTGGACCCCTAGCTGCAGAAGCTGCTTCAAAAGCCATTTTCAAGGCTCTGCTGCTTATCCTTCTTTCCCCTGGGCCTTTGCTAGTCAAAGCAGAGATCCAAGAAGCCATTTTAGGGCCATTTTACCTGCCTGACCCAGGAGTTTTAACTTGCTCCAGTTCTACTTCCAGATTGCCCACCGGGACTGGGAAGGTGTAACACCTGCAGGTTGCTGGAATACCAAAGACAACATGCAGACCCAAGGTTTGCTTACAAGGAGATAAAGTTTATTGAGTAACTTACAACACACACAGGTGCACCCATGAAAAGTGGATCAGATGACACAGCCCTGAAGAAGCTGGTGTCAGTCTGAACACCCATGCTGGGCACAAGAGACACTTTTATAGCATACAAGCTTACCAGCACAGTGATGAGGTTACATCAATGATTAATTGTTGCAAAGCATCAAGTCATAGCAGCATTTTATACGATTGATCTTGGGCTAATAAGGCACTCTCCCAGGATGGGAATTAACTGCTAGAAAAGGCGACATCACGGCACCAATTAATGCTACCGATAACCAAAGCTTCTTGGCAGCCAAACCACCCTCTTGGCAGGCTATCCCATTGCCTCACGTGTTAGCATTACTGATAAGACACCTGTGTTGCTAGCAAAGTTTACATTGACTATCTTCTGACCCATCCTTTCACCAAGAACGCTCACAAGCTGAATACCTAAGATATGCTGAGGCCCTGAAGGGGATACAGACCTTCATGCTAAAAGAAGATATACATTCTGCATTGGCTATACCTTATATTTGCCTATAGATTGGCTACAGAAGGGTATATCTTGCTCTCTCTCCTGTCTTCTGGAGGTCCTTTCCCTACAAATTGTAGCCTCCACATCTCTCTGTGTGTGTGACTGTGTTTCAGAAGCCATACTCTGCTCCTCCATGCCCAGCTGCGCATGACTGAGGCCTAGTCTGCGAAGTGAGCCCAGAGAGAGAGAAAGGTCAGGCTAGTGTGCTTTCCTCACATACTATTTCAGTCTGCCCATTCTATTTCCACACCAAGATCTATCTCCCACAACTGTTTCAGGGATTGAAAAGAGCCAGTATGCCAATCAAGAAGAATATTATATAATATAGAAAGAACATTTCCTTGAAGGTGTTCAAATTCAATGCCAAAGTCTCAAAAGGGGTCAAGTTCTATGTTGCTCATGACTGAACAACTTTATCAGTAATAAAATGAGGAACAATGTAAATTGCAGCCAATTCTAATTTTTAACGCACCATAACCATATTGCAAACTCTGTGGATGCAAAGGGATTTAAAATATCAAGCACAGAGTGCTGATTATTTAAAAGACATGGCAATGTTTGGAGTCTACTCATTGTCTCCTTCCTGTCCTGTGCTCCATATGTAACCACAAACAGTTGTCCAGATCTTGTGCATCTGAACAATATTCTGCAAGTGGGCTGTGTCATAATACCACAGGAGTTGGGGGAGACCCAACCCTCTTAGATTTGCCTGCTTATAATTAAACATGCATCTTTTATGCAACTGTACAAAAATAAAAGTAAGGATTGCCATTTTGTTCACATCTGTATCAGAATTTGGACTGGCAAAACTGTGAAGAAGAACTTTGGTAAGACCATCATTTTAATGGATGCCACTTTGCCAAGCCAGGACAATTTCAAAGCAGTCCATTGTATCAAGTTTTTCTTAGCATCTGAAATCAGAGGGTGTAAGTTCAATTTCCAAGTTTTAGACCACTGCTTCGGCACCTGAATTTGTAAATATTTGAGGAGGGGGGGGGAACTTAAAACCTGTAATTTCTTGTAAGTATATTTGCAATGCTGGGGGTGAGTTTATACAAAATAATTCAGACTTAGTTCTATTGATTTTCAACCCAGCCACCTGACCATGATAAGCACCTGTCTTTCTGAGGCTCTCCAAGGCAGACCTTTATTACATGGGACGACTTTACCCCACGACTCCGTATACCTCATACATCAGAAATGCCTCAGATTCTCATCCAGGAGTTTCACCTCCTAAGGATAGAATATTAACTTTTCTGCAAGAATAGCTGAAAACAATAGCTCTTCATTAAATAAGGTTTTGCTTACTTAATGCAGGCTCCACCTTAAAAACAAACTTTTATTCTAACAGACAATAGACCTTGTACACACAACCTGAAACCTTCAGCATTCCCTCTTGGACAAGCAAGACTTGAAATGTTTGTCTTTAGATCAGTGTCAGACTAAAGTTGGATCAGAGACTTGTAAAAACAAATATGATACAATATATTATTTATTGTTTGTACCCCACTCTTCAGCCAAAAAAGCTCCCAGAGTGGCTTACATGCAATCAATTAATGCAAGGCGGTCCCTGCCCACAGGCTTACAATCTAAAGAACCACAACACACAAGGGAAAGGGGGCAGGGAGCAAAGAGGAAAAAACAAACTCAGACGCCAATCCATAAATACTAGTTCTTATAATTGCCAGCTGTTGTAGAAACAGTTCAGGGGTAGGAGTTGCCTGACAGAGCTGGTCCTTCGGCAGAGCCGTCAGAATGAGCCCTGCTTCCGATCTCTCCCACTGGTGGGGCAGACATCAGGAGTCCAACAGTAGGTGGAGGCAGAGCCAGTGGCAGGCAGAGCTAGCTCATGGTAGTTTGCCCCTCATCCTCAGAAGAACATAAGAACAGCCTACTGGATCAGGCCAGTAGCCCATCAAGTCCAGCATCCTGTTCTCACAGTGGCCAGTCAGATGCCCAAGGGAAGCCTGCAAGCAGGACCTGAGTGCAAGAGGACTCTCCCCTCCTGTGCCTACTGGCAACTGGTTTTCAGAAGCATACTGTGTCTGACTATGATGGCAGAGCAGAGCCATCATGGCCAGTAGCCATTGATAGTCTTATCCTCCACAAATTTGTCTAAGCTTTGAAAGTCATCCTCCTCCCTGCTGATTTCTACAAGGGCAACACTGAAGCTAGAAATCAGTGCTACCCCCTGGATGGGTTGTCAGTAAGAAGGCAGGAAGGTGAGGGATAGGACTGAGGTTGGGGGGACAGTGCCCCTTTTGCCTTAATGGTTTGTTTTTTTCTGTATTTTTCTGTTCTGCTTTTGTTGCATTATAGCACAAGAGTACCCCTCCTGAAGGCAATAATGTAGTACCATTGGAGAAGCATCACAAAATTAATAAAGCAGAATGGGGTTTGGATTCTCCAGCAGAAATCTACCACCAATGCACTATCATTGCAGAATACACTCACAACAAACAAACACATGAGTCTGGAGGGGCCCAATGTTGCAGCTGTCCCACCATCTGTAAATAAGAGCTGCTTACTTCAGTGAAGATGAAGACAGTCAAGATGATCTTTAATTTTCCTCCCCGAGAACATTGCGTATCAAGAAGTTTTGAAAAATTGATACAACAACGTCAGCAAATGTGGACCTAATGCAATCAAAAATAGGGGTGGAAGGATCCGACAATTTTGGTTCGCTCTGTTTCTCATTTCCCAATCTGAAACTCTGTTCTTCACATTTCTGCAGCAATTTGCATTAAAAAAAATCCTCATGAAAATTCATCAGCATTTTAGTGAATTTCTCCTCATAAACACATTTTTGTTTGCCGTTTTCACTAGTGTACAAGCTCCCCTAATTTATTGCATTTTTGTGCTATTCTCACTAATATATTCATTTTTATGTGCAATTTCCCCTAATATAAATTTGTTTGTCAATATTGGCTGGTTGGAGAACTGGATCACAAAATTCAGATACATGTGAATTCCGAAGTATAGGTGTGTCTGAATTTGCATATTGTTTCGATCAGTGCAAATTTGGTAAATTCAGCTTGAAATGCAAACTGAATCAAATTTCTCCCCCATCCTTATTCCAAGAATGAAGAGTGGTGAGCAAAAGGTAAGGCAGGCAGCTTCCCTTAACCTCTGTCTCATTTAAGCACAAGACTTTTGGCTGAACTCATAATTTCTTTAAATCCCAAGCTCTAGGCAGATTTAACACAGATCCCCCCAGATTTCAACCCCAAGCTAAAATCCAAATATATTAGCACATGGGATACAATGAAGATGTTATACCTATCAGTTAGTCAAAGATAATCCCGAGAGAGAAGGGTGTGGGAATGAGAAAAAGACTGTGATTAATACGTTTAAAAACCCAGATGAGGATGAGACAGGGAGGTGAAGGTTTATGCAATCCATCTGTGATTTATTTTTTTTAATCTGACTTGTATGGGTAAAGCTTGGCAGATTTTACTGCCTCAGCTAACAGAGCCTGGTAGGTTTTGGAGAATAGGCGGAATAGAGCCTTTCATACCTAATGGTTAAAGGAGGGCATGCCTGGTATGTTTTGGTGCGCCAGAGGCCAGCTAGGGTGGCCATGTGACCTGCTTTGCAGAGGCCAGTCCTACATTTGAAGAGCTTTCAGAGGACAGACCTCTGGTTGAAGACATCCTCTGCTGAAGTTGCCCACCTTGGACCCAGACAGCAGATTAAAGCAGCCACACAGGTCACCTGGTGACAGTCCCCTCCGCTATAATGAGATACAGTTTAATTGAAATTATAGTTATTATTTCTACATTTGCATGTACACCTATATATTAACATATTGGAAGCAGGTTGGACAGCTCTTTGAAAGTCTGGACTGAAACAAGGGGAGTGTATTCACTGCCCCGCTGACATTGGAGACACCAGCCTCCACTATTTATTCATTTAGTTTAAAATAGTTATGTCCCGCCTTTCGAATAAAATGCTTAAAGAGGCTCACAACGAGGATTAAAATGAAAAGACAAATCAATTATAAGCAATACTGCCTAAAACAGAATATCAGTAGGTAAAATCATGGCTTCAATGATGAGGAGGGAGAATATTAATAGCTAGGCAGGCAAAATGCTCGTCTAAAAAGAAAGGTCTTTATGGGGTGCTTGATGGCTCTGTGTGTGAGGGGGGGGGGGAGGGAAGGAAGGAGAGCAGAGCTGACCACCTGGGTAAGCCAGGAGTTCTAAAGCCTAAAGTGCAGCCACAAAAAAGTCCTATATCTCAAATTCCCAACCAATATTTGAATCAAACACAGTTCAGAAGCTGGTGGACCTGTCCACCTGACAAATTTGGCCTTCAAAGCTCATTCTGATAAGCATCTAGTCTGCGGAGTCAAAAACGCTCCCCACCCCAGCATTGAACAATGGTCATACTACTCTTTTTTGTGTTTATGAGTCCTCCCGGATTTTTTTTAATGGCTTCTTTATGAGGAATTTCCTCACAAAAACAAACTATTGCCCCTCCTACCCACCCATGAGGGGCCTCTTTCTATCCTGGCATAATTGTTTCTAAGAGATAAGAGTCTGAGTCTGCCCTTTCGCCACCCTGGGAAATCTCTTCTTCCCCTCCAAATCCAATTGAATTTTCAGTTCCCCTTGCACAGGTAGTCCTGGGTTTTAGATGCAGACTCCAACCTGAAAGTTGGATGTGTCTTAAACTGGAACATCCAATTGTCTATGAATAATACCATGATAAGACCAGGCTATATCGAATGTAATGCGACATATTGTATAATAGAGCAGCCTGGCTCACAAGATTATTGCAGTGAGTGAAAGTGGGTCCAAATCTTGGCCCAGTCCTAGGTAGCATACCCATCAATAGGCCTGCCAAACTCACCAAAAAAAAAAGAAGAAACTGATGTTCTAGTCTGAAAATTCATCAACATTCTCTCTTCATAAACACATTTTGGTTTTCACTAGTGTACACATTTTTACAAACAATTTCCCATACTTTAATGCAATTTTTCATGCTGTTTTCACAAATATGTTCATCTTTATGCACAATTTCTCCTAACATAAACTTTTTTGTAAACATTGGTTGGTTGGGGAACTGGATTACAAAATTCCAATATGTGTGAATTCTGAAGGATAGCTGGTCTGAGTTTGTATATTGTTTTGGTAAGTGCAGATTTGGTAAACTCAACTTGAAATGCAAACTGAATCAATCCCCACCACCCATCCTTAATCAAAGAATGAAGAGTGGTGAGCAAAAGGTAAGGGAAGAAGCTTCCCTTAGCCTCTATCTCATTTAAGCTGAACTTTTGGCTGAACTCATGATTTATTTATTTATTTATTTATTATTCAATTTATATCCCACCCTTCCTTCCAGCAGCTGTAAATTTCTGTAAATCCCAAACTTTAGCCAGATTTAACACAAATCCCTCTAGGTTTCAACCCCAAGATGAAATCCGAATGTTCAGCCACATGTGATACAATGAAGATGTTACACATATCAGTTGTTGTTATGTGTCTTCAAGTCAATTATGACTTATGGCGACCCTATGAATCAGCGACCTCCAACAGCATCTGTTATAACCCACCCTGTTCAGATCTTGTAAGTTCAGATCTGTGGCTTCCTTTATGGAATCAATCCATCACTTGTTAGGTCTCCCTCTTGTTCTACCCCTTTCTGTTTTTCCCAGCATTATTGTCTTTTCTAGTGAATCATATCTTCTCATTATGTGTCCAAAGTATGATAACCTCAGTTTCATCATTTTAGCTTCTAGGGATAGTTCTGGTTTAATTTGTTCTAACACCCAATTATTTGTCATTTTTGCGCAGTCCATAGATTCCACAAAGCTCTCTTCCAACACCACATTTCAAATGAGTTGATTAAACTCTTACCCAGTTTTTTCACTGTCCAACTTTCACATCCATACATAGAGATCAGGAATACCATGGTCTGAATGATCCTGACTTTAGTGTTCAGTGATACATCTTTGCATTTGAGGACCATTTCTAGTTCTCTCATAGCTGCCCTCCCCAGTCCTAGCCTTCTTCTGATTTCTTGACTGTTGTCTCCATTTTGGTTAATGACTGTGCCAAGGTATTGATAATTCTTCACAAGTTCAGTGTCCTTGTTGTCAACTTTAAAGTTGCATAAATCTTCTGTTGTCATTACTTTAGTCTTCTTGATGTTCAGCTGTAGTCTTGCTTTTGTGCTTTCCTCTTTAATCCTGAGAGAGAAAGGAGTGGACAGAGAAAAAGACTGTGATTAACAAACAAATTCCGGTGAGAATGAGACAGGGAGGTGAAGGCTTATACAATCCACTTGTGATTTAAAAAACACACACACACCTGACTTGTATAGGTAAAGTTTGGCAGATTTTACTGCCTCAGATACCAAAGCCTGGTGGGTTTTGGAGGATAGGGGGAACAGAGCCCTGCACACCTGATGGTTAAAGGAGGGCATGCCTGGTATGTTTTGGTGCGCCAGAGGCCAGATTGTCATAGGGTGGCCATGTGACCTGCTTTGCAGAGGCCAGTCCTACGTTTGAAGAGCTTTCAGAGAACTGCCCTCTATTTGAAAACATCCTCTACTGAAGTTGCCCACCTTGAACCCACAGTCCTCCCCACTACGATGATGCTAAGCTGTATTGCTATTGACATTACAGTAATAATAAGCAATACCAGCAAAAAACCAAAGAAAATCAGCAGGTAAAATCATGGCTTCATAGTAAGGAGGGAGAAAATTAATAACTAGGCTAGCAAAATGCCTGTCTAAAAAGAAAAGTCTTTATGGAGTGCTGGAGGGCTCTGGCCACACTCACACTATACATTTATTCCATTATTATTCCACTTTAATCAGTCATGGTTTTCTCCAAAGAATCCTGGGCAGTATAAGTTGTGATGGGTGCTGAGAATTGTTAGGAGACCCCTTTTCCCCTCACAGATCTCCAATTCGCAGAATTCCCTGGGAAGAGGCTGCCTGTTAAACTACTTGGAGAACTGTAGCTCTGTCAGGAGAATAGGGGTCTGCTAACAACTCTCAGCACCCATCACAAACTACACTTCCCAGGATTTTTTGGAGGAATCCATGATTGTTTAAAGTGGAATAATAGTGGAAAAACTGTATGGAGTGAATGTGGCCTCTGTGTGTGTGTGTGTATGTGTGTGAGAGGTGTGTGGACCTTCAGGGTAAGCCAGGAGTTCTAAAACCGAAAGTGCTGCCACAAAAAAGTCCCTGTCCTATATCTCAAGTTCTCAACCCAATATTTGAACCAAACACACTTAAGAAGCTGGTGGACTTGTCCGCCTGTCAAATTTGGCCTGCGAAGCTAGTTCAGATAAGGATCTGGTCTGATTAGTCAAAAAGGTTCCTCACCCTGGCATGGAGCACTGGTGATGCAACTCTTTGTTGTGTATATGAGGTCTTCTCTAGTTTTTATTTTTTTTAATGGCGTCTTTATGAGGAATTTCCTCACAAAAACAAACTGTCCCCCCCCACACTAGGGGTCTCTTTCTGTCGTGGCATAATTGTTTCTAACAGCAGAATTGGTGCCTGCCCTCTCATCACCATGGAGAATCTCTTCTTGCCCTCGAAATCCAATTCCACATTGCTGAATTTTCAGCTCCCCTTGCATATGTAGTCCTGGGTTTTAGATGCAGACCTCAACCTGGAAGTTGGATGTGTCTTAAACTGGAACATACCATTGTCTATGAATAATGCCATAACAAGATCAGCTATATCAAATGGAATTCAAGGTATCGTATTACTGAGCAACCCAGCTCACAAGATTATTACAGTGAGTGAAACTGGCTTGAAATCTTGGCCCAGCTCTAGGTGGCATACCCATCAATAGGCCTGCCAAACTCACCAGGAAAAAAAAGAAGAAACTGATGTCCTAGCCTGAAAATTCATCAATATTTTAGTGAATTTCTCTTCATAAACACATTTTTGTTTGTAGTAATGTACGCCTTTTTGCAAACAATTTCCCATAATTTAATGCAATTTTTCATGCTATTGTCACAAATATGTTCATATTTATGCACAATTTCCCCTAACATAAACTTTTTTGTAAACGTTGGTTGTTTGGGGAACTGGATCACAAAGTCCGATAGGTGTGAATTCTGAAAGATGACTGGTCTGAGCTTGCATATTGTTTGAATAAGTGTGAATTTGGTAAATTCAACTTGAAATGCAAACTGAATCATATTTTCTCCCCCCCCCATCCTAAATCAAAGAATGAAGAGTGGTGAGCAAAAAGGTAAGGCAGGAAGCTTCCCTTAGTCTCTGTCTCATTTAAGCTGAACTTTTGGCTGAACTCATGATTTCTGTGAATCCCAAACTCTAGCCAGATTTAACACAAATCCCCCTAGATTTCAACCCCAAACTGAAATCTGAATGTTCCGCCACATGTGATACAATGAAGATGTTATACCTATCAGTTGAGCCAAAGATAATCCTGAGAGAGAAGGGTGTGGACAGAGCAAAAGACTGTGATTAATAAGTTTTCAAAACTTTCCGGTGAGAATGAGACAGGGAGGTGAAGGCTTATACAATTCACTTCTGATTTTTAAAAAACTGACTTGTATGGATAAAGCTTGGCAGATTTTACTGCCTCAGATAGTAAAGCCTGGTGGGTTTTAGAGGATAGGGGGAACAGAGCCCAGCACACCTGATGGTTAAAGGAGGGCATGGCTGGTATGTTTTGGTGCACTAGAGACCAGATTGTCATAGGGTGGCCATGTGACCTGCTTTGCAGAGGCCAGTCCTACATTTGAAGAGCTTTCAGAGGACTGCCCTCTATTTGAAGACATCCTCTACTGAAGTTGCCCACCTTGGCCCAAGACAGCAGATTAAAGCAGCCACACAGGTCACCTAGTCACAGTCCTCCCCACTAGAATACACTAAGATGTATTTCTATTGCAATTATAGTTATTATTTCTACATTTGCATCTATACCTATTACATTAACATATTGGAAGCATGTTGGACAGCTCCTTGAAAGTTCAGACTAAAACCAGGGAAGCGGATTCACTGCCCCGCTGACATTGGAGCCACCAGTCTCTGCTACTTATTCATTTAGTTTAAAATAGTTATGTCCTGCCTTTTGAATAAAATGCTTAAAGAGGCTCACAACAAGGATTAAAATGAAATCAAATACATATCAATAATAAACAATATCAGCTAAAAAAGAAAGAAATTCAGCAGGTAAAACCATGGCTTCATAGTGAGGGAGAAAATTAATAGCTAAGCAGGCGAAGTGCCCATCTAAAAAGAAATGGAGTGGTTGATGTGTGTGTGTGTGTGTGTGCATGCAAATTAGGGTTGCCAGGCTCAGGGCCTGAGAATGATTCTGTATCTTTAAGAGAAGAGAAAATTCAGCCAAGTGCAGGTTTTCTTGCAACACTGTAATGGGAAAAACCACAAGGTGGAATTCTCCCTTCCCCCTGCACAACTTTTAAAGATACAGAAGACCTCTTGGAGGATGGGCCCGGCAACCAAAAGGTCTTTTCTATCTTTAAAAGTTGTGCAGGGAGGAGGGAGAATTCCACCTTGTGGTTTTTCCCATTACAGTGTTGCAAGAAAACCTGCCCTTGGCTGAATTTTCTCTTCTCTTAAAGATACAGAATCATTCTCAGGCCCTGAGCCTGGCAACCCTAATTTGCATGCGTGCATGCATGCATGATAAAGAGAGAGAGGGGGAGGGAAGAAGAGCAAGTTGGACCTCCTGAGCAAGCCAGGAGTTCTAAAACCTGAGGTGCAGCCACAAAAAAATGCCTGTCCTATACCTCAAGTTCCCAACCAATATTTGAACCAAATGCACTTCAGAAGCTGGTGAGATCTGCCCACCTGTCAAATTTGCCCTGCAGAGCTCATCATGATAAGGATCTGGCCTGCAGAGGCATAAAGGTTCCCTACCCTGGCATGGAGCATTGGTGATGCAACACTTTATTGTGTATATGAGGCCTCTTCCAGGTTTGGTTTTGTTGGTTCAAATTGGCTTCTTTATGATGAATTTCCCCACAAAAACAGACTTGTCCCCCACCCACTGGGGTCTTTTTCTATCCTGGCATAATTGTTTCTAAAAGCGAAGAGGTTCAGGCTGCCCTCTTGTCAACGTGGGCCTCTGTTAAGCCTAACAAACATTTTTAAAAGTGCAAAGGCCTTCTTGGCTCTACAATTGTAGCTATTTCAAACTTGGAATGACAGACTGAAAACATTAAAATTGCATTCAGGAGATGCGAGAGGCCTTTCGTTTTTGCAAAATTGGAATGAATAACGACAGGGTGACAGGAGAACATAAGATCAGGGTGAACCCTACTTTTTCCTCTCTTCCATGCACACATACCACTTTTCAGAGAAGCCATCAGGGAGGCCCTGCCTCCTTTCACCGCCCCCCCCCCCGGTTTCGTGACTCTCCTATCATTCAAACCACATGTGCCAGAATTGAAAAGAACTGCAAAGGAGACAAGCAGGAAGACCGAAGAGCCCTATTTGTTGAGAAGGTCTGTGGGGCCCAGTCCTGTTTGCTTAGGGGAGAAGTGGTGAGTGAGTGGATCTGCACATCCATTGTTGGCGTTAGAGAGAATATGAAAAAAAAAAGTAGGTCAGTGGGACCTAAAAATAGGCCTGCGGGTGATAACAGAGACTCAAAGGCAATTGTTCTAGTGTAGCGTCATGTAATACACAGAGAGCGGAGCAGTCTGGAAATGGGGGAGAGGGTAAGGTTGCCACCGTATTCATTATTTTTAATTACTGTTATCATCAGTGAGTTTATACCCCACCGTACATCCCTACCTAGGCAGGAGGAGGAGCAAAGATGGCGACATGAGAGGCGGCTTCGTCTTGAGCTCCGCAGTCTGATTTAGCTTTTTTACAGCTAAACCATCCTGGTGCTTTAAATTGTTGCAATTCTTTGCTCTGTATAACAGCAGAGCTTATCCAGCAAGCACGTTTGTTTTATTTTTGGCTCTCGTAACTTTGTTAGTGTTTTGGGATTTTATTTAACACAGCTGCTGGTAGCTGGCGGGAGTCTATAGTTGTGTGGGAGTCACTCCCGGTTTTAATATTTTTACAGTTTTTATAGTTTTCTCAGGACTTCTTAGCATGTCATAGTATTTTGTTTATGTTTTGGGTACACGTCTTTGTTAGCCCAAAGTCGTTGTTGCTTTGGATTGTTTGAGCGCTTTTTGGGGGGTTGTTTTTTTACTTCCCCAACCGGTGTGGACATGAAAAGTAATCGGAAAGCAGTATCTGGCAGCAGTTAAAGGAACAGAAGTATGAGGAAATGCAAAAGACCCAGGAGCTCAGATAAGGACGAAAATGCTGTGCTACCAAATCTCAAGCAGAGCAGACTGGACAAATATCTCTCATCAACTGAAGTTACATCAGGTTCCGATGAATTTACAATCCCAGTTCAGAATCAGTTCAATCCCCTGTGCTCAGAAGGTACTGAATGTACATTCCTTGGAGCTGAAGAGAAGAGGAAAATAAGTAACGCCCCCCCTCCCCACTTGGTGAACAGAGGGTAAAGGACGGGAAAGATAAACTGCCTGTGCTTGTTGATCGGCCTGACAGTCCAAACTATTTATAATCAATTACACTATATAGTTAAGAAACTGGACAGCTTGGCTGATAGGCAGCTGTGTAACCCCAAATCTCCCAACATTCCACCACGGGAGGTGCTGGAAGAGATTAATCATGCATCCTCTGTTAGCCTAAAGAAAGCCAAGGAAACTAAGGAAGTAAGATCCTCCACTCCATCGAGCAGTCTGGTATTGAGACCATGCAGCGCAGTGCTTCATCTATTTCCCTATAGGGGGCCACTTCCTAACTGGGGCTCCATTTTCTGGGTGAAACGACATCTACAATTATTACTAGGCCTTTCCTCTGAAAATATAGACTTAATATCAATTAAGAGACTTTCTACCAACGGACAATTTGTGAGAATTCTTCTAACTTTTAATTCTCAATGAGTCCCAGCTCTACTAATGAAAAACAAAGGCCAATCAGCCCCAAAAGGGGTGGTCCCTCATCGATACTTCGAGGACACAGTTTTTAGACCCTTATTTCTCTCTAAAAAGGGGGCTATGGGGAGGATGATTTTTCCACCCAAACCTACCACTCGTTCAAATGGAACACAAGATATCATTCAGTGGGACGAACCACTTACAGCAGCCACCGGATGTGTACAGGACACCCAGAAATATCCTAAGCTGGCTACCCAACCAGATTCATATTCGAGCAAGGCAGCCCCCAGAAGTTCTGATTTGGATTCACTGGATTGGCCAGAGCCAGCAGAAGATGAACTTTTATCATCCTTCTCCAAACTCCATGGGAAAGGAACAAAGTAAAATTATAAATAAGCTAGCTACACTACAGCAAAAACTAAGCCAAATTCAGCAGTATAGTACACGTGATACAGGAGGAACAGCTGCTCCCCATGCTATACCTGATAAAGTCATGTATAGTTAAAAAAGAAGCTAGCCCCGGAATATTTAGACTCATAGATGGAGACCTGCAAACTCAACCCCCTCTGGAATTCAGTTTAGTCAATTATAAGGTAGACGGCAGGACCTCTAACCATTGGCTGAGCTATCAAGCTTTAACTTCATCTGAGCTAGGGAACCCTCCATTAGAAACTGGAAATGGTACAGATACCCTGGAAAGGAAAGTTCCAACTACAAAGAATGGGTGTGTGTTTTTAGACAAGACTGGTTCTCTGAGCAAGGTGGAGGCCAAACCGTATAAATAACCCTGGATTAAATCTGCTGTCATGGAACATAGCGGGTTGGTGTGCAAACAGTATGATAAACAATTTTTGGACTTTATAAACTGTTTTGATGTTATTCTTTTACAAGAAACATGGCATAATGAAGCTTTGTTGCTCAATGGTTATAGATGTTATTCTCTGGCAGCCACTCCCTCTGTGAAGGGTGGGAGGGCCAGTGGAGGGCTAGCCTGTTTTATTTCAGCTAATATGAAGGTTGTAACAACAGCTTTAACCCCTTGTAATCCCCTTGCAGCTGCGGTTCTTATGGCATTTTCTGAAATCTGTCTAATACTGGTTAATGTTTATATACCTCCCTGCTCAAAAAAATCCACAGTGGATACACACCTGGGAAAAATTAGATAACTATATAGATTTTCTGGAATCACTATATCCTACTGCAGTGTTCATCATTGCAGGAGACTTTAACGCACAGATGGGAGCTAATGACGTAAATTTATATACTCATTTTATTCAGATATTGGAGCCAGATGCCTTTCCTGATTGCGGTAGCACTCGACTTTCCAAAGATCATAAATGTAACTATGCAGGGTTCTGTCTGGCCCAACTGGTCAGGCCGAGGGACGTGCTAATATTAAATGGTATGGCAGATGGCGATAAGTACGGAGAACACACTCATTACTCCAGATTTGGAGGTAGCGTAATTGATTATATAGCCATCTCACGATCTGTAGTTATGTCATCCATTTTGAGGTAGGTTCAAGTGTAGAAAGTGACCACCTACCCTTAACTATGATATTGGCAGGTCCAATAAACAAGAACCTCCCCTTCAATCTCAATCCTGTCTTAATAGAGATCTAAGAGCAACAGCCAGTAGAAGAATTAAGTGGTCATTAGAAGTCGATTTAGCCTTGACTCATCTTTTACATTCCGAGGATTTTCTAGCCATGCATGCTACTATTTTGTCAGCCAAATCAGCTACCGAGGTTATGGATTTATTTAAAGCTCTAATGCGTAAATTACAAGACCATTTAACCAATAAAGTTACAAGCGCTGCCCTAAGAAAAACTCCAGTAACATCTAGCTGGTTCGATGGAGAATGTAAACAGGCTAAAAGCCAGTTGAGGAGGATCTGTCATAAACACAGGAACACTAATTCCGGCCCTTTGCTTACTGAGTATGTTTCGCTCAGGCAAAAGTATAAACTTCTGATGAAGAAGTAAAACCAGCAATTTGAAAAACAGGCCTGGCAAACCCTAATAAAGGCTTCTAACGCTAGGGACACTTGCCTCTTCTGGCGCACAGTATCGGGTTTTCTAGAGAATAGTTGTATGGCTCCATTGTGTGTTATCGGCCCCAAGGAATTGAAGCAGCACTATCAATCACTATTCCTTGACCATGGAATTAAGGAGAACCAAACATTGGATGTCCCAGAAAATCTACCTGATTGGTCGCCAGTCTCTGTAATCGTAGTCAAGAACCTTATCCTGCAGCTGAAGGACAATAAAGCACCAGGCATCGATTTCTTACCACTGGAACTCCTAAAATCTAATATCAATTAGTGGGCTTTTCTGTTGGCATCTGTTTTCTCATTTATTAACTCAACAGGGCTATTGCCCGAGGATTGGGGTATTGCCATAATTGTTCCTATATTTAAAAAAGGATCCAAATGCGATCCAGCCAACTATTGCCCAATCAGTTTGTTATGTGTAATTAGCAAACTTTATGCAAAACATCTTCATAACAAATTCACTGACTGGATAACTGAGGAAGCTATTTTGGCTGACGAACAAGCGGGATTCAGACAGGGCAGATCTACCATAAACCATTGCTTTGTCCTTAATCATCTAATTGATAAATATGCAAAAACGAAACCAGGCGGCATATTATATGCAGCATTTATTGATCTGAAAGCAGCATTCGATTCAATCTCCCGTACAAGACTCTGGGAAAAATTAGCCCTCTCGTCTATAGATAAAAGACTCCACTTTCTGATCAAGTGTTTATATAATAACACTTGGCTGAAGGTGCGATGTACCACAGACAGACATCTTCCAGATTCTGTCCCAGTGACAAAAGGGGTTAAACAAGGCTGCATTTTGGGCCCTGTATTATTCAATCTGTATATTAATGACATAGTTGAGCATCTAACATCTCCAGCCTTTCATGCCCCCAAACTGGCTACTAAGGCTATTTCCGCCTTATTGTACGCAGATGATGCCATGTTCCTTTCTCAAACAAGAGTAGGCCTGAAAAGACTGTTGGGGGCATTTTCTCACTACTGGCAAAAAGAACACTGTGTAGTGGTTAACTATACCAAAACTAAGGTTATGGTATTTTCTAAACGTCATAGGCCCCATAGATGGTTTTTGGACAAGCAGTCAATCGGACAAGTCAGAGTTTTTAAATATTTGGGCATAGTCTTCCAATCATCAGGGGCATGGCTAGCCCAACAAAAATATGCAGCTGAGAAAGCCCTACAGAGTTGCAAAGTCTTAATGTGGTTTTTTTACACAAAAGGTGGCAACTTTGTACCTCCCGCTCTTGAGGGCTTTAAGGCTAAACCTTTAGCACAATTACTGTATGGGATTCAAATTTGGGCCGACACTCAGCTAAGACCACTGGAAGTGGTCCAGTCCAAATTCCTTAGACAAATCTTTTCTGTTCCATGCTGTGCTCCTAATGCTTTATTGCGAACGGAAGCTGATCTTCCCTCTATTACTTTGCAGGCCTGGCTGAGGACATTCAATTACTGGTTGCAGCTAAGTTTATCTCCTACTGGTCTGACCTCCCAAGTCCAGTCTGACTCTCATGAGAGTAGGTGGATGAAGGCAGTCACATTAAGGCTTTGCTCCTATGGTTTATCTCCACACCAATTATTAACCCTAGGGGCTAGTAAAGCAAGAGCTTTAATTAAACAGCACCTTTATGACAGCCAACAGCAAAGCAATTTGACCGCAGTAAGAAAATTCTGCCCGTGGTACAACAGCTTCCCATCCAGTTATCTTCACACCTCCACTCCTTACCTACAAAATCTAACAATCCCTAAGTATAGAAGAGGTTTTACGAGAGCAAGTCTGAATATACTACCATCAGCTGTCTTAGAAGGGCGTTTCAAAAGAATTCCATTGCAAAATCATTTATGCCCTTGCGGAGATGGCAGTGTTGAATCATGTACTGCTGTTCTGCTCTTTTTATAGAGATCTGAGGAATGAGCTAATTATCCCACTGTTGTCATCTTTTCCAGGGCATCCAACCAACTTTTATGTGGTTTTTCTTCTTGCAGATCAAGAATGGAGGGTTACATAGGGTTGCCATATTCCAGTTCCACAAATCTGGGCAGGTTAATTTGCATATTATGCAGATAATTTGCATGTTATTTGCATATTATGCAAATATTTGCATATTAATATTTGGATTGTCCAGTTGTTTTGTTTTTGTGCCTAGGAATTACCACCAAAAACTGGGGAAAGATGTGAGAAATCTTTTTTTTAAGCAACATTTTCAGCCTTAAATGCCTAGACTCTAGTTTCCAACACTATGGAGTATTTATTGATTGATTAAGAGAATTTATATCCTGCCCTTTTGCTGTTAAAAACAGAGCTCAGCACAGCTTACAAATATAATAAAAACAATAAAAATACACAATCAATATAAAAACATAATAAAAACACAAAATAGCAACAAACATAAAGTAAGTCAGGGCAGCAGCACGGTTAACCATAACATATACAATATATTTCAGAGATGTGGTGGGTGGAGAAAAACAAGCCAAAATGTTAGGAAAAGGAGTCTTTCACACCACATGCTCAGTTCTAAATACTGTTGCAGCAAGTTTTACAAGTTCCTCCAGTGTTCCACTGGTGCAGGCACTCAGACATTCAAAGTATCTGTATGTTTCTTAGGTTTTATAAAAGCAGAGCTTTGCTTAACTCAAAATTTCTCAACCACATCTACACAGGTTCCACCTCCATACTCAAAATGAAACTGGGCCTGGAAGTGTGCAACAACCCCACAAATACCTTGCTAATTAGATTACCAATGCCAGGATGTCTGTCTTATCGACTACTCTCCTGCTCCCCCCCCCCACCAGGCATCATGAAAGACCCAGTCCTGGGCTCAGAAACAAAATAAATATCTGGTCCTTTTCAAAGTATTGATAAGCCTCTTGTTTTAATTGAAATAATAATTATAAATTCTTGTTCTTATCACTAATGGGAGTTAATTATCTTGCATATGCTGCTGTTGCTTCTATGGCTGTAACGGAGTGAGGTTAAAGATAAGTGAAATGCAAATAGGAAAAAAAAACACAGAAGGCAGTAACACTTTCCTAAATGTAGTACCATACCAACCACAACAAGATTCCTATGAGTAAGGCAAAAAACTAAGCATCTCACAACCAGTCAGGATTCCTAACCAAAAACCAAAAATATGATAAATGAAGAAATATTTATATAAGCATGACTATCAAATATATTTATTATTTACACAAACTGTAAATATATTTATAGTGCAATCCTAAGTTTATTTATTCAGAAGCAAGTCCCAGCGTATTAAGTGGGGCTTGCTCAAACAGGGACAGAACTGCAACCTCAAGTGATAAGCAACTTCATTCACACAACCCAAAATTCCAAATCATGCCACTTTACGCTGTTTTGCAACTGTTTATACTTGTTTTATGGTCATGGGATTTTAAATGGCTTTATTTCTTGTTGTGAGCTGCATTGGTTTCCAACCCTACCTCACAGGGGTGTTGGAAAGACTCCATACACGCACACGCACACACAGCAGATGTATAAATACATACAGGCCATATAATAGTTTATTGTCAAACCAGTTGGTCATTGCAGAAAAATCAGTATTAGTTTAAAAAAAATCAATATTACTTTCCTACAGAATAAAAACTGTAATACCTAAGTAAGCCCTGCCTACTTGCTTTAAAATTGGACTGGAGACAGAAGGAGTTAGAACACAAACATAATTCTTTTTACATTCACTCCAAAGTCCCATTGATTTTCAGCACATTCATAACATGTCTACTCAAAGTAAGTCCTATTGAATTAAATGGGATTTACTTTGGGCATATGGGATTAGCATTGCTTTTACAAAAAGCAAGTATTGGGAAGGTTTTCAAAACACTGCCCAAGCTCTGACTCCTGTACACAAGAGGAAAAAAAACTGAAATGTATATACTTACCCAATTTATGAGATTTTCAGATAAACGGTGTGTGTGTGTGTGTGTGTGTGTGTGTGTGTGTGTGTGAAACCACCATTTTGTTTTCTAGACACTGCCTGAGGTCAATGAAACTGAAACACAATCCCTGATCGGCTGCAATGCTGAACGGGCGGGGTTAAAGCTACAAAGTGCTATAGTACAGTACTGTTTAAAGAAAGATTTAACAGTCGAGGGGGGTGGCTGACGTTTTTATGTATATCTCGAGAACCGGACCACCTAGAAACTTAATTTTTTTTAAAATTAAAGCTGAGAATCCGGGCCACGTAAGGGGCTAGCCGGGCGCTGGGTGGCATGCATAGAATCCGGGTAAAACCCGGCTATCCGGGCAATATGGCAACCCTAGGGTTACAGAAATGTCTGCAAAATTTTTAGCAGGTGCCATCAGAATAAGATCCACAATGGTTCCTTGAGTTTAATCCTGATATAATTCTTTTTTATTGCTAGCTTTTCTTATCCATCTCTCTTATGTGGGACCGTGAATACACTAATTCTATTGACTGGTGTTTTATAGAAAAGTTAGAATCTTAGCAGGAAATCTGATTAAGTTGCATATTTGCTCTCTACTGTTTTTATTGAATACATTTTAATTGCAATGGCTTATAGCTAATGCAAATAAAGGATTTCATTCATTCCCTACCTAGGCCCAGAGGCTGGAATTTCCCCACCTCTGGAATAAAGGACCTGAATAAGAAGCAGAATGTTATCTGGACTTACACGGAATTGACATTCTGCATTCCCTAGATGCAGAGATATGCAACAATAAAAGCTTTCCTCCTTAGTGCAGCTCTGTGCTGGAGGAAGTGACATCTGTTGGATTTCTGCCTGCTGTCACCAAGCTGTTAAAGATACAGGGAAGGAGTGGTGAAAAAGGTCAGGAAGAGCTTCTTGGTGCCCACATGGCACATACGTGTTTTTATATTACAACAGGGAGTTCTACAGCTAGTTCCAGTGCTGCCTTTTAATGTGTGCATTCCTGCCATACATTCAAATGGCTTCTCAGCCATGAAGCTCATTGGGTATCGAGCCCTTAGGCAAGTCACTAAATTTCTGTCTAATTCAGGGATAGCCAGTGTAGTGCTCTGCAGATGTTTCTAGACTACAGCTTCCATCATCCCCGGCCATTGGCTATGCTGGCTGGGGCTGATGGGAGTTGGGAGTCCAACACCACCATACATTTAAAGCACATCCAACACACTTTTAAAGCACATGACTTCCCCCAAAGAATCATGGGAACTGTAGTTTGTTAATTTTCCGGGAATTTGAAGGTCTGCGAGGGAGAAAAGACAGTTCCCAGGATTATTTGGGGGAAGTCATGTGAGTTAAATGTGTGTTAGATGTGCTTTAAATGTATGGTGTAAATCTGGAGAGCACAATGCTGACTGTCTGTGGTCTAACGCAGGTGTGGGGAAGCTTTAGCTGAAGGACAACTGCATCCCCCTTGGTTGCTGGCCATTCTTGCTAGGGCTGGTGGGAGTCATAGATCAGCAACATCTGGAGGGCCGGAAGTTCCCACACCTGGCCTAATGCAAATACTGGGCGTGGTCATGGCTCAGTGGCAGAGCACCTGCTGTGTATGTAGAAGGTCCCATGTCCAGTTCGTGGTACCTCTGGTTTAAAAGATCAGGTAGCAACAGGTGATGTGAAAGACGCTTTGCCGGAGACCGAGGAGAGCTACTGCCAATCAAAGTGGACAGCGCTGGGTTAGATAGACAAATAACGTGACCTGGTATAAGGCAGCTTGCTAACATCCAGCATTAATGAGATAAAGATAAACTAAGCTAGGTTGGGCTTGTCGATAGAAAAGTGAGACTTACAAATGTGAAAAATGCCTAGTCAGTGCAAACAAGCCCTCTGTTTTGTTCCCCACGATCATTTAGAAGCCATCTGCCCCTCTGGGGTGAGGGATCCTATCAGAGCAATCATGTCCAAACGGCACCTCTTCCTAGCAACCTTCATTACCTTTCTCGCCATACTTCCACCAACATCTTCTGGTCACTGCCAACTGTTCCCCAGCTCTGTCTGCAGCAAGCAGACCACCTTTGTGCCTGGCCATAACTTCATCGGCGAGGGGGTAGACATCACCACTCTGGAGAAAAAGGGAGCTTTTGTGGTCGACAGCAGCTCGTGGCAGGACCCAAATGGGACATGCACCCTATGCCAGAACCCCTTGATGGATGGGCAGCTGCAGAAACTCCCCATTGCTGCCGTGGACTGGCGAGTGCGTCGTTCGTGCCACCGGCAAGTGAGCGGTTCCGTGGAGAACTCGGATGTGGATGTTGCCAATGCAATGGCCACAGAGGTGAAGAATGACTGGAAAGTAGAGCTGGGCTTGGCCACGGAGATCAGTGACAGTGAAGCAGAGCCGAGGTTGCCTGAGGCCCAGATGGCCTTTGCTGGATCTCGATCCCGGATGGCTATTTATGCACATGAGCAATCCCAGAAGGACAGTTATAGCTTTGTAAGGCAAGAGGTCTCCTGTGAATACTACAGGTGAGCATTGGTCACCCTCTAGAGCCACACATGGCCAATCGGAGTATGTACTGAGGTGGGCACCCTCAATAGAGGGACGCTCTTGTTCTCTGCAGTACAACATGCTATAAAGTCACCCATGGTTGACAAACAGAAACATACACACACATTCTATGTGACGTGTGAAATTGGGGAATCTTACAGTGTTTTGCGTTTCCCCTTTTCTGAATCCCCACACAGCCATGAAGCTCACTGGGTGACCTAGGGCCAGTCACTGCCTCTCAGCCTCAAACGAAGGCAATGGTAACCCCCCTCTGAATACCGCTTTCTATGAAAACCCTATTAATAGGGTCGCCATAAGTCAGAATCTACTTGAAGGCATTTCCATTTCCAAGGGCTTCAGGGAGGCCTTTACAGTGCGGAGTGGGGATGTATCTTTGAGAGAAGGAAGAGCCCTGGAGTCTTATGGTGTCTTCGTACTGACCTGTTTAATTACAAATGTACACGTTGACAGGAAATGTCACAATGGGCACAGTAGCACAGTCCTTGCCCCAAAGCAGCGACATCCCTCCAAATCCAATTCCCCAGCTGCTGAATTATCAGCTCCCTTTGCATATGTAGTCCTAGGTTTTAGATGCAGACCTCAACCTGGAAGTTGGATGTGGCTGAGTTGGATGAGCACTGGCGATACTATTCTTGTTGTGTGTTTATGAGCCCTCCTCTAGTTTTTTAATTGTTTCTAAGAGATAAGAGTTTGAGGCCGCCCTTTCGCCGCCCTGGGAAATCTCTTCTTGGCCTCCAAATCCAATTCCCCAGCTGCTGAATTTTCAGCTCCCCTTGCATATGTAGTCCTGGGTTTTAGATGCAGACTCCAACCTGAAAGTTGAATGTGTCTTAAACTGGAACATCCAATTGTCTATGAATCATGCCACAACAAGACCAGGCTATATCAAATGTAATGTGACGTATCATGTAACTGAGCAACCCGGCTCACAAGATTATGTCTATTGGGTAAACCAGGTCCAAATGTTGGCCCACGCACAGGTGGCATACCCATCAATAGACCAACGTGTTTTGGCCACTCAGTAGTTTGGCCTTCATCAGGGGATGAACTGGTCTAAAATATTAATCTCTAGCAAATCTGCTGAAAATATTAATGACCGCTATTATTGGTCATATAGAATATTTTAGACCAGTTCATCCCCTGACGAAGGCGAGTGGCCGAAATGCATTGGACTTTTGTTATAATAAATAATTTTTTCAATCATTTGGGGTTCCCCCCCTTTTTTCCCCTTTCTTTTGCTTTTGGATGCTTGCTACCTTCTGCTGTTGGACACCCATCAATAGGCCTGTCAAACTCACCAGGACAAAAAGAACCTGATGTGCTAGCCTGAAAATTCATAACATTTTAGTGATTTTCTCATCATAAACACATTTTTGTTTGCAGTAATGCCTGCTCCTCTGCCTGCAGAAGTCAGTAACTGGAGGTTTTTATGGCATGGAGATAAACAGAAGACCATGAGAAGAGCCTGCTGGATCAGGCCAGTAGCCCATCTAGTTCATCCCGTTCTCACAGCGGCCAACCAGATGCCTCTGGGAAGCCCAAAAGCAGCAGCTGAGAAGAAGAGCGCTCTCCCCTCCTCCCATTGCAAGCAACTGGCATCCAGAAGCATAGGAGCTTCATTGGATGCCCATGAGGTCTAGTGTCATGCGCGAGGGAGAGAAGCGTCTGTCTATCCACTTTCTCCATGCCATGCATCATTTTATACACTTCTGTCACGTTACCACTTAACTTGCTCTTTTCTCTAAACCAAAAAACCCCAAATGCCGTAACCTTTCTTTATAGGGAGTTGCTCTGTCCCCTTGATCCTTTAGAGTTGCCCTTTGCTGGACGTTTTCCAGCTCCACGATATCTTTTTATGAGGTGAGGTGAGCATGATAGGCGGCTTAAAACTCTGACAACTTGACCCATCAAAGGGGTTATAAAAAGCTAACTTTGGAATAGTCCCAGCTCAAGAAAAGAGACCTAGGCAGATGCAAATTTGTAATATAGAAATCTGCATGCGTAACAGTGGCGTGGGGCGGGGGTGGGCAGAGTGTACATAATTAGAGCTGTTCATACCATTCCCTTTCCTCCACCAGTCAGACTGTCCTATGCACACAGACACACAACAACAACAACAGCAACACTTTATTCTGAAACTGGACAAGTTGAGATGTGATGGAGAAAAGGATGATTGGGTAATTTATATGGTTCTCATAACGGGTCATAATTATGGCAATCAAGGCCAGCAGCAGACCTGGGATCCTAGGGCATTTGCCACAAGGCATGCTCTAGGACACCCTTCATATTAGCTCTGGGCTGCCTGGGTGTGAACTTTGGCAGAGGAAATGGTAGGATTTAACAGTATCATTTTTATTTGGCTCTAGCCAAAGGGGTACCTGTGGCCCTCTAGATATTGCTAAATTAACAGCTCTGTTCACCTCTAACCACTGGCTATGCTGGGTGGGTCGGAAAGGAACACATGGAAGGCCACAGGTTCTTCATTCCTCATATAGATAGAGTTTTGCTGGTGTAGGTGACATTAAACTTTGTAACATTCTACTCCTCTTATTTGTTAGAGTTTTTGGTCTGTGATATATATATATATATGTATATACTGCATACAGCAGAGTGCAGAAGTAACTGATCTGTTAAGAGTGGTAGTTGAAAGAATAAAAAAACTTAAGGTTCATTACTACATAGAGATAACATGCTGAATCAGCCATGCGGCTTCCACTCAGGGAGCCATTACTAACTGAGAACAAAGACAGGAAAAGAAGGGAGGAAGGGAGAGGAGCAAAGCCTGAAAAACCAACAAAATCTTTAGAGGAGGAATCAGCAGAGGAAAGAACAGCTTGTCTTTCTATCTATCCTGCCTTCCCCCTCGGTTCAGGTTGCTTGCTACACCTGTTGGTGCTTCACTCCCAACTTTTGTTTTAATATGTTTTCAAAGATGTTTTGTTTTAATATATTTTAAAGTCTGTTTTTATGATGTTTTAAAGTGTTTTTAGTGTTTTTGTTTGCCACCCTGGGCTCCTACTGGGAGGAAGGGCGGGATATAAATTTAATAAATAAAATAATAATAAAATGAACGAACGAATGAATGAATAAATAAATTAATATTCTCTTCTTGAGCAGGCTGAGACTCCTCCAGAGACCCTCACTGCTGGCCTTCCACTTCTCCCATGCTGTAGCCGGCCTGCCAAGGAAGAACGACCCGGAGGCATACCAGCATTTTATCAACATCTACGGCACCCACTATATCAGCCACGTGCAGCTGGGTGGGCGGGTGCGCCACCTGCTGGCTGTGCAGACTTGTAAAATGGCCCTGTGGGGGTTCACAGCTTCCATGATCAAGCAATGCTTGACCTTGGAGGCTTCTCTACAGTATGCCAGGCTATATGGGTCCACTGCCCTGAGTTCCAAGTGTAAAGAGCTCCTGAGGGACCACACCAGTGGAATCTTCCATGAAATCTATGGCAAGCAGCTCACTGAAGTGGTGGGAGGAGACAAGCAGGTAGAGATGCTGTTCTCAGGAGCTCAAGATGTCCACCGCTTCTCAGAATGGATGGAGAGTGCCAAATCAAAGCCTGGGTTGGTGGCCTATTCCCTTCTACCCTTGCACTCCTTGATGAACCAAACAGACCCAAGGAGGGATTTGCTGAAGCAAGCCATAGTGGGCCATATAAAGCAGAGGTCCCTAAGGAGGGACTGCCCACAAAAGTGCCCGCACTGGCACTCCCAGAGCTCAGAAGATCACTGCATATGTCTGTGTGAGCCAGCCATCAACACCAAGATGTGCTGTGCTTCGGAATGGGGCAATGCCCACCTCAAATTTTATGTGCGCAGGGGTTCCAACCTGTGGGGCGACCACTTCTCAGCCACGGATGCTTTTGTCAAAGTTCTCTTCCAAGGTCAGGAAAAGAGGACCAGGGTCATCTACAACAATAATGACCCTAATTGGTATGAAACCTTGGACTTTGGGGCTGTCACTCTGGCAAGTCAAAACTCCTTTGAGGTGCAGCTCTGGGACAAAGAAGTCTTGCACGATGACCTTTTGCAGAGCTGCTCTGAAAAGCTGGAGGCCAGGGCTAGTGCTGTCTGGCACAAGTGTTATGCCCCTCATGGACACTTTGAGTATTATTACTTGCTAGAGTGTGCCCACACTCTGGGTGGCCCCAGCTGTCATGATTATGTCCCCTTACAGCTACCAGCATCTTATTTCAACTAGCTCACCCTCCCACACCCCATTCAGTGCTTTGTTCTTGTTCCATGTTTCAGGATATTAGGCTGAAGAAGACAGACATATAAAGTTGGGGGGGGGGACCTGGTAGCCCTACAGATGTGCAAAATATGCAATATTATGCAAAATATCAATATTATGCAAAGTATCAATATTATATTCATTTGTTTTTCCAGCAGGAAAAAATTAACTCAGAAAAAGCAATGGGCAGTGGAGAAAGCAGGGGCAGACCCCACTTCAGGAAACAGTGGGTGCAGAAGGGAGTGGAAATAGGTCAAAAAATTGTGTACATGGCCAGTAATTGAGCAACAGGAGGGAGTAAAATGTAAAATTAGAGAGCGGAGCCACCAGGAAACAATGACAACAATCCTCCCCAGAGGAACGCCTACTTGTGTGAATGGAAAACAATGGATTTAAAGCCACTATTGAGCACAAAGTGTGGACCTTGCAAATCTGTTACGACGGTAAAAGCAGTGTATATTGAGGAGGATTCAGATTGATTCTGAACAATCCTGACTGCCATTTACTGTAAACAGGGGGCCATGTAGACAATAGTGAATAGTGCTGCTGTAATAGAGTGAAAATGTGCCAAGGACACTGATATCGCAGGAACACATAGAGGAGGATGGATGGTACAAGGGGCAGAGCATCATTGTAGCATAGAATAATTGGATGAAACTGTTGCCATGATCATGAGGAAGGGTGGGGGTATATATCTGTCTGTAACTGACCACCATGGTTGAGTTGAGTTCTGCTAAGCACTTGGCTAAATAAACAACCTTAAATTAGGTTTTGGCTTTGTTATTAAGTCTCCTCCAAAAGGAACCCAGTCGTAATTCCATGACAATATGCTGCAAAGAAATGCTCCCATGTGGATAAGCCCTTTCTTATTTGCATGCAACTATGAATCGTTGTCAGGAGATTCCCACAAATATGGGTAAGGTTTTCCCTCGTGTTACAAAAATACGTTTGTGCCTACGTATGTGCTGCTTTTATAGCCCTGCTTTCACTATTTAAAGACATCCCAGATTTGACATTTGGTATTCTAGAAAAATAAATATCTTACAAGGGAGGTGATATAATGAACTTTATTCATGGGAGCGGTGGCGGTGGAGAGATTATTTTCTGCCGGACATGATAAAGGCCAATAGATAATGGGCTCCTTGGCCAAACCTCCCCAACTCACCTCACCTTGACACCCTGAAGTCACTGAAAAGTTAATGGAGGAGAGAGCCGCAAAAATGAATTCATGTGCAGAACTTCTATTAGCAGAGGAAGAGGTGGGACGCCAATCTGTTGACTCAGCTGGGACCAATTGCTACATGGTTCCTCCTCTCCTACAAGAATTTGCTTCCGCAAGAGGTTGCAACGGCTGTGTTGGATGACTTTAAAAGACAATTAGACAAATCCATGGAGAATAAGGCTATCCATGGCTACTTGCCACGATAGCTATGTTCTCCCTCCAGTGTCAGAGGTGCACTGGATATCAGTTGCTGGGAATTATAAACAGGGAGAGTGCTGTTGTGCTCCGGTTCTGCTTCCGGGCTTCCCATAATGGGCATCTGGTTGGCTGCTGTGAGCCCAGGATGCTGGACTAGATAGGCCATTGGCCTGATCCAGCGGGTGGGGTTGGGGTGGGCTCTTATGTTCTTAACAATCTCCTTACTGGCCATTCTGCCTAGTGGTTATGTAAATGGAAAGTTTTGGTACCTGTGTGTGCTTGTTTTCTTCTGTCCCAGAGCCTGTATCATTTTTTTTTAAATCCAGAACATTTAGAAAATATTTGCTTAGAAAATCAACCTTATGAACAAACTAATAATAACAATAATAATAGTGAATTCAGGTGGCAAGTGCCAATGGCTGCACAGCCAAAATAAGGCTACAATATATTTTTCTTAAAGAAAAATGAAGCGGTGGACTGCCTACATTTCACCATAAAAAAAACACACTGAAAATGCTGGATGGAGACTAGTCTGAATTGGGTTATGAAGCTGTGCTATGCTTCACCTCTGCCCATTGTACTCATAGTAGCCGGCCGTGAGTCATTCCCAAACCCCAAAGAAGCCACGGAGGCATCCACAGAAAGGAGAAGTTCCTCCTTTTACTGCTTCTCCTGCCCCGATCTCAGGCCTCACTGGGACCCACATTGCTGGGAACTCACCCACCTCCAGGAGGCGGCACCCTGCTAGGGTGGTACTTGGCCCTTCTCTCAGACCTTCCCAGAGGCACAACTAAGAGTGATAAACACCCAGCAAGTGGCCTCTTCGGAGAGCTTCCTCCCAGCCTAAAACGATACCGACCCTCTTCCTTTATATACCGTCCGCTTTCAGGTTCACAACTACATCAGGGTGAGTACCATGACTGAGTCTAGACGATATATTGGCTGGTTTATGCGCATCCCGTCCAGCTCGCCCGATCGCACTTCCAACCAGAGTGCGCAGAATTTGGAACCGCAATACCCCTCGAGGAAGAAGTGGAGAGGGAAACGCTGGAACTGTGAGCGACGACCATCATGCAACGCTTTTAATTTGCATTTTGGAAAACCTTCCCCGCCTCCTCACCAGCTCGAATAGCCAAAGACGCGCGAGGTTCTAACAAGCGGCTCCCCCCACCCCCGTACGTGAGCGCATGTTTCTTTTCATGCTCCCGAAGAGGAAGCGTTGTATGCAGATTAGACGTATGCAAATGAAGGGGAAAGGGGCGGCCTGTGGAACGTTCCCGGGTGCAGGAAGAAGGTGGACTTTTGCACTCGCACGAACCGCTCCAAGTGCAAAATACGGAGTGATTTGGCTCAGGCTGGCAGGACGAGGGGGTAATGCATCAGTGGGAAGGAAGATCTGCACAGAGAGAGATTCTGAGAAAGCAACAGAAAGGGCGGGGGGCTTGCAGGCTCGGATGGTGAGGATCAAGCAATGGGAAGGGGCTGGAAGGCAGGACAGTTCAGAGCAAGGGCTCGGCGCCTGAAGAACCTGCTTTGAGGATCCGAGACAATAATGCATATCGGTTGATTGAGAGATAGCAACAATAATATGTTTGCCCCGCCTTTCCTCCAGGTATCTTATACTAGGATTGGCAAGGCTTGGTCAGGCTGAGATTATAGGCGCCACTATCATGGCTGTCGAATCTGCCCTTCCGCAGTCCTCGTTGCTGCGTGTTGTACCACAGCGGGAAAAGGGTGTCTCTGCGGCATGTGCCAAATGCATTTCACACGCTACTGCTCTAAAACATTTCTCCAAGGACCAGATAAATGTTGGTGACGTGGGGTGGGTGAACAATAAAATAAGAGAGGGGGAAATAACAAGAAAATGCTTGCTTATATGCCTTTTATGGCAGGATCTTTTTCCATGGGTGAGTGCTCACCTCATCAGATGCATGAAATGTCCTCAGTTGGCGTACATGAACATGAAAATACTATATACGCATGTGCATGCATATAACAATTGTGAGCACCTGGGCCCAAAAGCCATGAATTGTAAGCGGTACATCTTGTGACTTTTCTGAATTTCTTGCATTTCAGTGTTCTTTGGCTGCAGTGTTTACGTTTTTTCCTCCTGGTTTGTTTGTGTGCGCGTGTGTGTATGCACACATACAGATCTGCCCAGGGGTCAGCATCACTGGGTATCTGCCAAGGCCCCTGCTCCAGGAGGGGCCCCACTGCCAATCTTCTGGCTCCTTCTCTTTGTCCTTTTGCTATGGGAGGTAATGGGAGTGGGGTCCAGAGGGAGAGGGGTAGTCAAGTTTCCTTGGGGTTGCTTAAGAAAGGCCCGAGGGAAGGCAGAAGCAAGGGAGCACAGACTATTGGCTCCTGACAGAATAGGGTTGCCAGGCTCAGGGCCTGAGAATGATTCTGTATTTTTAAGAGAAGAGAAAATTCAGCCAAGTGCAGGTTTTCTTGCCTCCAAGAGGTCTTTTGTATGTTTAAAAGTTGTGCAGGGTGAAGGGAGAATTTTGCCTTGTGGTTTTTCCCATTTCAGCACTTGGCTGCATTTTCTCTTCTCTTAAAAATACAGAATCATTCTCAGGCCCTAAGCCTGGCAACCCTATGACAGAACCATCAAAGGCCTAAGAGAACTGTTGGGGCAAGCCCTTTCCCCACTTCCGTGGGGCTTCTTGCCGTTGGAGGGAAAGCTCGGACCAGGGAGCTTGTGCCATCAGCTCCCAGCTAACCTGAGAGGACTCTACATTTTATATCATTGGTTTTAGTATTTTAAAATTGTATCCAGCCTTGGGAAAAATGCAGGATATAAACAAGCAAGCAAGCAAGCGGTGACACAAAGGTGTGCCTGCTTGGGGAGAGGGCCCCATTAGCTGGGTCTGGTCTGAGCCCCCAACCGCTCCCAGGAAAGGCGGAGCTGTCACTGCAGCTAAGGATAAACTTCCCCATGCCTGGTAAAGTGGCTCCTAGCCCCAGATGGCTTCTACCACAACGTCTGTTAGCCTTTAAAGTGCCACAAAACTCTTTTTATGTGTTTGCTGTCAATCGGCTACAGAGAACTTTTGGGCCTCCCGACGTTGCTGAACTACAGATCCCATCAGCCTTGGCGATTGACCATGCTTGCTGGGGCTGATAGGAGCTGTAGTTCTCCGCCCTTGCTGTAGACAGACTTAACATGGGTACTTCTGAACTAGGGTTGCCAGGTTCAGGGCCTGAGACTGATCCTGTATCTTTAGGAGAAGAGAAAGTCAGCCAAGTGCAGGTGTTCTTGCAACATTGTAATGGGAAAAACCACAAGGTGGAATTCTCCCTTCCCCCTGCACAACTTTTAAAGATACAGAAGATCTCTTGGTTGCCAGGCCCAGCCTCCAAGAGGTCTTCTGTATCTTTAAAAGTTGTGCAGGGGGAAAGGAGAATCCCACCTTGTGGCTTTTCCCATTACAGGGTTGCAAGAACACCTGCACTTGGCTGACTTTCTCATCTAAAGATAAAGGATCATTCTCAGGGATTGAACCTGGCAACCCTATTCTGAACCCTTTGTTGTGATGTAGGGAATTATTATTATTATTATTGCATTTATATCCTGCCTTTTCTCCAAGGAGCCCAAGGTAGCCTACATTGTTCTCCTCTCTTTCCATTTTATCCTCGCAACAACCCTGTGAGGTTGGTTAGGCTGAGCGGCAGTGACTGGCCCAAGGTCACCCAGTGACCTTCATGGTAGAGCAGGGATCTGAACCCTGGTCTTCCAGGTCCTAGTCCAACACTCTAACCCAGCCTTTCCCAACCAGTGTGCCTCCAGATGTTGTAGGACCACAATTCCCACCTTTCCTGACCATTGGCAATGCTAGCTGAGGCTGATGGGAGTTGTGGTCCAACAACGTCTGGAGGCACACTGGTTGGGAAAGGCTGCTCTAACCACTATCTTAATAGCTTCTTGCTGCAGAGATAATTGTTGATGATCCCAAGGGACTCTTTGGTTAACCTTGTTTAGGTGACTGCGTGATGTGCCAGCTCACCTTTTTATACGGGCTCTGTCATCACCTCAGGGGATGGGACGCAAGCGAAAGGCTCCTGAGGCCCAGAAAAGAGAGCCCAGCACTGCAGGGGGAGAGCTGGAGCTACGCTGGGAGTGGGAGACCGGTAGCAACGGATGGCAGCAGTTCGGGCCTGAGCAAAGCGACACCCTGAGCCAGGCGGCCCGGTGAGTTACAGAGGATGCAGCCTCTCACTGAATCAGACCTTCGTCCCTCCCATCTAGCTCAGTGCAGAGGCTGGCAGTGGCTCTCTAGGGTTTCAGACTGGGGCCTCCCCCAGCCCTATTTAGAAATGCCGAGGACTGAACCTGGGGTCTTCTGCATGCAAAGCAGAGACCCTGCCACCGAGCGACAGCCCTTCACTGAGTTCTTGTGCCCATGGATGAGGCAGGTGAGAATTGTTCAGGGCTCTGTACGATGGTGGTTCCTGTGTTTCCTTCAGGGCAGGGAAGCTGTCTGCGGACATCGGGGAGTCCTGCGTGGACCTGCGCAGGATGCTGCAACTGCATAAACAGACGGGGCAGGAAACACGCGTGGCTGCCGCTGTTCAGGATCAGGATTCTTGTGAGACACTCTTATTTTCGTATATTTATTCAGGCCAACCACCTGTCAATCACCTGATGTCATTATGGCCGATGCCGATTGCAGTCCCTTACTGGAGAGAAATAGGGAAAGCAATCCCTACAAGTTGCTTAACATCTGCCTTTCCAATCAATCTTCTCATCCTCTCTCTCTCTCTCTCTCTCTCTCACACACACACACACATTCTCTACCACTGTGCTGGTGCAGACTTCGTCTGGTCATGGCAAGGAGATGAACAAGGCGAGTGGTTTCCCTATCCTGCGGACACCTGCCTAGATTTGCAGGCAGCCAGGAACGGCCAAGGGAAGCCCACGGTGGAAGTGATAGTTGGCCGGACACGCTACAAGCTGGACACAACCCGCATGGTGCAGACCAACAGCCGAACCGGCTTTGAACGTACAATTGAATGTCGGGAGTCAGGTAGAAGAATGCAGAATTTTAGATGAGTAATCATACTTAGCATGCTTGTGGTACTTATGCAGCTTCAGAGCGCTTCAAAGCGCTTCACGTGATCTTTGCAAAAATCCTGCAGGAAAGGGCAGTGTTGTTATCCCTATAATGAAGGCATGGGGGTCTCAGGCCAATGGGCCAAATACAGTCCTCCAAGCCGCTCTGTCTGGCCCTCGGGACTCTCCCTATGCCATGCCCCTCACCAGCCTTGGTTTACACCCTCCTTGAGTGATTTTGCCTCGCTGAAATGCGTCCTTCAATTCGGATTATGCCTTTCTTCTTGCCTGGGTGAGGAGAGAGAGAGTTGCATGACGAAGGGAAATATTTACGTCAAGGTAGATCTGTCCAGTAGCCTCCCCAACCCTCTTACTGGTATTAAGACCTAAAGCCAGCAGTCCTTTTGCCTTTCAGATGCTGCAGAGATTGAGGATGCAGGATCCCAGTCGAGCAACAACATCTTGGGCACCAAAAGCCCCGTTCCTGCTAAGAAGGCCCGGAACAAAGTGGATGTCCCAGCATCGCAAGGAGAGGGAGATAGCAAGGGTAAGGGCCAAGGAAATGCACCTTGGTGGATCAGCCCTCGGCCTAAATCCCTTGCTAGCTTAAGTCTAGAAGCCTGTTCCTTGGGGCATATGCAAATGGCTGATGACAGTTTGTGGTAAGCACTGAACGCGCTTCACATGAGCCTCCTGGTTGTACAGTAGCTATTGCTGGAATGTGCCACACGCTTTCAGGTATCTCAGTATTAATATCCTCAGGAACTAGAAACTTAATTCTTTTTAAAACGCTGTGATTCTTAAGATGTTGACGTACACTGCAAATTCAAAATTAATGGGCTGTAGTGAAATAAGCCACACGGTCCTGCTCTAACCCACCTCCTCATTCTCCCTGCAGAGGCCGTGAAGACGTTGGTAGTGAAGGGGAAAGCACCTGTGGACCCAGAATGCTCTGTCAAGCTGGGAAAAGTAAGCCACCTCCTAGCATTAATGTAAAGCACGGATGGGGATCCTTCGGACTTCTAAATGTTGGACTACAACTCTCGTCGCTCATAACCATTGGCCATGCTGGCTGAGGCTGATGGGAGCTGAAGTCCAACAACATCTGGAGGGCTGCAGGTTCCCCACCCCCGATGTAAAAGCTTACCTTGGATATATGGATGGGCCCATTGACTGAGTCCCAGCAGTCGGCCAGTCAGTCTAGCTCAGTGTCCTGTCTACCAGCCATGGCTAGCCAGAGGCCACTGGTTGGCTCATAAGCCAGGCACACTTAGGACTTCTTGGAGGGGCTTGTACATTAGAGGCCGGAAGCTGGTGGCCATTAAGACCAAATCTCCACCCTCCTCTTTCAGGGTCTTCTGATGCCAACCCAGAGGAAAAAGATGGTAAGAAGGAGTAGGGATTTGTAGAGAGTCTGAGCCGTTGGCTCATCGCTCCATCCCCACCTCCTTAGAATGAGTTGCTTGAACAGGAATGTGCATTTTTACCCTCTGTGGTGGCAGCTGTTGCCACGTGGTGAGAAAACACGTCAAGTGGACTGTCCGCTTTTGACCACGCCGCTGTAAACAGTTTAAAAAAACTAAAAAACTGGTGACAGCGATGGTGGTGGCATTGAGGAGGATCTGCCTGGCCCTCTCAGGAAGCCGTGGCACAGGACTGGTCTGCTGTGGGGCAGGAGCTGCCGAAGGAAGTTGTTCAAAGCTGCCCCAGAGTGGATGTCGTGACTTGTAAACTGGCCCTGTGTCCGTGGTATGCAGTTTCTGACAAGGCAACTGGCGTTTCAGCTGAGCAGAGCTTGTAGCTTCTAAAACGGGCCTGATCTCCCCCCCCCGACCCTCATCATTTTTTATGATTGTGGCAAAACAAGAAAGATTAAAGTGCTGGGGTGTGTGGAGGTGTGTGTGGACACCCACGTGAGAATGTGTGTGCGAAAGTGTGGGGTGACCAACCCACTTTTGGCCACACTTACCGCTGGCATGTGGCCCCCAAAGGGTTGAATGAGGCCCTCGGTATAAAAGGTTAGCCACCCACTTTCTGAAAGACCCATGCTAGTGAAATTTTCTGATTTCTTTGTTCTGAAAATAACTACCTTTCCCTCTCTCTTTATTTTCTGCCCCACTTCCTGTCCATAAAAGGCTCATGTTTATTATGAGGGAGACGACATTTATGATGTGATGTTAAACCAGGTGAGTGGAGTTGCACGGGGCATCTACTTTTCACCAGTATTGTTCTGGATGGTGAAACCAGAAGTCTGAATGCCACAGCAGATGGATGTGCTTTAGCCTGGAAGACCCATGTTCAAATCCTCACTCGGTCACAAAGCTTACTGGGTGACCTTGGGCCAGTCTCTCAGCCTAACCTACCTTGCAGGGTTGTTGTGAGGGTTAAATTGGGGAGAGGCACTTGGGAGCAAGGGCATGATAAAAAGTGCTTTAGAAAAAGAAAGTGAGGGTGACCAATTGGTAGTATATGGAGAAGAGTAGCAGCCAATGATTTTTTTGTCTGGCCTCTCCATAGACTCGTCCATGATTTTGTAGCTGTGTCCCTCAAAGGCAAGATTCCATAAAATAGATCAGGGGGGTTAGTTTTGCCTGAGCCTGTGTCTTTTTTCTCTGGTGCTCTTGAGAAGAGAATCAGTAAGTTTGCTTTGAGATAATTGGCAAGAATTTTACAAGATCTGAACAGGGTGGTTTATAACAGATGCTGTTGGAGGTTGCTGATTCATAGGGTCGCCATAAGTCATAATCTACTTGAAGGCACATAACAACAAATCTTGGATACCTTTATAATTTTCTGTTTTTCTATTCCTGTTGCTGTATTTTATCATTTAGGCGTTTACAATGTGCTTGTGGGGTTTTAAATTATGTTGTTTACTTTGTTTCTATTTTATATTTGGACAAATTTAGATATGCAGGTTTTTATGTGGTTTAGATATTTTTGAAGTAAAGAAGATGGAAAACAGCAAGCATCAACTAAGTTCTCTGAGTGGTTTACAAACACATTATAAAGCAAAATACAGTCCGTTAAAACACACACAGAAAGAGAGTAAAATCAGCTATGTATAATACTAATCAGCCAAGCATAACCTAAAGCCAACATAAACTGTAAGCAGCCTAAAAGCAGTTTAAAACCAGAAATTAGTGCAACACTTTTTAAAAAGTAGCATATGTATATTTCACACACGCCTGTTGGGAATGAAAAAGCCTGGAAGAATAAAAAGGTCTTCTCATAACAGTCATTTTCCAATGAGTGCCCTCAGGAACTAGGGCCCCAGTCTTAAGAATTACTAGCTGTGGTTCCAGGGCACCTTACCTGCCCTGCAAGTTCCTTGACCTGTGGAGTACCATTTATCCTCTGAAGACTCAGTATCTGGTGTCAGGTCAGGCCTAGGCCTGATGACAACTGAGGTGCCATGTGAACTTTTCTGGGGAGGGCATTTCATTAATGGCTTCCTGCCAATGATTCGTTTTCAAATCCTGCCTGTGCCTTCTTGGTTCCTCCCAGACAAACCTCCAGTTCAACAACAACAAATACTACCTGATCCAGTTGTTGGAGGATGATGGAGCCAGGAACTACAGCGTCTGGATGCGCTGGGGGCGTGGTGAGTCATCAGGGGGAACTTGGCCCAGAGGGGAAAGAGTAGCATTTCTAAAAGGGCAAAATGGGGGCTTAACTGCTCCTCCGTGTGACCCGTTTCTTCAGCGTTCATCCTAATTTGCTTGCACGAAGCTGAAGTGTCGGTTAGACTGTGTTTGCTCTTTATTGAGCATTCATTCTGATTTGTTTCTGGGGTGGTTATAAGACAATGGCATTCATTCTGATTTGCTTGGGGGAGGTTTACATATCTTCCCATTTGTTCATCCCACACTTTTTAGTGCATTTTCCCTAACTGTAAGAAGTCTATTTTTTTTAAGTAGTTTTGCTGCCCTAGATGACAGAGTCCCAGAGCGCTTTAAGATGTATTTTGTAACATGTCATTGACACAATAATCATGCATTAGTCGTGTGTTTATATTGGACCGTCTGCATATCACTCTGCTTTATTAGTTGTTCTGTGATCCTTCTATGATGTCGTTGCATTATTGCTCTCTGAAGGGGCACGCTTGTGCTGCAGCACAGAAAAAGTGGGAGAACAAATAAACTGCAACACTTGTGGTATAAAAAGTTAACGGGCTTCGGCAGGAAGCTAGGGGACATTTACTGATTGGAAATGAAGCTGTATGTCTGCCCTGAAACCTTTGCAGGTGGAAACGGTATTGAAACTGGGATCACGTATAACCATACCATTACCACCATGAGCAAAAATCATCGTGAATGCACAATGAAAAAGAGGTCTGGATGGGCTCTTAATCCACTTTAATTGCACAAACCTGAATTTTTGATATGTGCTTGACAGCCTGGAGGCACCCCAGAATGAGCAGGGCCCAAGCCTGCCTGCTGTCTTAATCTCTGACCTAGAAGTGGCGCTCGCTGCCCAAGCCTTGTAAATAAATCCAGACTAAGTCCATTAATGTCAATAGGTCTACTCGAAGTAGAACTTAGTTGTATACTACCTCTGGCTACTCACGATGGGTTCAAACAACATGGGGAAGATTTTCCTTGTGAGCTTTGCAGAGGCATCTGGCTGACCACTGTCAGAGACAGAGCACTGGCCTGGCCTAGTAAGTCAAAGCACTTCTTACAAGTGTGGGTCATGGCTCCATAGAAATACTCTCTTGGAGCCAGGGCTCTCTCCTTAGTTCTAGGAAGTAAGTCCTGTTCTCCTACACCATCCCACACTCTGTAGTGGTTTTACTCAGCTTTCCCCAAAGTCTCTCTGTCCTTTTCCTTCTCAGTTGGTAAACCAGGTCAGCACTCGCTTGTGATTTGTGCCGGAGACTTAGCAAAAGCCAAAGACGTCTTCACCAAAAAGTGAGTCATATTGAAATTTGGGGGGACTCCCCCATTCTATCCAGTGTCTTGCCTCCTTGAACTGGTCTTGTCTTTTCTCTTTCCTCTCTCAGGTTTCTAGACAAAACCAAGAACGAGTGGAGTAAGCGGTGCAACTTCCAGAAGGTTCTGGGCAAATACGATCTCCTCCACTTGGACTACGAAGCCAATGACGCAGTGAGAGTTCGGGCAGGACAGAGTAGGAGAGGGAGGCTTTGCTGATGAAGGATGCTCTGCCCCATAATCTCTTGTTTCACATCCCCGCCAGGGTGAGGAGAAAGCTGCCCCACAGAAGATAGCTTCCTGTCCCAAGGCAGTGTCACAGCTGAACCCACAGGTCCAGGCCTTGGTGGAGCTGATCTGCAACATCCGCACCATGGAGGAAATGGTGATGGAGATGAAGTACGACACCAAAAAGGCCCCGCTAGGCAAGTAGCCCTAACTTGTCACTCTCTCTTTAGAATCCCTCAGCTAAGATAGGTGAAGGGGAAATTTCCTGTTAACACAGAAAGGACTGCGTTTGGAGTGAAATCCAAATATCAGTTTGTAAGCATACAATGCAAAAAAGTAACAGAACACTCCTCCATTGCTTTTGGACATTATTCTTCAACCTTGGATCCCCAGATGTTGTCGGACTATAACTCCCATCAAGCTGAGTCAGTGGCCAAGGATGATGGGAGTTGTAGTCCCACATCTGGGAACCCAAGGTTGAAGAACAGAGCTTTAGGAAGTCCCGCTAATTCAACATGAGACCATGCAGCAGCCAGCCACAGTAGGAAGAATAACCTTGTATTTCCTAGAACGTCAGCAAGCTAATAGCAGTGGACCCCTCGTATATACCAGATGGAGGTGTTGGATCAGCCTTTCCCAACCAGTGTGCCTCCAGATGTTGTTGGACCACAACTCCCATCAGCCTCAGCCAGCATTGCCAATCGTCAGGAAAGATGGGAAATGTGGTCCAACAATATCTGGAGGCGCACTGGTTGGGAAAGGCTGCATTGGATTCTGGATGCTAGGTCTATAAATGTAGAGCAGGACTCAAAGTCTTCTGTCCTACACTGTTGGGAGGATCGTCACTTCTCATTTCAAGAGCGACTCAGCTGTGTGCTCGTGCAAGCCAAGCATAAAGCTCAGTCATTTTTTATCTAACTGGCAGACTCTAGTGAGACTGAATCATGATGTCCTCTTCAGCCAAGTGCCTCTCTCCCATCTGTGCTGCAGGAAAGCTGACGGCTGAACAGATCTGCGCAGGTTACCAGTCCTTGCAAAAAGTGGAGGCTTGTCTCAAGCGGAAGCAGACTGGCCGTGCCCTGCTGGAGGCCTGCAATGAATTCTACACGCGGATCCCCCATGATTTTGGGTTAGTGCTGCCAGGCCAGAGGCAACCCTCCACTCCTGGGGCTCCCAGGACCCCAGGGGTGGGACTGTGCTTCTTTCTCAGCCCAACTCCCAGTTCTCATACTTCTCCGTGTAGCATTGTGCATTCTGTCTCCCCCCCACCCCCAAACATTCAGTGCTTCACAACTAATATTCCAATTCATTAACGATAATGGGATATATACCTTCTCAATTCCTAGCAACCTCAAGCTGATGCAGCTCTGATCTATCCTTATTTTGCAAGGGTGCCTGCTGTTTCCATTGAACAGTGTTCCTTAACTTATAGCATTTCTGCCCCACTTTTTGATGCAAAATGGCCCCAAAGCAGCTTATAATAAAATGCAAAACCAAGCACACACATAAAAGTAGCTGAAAAAAAGGCCATTAAAACAAGATCATAAGGAACCTAGGAAGCTGTCTACCGAGTCAGACCACTGGTCTATCTAGCTCAGTGTTTACACTGACTGGCTCCCTAAGGTTTCAAGCAGGGGGCCATTACCAGCTGTACCTGGAGATTTCACCTGGGACCTTCTGCCTGGTAAAGCCCATGCTCTTCCACTGAGCTATGGCCTTTCCACAAAGGCCAGCATTGACGAAGGTGGGATTTGAACCCACGTGCAGAGCACAGTGGATTAGCAGTCACATTGCCTTCGCCACTCGGCCACTTTGTCTTTTCCACGTACCACGAAAAGCCCTAGAGAACAGGACAGACTTCTTTGGGGACCTAAAGAATAACAGCACCAGATGCTCCAGGGAGAGGTGTAAGGGAGAGAGTTCCATCATTTGGGTGCCACCACAGAAATGCCTCGCTCTCTGCAGTCACAACCCCTGCCCCCCAAGGAGGCTGCAGAACCCAGAGAAGGACCTCTGATTGAGAGCTTAAATATCAGGCAGGTTTGTATAGGAAACTGTTATTTGTTTTTTATTTATTTAACATGATCTATACACTGCTTGTTTTTTTTTAAATAAGCAGTTCATACAAAACAATATAAAATGTTCATAAGAAAACACTGATAAAAATCAGATTTTAAAAGCAAGTAGACATATTCAAAATTTATAGATAAGGTCAACAGTTTTATAAAATACATACGTAATAAAATTACAAGTTTGGGTAGGCTTGCCTAAACAAAAAAGTTTATTCAGGTGTCAAACAGTACAATGAAGGCAGCTGCCTAATATTTGTAGGCAGGGATTTTCAGAGACTAGTGGCTGCCATACTAAAGAATTGATTCCTTGCAAGGGCAGAAAGGTGTTGGTAATAGCGCAAAACCCAACCCACAGGCATACACAGGGCCAGTGCCAGAGGGAGGCCAGGTCGGGCCCTGGCTGATGGACCCTGAATGGCCCCTCCTTAGGGTGCATGGGTAGCATTCCAATCCGCAGCAGCGTTGGCTCCTGACTCTGCTGTGGATTGCAGAGAGGGAGCTTCCAGGCACCTCTCCTACAACTGTGCAGGCCTGCAACGCCCACCTGCACGCTCCACCTACCTCTCCCGTTGCGGTGAATGCTTCTCTAAGGAGCTGATGCCACTGCCGCCATCTTGGTTGATGGCAGGCATGCACAAGCAACACAGTATTTACTGCAGCCAGAGAGGTAGGTGCAGGCAGGCTGGTGCTGGCCGTGGGCACACACACACACCCCTCATTGCTATGACCTTTCCTAAAGTCTCTGCACCACCACCCCCTTGCAGGCTGAGAACTCCTCCGCTGATCAGTACGGAACAGGAGCTACAAGAGAAGGCACAGCTGCTGGAGGTGAGCATTCAAGGACACGTTCCAGCCAGGCGGGGAGGCTGTGAAGTAGGACTGACGACTGGTGTGTGGTCTGGGCAGAGGCCCGAGAGCCAGATAAAAAGGTTTGGAAGACTGCATTTGGACCCCAGGCCTGAAATTCCCACCTCCCGGTACAGAGACTTAGAAACAGAGTAGGAGCTGGGATATTGGGGGATGGAGCTTGTGTCCACCTTTGCCCTTCTTCTAGTCACTGTTGGGTTTTGTTTTGTTTTTGTATTACAAATAAGATTACAAGCCACCTCGAGACCTTCAGTGAGTAAGCAGGATATATATCAGGGTTTCTCCAAAGTGGTTGGTTTTGAGCTCCAGTGGGTCAGTGGTATTATGCAGGGGATGAATAAAGATCCAGGTGTTGAAAAGGGCCTAGGGGTAGAAAGGAGTTTGACAAGGTACAGTGCGAAAAATTTAATTGTGAACTAGGAGCCTCAGAATTAAAGGGCGTGGGCATGTTCAGACTGTTACTTCCTTGCCAGTGGTGAACCTCTGTATTTAATATATTGCATAATACAACAACATTCACAGACTGTGCTGCCTATTTGCTAAAAGCTTTACAGGCGCAGTGTCACTTAAATGAAAAAGTGTCCTCTAATAAGTCTCACACCCCGTCTTCCTCTCCCCCAAACACGCAGAGATATAAAAGCAAGCGGCCTTGGAGACTTTAACTCATAAACCCAAAGCTTGTTAACACCCATCAGGCCCATCCATCTCATGAAAAAAGATAAAAAGCATGGTATTATTAAATAAATAGACAAGGGTGCCAGGTGGGTCAATGTGAGGATGGGGGGCATGTAATCTGTCCCACTGATCGAGACATCAGCGCCTGTTGTTCCTTTCTGGCTTCCTTTTGTCCCTCAAGGCTCTCGGCGAGATCCGTATCGCCATCAAACTGGTGCGGTCGGAACAGGTGGGCACAGAACACCCGCTGGATCGGAGCTACTGTGGCCTGGCCTGCGAGATCCAACCCTTGGAGAGGGACGGCCCTGACTTCCCGGTATGTGCAGGGAGTGGGGCAGAGAGGCAATGGGAAGACCCTTTTTTAAAAAAGTAACCTTTTCGGAGTGGCTTCTTTGCTTAAAAGCTCTAATTCTTCCCTAGGTATTGGAGCGCTACCTGTTGTCCACTCATGCTCCCACCCACCAGGACTATACCATGACCCTGCTGGAGGCCTTTGTGCTAAACAAGGCGAGCTCCGCTCCGGACTTCCACTCCGAGCTCCCCAACCGGTGAGTCGAAGGAGCGGAGCAGACGAGGAGGGGAAGCCAAACCTGAACCGAGAGAGCTGTGCTGTGACTTGACCCTCTTTTTTGCTTTTCTCCCCCTTTACTCAGGACACTGCTGTGGCATGGATCCCGCCTGGGCAACTGGGCAGGGATTTTGAGCCACGGGTTGCGTGTGGCACCCCCAGAGGCACCAGTCACGGGCTACATGGTGAGTCTTCTTTTTCTCTTTGTCCTCAGCTTAGCTTTGCCTCTTGCTTCGGGCTCTCTGCTTACACTGTGGCTGTCTTTCCGACATTTTTTTTTCCTTCTCCCCCCTCCAGTTTGGAAAAGGGATCTATTTTGCTGACATGTCCTCCAAGAGCGCCAATTACTGCTTTGCCACCCGGGAGAAAGACATTGGCCTCCTGCTGCTATCAGAGGTGAGATCTGCACCCCGTTGAGATGGGACAGAGAGCGTTTCATGTATTATAACAGACACAACCACACATGCTTAGCTCAGGGCAGTCATTGTGGTGCCCACCACCTGTCGTAGACTACAACTCCCATCAGCCCCAGCCAGCAGGCATGATGGGAGCTATAGTTCAAAACAACTGGCAGGCACTATATTGGCTACCCTTGCTCTATCAAGCCCTAGTCTTCCCTGGAGCGTTGGTAGGCATGTAAAAGACTTGGGGGAGATGGACTCGTGACCCAAAGTTGTACGTGCTAATCTTTTGCAAAGATGCCAATCTAGGCTGCATTTCAGAGGGGAAGCCAGCAGGGGCCGGCACTGAGCCATGTGGGATTTTCTGGGCTTGGTACATGGATTGAGCCTTTTGCATCACCTGTAATCTGTTGGCAAGAGCTGCTGCTTCAGAACATATTAAAAAGTAGTAGTGCCCTTGGGCAGTTAAAGCAGCAGAGGGCTGGGGTGACACCGATTGTTGTAGCGTGCCCAGTTGCCCTATAGAGAAAGGGTAATTTTTTTCAAAAAAGGTTGAGGGTCCAGCTCCTAATGACACAGGACACTCCCTGCAGTCCTCACCGTTTACCCCTCTTATTGCTCGTTACATTGAATTAAATGTTAGAGACCATTCACATGGGTTCAGCTGCATTGTTCTGAATATCTGACAAATACACGCACAATCTGTGAATCAGGGCTCCAGTTCTGCCCTTTTCCCCCCTGGTAGGTAGCTCTGGGTGAGTGCAACGAACTACTGGAAGCAAATCCTGAAGCAGAGAAGCTGCTGACCGGCAAACATAGCACCAAAGGGCTCGGCAAGCTGGCACCATCCCCGCCTAACTGCACAACACTGTGAGTTTGGGGAGATGGGAAGAACCCCCAAAGTGAAACTTCAAAGGTTCTAGTCCTTAAGGCAGCAGAGACAATGCCTCCAAGTTTCAAAAACCAGGATGGTGGAATAAGATGCTCAGGATGTTGTGCTGAGCTCTTTGCCTCCCTTTCCGTCAGACCATACCTACAAGAAGAAAATTTAGATGAGGCTGTCACCACCAATCAGCTGCACTAAGGTGTCCCCAGTGGGAAACTCTCATGTGCAGCTGATCCTTGTGAGGCTTCCTGATCTGTTTGCCAAGGTCACTCATGAGCACACTGAAGTTCTTAAAAGATTGTTTCTTTGCAGGCACAATTTTCTCTTTCTCTCTCTCTCTCTCTGTCTGTCTGTGTGTGTGTATGTGACAGACAGATAGACCAGGCAGCTCCTTCTCCTGCTGTGTGCAAAATTGCTTCCCTTTATGCTTGTTACGCAGATGAGCTACCCCAACAGTGTGCTTCTGGGGAACTGGCATCTCTTCTCCCTATTGCAGGGCTGTGGAATCTTTGTGCCCTCATGGGCCAGATCAATATCAAATTTGCTTTTGTGGGCCTAACTTGACAACTGGGAGAGGCTGTCTGTTTGTCAGTCACGACAATGTCAGGTGATTGGGCACACTTCAAACAGCCCTGACAGAGCTTGGAAAAGTTACTTTTTTAAACTACAGCTCCCATCAGCCCCAGCCAGCATGGCCACTGGATTAGGCTAATGGGAGTTGTAGTTCAAAAAAGTAACTTTTCCAGGCTCTGGCCCTGCACAGTTTTTTAAAGCGCCTGAGGCTTTGGCTCTACCGCCCATTGGCCGATGGGCAGTAGAACTGAAGTCTGCTTTTCCAATGCACTATTGGGAGCGCAGTTTCAAGGCTCCCAGTTTGCATTGGCAGCTGTGCCTCTACCTATCCCCTATCTGATGTCACCTATGACATCAGGTGTGGGGCATTCCAGTGTAGTTTGGGGGGGGGGAAAGCCTCGTGAGCCAGATTTGAATCCGTGGCCGGCCAAGGGTTCTGTAGCCCTGGTCTATTGCAAAAAGTCACTGGAGCATTTGAAATCAGAGGCTGTGTTTTTATCACACACAAAATGCCTGTCTTTTCTGTTAGTTAACCATGTCCAGAAGTTTGCCTCAGAACAAGGGAGACCTTTTAGCAAACCTCTCAGAAACATTCCTGGCACAGACAAGGAAACAAGGGTGCTTGCACATGCAGCTCATTTCAGTTTCTGATCTTCTTGACTTTTCCCTTCATTGGCAGCAATGGGGCGCTGGTTCCTCTGGGCCCAGCTGTGGAAACAGGAGTGCTGAACCCTCATGGCTATACCCTGAACTACAATGAGTTCATTGTCTATGACCCCCATCAGGTGCGCATGAAGTACCTCCTCAAGGTACGCTTCAATTTCACTCAGCTCTGGTGAAATTCAGCAGGCGCTTAGGAGGAGGATGGCTGCTGACTACTACAGGTATTTTATTTAGCCAATGACTGAAGTGCCCTCAAGCTGAGAGATGGACTTAAGAACTCAACTCCCTTCAACAGACTTTTATTCCTAGAGTGCAACTAAAAGAGATTCTTGCTGCTTTATTAAAATTTGATTTAATACACTGGCCTCATTAAGGAGTTGCTAACAACACCCATTTACAGAAAATAGGTGACAGTGCTGTGTTGGGAAGGAAGACTTTAACTTAACTAAGGCTGCACCTTGAAGTCCTAAAAATCGGGCCTTCAAACCACCAGCTCAGGTGATGCTGTCATTTGCCAACCCTGCCTTAGGAGCCCTTCCAACCTCCCCCACCCCCAATTACTTTAATTCCTTAAGAAACACGAAATGATTGACATTGCTTTATTTCCCCCCCCCCCCATCAACTTTGAGGTAAGACAAGGCGCATTAGCAAAAGAAATGGTTTTTGTAGAGTCTGACATATATTGTAAATTTGGTGTAGGGGAGTATTTTGAGTGCAGGGGGAGGGGAGTCTGTACAGACAACAGAAAGGTTTTAGCCCCTCTGAAACAAGGAACAGCAACAGGTGGTCTAATACAAGTTCTGTCTTTCGCTTCTGTGGTTGTAGAGTTATAAAACTTGTTTTGATCAAACTTAGGCTCTAGACAGGTTCTAAGGCATTTCCTCACATAGTTATTTGAGCTGTGTGGCCTAAGACCCACAGTTGCTAGGCAACTGCAGGCCACCACAGAAGTACTGTCTCTACATCAACCAAGAAGCCATTCAAGAGTGCGCAAGATTCCCCCCTCTCAGCACCTGGACTCTGCTGAACACTCAGTCTGAGGCTGTAATGGTGAAACATCAACACTCGTGCCTTGAAAGGGGAGTTGCAGGCCAGAGAGGCGGGTTGGCACCCCCAGGAAGACGGCTCCTCAACGAGGACAGGAGCCCCACTCCAAGCAGTAGACGTTGCCCAATGTGTCACCCACGTAGAGGAAGAGTGACGAGTTGTCTCGGAGCCAAGGCTGGAGCTGTGAAACTGGCCCATGGCAGCGGAACTGGCCCAGCTATGTAACAGATTTTTGTTGGGGGGGGGGGAGGATGGATACAGAGCAAAAAAGGGTTAGGACCAGATCTGGATGAAGGAATGAAAGACTGCTAGGGAAGTTAGACTTGTTCAATTGAAGTTATGGAGGTTGATGCTAGGGAGGTTAGACTTGTTCAATTTCAACAGAAAGAGCCTGCTAGAACAGGCCCAGTGGCCCATCTAGGCCAGCATCCTGTTCCCACCGTGGCCAACCACATGTCTGTGGGAAGCCCACAAGCAGGACTGGAGTGCAACAGCACTCTCCCCTCCTGCGGTTTCCAGCAACTGGTGTTTAAACACGCTGCCTCCCAACTGTGGAGGCTCAGCACAGCCATCGTGGCTGGCAGCTGTTGACAGCCTTATCCTCATATGAATTTGCCTAATCTTTTAAAGCTATCCAGGTTGGTGGCCCTCACTGCTCACTATACTATATGACTCCATCTGTACTTTAGAGTGGTACGATACCCCTTTAAATCTAAACAATAATAGCTTTCCCCAAAGAAACCTGGGAACTGTCATTTGTTAAGGGTGCCGTTAAGGAGGCCACTATTCCCCTCACAGAGCTGCAATTCCCAAAGTGGTTTAATAATCAGTCCTCCTTCCCAGGGAACTCTGGGAAATACAGCTGTGTGCCACCCACAGGGAAAGGGGTTGGGAGGGGCAGAGAGCACAAAACTCCCTCCCCATTTGAAGTTACTCACCAGCTTCATTGTGTCGCCATCCCAAATCTTCACATCTCGGTCATGGGATGCTGTTATAATCCTATCTCCAAGGACATGCAAGGCTGTGATTTTGTCACTGTGAATCTAAAAGAATGACAGAGCCAACAGGATTAAAAAAAACCTGCTAGGGATTGTACAGTGCTCCCTTGGGGCTGGAGGAGAGTGATCAGACCACCTAGACCACACCCTCTGTTTCCCTGAGGATTCAGGCCAATATAGGAAGCCCCAACTCTCAATGCAGGAAGAGAGCAGCTAGTTTTTTGGTTTTTTAAAAAAGTCAATTTTGCATGAAAAATGTATATAATGCCACCCTGGGCTCCCACTCGGAGAAAGGACAGGATATAAATAAATTCAGAGCAATTTTCATCACATCAAAAAATGCCAACAAAGCAGGTCTCTAACTCTGGGTTCAAAAAATGGCCAAGTAAATGAATTCCAATGGTCCTGTGTCTTCCTCTAATAGACTCCTTCTATTCCTCCAACCAGAGCAAGTGGATGCATCTCCAAATGGATCAGGCCCAGCAGGGCTCAACCTTCCCCCCACCCCACCCCCTTTCACAGATTCGTGACTCAGATCGCCTGGGAGACATTCCTCTTCCTGCCTATCCTAGCACAAGTGGGTCCTCATCCCCCATATCATCTCCCCCAGCTGCTGGGACTCGCCTTCCTCCTCTGCCAGCCTTCGGGCTCCCATTTATCCAGACCCTCCTCATTCCGCTGGGTCTGAGTCCAGAGGGATCCTTCAGAGTCAGCATAGAGCAGGACTTTATCTGCCACCAAGGAAAGCAAGAACATAGTTAGCATCTCTCTCCCCCCACCCACCCCAACCCCTCCATGCCCAATTCTGCCCCACCCCACTCCTTTCCAATCAGCTAGCACCACTTGGTCCAAAATCTACAACTTAGCCACCCTTGGACCTTCTTTCTACCTTTTAACAGGTTTTTTTGCATACTATGCTAGGAGTAGGTTCATCCCAGATCTTATTGGACTACAACTCCCATATTCCTTGACCACTGGCCATTTTTCCTGGGGCCTCTGGGAGTTGTCCCTCCAGATGGTCTGGGCTACATGTTTGCTACCCCAGGACCGTATCTTATCTGTCACTCTACCTGGTGGTGAACCATAACATCATTGTAGCTTATGGAAACCTTACCTACCAATGTTTAAAACTTATATATTGTTTTATTTTAGAGGCAGGTTGTGAAAGTCAGGCTCCTCTGGGATTGCCAAGCAGGTTACGTCCACATAGTTTCAAACATCTCCACATACTGAGGACTAGAAGCTTCCCAGTTTTTCTAGGTGTAACAGTGGAAGCTTGCTTGAGCAAAAGCTCTCAAAAATACAAAATGAGTCTGGGATAGGTAAGACCTCAGCCTCAACCTTACCTTTGACCAACCGGGCAACCGTGACCCACACAGAGGGCCTTTTTGGTGTCCATGGTATCTTCTCTGGCGTTTCTGTATCCACTAACTTCCCAGATTTGGTCAACTTCTAAGAAAGAAAGAACAAAAGCAGAACACAAAGCTCTACTGAGATTAGCAGGCCATCCACCATAGGTCACACTCTCCTACCCGCCTTCCCGCCTGTGCTTGGAGTCGAGCCGTTCAGACTAAGGGCACCGCATCACAGCAAGAAGCACAACTTAAACAGCCAACTAATAATGCCAAATTAGCTGCAGGATCTACTCTGCGGATGGGGAGCTCCTGCTTCTTCCAAATGCCTGAGGATGGGGAGAGGAGATGCGGGATGAGAGATCTGGGTGGTTTCTGGCAAATGGAGACTTCAATAGGCAGAAGCATCCTGGTGGGCTCCGAGCTCACTGTTCTGCCAAACCCTGCAGAGATTCTCGCTTGGGCACCTGCCCCAGCAGTTACCATCTTGAACAAGCGAGGTCTGTCCATGGAGTCCCAGATGTGAACGATGCCCCCCTCCTCAGCTGCAGCGATGTCAAAGCTCAAATGCTCCGTCTTATCCCATGCTCTGTCTGTGTATCTGGGGAAGGGAAATGATGGTCACAGACAGCCGTGGAGGCAGATCGTTTCACCACCACCCACAGCTGTCCCTTCCCCCAGGGCCACTCTTCGTCAACTCACGGGATCAGCTGGAAATCCTTCCCTTTCGGCTTGAGCACCAACAACTCTCCATCAGTCATTCCTAGGACTAAAGGGCCGTGAGGCCTAGGCTTTACCACACAGAGCACTGGAGCCTCCTCTGCCTGGCGCAGACATTTCTTGTAGGTCAAGCTACACAACAGGAAGAAAGGAGACACATGCACAAAGGCACGGCCAACGGCATGCTACAGAGGGTCAAAGTGGGGATAGGAGGCAGAGTGAGAAGCTACCGAAGCACTGGGAGGGTCGGGAGGCAGAAGGGCCGGGGCTCAGTGGCAGAGCATCTGCTTTGTATGCAGGAAGTCAATCAGGGCTGGGGGAGACCCCCGTCTGACTCTCTGGACAGCCGCTGCCCGTCACTGTCAACAATACAGAGCCAGAGGAACTGATGATCTGGCTCGGCATAAACGCAGCTTCCTATACTCCGAATGGAAGGGACCAGTGACTGAAAGCAGGCTTGGAAACCTTGGCCCAAGAGCCCTCCTTTGAGTTGGCTGCACAGAAGAATTGCCTGGGCTGGGTCAGACCAAGAGGCCCTCTAGATCCTAGCCAGATGCTCTGTTTCCAACAGTGGCCAGGCAGATCCTTTGGACTAGATCAAGCAGTGCACCAAGGTGATCCGTAGCCTTCCAGACGTTGGAGGGATTCCCAACTCCCATCATCACTGCCCATGCTGGATGGGGCTGGTGGGAGTTGGTTCCCCATCCGTACTCAAAAATTAACATTCTGCGTTGCAATACTGTGCATGCATGAGGGGTAGGAGGCTGGTTTGGGACAGGGGATTATGCTCTACAGCAGGGGCAGAGAACCTCTGAATGTTGCTGGACTACAAATCCCACCACCCCTGACCACTGGCCTCATTGGCTGGAGCTGATGGGAGTTTCGGAGTCCAGCAACATCTGAAGGATCATGGGTGCCCCATCCCTCTTTTGTACAAAATCATCTACATTTACCAGTTGCCTTGTACAAAAGAAAAAGTCTCAGAGCCCAAAAAAAGCCTTAAAATCAGAAAAACGTAAAACATATTAAGGGAAGTCCTACCCACCTCACTAAAAGATGAGCACTGTCGGAGGCAATTTAATTACCAAACGCTTGAGTAATCAAAAGGGTCTTTGCCTGGTGCCTAAAGACCGACAAGGACTGCGCCAAGCATGTATCCCTAGGGCAGCCCCTCCCAACTAGTGGGCCACCAGATGTTGTTGGACCACAATTCCCATCTTTCCTGACCATTGGCAATGTTGGCTGAGGCTGATGGGAGTTGTGGTCCAACATCTGGTGGCCCACTAAGTTGGGAAAGGCTGCCCTAGCGAGAGCATTCCACAGATGGGGGGGGCCACCACTGAAAAGGCCAGTTCTCATGCGGCCATCCTCTGCATCTCCCTCGGGTGGGGCACACAGAGAAGGGCCCATGATGAAGACCACAGTCCAAGCTAGTTCATATGGGGGGAGGGAGGCGGTCCTTACTGCGGTTCCGAGCCACACAGCGTCACAACCAGCACTTAGCTTGGTATAACATGTGATAACACAGAGCTATACTTCCTCTAACACATGGGAGATCCCATTGCCTAGTAAGAGCTTATAGCTACTGACCTCTGTATGCATGAATCTGTCTAACCCTCTTGGGACGCTCCCTTTTACTGGGTCAGACCCATCAGACCATCGTTCTAGCTGTCTGGCAGCAGCTCTCCAGAGCTTCAGACAGAGGACATTTCCAGACCTATCTGGAGATGCCAGGGATTGAACCTGGGATCTTCTGCATGCAAAGCAGATGCTCTAACCACTAGCCATCACCATATCCTAGGGCAGCCTTTCCCAACTAGTGGGCCAGCAGGTGTTGTTGGACCACAACTCCCATCAGCCTCAGCCAGCACTGCCAGTGGTCAGGAAAGATGGGAATTGTGGTCCAACAACATCTGGTGGTCCACTAGTTGGGAAAGGCTGTCCTAGGGCAATTCTCCAACTCATGCGTTGTGCGGAAATGAACTTTTTCGCCCGTCATGAACTTGTTCTGTGGCAACTCTGTGTAAAGCTCAGAGCAGTTCTCTCTATTTTCACAGCTTCTCCTGGGGCCGAGCTCCACAATGCAAAATGGTTCCGAAGGTGGGTGGCTCACATTTAAGCCCCAGGAAAGGACATTGGCAGGACTCCGGGATGGTTTGTCCAATCTTACCCGATAGCTCCATCATCTCGCCGCCTTATGCCCCAGAGGCTGATCCCATCAGTTGCCACAAGGACTGTGTGTGGGGAAGTGAAGGCTAAGGCACTGATGCAGTGAGGGCCAGCCTGGATGGTGAAGAAAGTGAAGTCATTGACCAACTGCTAGGCCCTTTGCAAAGGGGCATTTGGATAACTAATTGCTCTTCTTCAGCTTACGGTCCCTATTCTGGCCACCAGGTGGCGCCCTCCCCTCCAAGCAGGCTTTCCCCCTTTAATACATTGGATAGTGGGTCGGGAATCTGTGACCCTGCAAACATTGTTAGGACTACAGCTCCCATCATCCCTGATCATTAGCCATGCTGGCTGGGGCCCATTCCCCAACCCTGCATTGGCAGAACCATCAGTACTGCTGTAGCCACCTTATGCGTTCAGTTACCTTTACTTTCTCCACAACCTCGGCTTCATGCCAGACAATCAGGTCTCCTCGCTCCCCGCCAGACACAACAAACTCCCCATCTGGGGACCAGGCCAAGGCCGTGACCGCACCATGGTGAGGTGGAAGGTCTTCGGCGACACCTGCCAAGGAACAAGGGAAGAAACAGCCGAGAGAGCAAACTGTGACCCGGGCAACCCGTTTGCAATTCTAAACATATGTTGGGTCAAATCTACATTGCACATTTAGTGCGCGCTGCTTCCCCCCAAAATCCTGGGAACTGTAGTTTGTTAAAGGTGTTGGGAATTGTAGCTCAGAGAGGGGTCAACTACAGATCCTGGGATGTTTTCGGGGGAAGCCATGTACCTTAAATGTATGGTGTGGATGTGACCCTGGTGTGTGTGAAGAGTCATAGGAAAAGCTGCGGGGGGTGGTGGTGGTGAAGACAGAACCTATTTGTGTGCGTGTTCAATTGGAAGTTCTCCTCCTTGTCCCAAAGATCCCTCAATTCAACTTGGGTTTAATTCATGCAAACACACATTCCAATACGGAGCTTAAGGCCAAAATACCAAAACTGGTATAGAATGGGATGGGCTGTAGCTCAGTGGCAGAGCAGAATGTCCCAGGTTCAATCCCCAGCAGCTCCAGGTAAGGCTGGCAGAGCGCCCCCTGCTGGAAACCCTGGTCAGCTGCTGCCAGTCAGTGTAGACAGTACTGAAGTAGATGGATCTATGGTGCGGCTCCGTAAGGCAGCTCCCTGTGTTTCATTGTGCTCCTTGAGGATTAAAGCAAAATGAGCACGCCCCCCTCCATCCACTTTTTGGTTTGATCCACAAATACAGGAGGAGCGCGCAGGAGGCCCACGTACTAACCCGCCTTCTCTGGAACGGTCCACACTCGGACTGTGTTGTCTTTAGATATTGTCAGGAAAGAGGAAGATGCTGGGGAGGCCGCAGCTCCACAGACAGCAGCGCTGTGGCCCGGAAGGAGGTGGGGTTCCCCCAGCTGTTAGGAAACAGGAAAGAGCGTGAACAAGGGGAGGGGGAGGCAAAAGAGCATTTGTGTCTTCCTGCCAATGGTTGCCAATGCGGGAGAGATCCTGCTTTGCAGACATCTAGCAGGAAAGGTGAAGGGCAGGCCACACTGGCCTGTATACATTAGCAGTAACAAACTGCTCTTAAGTAGAAGGCTTTGAACTGTTTTCTAACTGAGTTATCAGCTGGCACTCGGACAGTTCTAAAGCGCCACCAGCTTGGCCAATTTTCCCAGTTCTGCCCCATAATTGCCCTTCCTTATCCTTATTACTGGGCAAGGTCGGCAAAAGCCAGTTACCAAACCCTTGCCTACTCTGCCAGCCATTTTTTTAAAAAACGTGTGCATGTATGCAGTCCACATACGCATACTGGTGCAGGGAGAACAGATTCGGAAGAGGTAATGTGTATACGTGGCAGGGAGAGACGTCCAAACTGCTACTCTTGCTGGTCTGTCCAGCCCTAGCAAGGGCTCCAGGCAGCCAAGGAGGAATAAACCCAACAGCTAAAGGATAAACATGTATTATGCTGCAATGGAAAACGGGCTGCCCTTAAAAAAAGGAACCGTGGAGTCTTTGGGAAGTCCAATCATTGGCCAGGCTTTCAGGGGCATTTTGTTTAGGGCAGCCTTCACCAACCTGGTGTTTCGAACTACAACTCCCATCAACCCCCAGCCAGCACTGGATGCTAGATGGGGCTTAAGGGAGTTGTAGTCCAAAATCAGAGCTTGGAAGTTACTTTTTTGAACTACAACTCCCATCAACCCCAGCCAGCATGGCCACTGGATTGGGCTGATGGGAGTTGTAGTTCAAAAAAGTAACTTTTCCAAGCTCTGTCCAAAATACCCAGTGGGCACCAGATTGGCAAATGCTGGTTGACAATGTCAAATCCACCCACCCTTTCCCATCCCGTACCTTCAGGGGTTTCCAGAGTTTCACTGTGCCATCACAGCCAGCTGCAGCCAACATAAACTCTTTTTTCCCTGCCAAAAGAAAAAAAAAGGTGGGGGAGGCTTTGTATCAACAGCATACAGGTGAAAGTAGGGCACATGGTATTGAGCAGATCAGCTGTTCTGAGTGGAATCCCCTCCCCACATTTTTAAAGACAATTCTTCTCCACTTTGAAAATCTGATTTCTCATCTTTGCCTAAATTCTGACAGTTTCCACATTCACTGAAAACTTCCTGATCTTGCAGGGCCCAATTCAAGGTGTTGGTTTTGACCTTTAAATCCCTACACCGTTTCGGCCCAGCCTATCTGAAGGAGCGCCTCCAGCATCATCAGCCCTGCTGCCTAACAAGATTGGCCTCAAAAGACCTTCTCTCTATCCCACCAGTCAAAACAGCTAGACTGGTGAGGACTAGAGAAAGGGCTTTTTCCATTGTGGCTCCCACCCTATGGAACTCCCTTCCAAATGATCTCTGCCAGGCCCCATCTACAATGAGTTTCCGCTGGGCCGTGAAGACCTGGCTCTTCAGGGACGCCTTTGGGGTGGGCTAGATTTTAACATCATTGCTTTTAGATTTTAATGTTATTGTATTGATGTATCATGTTGTGCTATTTTGCTTATTTTGTACGTCGCCCAGAGTGACTGGTTAGCCAGCCAGATGGGTGACTAAGAAATCCAATAAATAAAAATAAATAAATAATAAGGTAACTAAAAAGGTTAAGCTTTCTCAAGGAGAGCTGACTTTGCAAGAACCAAGCAAAGGGCTTTGCGTGAGAGCTCCCAGCCAGGTAATTATTTCAGCGTTATTAGAGAGCCCCTTGTCACACCTTGGAACGTTTTGCATGTTAACATCAAAGTCTGATATAACTGTTCAGATCTAGTGTTGGAAGGACTGCTTGCAAGACATTCGGCTGCTTTGCTAGTAAACTCAGTTTGACTGTTCAAACATTAAAACCTGTCTTCATGTGAATTTTAACAATATGATGCATTTTTGTCAAATATAAATGCCAAAATATACCTGGATTCATTTCCTTCGCATGGTCAAGTAATGCAGAAGGGAATCTCAGGGCTCATTTCCCTCTCTCAGGTTTTCAAAAAGCTGTCATGTCTTTAAATAAAAAGTTTTCTTACGTGGATCTCTGAAGCCTGCAGAGTGGTTAGCCCGACCAGGGTGAGCCAAGAACCGCGTCTTCTCCGTCCCCTGCTGGTCCCACGCCACCAGCATCCCATCCCTGCCCACGGAGAACACGTATTCTTTCTGCCACGGGAACCAGAAAGAGTAGAAGTCAGAAGGATGAACCAGGGGCATCACATATACTGAGAGAGAGGGCAGCCACAGCAAGTGCTCTGTGCACTTGAGTTAAGGCAGAGGTGAGGAACACAGGCCCGGGGGCCGAATGCGGCCCTTAAGGCCTATTATCTGGCTCTCAAACTTCTCCCCAAGCCATACTCCACACCCTGACTACTTTTGCCTGGCTGAAATGTGTCCTGTGAACTCGGATAATGCTTCTTGCTTGTCTGGATAGAAGACAGAGAGGGGTGTGTGTCTGCAGAAACTAGTCTACTGTACGAGGGAGAAGATTGACATCCATTACTCCACCCACTTTTGCCTCTGGCCCCACCCACCACTGGTATGTGGCCGCCAGAACATTGCCCGGAAAGGAACGTGGCCCTTAGGCTGAAAAAGGTTCCCCACTCCTAGGTTAAGGCCTGGGAGTGTCAGAGGGGAGCCAAGGCAGGATTGTCAAGAGGGAGGGAGAATTAGAATGGATCTGGGAGGAGCCAACAAGAGTTTCTTAAGAGCATTTGCCATTCATAAGACACTCAAAACTAGGCAAGATATTCAGATGCACACCCTGTGTTTAACTTGCATGTGTGTGTGTCCCCGTCCCCCCCCCCCGGTGGCTGATAGCTATTGATATCTTTGGGAAATTTCTTCCCAATGCAACCAGTGCTTCCAAAAAGGAGCAATATCCCTCAGGCAGGGGAAGGAAAGGTTCAACGTTTCCCCTCCACACCTTCTACAGTCTAGGTAATTTTCTCTCTCCCTCCTCCCCTCCATGCAGTTTCCATCCTTCACCAAGCTAGTGCCCTCCAGATGTTTTGGAATACAACTCCCATCAGCCCCAACCAGCAAAACGTGCATGTTAAATGCAAATACATCTTTAACGTGATAAAAGCTAGATGTCATGATAAAGGCATATTTCCATTTGACGTGCATGTCCCCCAGATGCCATTTCAGACAGATTCAGAAGAGGGGTTTGTTCTGAGTGTCTTGCCAACCCTTCCCCCTCATTTGAGCCCAAGTCAACGTGTTTTCTAGAATTCAGGAAAGTTCCAACGTAGGAAAGCAAAGAACAAAACCCTCAGAGAAGATTCCACCTCTTACCTCGCTCACGACGCCACAGACTGGGCTTTGGTGGCCCAGGAATTCCTGGAGGCGCTGGCCAGTTTTGGGAGCCCAGAGGCAGACAGTGCAGTCGTTGGAGCCGGTGAGCTGTTTGGGGAACAAGACAGAGACAGAAAGGAAGTTAGAAATCGTGGTTTCTGCACTGCTTGTTCTCCATTTGTCCGAGACATCAGAGGCTGCTAGATTTAGGAGGCCTGCCGTGAGCTGTACCCATCGCTGTTTCTGCTTTGGACGTCTAGTAGGAATCAAGAGGTTTTGCACACTCATCACCATGGAGTCCCAACACCCTGCCAGGGCCCACCATTGATGCCTGCTCTAGAGGCCCCTTCGGTTCCCCACCCACCTCATCATCCCTCAGCCCAGCACTCTGAGCAGCCAGAAATGGCTGCCAATTCCCTGCGACGCCCCCAACGCAGCGTCATTAAAATGGCCGCTCCTGGCCAGCTACCAATACTGCTTGGAGAGTGGCTGCTGCGAGTGACCACTGCCAAAGCCCACCCTTTGCCCAACGCTCCTTCAGACCTTGAGCCAGGCCTGGTAAAATCCAGACCCCCGGTAGCCACTGGTGCCAATGCAACTACCACCTGCTTAGAGATGTGGAGGCATAGAAAAAATGGGGGGTGAGAGGAACCAGAACCAGTCTCCCCATTCTCCCCCCCCCATTTTTCCAGTTTTCCCCCTCCTAGGCCTTCACATCTTTCCACCTGCTAGAGTCAGACAGATCCACCCTACTGCTGAAGAAATATGACAGGGGTAGCCACCAACACGGTGCCCTCCAGTTGTTGCTGGGCTACAGTTCGCACCATCCCTGAGCATTGGCCCTGCTGGCTACGACTGCTGGGAGTTGGGAGTCCAACAGCACCTGGAGGGCACCATGTTAGCTACTCTTTTGCCCCCACTCATTGTATACGGCAGACCAGATTGCACCCAGGGTGATCTGGTGGCAGGTGGGTGGGAAGAGTCGTAGGTTTGCTTGGTTTGGTCACTTCCCGTTTCTGGGACACCCCTCCTTCATTAAAACCGCCTACCTGCTCCCCAGGGCAGCCACCCCAACTCACCAACATGGGGCCAGCCCAGGCACAACTGGAGATCCAGTCCTGGTGGCAGAAAGGCAGGGAGCACCAGAGGGATGGGGTCTTCTTGCAGACGTCCCAGAGAAACAAGGACTGAGGACAGGAGCAAAACACCATTAAAAAATAATGATGATCAAGGAACTACTTTTTGTGAAAAAAGTTACATCACAGCCTTTTTGCCCTGTTCCTTACTCCTCTCTGCTCCTTAACCTGCTGCCTCTCCACACACACCCCTCTCACAGGCCACACCCACTCCCCTCACTGATCCTGGTTTCCACCCTCCACAAATGCCTTTACCAGGCTGAAATGTGTCTCTAAATTCCGAGTACTGCCTCTTGCTTGGCTCGCTATTGCCTCAGGCCCTGCCCACCAGTGGCATGTGGCCCCCGGAAGGTCTCCCAGAAGGAAATGCGGCCCTCAAGCTAGAAGAGGTTCCCTGCCTCTGGCCATGTCATCTTATCTGCCAAGAAAACCCTTGGAATGTTGCAAAGGATTCTGGGCCATTTCATCTGGTGCACAAAACTGCTCAGCCAGGCCTTTAGTTAGGCCTGTTGAGCCTCACAGCAGCTCTGGGCACGTATCAACATCTGCCTGAGGGTGTGTGTTGCAAGGGAAAGACCAGCTGGGGCAAGAAAGCTCATCCACCATCACTGGACGTTGTGGAGGGGCCCTCGGGGCTCTCCCTGAACAAAGGCAGCCTGACTTACCCGGTCTTTGCCTCCAGTGGCAAGGTAGGAGCCTTCAAGGCTGAAGGCACAGCAAGTCACCCCAGCGGTATGACCCCGGAGGACAGCGAGGGGTGAGACGCCGACGCCTGCAGCTGGGTCTGCTGCTCTCAGTGTCTTTGAAAGCCACACCTGGACAGTGAAGTCCTCTGGAAAAGGGGGGGAGAATATGAGATGGGAAATTCTAGAACAAGAATGAGGAACTTTCAGGCCTGGGGCTACATGTGGACCTCCAGATGTCTCTATCTGACCCTCAGGACTCTCCCCTGCCACACCCCTTCTCTGCAGGGTGCACGACCCTCACTGCCCCTGCTTCCCTCCCTCACTGAGCACTTTCTGCCTGGCAGGCATGCACCCTTGAACTCGTAATGATGCCTCTTGGTTCCCTAGAGGGAGGATATGTGTGAAGAAACCACTGCAGCCAGCCAGCCTCCCCTCTCCCTCAGACACATAACACTAGCCCCGGCTCCCCAATTGCTTTGGAGACGGATCCAGAGTAGGGCGGGTGGTCCCTGGGTCAGCAGGTCTGGGCACAGCCCTCTTTACTGCAAGCATTCTCCCTCCTCTTCCAACATCATGCAGTTCAGTAGGCAACAGAGAAGTTGTTCGCACTTCTCAAGGGCAACCCCTGCCCAATCCAACCCCACCAAGTCTCCCTTCCTTTCCTTCAACAGCTTCCGGCTGAAGTTTCCCGGAGAGGAAGGGCCCAAAGAAAAGGGCGACAAACTCCACCAAGGCCTCCATCGCGGCTTCTCCAAGTCACCTGATGTTGACGCCACCAGATTCTGGAAGACAGCAAGGCCTGTCACAGCTCCGCTGTGGGCCTGCAGTTTACGGAGGCGAGGGGGACAGAGCTCCAAGGTGTTCAAGATGGTCAGGGACCCATCATTGCTGCCCCCAACCAGGTAAAGGTTGTCCAGCCAAGCCAGGCTACAGAAAGCTACTCTAATTGCGTTGCAGTAGATCGGTGTGGTGTCGAAGTCTGAGACAGGGAGAGAGAGAGAGAGAGAAAATGGAAAACTTTCTGCTTCGAAGACCAGACCTCCATCATAACTAGGGGACTTTGTTATAATTTCTCTATGCTCCAAACAAAGATCCTAGGTTCTTTTAATCTGTTGCCCTGAACAACTGTCTATTCAAGTCTTTTATCACAATAAATATCCAGCTGGAACTTTAAATCATTGGGACAGGACAAGAAACATCCAAAGATTGGAAATAGTTTCCAGAATCAAAGTAAGAGGCCAATCGCCATATTCAGGTATCGCTTTCTGACAACATTTCTATTCTAAAATGTGGGAAGAAGTCTTTTGAGGAGCTTCTCCACTGCTACAAACTAGTGTCAATCACACTGTGTCACTTTGCAAAAAGAAATGTGAAAGGACGTTTCTGACCACCTGGAAATTTTCTATTCAAGACAAGGGTGGGGAACCTGTGGCCCTCCAGATATTGCTTGACTACAGCTCCCATGATCCACTGGTCATGAATGCTGGGGCTGATGGGAATTGTAGTCCAACACCATCTGAGAGGCCACAAGTTTCCCATCCTGGATTTAAGGTGGCATTCAAAAAAAAAAAAAAATGAAACACAAACTTACGCCAAGGGTGCTTGTAGATCCGGAGGTCGCCTGAATGGTGCCCCACAGCCAACCGGCTGCCATCAGGACTGGGTGCAGCACACAGAGCCGGGGAAAAGCACACTGATCCTAAAGTGCTCCAGAGCTGCCCCAGGTGACCTGCCCAGAGCTGGACCTGCAATCCAGAATACACAAAATCAGTTCGACCAGGCCCAAAGGCTACTGGGGTGTGAACACACATCACACCAGGAAGGAAGACCCTCCCCCTGCAATGTTATTCATATTTGTTAATATTATGTAAAACAGGCAAAAATATAAAAGATATACTTATTCTGAGAGGGAACTCTCTCAACCTCACTGCAAATTCTTAAAAAAAAAAAAAAACACTAACTCAGCATAATTCATCACAACTCTCAGAAATTTATCCAGATTTTACACTTCTTGCCTTGCAGATTTTCCCATGCCAAGTTTTGTGCTGAAAGTATAAAGTGTTTTGATTTTATTAACAAATGCACCTCTTCAGTTTTAGAAAGGGACTGAATATTACAAAAGCCAAGTAATCTTAAACTAGAGATCCTCTCCTTCATTCTGTGTTATAGATTTCTTCTGATGTTCGACTCAGCCTGAAATCAATCAGCACCCCAGGCCACTACTACTTCCAAGACCTAGGCACCCCCAGCTTCACCCCTCTTTGCCATTCCCAAGTGCTCAATTTAGAAGAAGATGCTCTCTTTTTGCCCCAGATCTGCCTGGTAAAAGCTATTGGAATTCTGGGTCCATTCCTCATAACTGACCCAACTCTGAAATCAAAACAACATTTCCTTTTATCAATGGAACAGTACTTGCCTTGTAGCCCTTGTTGTGAATGGCTCCACCCACATCACGAGTGACCTCAAATGAGCACCTGAATTAAGACTCTTGCTCCCCCAAACATGCACATCAAATCATCAACTCAGGATCGGATATAGGCAATGCAAGATTTCTGCTCTCTCCTCAAACCCTAATCTCCTTATACTACTACTTCCCAACATCACATCAATTCTCAATAAATACAAAAACCGCACCTTGCAATCTTCTCCTGACGTGAGCAGCTTCCCCCCTGGGAGGAAGAGAGCAGCGGAGACACAACTTGAGTGAGCCAAGAATGTGCTTAAGGGGACAGCCTCCCGCCAAGACCAGAGGTGGACAGATCCTGTCAGGGACCCAGCTGCCAAAACATTCCCAGCACAGGAAAAGGAAATGGAATGGATGGAGGCGTCATGGCCTTTCATCACCTGTAAGGGGAGACTGGAGTCAACAAAACTGCAGCATCCTGTAGGTGGTTCCTCAGAATCAGGGATGGTGAACTTGTGACCCTCTGGACTGGACTACAATCCCCATAAGCCCCCTGGTGAGCATGGCCAATGGATCAGGAGCGAGGAGTAGTTGTTGCCCAGCAACATCCGAGGCCTACATGCTCCCATCTCTGGTATAGACCTATCTGAAAGCTCCCTCTGTTCTTGTTATCTTGATCTTGAAATCCACCCTAATCATATTTTGACTTATTTCCCTTCCTCACCGAGGTCACGCTCATGTCACTTGCATCCAGGATGGTAACAATTTTGTTCCACCCTCCTGTAGCCACCAACTGACCCTCGGGGTGAAAGGTCACACAGTTCAAAGGGCATAAACAGTCCCGTTGGTGCATCAGATGACCATCAGTAGATGCCCAGAGCTGAAAAAGAAAATTTCAAATGTAGGTTACTGCTACTGCATGCTATCAGGACCCTTCTCCTCCTCAAAAAAAAAAAAAGCACATCACTAGTAGCAACTCATAAACTATCCCTCCTCCAAAAAAGCATGTCACTAGTAGCAGCCTATTAGTTTCTCTCCTAAAAAACAAAAACATGTCTTTAGAAGCCCACAATTTTAAAATAGGCTACCTTCAACAAGGTATTTTAGAATGTCACTTCCCCCCCCATGCTTATACACTTTCTTCCAGAAAGCACTTTTCACTTTGCTCTGTGAGACCCAGCGGAAGAGAGCTTCATTTGCACCAGCTCTGGCACCAGGAAATAGGTGAAGATGCATCAACTCATCTTCAATTGCCAGGGAGACTGAATCGAGAGATGGCATTATCATTCTGGGTTCCTTGCTTGAGGGAAGCTCTTTCCATTTTAGGAGGTGTGAACTTGTTAACAGAAAGCTGGCTTAAAAGTACACGCAGACAGGCTTAACGTATCAGATACTTCCCTATGGCCAAATACATTTTGATTGCTGTTCTGTATACAAGACTCTTACATTTGCAAGGTGCCTTACAACCTTTATTCCGTTTGCCACCCCTTTGATGGTTTCCATTATCACTTTTCCACAGGTAGAGAAGCAATGCCAAGACAGGCCGCAAAACAAAATGAAAAGGTCAGCGACAGACATCCATTTCCTGCATTCAAGCCCAACCCAGATCAGAGGGGAGATGGGAA